>NW_025814834.1:75469791-77869791 GCF_022079265.1 Lynx rufus
GAACTGGGTGCTCAGAGGAGGGCATTAAGGTCAGGTTAAAGAAAAGTGATACGTTGATCAAGCTCGTTACGTTTAGATCGCTTAGACAAACAGAGGAAAGTGGCCTTTGAAGCAGAATCAGATATGCCGAAGTTGGATATTTTTCAAGATTATGAAAAAGTCAGACCCAGTTTTATAAGGTTATAACAAATAAACTTGGTGACCAGGGAAAAGCGGCTTCCCAATTCAAGGGTCTCCTTAATCAAAACTATTTTTTATAGGCATCAGGGCTAAAAAAAAAAAATTTTTTTTCACGCCTCCCCACTCCTTGGGACACCACACTGAAGGAAAGCTAGCTGCAGCCATGAGGAGGTGAACCTGGGCTGTACAGGAGCCGCTGTACCTGGAAAATGAGAACAGACATATTCTGCTTACAGACATGCAACAATGGGCTTGAATGGCTTAGAAGCTGGTGGAACCAGTTGTGGCATGTGCCGGGCTCTAATAATATCCAGTCTAATAATACTATGAGACTCAACCCTCCTCTCTCTTCGCTGAAACATGATATACCATCTACAACTCCAGGATACATACCTTAACATCCAACTCCAATGTGAATTCGGGGAACTAACAGGGGAACCGATGGTAGTAGGGTTTACCGAGCAACGCGACTCAGTGCCAAATGCGGAGGATGAACGCGGCCCCGATGATTTTGCTAAAGCAGTATTTTGCTTAGATCAAATAAATCTCACTATTCTGGATCGGGTATTAAACGAAATGCAAAGGTAGTTTTTGGTTTGTTTTTTTTTTTTGTTTTGTTTTTTGTTTGTTTTTTGGTTTGGTAGTTTTTGGTTTGTTTGGACCCTTTTTTGCAAAGGGTCCAAAAATTTCTTAGCACGGGACCTTGCGGGACTATCTCTGGCGTCATACTAGCTCACACGCCTCATGTTATATGCGTGCATTTCACAAGGTTGGTGGCTAGAGACCTAAGATACAACATACAGGCACAAAAGGGTCATCAACTCCATCTCTTATACAGAAATTCTCTGTATGAGAATGCCACATCGATTATGAGGGTGCCACATCAATTTAAAAACTTATGTTTCTCCTTCCTTTACAAGTCAAATGGCATCAGGTGAAATCTGACACCGGTGATAATGCGGTGTTGACAAAGATTGCAAATGTTGATGCTAGTATCTGTTTCCCTTTTTTTTTTTTTTATTACCATAGATTTTATACGTTTCGAAAACTGGGAGCAATGTATTTTGACAAATTTTATGTTGACAAATTTTAAAGTGCTATAAAATTTGATAAGCTGCATCACTGAACAATGTTTTGAGCTGCAATATATATATATATCTTTTTTTCCAGGCACTGAACAAACAGGTCATTGTTACAAGTCTGTCTGGGAGCCATCACTTTCGGGTATTCCGTACAATTTCAAAGAACCTTCAGAAACTCACATGCCTTTGAGCATGTAAAACCAGGAGGCAGTGCATCTAAACCACAAATGGGGAATATGCTCCATATCCACGTGTAAATTAAAACCTATAAAATAACACGGGCATTATAAAATTTGTGCTAAAACTGATAACAGCTTTACTGATTTACTGACAATGAAAATATATAGCATTTTTTCTGTCAGAGCATTTATCAACACTGGGCAGCACTGCACGAACTTGACATGTAAGATGATCAAAATGGATTATGTAATCTTTCCCATTCATTTCTATTGATTTTCGTTATGATAAAATTCATCAGTGTGCCTGGGAACGCTCAGGCTGAAAAGCTCTGGTTGACCCAAAAAAAGGGGGGGTGGGGAGGGGGGAAGAAAGGAACAAAAAAAAAAAAAAGAATTCAACAGAGTTGTAATGGGATGAATGCAATTTTAGAATGGGCTTGCACAAATACAGAAGTTGTGCCCTAAGGGCTCCAGCAACAAATTAATACAAATAATTCTGGCAGTCTCATAAAATTATATCTGTCTATGCAGGGATTCAGTTTTGAGATAAAATAACCAAAGTCCAAGCTAGGAGAATTAATGTGTATGTGCCGTTAAAAAATTGGTTTGTGGAAATATTTTCAAACTTTTTTTTAAACTTCAACGCCCATCAAAGTTATTTCTCTGACTGTAAGTGACACTCAAACGCCAGCAAATGGACCATTTTAATCAGTTTTATTGATTCATGCTTTCGGTTCTTATTCGGTTAAAAACAAGGCACGTTGCATACATCCTCTTATTGCTCTACAAATGCATGCAGCTCTTTCTGGATATCAAAAGTAATAAATAATGGCGATAAAACACCCAGACAGTTATAAAAATGACAACCCAGCCTCAAACATAGTATTTAACAGTCCAGTCTAGAACAACGACCCAACACGGGACATGAAAATGCCACATCGGAAGCATGCAGTGCGTGTATCCACTCCAGCAAGGGGCTTACACTTGACGGTACGGCTGCTTCGTTCCCTGAAAGGGGCTGACGTAATGCGAGCAGTGCAAGTTACAGCGTCACTGATTTCAATATTATTACATTCGTAGGCCAAAAATCTTTAGGAATACACACAGAAAAGGAAACAAGATCAATGATTATCCCTACAGGATGTTCACTAAAAGTCAGAATGAAAGTTTCGTTGTTGTACAAAAGAGTAAGCTGCATATTTTGGAAAAGACGAAACAGAGCTAGAAACGGAAGCAGAATAGGGAGCGTGCATTTAAGAGTAGAAATCGTAAAGTTACACTTAGTATAAACTGATTGAAAGCGAGAATACTGCAAACAGCACGGCGGATGTGAGGCAACCTTGCCGTCACAAATAATGCAGCATTATCACTATTGTTATGACTGTGGAATGGGCTACTTAAAGGAGCGTCCAGCTCTCCACCACAGATGGGGGTTCCTTCACCTGAATCCCCTTAAAGGCTGAAATAAATCATTTGACAGAGACAGTCTCTGCACACCCCATCCCCGCCCCAGCAGAATCATCTAATACCACGAAAAGAAAAGGAACATTCTTTTGTGCTCGGAACAGGTTTTGAAGGGGCTTTTTTCTCCATTTCTTTTCCCCTTTCCTGAGATCAGGTAAAGAAGCTACCCAGGTTTAATTAAGAACTGACACAAAAATGCGGGGCTGCTTTATTCACAGTAAAGACTTGGAACCAGTTCACTTCCAAGACGAGACTCTGGGATTGGTGAAGGAGCGTATGTTTTAGAATTAGCAGATTTTAAGCAAAAGCAGACACGCTCCAAGGAAGCAAAGTGCGCTTTTCTTTGTCCTTAAAGGAACTTCACTCAGAGCAAAGCGTGCACACACCAGGCCTGTTTTACAGATACAGCTCTTCCCAGGCCAGTCAGGCTAGAGAGCCGGTCCTACTGTAATGGATTCGGGGAGGGCACAAGTCATTGCTATCTTGATCTAACTAGAAAGAGAGAAAGAGAGAGAGAGAGCACGAATGTACTGTATTGTGGTACATCATCGGCCGTGTTTTGAAGGACAGACAGCTTTTCTATCGAGTGTCAGCGGGTTCTAAACAGTGAAGTTTATTGTCTTGGTAAAAAAACAAAACAAAAACAAAAACAAAGACACTACATTACAAAACCACGTGCTCCCATCATTATTATGTTTTTTAAGGTAGTGTAAAAAACTCACACCTTGAAAGAAAAATGTTCACAGTGATACCTGGAAGCATCCCTTGCTTTGGGGTTTACTTGAGGTTTGCTTGTGGCAAGTCTAAACTTCATTTAAAAATAAATGAATGGTTTGAAGTGGGGCGGGGGCTTAGGTGAGCGAAACTCCAGTGTTTGTATTATGACATCCAGGCTCATACCCGACTTGAATGAGGCATAAAGGTTTTCTACGACGTTGACAGAAATGACAGCACGAAAGTGTTTTGTGTACCAGTTAAAAAAAAACTAAGACCTGAAGTCTGCGCAACTGAAGTCTGCCATTAAATAAAGGGTTATATTCCCGATTATATACACAACCTGATCTTAGAAAATAAAAAAGCAGATCGTTAGCTTCACAAGAGGTTAAGTATTCAGATGATTGGTTAAAATGCTACTGAAGTATTGCAAAAGCATACCAAATTGGCCCTTTAAATTCAATGCATTTTTTTTGTTAAATTCAACGCAGATTTAGTTTTGTTTTTGTTTTGTGTCTCTATGCGTGCGGGGTATGTGTGTGTGTGGGCGTGTGTTGTGCGTGGTTTTATTCCTTTTCTTTTTCTTTTTGGTTGAGGACTTTCCCATTGCGCACTGAAAGAGAAAGGCTTTAAACAACCAAAATGACCTTGAATACTGCAGCGCTGTGCCTTTTTACAAATAATTATAATTAAAGTTAACTAAAGGTTATTTCTATCCTCTTTTGCTCTCTGTTTAAAATTACTCCCCCAAAATGATGCAATAAACTAAGCAAACTTGGCCATGTTTGACAACAGCACATGCTCCACAGCCTAGGATTTGGGGATTGAAAACTGTGCTGTCATATGTGGATATACAAACGCAGATTTTTAATCCTTAACTTGATTACCACTGTAAAGAGTTGAGAAATTTAGTCTCATCCCATTACATCCAACTTGCCACTTAAATGCTGGTTTTAAAATAAGAAAAGCAAGAATCTTGCTGGCAACTCTAAGAGTCAAAGAAAAACCAGCAGTGACTGGGGAGAAAAAGCGAATTGCTGACACGAAACTATCACCGTAACTCCCAGCAAATGTCAGTGCTATCCTTATCTTACACCTGTGATTCTGGAAGCTTTCAGAGTTTCTCTTTGAGACTTGCTCCTGTAACCAGATCTAAACGCTGTCTCCCCTCTCCAGTTTTGCCAGTCATACTCTAGATATAAAATTGCACGATACTGTTCGGATGAGGAAGGCAGACGGTCTCGAGGAAGGAGGAGCTGAGCAGTCTCCAGAAACACTATTGTTTCAATAGGTCACTCCCTGCTCGATTTCTTTTAGGAACAAATACTATCTACGTGCTTAATGTCCAGAGCTTTGTGCACATCACAAAATTTTTCCAGCTTCTTTTTTTCAATTTCTGCCAAAATATTCGGCCTCTAGGAGTGATTCAGAATAAATGAGTAGACAAACAAAAAAGGGAGTATGTCTGGTCTAACAGGTTACAAAATGGATGCAAAACACTAAATCCATGTGTGTTGAAAATGAGAAAAAAGATAAAATGCACTCTTCAGAAGCTAGATTGAATGTCGAATACAAATAAAGGGTATACACCAACATCCTAAAGCTTTGGAATGTTTCCCAGTGTTAAAAAAAAAAAAAAAAGGCAGCTATCCATATCCACTATTTTGGAGTGGTGTTAAGTCATCTCTGGTTTTACGTGATGATTTGTTGCTCCCGTGTTTGTTGGCTGTGGATTTACTGCCCAGACTCACAATCCTCCACAACTTCGGTCCACTGGAATGGGGACTCTTCTATCGAGGTTCTCTTCTGCAGTTTTCATGAGTATAGCAAGCCGGCTTCCAGACACCCTTCCTTTCTGAATAGCACTCATCAGCTTAAAGACAAAACATGCAACAGATTCAGGAGGCAGGCACGCTTACTCCCTTCTTCACAGCATTTTAATGGTTCCCTTTGCAGCAGGCAGACGTGACTAAGTGCTCCGTCCAAAACCATAGTAGGTATTACAGCTCAAATCACAAGAATACAATTCTTGAACATTTCAAACAGGAGGAAAGGGGAAGGTATTTCACCACCGCTGCAAACACTATGCCTATCTGGCAAATCGGGCTGCCTTTAAAATGCAAATCAAATGCATCACTTTTTGCCCCTTTAATGTGGTCAGGGCCCATATTTTTTTGAACAACTCAAATATTGGATCTTTAATTTCATTTAAAAATCTTAAAAAGGAATCTCAGCGATTGAACAAAGACAAACCATGACCTATATTTAACTACTCTTTTTTAGTGTTACTGTACTTGACAACTTCAAGTCCCTTAAATCCAAATTCCTTATAGACTTCTTAAAGTAATTTACATTTAAGTCCTTGAAATGGACCCAGAGATCTACCTTAAGAATTAAAAGCACTCCACAGCCCAGATTTTAGTTAATTCATTTTTATCCAATGGATAAAATCAGAATTAGTCTTGAAATTACATGCAGTCAGCGGGCAAAGGCCTTTAATCTGGAAGGCACTTTGCAATTATGAGCACGGGGATTTTTTTTTTTCCTTTTCAAGTTGATGTGGTTTTAACTATTTGCTTTTCTTGATCTCACTTCCCCAATCTTTTTTATTTATTTATTTGAAAAAGAATGGATTTAGCCATTCATCAGGAAATGAATATTTGTGTGTGTGTGTGTGTGTGTGTGTGTGTGTGTATACACACATATACGTATATATATATATTCTCAAATATTTTTAGGGTTTATAGTCTTTAGCCTACAGAGATACATTTCTTAAAAATGGCTCTGAATAAGAGTCAGAGGCATCTGCCAAGGGGCTGGATCAGAATTTCATGACCTTATTAAAAGCTGTTTCACAAGCCATTGCTTATTAGAAATGGACTCCTACATGTAGAGCATCATTAGAGCCCAAACCCAAAAATAAAGTCATGTAGCCATGCAATATCTATAGTGATCCTTCCTAGGGGATTATTGAAAAACATATCTATATTCAAAAAGATGTTTAATGGGACAAACATGGGTTCTTTATCATCAGAAAAGAAAATATTTTATTCAAAACAAAACCCTGAAAAACATACTTTACATCTGACAAATGGTATATAGCATAAAGAATGCTGACATCTAAAGACAGAACAATTTATTGTTTATTGTTTTGTCTCTGGTTCCATGAAGACCTTCTAAGTTTATCGGAGCTAACAAAACTGATAGAGTTGGTTTTTTCTTTACCCATAAATATTATATGATGTACGAACCTTTAAAAATTCAAAGTTTTCTTTAAACATTACAAGTATCTTGAAACCATACTATGAGAAAAAAATAACATTTGGGTGTGAATATATTTCATGAGAAATACGGTCAGCATTTTTTAAGTTGAAAATTACACTGTGTATTTGTACTTAGTAGAAGCATGAATAGTCTCTTTCATTTAGAATTGGACAAGAAATAATTATTTAAAAACTCTACAAGGAAACCTGCAGATGGTTTAAATTATTTTCTATGTGTTTGACTCTATTGCACTCAAGAAAATTACTTAAAACCCAAACCACATAGCATATCCATAAAATTAGATTCTCATTGTTTCTAAAACTCCAGATCTTTCAACCCTAAATGCTGTTGTTTATTTACAACATACATGAATTGAAGCATAAGGTATTTCTTTGAAGAAAAGTTTTCTAAAATTCTGAGACAAACAATAAAATATTCTCAAGGAAAAAAAAAACAGACAAAAAATATATTATATGGTTTCTAATTCCCCAGGTTATATTTTAAACTCCATTTCAAATGTGCACTTAGTTAAATAGTAAGCTAAAAAACTAAACATTCTTTTTTGTAATGCTGGACACAACCTGTGAAAATTTTCTGCATTTAGATTCAACAATGCTCTTATCTGCAGCTCATCTCCAGAGAGACAATTACCATTTCCTTTGCCTTGATATTGTTTGTTTAACTTGACACAGTGAAGAAAGGGCTGACATTGACCAAAATCCCCAGCATTAATTTATTTCATGTTCAGCATTCATCATTGCCAGGGTGCGAGCAAGACCTGGCATTCATTTGAAATACCTGCCCAAGAAGCATTGCAGAAAAAAACCTGGCTGCTTGGAAAACAATGTATTCTTCATATGATCAGAGTCCTATGGACAGCTACAAATAATGCATGGGTTTGTTAAATTTCTCTCTTTTAAAGAACTTTTAAGGAATGATGTGTAGCATCGGGTTTGAAATTAGAATAACAAAATTTACTTCCTTCATGGCTACGATTGAGTAATTGAGCCTTGAGAAGGTGGAACGCTGGAAATAGAAATGTTTGAATTATGTGGTCCTGACCCCAGAATACAGGTTTCCTTTCTTTTCTTTTCAGGTTCTCTATATAATGTAAGAATATGATAATTACATTTCCGGTGCTCTAGTGAGCATTCTCAAATCAATACAACTATGAGTTGTTTTTTTTAACTTCATAAAAAAAATTACTTTCCACATTAGAAATATTGCGTTTGCCTCTTTTGAAGCAGGTAACGAATGGTTTGTCAGTGGTGTTCCATGGTATATTTCTCTAAAAAGCATACTTTTTATTCAGTCCTTTAAGCCATAATTAACATGGATTGAATCTAAATTGCTTAACACAACAGACTTTCTTAGAGGAAGAAAGAAAGAAAGAAAGAAAGAAAGAAAGAAAGAAAGAAAGAAAGAAAGAAAAAGAAAGAAAGAGCTGGATCCTTGAGGGCAGACATAGCAGCCTTTGCTGGCTTCAAGCTTTCCTTTTTTCAGAATGAAGTGACAACTGTGTGGACTTAAGAATCCTTTCTCGAACAGCCACTCACAACCAAAATATAAAAAGCAAATAAACTTGTTTCCCTTCACCACAGCTCACCTGCAAAAACTCATTGAGCTCAACCTGTCCATTTTTGTTTAAATCTACTTCATTCAGAATTTCATGTAGTGTATTTTCATCCATTTGGACATTGATACTCTAAATAAAAAGAAAGCATGACGTGATGAGGTTTAGTTAAAAATTATGCACACCCTTTTATTAATACTATCAACTTTTCAAAAACTATAAGACAAAATTACTTACAGAAAGCACTAGATGAGGAAAAAATAATCTAATATAACATTTACGTTTTTCTGCTAGCAAGGATATGGAAACAAAAACATATTACCTCTAACACACGCTGAACATCAACAATAGTAATAAAGCCCTTTTGGTCTGCATCAAACTTATGAAATCTCTTCTTGTACCTGGAACACAACACTGAACATTGGAAAAATATACCTACGTGGGTCAAGTCAAGTAGAGAGATATAGAAACTTATTAGAAGTACCTGTCGATGTCTGAAGGCAGGAGGCTAATTTCAGAGCGATCTGTTAACTGTTCTGATCGAGATTTATAGCCCATTTCATAATACAGAAACTTCCTGGCTGTTTCAAGTTCCTCCTAAAACACAGACATACACGAAGTTCAAAGATTTATGGAAAGAATTATTGATTTTTTCGTTTGTTTCTTTCTCACTTTTCTGACCGGCACAATTTTTTTTTTTTTATTTCTGCCAGTGTTACTGAAGTATAATTTATATTCAATAAAGTGCACCTACTTTACATATACAGTTTGGTGTATACTCTACCACGATCAAGGTACACAACATTTCTATCCCCCTAGGAAGCCTCTCAGGCCCTTTTTCAGTTGACCTGCAAGCCTCAGGCAATCACTGATCTGCTTTCTGTCTCCAGAGTTCTTTTCGCCTTTTCTAGAATTTCATGTAAAAGGGTCCAAATAGTATGCAGTTTTTTTGTGCTTGACTGCTTTCACATAGCATAGTAATTCCAAGAATCACTCATGCTGTTACTATTTTGTTTTACTATGTTGTTTCTTCTTACTGCAGGATATTCTTACACAGTATTGTCTAACAAAATCTATAGAACCAACTCCTTGTGATTTGATGACAACTAAAGCAATTAAAAGTGAAAACGCTATCCAGGTGACAAACAACTACTATAATGTGGCACACAGCGTCACCGACGGGCATCAAGGGATCAGCTCCTCTGAAGGTTTGTTAACAAGGAGGCTGATAGTTGGGTGGAAGTTAGAGTCATGACAACAAACAAGCTCTTGGAACGGTTGCTCTGACACTTTGCAATGTCCCCAGCCTCAGCAGATAGGAACAATTGTCGAGAATGCTGTCTTTCTTACTTTGTCATGTCATTCTCCTGCTGGCTTCCAGCTTACAAACCGTCTTTTTCTTTCCTTTCCCTTTTTGGATTTTGTACTACATTTGCCCACCTTCTGTCTTCTGGTTCTGTTCTTATCTGCCACAATATTTTACAGCTCAACGCTAGTTAAATAATCCCATCTGCAAATTCTCTGAGTACCCAGAGATAGAATTTTTTCTGGCCTGGCATGTAAACTCATTTAGAGCAGCCTCCTATTTGAATATCTATTTCCTCTTACCAATATTTATTTTGCTCTCTTCACACTGAAAATCATTCTCCTTGACAAAAAAAGAAGGAAAGGAATTTGGTATTAAACTATGAGTTGAATTGTTCTCCCTTTTCTTCAGCAGTCAAGAATATGGTGCTGGGCACTTGAAACAACGATCGCTTTGGGTAGTATCGACATTTTAACAACACTTGTTCTTCCTATCCAGGAGCATGGAATCTTTTTCCATTTTTTTGTGTCTTCTTCAATTTCTTTCATAAGCTTTCTATGGTTTTCAGCATACAGATTTCTCCCCTCTTTGGTTAGATTTATTCCTAGGTATTTTATGGTTTTTGGTGCAACTGTAAATGGGATCGATTCCTTGATTTCTCTTTCTGTCGCTTCATTATTGGTGTATAGGAATGCAATCAATTTCTGTGCATTGCTTTTATATTGAAACAATGATCTAGCTTAGGTCTTACATGCATTCTTTTCCATTTGTAAAATTCATTTCTGGTGTCCTTAGTATTTTTTCCCAACATTTAGCCAATTCCTGACACTATTCATACGTCTGCATTAGTCCTGGATACCCTCTCACTGCGGAGCACTTGTCTTCCATCTGTTTTAAATCTGGTGTTTATCAGCTGCCTTTGTTCTGAGTCACTCCATTTCTTCATTGACTTCCCCTTTTTCCTCCTCATTAGGATCAAATTTGAAAGAATTTCTTTTTGTGAGGCACTCTCCATTGACTTAACTGGCCTTCTCTTCAAAGTCTCTCGATGAAATGAGTGTTTTCTCTGAAGGTATAAAATCTACCTTACCAAATAGTAGGTCAGCATTTCCCAAAACACATCCTAAGTAGTACTAGTATCCCTCCCACCGGCCCTTCCAAAGGGCGAGAGTTGGGTCTGTCTCTGGATAAGTTCCCTTTTGGAAAGTGGCAAGGCATAGAAGCATTCTGAAGGCACCAAATTATCTGCACTAATGAACATGCTTTCATGGGTTTAACTCAGAATTTCCCAAACTCTTTTGCCCACTTGGTCATCTTTTGATTCATACCTTGTGGAACACATTTGGCCATGTCCCATTTTCCAAATGTCCCCACCAGTTCCTCTACCAATCCTTAACTCCCCTAGACAATGTCTTCTTCCCTAACCCATTCTTCCAATTTGTTTGGATTTGATCTTGAATGACCGTGTTCTCTACATTTTGGAAGAAAGGCACATTTCTGATGTATATATTTGTTGCAACCACTCGGTTAGATCCCAAGATCCTTGAAACTATGAGCTATTTATTATTCCCCTAAAGTATTTGGTATCATGCTCAGTGTATGAGTCACTCATTAAGTATTGACTGATAAAAACAACCACAATTCATCTACAGAGAGTTATTTATCACCTTGTTCCACTTTCACTTTTGCAGGTTAAATAATCCCAATGCTTTTAACCTTTTCTCAGAAGTCCAGCTTTCTAACCTTTAATTCTTTTTCTCCCTCTCTTTTGTTCTCTCCAGACTGTCTACAGGTCTCATTAATACTCCTACGGCTCAGATACTAGACAATAACTTTAGGTCTTTTATTTCTGTTACTTTATTGAGGGGGATGGGAGAATATCTCTGAGTACATGAATTTACACATAAAACTTGAACTGAAGTTAAATCTAGTTTCCTCAGGAGGGAAGGCCAAACACAACCAGTTTACAGAATTTTCTTCCTCCTTCCTACCTCCTACAGCCTGAATTCCTGGCACAAGATATCTTCCTGCATATTCAAATCTTTCCAACCATAATTTTTACAGGAACACATTATCCCCAGTCCTCCTATACGGTAAAAATGATTGGCATTAGCAAAGGAGCAAGTTTCAGTCTTGCATCGTCTCTGCATGTAGCTTTAGTCGAACAAATTAAAACTCAAAGCTGGAAGAGCTACAATCAGTTCTGCCAATGCAGAGGCAACAGAACAAGGTGGAGAGAGAGTGTACGCCTGGTTTCGGTCCCAGTTCCGCGACTTACTAGTTGTATGAACTCTGACTGAACTTGCTCCCTGAGCCTGTTTTCTCAACTACAAAATGGGGGTAAAGGTTATCTCTGGCAGACTTGCGCTCGAGTTCAGGAACTCTTCAGCCACTGATTTCCACCATCAGTATGCTACAGACATTGCATTTAAATGACAGGAAATGGGGTGCCCGGGTGGCTCAGTTGGTTAAGTGTTGGCTCAGGTCACGATCTCATGGTGCATGAGTGCAAGCCCCACATCCACGCCGACAGCACAGAGCCTGCTTCAGATCCTCTGTCTCCCTCTCTCTCTGCCCCTCCACTACTCTCTCTCTCTCTCTCAAAAATAAACATTAAGAAAAATAAAACAAAACGAATTTAAAAGAAAACACTTATTATTAAAAAATTTACTACGGGAAAATTTTAAAATGTAGGGCCACAGCTTCCCCCCTGGAGACCTTGACTCTGAGAGTCTAGTCAAGTCTCAGAATCTGTTCTTTTTTGCTACATTCCCAGGGGATTGTGATATGTAACCACCTTTGGGAATATACACCAGAATGAGAATGCTTTTTTTTTTAATGTTTATTTATTTTTGAGAGAGAGACAGAGACAGAGAGAGTGAGCAGGGAAGGGGCAGAGAGAGAAGGAGACACAGAATCTGAAGCAGGCTCCAGGCTCTGAGCTGTCAGCACACAGTGAGACGTGGGGCTCAAACCCACGAACCGTGAGATCATGCCCTGAGCTGAAGTCAGGCGCTTAACCAACTGAGCCACCCAGGCAGCCCAGAATGAGAACACTTTAAGGACAGCACCTATGTCCAATCCTTTCTTACACCTGTGGCCTATGACACAGATGCTCTGTTATGTTCATTCACTCAACAGTTATTTATTCAGGCCCTACCATGGCTGGTTACTGAGGTTACAGAAACAAAGCAGATCAGTTCCTCTCCTTTGGAAAGCTTATTTCCTGGATGAGAGGCAGACAACAAATAAATAAACTAAATACGTGGTATTTCAAATGGGAATAGGTGCCCAAGAGGAAGATAAAATAGGGAGAGGGAGAGAAAATGCCATTCAGAAGGGTGAGTAGTACTCTTTTATTCAAGCCAGTTAAGGAAGGCCTCTTTGTAGCAGAGACCAGCAGGAAGTACAGGGATAGGCCATGAGGGTATCTAGGAAGGAACATTGCAGGGAGAGGGATCAGCAGAGCTTGAATAAGGAAAAGCAACTTAATTTGTGGGTTGCAGGCGAGTGGATGAATGATGAGACCAGAGGGTTCAGAAAGGTGGTGGCCAGATCACAATGATCTTGTAAACTGCTGTAATGACTTTGGCTTTACCCTTAGTAAAAGAGAAGGTGTTTCAGCACAGGAATTGTTAATGATTGGTCCTCATCTTACTAGTCTATCAGCATCATTTGATATAGTAGATTACTTTTCTACTAAATTTTGAAATATTTTCTTCCCTTCCTTCTGGGCCGCAACTCTGTTTTTAGTCTTTTCACACCTTCTCCAACCTTGCTAGCTATCACTTTCCCTTTCTTGGGGAGTCTTCCATATCTACCCAACTTTTTCTTTTTTTTACCTTTTTTCATTTATTTATTTTGAAAGAGAGAGAGAGAGAGAGAGGACCAGTGGGGAAAGGGCAGAGAGAGAGAGAGAGAGAGAAAGAGAGAGAATCCCAAACAGACTCCGCACCACCAACACAGAGCCAACTCGGGGTCAAATTCATGAACTATAAGATCATGACCTGAGCCGAAACTAGATACTTAACTGACTGACCCACCCAGGCACCTCTTTATAAATTTTTTTAATGTTTATTTGTTTTTGAGAGAGAGAGTGGGGGAGGGGCAGAGAGAAAGGGAGACAGAAAATCCAAAACAAGTTCCATGCAGTCAGCACAGAGCCTCATGCGGGGCTCGAGGCCACAAACTGTGAAATCATGACATCGGCCAAAATCAAGTGTCAGATGTTTAACTGACTGAGCCACCCGGGTGCCCCAATCTACCCAACTTTGAAACTCTGGAGAGCTCCAGGGCCGTCTCTGGACAGCTTGCTGTTATCTAACTATACAAACTCCCTATTTGATCTCATCCAGCATGATGGCTTAAATGCCAACTCCAATTTATATCTTTTTATATCTTCAGTTCAGACCTCCCCTCTGAACTTCATTTGGACTGACACAGCCAATGATCTGGCATATATTTTAATAGAAGCACAGGAGTTGCTAAAGTAAGAACACCGTTTTGTGGGAGGGAAGCTATTATAATAAACCATGGAAGAAATACTAGTGGCTGGAATCAGGGTTCTAGCAGCTGAACGTGTTAAGGGGGCACTGAATTCAAGCCATTACTTAAAGAGAAATATGATATGGTTTGCTGATGGATTTAGATCAAGTATGATACCAAGATTTAGGCTTATGCAACCAGAATGTGGAATCGCTTTTTTGACATGGAGAGGTTAGTAGTAGTGGTGGTCGTGGTTTGGGGGAGGTAGGAAGAGGTCCAAGAGATGGGGTTATGTACTAAATGGTTACTGCAAAAGCCATAGGTTGAAAACCTAATTCCAAATGTGATGGTGTTCGGAGATGGGGCTTGGGGGAGGTGATTAGGTTTAGATGAGTCTTGAGGATGGGGTTCCCCTTTCTCCCTCCCTGTCCTCCATGTGAGGACACAGCAAGAAGGCAGCTCTCCGAAGGCCAGGAAGAGCACTCCAAACCAGACTTCCAGCCTTCAGAATCGAGACGAATAAATGCCCATTGTTTAGGCCTCCCAGTGGGTGGTATTCTGTAAAAGCAGACTATTACAGACTAAGACAGATAGGGTTCCAGAAAGTAGTTTGGGAAGGAGGGAGGAATCAACTCTGTCAATGTCACTAACTGCATGGGTAACAGGAGGACCGAGAACTCATGAGTATATTGTACTGAGCAACAACACGGAAGCCATAGGGAAGTGTGATCACAGCTACTACAGCAAAGTGGCAACAACAAGCTTAAATGAAATGGGTTCAAGGAAGGCTTAGGGGAAAGGGATTGAACCAATGAGTACAGAAAGTGTATTTTTTTAATAAATACACAAAAATGCCTCTGCATATTATACTAGTTGGGTTTAACTAAAACACATGATAATCTTCCATTTATCACAACAAGCCCAGGGTAGTACATGGGGGCATGTGAGCATCACTGGCTTTCTTTCTTTAATCTGGATATAAAATTCCAAATGACACAAATCAATAAGTATTTAGTGGTCAGGCAGTAAAACCGCTATTTCCTACCAAAGGCCAATTTGCAAAAGTGTGAATTTCACTATAGAATACATTCTAAAAGTGTTTTCAATGGAAACCAGAAAAAGTTCTACCCACAATCATTATTATCCTACTTTTTCAGGAATTATGACCACCAAATTTAAGAGTATTTTTCTCTGTAAGGGATTTTCCAGAATCAACCAACACATTTTGAAACCAGAATATCTTTGCCGTTTCCTAAGACCTAGCAATATTAAAACACACTCCCACATATTAATTGGCAAGAAATCTAAAGTTACCATTGAAAACCATGCTAGCCTCTATGAACAGACCAAGACATCACATGCTATAACAGGAGCTGTGGTGGGGCACCTGGGTGGCTCAGTCCGTTGAGCATCCAACTCTTGATCTTGGCTCAGGTCATGATCCCAGGTCCATGTCAGGCTCTGTGCTGAGCATAGAACCTGCCTGAGATTCTGTCTCTCTCTCTGTCCCTTTCCCCTACTTGCACTCTTCTCCCTCTTTCTAAAATAAAATAATAAAATAAAAAAAAAATCTTTATTAAAAAAAATTTTAATGTTTATTTAATTTTGAGAGAGAGAGAGAGACAGACAGAGAGTGGGGGGGGGGGGCCGAAAGACAGGGAGACACAGAGTCCAAAGCAGGCTCCAGGCTCTGAACACAAAGCCCAATGCAGGGCTTGAACTCATGAACCGTGAGGCCGTGACCTGAGCCAAAGTGGGATGCTTAATCCACCGAACCACCCAGGCACCCCAAAATAAAAATCTTTATAATAGGAACTAGGGTTTTAAAAACCACTATATAATACCTCTTTTTTATAATCATCCCAATTGAGTTCTCTGCCCATCAGTTCAACAATCCTGGGAAGGGCTTCCTCTGCAGCCTGGACATTTAGGAAAGCCAGGCGAGTACGCCGTGAAATCATATCCACTGCCGTGCAGGCATACTCCTTAATCCCGTATTTCACCTGAATTTAAATTAAAGCAAAATTATTAGTTTAGTTTTTTTCTTAAAAAGAAGACATAAAATTTCACTTAAGAAAATTCACAGAGAAGTGACGTTGCTCTTTATATACTCTGGTTCTCTAGCAGGCATGGGACAAATGACGACATCATACAGGTTCCCCATCTGCCTGCCAAAGGAGGTTCACAAATTGGGACAAAGTGGAAAAGACTTAATGCCTTCCTACCGAATTGAACCTGGCCCAAACATGCAGACTGCATCCTTTCTCATTTACCATCCACAGTAATCACTCTCCTCTTTGCTAGTGCTTAATATGGATGCTAATTTATGTCACCAGCAAGGC
The DNA here is from genome assembly GCF_022079265.1 of Lynx rufus. Classification (NCBI taxonomy): domain Eukaryota; kingdom Metazoa; phylum Chordata; class Mammalia; order Carnivora; family Felidae; genus Lynx; species Lynx rufus. The sequence continues at coordinate 75,486,381 of NW_025814834.1, forward strand.
AAGGAATATTAAACAGTATGGTCTCCTCTCCTTAGCTGTCCAAAGTTTTCTGTCTCAGAGTATGCAGATGATGGAAGGCCTGCATCCAATCAACAAGCAAAGGCTTACTGGACATTCATGTTTTAAAGTACAATGAATCATAAATAAGGCGCGGCCTCTGGCTTCACAAAATGTAAAAACCTGATGAGAAACAAAGCTTCAATCTTTGAGAAGTGAAGGGCCATATCAGGATATGTCATCAGGCAGCACACGAGTGGAAACATCTCGAAGAGTTACAGATTTACAGATGGGGCAAACAGCTGTGAAGTAAGAAGGCTCGGGTGGGATGGGTCTGTGGAGGAGGAACAAATCCATACCGTGTTGTCTATTATTCTTTTGATTGTTACCATTTCAGTATCAGTTCAGAATTTAAGTTTATAAATGAAAGGATCTGTGCCGGGCAGACATGTCGCTATAACGGTTTGGGCTGGCAAGTGGGCATTGAAACGTAGCTACACAGAAGTTTTAAAGGAGATGGAAAATGAGCAGGTGAGGGGGATCCCAGGGCAGACCAGAAATTCCCACACGGCCATTCACGTACCTCTGCTTCAATGTATGGAAATTCTGACACAAGACGCACTCCCACTATAGGCCACCTTTTTCCGGTTACACTTGCCATTTTGGCCACCTCAAAAGCCTTGTCCCCATAGGTGGCGGCCAGATGCTGTGCAACCTAGGGAAACAAAACCCCAACAGGCGGGTAACTTGAATACCAATACTTCTCGGCACAGAGCAAAAACTGCACACGCTTATCCTGTCAGTTTTTCACAGCCAGTAACTAATAGTTCCAGGAGGGTATTAGGTTTTGATTTTGTGGGAGGAAACCACTTGGGCTCTGAATGCTTAGGCCAGCACTAACTCTGCCACACATGTATCACTGTATCAGTGACGGATGAAGCTTCGGCTTCACTCTGCCCGCAATATCACTTGTGAAGAACCGCCTTCCTCAGGCTCGAGACAGAAAAATGTGGGAGGCTCTGTCTGTGGAGAACAAACCAAAGAAACTCCGGATTTTAAAATAGAAACTCGTATGGGCACTGCCTTTTCAGCTCTTTTCCTTAGTTCACTTCCATCGTTATGCAGACAGAAACAAACCCAGCAAAAGGAAATTCTAAATCGGGGAGGCCTCCTGGTTGCCAGTTCTGTTAGTGGCAACGGTGAGCACAGGTAAAGGGTAGGACGATGCACACCCACCTCACTTTCAAGGCCGTAATCCTGGACAAGCCGAATATAGAGTGTGGGGCTCCAATCTTTGCCTCCTTGAAGGAAAAGCCCAACCGTTCTGCTTGGCCCTGCTTTCAGATTGTGAGTCTTGATAGCAGCATTTATGGTATCTTCTGCCATAGAGCGATACGTTGTCCACTTCCCACCTACATAATTCGATGAAGAATTCATTAGGCTACCACCCCTTATTTTCCTCAGACTTACCCATTTACCAACTTATTACCACCAAGATTCACCTGTTGTTTATAACCAATATGGCGCAGCAATGTGTAAGACTTTACTCAGAATCATAAAATATATATATATATATCCCTGTTCATTAGCATCAAGGGAGATTCTGGTGTGACAATTTAACTCGCGATCCTATCTGAAGCACATCCCAAACAAAGGTAATATCCCATACCTGCTATAGTGATGAGGCCGCTCTCACTGATATCCACAACATGATTTCTGGAGATGGACTGAGTGTCTGCAGACTTGGGATCTGTGACAAGGGGACGGATACCACTCCATGCTGCCAGGACATCCCCTCTTCTCACTGGGAAGAATCAATGGTAAAGGTTGATAGGATTCCTCAACGATAGCTCAACAAAGCTATGGCATAGTTAATAAGCAGGGCAGAACTCAGTAAAAGGAACACAGGGATATATATACTTTGAAAGGGAGAAGAAGCCCTTAAAGATAACAACTGAGTGAGTGGATAAGTACGGCAAAAACTCGAAGAATTATTTTGTGACAAAGATAATCTCCATGAAAAAAAGCGAAGAACCTGAAAATCACGGGGGGGGGGGGGACGGACGGAGGGGGGACACTGGTACTAAAAAGGAAACAAAAGAAACATGTTAGCAGCCCTCAGCACTTGGGGGGGGGGGGCAATCTAAAATAGCTGAAAGAAACAACAACAAAGTAGAAACAAAGACAAACCAGTAGATTTATGACTTGTTACATTTCCTCCTAGAATATATCTAGCTATCTCTTCTCAGGACAAAGATCCTTAGTAAACAAACAAGCCTGTAACAGGATATTATCTCCCCTCATCAATGCTAACTTCTTATTGAGCATTTAGAGTAGGCTTAGCCTTGTCAAAGCACTTGATATGTACTTTTCATTTCATTCCATCTCACAAAGACCCATAACATCAGTTATTATTATTCTCACCATACAGATGAGAAAAACAAAAAACAAAACAAACAAAAAAAGAACCTGAAAAAGTTTAACTAGCCCAAAGCAAACATTTTATAAATGGTAGAACATCAGAACCCAGTTCTTCCCGATTATAAAGTTCATATTCTTACCCACTAAATGTACCCACCATCTTTCAACTTTTGACAGTCTTCATGCCCTTTTTCTTCTCTCATCCCATTATCTTTTTAACTGTCACAAAAACAGGTATACTGGCTCCTCCCAGTATAGGCACACAATATTTGCGTTACAGTGTATGGAAGGTCTTTAAATATTCAAGATACCATGGAATTTCTCTTACTGTCTCTATCAAAATACAATCACCACTCTGTACCAAGAATTCATGGAATTTACAATAGAATTAGACAGCTGTTGCAGAGCACTCATTACTGAACTTAAAGATGGCTAAGGAGAGTAGCCTAGTTGTGGTTCCTATGCACCGTGAGGGGCATGGGCAGAGACCCAAGGGCAGAGTTTTCAGAATCCACTCTTCTTTACCCAGATCAGCTTTAGGAATGGCTTAGCCCCTTTCTTCTCCACTCTACACATCAAGGAGATGACCTCATGTACCAGTCCAACAGCTGCCAAATGATATAGACTATGAGGGAGTGAATGCTTACCTGGTCCTTCTGCACTTACTTTCATAAACCAGTTAAATTATTCCTGGATAATGGAAGAGTAAGTGGGGGGCGGGGGAGGGGGGGTGGAGGTTCCTGGGTGGCTCAGTTGATTAAGTGTCTGACTCTTGGTTTTGGCTCAGATCATGATCTCAAGGTTCATGGGATCACATCGAGCTACCATATTGAGCCCCCCATTGGGCTCTGCACTAACAGTGCAGAGTCTGCTTGGGATTCTCTCTCTCCCATTCTCTCTGCCCCTTCCTCTCTCTCTCTCTCTCTCTCTCTCTCTCTCTCTCTATGATCTCATGATTCATGGTATCACATTGAGCCACCGTATTGAGCCCCCCATTGGGCTCTGCACTCTGCACTAACAGTGAGGAGTCTGCTTAGGATTCTCTCTCTCCCATTCTCTCTGCCCCTTCCCCGCTCTCTCTCTCTCTCAAAATAATAAATAGACTTAACAACAACAACAACAAAAATGCTTTAAGAAGAGTAAGTGCAATTTTACTTCTACCATGACTTGGGATCAGGTGTTACCTCCTTCATCTAATTCCTAGCTATTGAAAAGTTGACTTTCAAACATCAAGACAATGGGAAAACTGGGTATCCACGTGCAGAAGGATAAGCTCAAAATGGATCTAAGATCTATACATAAAAGCTAGAATGATACAGCATTTAGAAAAATATATATATACAGGTCTACATGACAGGGAGCTTGGCAATGATTTCTTGTATATGATCCCAAAGGCACAGGCTAAAAAAGAAAATAAAAGAGAGAGATAAAACAGATTTCTCAAAATTAAAAACTTTTGTGCATCCAAAGACATTATCAACAGAATGAAAGGGTAACCCATGTAATCGGAAAAAAAAAAATTGTAAATTCTATCTCTGTCAAGGTGTTAGTAATCAGAATATATAAGAACTCTTAAAACTCAATAACTAAAAAAGACAATGTGATGAAATCTGGGCAAAGGATGTTCAAACATATGTCTCCAAAGATCTCCGACTGGCCAATGAACACATAAAATGATGCTCAACATCACCAACCACTAGAAATGCAAATGAAAACCACAAGGAGACACAACTTCACGTCCATGGGGATGGCTATTGTAACCAATCACAAAAAAACAGAAAATAACAAATGTTGGGCGAGAATTGTGGGAGAAAGTGGGATAGCCTTGGGCATTGCCGATGAGAAGGTAAGATGCTGCAGTCAACTAAGAGTAAGTGCATGGCATTTCCTCAAAAAGTTCAACATAGAATCCCCACATGATCTAGCAGTTATAATTCTGGGTACATACATACCCCAGGGAACTGAAAGCAGGGAAAATTTGTACACCTCCACGTTCATAGCAGCATCATTCATAATTATTGAAATATGGAAGTAACCCAAGTGACCACTAATAGATGAATGGATAAATAACATGTGGTCTAGGGGCACCTGGGTGGCTCAGCTGGTTAAGTGTCCAACTTCAGTTCAGGTCATGATCTTATGGTTCGTGAGTTCGAGCCCCACATCAGAAACTGCTGTCAGCACAGAGCCCACTTCAGAAACTCTATCCCCCTCTCTCTCTGCCCCAACCCCATTTGTGCACCCACTCTCTCTCTCCCTCTCTCAAAAGTAAGTAAGCATTTAAAAAATGCTAATAACATGTGGTCTGGACATGCAATGCAATATTATTAAGCTTTAAAAAGTAAGGAAATCCTGACACATGCTACCTTGAAGACATGCTAAGTATAATAAGTCATTCACAAAAGAACAAATATTGTATGCTTCCATTCATATGAGATACCTAGAGTAGTTAAACTCATACAGACAGTAAGTAGAATGGTGATTAGCAGGGGGTGGGGAGGTGGTATATGGGGAGTGAACGTTTAATGGGTACAGAGTTAGGGAGGATAAAAAAGTTCTGGAGATTGATGATGGTGATAACTGCACAAAAAGATGCATATATTTAATGCCACAGAACTGTATACTTAAAAATGGTCAAACTGACAAATTTTGTAATATATATATATATTTAATCATAATTTTTTTAAAAAATCAAGACAAAAGGAAAAATTGACAAACTTCAAGTCTCAGAAGATTAAGACAGAATTTTACATATAATACAGAAGTCTCAGGGCCCTTACAGCCCATGCCATCCCCAGCCTTAGTTCAAATTAAAATCTCTCATTCAGGGGAGCACATTTCTATGAGCACTGGACAGTGTGATTTTAGATCCCACTCAATGCTTGGTAGCGTGCCCTTGTACAGTGAACCTCCTGTGTTTATACACAGCACTACCTGAAAAGTATTTAGAAAATATCCAGCAGACTCTTTATGTAAAGAGCTACAAAGACTCCTTGAAATGATTGGAATAGTCTAATTATTATTTTATTATTATTATTATTATTATTATTGTTTACAAAGTGCCTAACCAAGTAAAAGAGACCCTAAAAACAAGTTCTACTGAGTGGCAACTGGGTGGCTCAGTCAGTTAAGCGTCCAACTTCGGCTCAGGTCATGATCTCACAGTCCATGAGTTCAAGCCCCCCATCAGGCTCTGTGCTGACAGCTCGGAGCCTAGAGCCTGCTTTGGCTTCTGTGTCTCCCTCCCTCTCTCTGCCCCTCCTCTCTCTCTCTCTCTCAAGAATAAACATTGAAAAAATTAAAAACAAGTTATACTGAATGATAGATAATCCCTCCATCTTTATCTCAAATGGAAAAAACAGATTTCTGGTAAAGACAAATTCAACTAGGTAAATTTGGCATGATTTAATACAGCTCCTTGAGGGCCACACTCTTTTTTTTTTTCGTTTTTTTTTTTATTTTTTGAGGGTCACAATCTTAACACGACTATAATCTGAAAGAAGAGGCACCCGTACACGTCTATAGTGGTGGTTAATCAAATCCATATCTAAACATGGGATGCGAAAGAAAGAAGAAACATCATACACACATACATACATCATACATACATACATACTGATGCAGAAAGCCCAAGGCTTCCAGTCTTGTTAACTGGAGACCTAAGGGAGTCTGAATGCTGGGATTCCATTTCTAAACCTGCCCCTCTGATATGTGTAATTTCTTCATTAGGTTTAATCCTGATGGCTGCCATGGAATGAGGGTTAATTCTTGCTTCACACAATTCCACAAAAGTCTTGTGTAACCTCAACACAAATCATGCAATGTTTTAATCTTTACAAAACCCTAACTAGGAAATTACCGCTATTTTCCATTAGAGTTCAAATAGCCCTCTGAGTCAAAAATAAACCTTAGCCAACCACATACAACGTCACTGTGGTCACCACAAAGTCTGCAGCGTGTGTCTGTGAAATTCCTTAGGTAGCCACACTGATCAGGAATTTGGCTCCAACTTTTAAAGTCCTCTGACTGGTTTTAAAATTATTTGATGGAAAATGAGACTCTCTAGAGTAAATCTGTAACATATGCAAATCTTCTTTGTGCAAATGCTTTACCTTTTTTTTTCTTTTTTCTTTGCCTTTTTTGGTATATCAGCCAGAAAAACACATCTGTAAAATTGCGTTGTTGAAAACAAAAAGGCCAAACTAAAATATCCAAGGTTTTCATTCATAGAGGAATATTAAATAAAACAATGTGTATACTGACATCATTTTTAATCCTTACTCCTGATGTTGATACTCAAAAAAAGAAAACACTACCAAAAGAGTTCATAATGTGTTAGGAAACTTAATTTACTTTATATCCTAGCGTTCAGCTTTTTAACCTCAGACTTATATCAGATAAAGTTGGGATTAAATTTATTTAAAAAGATTTTTTTAATGTTTATTTTTGAAGGAGAGAGAGAGACAGAGGGAGAGTGGGGGAGGGGCAGAGAGAGAGGGAGACACAGAATCGAAAGCAGGCTCCAGGCTCTGAGTTGTCAGCACAGAGCCTGACGCGAGGCTCAAACCCACAAACCTTGAGATCATGACCCAAGCCGAAGTCAGATGCTTAACTGATTGAGCCACCTAGGCGCCCCAGGATTAAGTTTATTTTAAAAGATACATGTAAGATAAATAATCAAATTTTAAATCATATTTAAAATATGAATCAGTCTTTATGGTCTGCAGGATTTTTACAGTATTAGACCAGAGAGTGGTTGGATCAGGCTATCTATCAGTTTTCTCCCAAGCTTTTTATTTTATTTTTTTTTTAATTTTTGTAATGTTTATTTAGTTTTGAGAGAGGGAGAGAAGGGCAGGGAGGGGCAGAGAGAGAGGGAGACACAGAATCCGAAGCAGGCTCCAGGCTCCAAGCCATCAGCAACAGAGCCCAACGTGGGGCTCGAACCCACAAACTGTGAGATCATGGCGTGAACCAAAGTCAGATGTTCAACTGACTAAGCCACCCAGGTGCCCCAAGTTTTCTCCCAAACTTAAGATTTAATGATTTTTGTGGATTATGCAAAATGCTATTTCCTGCTGAAGGATAAAGTGGTTGTACCTCTCCACCACTGGAATTAAGTAATGACTGGTCAGGGACATCGGTATAATCTATGTCCATAGGGCAGAGCATAGTTAAACACACAAAACATGAATTCTAACCTCTTGTATAAAAGACAGCAACCAACTGAACTAACATATTTCTCTCCTTATCACCTATTCACCCACAGTGGAAACCTTGCACTTTGTTAAACAAACCCTAATTAAAGTTGTCTGATGAAAGAGATTCACAAGCAGTAGACAGAATAGAGAATCGTTAAGATACCTTTTAATTCTGCCTGAAACTGCTACAGCCATATTGTAACCATAGAGGAAACAACCGCAGGATAAAGCCAACTTGGAGGGTGGAAGGGTGAAGAGAAATAAGGGCCCCGTGCCTTCGACATCGCAGAATCACTGAGTTCATCACCTCTTGAGCCTTCTTACTGCTGGAGGTTTTTTGGGTTTTTTTTTTTTAACAAGATGATAAATTTATTTTATATAACAAAAAAATACAGACTCAGCAACTCTCTTAAATCGAGTATTTCCTTCTCTAAAAGTGTATATAAATACTTCTAGATTCTGTACAGCAGCACTGTTCCTTAGACTTTCTGCAGTGCTGGAAAGGTCCTCTATCCACAAGGTCCAATTAGCTAGCCACCAGCTGCATGAGGCTATTAAGCACCTGAAATGTGGCTCGTGTGACTGAGGAACTGAATTTCAAATTTTATTTCATTTTAACTAATTAAAAATGAAATTTCCACATGATATGCATATGCACAGGCCATGCCATTACACAAGGCAGCTCTAGAATAAAAATCCCCAAGTAATAAGTAGATCTCAGCCTGGTCCTGGGAGATCATCAAGCTGGGGACCTTCCACAGGGCCACCTTGCCCACAACTCTAATTGAGCATCCTTTCGGTGAAATGTGACTGCATTTCCTTGGCTCAGAAGAATACAATCTGCTATAATAGTGTGCTTTCCCCGCAAATACTTTACTGTCCCAACATGTTCCACATTTATCCTTTCAGAGTATCCTTCTCTCCTACTCATTTCATGAGTTACTGAGAAATGAAAAATATTTTTACTAAATTAAGCATTCCTACCCTCAAGTTCTTACCCAGAAATCCTTTCTGTCATTCAGGTTGCAGCCAAGAGTAAGTAGTGGATATCACCCTACTTTAAATTCTCCAAGGTATGATATGTGAAGAAAATAACTCAAACCAAGGCCTTTATGCGTCAGAGCTCACAAATTCATCTTGATTTTTTTTGGTTCTCCTACTACCAGGATAGCTAGACCATATTTCATTACTGTTTCATTTTTCCCACCAGGTTGAAAGTCTTCAGCAATGTCAATTCTAATATTTCCCAGCACCCCAAATACTCCATCAAGTATGGGTCACGTATAGTGATCAATAAATATGAAGCGGCATATTAAAACATTCTGAACTTCTCATGTCACGCAAGAACAGGTGACGTTACAAAAATCAAAAGAAATAATATATTTGGGCCTCGGAGCCAATATCCCAGGCTGTAAATAAAGTACCTAATGACTATATATTTAAAAAATCGGGTAGTCTCTTTTAACATAAATGAGTGCTTTAATAAAACAAGATGACAGGAAACAACACTACTGTTAAAGTTGGGAAAAGTCCTCATTAAACACCACTTGTTAGACCGATTCACCCAGATGGCACTCGGTTGATTTTTTAAGTGCCAAATGCCCAGATGTTACAAAACCCACGTACCTCCACGGTGTATAAAAGTAAAAGTACTCGGCACTATTTTCAAAAAAGGTGTTGTCAAAATAAAATAGTCCTTTTACCATCGTGTTTGAGAATTATTTTTATCGCAATCCCAATGCAGGTTTTAGCATGTATAATATATAAAGAGTAAACTCTCAGTAATAAAGTTAAATAGACATTTTTCACAGCTGGCTGAAACGACTAAGTGCTGTGTAATTGTTTCAAATTATAATGAATATTTTTACTCTTAAAACCTTGGCAAGACAAGGGTTTGTTTTAAAAATTAATAGACAATGAAGCCCACAGGATGTGACCATTAAGAGCTAAATGTGTGGTTTTGCTTCACGTGAGTTATTTAGCCACACGTTCTGGGGCGTTCTTTCTCATGTTTGCCGCTTTCCAAAAGAATCAATAAAAAGCATGTGAAAATATCTAAATGAACACAGGGGAAATAGTGTCAGAAATCAATACGTCTCTACCAGCATGTTTAACCTGCTGAAATGAAGTGTTAATCACAGAAATAAGATACCATATTACATTTATAAACTAATGAAACTAGAAAAAGCAAAGCGTGTGACACTATAATTAAACAGCTGGAAGACGTCCAAGCCTGTGTAAGTTGATAACCCTGGTACAATCTCTGGCAGTGAAAAGGCAGGTCTGCAGCGAGTTGATACGGCCAGCTTGGTTGTTAATTGAATAACCGGCAATCTATAAACACTACTAATTGCGTGTGTGGGAACCTGTGTACAACTAAAGACGCTGCCTGAAGGAGCACTCCAGAAAGACTACGTGAATAAAGCGCTCGGCAAATCTTCTGTCTCGCTCGATCCCTTTGAGTCAGAGCTTGGTTCCCCCACTGCATCCTTCTGATTAACCTCTACACGGCAGACTTAATGATACATTTTTCAAAAGATCGTTTTTCTTCCTAACCCCGCTAGGCATCGCACAACTGTCAATGCCCCATTTCAGAAAAGAACAAACAAGTCATCGAGAAAATTCAGCCTGTGAATGGAAAGCTTTCGAAATCGTAAAAGAAGACATGGTCTTATTCCCAACAGGCAAAATGCTTTTCAGAATTGTTGCGACGCATTTTGCAGAAATGTGGCAGCTGCTGAGAACAGCACGGAGTGTTAAGATTTGACACTTTTTTTCCCCCTTCCTTAAGGATATAGCCATTTGGGGAGGCTCAGAAACCGTTGTCAGAATTTTACTTATTCATCCATTTAATAAATCCTTTTAAGCTGATTATGTCAACCCTGGTGACTGCAAAACATTTCACAACCACGGCTCTAGGATCTAAACAAACTTTTTATTTTTTAGGTCTGTAGAGAAGACCGCTTGGCCCAAGGGATTAGTTATGAGATATGACACCTCTTCTAGCTTAACATTCAGATCCAAATAAGGCCAGTCTAGAGCAAAGGTCATTATCATTCTGCAAGTGTCTAGCAGCTTCCAGGAAATGAATTGAGAGACTTAATCCACTCCCTGGTGGATATAATACCACATCATAAAACCCGGGACTACCAGCGAGAGTACCGTGCGGTACTTAGCAGTGCAAGTATTGCAGCTGGACTGACTTGGCCTCATCGTGGCTCCAACACGAACAAACTGGGGGCTAGGAAGCCTCAAGTCATGGGGCCTCGGTTTCTGTGTCTGTAAAACAGGAACTGCAGGGTACATCTCGTAAGGTTGTCATGAGGAACCAAAGAAAAAATGAGGGCGGCGTGCTCAGTAGAGTGTCTTGCATGTAGAAAAGTGCTCAGGAATTGTAGGGTTTTAAAAAATAAAGCATGCATTACCCATTACAGACAAACGGAGGGATCAAAATACGTGCACAGCACCAGCCTGTGGCCAAATAACTGGGTAGTGTCTGAAGCTGAGTTTCTCTCTTCCATCTCATCAGGATGGAAGAGATACCGAATTGCACCAGAATTCCTTGGAAAAAATAACAAACTTGAACGTCTCCACTTCAAGACATAGACATATATTAGCAAACTGCGTTCTATCCAGACTGAGGGTAACGCCTCACATATGAGACCTTCGGTCAACTAGAAACAAAGATGAAAACAAACTATAAGGAATCATTATGAATTAATTGTATTAAAAAGAATAAGTTGGTAAGTCGGAAAGGTGTGATAGATGGTGTGCACAGAGAAATAAATGATGTGAAACGGCTGTCACCTTTGCTTTCACACCAGGTATTTGCTGCTTAGAGAATTTTTAATCTCAAGAGTCCCCAGGCTGCTAGAAGAAAAGGCCGGATGTACACCGTTTAGATATTAATTTCAGCCACTTTTACCAAAAATCACAATTGGCAAAAAAACCCGTCTTTGTTACTTTTACCAAGTAACCTGACTAACAAAAGGCATGCTAAGTGACAAGAAGTTACAGACCAACCAAGCCCCGGCAGGTATTGCTAAGTCCTCTGTCCATTCACAGAAGAAAGTGGGGGGTGGAGGGGGTACACGATTCAGTCTCTGCTACAGCCCAAAGGCTCATTTCACTGGTGGAAATCCCCACCTACAACACAGGCACAGCGGCCTTTTGGAACCTGCACCTGTTTCCAGTATATCCAGCCTCACAGCACATATAAGCAGTTAGATTTCTCATCTTACTGCATGTGAACTTTAAGAAGCTGGAAACTGTCAACAAAGAGCTCTCTGCTCTTGAATTAATTTTATTTCTTGCTCCAACAACCCAAACTTCCTGCTCTTAGGGCCCAATATCAATCCACTTTTAGCTAATATGGTACTCAGGTGAATGCAAAATGTAGCAGGATTTGTTAACAATAATCATTTATACATTAAAATACAATCATATCCAGAGGCACCTGGATGGCTCAGTCGGTTAAGCGTCTTGACTTCGGCTCAGGTCAAGATCTTACGGTTTGTGAATTAGAGCCCCGCCTTGGGCTCTGTGCTGACAGTTCAGAGCCTGGAGCCTGCCTCAGATTCTGTGTTTCCCTCTCTCTCTCTGCTCCTACCCCACTCATGCTCTGTCTCTGTCTTTCAAAAATGAATAAACGTTAAAAAAAAAAAATACAATCATATCCAGATGAAAGTCCTCCTAGATTTCAACAGAAAGTATCTAGCTAAAATTACATTGCATTTTGAATACTTAAATATGGATATTAAATAAGGCATGACCATTTCCCAAATAACTGTGTGCGTGTATATGAGTGTGTGAGAATACAGACATTAGTCACACAAATTTCAGTTATGAGTGTGTAATATACCTGTACCATTATTGTAGATCCCAAAGAGACGTCACTCAAAATTAAAATGTATCCATTACTTGATATCAGAAGAAACTACCTCTATACAATATGGATCATTCAATTAAACCAGGAGAGTCCCCTGAACAATTTTTTTTTTTTAAGGAAGTTTGCTTGTTTATAAATGTGTGATCACATGATGATAAAAAATCCCTTGGGGAAAAAGGATTCATGGACTTTAGTGAGTCACATCAAGAAGAAAATTGTGGCTTTGTATGTCCTCCACTGAAGCCAACATTATAGAAGATTCCTGACACAAAAAGATGAAGACTATATATTTTTCAAAATCTAAAAATTTCTACCTTAATATAAAAAGATTTTCAAACTGCTACCAGCGTCAAAAACCCTGAAAACACCTATTACTAATTTATTTCATTTCAACCCCGTATTGAGGGGCATACCAGATTGACAACAAGCTTTGTGGATGAATAAAGAATCCTTACCCTCAAGGAGCTGCAAGTGAGAATACACCTTAGACTCCTGCCTATATATAACATTGTGATATACTAGATCACCGTTCTACAAAAGTTTGGTGGTTTCCAAAGTGGAAATAGTATTTTGTCAAAATGAGAAGGTGGGGGAAAGGGCATCCCAGAGCAAGGTTTCATCCTAAACAAAGCATGAGGTTGAAAAGTGCACGAACTGATTTGGAGGTGATAAGACCACAGAAGGCACAAAGGTGGAGTACTGAATATAAACCTGCAAAGACAAGTTGTGGAGAGCCTTAGAGATAGTTTAGAGCCAAGCCAGATAGCTTAGAATTTCTCTTAAAGTCAATGAGGAACATCCAAGGGATGTTTTTGAGCAGGGAAGTGATGGTGAGAATGGTGTTTCAGAAAGAAGGTGCTGATGGAAGGGTGAGACAGGGTGGGAACGGGGACCTGACCTTGGGAAGCCAGTTAGAAGGCCAGTGCAGCTGCTTGAGAAGTGACATAGGCGTGACCAGGACAATGAAGTGAGAGGGGATTTACAGGGTACTGCAGAGTGAGCACAGATAGGAACTGGACTGAATGTGCAAAGAGAAGGATCCCCGAAGATGAGAGGGGTGCCTGGGTGGCTCAGTCCGTTAAGTGTCCAACTCTTGATTTTGGCTAAGGTCATGATCTCATGGTTGGTGAGTTGAGGCCCTGCATTGGGATCTGTGCTGACAGGGTGGAGCCTGCTTGGGATTCTCTCTCTCCTCTCTCTCTGCCTCTCCCTTGCTCTCTCTCAAAATAAATAAGCATTTAAAATAAATTAAGACTATTAAAAAAAAAAAAAAAAAGGCCAGCATGCTATTTCTGGCTTGGGTGACTGGATGATAAGGCTATTAACTGAGATAGGAAATAGAGAAGGACAATGTTAGGAAACTTCAGGAACTAGCTGGGATAAAACATATTCATTATATATGTGCAGTGGAGAAGATACTATTAACATCCAAACTAAAAGTAAGTATGCCCTGGTTAGCATGAAAAAGAAGTTAACTTTGGCTCTTTCAATTAAAAAAAAGCATACTGGGGCACCTGGGTGGCTCAGTCAGTTAATCTTCCAAATTCTCCTCAGGTCGTGATCCCATGGTCTGTGAGTTCGAGCCCTGCATCGGGCTCTGTGCTGACAGCAGGCGCTTTGGATTCTTGTGTCTCCCTCTCTCTCTCTGCCCCTCCCCTGCTCACATCTGTCTCTCTCTCTCTCTCAAAAATAAATACACATTTAAAAAAATTAAAAAATAAATTAAAAAAAATAAAAAAGCATACCTCTCCTACTTAGTTAAATCCACTGTCAACACTACTTTTCATATAGAAAAGCTCACGAAGCTCTCAGATTATATAGCTCTATCCTCTCATTTTTTGACTAATTATTTCCTAAGGATATCCTGTATCTGTAAATCAGATCTTCCTAAACTCTAGAAATTAAATTGCAATGCAAACATTTCATGCTCTTCTCAGAGAGCACGAGTGTTTAGAGCTCACGTATGGCTTGTGTACAGCCATTAGAGATGGTCAGAAAATGACTGCGTGAGGTTCGTGTGGATGTAGAAAGCAGGGGGGGACCAAGCAGCTGCTTCGCATTGTGGTATAATTTGGTCCCCATAAATCTTCCAGAAGAAGTGATCAGTACAGAAGAGTCAGGTGTGAAGAGGACTCAGACCTTAGATGTGGCAGTTACCAGTAAGAGCTGGGATGGGCCGGGAGATAGAAAAGAAGGAAAACAAACTCAAAGGAATGCATAAGTTACCTTCAACATCACAACTCAGGTAGTTACGCACTTCATTCAAAATGAAATTGATATCTTCTTCCGAAGGGATGGGATGGTGTGTAATATCCGTTGGAGTGTCGGTAGTGCCTGCTATTGTCATCTTTTGCCAGGGTAAGAAGAAAATTACTCGCCCATCGCTGGTTGCTGGGTCAAGCAGTCCCATGCTCTCTGGGCTGATGTAAAAAGAAGGGTTACAGATTTCTGAAATTAGCAGAAGTTTAATCCTTAATCTGCAGTCTAAAAAACTACTTTATTCACTAATTCTCATAGAAGCAAACAAGAAACACATGAACTATTACTTTAACTGCCGATACTCTAGCCTAGAAATTCCTAAAAGAAAAAAAATAATAATACTGGTAACAGAAAAAGAAGGGAGCACGTGTGATAATAAAACTCACAGCACAACCAGCCCTCCCCATCTCAACAACGCAAGGTTAATTAAGAAAGTGGACTTCACTTTCCAATTGTTTGGGTTTTTATATTCTTTGGACCATTCACATCAGATAATGTCAGCGGGGATAAGTGTCTATAATTCTTTTTGTGATGGTGAATTAAGGATTGCTCTTCAACCTTTTTTCAAGTCAATGAAAAGTATTTTCCTTGGACATTTGACATCTGACACATCTTTCAGTGGAAGGTCTCAGAAGTACGTGAGAAAAGTGAAGGCTCTAAGTTTCTAGCAACTAAAATGTGATCAGAAAAGTTCTTTACTTCTTTGTACCTAGATGAACTTACACCACTTCACCAAATATGAAATTTCTTACTTTACTTCAATTTTATAGAAATCTCAAGAAGTGCATCAATGAGAAAAGGGCTGGGTTTTCTACTATTACATAAATAACAGTGAATGAGGGCAAGGTCAAAAAAGGGAGAGGAATATCTTAGCAACGACAATCTTTAAACAGACATAGGAGGTTAATGTATTATGCTATTAAATCAAGGTTCGAAGATGCCTCTTTTGACAGATTACATAAAATCTTCCCAAATATGAGTCAATAATTTTCACTAACACATACTTAATATTTTAAAACCAAATTATAAAACACACCAGAAATAATAAGCAACTAGAAATATTAACAAAACCTGTCCAGTTGTCTCATTAAATCAGAAACTATTGTTTTCATGCATTCATGAACCATTCAAAGAAATTTGGAGAAGTTGAAAAAGGGGCGGGATGATCTTAAAGTGTCATGTTCAAACAGGCCCTACCAATCTTCAGAGAGCTGTTTCAGTCTGACTGAATTCTCATAGCAAGCCAATGTTAAAGGCATTTTCAGCTTCTATTAATGAAATTTCTTAAATAGAAAACACAATTCCATTTGGTTTAAATAAATTTCAAGAAGTCCCTCCTATACCCGTAAATTTTAAAAAAGCGTAAACTTTTTATGTTTATCATTCCTCTGAAAAAACTTAAAAAAAAAAACTCATATTGATTCAATTGTATAAGGGTGAGGGCCTAACAAGTGCTTAAAAGTAAACAACAATAATTTATTTCATGAAAAAGAAATCTAGGGATACCTGGCTGGCTCAGTGGGTACAGCACGTGACTCTTGATCTTGGGGTCTTTAGTTAAACCTCATGTTGGGCATACAACTTGTTCAAAAAAAAAAAAAAAAGAGCTACAAAATTACTTGAAAAAAAAAAAAGAAATCTATAGTCAGCTTAGCATATACATCTTCTTTATGTAAACCACAAAGAGTGTAAAGCTTTTGTTGCAAAGAACCATGAGTCCCATGAAATGCTGCCATTTCTTTTTTTTTTTTTTTTTTGATGTTTATTTTTTGTGAAGGAGAGAGAGCAAGCACGCAGGGGAAGGGCAGAGAGAGGGGGAGACACAGAATCCAAAGCAGGCTCCAGGCTCTGAGCTGTCAGCACAGGGCCCGACATGGGGCTCGAACTCACCAACCGTGGGGTCGTGACCTAAGCTGAAGTCAGATGCTTAACTGACTGAGCCGTGACTGAGTACTGGAAATGCTGCCATTTCTACAGAGCCTTTGTAGAACCACTGTCTACAGGATCCGTGAGAGACACGGAGAGAGTGGGCCACAGTCCTACTTAACATACGCAAAATGCATCACAGAAGTGGGTCAATCATTTAAACCTTCAGCTAAGATTTCATCTTCATTCAGGGTTGAAGGAAATAATTTTACTTTCATTTTTATATATTGAAAACTGTAAGTATCGAATATTTTATATTTTTTTCTTTGTGTTTCTCCTAAGACTCTCTTTAAAAAAATCTTAAAAGACACTAGTTAATTACGTAGTTTGTAAGCAACTGATTTGATCCTGGGTTAATATGCCCTTACATTAAATCAGTCACTTTGGGGCTGGGAATTCATTCAGAGTTCAAGCTTCAATCTGATAAATAGCACCATGTTGAAACAAAAGAATAAACTGCATCTCCTAACATTTAAGGAACAAATTATATGTTGGTATATTTTATGCATGATCATTTTATAGAGCAGATATCATATGAGGTACTTAAGTAACTCAATAAACCCGACAAAATTTTGCATAAAATTATTATATTCAACAACCTAGACATGAAATGCTATTAGGAAAGCACAACTACTGAATCCTTTAAAACCTTCCAATGCAATAAAAGCAGTTTAAAGGGTGAAGGTGATGGTTACCAACACACGCATAACTGGATCCTGTAGAGAATCAACTGCTTAAGTGAAGACATATGTGTCAAACATAAAATTAACAAGCACAGAGGGAAGACAAAGCTAGTAATGAATGGTATAAAAATTTAAGAATCCACTTGGAAATACCTTTCATCAGTTCTAAATTACCTAATTCATACTCTCCCTTTGGGAAACATTTGTTTTCTTATGAAGGATTAATTCTGCAAGGTCACACTAAAGTTTGAAAATGGAGAGCACCTGTAGTGATGGTCTATACAGGACAGGGACGCGTAGGTCTTTCCTCAATATGTCTGATTCACTGACATCAGGAGGAAAACCACGCTGCTAATTTACGTGTGCGTCTAGGATTAAACATAACGAACATTTTTCTCACGCAGACCACTGGCTTCCTCAAGTACCCTTATTTCAACTGAAATCAATTTATTGTTAACTACTTAGCAACCAGTGTTAGAGCTAACAGTACGCACACAGCGATACAGAAACAACAACAACCACCCCCACCACAACAACACCCCCCCAGAAACCTGACTTCTTGTCAGGGGTAAAAAAACACCTATAGGTAGAAGGAGGAGATGATTATTTTCATGTGTGTAAAGTCATCGTGCATTGTGGCTGCTTTAAAAAGAGCATCTCACCGCAACTCTGATGGAAATTTCAGGTTTGTTCTTCATGTAAACTAAACAGCACCTTTAAAATTAAATGATTTCTGTGTTCTGGGTTTTTGGAAACTGAAATAATGCAAACAAAATGTCTGCTACCATGGCACATGTCTTTGAGGGTCATAACAAGGTTAACAAATGCCATAAAGATACTACTCCCAAAACAGCCCAACATGACATACACATGGTCCTTGCCTTACATTTAGCAGCCTACACTCAACAAATCAGTGGCTACAGGACTCACTACATATCTAAACTGATCAGGTTCTAGTGGAAATGTTAGACCTTAAGGTGCCACCACCCAGTGTATGGGGCAGCCCCAGGAGGTCTGACTCATCCCTGAGGGCCAAGTGGAACCCTCGAGCTATAACTGAGTGTGACTGACTGATGAGCCCAGGCAGCCATTTCAGTCTGACATCTCCCAGCCCCACCCAAGAAAGTGAATTGATATGGAGAGCAAAACCAGCCCTCTGGGATGCCTGAAGGTCAGGGCTAGAAGGGAATAAACCCTTAATCCAGGCCAGTATCCAAAACTAAGGAGCTCATCTGCGGCAGACCCTGAGCAGGAATTGGGCTGCAAACCACTCCCGGAAGGTTTCTAACAGGAGGTATAGCGGTTACAGTTCAAGGTGCTAAAAATGGGGACATTAATTCCTCCCAAAGTGGCATGAGATCACTTACTGCATCTGAAGCAGGCCCAGCTGTAACTCACACTTTCACGCTTTATGGGGAGGTGCCCTGAAGCTAATGACAAATTCTGGGGATTAAGAAAGGCATCCTGTTTTGAAAATATTACATCCAGGTGATATATATTTATATTTCTTTAAAAGCACCTATCTACTCTGTTATTAGCGTATTATAAAGTTTAGTACAGAACTATATGGTGTAGCATTACCTCTTTCATGTAAAATGTTTAAAAGGATAGACGTTGGGGCGCCTGGGTGGCGCAGTCGGTTAAGCGTCCGACTTCAGCCAGGTCACGATCTCGCGGTCCGTGAGTTCGAGCCCCGCGTCAGGCTCTGGGCTGATGGCTTGGAGCCTGGAGCCTGGAGCCTGTTTCCGATTCTGCGTCTCCCTCTCTCTCTGCCCCTCCCCCGTTCATGCTCTGTCTCTCTCTGTCCCAAAAATAAATAAACGTTGAAAAAAAAAATTAAAAAAAAAAAATAAAAAAAAAAATAAAAGGATAGACGTTTGTGCAAGTATGAACACACAGTTTTACAGAAGGAATCCTAGGAAGTGTTACTGATTACCAGAGAACAACTGAAATGGGGAATAAGGCAGGGGGGCATGAGGAAGAAGAGAGAGGCTCTCACTTTTCCTTTTGTGTCCTTCTATTTTCTACAGCGATTACTTGAACGCATTTATTTTTATATACATGGGTTATCAGAGCAATAAAATGAAGAATCATGTTTTGTTTTCATAGTTTCACTTTTCTATATCAAAAATATCCCTTATAGGTGTTACATTGAATTTTCACTTTTAAAAAAGCAACAATCTCTATTTGGTCAAGTTAACACAAAAAAGTTAGTAGGATTCATTCAGGAAATATTTACTGGTCACTATTAGACACTGCATGAAGAGCAGTCAACAAAATAGATACAAAGGATCGCAGGATCATTGTCAAAATGTATACAAATCAGGTACTACCTTGAGATAAGGAACCAGAAGCTGAAAGAAGTAGCTTGCCAAGGCCAAACAGTCTGTAAGAGGTAAAGTGGTGAACATCAAGTAGTACATCAAGGTATCACCTTAATTTACCCCCTGGCTCCCCATTTTAATGATGGGCAAACTAAGGTTTACAAAATTCAAATGGCCTGCCCCAAATGATATCTATTAAGTGGCAGAATTAAATTAGGGAATAATGAATCCTCTGACATCACAGGACAATAGTGAAGAAAACATGAAACATAATAACACATGAGGATATATTGAATCTACTAGGATCTAAACAAATATGCAAATGTGTGTGTCTGTAGCGTAGGTCTTATATCCATAGCCTAAAAGATATTAAAGAAAAAAACCCCTCCAAAAAAACCCTTATAAACTAGCTGTCTTCGCATATTTTTAATCTAATACAAAATAGATGCATATGATTATGAATGAAACTATTGTTGAAAACTTCTCTATATACAAGAAACATTTGCATATTTACATGTATTTACTTCTCTCCTTTTCATTTAACAAAACTCCGGTTCCAGATTTTAAAACTCTATTAAGTACTGCTACGTAAAGTTTTATTATCAAGACTGAAACACCTTGGTTTCTTTAGTCCTCAATTAAAATACTAATGATGGTCTACTTATCACACATAGACATTTAAAAATGAGACAGAAATCTTGGAAGTTGGTGGATAAAAAATGGACTTTCATATTTTTTTTAATAGAAGTGTAATATTTTTCTTGGGAGAAGTGAATTTGGTACAAATTAGGTGTATCCTGGAGTCTTTTTGGGAAGATTTGGTTATTGAAAAACTGATGAAACAGCAGCATCACATAACATAGCAGGATAGCATCCCAGGAGAATGTAGATATTAAACAAAATACAGATTCTGTTCATCCATTTAATCAAATATTAAAAGACTGATATAACTTTACAGAAATGTATTACAACATGGAAGAGATAACTCTCATCCTAACCACGTTACCTAGAAATTACCACCTTTAACTGTTACCCATAATCGTATTACCTAGAGATAATCACCGTTAGTATTTGATGTATTTCCTTGTAGTCTTTTTTCTATATTTACGCAGTGTTGAGATCACATTACACATTTAATCTTACATCCTTCATTCTAAACTAACAGGGTATTGTTAATGTTTTCCTAAAACATTAAAGTTATTTATAATTACAATTTTTAATGACTATATAATATTCCCTTGTGCAGATATGCCACAATTAACTTATCCATTCTATTAAGGTTAGCACTTAAGGAGTTTCTAATATTTCTCAACTATAGATAATATCATAGTGAATACCAGGAGCATAGATCATTACTCCATACAAAATTACTAGTTTGCCTACTGGATTTACCACATATGGAGATAAAAAGGGTACACATATTCCATACTCTCATCATGGTTACATGATTCACAACGCATTTCAAAAGTCATAAACATAAGAGTACACGAGAGGTCTTCATGTTCAGATTCTTCATAAGCCAATTTGAGTATTTATAAAATTATTTTTTTAGTGTTTTAATTAAAATATGCCCTTCGTGGAATTTTTTTTTACAAAATTTACCCTTAATATTTTAATTAACATTCAAAAATACTAAGGTGTAATTTCTGAAGGTGAGTACACTGAAGAAAGTACAACAATAGATCCCAAATCATTAACCCCTAGAAGTGAGTATTGCCGTAAAAGCTAAGAAATTCCCAAGTCTGGATTGTATTTTGTGTTTTGGAAGAGTTCCTTTGCTTATTTCTCCTCATTTTGAACAGGAAGCTAGACCATCCAGTAAGAAAAGTGGGCTGAGGGGCACCTGGGTGGCTCTGTTGGTTAAGCTTTGGAATTCAGCTCAGGTCACGATCTCACGGTTTGTGGGTTCGAGCCCCGCATCGGGCTCTGTGCTGGCAGCTTGAAGCCTGGAGCCTGCTTCGGATTCTGTGTCTCCCTCTCTCTCTCTGCCCCTTCCCAGCTCGTGCTCTCGCTCTCTCACTCTCATTCTCTCTCTCTCAAAAATAAATGAAGAAGCTTTAAAAAAAAAAGTGTGCTGAAAGAATAAATGCAACCGATTTCCTGTCCCCCTTGCAAGGGTGCCGAGTTGGCACACAGTTACCTGTAATAACCAGGCATCACAATGTGGACACCAGCGCTCGGCTGGCAGATAGCTGCGGCGTTCTTATCATCCATTTTGCGCACGGTGTCTGTGAAAGGTCCCGTAGCATTGATAACGCATTTGGCTCTCACATCAAATTCCTGCCCTGTGAAAGAAAGCAGCATCAATCACACACCCCATTTGTTTCCCTGCTCACCGATGCTTTGGGTTATTAATTTACCTATAAACTTAACCTATGGCGAAGTACACTGTGCACCACACGAAGGGACACGAGCAGCCAGTTACTGAAAAGCCACACAAAGGGCTTGCATCCGAGTCGGTCTACCCAACACAAGTCCAAATCGAAGAAAGAACGTGCCGCTTCGTCATCTCGGTTCTCAGTCTATTTTGCGAAGTGCCCGGCATCTGAGCGCCAAACGTGAAGAAAGCCGGGTGAGTAAATAATCCGCTTTCTCCCTAAAACTCAAATGTGTCAACAGCGCTGCCGTGAGACAACATAGGTCTCAGTGTTGGTTTTGTTCAAGGAAACGAGGTGATTGTGAAGCTCTGCCTAAGTGGCCACAGAACCAGGACAAGAATGGAAAATCCAACCAAAGGTAAAGTGATTGACTCTAACGATGTATAAATGCACTGCCTGTGTCACTTACTTTGAAACTTGGCACGCTTATTTAATTTTATTAATAACATGTTTTTGTCCAGAAAACGGAATACCTTCCTAGCTGTGGGAATTTTGTGGGCATTTATTATTATCATTATCATTATTGTTATTTAACACAAAGGGGAAAAATTGCCAAGTACCACAAGGGAAAATTTTCATGTTAAACCAGTCATTGTTGACAATAAGGAATATAATTAATATGACTCTGAAATCTGGCTTAAATAAAAGAGAAGTGACAGAAAAATTATGATTCAGTCATTACATCGGCGAGGCAAGATGCTAAGAAAGACCTTCCCGCTAGGGCCTCGGCGTACCTGTGAGCACGTCCTTACACCGTGCACCGCTCACTCGCTCTTTCCCCGTGTGGGGGTCTGTCTTCTTGAGCAAGCTCACGACCTCCATGTAATTGGCTGTGGCAGCCCCGTACCTGGCAGCAGTGAGGGCAATGGCAAGGTTCATCCGTGCATCGTTGTGTTGTCCTGCAGCAGGGGAAAGCATCAGAGGAGGGACAGGAGTCACCTCGAGCCACAGACTGGTGGAACAGAAGTGTGTCACAACAGATATGTCACATCTGTCCCTGTCACCCAGAATCTACATGATGGCTGGTCAGCTCTATAGGGCATGATTTAAAAATACATGGTCGTTCTCGGCCAGGCATTTACCTGCCATTTCACCAAGTGCACTTTTGTATACCGCCGAAAGGCCAAAAAATACCCCTTTCGTACGGAGCTCACATCAATTAGCTGAAAGTTAAGAAGTAAGTAATTATTCTCGCAGCTCGGGAACATATGTACATGTCAGACTTTTCCTAATACAGACAACCCGTATGCACGAAAGTGAAGCAATTCAAAACCTCAGAATATTTGACACCCCAACTGGTGTTGATTAACAATTTTTATGAGTATGTGCTCTATCTAATATTCAAAATCAAGAGCTTAATCCCCCATAGAGCATCTCTATGCATTCTATAAAAGGATTTTTCTTGGTTTGACTCTTGATCAGAGCTCCTTAAAATGTAACATTTTTTTTTAATCACACATAAAAGGTAAGAAATTAAGCAGGGCAAAATTTAATTACAGAACAATTCCTACCTGTATTGTTAAAGATTTATTGCTGAAAAATCCTAGTTAAAGAAAACTAAGAGGGAGGTGAAGGGGGGGGTGGGGGAAGATGATTAATCACTTTAAAATACTGGCATCACTAGAGACGTTTTCTATTTATTATTGCCAGTGGAGTTCACGCTGACCAGGAAGAATTACTCTACATTGCAGGGGCCAGGTTCTCTGTGCCCTGAATAATTAATTACTCAGGGCTAGATGTATTGAATCAGGGTTCAAATTCCCACACACTGGGATCAGTTCTATCAAGATAATACTGATAAAGGGATGAATTTGTAATGGATATTGTTGTTGATTTATGTTGCCAGCATACCAAACATTTAGTATAAATGGTTTATGTAAAGTTTCTTCCTTGTGATTCCGCCTGTGCAGGGCCAGAAGCCCTGCACAGGTAATCTGTTCCAGCTAAAAGGGCAAAGTTATAAAGAGAGAATCAATGACTGAAGATTCTGCCACCCCTCCCCACAAACATCTTATTCTAAAACTGCTGAACTAATACAATCAGCCAAGAGCCTTTCCCTCTCCATTAAGTCCTCTATCAGTAGAGAACATACATTAAACTTCAACATGCAGAATAAGGGGCTATTTCATCCCAAAATTAAAAAATGAAAGTAGAGGAAGAAAGGAAAACAACAGCAGCGGTAGCTGAATTCAGTGGGAAGAAAGACTGGTAGCATTTGTATCAATTTCAACTCAGTTTGACTCTAAAGTTGCTATTAAAATAGCAGACACATTTAAAGTTAAGTCTAAGAAACCAACTTCTATTAATGTAGGGCTCATTTAAAATTGGAATATGTTCCACCAAGTTAAATGCATGCAAACAGACCAAAGACACTGAGAATTCCATTATAGATCTTCTCTCTAAATTAAAGAGAGTACCCATTCTATCCAATCCTTCTGGGAGATTTATGTACCTAACAGTGAAACACCCTATGGGCAGTACAAGAAATCCAAGCCATGTTTGTAAGGTAGCAAGCCTCACACCCCACCAGGTGTGCCTTGATTTACACACTGGACAAGTCTCTGGAAAGCCATGTGTATATTAACTCTCTTAAATCCTACACAGAAGTCACTATTGAAAGGGACCAGGCAGAAAACCCATTTGTTAACTGACAGATTACTTCATAAAGCAGTGTATCTATTACACAATCATCCAGTAACACAACTCTAAGCTTTGAACACACAAAATCTCTCTTTTAATACCTTATCAAAATATAAAGTCTCACTGGAACAGCTTTGGTATACTTGATCAAGCTCTGTTGCTTCTATACTAAGAGATGCCTCAATTAATTTCCAAATCCTGAGACTTTTAAGGTAAACAAGATCGTCCGTTCAAAGTGTGAGGAGGAAAGAAGCTTCTTTGGTCCTTATCTCCCATGCCCATCCACTCTGCTACCCAGTAGCCCCTGCCTTGACCCAAATCAGCATGGCACTTACTTATGAAGGACGGCCCTTCCTGGGATGATCCTCACCTGCCATAATTCTTCCACTCCCATTATACTTACTACTTAGGATTGTTACATTTTTGCAACTCCCTCAACATTCATGCCATTTAACACCTTCTTGCATTTGTCCACGCTAATTCTTCTGGCTGAAATTCTATTCTGGAAGCTCTGGAAAACTCCTCTTCATCCCTTGTGACCTGGTTCAAATATCCCCTTGAAGTCTCACCGTATCTGAGTCCCTCCAAGGCAAAGTTGTTCATCCCTTATTCTGAGTCAGTATCACATCTTGTATATACATTTTTAGTAGCCCTTATGATATTATGTTCAGCCATGTATCCATCAACTTAAAGAAATAATAAGCCTTGGGGCGCCTGGGTGGCGCAGTCGGTTAAGCGTCCAACTTCAGCCAGGTCACGATCTCGCGGTCCGTGAGTTCGAGCCCCGCGTCAGGCTGATGGCTCAGAGCCTGGAGCCTGTTTCCGATTCTGTGTCTCCCTCTCTCTCTGCCCCTCCCCCGTTCATGCTCTGTCTCTCTCTGTCCCAAAAATAAATAAACGTCGAAAAAAAATTATAAAAAAAAAAATAAGCCTTGATTATGAGTCAGGGTCTGACATAAATGCAGAGAACACACTGGTGAAGAGACACAGGGTAGTCGCTCTTCTCCCAGAGCTCACCTCCCACTGTAGTCACCAGACAATTTCCCACCTCTTCATCCCACTCACGGCAAGGCAGAAAGCCTTTCTCATTCATCTTTTTTTTCTTTTTTTTCCCCTCATTAGTGCCAAGCACAGAACAGGTATCCAGTAAGTATTAAGTTTAGCCAAATTCCATTCTGTGAGTTAAATAAACAGGTTAATTTATAGCCTTAGATTTACAGTCTCATAGATTTATATAAATAGTCTTTAAATGTAAATAGTCTTTATATATATATATATATATATATATATATTCTTTAGAGAGTTATAGCTGTGTATCTAACAATGGATTGTTTTTGTCTCGTGTTAAAGAAACTTCAGACATCAATAAGTTGGTGGCAAGAAATGTGAGAGAAGCAGATAAACCCCAGAAATGTGGAAAATCTGAACTTCAACCCAAAGTAGTCCTTATATTTAAGTTGAATAAGTGTGACAGGAGAAGAAATGGTGATGAATGATTCCCTTAAGACTGACCCCACATATTTCCCCTGGCTCTGCAGGGGAGTGCAAACACAGCTACTGTAAGTTCTTAAAAACCGAGGAGTCAGCAGTTGGACTTTCCTCCGGGCCCCGGGAGCTCACATCTCCACCCAGAAGTTCCCTTCTCTGCAGACATTCAGTTAATTCATGTACCTCCTTGGATTCCTGGTAGCTCTCCTCCTCAATGCACATTCAATTCACCCTTTATCCTGAGATACCCAGATGCTCTCAGTGTATGCTTCCTGGAAGAAATGGTAAATTTCCACTATTCTTAACTAAATTCCCCCTCCAACCCCCTTTGCTGACATTTTGAAAGGTATCTATATGCCTCCTGTAATTTTGTGTCTGGAGACAACGTTTTTGACAACACTGCATGTCACTGGAATGTGATACAATCATCTCAACTCCCCCACCCCATTGATCTGCTTATTAAGCTTGGATTTTCCAATCCGCTTCCTGAGAGCCAGGCAACATGATACTACTCACGGATCAGTGAATAGCTTTACATTGGCACTGACGCAAGGGCCCAGACGGGGACTGTGAAAATCTGTTTCCTACTCTATTCTCCTTTTGCGCTTGAAATCTCACATATGTGCACATACTGAACTTACAACTCGTATGAGAGGAAGCTCCTAAGAGGTGGAAGGTGTAACTGTTTTCCCTTGTTTAGAAAAACACAATATTAAATCAACCTACCCCAAAGAATGAAGGTCAGTGGTGGCAGAGAATGATTTTGCCTTAATTCTCCATGGCCCTGCGTACGGGATAGTGAGAGGTATTTTATGTGAAAAGTGTTTTAGAATGTGATCATGGAAAAGATAGGCCTCAAACGTAAATATTTTGGAGACTAGCAACATCGCTCTCCTCAGAGGGCTTCAGAGTTTAGCAACTAAGTGAACATGCAAAATAGCTGGAAAAAAAAAAAAAAAAGATATAATCCCTGAATGTGTAAAGGATGTGAAGAATGAGTAAATACGCAAAAACCCTAGGTAACAAATTTCCTGGCATTTTCCTGGTTGTTCAGATCTAAAATTCTATGATGTCCTGAAATTCTACATATAATCTTCTTTTAATACAGCGTCTGTTTAAAATGGCCGTTTACAGTGCACAGACCTAACTATGGACCCAGAAATCTGTATAGAAAGTCTAGCCTTTAGAAAAAAAAAAACAAAAAACAAAACAAAAAAAAAACGCTCTTGACTAAAATAACACCTGTCCATGACTTCAACATCAATAAAACCTGCCACTGTTGAAATGTTGAGAATATTTCCTTCCATCTCCCTATGCCTGATCTGGGTCTGGGGCAATCATATGACTACTTCTGGCAGGGGGAGAAAGGATGCTTGAAAGAAAGAACACTTCCTTAAAGCTCAAATCCCATTCCTAACAAAATCCACAGGGCCTGATTCATTCTCTCAGACTGACGGTGTCACAATGACCTCTTGGGCACCTTCTCCTTAGCAGTCTGCCAAAGACAATTCAAAGGCTAACCTACTAAACTTGAGCTGATTTAATATAATGATTATACTTAAAATTTCCCTTTCTGATGGGAAGAGTGCAGGTAGAAACAGAGTAGAAAAGGGGTGTGTGTGTGTGTGTGTGTGTGTGTGTGTGTGTGTGCGTGCACGTGTGGGTGGGTGTGTGTGAGGGGATTACAAAATCTGGCTTAAATTCATATGATGAATAAAATTGAAAAGGAAAACTCAACATGAGAACATACTTTTGACAGTCAATTGTGGCAACAATGCAATTTCCAAAAGTACATTATTTATAAAAGTGATTATTTGTGTGGGGCATGGCAGGGATCAGGGAGGCTCGTGAAGCAGTTAAGGGAGGGTGCACCTTACCACATACGGTGGAGAATGGCTCTGGACTTGTAAGGACAGGGTCATATGTTTAGGGGGACTCCTCAGGGCTTCAGGGTCCTAGACAAGGAGAGGAGCTGGGTAGCACCTCTGAAATTATACAGTGCATGTAATGGCTAGTCCTCAATAGCTACCTACCCCTTTCAAGATTTCACTTCAACCTACTCCTCATTTCTGGCCTCTCTCACTTTGGCCCAGCATGTCGAAAAGGAGAAAGGGCATGAATGAAGACCAAACGGCAGGTACTTTATAAAGGAAATCAGAAAAATAAAACTGGAAATTATATTCTTCCATTAGTTCTAGAATTACAGTAAAATCTTGATTCGAATGGCTTTTGTGGACTATGCAGTATATTGCAAAAAATTCCTCATACCTCCCTGTAACCCTTTGCTATGAATCTTCAGTGTCCTCTCCCACTCTAACCCTGGACTCAGCCACGTGAAATTGTTTTGGTCAATGGGATACTAATCGATGTGATTTTAAAAAGGAGGCTCTACAAAGCCAAAAGACACACCCAGGCTAGGCTGCTGGTACCAGGAGGGCGATGAGAGGCATGTGGCAAGTTGCCCCCAGTCATTTCGGCCAAGGCCATTCTGCATCGGTTGGCAGTCAACACCTCTAGACACTAGTGCAAATTCTTGGGAAACCAGAAGAATCTCTGAGCCAACCCCAGACAAGATCAGAAGAACCACCTAGAGGACCACCCCAGTGCATGAACAATAAATCCTAACTATTTTTATACTCTTGGGGGTTTATGGTTGTTTGTTATGTGGAATTGTGGCAATAGATAATTTATACAGGCAGTGTAGCCAATTTTCTAATAAAATTAATCCTGATTAAAAATAGGTTCTATCTTCAAAACTGCCTTCTAAGATGGTGATTTTTGAACACAACTCATTTTCCCATAGAAATGGTATAAAATAAATGGGAGTAAGATGATTAGGCTGTGCCACAGAGCTAGTTAGAGCAAGAGGTACCTGAATAAGGGAATTAATGGTTCCAAGAGCCTCAAAGCCCATGACCTCCTCACATGGACTCTAAATCTCTGGGCTGACTCTAGTGCCATTTTCAAACGCCTCTGCTGTTCTTTTTGCTTATGTTGCCCCTACTCCATGAGACATCCTATCCTACCTGGTAGCCTATTCAACTTTCATCTTTTCTTCATGAAACCTTCCCTGACTCCTCTCAGGCCCAATAGCCTTCTCTACTCTCTTTGAACCTACACTTTTTACACCACAAACTATTTTCTAAATATTTGCATTCAACGCTCACTCATTTATTGAGCAAATATGTACTAATGCTTTTAATGTGTCAGAAACTGTGCTAGAAATCAGGTCTCCAACAGACCCCTAAAGAGGCACCGTTTCAGGTCTAGAGAACCTTGGTTCTAATAACATGTTCCTAAAAGAACAGAGTGCACCTTATTCCATTTTGCTTTCCTAGTACCTACCACAGCATTTGCTGCCTGGTAGATATTCAAAAATGCGCTGAGTGAATAAATGAGTAAATGTACATGATTATAGAAATCACAGGTCAGAGACTGCTCAAATAAGGGAAATGTGCTCAAGACTAAGAGATTCTAGGAACAGCTGCTGACCACTCAACTCTACCCTCCATAGCTGTGGTCTCCACTAAACCAAAGAACTACTGTCTCTCTACCTAGCTGCCCAGCAGACAGTGGAAACAGGATGTCTTCTATCGCAAGATCTCTGGTGAAAACACAAGCAAAAGGAGAAGGCCAGTGGTAAAGTTAAAGCAAGCGAGGGTTTGATGTATGATTAGGACAGCAGGTGGCAGATCCCTTTAACAACTACTGAGTACATACTGTGAGCCAGACACGATGCTAGGCTTAGGGGTCCACTGAGTAGGGAGAATAGGATTACCCTAGTCTTTTGCATTATGGAACCACGCTCTAATGGGAAGACCGATGAAATCAACTAAAATCAACTGATAAGACAATTAGAAATCACAACAATGGCAATGGAGGGAAAAATCTGGGGCAGGGAGAGCAAATCCTTGGTGCAGGAGTTATATTTGAGGCAGGGCAGTCAGGAGAGGCAGCCCAGATTAACAAGAAGTAGAGAACATGCAGACAAGGCAATTAAGCCCTAACAGCAAGACCACCAACTATAAACTTTAATCACTGCTAATTTGCAATTATATCCAAAGCTTATATGAAGCATAAACTATCAGAAATGCGACGTGGCATTTTAATGAAACAACCCCGTTTCATTAAATAGGGCCTGTAAAGTAACTTTTTTTCTCATGCGTACTTCAAAGTATTCATCTATATTTTACACATACTTATCAGGAATTAAGTGTTAAAATCATCTTGGTTTGATGTATACTTCTGCAGAAAATGTCTTCTAGTATAGACCGGAAAAACTCAAAATAAAAGCATCATATTCAAAGTTTATGAATTGGAGTAATTTGCTGTCACTTATCTACACTACCGTTCTCCGGAAGGGACACCTGTTAGCACGGAGCATGTAATCATTTTTATTATTAAATACAAAGGTACAATTAAATACAGGCACAGGATGTGACCTGCATCATAATTCTACCCAGCCTTTCTCTTCACAATATCCTTTTCATTATTGTGGGCCTTTTGTTCCTTCCTGTTTCTTTTGTCTCACCCTAAGTTCTTGAACAAGCTATTTACAATCTGAATAATTAGCAATCAGCGTGGATCTGTGGTCTTTGGCCTCCTGTAAACGAAACATTGTGAAGTGCCTTAACGTGACATATTGAAGTACGTAAAGTTTCTATACCCTCAGGACTTTCCTTTCTTGAAAAAAGTTTTAAAGGAACCTAATGAAGAGTAAGTTTTCTACTTTTCAGACACTTGGGAATCTAGCTAGAGTTGAACAAAAATATAACCACATGTAACTGCAAACGGAATGCTCTGGGTGTGCATTATCCATATATGTGCAAAAATGCGCTATACATCCAATTTACAGTGAAGACCCCTCCCCTTGGGTGCCTCCCCAGGGCAATTAATTCTCTCTCTAGGACAAGCCAAAAACAGGCTTTTGTACTCTGAAGGGAGAAAAAGAGAAAAGAAGTAATGAGACAAAAATTAATTGAAATGAAGTTGTAAAGTCAGTCAGCCAGACACACTATAGAGAGGCTTTTATAGACCTTATAGATACGTGGCCTAAAACCAGAGGCCTAAAACCAGAGGTAATCTTCCTCAGTTGTTTGTGAAATGCACTAAAGCCACTGATTCACTATCTTAGCATATCTACCTTTGACGGTGAGGGCCTTCATTTCCTGAGCCCTATGGTCTGGAAGGAGTGGCATCTTAACCCAAAATAACTATCCTGAGGATGCTTGAGACTTATTTCTCTTACCAATGTTTCACAAACACCTACGATGTGCCAGGCATGGAGCTCAGGATCACTGTGGGGAGCAGAAATCAAAACAGATTGGTCCGGCCGCTCCAGGGTTCTGGGACACAAGAGCAAATTTTCAGTCTAACTTGGAAAAGTCACAAGTTCCAAAAAGGCTCTTCAATACTTAACCATATTTCCTTTCTCTTTCCTCTACCGTTTTCCTAAGATATCACCAAGAATAGCACTCCACACACATCTTCTTGTCTCTCCTATGTTCTAAGAAGATTGCAAGGTGTATTTCATAGGAACGTGTGCTTCTGGTCAAGTCCATTCCCTACCAACAATGAAACCTCACGCTAGTTGCTTCATCTAAGGTTCTATTCGGTCATCTACACAAGGGGAATGACAATGGGGTTGACATGGGGTTAATGTGAGGAATAAGTAAGATAACTGATGTATGTTACAACATAATGGCTCTCAACAAATATTAACTATTATTAAAAGGTAAAAAAAAAAAAAAAATTTCCTGGAAAGTCAAGATGGCTTTACACCTTAATTGGAAGATATGGCTACAACCTAAAATACTTCAAAAATAAAAACAAAAACGTTGTGTTTACTTTCTAGTTCGAAATGGTTTACCGCTCATTGTGACAAACTTTCCTTGAAATGTGTAACAACTGATCTCTAATCTCTGCACTTCGTGAATATGGTTTGCTCTTTTTCTCTCTCATCACTTTTTACCACTGAGGAACAACTATTCTTTTTCGTATGCCACAGTGGAAAGAAAGACAGGGAAATGGTTTTCAATCCAGTGGAAAACAGCATTGACAGGATAAGCATTTCAAAATATCAGAATAACCAAATCTTAATGCAGCTGACTTCATTTTCTCTTAAAAGTGGGGAGTCTCTGCCAGTCTTTATAAAGGAGATTAACACTTGCTACAAATTGGGAAAAATCAAAAGAACCAAGTTCTAATTCCTCCAGCAGCCACTGACCGGGCGTATTCCTATTACAGCTAATCGTCTGGATATCGTTTGCTTTTGCTTCCCAGCAACTAACTCCCTTCTCTCCACCATGTAAGTTTCACAGAGGGGCTCAAGGCTCCACCTCCCACAGGAGAGAAAGAAGGTCCGCTGAGACTCAGGCTTCCGACCTGGCTCCAATCAGAGGCTCTTGACAGACTTCAACCTAGAGCTAGTGACCCAGAGCATGGGACCATGAGAAATCCAGTATGAAGGGGGAGGCAAACAGCAGCAGCATCACCCCTTTCTAGGGGGTGGCAGTGGCAGAGACGCCTGCGGCGATGGCAGAACAAGATGTGACACACAATAATCAGCACTAAAAGTCTTCGGTGGACCAGTGCAGGCACAGGATGGCATCTGTGGCGCTGGTTGCCAAAAATAATTTTGGGTCCCTCATTTTTCAGGCTATGTCTTCGGCCTTCCCAGCATTTCTGCCTCTTGCTCAAGGCCTGTGCCTAAAACTCGAGGCAAGTCCCAACCCCTGCCTCAGTTTCCTCATCGCTTGAGCCACAGAATGGAACTTTGAGATCTCTCAGGTTCCTGCCACTCTACCAATTTTCTACATAGCGCTCATAAAACTTCAAAGAAATGAACTGGAAACTTGAGAATCTAATTCTGTAACAAAGCAGAAGCCCTTTAATGGGAAACGGGACAGGCAAAAGTGAGTGAAAGAATCCTTTCACTTACACGGAGCCACCTTTCAGTGCCCGTCTCCTCATTTGTGTGTGAGTTTATGCACACAACTTTTTACAAACCGGCTGGAATGGTTCAACCTGCCCCAGGGGCCATTCTGAGTGTGAGCTACATAATAAATACATGCGACCGTGTGCTGAGGGCCGGCTGGGGAATTCTAACTGGAAGCAGCCTTTTGAGAACCTTTATCTGTTGCATGGCGAGTCCTGTATCTTATCAGATTTCTCTCTCTAATCACAGGAAGATTCCACACCTTATCAAATTGTTATCAAATCAGTCTGACCAGACCCTAATGTACTGATTGAAGAGAATGCGTACTGTCACATTAACATGAAAAGCAGGCTAATTCTAGGCGCCCGGGGAGAACCCGGGGGCTTGAGACTCAGAATACCTGCGTTCAGGACCCACGTGCCACAGACTGACTTGATTCTGGGCCTGGTCCTTTTGCCCCTCAGAATCTGTTCTTTCATCTGCAAAATAAGGTTAACACCAAGCTCTGTGCCGACCTTCTAGAGTAACTGCAATGATCCAATTAATCCATAAGCGGAAGCATTTGTCAACCGGGAAGCCTTCTAAGAATGAAGCTATTACTGTTAAAAAACATACCCTTCTACTAAATTTACCTTCCCTTCCCTTTTGTTTGAGATAGTCTTTTATTTGTTATCCAAATCATAAATATTCCTCAGTTATCAGAATATCTCTTAGTAACCCACATTCAGTGTTTACTGAGAAACTTTATTTGGGGCTTGAAACTCTAAAAGAGGAAGACAAGTAAGAATTGAACTCTTTTTAACTATAAAAACAAAACCTCAGACTCATTTGACAGATATATCTAACAGGCATTGTTTCAAACTGTAGTAAGAATATCCAGCAGCTTCTACTTGAACTTGATATTTACTAAGCAAAATTCTGATCTTAGTTTGGTTATTCAAGTAAGTTTGCCCTACTGGATTTTTTTTTTTTTCCAACAGTAATTATGACTCATCTGATCTACAAGGGGTATTTGGTTTCCCATAAGAATCAATAAATGAAGAGCAGGGACTTAGTTCTATCCACCCCAACTATCACCACCACCAATTTACCTGCAGCAAGGACAATTGGTACTTGGTATGTTGGAAGGTGCTAACCTATTTGTTGTCTAAAATAATCCATTTATAATTCAATAGCCTGTGAGTTTGGCTAGTAATCATCAACTTAGCAGAGCCTGACCACCCTGAGAGAAATGAAAATAATAGATACTCTCAACCTTTACAATCACGATCATATGCTGAGGCAGAAGACTGAGGTGTAAAGGCTGTGAGAATGAGCTTGACATAGCCCTAGCTTTGCTGCCACTTAACTACCTCCTAACAGCTAGTAGAATAGATAGATGAAAAGACAAAGTTTATGCACAATGCAGTTATCAATGAAATGATGTCAATATTGCAAACACAATCATCAAATACTATGCCAGATGCTCTAGCCATATTTTTAAAGCCAACAGATTTGTTCTTCTGTAAAGTTAAACACGGAGGAGAAAAAATAAAATAGCCATAGTAAGAAAAAAGATATTCTACTTTGAGAAAATAGCTTGAGTTGTAAATTGCCAATGACTCAGTATGACTACCCATACTTTTAAAAAGGCTAGAAAAATAACTTAGACTGGGGCGCCTGGGTGGCTCAGTCGGTCGAGCGCCCGACTTCGGCCCAGGTCATGATCTCGCGGTCCGTAGGTTCGAGCCCCGCATCGGGCTCTGTGCTGACAGCTCGGAGCCCGGAGCCTGTTTCAGATTCTGTGTCTCCCTCTCTCTCTGACCCTCCCCTGTTCATGCTCTTTCTCTCTCTGTCTCAAAAAATAAATAAACATTAAACAAAAAAAATTTAAAAAAAAGAAAAATAACTTAGATAATTGCATTCTATTATCTCATTTGAAAATGCACATTTCAGGGGCGCCTGGATGGCTCAGTGGGTTAAGCGTCCGACTTCAGCTCAGGTCACGATCTCACAGTTCGTGAGTTTAAGCCTGGCATTGGGCTCTGTGCTGACAGCTCAGAGCCTGGAACCTGCTTCGGATTCTTTGTCTCCCTCTCTCTCTGTCCCTCCTCCACTCACACTCAGTCTCTCTCTCTCTTTCTTTAGACTAAATAAGCATTAAAAAAGTTAAAAAAAAAAAAGAAAATGCACATTTCTGAGTTTTAAAAAAATCCCTTTACGCACACACACACACACACACACACACACACACATTATATTTCATTATTCTGTCCATCAATGATACTTCAACTTCTAGCTGGCCAAACTACATCTCATATAAAACTTGAACATGGATATACTGGAGGATACTGAAAATTGTCTTTGATTAGGTTGGCTGTAATAACGGCTTTTTATTTTTTTTTAAATAAAAGTTTAAAAAAAAAAGAAGAATGCCCTTATAAGTTAACTATACTTTAAAATGTTCTAAGTTGGGGATGGTGCACTTTTTATGTAAAGGCTGTATGATCTCTATTGATGTACTCAACTCTGTTGTGGACATTACCCAAACAAACGAACATGCTAAAATGTAAATTTTATACAATTTTGTGCCACATAATTTAACCATTATAAATGTAAAAATCATTCTCAGCCCACAAAATAAGAGGCAGGCAGGGATTTGACCTCTGCTCTAGAGGGAAAAAATACGAGAGAGAGAGAGAGAGAGAGAGAAGAAGAGAGAGAGAGAAGGGGAAAGGAAAAAAAAATAGGTTAAGATTACCCATGAGTTGACAATTGTTCTAGGTGGAGACAGTACGTGTAAGTCCAAAATTCTCTTCTCCTTTTGTATACCTTTGCACATTTTGAGAATAAAAAGTTAAAATTTTGTAACTCAATGAGTATCCTTTCACAATGTATACATATATCAAATCATCACATTGTACACTTTAAATACCTTATAATTTTTTTACTTATACCTCAATAAAGCTGGGAAAAATGTAAATTTTTAAAAGAGGAAGAGAAAGAAAGGATAGAAGGAAGGGAGTGAGGGAAGTTGGTTTATTTTTGCTGCCAGCACCACCATTATGCTGAGCTAGTCTCCCAATAACAAATGTATGGTTCATTTGGTTCAGGTGAAGTTTCCTTTACCCTGTCATGTGTTGTCCACATTTTCACACCAAGTTGTTCAGAAAGTCCCCTTCAAGGGGGAAAAAAATGACTACAGAGCTAATCAATGCCTTCCTGTACTTGAGAAGACATTTCTAATATTCTAGAGTTTTATTCAAATCTGCACTCAATAAATATGTAAGAAAATTAAAAAATGAATGATTCAAAAATAGGTTACAGGCTCACTTTTGACAAACTATTACATAATTTAATATTAAATAGTACCATTAAAACAGTTGTTTCACCATAAAAGACCTCAGCGAATGTCAAAAAATCTTCTCCTTGTCTCTGAAATGCTACAGAATGGTAAGATACAGCAAGGTTCTAATGGAAAAAACAAACAAACAAAAAACCCCAATGAAACCAACCAACAAAAACTACTCACACCCTCACACTTCTAGTCATCTCGTACAATATAAAAATAGTAATGATAAATTTAGATATCATACAATGGCACGTCACATTGAAAAAATATATTTTTAGCTATACTTACAACTTTTAAATACAAGGCTGGGATATATCAAGACTATTACTAATGTTTTCCCTTTTATTTTATAATGAAAAAAAATAGTCAAATACCATACTTCAGTGAGTTGGGTTTCTTGCCCATATTCCCAGCAATTCTCAAAGTCTTCCTGGAAATGCTCGTCAGTGGCTATTGTCAAAGACAGATCCTGGCTCAGACTTAAGCAGCCCCTGAGTCAATCCTGAGTCAGTCTTGATCATACTTGGCAATATAGGAGTCTCATCCCTCCAGCATTAGAATCTGCCTATAAACTGTTACCTACCTTCAGGGAACCCCTAGACAAGGAATCCCTGGTGCTTACCAGGCTATAGTGTCCCCTGCCAGACACAGCAAGCATAAGAAGCCTGCACAATATCTGCTTTGCACCCCTAGGTTCCTACCTGGACTAGAACTCTGCTCTCATCTCAAACTTACGTGGCCAGAGCTCTGACGTTCTGCCTAGCTCTTCCCTCAAGAACTGGCCTCTGTCTCTCCATTTCAGGAGGATGCCTACTGTCTGCCATAGACCCCCCCCCCCCCGCCAACAAACACACAAACACACACATGCTGTGCTTTCTCCTAAAGAATCCCCAAGATGCTGTTATGCACTTGACTCCACAGGTCATCACTTCACTGAGAACACTGCTTCCCTGCTCAGTCCGCCTCCTCCACTGATAAGGACTGAGATGAGGAGTACTAAGACAGCAGACAGTCACTCCCTTTTGGAAGACTGCTCATAGGCAGGCCAGATTGTTCCTGGTTCACTTCTCCTACCAGCTTGCCTTGGGAAAGCCCTGCCCTTCAAAGTCATTGAAGGCAGTCCATACTGCAAGGACAAGAAACGTTTCAGCAGACATGGCCAAGGTGTAGCTGCCACATACAGAGCTAGCTATAAAAGCAGGTTCTGTGAATCTCTTACCACTTACAGCAAAGAAGAAAAAGAGTCACTCATCTACCTTTATCAATATCCTAGTTCAAGATACATATTCAAAGTTGATTTTATTTGATGAGTTTTTAATTCATCTGTTTGCAAAAATTTATACATCAAGAATGCTGAATTCTAATTAAACACTTAAGCCTAAGAATCAAAGACCCAAACGGACTCTAACAGTCTGTTCACCTGAAGGAGAGGGCAAAATTATAATATATTACTCCATTAAAATATAACTTGAAATACAGCATATTAGTCTTCCACTTAACACACGTCCCGAACTTCTGAGGAATGCTGCACAAAGACGCTTTTGTAAAACCACTCCACAGCACTTTGATGTGACCGTATGTTCATTAAAAGGAAGTATTACTACTTACATACATAAGGTACATAATGAATTCAGTATGTGTCTAGAGTTGGCTAATGCCATTAAAGCACATGCCAAAAGCGCAGACTATAAATCAAAATGAGATTTGTCAAATAAGATCTTAATATGACTCAGGTTCGAAATAAATAAGTAAACCACTAACATTTTGATATGGGATTAGTGAAGAGAGCCAAGCCCAAACTGACACCAGGTTGCAATTGACATCCCTGTGTTCTATCTATAGCTTTGGCTATTCCTCTCTCTCTTCCACCTGGATAAGTACAAAATTAGCATGCACCAGGCATTCTTCACTCCCCTGGGGGTTTGTATCTCTAACGCCATTTTAAAGACTGATATTCTTTCCAAAATGTTGACATAAACCAGTTGGGCAGTTACAGATTTTTTTTTTTTTTTTTTTTTTTTTACAGCCCACATTACTGAAGTTTTGAAAGACCTGGATTATTCTTAAAACAGAATTTGGAAAACATTTGACATTAGTTTACTATTTCACTTTCAAATTGAGGAAGATTTAACAAAAGACCAAAAAGGGCAGACCTATAAATAAAAAAGCCAAGCCATAAAAACAGCTATCAAAAATAAATAAATAAATAAATAAATAAATAAATAAATAAATAAGAAAATCTAGTCAGTGGATACTGCAGTTATCCAGGAAGTGTGAGCAAAAAGATGGATATTGTTCAATGTATTATACTTTCTCTTTCCTGTGTCTCTACCCTCTCTCAGCCTGGGTTCCTTTCCTTCACATCAGCATAAAATCTTACCCAAGACTTTCCCATAAATCACTCCGATACATCCCTAGACCCTGAGTTCCCTGCATCAAATGTTGCTTTCATTCACTGCATGCCCACTGCCTGCCGAATTCAAAATAAACTCCTTAGCATGGCATACCCAGTCCTCCACGATCCAGGCCCTTTTTGAGGCTCCACACCTCTACTCACCCTACAGAAGCTCATGCTCTATTCAACTGCTTCCTGCATTCCACATTCCTTCATGCTTTTGGCCACAATGTTCCCTTATACAGCCTCCCCCACCGACTTTACCTGGCTATACTACTCATTCTTAAAGTTCAGCAAATTATTACTTAAGGAAGCTTTTCTAGATCCCCCCCACACACACCCACCTTAGGTATATGCCTCTCACAGAACTTCTCACGCAGTACTAGAAATCACCATTGACTTGTCTGTATCCTCTAACAGTCAAAGAGCTTTTTGAGGAAACGAAGCATTTCCTGTAATTCTTGTATCTCTAGTACCTATCATATTACCTATAGACATGGTGCTAATATATGATATGCTGAATAGATAAATAAATAAATAAAATTGCTAGTCATATAAAGAATGCAATGAAGAATACTATCCTGTCTAGAAAGATACGAGTCTTAATAACAAATCACATTATTTCAACTTGCCATGCAAGGTATTGCTTCCCTTACAGTCATTGAAAACATCCCAAGACCAAAATGTTAAGGCCAAACTTAAGGAAGAAGAGAGTACAGAAGTAAAGAAAAGAAAACCTTGGAAAGTACTGACACTGATTTTTGGAGTCTACACAGACATGGCAGTAATATGATGCAAGCCTAGATCTACAGTAGGCGCACTTCAACTCAGAAGTAACATGTTAACATTCAGTCAGCCTCTTCCCAAGAATCATCAGGAAGTTCAGCAGTATTTACATGGAAACCATTTTTTCACATCCTGGGGCTTGTCACTAACTTCTCGAGAGCAGAGTTATCCACACCAGGTAAAGATCTAGACCTGAGGCCCTCCTGACAGAATCAGATTCTGTAACGGATTAAAAGGCTGAGTGGTGAGATGTAGGCTGGGCAAGAAGGCCAGCAATCTGGGAGCGGGAGACTCAAATTCAACTGCTGCTCTCACGCCATTCTCCAACATTCCCTCACAAGATATCATAGCTCAGGAGCTGATGGAGGAAAATCTGACTGCTCAGGTCTTATTTCCCTTTAGTAGATTAACCAACCATACCTACAGAGACCGCTGCAATCAATCCAAGTGCTCCTTGGTGCTGCGATAGTACGGAATTTTCTAGAGGACTCCTGGTTCGATCTGGACACAAAGAAAACTGAAAGCAATCACAAACCCATGGAGCGGTCACAAACCTACTGACCAGGAAGGAAGCACTCCTTGCTCAGTGGCTGAAGGACGCAAGCAGAGACCTCCCTTCTTGTGGAGACAGGAGCGATCTGAAGGTCTGGGGACAACTTCAGGTCCCACGTGCTATTAGAGCCCTGCCATCACACACGGACACCTCCCTTCCCAAGTGCTAGAGCCGTCCCTTAGTGTGAGTCCGGAAAACCTTGATGGCAACTTGTTTTAATGTGTGACTCTGTCCAATTCGATACAAAACACATTTCTATATCAAATGCAGGTGGTAGAGGTGGAAATTAGGGAAGATTTTCTTCCTGCAAGCTCTCTACCGCTCAATAGCCTTCTAAGTTCCTATCACTTGGATGGTTATGCTTGGAATTTCTGTGACTTGGTTTCCTCTGGTTTCTGGGCAGCACTGCTCTCTAATACCTGCAGCCAGCAAAATAATTTCAATAAAAGAGCTGATTAGGATCTGGTTTTTCCACTGTTTCTAAAATTTCCAGTTCAGTATCTGTGAAAAATAGTTAAAATGCCAAAATTCAAAGTGAATTAAGAGGGGGAAATAGTCTGGGGTGCCTAGGTGGCTCAGTCAGTTAAGTGTCCAACTTCAGCTCAGGTCATGACCTCACTCTTCATGGGTTCGAGTCCCGCGTCGGGCTCTGTAATGACAGCTCAGAGCCTGGAGCCTGCTTCAGATTCTGTGTCTCCCTCTCTCTCTGCCCCTCCCTCTCTTGCACTCTGTCTCTCTCTCAAAAATAAAACATGAAAAGTTTTGTTTTGTTTTTTTTTTTTAAAGAAAGGGAAATAGTCTGAAACTTGTAGCTTGAAAAGTACAAATAATGAGGGAAAAGTACCCACTCAAAATCTGCTGCTTGGGGAGCACTAGAGGAGAGGTGGGGGGTCAAGCATAGACCCACCCAGCACACAGAGAGCCCCCAATAGCACCTGGATACAGCCACAGGCTTGCTGAACAAAAGACAATAACACAAATGGGAGGAATGTAGGTAAGTGTTTTCTAAATTAAAATTTGGGGGGTGAATCAATTCTATTCACATTTGGGGAGGGGTGAGGAGAAGGACCAAGGTTACATTAAGCAACAAATGTAGCAAATTAAAAGAATCAAAGCCTACTGAGTGAGGTATTTAATATCATTTAGGTATTTATGTGTTTCAAATATCATTCTAAAGTATATATTTCAGTATATTTATTGATAATTTTTACACGGAGCTTCTTTTAAATAGGGTCTTTTGCTACTGAAAAGAAACCAGACATGACTCAGTGGAGAAATGTTTTTCTCTCTTTATTCATGCTTAAGGATCATGAAGACACTAGTCTTACCAAAAGATGTGATTGAAAAAAGAAACATGCAAGTTGAAGATAGAGGGTAAACATAAAAATATACATTAATCTTGCTTTATGTATTTCTAATAACTAGCATGTACTCTCACTTACTTTTTAACATACTGTTTGCAGAGGCTGCTGTTGAAAAAGAGAATTTGGGTTTATTTTATTCCTTTAAGGGGGTAGAAATAGTGAATTTCTCCTGAGTTATTCAGATTACTTTTTTCAACAATAATGTATTTGCACCTCGTCTTTTACCAAAACAGATTTGAGGTAGCTCACAGGGTTTTGTATACAGAATATTATCAAGAGAACTTTCTGAAGCCTCTTCTCAGGTATCTTTCAAACTTTGTCCTTTCTGAAGGAAAGTAACCCTGCATGAATCACCAAGTGTGTTCATTATTATATTTCTCAGGTTAAAATGTAGAAGGATTTAAAACTCCTGAAAAATATGATGAAGTTTCTGGTTTACTGAGAGGCTTTGTGATTACCTATCCCAAGTGAATTGAGAGTTATATATTAATCATCTCTGACATAAAGTACAAAAAACAAAATACATAAAGTACAAGTTATTCGATTTTGTTCTTAATCTGCTAGTTGTTCACCTGCTTATGGTGTTCTTTCATCATTTTCTTCCCAAAGGCTTATTCTTCTGAATGGATAGCAAATTGCATATTGGTACTACTTTTCCAATGAATGCAAGGATACCTCTCTGGTTTTGGACAGTAAAGGAGCAGTAGTTATAGAAGCTGCATGGGAAGTCAGTTGTGTGTGTGTGTGTGTGTGTGTGTGTGTGTGTGTGTGTGTGTTTAATGTGCAGAGCTAAGTATAAAAAGAAAAGTAGGTGTTGTGTGGTTCATGTTTTCTGTGGGCGGATATAATGATCTAAGGGGTGTTTTACTAATATAGAGTGTGATATGAGTAAGTATTAATAGTAATAATGAAACCCATTTGAAATTCACATTCTAATATAGTGTTCTATTTGGTTCCAGAGAATATAATCTACTAAGGTGCTAGTTTTATTTATAAAAACTGTGTACCATTGACTTTTTTTTTTTTCAGTTTTTCTATATTATGTCACCAGGGCTTGGCTATAGAATTGGCAGTTGAAACTAAACTGTGGGACTTTTTTATTGCAGAGACGTTTTTATTACTGCTATTTCTTGTAAGCTGGACATAAGCTTGGCTTTCCACTACACTAAGAAAGCTGTGTGTGTTGGGTGCAGAACAGCTCCGAAATGGACTTGACCGCTGTTTCTTTCTCTTTCTTTTTCTAAACATTTATGTTGGCAAAGACTTTGGATCCCCTTGAAAGAATGCTACAAAACACGGTAAGTGGGTAGATCAGTGGGCATCTAGGGGCTCTGCCAACAGCCATGTGAGACATTACACTGTCATGCAATCAAATAGCAGGAAAATCAGTTCCTGAAGACCAATCATTACAGCTTTTTATTTCCTATTTATTTCCCCAAGTGCCAATGACGGTTATTTCTTCCCCCCCTTCTTTCCAGATGTGATCTACTGGATTATTTTTCTGAAGAATTATTCGAGACAAGTGCACTGGACAGTTACTGTAAGCTTCAATATATAGCACACTGAACTATACATTTCTTGGCATATGTTTTGCTAATGTCTCTAAAGCAAAAGCAGAAAACCCTCCTAACTTTTACATCTTAACTGTAAGCTACAAGTAATTAGTTCCGTGCCCAAGCATTTTAAAGTGTCCCATCAATATAAAGAATATAACAGTAAAATTTTACTGAGAAATATATAATTTCATGTTTAGGATCAAACAGTCCCATCTACTTAAAAGACTATAATTAACATGAACATTTAGCCTGACCAAACAGATTGGCATTCAACACAAGCAGATGATATGAACTAGGTTTTAGCGAATTTAAACAAATAGAGCATATTTTACATAATGATAATGATAGCATTTGAGACAGCCTAATTTTAAGCTCTCGATGCAGATAAAACTAATGGATGTGCCATTGTTTTGTGGTGTCCAAAGAAAGGAAATAAGATTTCACTTTTCTTTCACAAAAGAAAAACAACTTGAAAATATGGCTTACTGATGGCTAAGGCCATACTGACGGATGTATTTTGTTCTAAGAGCTAACATGGGTATAAAATTTAATTCCATGAAATGTGGGTCCGAGAAGCATTTTAAATTCATCTTTTCAAAACTTTATGCTTCCTGGGGTCTAGGGCAGAAAAGCTTCAGGATGAGTCTGAAATATCTTGTCATAGCAGATGGCAGAGAAGTCATCATAGGCCACTGACAGCATGTTAAAACAGCTTAGGAGCCAACTTGAGAAGGTGCCCATAGGCCAGAGATAGGGAATCTGGGCATCACTAATCAATTGACACACATTAAACATTGACGTTTTATACAAAATGTGCCTCAAGGTAGGCAAAGAGGTAAGGCAGGGAAATTGTAAGTAATCCAAATAATAATAAATGAAGTTGGAAAGGCAGCTGGAAAAGTACCCTGAACCTCTAATAAGATACTGGTGCTGACCTAGGCAATGATGATAATGACCGAATTAAACAACAACAACAACAACAACAACAACAACAAAAGAAGCAGCAGGAAGACGTGTCATGGAAATTCACACCGCTGCTTAAAAAGTATTTTTGACAAAACAATTTGATCCAGCTTCTTTGTAGCTAGTCATCAAAGATGGCTCTCCTCTCCCCAATAAATTATGCTGCTATTACTTTTGTAATGTCCTATCCCTTAAATCTGGGCTGTCCCTGTGATTCACTTTAATAGCAGAGTGTGGTGGAAGCGACACTGTGTGATTTCCAAGGCTAGGTCTGAAGAGTCTTGCATTTATGCGTTGGTCCCTTGGTATGCTCGTTGCGGTAAACCAGTCACCACGGAAGAAGTGTCACTACCCCATGAGAAAGTCCAAGCTAGCCACATGGAAAAGCCACGGTGAGAGAGAGATGCTGGGCCAGCTCTCAGCTGACCAGTCTTCTCAGCCCAGGAGCCAGACGTGAAAGTAAGAAAGCTCTTAGTGCTCCTACCTCAACGACCATCTCATTGCAACCATATGAGGGATCCCAAGTGGGAAACACCCAGCTGAGTTCCCCATCCTCACAACTGTGAGAGGGTCCATTAATATTTTAAGCCACTAAGTTTGGGT
This sequence comes from Lynx rufus, assembly GCF_022079265.1. Classification (NCBI taxonomy): domain Eukaryota; kingdom Metazoa; phylum Chordata; class Mammalia; order Carnivora; family Felidae; genus Lynx; species Lynx rufus. The sequence continues at coordinate 75,531,074 of NW_025814834.1, forward strand.
GTTGCTTCTTATGCAGCAACAGATGATTGGAACAAGCCTAACTGCTACCTGTACAGAAAATACAGAAGTACCATTAAATGAAGGAGAAAACAAAGGAATGGAGGGGAAACCTGTTAGTTATAAGAGGACTTTCTTTATTGGCGTACGTGAACCTTAACTAGGATTTTGTTTGTTTTATGGGTTGATTTTTAAATCAGGAGCCGATTAAAGTTATAAGACTATAGGGAACATGTGAACACGAACGGATATCAGATATTAAGAAATTATTTTTAAAACATTTTAGATGTGGTTGTATTTTTTTTAAAGTCTTTAACAACGGATTTAAGAGGTGCACGCTTGGGGTTATGAAACAAGTCATGGAGATGAAATGCTGTACTTACAGCAACATAGTCAATAATGTTATAATTATGTTGCATGTGACAGATGGTGACTACAGTTACCAGTGGTGAGCACTGAATAAGGTACAGAATTGTTGAATCAATATGTTGTACACCTGAAACTAATACAACACTGTATATCAATTATACTTCAATATTTTTTTTTTTTTTACAAAAGGATACGGACTAAAATATTCACGGATGAAAAATATTTGTTCTCTGGAGGACAGGGGAGAGTATATAAGAGTACAGATGAAGTTTAGCCATGAGTTTGTACAGGTCCAAACTGGAAGTCCATTTTATCATGCTTATAACTTCTACATTATGTTAGAACTTTCTCTTAATAAAACTGTGTATGCTTTGTTGAACTACAAACTGAACTATACATTTCTTGGCATATGTTTTACTAATGTCTCTAAAGCAAAAGCAGAAAACCCTCCTAACTTTTTGTTAAAGTTTTTTGTTAAAGTGTGTGACATACTTAACACCTAATGGTAGGTAAAAAAGCCATAATGTGGGGCGCCTGGGTGGCTCAGTTGGTTGGGCGTCCGACTTCAGCTCAGGTCATGACCTCATGGTCCGTGAGTTCGAGCCCCGCGTCAGGCTCTGTGCTGACAGCTCAGAGCCTGGAGCCCATTTCGGATTCTGTGTCTCCCTCTCTCTCTGACCCTCCCCCATTCATGCTCTGTCTCTCTCTGTCTCAAAAATAAATGAACATTAAAAAAAAAAAATTTAAAAAGCCATAATGCTATCAATTTTCATTTTGGAAAGTTCTTTTTCTTTTCTTTTCTGTTTCTTCCAAACAAATAAACAAAACAAAACAAACTTTCACATCCTCACATATTTAAAATACTGATCCAGATATTTATCAATGATTCCCTTTCTCCCACAAAATAGGAACCATAATATCCCATTCTAGCATACATAACTGAGCTGGGTCAACCAAGATCATTTATGAGAAAAAAAAAAAAAAGTTCTGAAAACCATACTCTGCTACACAAATGTAAAACACTGTTGGCCGTAGAAACCATGTGTTGGGCACAATATTTGGCATATATGCAGTGAACTCTCTCAAAACCTGAAATCTCAGAACTCTTTTGTCTTTAATGCATTTGGCCCTAATGCCAGATATAATGTCTGGAAAATAGTAGAAAAATTATATATAAATTATAAGTTATATAACTTATATAACATATATATATATTATATATATATATTTTTTTGGATGAACGAGTAAACAGGGAGGAAGAGGGCATGGAGATTTTTGATACATTAGCTTTTGCCATTGATCCTACATCTTTTCTAAAAAAAAGCCAACTAAGATACACTTGAAACGAATGTAACGTTGTGTGTCAACAATACTTCCATGTAGAAGACAAAGGGTCAGTTGGGCAACAGAGTGTGGGGCAGATAGCTTACCATGAACCCAACAGAACTATCTGCTCAAACAAGTTATATGCATACATAGCCTATTATTATAAATTTTAGCACTGTTTTCAAGCTTGTATATACAAAGTAGAAAAGGGATGATTACTGTCTCAGTATGCTACACCTGATTAAATCTACTTTTGTGTGCTTTTGATTTTCTTAAAAACTAATTATAAGGGAACAAAAGCTTGGTATTTAATACATGCTGGTCAAGTGAGCAATAAACAATTGCAAACTTTCCTAGGGGCTATTTTGCTCTGTCTCATCATCAGGAAGCTAAAGCATATGTTAGATGTTAGCCTGGGTGGACACAAATGTGTCCTATTTATTCAAGGTTTCCTTTGAAGCCACAATTTATAACTTTTGTTTCTTAGGGGTACATGTCAAACTTCATTTAGCATTGGTTGGTATCCAGATACACTGAATAGCAAAAAGGCAGAATTCAGGGGCAAAATAATATGCCTGCTATATGAGCAATGATGCCAGTTTCATTTATCTAACTCACAGATAACAAGAGGAGAAGTACAATGGAAAAGATGGCAACAGAAAATCAGGATAAAAATTATTTAACCTGTAAGCGTAAACTACATATGCACAGGAAGAAATATGAAATATGTTTTAGATCAATGTCTAAGAGGTGGATAATTGTAGAGTAAGTTCTTTTAAAATGTTGTGCTTTTTAACCCTTAAATTTCAAAGGTTATATACTCACCTGGTACATATCTATTTGCATAAAATTTTCCTTTCTCCTAAGAATGTTTTGCAAATTTTTTTCTGGAAGAATCTGCAAATTTATATATATATATATATATATATAAAGAGATATTGGTACAACTGATGCTTCACTTTATGACATGAAAAGTAGAAATTTGGTGAATTTTATGGATATTATAGACTATGGATATTGTAGAATATCCATAAAATCGACCCAAATAAAGCAATATTTAAATAATGTTTTATACTTATGAAGTTATATTTATTAATTCATTTAGATCTCAAAACACACTGTGAATGAGGTATTATAAGCCTAAATTCATAGATTTGTAAGGTGGGACTCAAAGCTCAATAAAGTTTGTAAACCTAAGTCATGTACTTACATATTGCTGAGTGTTTCAACTACACTATGACACTTTGGAAAGCAGTTTTCAAGTATGACTGTGATTCTTATATTTGTGGGACAAGTTATCATGCCCTTTTCGACATTAGTTTTCTAAGACTCATCCACGTTGTTCGGTTTAGCTGAGTTCATTCACTTCCAATGCTGTTTTACTCCATTATGTGAATACACAGGTTATTTATTCATTGGTCTCTTGATGGATATTTGAATTATTTCCCTTTTTACATTGTACCCTGTGCTTCAGTGAACTTTTCTGTACATATCTCCCTGTGGACATGTGTCAGAGTTTCTCTGGGGCACACATTTAGTAACAGAATTACTGAATCACAAGGTGTGTGTATGGTTAACTTTATTAGAAGTGTTTGTTTTCCCAAGTGTTTATATCAACTTACATAATACATCATCTTATACTAAAAGCAAAACTAACCAATAGATTATTTTCAAATACATTTACATAAGACAAAAAAAGATGACAGAGGATAATAAAAAAAAAAAAAACTTCCAATAATAAAATTCATAATAGCAGTAATTTCTAGGAAAGAGCCAAGAGGATGAAATGGGGTGTATTCACAATTTGAAGTCACAAATAGCCTCAATGTATTGATAATATTCTTGGTTTTAAGGTCACTTGTGGATTCCCGGGTGTGTGTGTGTGTGTGTGTGTGTGTGTGTGTGTATACATCTCTCTCTCTCTCTCTCTCTATATATATATATATATATATTACACACTATAAGGGTGTGAAAGCTTAGTATATATAGATGTGTATATACATATAGCTGTGTACATATACATATAGAGATGTACATATGTATACATGTGTATACATATATATACATATATACGTATACATATACACATACGTATATGTGTTAACTATATTCTTTTATATGCATCAATATTTACATAATATTTACATAATTTTATACCTCAGTGTGTACAATAATAAGGATCTTAAAAAGAAGTTAGGAGCCTTGAGAATTATTGGCAAATACGACTACTTTACATTTTAAAATAAATTTATTATATTTTTTTAAGATGGAAATAAAAATAAAAGCAAGAAACAAGTTTTAATGTATCATGCCAAATTTTGATAATGTTGAGGTTCCCAAGAGAATACTCCCTTTTTGTCAATAGTTTTTAGAACCCTCAGTCAAAGTTCACAGAAATTGGACCTTGAGAAATGAAGGAATGGATTTGGTGATGTTTCCTCTTCTGGGGGAATTTTTCCTCTAGCTGATACATCTATCTTGAAAACATTCAAATTAGTCAGTTATCAAAGACTTAAAATGATGACAAATTACTAACCCAGTGTTTCAAAGAAGAAAAATTAAGTCCAGTATTCCCCAAAGTAAACATCAGCATATAGCCCCAGTAAGTAATTTATTGATAAATTAAATACCTGCAATATTGTACTTATATATAGAAGTACTTGAACTTACATATTACAGACATTTGGACCATATGTAAAAACAGACATTTATAAGGCATTTGATAGCAAAATATCCAAGCAGACGTTCTAATATGTTCTTCTACACCCAGGAGATGTTCTTGTGCGCCCCAGAAGTCTCGCACCATCAACTTTAGAGGTCATCGGAGCAACCCTACAAGGATTATATTAAGGAGCACATAGCCCAAACTCACAGAACAGGACTCTATTTTGTTTGTAAATCCCATTATTTGGTTATTTATTCAACCTATTTCTATTACTCTGAAGAAATTAATGTGTCTGTCAGATTAAAGTTGGTAACACCCAATCGGTTCAACAGCTGTATTTGCAAATAGGGTAAATGAGAATTAAAGGCACCATCTTTAGGTTTGACTTATGTTCCAGGGACTCAAAGGAAAAACAAAAACAAAAGCATAAGACCAAAAAAGAGAAACAAATCACCTTTGTGTTATTGGGTAATTGATTTTTTTTTTTTAAGGTTTCCAAGTAGATAAAATCAACACCTTAAAAGACTTGCCTTTAACCCAGGATTTCTTTTATTTAAGCATACAACTGAGGGTGCCTGCCTAGAGGAGTAATAGTTTGTTCCTAACAAAAGAGTCTGGATTCCACAATATGCCTTTTGCCAGAGGCATCGTTCCCCAAAGCGCACAGCTAACTGCATCTCCTGCTGTACCTGTAACAATTTAATTGTAGAAGTCAGCCTAGTCAAGCATCTCCAGCTCATGACTGGGAGACATGAAATTCATTGTCATTATTGTCCCTGTCATTTTGGATCATTATATCCTGCTGCAGAATTTTCCTCACTTCAGTGCATTTTTACCTCCAGGAGCCAGGGATTATAGCTGAGGTTGGGGTGGGGGCAGGACCGTGAACTACATTTACCTCAGGGGAGCCAGAGATTAAATTGGCTTTGCTCTCTCACGAGCTGAATTCATCTATTTGTATGCTGTTGAGTTTTAGGCTGGAATAAAAATGAATATTCTAGTGAAACCTGGGCTTTAATTCCCCCTTTGAAACATGGATATAACCGACTTTTATTTACATTAGGAAAGCTAATGTAATTTCCTGTAGGTTGCGATTTTCATATGTGCATAAGGAATACTTAAGGGCATCATTGGGTATGAAATAACAGACATCTCTCTCTGTCAGTGCCTTGATGCTCACAAGGAAGAATTTAAAGCCATAATTTTGTTCTCCAGTCTCATCTTATAGAAGCTTAATGGCTGTATTTAATGGTTTTAAATATTTAATGATTTTTTAATTATATCTCATGTTATGTGCACTGGATTGGATAACTGGAGTCCAACTAGAATGGCAGCAAAGAACATACTCTGGAAACAGATAGACTGAAGTAAAGTTGACAGAGGAAGGCAAAATAAGTTCCTGAAGAAACCGGCACCCCCTCCTGCGCTGATTCCTATCTCATGGCATGCCGAGTTGCTCAAGAGTGTCATGCCTTAAATACTTCTGGCTGACTTAGGAGAGTTGGAGCAGCCGCCATACTACCTGGTACCCCCTTACTAGAGGTAATGACCATGGCCGGCATCAGCCGATGGCTCTCTGGTAGCAGAAGGCAAGAAACAGGTAAGCACCACCAGGATTACGTCTCAGTCATAAAACCAGTGAGTTGACTGTGTGTTTTCTCTAACAGAATAGATGAAGAAAATATAACCTGATCTGTCCCTTCCAATCCCAACTTTCATTTCATATAAATTTCACTGAGAAATTTGACATTTACTTTGCACTGAAAAAGATGGTACTTATTCCTCCATATGGGTGAGTTTGTTTTTCAGCACTTAACAACAAAATATGGCAATGGATCATACCTATGCCAAGCACATAATAACCGCTATAATTACTACATTTGAAAGTATGTGGAATTTATTTTATTACCCGTATTGACTTTTGTGGAGGAATACATTTTGCCTTAATCAAATGCAATGGCCATCACTATTTATTTAGGATGAACTATTCCTACGAATAATTAAGAAAAACTATGTTGATCTTTGTACATTTTGTATGTCAGAGGGAACACCTCAAGGCCCTAACATCCAGCCTTGTAGGAACTTTAAAGACTTTCTCAGCCACTGGTCTAAGGTAATGGCAATGTTTACTGGTTTGACTATATTTTCGTACTGTTATATTTTACTTTTCATTGGTGCTGAAATAACTGTATAATGAATTACTAATAAGAGTGTTTAGTTAGCCTAACTTCTTGTAGCAATGAGAAGTTCAATTTAATTACTTTTGCCACTTTTTCATAATCAAGATTCTCCCAAGTTGGGAGTTATAAAAATTATTATTTCTGCTCACTTTAAAGTGGTTAATTTTATGTTATGTGAATTGCACTGCAATAAATTATTTTTCAGTAAAAAAGGAAAAAAAAGTTATTTCCAGCAGCCCAAATTCATTTTGACGTTATTTGGGTAACTTATTACATTCTCATAATGGTCAGTGATAAAGAAGATTTTTTCTTTTCTTGTTAAGAAAGTTTTACCTTATAAATTACAATGTATAGACCTCATTTGCAATAGTAAATGTTCCGGTACCTTTTCCTCTCTGAAATACTTTGGTGACAGGATGACAATGTTCCTTTTTGGTCAAGGGGTAGGGCATTCCTTCCTTTCTCTGAGCACACACTTACTACATGTAATGCCCTTACTTATATGCTCCTTTCTACCTTACTTCCTCATTGATATTTAATTTGCTCATCACACCATTAGGTAAAACAGGAGTTGCTCTGTCAGTGAATACAGTTGTGAAACCATAAAACTATACTTTGTTGCACATTCTTGTTTTGCCTCACCTCAAATACAGGACATAGCTGGACCTGTATTATTTTAGAACAAGGATATAAATATAAAATTAAATATAAATATAAATATAAATAATCTCAAATGACTAGAATATAATTATTTTATCCCTTCAAGATTTAAGATTTTTATAGTCAACTTTCAAATACAAATTTGAAATTATTTTAAATAATAATTTTTATATTTTTCAATAATTCTTGCCGAACTCATAATTTTGCAACCTATAAACAAGGTATGAAATCCAATTGTATTATATTATATTTTATTTTATTTTATTTTATTTTATTTTATTTTATTTTATTTTATTTATTTATTTTGAGAGAGTGACAGAAAGTGCAAGGGAGGGAAAGAGAGAATCCCAAGAAGGCTTCTCAACACAGGGGCTCTATCTCACGAACCATGAGAGCATGACCTGAGTAGAAATCAAGAGCCAGGCACTTAACTGACTGAGCCACCCAGGTGCCCTAAAACCCAATTTTAGATTAAAGAAATTCTTCTCTTGCTTCTAATTAGATGATGTTTCTTCTGCACATGTGACATAAATTTCCCTTGGTTCCTCTATGTAGAATCAATAAGAATCTGTAAAAATCATAACAATATCAAACCACCGAAAAACAGGATGCCACAAATTCAGATGTGACATCCACTTATAGTCCTCTCAAGGAGATTCAGATATGCACAGGCTAAAAAATAAAACTAGTTAGTGTTTGATACATCACATGGTAAAGAAAATGACCAAGTATTTGAGAGGGTTTAGCCAGGAGGGATGGGTAATAAGAGGCAAAGGGCACAAACACTTCCTTGTCAGGATGGGAAGGATGCCATTTGCAGAATGCCTTCTTACTCCTCCTGGACCCAAAACCTCTTTAATATAATCACCCACTAAACTACAATGGATTAGCATTAAGGGTCTGATGTAGAGAAAGCAAATTCACAGTTAAGGTTGTCCTTTAACATGTAGGCTCAACAAGGGCACCAAAAAGTAGTTAAGTGCCACCCCCCTGTGGTGCTTAGATGCTGGAAGGCACTGTAAATTGTGAATTCTCTAGCTTTTAATGTTTGTCTAAGACCCTTAACATTTTTCCAATATTGTTGCTCCTAGGACATTTTCTTGAGTTTGTCCCTGTTGCCCCCTCTGCACATATACATTCTGCATTCATACATGAAGCATGACAGACAGCTAAATTGATTCAGAAATCTAACACTGAGAAGAAGGAAAAAGGTGGGGGTAGGCTTGAGGATATCCTATAATATAAAGTGTAAATATCAAAGTCCCCTGAAAACATACAAACAAAAAGAACAGAAAACAACAACAACGAACATTTCTTCATGCTAAGAGTTTAGATATGTAAGATGAAATACAAAGGTCACATAATGGGGTTAAAAAAAAAAAAAAAAAAAAAAAAAACCAACCCACTGAGCTATAGAGCCCAAGCTGTCTTTTGTGACACAAAATTTCCAAGACTTTCTGAACGTGTACAATTATCTGTGTCCAGCTATTTATTTTATAAATAGACATCCATCCCTGGACTATTCTGCGATTCCATACACCCTTTAAAACCATAGTACAATTTCACAAATGGCTTTTCCTGTTTTGTTTTGTGTTGCATTGTGGTCCATCTGGAGACATATTAAGTGGTTAAGTCCTTCAAATAAAAGTGTATAAAATTATATTGTGCACATATACCCATACCCACCCACACACACAAAGAATGAACAAGGAACACATGGCAAATGGATATTAGATAATGTTTCTGTTAGAAAACATTTAACAACAAAAAAATAAGCAATAAAAACTGAGGCTTTGGTTTAACAGATGCAATGTTCATCTACCTCATCACATAAATTATACGTTCAAGAATTGTGTCCTGTGCAAAATACAAACATGTCGATTTCAGCCCAGAGGGCATTTTTCTCTAGGTTTATAACCCCTTGAAAATAGAGGTTTCATCTAGAAAACCTAACAGATATTCAGCTGCTTTCAACGTTATAATATATTCATAAGGCAAGTATTCACTGGCAAACGTGGAACAAATTAAATGGCATGAGGGTGCGGCCCAAATTCATAATGATGGAAAATGAACCAAACCAACCATGAGACAAAGTAGAAATCAAAGAAGAAAAAGAATACTCAAAAACTGAAAAATGTTAAAATCAAAACACCATGAGTAGTGTTTCAGCTAATATTAGACAAAGTGGTGTGTGTGTGTGTGTGTGTGTGTGTGTCCACACGCATATGTGTTTGTATGTTGTAGAAGACCAGCATTAAAATTAATAATGTGAAACTATCTCATTAAGAACATACTGTAAGGGTCATGAGTAAGAGAGAAGTGCCTTGTAAAAAGAAAAATCACATACCGTCATAATAGACGATTGCTCCTACCAGTTTGTCCTTCTGGAGCATTGGGAAATGTTCAAGGGCTCTCGATTTGCTGAGGACATAACTGCTTTTCAGGCAATTGCTTCCTGCAACCAGATCATATAGCTTGATTCCTACCCAGTAATAAGGTAGCTGCCACCACCTATGGCATAAATAGGGGGAAAGGTTTCTTGAGACACAGGGTAGAACATTTAGAATGTCACTGTAAGTTACAATATACTTTGCATTTAAGAAAAGCAAAGTATATCTAGAGGTGTATTTGTTGCAAAGGAAACAGGAGGAACTACAAAACTGTTTTTGACACCAACCAAGCTGAATTATATAAGAAAATGAATCAGTGAGACTCTAAATGAATCATCCCTAAGGCAGTGCTTCTCGACCTGGCTGCAGATGAGAATTCTCTGGGGAGAATTCTCATGAACATAAACATACATACAGATACCTGGGCCTCATAAACATAACATACACATAAACATACATACAGATACCAGGGCCTCACAGGTCTAGAGATGAGAGTTGGGGGTCTGGGTGACTCTAATGTGCAACCAGGGGAGAGAATCACTGGCTTGAGATGTCCTAAGCAATCTATGACAAAATATGGATGAAAATGATAAAATCTGTTTCTAGGCACCCCAAACCTCATGTGGCTAGCAGTTACATAATCCACTGTCTCATATTACCTATATTCCAATTTAAGGTGACTTAATGGACCAGCTCTAACAAAATCAGGAAAATTGGGTTTTATAGCTTACCATCCAACACCTCTGAACCAAACTTCGGTTTTGGCTAACTTGGAAATTTAAAATGAGCCAAAACGGTTTAGGCTTGGAGTTGGTACATATTAGGTTCAGATTTTGCAGCAAGGTACTTTTAAGCTGTGCATTTTAGTGCGCAAATGACCCTCTTCTGTTCCCTGGTACAAACGCAGTCGCTCGTCTTTAGACTCTCAGTAAACTGGGGGAAGAAATACTAATTATAAATATAGAGGACAACCGCCTTGGCCTTCAAGATCTAGCCCTTAGAGTTGGGTCAGAAAAGGGCAATTTAGGAAAAGCCACACTTTTAAACACAACAAAGGCAAATGTTTGAAAAGGATTAAAGATTAGGACCAATTAAAAGTACATTAAGAAATACACACTGAGGAACTATTTCCATTAAAACTGTGTTCTTCTATTGACCTCAATTAAGCAAATAGTATATAGGTGATATCAAAAGGCTTACTTGTAAACAGGAAGCATTATAGGCAACGGAGCTGATAAATGGGGAGCAATTTCTAGTAGGTTGGCACGCTCGTGAAGGGCTTCTTTTACCATCCTATACTGAAAAGCAAAACAGAGAAAATTAGTTTGGCAGTAACAGATCATAATATTTTCAAATGGCAAATAGACACCCTGCCAACTGATTGATACACAGAAACCTCTCTACCTCTGAGTGAGGATCGCTCCCTCCTAATCAAAGTTCTAATAATACATCATGCTGTCAACCTGAAAGATTTTTTAGAAACCTTAACTGTATTTGCATAGGAGAAAAACATGCTGTCAGAGTTCCCAGGTGTAAGATATTTTCCCGACTTGAGTTACAAGATTATTGTAACAATTTATCTTGCATTCTCTGTATTGTCCGCTTTCTCAGTCCTCTATAATATTTCCCCATGTAAGAAATAACAGATTGTTCAAATTCATGCTAAATATTCCCTTCCTGCCTCCACTAACACAAGCAGAGATAATACTTAGGAGTTGCACAGTATTTCACAGATTACAGAAAAGCGTTTGTCTTTACTCCTTTCGTCCTCGTTATGCGTCTCTAAAGAGCTAGCATTATTATTACTATAACACTAACTTAAAAATGAGAAAACTGAGGCTCATAGAAATGGAATAAATAATCTGGAACACATCACAAGTCATCTGATTCTAAGTCTTATGCTCTTTTCTTTGCATCCATCATGATGCCGAAGAGACACGTAAGAAAAGAGGACACATTCAAAACTGACAATGTCAAGTTAGCACTGCTCTGTTTTTCATGTACCAGAAGCAGATAGGGAGTTCAGCTGATTTTTTTTTTTTACCCCTCTGGGAAATGTCATCTTCCACACTGCCTTGGCAGTTTTCAAATGGTGGCAGACTGGACACAATAAAGTGTGACATAAGAAAAGCATGACTCAGAACATCTTCTCCTTAGGAATATGTCAGTGACAATACGAGCGTGTGATTGCAATTACAGTTAAGAGGATCAGTTGAACACTCCTGTATTACAACACTGCCCAGAAAGTAGCAATTTGGTAGCCATTGGCAAAACAAACAAATGAAAGAACAAAGAAACAATCGCAATTGTTAAGAGGCAACATATCCAAAAGTGATTTTGTAAATTTGCTATTTTGACATGCCTGTGTAGAAAAAGCCCCTGATCACCCATAAACATGATGCTACAGGAAAGAAATGACACACCCCTCCCGAAAGATACTCCAGCAGAATACACACTAAATAGGTATTTCCAACAGGAAGAAATGTTAAAAGCCATAAAAAAAAAAAAAAACAAAAAAAAACCACCCTGATTTAATTGGGTAGAAAAAAGCATAGTCGCAATTTTTTGTTTAACAACCAGCATACACAATTACCTGCTCAATATCCAACTTCATGATAGCCTTCTGAAGATATCTCACACCACCATGGATCAATTTAGTGCTTCTGCTGCTGGTCCCTGATGAGAAATCATCTCTTTCTACAAGGGCTGTTTTTAGTCCTGTGTAACCAGAAAACCAAATTAACTTCTTAAATTACACAATTTGTATGTAATTCATTAAAGGCACTTCTCCAGGGTAGAGACAATCACAAGAAAAATTACTCTGAACATGGATAAATTTGTATTCAAAGTGCAGTACACTGTCTATATTATAATGAAGAGATTTTAGCCTCGTCCTGGGGGAAAAGTCAAACCAGAACTAGAAGCATATTAAACTGTGAAGGAATCACAACTAGAAAATATGACGATACAATTTCATGGCAGTAACATACTCTGGGGCACTGAGAGGGTCAGAGGAGAGCTGGGCACCCATCCTGACCCACGTGGAGTTAAGGCAGTGCTGTTTGGAAGCCTTGAGGAACTCACCTTCATGCCTCACCCCAAGCCTTTCACATGTTCCAGCCCATCATCTCCACTCTACTCTAACACATCATGCATAAGTCTAGACCAGACCTCTTATGTGTTGGCTACTATTTCTGGAATGCTGTTCGAGTGGGTATAAAATGGGAAAAGAGACCAAAGGTATCAAAAGAGAAAAGGAGGGAAGAGAATAACCTCTGGCTTTGAGGGATTTATGGCCTAAGACATGCAAGCACAGTATTATGGAATTACAAAGAAAAATACAAATGCACCCAGGACAAATATACCCAGTGCAGAGTATCCACGAGGAAAGAAAAGACAATATTCTTGGTAAAGGTGAGGCTGAGCAAAGATAGGTTGGGTTCTAGGAGTCATGTCTCTGCCCCTTTCTTTGAGGGTTGTGATAAATATCTAAGGGATGAAACTAGCTTTTGTTTGTTTTCTTTTCTTTTCTTACAGAGACTCCCCTGCTTCTTCCAGATTGGGTAAGACCAACAGTACTACAGGTGCCACATACAGGTAGAGATGAAACCCCCACACTTCAAAAGGCCCAAAGTATACATCAGCACCAAGCCATGAGGAGTTCTCCTGGCCTGGCATACTCTTAGGAGTTGAGAGAATGTCATAGAATTCAATTACAATGAGAATATGTAATGGAGCAGTGTGGGCTCACAAAGCTCAGATAAGAGAATCTGTGCATGTATTCAATTCAGAGCCATTTATTACATTTAATACCAAAGGGTCGTTTTTATAACTTTTAACAGTTTAAATATCTTACCCAAATGTCATCATAAAATCAGGGCAATTCCCTTGACTCAAAAGGACAAAATATTTGGAAACCACGGAGGGAAAGTAGAGAACTTTGATTCAAGGGCAAAACTGCTAATGCTCTAACTAACTAGCAAAATAACACAGAAATTAATAGAGATTACAGACTTCATCTTTGTGAAGCATTATGCCAGACAAAGATCTGTCAAATTCTCAACCATGGAAACTCTATCCAATATGCTTAGTAAATTCAGTACTGGATGTATTAAAAAACAACAACAGAAAAATATATCGTTAGTACATGCATTTTAAAAGAATACTGAGATCCTAAGTGTCAGGTGAAGTGTTGGCATTAGAAATAATTAGGTGTGGGGGCTCCTGGCTGGCTCAGTAGGTTAAGCATCTGACTCTTGATTTAGGCTCAGGTCACGATCTCATGGTTCGTGAGTTTGAGCCCCACATCGGGCTCTGTGCTAACAGTGTGGAGCCTGCTTGGGATTCTGTCTCCCGCTTGGGATTCTGTCTCCCTCTCTCTGCCGCTCCCCTGCTCCTTCTCTCTCTCTCTCTCTCTCTCAAAATAAGTAAACAAACATTTTTAAAAAATGAAATGAATTAGGCATGGACCAAGCTGTCAAGCAGCTCCCAGCCCAGAGAGAGGTAAGTAAAGTGTAGCAGTTTTACAGGTGCTAGATTTTGAAAATACAGAGGACTCTTATCTTACTCTGGGTTAGAAGTTAAAATCAGGCCATAAACCTAAAACTGCATAGTCAAGATTACATTTGTAATCTCTTAAGAATGCTCTCCCTTGGTGAGATTTTTCACCTTTCCTTAGTAAGTCCAACGGAGAGATCTTCTTCCAGCACTAAAATAGACCGTTTTTCCTTCAACTGAAGATTAAATGAGGGAGTTCACTTTTATTTTTTTTTATTTTTATTTTTTAACGTTTATTTATTATTGAGACAGAGACAGAGCATGAACAGGGGAGGGTCAGAGAGAGAGAGGGAGACACAGAATCCGAAGCAGGCTCCAGGCTCTGAGCTGTCAGCACAGAACCCGACGCGGGGCTTGAACTCACGAACCGCGAGATCATGACCTGAGCCCAAGTCGGACACTCAATGGACTGAGCCACCCAGGCGCCCCAAGGGAGTTCACTTTTAAATGGCATTTAAGAGCCAGATTCTTTACACTATCGCTCCCACTTAACCTTGGAATCCCAGTCATGACACCAAGATGCCCACACCATGGCACACAGGGACATAATACAGAGGGAACCTTCCCATCAGCCATGCTTCCCACCTGGGCGTGCCCACAGGTATCCTGTAGACTGTGGGAAAGGACATCATAGACAGTCCGCAGTAATCCCCACTTCCTAGCATGGAATGCCCTGGAGTGTGGGCTGGACCCGGTGCCTTGCTTCTAGCGAAGAAAAATGCAGCAATAATGGCATACCACTACTGTGATTAGGTTACAAAAGACTGTGATTTCTGTTCTCTCTCTTGCCCACGCTCTCTCTTCCCCTCTCTGGCTAACTAGGATGAAACAAGCCATCATGTTTTGAGACCGCAGACGAAAGGAGCCCCCCACCGGCAACAGGTCACAAGAAATCAAGGCCTCAGTCCAACAGCCAGGGAGGAACTGAATCATGCCAACAACTACATGAGTTGCTAGGAAGGACTGCAACCTGTTTGAGACACAGAGCCAGAGAACTCAGGTGAAGGCACACCCCCAGATCCCTGACCCACTGAAATTGTGTGATAGCAAATATTGCTTTAAGCCACTAAATTTTGGGGTAGTTCATTGATGGCACGATTCCCTGTGTGTATAATAACTGTAGCCTCAGTGTAAGTTTTTAATTGTCCCTGGGACTAGGGTCTTCAGGAAAAGCCAAGTTTACAGTACATGGGTAGAGGAGAGGGAATTATCACCGGCGAGAAATGGCCTAAGCCAGAGAAAGGCAAGCGCTTGAGATGACCCGCTAAGTTTGAGGCTGCTTGTCACTCAGGGGCTGTGGACAACGGGAAGGAGATCCAGCGGGAGGAACAGTAAAAGGCAGGAATAGTAAAAGGGCCTTTCGTCTACACTGGAGATTTGGACTCTGTCCTCTGGGCCACTCTTTCTCACAAGCAAAGTATTATCTGAGTCTCCTCAAAAGGAAAATGCCTCTGAGAACATGGCTTCAAGTCACATACTGGTTTGAGAAGCAAATGCTTTGTTAGAAGGTACGAGATTTGGCATCAATGCCACAGAACAATGAACCGGATGGCTGTACTCAGTCACAAATTATGCATTTTGAGGAAAAGCATGCTGGTTGATTCTTTTTTTCTTATCATAAAAAAAGAATAATAGTTAATTTTTTTTTTCCAGAAATTCTCAGATAGTCTTTTGAGAAATACTATTGTGCTATCAGGGGAACCATCAAAGTGTTTGAAGCTAAGCTATCAGATTAATGTTCTAGAAAGATCTCTCTGTGGGGGTGGAGGGTCGGTCTGGAGGGAGAGAAGAACTGGAGGTAGACTACTTAGGGGACATGTGTCATAGAGGAGGAGCGGGGCAATGAAGAGGCCAGCCTCACAAGGCAGAAATGGTAGCAGAGAGCGATGTGAAGAGAGAATTTTATGGGCTTGTGTCATCAGGCTGGATTTTTTTTTTTTTTCTTTCCCAAACTGACAGAGTGTGAGGCAGGGAAGCTACTCTAGGAATTAGCAAGCCATCTCAGGAGGATATTTCAGGATATGTAAGTGAGAGCTAACACTTTAAAGCCTCAAAACTGCTTTTGCAAGTATTGGACATTTTAAAAAAGTTATTCACATGTATTTATGTGAGAAACCCTAGTGAATACCAACAAAAGTTAAAACGGGCTTCTCTGTCAAACCAGGCTGTTTTGCTTGTCCTATTATTTCTAGTGTCATACCATCAACCCACCAGAATTTCTGGAGTGAAATGATACAGCTTCTTCCAGAGCAAAAAAAAAAAAAAAAAAAAAAAATCCCAGAAAAATTTAACCCTTAAAGTTCCAGCTATATTGATGTATTAAAGCACCATGTAACCTAAAAGTATTACCAAAAGTTTTCAGAACCACACACACACATACAAACCCTCAGATATTTGGAAAAAAAGAAAAAAAATTTTAGATTTTCAACTGCTATTATACACTAAATGTTTTCTCATTTTTGTGGGATGAGAACAATGGAATGAGGGAGGAGGAAACTGATGCAAACTCAAGACATTATTAGAAGTTCTAACAGCTTCCCATAAATATATTTTTAACTGACTGACTACAGCAAAGATCATGGAATTTTAAAAAGCCTTACAGTCTTACACAGTCCTGTTATCTAATATGTTCCTTTCTGTGCACCTCTCAAAACTCCAAAATTTTCCTCCCCTCTAAAATCATGGATCTGAACTTTTAAGGGCTTAGTTTTCTGATACTTTAAAGCAAGGAAGTGAAAAGAGAGTACTTTTGTGCTTTCTTAAGGTGAACGAACAGTATTTTTAAGTGATATTCAATGCTAACATTTAGTGTTCTCAGGTAAGATAACTAAGTTTGAAGGACATCCAAAATAATGTACCCACGCTTCAATCAACTGCTGGCTGCAGATTTGAGGAGCTCGGGAAGATCTTTCCTCCAAGTAGAAAGAATGACCTCCCCACATGCCAGCGCGATGGAGGGCAGACCTCTCTGTGCATTTACAGTAATTCAACTAAACTAGTTCAAGGTTTTATGAAAATAGTCTTTGTTTTTTGTTTGTTTGTTTCTTTTCTTTTTGGCAGTTACTTGTTAAGGACAGCAGTGAGCTCTATCCCTGAGGAGATAAACCAGAACACTTAAGAGTGGTACTGTTATTTTCTTTTTTGTTTTAACATTGGTTGCTTTTAATACATATTCACAGGGATTTCATGACAGTGGTGAAGTATTAATATTTGGGATGAAATTACTCTGAGAATCTCAGGTGGACTAACAAGATTAGCCACAGGGGAAGAATAAAGGCAACTGAAATCTGCCTTTCTGTCATCTTCAGCCCATCCCTGAGCAAGTTCAAATTACAGGGGACGCGGGGCAGGGGACTTGAACTAAAGAAGGCTCTTTACAGCTTTGCCTTTTCCGACCTGAGTGAGAATGTCTAGCTACCAACCACTTCTAACTAAACCAATTTGTGGCCCAAGACAGTTGGATGAACAGAGGAGTAATGACCTTCTAAGGGGAAGAATGGTGCGACATTTAACTTTCACAACATGATAAAGAACAGAAGTATACTTTAATACCTTTTACTGATTATCTTATTATGCATGAAAACATGCTCAGTATAATAAATGCGGAGAAGTAAAGAGAACAAAATAAAACTCTCCTGTAATCGCACGGCTTAGAGATAACCACAGTTGACATTTGTGAACATTTAAACGCTCACATTTTCTATGCATGTCTATAATCACATATGTACATTTTTACAAAAATAGGACATATTCCATTTTTTTCATTCAATGTTATTTATTGTAAACATCTCTTCATGTCAATATGTATTTTTCTATCATTTCATTTTTAATGTATGAATAGTATTGCATTAAATATTTACAATGATTTATATCCAATTCCCTATTTTTGAACATTTGGGTTATTTTATACCTACATTATCACAGATAGTACTGCGACATATTTTCATTTAAACTCTGCATTTTTAATTATTTCATTAGAATAAATTTTCAGATATGGCATTATTTAGATATTTTTAAATAGAAAGGAGAGATTAATCCCTGTGAAATGCATAGCAGAAGCACCAACACAACACACCAGTCAAAAAATTTAGACATCTGTACATTAGTACCAGAGCATATGTATTAAAGCCACATGCCCCATGAAGGATAAAATGATGTCATTTAAGGAAAGGAAAGTTTCTCTTTCTTTAGAAAAGCTTTGGGCATTTACCTCTGGACTTCAGAAAGCCAATGCCACTAATAAGACAAAGGACTATCCCAAAGGCTGAACATTTCATATGAAGGATCAATTTCCAAAAATAAATAAATAAATAAATAACACTCCCCTCTACAGCTACAAAGTAATCCTGACTTCTTAATCCTTATAGTCTGAATACTATGCTTTTGGCCTAGTTTTTTTCCAACAATGAACGTTAGCATTTTACAGAATTATAGAATACTGGATTGATTATTTAATACCTATTGCTATTTTTACATCAGGAAACATAAACTATTAATGGGGATAACATGTGTGTTCCTTAAGTACACACAGATTGTAGAGTCACAAAAATGCATTCAGCCATAACATTAAACAGAATAATACAGTTATGAGGGAATATGCGAGTTGCCTGGTTGCTTCTTCTTTTTACTTTTTTATTATAAAAACCGCCAATGTTCAAAAAGAGGAGGTATAGGGGCGCATGGGTGGCTCAGTCGGTTGAGCGTCCGACTTCGGCTCAGGTCATGATCTCACGGTCCGTGAGTTCAAGCCCCGCGTCGGGCTCTGTGCTGACAGCTCAGAGCCTGGAGCCTGCTTCGGATTCTGTGTCTCCCTCTCTCTCTCTGCCCCTCCCCGACTCATGCTCTGTCTCTCTCTCTCTCTCTCTCAAAAATAAATAAACATTAAAAAAAAGTTTTAAAAAAAAAGAGAGAGAGAGGAGGTATATCCAAACAATTTAGAGGGATGAAAAGAGAAACTAATATACCAATGGCTTCCTAGTTACACAATCCAGATGTAACCAGTGTTAACTATAAACATGTCCCATCCATACTACCAGAAACCTTCTATGCTTATGAAAGTATACAAGCTATGTATCTTTTTGCTTTAAACACAAATACAATTAACAAACTCATTCTTCACAACTTGTTTTCCAATTTATGATACATATTAGCCATCTTCTCTGTAAATACTTATAAACTTCTTGGATAACTGAATGTACCCAATTTATTAAACCAGACCTCAGGTTTTTGTTGTTATAAATTGCTGTAAGTAAAATTTTAATCAATATGGCATTATGAGTTCAGCTTTGAACTCCTCCTCTTCTCTAAATACAGCAAAAATAATTTCTCTCTATATATTTTTAAAGAATGTGGTTGACTCAAAAATAAACACACTATGGATCAGAAACATAACAGAAACTCAGAGCAGAGTAGTTAGGCCAAAAGCCCCTGCCTTGCTGGGCTCTGGGTCTACAAACAGGAAAAGGCCACCCAGATTTCAGTTCCTGAGGGGCAAGAGGAATACAGGTCTCCCTTGCAGGGAGAGGTAAGGAAGCCAGAGGAACCAGCTGAATGCTGAGAACTGAAGAAGGGCTTGATCCATTATGAAGAGCGGTGGAGAGGCTTCGGTGACCACTGCCCAGGGCTGTGGACTACCTGCAGGGAGTTATCTGGGAGGCAGGAAGTCAGAGGCAGAGAGCATCACCCAAGCCAAAGCACCCCCAGCTGGCTCAGCAGTTGGTCTGCAGGGCGTCCAGCATCAGCACAGAGCAGGAGCCTCAACAGGGCCCTGGGAAAAGTCTCTCTGATGGGACTCGAGGGTAGAAACAACTTTATGTATACAGTTTAAGGTGCAGAAACACACAGTGATACCAAAATGATTTAATATGAAGGGAAGGAAGGGAGGAAAAGAAGCAAAGTTAAAATGTAAGTAAAAAATACAAAATAAATGCACATGGTATCCCAGTAAATGGAACTGAATCAAATTCCACTTTTTTCTCTATGCTTAAATAGATAGCCTCTTTCAATGGACTAAATTCACCTGGTTGAAGATAGATTCCAACAGGAATTAAAATTAAAAACTTAATAAAAAATAAAGGTAGATTCTACCTATTAAGCATTAAAAAAAAAAAAAAAAAAAAAATCCAGGTGTGCCTGGCTGGCTCATTCAGAAAAGCATGTGAC
The DNA here is from genome assembly GCF_022079265.1 of Lynx rufus. Taxonomy (NCBI): domain Eukaryota; kingdom Metazoa; phylum Chordata; class Mammalia; order Carnivora; family Felidae; genus Lynx; species Lynx rufus. Next base: position 75,551,380 of record NW_025814834.1, read on the forward strand.
TCCTGATCTTGGGGTTGTGAGTTAGAGTCCCATTTTGGGTGTAGAGATTATGTAAATAAACCTTAAAAAAAAAAAAAAAACTAAAAGAATCCAGATACATGCTGTTTATTATAGGCATACCTAGAGCAAAAGGATATGGAAAAGTTCAACACAATATGAAACAAACTCTGTCTCATAGGTTATATTTTCCCAAACTCATATGTGTTCTTTAGATTTTTGCCATAGATAAATTTTAATTTTTATGAAATCAGATTTAGCAAGATTTTCCAAAAGGAAAATGGCATTTTTGGTGTCCTGCTTAAAAATACCTTTCTTATGCCAGTTTTTGAAATATTTACATATACTTTCTTCTAATAGTTTTATGGCATTTTATTGTTAAATCCTTGGCCCACATGGAATATGACAAATAAAATACATATATATACATATATGTATATGTGTGCATATATATGTATGCATGTATATACATAAATACATATATATATTTAAATATGTATAAAAATCAGGGGAAGTAGATACTCTCACACCACTTATTAAATAACCAATAATGACAGATTTGAAATTCTGCCCTTATCATATTCTAAATTTTATGTATTTAGATCTATTTCTAGGCGCTTGGTTCCACTTATATCTCTAGCCCTTTGGCAAACTATTTTAATTAAAGTAGCTTTATAATACACTTTAATATCTGATAGGTCTCTATCTAATCCTTTATCATTATTCTTTTTTCAGAATTAATCTGGTGAATCTCATAGGCTTATTTTTCCAGACAAACTTTAGCCCAGTTTTTCAAGTCCCGCCCCCAACTCCTGTCAAAGAAAATCAGTACATTAATTAAAATTACACTAAATTACCAACAAATTTTAGTAGGAATGTGCAATCTGGTCCAACCAGGAGTGTTCAGGAAACAGCAAACTTCCATAGGTCACAAATCTACTGTCCTAAAATAGGATTTCCTCTTCCCTCATGGCAGTAGAAGGGGGTAGAAGCAGAAAGGGGTGAGGGTGGCCAACGTGTAATTCCCAGAATGCACTGTCTTCCCAGGCCCTGCCTCTTCTGTACTTTCTCTACAATGCACACACTTCCTCCCTTTCACAAACCTTCACTTGTACGGAAAAGTGTTACTGGTGTCTTTCGTTAATGTCTGAGAACCTTGCGGCTCTCTATAAGGTTGAGACACTTGTCAAAGCTCACAAAGCTAGCAAGTGATGAAGCCAAGAACTTGATCCCACTTCATTCTAATTGCATAACCTGTGTCCTTAATCACAGGGCTATCCTGCGCTAGACGTGCAAGAACCGTAGTGAGAATTCAGGAACTACCAGCCAGATACCATTCGTAAACTAAAAGTAAATACACAGTTCTGAAAAAGAGAACTACAATTAATGTTTCCCTCCAGCAAGAGGCAGCCTTCTCTGGAATTTTAATTAAAAGCCATAAAGGCTAACTTTATAAATTCGATTTTAAACCAGAAATGTACTAGGTGATCCCTGATACATGTAGGTAAAGTCACATAAAAGAACAAAAATAACTGGGGGAAAAAAAAAATCTTGAAAAACCCGAAGGAGTGATTCTATTTATCAGATTCTTCTGGTTCCAGCTCTCTCTGGGGGCAGAGGGCCTTCACCTGCCCAGATACTAGACACGGTGTTAAACAGAGAAGCGATTTCTATTGCTCCTAGAGACTGACAGCAGAACGTGACAAGAACTGTGCATATTATGTTTATAAAATCATATTCCCAAATGCAACAACTGAAAATCGATTCCCCAGAAAATGCAGAGGGTAAGAATGCAAATAAATGTTCATTAGGAAGACTTCATGACTTCTTCTCTGCCTTCTATAGTCTTTTATCCATTACCAAAATTGCATTTGGGCACAGTATTTTATCAAAAAGCTTGTGCAAACATTTCTATACAAGCCCTTTAACATCCAGTGGTTCCCCAAAACTTTGATGTCCTGAAAAATCTAATTATTACTGGTAACTTTAAAAGATCACAGTAATTTATTTTTGTCAAATGTGACTAAAGATTAATGGATACAATCAGGAATAATTTGGTAAAAACATATCAAATGCAGAGAAAGCAAAATTTGTTGTTAAGTGAAGCATCAAATATAATAAAAGAGCAAATTCCATGAATGAACAGCAACAATGCACAATTCATTAACCAAATGCCCATGATTATTTCACACTTCAGAGGGCTACTGATATGATCAGGAATTGTAGTAAAAGGATAAATACAGATTAACTTCAGTATGTCTATACAGTTTAATTATAAATCCTACCCCCCAACGGCTACCAGCATAATAAAAGAAATACAAACTAAGGTTTCTCCACCTCTTTTATAAGGAATATTCCACAGCTACGAAATTTCATATACATATAATAAGATATTCAATTGTTTTTAAAGACAGTAATTCTTAGCTGCTACTAACTACAAAAATTTAAAATCTGGTCAACATTCAGGCTCTAGGGATCCTTCTCTTCTCAAAATCATCCTCCTCACCATCATCACCATCATCACCATTACCCACATCATCTGCTAATGCACCAGTTCATGTCCAGATCACTACCGAATATCCTTCCCTGCCCAAAGAGAAAATGTTAACTGTTCAGCAAATACTAACAAATCATATGCTCCTGGAGGACAAAACCACGGCGTATGAATCTTTTTATTCTCAGAGCTTGGTCAGTATTTGACTCAAACGGTTTTACTTTAAATAGAAACACAAAATAAAACAACAACAAACAAAAAACTTGAAACCTAAAGAATAATTAACTAGACTATTTTTGGGATGAATTCTTCAGCCATTAAGTACAATGAATACCATACACGTAAGAGTAAATTCCACCAGGTATGAAAGGTAACTAAGTCTAAAATGGCTATGGCAGTAACTTAAGCTGAGAAGAATTATTCCATGTAATAAATTATTACCATCGAGTACAAAACTGCAATAAATATTGAGCCTTACACAGTAACTAAAATAATCCAGACTCAAAATTCCTTGCAGCAGTGCCCAGCCCAATTGGATACATCTAAGGATACCACAAAGAATTTCTCCAGGAGGAATGGTTCTAAAAGTCTTTTGCCTCCATGTTAATAAGGGCAGCTATAGGGGTGCCTGGATGGCTCGGTGGGTACAGCATGCAACTCTTAATCTCAGGTCATGAATTCAATCCCCACGTTGGATGTGGAGCCTGCTTAAAGTAATGATGATGATGATGATGATGGCAGCTATAAATACTACCTATAATTTATTGAGCTTCTATTTTGTGTGACAAGCACTATTTTAAGTCATCTTCATGATTACACATTTAATGCTCCCAACAATCATTCAAAGAAGGTATTTTTTCCTTATTTGGAAGACAAGGAACCCTCCAGAAATGAAGGAATTTGCCCAAGTAAATGCATGCATGTAGTCACATCTATAAATACATCTGATAAAGCTGCTGAGCCAGGATATGTGCTCAGATTTCCGTGACCCAAAACTCCACACTAATAATACCCACAGGCAAAAATCAAATTATTTTATTAAATATATCATATGGAACAGCATTGGTGTTCCATACTAAAATTTCACTCTGTATATGTCATGTTTCCATTTTTTTTTTTTTAAGTTTCTTTATTTAGTTTGAGAGAGAGAGCCTGTGCATGCACACTAGCAGGGGAGGGGCAGAGAGAGGGGGAGAATCCCAAGCGGGCTCCATGCTCTCAGTGCAGGGCCTGACACGGGGCTCGATCTCACCAACCGTGAGATCATGACCTGAGCCGAAATCAAGAGTCAGATGCTTAACCAATGAATGAGCCACCCAGGCACCCCATGCTTCCATTTTAAAAGAACATTTCATCATGTCTTTCCTAATGCTGACTAATAAGATACCTAAGAGAACTACAGGTTAGCAAGTCTTTTCCATCATAAAGTCACATAAACTCGAGTCTCCCAAACCGAAGTCCATATTTCACTGGAAAAAACACTTTTAAGAGATACAAGAATAAGAAGAATTATTTTAATAGATTAACTCATTTTACTAAACCTTTTCTACCCTTCACTGACATACATGTGATTTCGGATGATATACAAATATTTTTATTTCATTAAAATGTATTTACTTTACGTGATTAGAAAGAAACAGCCAGAACATCAAATTAATGAATTCAAAGGAACCTAAAGTCTCCTTTTTAAAGAAATTCATTTACGTGTAAAACACAAGCTATGTTTAATTTTCAAATTGTGCAAGTGCCTATATTCAAAAAATACGAAGGTGCCTCACAAAGGATGGAAAATCAGGAAGTACAGCAGAAAAGGGACTTTACTGGCATGCACCGCGTGCCGCAGGCTTGCCTGTAGGGGGGGCGAGAGTGGAGGCAGACGAAACCTTTACCTGTTACATGCCCATCCGCGCTGGGACTCACCTCTGGTGACAGCATCCAGGGCACAGCCACATCCCGTTGCTCCACCTCCGATGACGAGGATATCAAATTCCGCCGTGTTCTGCAAACTCAGTAGCTGAGCTTCTCGGGAGGGAGGCTCCCTGTTAACAGGTTCTGAAACGCACTCTGCTGCTTGCACGTAGGCCAGGTTCACCTGGTGTAAAAGTCCACAGCCCACTGTCAGTTTTTCATGTGCAAAGCCAATGTAATACACCCCACGGTATACTAAAAGAAGAGATTTGTAATGGAGACAAGCAACACCAAAGCAAGACCATAGTCCACAGTCCACGTGCAGTTACAGGACCAACTGCCTTATAGAAAAGTCCTTAAAATCCAGGCGGTATTTTTTTTTTAATTTTTTCAACTTTTATTCATTTTTGAGAGACAGAGAGAGACAGAGTGCAAGCGGAGGAGGGGCAGAGAGAGGGGGAATTACAGAATCCGAAGCAGGCTCCAGGCTCTGAGCTGTCAGCACAGAGCCAGATGTGGGGCTCGAACCCACGAACCGTGAGATCATGACCCGAGCGGAAGTCGGATGCTTAACCGACTGAGCCACCCAGGCGCCCCGAGGTGGTATTTTTTTAAATAAGTCCCCGGCATGGAACACCTGATTCCAGACTCAATATCTCAACTGCTTGTTTTGGTTTTATAACTAGCCAAGTTCAACTATTCCCCACACTGTACAACAATTCCCAAATACCTAGTCTAAGATAATTTATAGGAGAACATAAGGAAATGTTTTATCCCGTAGCAATAATTCATTCAGATAACATTTAAAAGTGTTGAAAGGAGGAGGAAAAAAGCACTTTATGCCCTTCTGCAATTTCTTAAAAGTATATGTTCTTTATTCCTTGATTCCTCTGACAAAAATAAATTCTAGAGCTTGGACGTCTATGAGTTTAGGTCACTATAATTAAAAACAAACTGTTTTTAATTAACAGTTTTAATTAAACTTCTGTTTAATAGAAGTTGTTGTCATGTTTAAATAATCAGTTATGGCTGGGGTGCCTGGCTGACTCAGTCGGTTAAGCATCCGACTTCGGCACAGGTCATGATCTTGCAGTCCATGAGTTCAATCCCGCATCGGTCCCTGTGCTGACAGCTCAGAGCCTGGAGCCTGCTTCAGATTCTGTGTCTCCCTCTCTCTCTGCTCCTCCCCGACTTATGCTCTGTCTCTCTCTGTCTCTTAAAAATGAGTAAGTGTTAAAAAAAATTTTTAAATAATCAGCTATGGCCAATGGAAATAATATTTTTTAAGGATTTTAGTCAGAGGTTTCCCCTTAAAATGTTTTAATATAAAATTATAGATTCTATATATTTAATATACACTATTTCAATTTTTGAAAGCTTTAACAATAAAATAATTAGTGTCAGCTCTAACCTCCCCGCGAAAGATAATGACCTTCCCTTTTTCTAGTTTTTCTTTCGTTAGAATGAACGTTGTTATCCTTAATAAAAAATGATGGTCTTAAAAAAAAAAAAGTAGCTACCAGAAGTTACAGTGAAAAGCCTAGAAAAATAGATAAGTAAAATGTGAATATTAGGTTTGATCACTATAATGAATAGTGCTGGCCAGTGCTGCTGTAACAGTTACTTATCCACAGGTATGTGATTTGTATTTTTCCTTCCTCTAAATCACAGCATCAGTGTGATGCTGGCAATGTCTTCCCGATTCTGCTGACGGGACCACATACGAAGCTCGGAACCACAAGGCCCGAGCTTGTTCAAGAGAAGGTGATCCTAATTCCACCCAAGGTATTGTTCTGATAGACGATTTTTTTTATTCATTTAAATAAAATAAACCAAGCTGTTTCTTAAACTTGAATTTAGTTATTGTTGGGCTTAAACTTGAATTTAGTTATTGTCGGGCTGATTGGATTTCTACAAAAATAAATCTAGAAGCCACAGGGTACATTGAAAGAAACCTGGGTCAGAGGGCCCTAGCTCAGGTCTCAGCACTCTTGTGTACCAGTATGTGACTTTCGACACATTATCTCTCTGGGCCTTGGTTTCTTCATTTGTAGAATGGGATAAAACTCCTGTGATGTCTCTAGCTCTGTATCTCTGAGTTGTCCTCAGTCTGAATGGATTAATGATATGAGCGTAGTTGGTAAACTATAAAGTACCACCATAAGGTTGTTGTTATTACTGTCATTAAATAATTTAATCCTTTAATGGCATATAAAAGGGAGCTTTCAAAACATATTTTGCTAAGTATCATGAAAACAAAAGATTATAACCAGGTGTCATAATTTTCAGGCCATAATTCAGATGCAAGTCGCAAAAATCTTACTCTCCTTTATATAACTCCTCCTATTATCTACTAATAGCCATTTCCCCATGTCACATTTCCATACATTTAAGGTAACTAAAGAAATGTAACTGCTATGGTTCTGTGGGGAACACGATATCTTTCTGTCATGGGCTTTGCCTTCTATCATCAAAGAAGGAGGAGGAAAGACAAGAACAAGAGAAGAGCAAGAAAAAGGAAGAAAGAGAAGAAACATATATATATATATATACACACACACACATATATATGCGCACGATATACATATATAAAAGTATGTAGAAAGAACAAATGCCAAAGTAAAGCAAAGAAGCACCAGGCCATAACCATCCTGATGAGGGAGGGAGGGTCTTTCATTTGAGGATTCAACTGGGCCATGGCAGATGGGTAGGACATGGACATAAAACTGACAAGTAAGTAAACTGCCAGAGCACTTTCACACATCAAAAACATCAACAACAACAACAACAAAATTCCTGACATTTTCTGCTTGGTAAGTTTTATAGAAATACTCGAGAAATAAATTTAAGGACTATATCATGATATAAGTCATTAGAACTTGGTAATACTAAAAGCCCCCTGTTTACTCTGCCAACAAGTCATAACTATGAATATTAAACTCAACTGAATTTCCTCAGCAAGCAAGCCAGCTCTGATGGGCACTCCACCTGTTTTGTGGCCTTTGCGCTCCTCGAACTGCACTGTTGCTCCATTTTGTCCCTTGTCTCATCCTTCCCCCCAGTAGGCTCTATCCTGCCTCACCTTAAAAGTTAAAAAAAAAAAAAAAAAATTTCTTACATATGCTTTTACCACCTTAAAAATTCTGGAAAGACCCGTATACCCTTGCTTTTTCTACTGCCTCACCTCCTACTCTCTCAGCCAACTCCTCAATTCATTCTAATCTGCATTTTCACACACATACCACCACCACCAAAGACTGACTCATGTCCACTTTGCTGTGAAATCCAGTGAGCACATTTTATCCCTCGTGTTAGCTGTCACCTCGGCACACAATTTTCTGTTCACTGGGAGACAACGAACTGAACTGAGCTCTCTCTCCAGCCTCTCTCAACCACTCTCTCCTAGTTTCCTCTGGAGGTCCCTGTACTCCCTAACATTAAATACTGACATTCCCCTTAGGCCTTTCTCTAGAGAATCTCTAGAGAATTTCTTCTGCCTCCATACAGTCATATGACTTCCAATTATACTCCCCTATCCCAGAACCCAGATATCAAACTACCTATTCAGTACCTCCATTTGGATGCCTCACATATATCTCAAGTTTGAACTGATGATTTTATCTCCCCAAACCCTCTTTCCTGTCAGTGTTCATCAGAAGGAACTATTTTGCATCTAGTTGTTTGTGCCACTCTCTTCAGTCCCGTTTTTGATCAATCACTGAGTACTGTCACTTTCGCCTCCTAAAAAAATTCTCAGGCCCAGTCACTTCATCTTCACTTCCACTTTTCTTCTTCTTTTTATTTTGTTTAAGTTTTTTTTAATGTTTTTATTTATTTTTGACACAGAGACAGAGCATGAGCAGGGGAGGGTCAGAGAGAGAGGGAGACACAGAATCTGAAACAGGCTCCAGGCTCTGAGCTGTCAGCACAGAGCCCGACGCGGGGCTCGAACTCACAGACCATGAGATCATGACCTGAGCCGAAGTTGGACGTTCAACCGACTGAGCCACCCAGGTACCCCTCTTTTTTTTTTTTTTAATGTTTATTTATTTGTGTGTGTGTGAGAGGGAGAGAGAGAAAGAGAGAGCAAGCAGGCAGCGTCAGAGAGAGAGGGAGACAGAGGGTTTGACAGCAGACAGCTGATGTGGGGCTCGAACTCACGAATTGTGAGATCATGACCTGAGTCAGAGTAGGACAATTAACCAACTGAGCCACCCAGGTGCCCCTTCACTACCACTTTTCAAGTCAAGGTATCTTCCGTTTCCTCTATACTAATATGATATCCTCCCACAGGTCTTCACATATTCACCAAGCCTTCCAAGTCAGTCTCCATACTGCAGCTGGTGTAGTCATTTTAAAGCCCAAATAATGTCATTTCCATGACATCAAAAGCCTTCAAGAGCTTCCAATTTCATTTAGGTTATATGTAAGCAACTTATAGTTTCTAAGATTCTTCACCGTCTTTTAAAGTAGGTTGAACTTAACCAAAAAAAGGAAAAAAGTGGAAAATACCAAGTGCAGGTGAATGTACAACATGATTGGAACTCTCTTATATTGCTGCAGGAAATAGAAAATGAGACAGCCATTTTGGGAAACTTGAGTTTCTCATAAAAGTAAACACACACTTACCATACAACCCAGCAATCCTCTCCTAGGTAATTACTCAAGAGAAATCAAAGTCTGTGTTCGCACAAAAACCTGCAGCGAATGCTTACAGTGCCTTTATTCACAACTGGTGAATGGCTAAACAAATTGCATCATGTCTATGCAATGAGTAATAACTGCCAGTCAAAAGAACAAACTACTGATAGACCTGACAACATTAATCTCAGATGCATTCTGCTAGTTAGGAGTCGGCAGATCATGGTTTTCCACCCAAACGCGTCTGCCATCTGTTTTAATGAACAAAGTTTTACTGGAACCCAGCCACACCCAATCACTCGTGTATAGTCCATGACTACAGTAGCAAAGTAGAGAAGTTGAAACAGAGACAGTGTGGCCTGCAGACCTGAAACATTGACTACCTGGGCCTTTACAGGAGAGTCTTCCCATCCCTGTGTAACTGAAAGAAGTTAGACTCAGAAGTCTACAGCTGACATGATTCCATTTACATGACCTTCTGTAAAAGCAAAAGGATAGGGTCAGAAAATAGTTCAGTGACTGTCAGGGTGTGGGGCTGGTGGAGTGATACACCGACTACAAAGAGCATGACAGAAGTTTTGAGGCTAGAAATGTCATGGTTATATGATTCTATGTGCTTGCCAAAACTATTAGAAGTGTATATTATAAAGGGTGAATTATACTGCATAATGTAAGTTATGCCCCAAACAAGATCTCAATAAACTTGACCTTCAAAAAAAGTAAGTAGACATGTACATAGCCAACAGACACATGAAAAGATGCTCAACATCACTAACCATCAGGGAAATGTAAATCAAAACCACAATGAGATATCACGATACCTGTCAGAATGCCTAGTATCAAAAAAAGACAAGAAATAACAACTGTTGGCAAGGATGTGGGGGAAGGGAACCCTCATACACTGCTGGTGGGAATGTAAATTAGTGCAGCCACTATGGAAACAGTAAAGAGATTCCTCAAAAAATTAAAAATAGGAATATCACATGATACAGCAATTTCCACCTCTGGGTATCCATCTGAAGAAAATGAAAACATTAATTGAATGGATAAAGAAGATGTATTGCATGTGTGTGTGTATATATGTAATATCATATTACATATATGTTATATATTTCATTACACATACATATGTAATATGTGTAATATTACATTACATATACTTCATATATGTAATATATACATGATATTCCATTACATACATTATACATTCGATTACATATATATATATATATATATATACTACTCAGCCATAGAAAAGACAAAATCTTGCCATTTATGACAAAACAGATGGGCCTTGAGAATATCATAGTAAGAGAAATAAGTCAAAGACAAATACTATAGGACATCACTTACATGTGGAATCTAAAAAACAAAACAAATGAACAAACAAAACAGAAAAAAGACTCCTAGATACAGAGAAAAAACTGATGGTTGCCAGAGGGGAGCAGTGTAGGAGATATGGGCAAAAAGAGGTGAAGGGGATTAAGAAGTACAATCTTCCAGTTATCAAATAAATAAGACACAGGGATATAACGTACAGCATAGGGAATATAGTCGATAATTTGTAACAACTTTGTATGGTGATGGATGATAACTAGACTTACTGTGGTGACCATTTTGTAATGTATATAAATACTGAATCACTATGTTGTACACCTGAAACTGATATCATACGATATGTCAATTATTCTTCAATTAAAGAAAAAGTGAGTATGTATATAGTATTTGTGTCAGGCACTATTATAAGCGTTTTGCTTTTTTCTACTCATTTAATCCTCTATTAACCCTATGAGTTAAGTACTCTTGTGATGGCCATTTTACAGAAGAAGTAACTAGACAAAGAAAAGTTAAGTCATCGGCCCAGGATTAATACAGCTCGTATACAGAAGGGCTGGGAACCAGCCCCCGCAGTGTGCCCACAGACCAAGTTTTATATTGCTACACCACACTGACGGCATACAATGTGAGAAAAAAAAATAAACAGACTTATTAGTTGTAATAGGATGAGATACCACCAGTTGCCAAATGCAGGAAGTTTTTGGTTTTATGGTATGATTTTTTCGTGGATGTGTTCCTGAAGAGTTCTTCCAAAAACACTTTTGTTAAAGATACAGCACTATTGAGGGGAATTTATTTAATTTCTGACACTACATTTAAAGCAACATTTTATTTTTGTTGATTTTTTTTTCCCATAAAAGCTGGGAAGTGTTGCAACTGAGAAGTGAAGCACCAAGTTTATTTCAGAGGCAGTAAACACAGCCTAAGGCCCTACTTGTCATAATTATGACAAGAGAAAGACTCATATGGCTTCACATGGCGTTGAGTCTCAAAAACACATCTGCACTCCACCTTCTCTAGAATATCTTGACTGAGGGGAAATAAAGAAGAGAAAAGCAGCCAGAATAAAACAGCAGTGTAAGTCACGACACCCTTTAAGAACAGAGGTACAGTAAAACCTTGGACTGCAAAGACCTTGTTCTGAGAGTGTTCCACAAGATAAGCAAACATTTCTAATACATTTTTAACTTGATAAGCAAACATTTCTAATACATTTTAACTTGCGATACGAGTAGCACATGCCTCCGAATGTCACATGATCACAACTGAGCCAATGGTTCTTTCTCTCTCCCTCCCTCTCTCTCTCTCTCTCTCCCCCTCTGTGGGATTGTGGGTGATTGTCTCCCATGCTCAGAGTCTGGGTCTCAGGCTGTGCAATGCTTGGCAGAAATCAGTGATTTTTCAGAACGCTGGAAGGCGCCCACAACTGTCACTAGCATATTTTTTGTCACTTCAAAGCACCTAGCGACAGTCCTTTGCTTTTCCATACACGAGTAGCTTAGGAATGCTTTGCTTCATTCTAGGTCAGGCTGCCTGCAGATATAGACCCTTTCCTTGGCTACCTTATTGCCAGTTACATTAAATACAGTATATGACAAGAGTTTATTAATACCGTTAGTGACATGAAAGTCATCCTACACAATAACCCTCCTCTCTCGTCCCCCTCACACCAGCCAGGAAGGTTTTCAAAGGTAAGTATAGGGTACTGTGTTCATTTTTCTTTATATTTTGTATTTTATTATTTTGTATTATATTCCAGTACTGTAATCATTTTTATATGAATATTTTTGGGTTGTGCAACGAATCATCTGAGTTTCCATTATTTCTTATGGGGAAATTCACTTTGATATACAAGTGCTTTGGATTACAAGTGTGTTTACAGAACAAAACCAAGGTTTTACTGTATTTGTGCTCCACATCTTCCCAGACCAGCTCTTTCTAAGGCAATTTGTTTGAGCAGGAATCTGGAGGATAAGCTCCACTAAAAGACTGACTCAGAGATTCTGGGAGAAATCTCGGAATGGCAACATGCCCTAAGTTATCTGAGAGACCAAAACTCTCACAGGACACCTCAGCCACACCACTTACTCATGCAGTCAATATGTAATAGAGGTCTTCAGAGATTCTATAGAATGGAGGCCAAACAAAAAGGTAAAGAGGCAATCATAATATTGCTGAACAGGCAGATTTAAGTAGAGAAGAGGCTACAAGAGCCACAGGAGGCATGCCTAATCCAGACCCGAGGTTTTCTGGAAATCATAGCTACATCAAGTCAAGAATGGCTAATGGGCATTAGTTGGATTACAATGCCAGGAAACGAAGTGAGAATGGCACGTGCTAAAACCAGAAGTCATGCTAATGCATTTCTTTGCTCAGCACACTGCTTTCTTAAAAACATGTATTACACATCCCATATTTAAAAGTTCCTGTATTTTATACATAAATGAGGATTTCTGAGATAAAGCTGCCAAAACTGCACAGCAGCTGCTGCCCTCAGGCAGGGATTGTGTGTTCTTATTAGTCCAGGGCCCCCCACTCACTGATTTCATGCTTTTATCTCACCAGTCTGGCCCCCGTACACATAGAAGGTTGCCGACCCTGGTCTAAAGACAGGATAGGCCAATAATTTGATTCAAGATCGAATGCCTAATTCAGCCACTGAATCCAGAAGAAAGGAGAGTCCAAGATACAAAACAAACTTCCTTTTGCCCAGTAGAATTCTAACCACAGCTCCCAAACAAAAAATTCTTATCCTAGTGGAACTGGGAAAATATTTAATATTACTCTGATATTGTTATTTCTGATATTTAATCATGATCATCTATGGGGAAGTGGACTTTTTTAAAATTTATAAGCAAATTTTCATCTACACTGTAAAAAGATGAAATTCCTCCAGAATTTTGATAGCAAACACATAGTTTTTGTGAAGAGATTGGCACCTGTGAACAGAGAACTGAAAGTTAAGTTCATCATCTTTGAGAGTTTATATCCCACAGAACAGAACAGGATTCAAAACGCGATCAGTTTTACTATGTCTGTGCACCATTAGACTTGCAAATTAAAAAAAAAAAAAAAAATCCTAGACATTTGCAACTTCAGGTGAGACCGAAAACAAGATCTAATAATTAGTGTCTATTTCTGAAAGAAGTGCATATTCAAAGACCACACGCAATTAACAACCAGGTTGTCCTGTAATCACGTGCAGTAATAATTGGAGTATAAAGTAGGGTTTCATGCAAATCACTTTATACGGCAACTATCTCTCTCTCTCCCCCGTATCGTGTGACTCAATCACATCTTGGTAACGGAACTGTTAGAGTTAAGGGAAACTGCCTGGCCTTTTGTTGTCACTGAAAAAGACCAACAATATTTGTATTTTCCTGGAAAGGAAACACAACCTGCATCTCCTTACGGGGAATCTTAACATGTTTTAATGGCCTTCACCTCCTGAATCACTTTGGGACTGCGAACAGTGATGTCTTTTCTTGTACTTACGTGACAGTGAGCAGCATTTCTCACTGTGAGCATACTCAGTGAGGGACTCATGATTACTCTGTGGGAACAGCTGCTAATGGGTAGACTGTCCTCTCCACTGGGGACCAGAGAAGAAAAAACAAGTCCTTCCTTCTGGGGATGGCTGAGATGGGAGTGGTAGTGCACCTGCAAGGTGTTACCCCGCCTTTAAGTGGCTGCCATTCATTTGAGATATCACAGAGAAGCTCTCTGAACAGCTCATGATATATCCAAACTATTAAATTGCAAAACTTTTTCTTAAGTTTATTTTTATTTATTTTGAGAGAGAGAGAGAGAGAGAGCAAGTGGGGAAGGGGCAGAGAGAGAGTGAGCCCGAATCCCTAGTAGGCTCAGCACTATCAGCACACAGCCCAACAGGGGGCTCAAACTCAGGAACCGTGAGATCACGACCTGAGCCAAAATCAAATCAGACGCTTAACTGACTGAGCCACCCAGGCACCTCAAGCTGTATAACTTTTTTACAGCTGAAAAAGCGGGAAAACCCTTTGGCTCTGTCTGAATCTACTTCAGGTAAACTCACATCATAACTGATTACATGATCTGAGGTTTTGGGGGGATATGTGTTACTGGTTTTCAAATAAATATTTCAGAAAAAATGTATTTGGAGTTGTCTCAACTTGATACTGCTCTTCAATTCTAACAGCTGTGCTAAGAACCAGAGGATCTGGAGAGAAAGCCTGGGCTCAGGCTGGACAGAGGGGGAAGAGCCAGTCCTGGGGTCTGCCCGGCTGCTACTGGTCCTCACACTCTAATGAGCTAGCTTCTACAGGTCTAACAATTACCACAGAACAGAGGCATCCTTTGACCACTAAGGAAAGTGAGGTTAGTTATTCCTTGTGCAGGTAACGGAGAGAATCAGAATTTGATCCCAAGTTTGACTCCATATTCCATGACCTCAGCTGCGCTAGGCTCTCTTTGTACGTGTAGCTTATCTGGGTCCCTTGATCCACCAGCCTCTTGGGCACCATAGAGCAGGGAGCCGTCAATGACCATCAGTGAAATCAGAAGTCTTAGGGAGTCTGCCTAGCCCGTGGCCAGCTGCACTGGGCAGTCAAGTTGACATCCAGGGTTCCATGAAATAGCACTTTTTCTTAAAAACCTCCCCAACACATACATCTGGAAGTGGATACAGGGGGTTCATCCTTCCCCCATCCCTCTCAGGTTAATAAAACTCTGACCCAATGAGACAAATGATCATTTCTCAGCTTTACAACCCAGATGGCCCTCAGCTACATTTTACCTTGATGTTCAAAATAGTTCTGGGTCAAATTTGTGATGCACACTTTCCATTTCTCTTGTGGATTAGTTCTTCAAATATACACTTTTTTATAACA
Source organism: Lynx rufus (assembly GCF_022079265.1). Taxonomy (NCBI): domain Eukaryota; kingdom Metazoa; phylum Chordata; class Mammalia; order Carnivora; family Felidae; genus Lynx; species Lynx rufus. Next base: position 75,566,626 of record NW_025814834.1, read on the forward strand.
TTTCTAGTTTCTACTCACAAGCATATAATTAGATCTAAGAATGTCTTTGTTGAAAAACCACAAATTGCAAAATAAGGGAAGCGAGTAAAATCAACATCGCCGATTTTCTTCTTAATCTGCCCAAACTCTACCTAGAGGAAGCTGTCCTAACACAAACATAATTTAACCATTAAGCTAGAAGATGGGGAGAAGGAAAGGGAGTGAAGGGACTCTCCCCAAAGCATTTATAGAAAGTTTCCTCAGTTCCACAATATCCTAAAAAGTTTCTTAAAGAGGCCTCAAAATGAATAAATAGTTGAAAATGAAATGCAAAGTCAAAGCAGAATGAATGTCAATGTTGCTCAGTTAGCAACAGCCTAGAAGCTCACCAGCTGTCAACGCTAATCATAGCTCAGTCGTTGACTCACTGTGTGACCTCTAGCAGTACAGTTAACCTCGCTGATTTTGTATGCCAGCAATAAAATAGCATTGCAAACTCCTCGAAGGCCTGATGTGAGTTATAACTCAGAGATATTGCCATGGCCCCGTGTTGAGAGCTAAGTGTTAAATAAAAACCAAAATTATAAGGAAGATGATAGGATGCTCTTCAAAGAACATTTCCAGCTCTGTCTGCATAATTTTAGTGCCTCTGATGAAACATGCCTCTGAAGAAACGGTTAGCCATATAGAGGAGGTAAGAATAGTTCAAACTGGCCTTATGGAAGATACAGTGTACTCATAGTCCTCAACACGCTTTAGCTATCAGAGGCAACCCCAACACATTTCGTTGTGTTTCTAGGAGAAAAACAGTTCTTCCAGGAATCTATGCACAGAGTTCTCAACAAGAGAAGCAAGTGAACGGTAGAGTCTTTGGCCTATACTCTAACAATAAAACTCTCATCAAAAGAAATGCAGCTTGCTTGTCAATCAGATTAGAAGCTAAAGTCAGGACACAGATGTAATGGCTAGATGCTTAAAACTTGTTCTCTTCCTCCAGAGAACACTGCTGGATTGCATTTCCCTCCCACCCTCCCTTAGCATTGGGTGGAAATGATCCAGTGGGTCAAAAAGTACTATAATATGCCAGAGCCACATAGATCTCTGAATGATTGCCACAAGCAGGTCCCCCATCTATCTTCACTGAACTGTACTATGAGGAAGAAATAAACCCTCATGGTGATAACCCAGTGAGCTCCGGCAGTTGTTTATTACATCATTAGCTTGCTCAAATTAATACACAACTATGAGATATGTTTAGCATTACAACCCAAGATTCACAACTCACCTACCCTGCATACAGTCTATACATAGTTCAGAATACTCCACTCGTGGATAAAGACCCATCGTTTACAGAAAAATAAGTCCGTACATATAAAGCTCAAAGGACAATCAACTGATGAATGGATAAAGAAGATGTGGTGTATATATACAATGGAATACTACTTGGCAATGAGAAAGAATGAAATCATGCCATTTGCAGCAACGTGGATGGAACTGGAGGGTATTATGCTGAGGGAAATAAGTCAATCAGAGAAAGACAGATACCACATGTTTTCACTCATATGTGGATCCTGAGAAACTTAACAGAAGACCATGGGGGAAGGGAAGGGGAAAAAACAGTTACAAACAGAGAGGGTGGGAGGCAAATGATAAGAGACTCTTAAATACAGAGAACAAACTGAGGGTGGATGGAGGGGTCGGGCAGAGAGGAAAATGGGTGATGGGCATTGAAGGGGGCACTTGTTGGGATGAGCACTGGGTGTTGTATGTAAGCAATGAATCACAGGAATCTACCCCCAAAACCAAGAGCACACTGCATACACTGTATGTTAGTCACTTTGACAATAAATCATATTTTAAAACAATAAAAGAAAAAATAAAGCTGGAAGGACAGATCATCAAACACAAGCCCCACTAAGCCACAGTGCAAAGACATTTCTACCTTTATATTTGATATAATGCTGAAGCCACAGCTCTTTAAGCAGGCAGATAGGACCAAGGAGCCTGTTACTTAACCACTAATCCATTCTCCTCCTTAATATGCATTTTTCATTCCGTATCTAACACTATCGTTCCCCACCTAAACATTAAAGTCAACAAAAATGAAGACTGTTTAAAGAACAGTTGCCATTACAGAACTCCATAAGATCTTTTTAAGAAAAAGGCTGTTTATGAACCCATGAAAATGCCTCTGGAGATGGTTATTAGAACAAACAAGTCTCGTAGCTGGAATTGACTAAGTTAAGATCAATCTGGTAAGCATATAGCAAATGTGTCATGTAATAATTTCAGCTACATCAGTGCTCAGGAAGATTATACTGATTTCAAAGCCACAGATACTCTTTAGCTTAGGAACCAGAAGAATATTTATAACTGAGGTTGGATTCTTAAAGATATTAAGCATGCTCAAAAAGTAAATAAACTGTTACATCCAAAGATGCTACTGAAAAGTAATGTGAGTGGAATTTTTTATAATTCAAAATTTCTTAACTGACATCACGTCTTAAGTACTGTGCTTATGATTTTAAATTTTATCTGTGTGTTTGTTTATTTTATAGGCTTTATTCTGTACAGCAGTTTTAGAATTACAACAAAATTGAGAAAAAGATCCAAGGGTTTTCCATATACCTTTTGCCCTCATACATACTTTGCCTTTATCAACAACATTCACCAGAATGGTGTTTTTTTTGTTTGTTTTTTTTTTTGTTTTTTTTTCCAAGAATGAACTTACATTGACACATTAGAATCATCCGAAGTTGACGGTTTACTTAAGAGTTCACTCTTGGGGTGCCTGAGTGCTCAGGTCATGATCTTATGGTTTGTGATTTTGAGCTCCACATAGGGTTCTCAGTTGTCAGCACAGAGCCTGCTTTGGATCCTCTGTCCCCCTCTCTGTCTCTGCCCCTCCCCTGCTCATTCTCTCTCTCTCCCTCTCTCTCTTTCTCTCTCTCTCTCTGTCTCAAAAAAAAAAAAAAAATTAAAAACACTAAAAAAAAAAAAAAAAGAGTTCACCCTTAATGTTGTACATTTTATGGGGTTGTACAAATGCATGATAACATATATCCATCATTATATCATACCGAGTAGTTTCACTGTCCTAAAAATCCTCTGTGTTCTGCCTATTCATCTCCCCTACACACCCTGGGGGCAATCCCTGATCTTTTAACTGACTCCAATAGTTTTGGAGATCCATAGTGGAGTCCTTCCATTATCATTTTTTCTTCCATGTCTCTTTGTGGCACAATAGTTCATTTCTTTTTAGTATTGAATAATAGTCCATTGTCTGGAAGCACCACAGTTTGTTTATCTGGATCTTCACCTACTAAAGGACATCTTGCTTGCTTCCAAGTCTTAGTAATTATGAATAAAGCTGTTAGACACACTCCTGTGCAGGTTTTTGTGTGAACATACTTTCCAAGTCTTTTGGGTAAATATCAATGACAGTGATTGCTGGATCATACGGGAAGAATATGTTTCGTTTTGTAAGAAACTGCCAAACTGTCCTCCAAAATAGCTGTACCATTTTGTATTCTCACCAGCAATAGATGAGGCTACCTACTGCTCTACATCCTTCACCAGCATTTGCTTATGATTTTTATTTCTCTTCAACAGATATTCATCTGAACTTCATGTTTCTCTACCCTCTACCAGTTTCTCTCTCCAGCAGTTAATAGAAGCCACATTAAGCCAAACAAAAGCTCAGCTATGTAAATAAATCTAGTGTTACAGCATTCTTGCTACGCCTAATAGGGCTAGATCTGTTTCATATGTTCATATCCTACATCAGGGGAAGGGAAAGTACTAGACAGATACTAAAGACCTGCTTTGTGACAGGTATCATGATCACTGGCTTGTATACACTGACTTAGTGCTTGGCAGGGGGGAAAAAGAAAACCTAGGATTAAATGACATTAACCTACTTTATGAAGAAACAGGAGTTCTGAAAACTTGCATAAACTGTGCACATGAACAGGCTTACCAAAACCCCGCCACACTTGTGTAACAGACAAATTCAGGAAGCTAAATATCTGTTCAATCGGGGGGTCCATTAAAATAAGTCCCAAAGTTGATCTTACTTTCACTAGAGATGATCATTCTATTTTTACTCCTTCTCCAATCCCATCTTTTATATTTGGAGTGGCTGGTATATAAGTCAAAAGGCTCTGCTTTATTAGAATCTCTTACAAATAATGTATCGAGAAGAGACCAAAATTACAAATTAAAAAAATGTGCTCAAAATTCCTATGGATTTTAACTGTTCATACATCACTTTGCCTCTCATTAGCGCATGTATTTTTCCTTCTGAGTTTTGATGATACTAACAATGGAGGTAATATAGTTTTACCTGTAATTCAACTCACATAACCCATCGCCATAATCATTTCTTCATGTTCCCTTAATTCACGCACATAGCAGAGTGAATTCTAGTATTTTATAAGCCATTCACAAGTATAGTAAATTACTAACTCCTACAAAGTGAGAGGCTATTTTGCAAAGCATAAAGATCCTGTCAATAATTACTAGTACTACATCAATGACTTTGGAAAATAATAAGCCTAATTGCATTCCACTTCAAGCTAAAACGATACAAGAGAATCGTCCCTCCGCCCCCCTCCCAAAATGGACCTTGTTAAAAATATTGTTTTTCATATGTTTCACCATAGAATTCCAAAAAATAGCATTGCACTATGTAAAATTAATTTATCAAAAATGCTATAGTCACATAACTTTTTAGAAACATATCAGCCATATAAATCAAGCCTGTCATAACTCATAAAAGCCTAAGGGAAAAAAAAAAGAGAAGAAACAGCAGGAACTTCAAGGAATTTATTCCTTACAACAGAAAACAGAAAAAGAGTTTAAGTCAATAACTGGGATTGTCCACCTGGTTATTGGCTCATTGTCAGATCAGGAAGCAAGGCAAAGAGAAAACAGAAGGTATTTGTACACCTGCTTTCTAGCCATTCTCTTACAACCTCAGAGGAAGGACACACCATTGCTGCAGATCTCAGAAGTCTTAACAAGGTAGCCCTGAATGCAAGGATCGCCAGTAACAGGAACACCGTTCTTGCTGCTTACAGCCACACTTTATATTCGTATCACCCGGGAATCCAATACTAGCTCACACTTTTAGAAAGCCTACTATGTTCCAGAAACTCTTTCAGGCTTTATTGCTCTTCAACAATCTTGGGAGGAAAGTACCTTTGTTCTCCCTATTTTACAGACAAAGGAAAATGAGGTCCAGAGAACTTAAGAAAACTGTCCATAGTCTCTTAGCTCTTCAGTAGAGCTAAGTGTTGGATACAGGCAATCTTTGTCAAGATCGTACTCTCGTCCCGTATGTTATATCGCTCACGAATGGAAGGAAATAAAATCAACGAGAATCTCTATGTTCCCTGATTCCAATACAATCATTCCTCAAACTGAAAAGAGACCTTGATTTCCATACCCTGAAGCCCATTCCCTGCCTATGCAAGGTACAAGAAAAAAAAAAGAAAAGAAAAAAAAGAAAACTTTCGCATCCGGGCTTTGAGAAAGCTCTCAGTGGTTTTCAGGCCTCACCTCAGAGCTGGCTCACAAAGCCCACTACACCTTCAGAGTGGTAATGGAAGGAACAAACTGAGTATGTATTACGTGAGACGGCCCAGACCTAAATAGACCTCAGACCTAAATAGATCTTTGTTACATCAACCACACCACTGGGGTTAGAAAGAAGCCCATACCATCACACCAGTGTTTCCAGTTAGACCTAGAAGGTATGAAATAAACGTTGAGTTTAAAAAAAAAAGAAGTTTCAAAAATTCCTTTGGTCTATAATGAAAGGCAAAAGCCTGGGGCAACCCTCAGTCAAATCTTTGCACACCTACCTTGTTTTTGCCCCATTCTCCCCGGCCACCCGCCTTCTTCCCACCTCCCTGAGGAACCCTCATATGCAGCCCCAACTTTAACACTCTCTACTTCCGTTCCTCGCTACAGTTTACTGGCTCTGAAAGTACCCAAGGCCTTCTCTCCTAATTTCAACTCCCCTCTCCATCCATTCTGGTCTCCCATTGGCTTGAAATTAGAAAAGGAGACTCACCCATGAAGTAACACTTTCCCTTCACTAGAGATAAAGGAATCACTAGAAGAGCATCCTGTCCCCAGAGGAAGACTGGGTGTCTTCCAAGTCCCTTCCAATCAAAAGTTTATTATTAAACAGACCTCTAGTAAATAGTGAATGGTAAATAACTTGCTCTCAAAACTCAGCACACCACTGCAGAGGTGCTTGCTTGCCGCACCCTGGTGGGGATTCAAGTGGTAAGAGATTTAGACCCACTCCTCAGCCTCCTGGTCCTTGGAATATAGCTGGTCTGGGGAGAGGAAAACCAAGACTTTGTGGAAACTTAATCACCTATTTGTGGATGAAGAAATAAAAGGAGGAAAATGAAACGAATAGGAAGCCTCTCCAAGACCACTCAAAAAAAACCCTACATGCGTAACTGAAGCGAGCCTGAAAGTGGATGCCATTTGTGGCCACAAAACTCCTTTCCTGCAGGGATACACGGTCAAAAAATGTCAGCCATCATTCATCCCTTTTCCCCCCTCAGATTCCTCACTGGAATAGGAAAATTTAGGTTGCTCCAGCTTCAAAAGAAAATAATAATAATAATAATAATAATAATAATAATAATGATATCTCCTTAAGTCATGATATTCATCCCTTCTAACTCTGATCTATTTATCTCACAAGGAAAAAAGTCTCTAGGCTTCCCTTGGGTCAACAATGGATACACCTGATCACTGAAAAACAAAATATAAATTTTCACAATATGCTCGTATGAGGGAAAGCCATACTATGAAGTGAGACCAAACAATCATTACTATCACCTCTAACTCCCAACTTGCCTCCGGAAATGCCAGAGTCTCCCAAAGGTCTCTATCTCCTCACCTACAATAGCTTTTATTCAAGCAAGTGGCTAAAAGGTAAGTGAACAAGATCTTATTTGATTTCATAGTGTTTTCTGTTTAATAAAAAAACCCAAAAACTGAACGTATAAGAGCTTTCCTTCTATTATCCCCCTTGCAAATACAAGGTAATTAAACTGTAGAATTGATTTCAAAGGCTTTGTGTGAGCTGGCCTGGCACGTAAACACTTAGACACAGCACTGTCTTAGTCAAATGTGCTTTAACAATTGACCAACTTTTACAATCAACCCGTTTGTTTTCAGAACGGGTATTTAAGGTAGGAAGCTTCGTGCTCCAGCTATCAAATGAGCACCGGTTAGGAGTCAGAGGAGACACAACAGTAGGTGCGGGAATGCCAGCAAAATGTGCCTGGACTTGAACTCGACAGATGGCTTTCTTATACTTCAGTATCTTGTACTTTCAACACCAACTTATTCTTAAAGGGAACAATTTACCAGTTAGAATCATCTTAGAAGACTGAAAAAAATATAAAAACACAAGCATACTGTAAGCATTTTATTGCTCTGCAGAAAAATGGAGCATTTTTAAGGAGACAGCTTCTACACAATGTAGCCAAATAATGGGTATTAAGGGGCATATTTTTTCTTGACCATTGAAAAGCCCCCAGAATGGCTCTGATTGGCAGATATTTTCTGAGAAAGGACAGCTGAGGCCCCTGGTCATTTTATGTCAGTGGCTCAAATGAGTTGTCTCCCCTCTCCCCTCCCCTCTCTCTCTCTCTTTTTTTTTTTTTTTTCCTAATCCCTGGGGCTACATACCAACCTGCTACCCAAAAATATGCTCATGGTAGTGGCTTTAAGGGACAGGAATCACCACAAAAGAATGCACATGCTTGGGTGAAAGTCTCATGCAACTCATTGATTGAATATGCCCATGGTGATTCTTCTCAAAAGAACTTGTCAGATTAAAATTATAAATGACTTGAAACCGCTGGTATCTGTTTCATTTCGCTATTAGGGTGGTCAGGATGTCTAACTTAGGAAGGAGAAAATGGCAAAATGACCCAGAAATCAAAAGACCCTTGTTTTGCCTTGATTTTACTGACTAAAATTCACCCCTACCTGGATTGATTAGAGGCAGTATCGACTGTTCACTCTGTGAGATTAAGAAAAAGCAAACAAACAGGGGCACCTGGGTGGCTCAGTCAGTTAGGCGTCTGACTTCAACTCAGGTCATGATCTTGTGGCTTGTGAGTTCGAGCCCCGCTTTAGGCTGTGTGCTGACAGCTCAGAGCCTGGAGTCTGCTTCGGATTCTGTGTCTCCCTCCCTCTGTGCCATTACCCCACTCGTACTCTGTCTCTTTCTCTCTCTCAAAAGTAAATAAACATTAAAAAATTTAAAAAAAAAAGAAAAAGAAAAAGCAAACAAACAAAACATATGAAACAGTATTACCCAAGCACAAAGTTAAGTTATAAACTCTGAAGTAGAACATGCTTGCTGTGGGTTACAGAGATAAATCGTGTACAAATTTGGCAACATTCTATTAGATATTGTGACCTCTGGTGCTGGCATTTGCCAGTGTCATTTCCGATGGCCCTGGTAAAGATGGCAGAAGTAACCCAATCCATTAAAGCCCATGTCCCAAACAGAACTGCACTTCTGAAACAGCTTCAGCAGAAGCAGCATCTTTTCACACTTATTTTTAAGCAACCGAGGCAACTGAGCCTTCATGAGGGCAGCCACCACAGCCTTAGCGTTGAGACTGTGTAGGTCACAGCGTTGAGACGGGCCACTGCCCACAAAGACGATGGCTTTGCTTGTGATGTAGGTCATAGAAATAGCAGCTCCCACCTTGTCATCAATGGTATCAAATTTGGTAAGGACGATGCCATCAATGAGCCAAGGCGTTTGAGCCATAGAATGGTCAGCCAAGGCTCTGTTGAATTTGCCCAGCTGGTCCACGGCCTCATTGCCTACTAAGGCCTCCCCCACAAATAGCACCAAGTTGGGTGTGTTGACAGTAATGAGCCTAGCCAGGGCAGTCATCCGAGGGGCATTCCTTGCATGCAAGGAATAGTGCATCGGGGGCGCCTGGGTAGCTCGGTCAGTTAAGCATCTGACTCTTGGTTTCAGCTCAGGTCACGGTCTCACGGTTTCGAAAGTTCAAGCCCCGCATCTGGCTCTGCGCCGGCAGCGTGGAGCCTGCTTTGGAATCCTCTCTCTCTCTCCCTCTTTCTACCCCTCCCCCACTCATGCTGCCTCTGTCTCCCTCAAAATAAATAAATAAACTTTAAAGAAGTAAAAAAATGAAAACTAAAGGAATAGCGCATCGGGCGTGATCCATGAGTGAAGACGCGCTTCCTAGCAAGTCAGTCAATAATACCTGCAAGGAATACACCTGGGGAAGCCTCACGGGCAATGTGCTCACAGGTAAGAATGAAAAAGACTAACACAACCTATTCAATTCTGTCTTTAGGAAGAAGCACTAAAAATGAGACTTTGTGCCTGTGTCTGTTTTGTTTTGTTTTTTGTTTTTAACTATAAGCCAACAAGTTGATTCTTCTTTTTTTTTAATTTTTTTTTTTAACATTTATTCATTTTTGAGACAGAGCATGAATGGGGGAAGGTCAGAGAGAGAGGGAGACACAGAATCTGAAACCAGCTCCAGGCTCTGAGCTGTCAGCCCAGAGCCCGACGCGGGGCTCGAACTCACGGACCGCAAGATCATGACCTGAGCCGAAGTCGGACGCCCAAACGACTGAGCCACCCAGGCACCCCAACTTGATTCTTCTTAACATGTGTTTCTAAAGTAGTATTTCTCATTCAGGACCTGGACTCTAAGGACTGTGGCGGGCTCCATTGTCTTGGAACACAAAGAAAAAGACAAGGGCAAGACAACCCATGGCGTCAAGGCTCTCGCAAAAATGCAAAAAATGAGTAGTTAACAGTCTGGCTGCAAACAGCTTCCCAAATTCCTTTACCTTCATCTTTGAATCGAGAATGCACTACCAAGCTGGTATCATAAAATGCCCCGGTGACATGGGGAAGGGAGAACAGGAGACTAATACTAATTACTAGGGTGACTGCCAGCATTTCAAGCCTAAAAGGAACAAAACCAGTCATCAAAATTATTTCCTGGCATCAATTTGGCATAGTTGTAGTGCAAAGGGAAAAAAAAATTTAAAAATAAAATGAAAATAAACTGAGCCCTTCAAATTATTTGGAAACTTCACACCAATCTCATTTCATGGCTTTCTCCCATTAAAAATTTTATCTACCATCAAGTGATACTACCTAAGTAAGAAAACCTTTAAGGAGTAAAACCAAGATTCAAAGTTGGGCCCTTTGTATAGACTCTTTTCCATTTCCTGTCTCAGATGCCTGCCTGCCTTCTAATAAGACAAACTTTTGGCAGGAACATAGAAGGTATCCAGACATTTGGATGAATTGGACAAGGAAAGCCTAAAATGAACAAAGCCTGGGGCTTGGAAATGAGGCACTCTTTTAAAACCAAAGAGCCACAACAGTGGCTAAATAATATAATGCTTTCTGATAGAGAAATTCACTTTTTAAAAAATGAGATAACACCATAGTTCTCACGGACCATTAAGGTAGTGTTCCAAATTAGTGCCTTTCAGATCAAGTTGAGACCGTAATTTCTACACAAAACCATTAACATACACATGCCCCATATGTAGTTCTTTAACAGATTTAAGTTTCATATTGTAATCAATACATGCATAATTACTTACTTGTTTCCTTCTGTAATGAGCAAACTGAGAGAGGCCTAGAACACTTGCAAGAGCACCTCCTCCAACAAGAATAGTCCCTTTCACTGCCTTTTGAAATGCCATTTCTTAGCCTACAAAGAAAAACAAAAAGGAAACAGAAAGAAGTGAATTAAGGTTTTTATTAGATAACAATCCCCATAATAAAAAGAGACTCGCAATTCTGAAACTGTGCTAAACTAGAAAACAAAACAGAAAATAAGGAAGTTATAATGGGCCAAAAACAACGCTCAAAAAAAAGGAGACCAGGGAACTGACCACGTAAGAGTGGCCTTCCAACAGGAATTAAAGAGGAGAGCAAATTAAGAGACAACCGAGGATATTTACACAGCATAAAGTCAAGAGAGCCGTGACAAGAAATGGTATTGTGTATCTGTACTTGCAGATTTGTTCCACTGCTAATCCCCTCCACAGGGAAAACTGGGGGAGGTCTGACACTAGTCCAGAGTGAGCTTCACATTTACTTCAGGTTCTTTGGTATGGTTTTAACTCAAACTGCAGCACGACTCCCTTCCTGAGCTTTGTCCTCCTAAGGAAGCTCTCACTAGAGCCAAGAGCCAACACAGTCCTTGTCACTAAAAGAGTCTACACCTGACAGGGAAAAAGTCAACGGAGGGGCCCCTGGGTGGTTCAGTCAGTTGAGTGTCCTCCTCTTGATTTCGGCTCAGGCCATGATCCCAGGGTCTTAGGATTGAGCCCCGTGTAGGATTTCACACTGAGCACAGAGTCTGCTTAATATTTTCTCTCTCTCTCCCCCCCCCCACCCCCCCTTCCTGGGCTTGTACTCTCTCTCTCTCCTTCTAAAATAAAAATTTAAAAAAAAAAATTTTAAGTGAAAGGAAACCATGCCTGATCCTTTCACAAAATGGCAGAAGATCATTGCTAGTGATTGCCATAATTCCTTTCACTATGGGAACTTAACAAAAAAAGTTTTCTTCTAGCCAGGTTGCATGGCACCACAATTTCAAGGGGAGCCCCTTCATATGAAGCAGTCTTCGTGCTTACTATATATTTCTGAATAAAGTCTTATATTGCATTAGCTCCTTGACTTTCTTCTCACCTTGAAATATATATATACATATGTACGTATATACATATACATATATACACACACATACACACACACATATTGTGCCATGGGACTCATGGAATTTTTTAAAGTGTTTTTGAGGGCTTCAATATACTTTAACTTTGTCAAAAACAACACACACAAAAAGGGCATAAAAATGAAAATTCCACTAAAAGAACTCTTCTCAGCTTTTATTTTGCTAAACTAAAAAAAAAAAAAAAAAGATAACACTGTGTGATCACATAAAAAGAAGAAGGAGAAGAAGAAGAAGGAGAAGAGGCAGTAATAGTTCTAACTTAGAGTTGATAGTGAGCAATTTGATCTAAGACTTTCATCCACCATAGTAGCTGGCACACCCACACCTTACAGGAAGGCACCACCCTACTTTCCTGAATGGGTGGAGGTCAGACCTGTCTGGACAACATACCTTATGCTCTACAGGTATCTTATGACTCAGGAAAGTATTTAATATAAAGTCAGTTTTAACCTAGGGATGGTAAAGAACATATAGATATCTCAACGTAAGTTATGTCACCATTAAAATGTTTGGGTCCGTATAGGATGAATAGAATCTATTAGCATAACTATGTTAAATCAAAGAATTTCAGTGAAGTGGATAACTGCGATTCTATAGAAAATTTATTTTGGAATACTATAAATTACATACTAAAATAAAAGTTGGCATTTCTGAAGATTTTATTTTTCCTCTGATCTCACTCCTTCTGACAAAGTAATAAATCCTAAGACCCATCTTTTTTTTATTAAGATTGTCATCAGAGAAAATATTTCACAGACATATGTTTCTCTACTGCTGGAGTTCTCTTTGTCAAACATGCCCTCTTTCCCAAGTTATGCCAAACAACTTGTACATGATGGCTAGGGGCCGCCATTCATCAGCCAACTCTAAGCAAAACCTTACGTCCAAGGTTGCTCTGATAACTGAAAACCTCAACTAAGCCAATTTGGAAGGCACTCATTTGTTACAGCCCACCACGATTCCTGGTGCCTTTGTATGTTCACATGGGTGCCTATCACACGACAATGGAAACCCCAGCAGCCTAGAGAGAGACTAGGACTCAAGCTAACTGGGTTCCCCTGACAAGGAGGGACCGAGAATAGAGACCTAGTTCTATTTACCTAAACAATGCATGTGCCCTCCCCATAGAGACAGCAGCCTGGTGGTCCGTTGGATGTGAGTTTTGTAGCTGATTGACTTTAACTCAGTATCATTGCTTCTGAATGGATAATGTCATTGATGACCTCACAAAGGGTACCACACACCAACAAAGCCAACGGAGGCATGTTATATAACACAGTCAAAGAAAATGTCTCAGTGGAGGTGTTCACTCAGCCAGTTCAGTATGGAGTCTTACAAACTGTGTAGGTTTGTAAGATTTTACAATTCTGTGCATCCCTGTATTCCCTGCTCACCTTAGTAGAGAGCTTCAATTTGACTTCTGAAACCAAAACAGACCAATGGAGATATTTTCATGAGTTTTCTCAATGAGCCACTAATACTCATGAAAACTGCATTAATATATTATTTTTCAGAGTTAGTGATCATATGGAATATAACCAATATTTTCTTTTTCCCAGTAATTTCATAAAATAACCAATGCTTAGGGGATCATTATTTCTACTGGGATCAAATCCACCTCAGATCATCTAGCTAGTTGTGATGAATAAATCACACTTACATGTAATTAAAAAACAAAAGCACAAAATCAATTTCACCTGGCTCTCCTAAGATTATTCTCCTCCTCCTCCTCATCCTCATCAATGTTATAATGATAACAGTTGACATTTATTGAGTATCTCCTAGGTAATAGGCACGGTGCTTTTAATTTTACACACATCAGCTCATATCACCCTCACAACACCCTAATTTCATAAAAGAGGCAGTTGTGGCTCAGAAGGAGTAAGGGATTTGCCCAAGGTCACCAACCAGTAAGTGACAAAACCACAACTTAGTCTATACTCTTAACCACTGATTGGTTCTGCCCTGCCTTTTGCTCTCAGAAAAGCAACTTCTCCCCAAGGGCCACACCGTGTTTTACTGTTATTCCTAAAAGAAGACCCTCTTTCTCAAACACTCACCCCATGTATACAGTCCTTGGCATTAGAGTTTCCCTAGGCAATGAAGAAGGCTTTGGCAAAATATCTATGGTAACCTTCTGTCACATAATGTTAAGAACTTTGTTTTACTGTTGAACAAAAGAAATTTAAAACCAGATAAATATAAACCATATGCTGTGGACTACTTGTGCCCACTTGCATTCCATTATAAGGAGACAAGTTTTCACAGTGATTACAAAGGGGAAAGATTGTTTCCATCCAAGCAAAAGCCCCAACCAGAAAATCATCAAAGAAAGGGAACAAAAATATCGATAAATCTTCACCTTTCACGACCAAAAGTGTGAGAAACCAAAGGTAGAAAAATCATCCGGAAATAAAATTCGCTCAGTTATTGCAGCCTGGTGTCTATACTTAATAGCCTATGAATTAAATTGCGTATACATTGACTCAGGACCAACTCTTGCATTTGTACAGACAAGTAAGTGCCAGTCCTCCAATTCTTGCAAGGAGAACAGCAACCCAACTCAAAAACCCCTGAACAGGGGTGCCTGGGTGGCTCAGTCCGTTGAGCATCTGACTTCAGCTCAGGTCACTATCTTACAGTTTGTGGGTTTGAGCCCCGCATCAGGCTCTGTGCTGACAGCTCAGAGCCTGGAGCCTGCTTCGGATTCTGTGCCTCCCTCTGCCTCTGCTCCTTCCCTCCTGTGCTCTGTCCCTCTCTCTTTCAAAAATAAGTAAACATTAAAAAAATTAAAACAAAACAAAAACAAAAAACCCTAAACAAAAGGTAGTCAACTAAACAGATCAGTGAGTTTATGAACTGCCCTCAGGTGCTTACAGTCAATTTGGAGAATTAAATATCAAAGTCGGTCTTGTAACTCTGTATTACAACTAGTTGCACTATATTGAGTGTTATTAATACTCTGAGAGACCCTGAATAGCAATCTTAAGAAAGAACAAAACTGGAATCATCATAATTCCCGATTTCAAACTATATTTCAAAGCTATATTAATCAAGAGTATGGTACTGACACTATAAACAGACCTATAGATCAATAGGGAGCCCAGAAATAAGCCCATGCACATATACATGGTCAATTAATTTTCAAAAGGAGCCAAGAATATACAATGGGGAAAGGATAGTCTCTTCAGTGTTGTGAAAACTGGACAGCCACATGCAAGAAAGAAAGAAAGAAAGAAAGAAAGAAAGAAAGAAAGAAAGAAAGAAAGAAAGAAAGAAAGAAAGAAATTGGACCACTATCTACACCATACTCCAAAATAAACTCAAAATGTATTAAAGATCTAAATATAAGACCTCAATCCGTAATACTCCTAGAAGAAAACATAGAGGGTAAGCTCCTTGGCATTGGTCTTGGCAATGATTTTTTTGGATTTGACACCAAAAGCAAAGGCAACAAAAGCAGACATAAACAAGTGGGACTACATCAAACTAAAAAGCTTCTGCACAGCAAAAGAAACCATCAACAAAATGAAAAGGCATCCAGCAGAATGGGAGAACATACAAATTTGCAAATCATATGTCTGATAAGGGTTGATATGCAAAATAGATGAAGAAGTCATGCAAGTTGACTGCAAAACAAACAATTCAATTGGAAAAACAAAAAACAAAACAGGCAAAGGGGCTGAATAGACATTTTTCTGAAGAAGACCTACAGATGGCCAACAGGTACACGGAAAGGTATTCAACATCACTCATCACCAGGGAAATGCAAATAAAAACCAGGATTAGATATCAACACACACACGCACACAGGTGAGGAGGGAGAGAGGGAGAGAGAGCACAAGTGTTGGCAGTGTGGACAAAAGGAACACTCATGCACCGCTGGTGAGAATGTAAATTGGTGCAGCCACTATAGAAAACAGTACAGATGTTCCTTAAAATATTAACCATAGAGGGAAAAAAAGTTAAACCTAAGACTACCGTATGATCCAGCCATTTCACTTCTGGGTATTTATCCGAAGAAAATGAAAACACTAACTTGACAGATGGTCCCAAACTCACAAGAGTAATCAGAGCTAAAGGTATGGCTTAGGGAACCTTATGCCTACCCCCGACAACAGGTCACTGAGACACAATAAAATGTGCTGACTTCTAGCCAAACAAAAACCGGGTTTGCCACGTCTCATAGTTTCCTGACCCATCCTTCTAGCTAACCCTGCAACTTATCTGGCACAAGCGAATTCTTAGCTGTCCTTCAGGACTCTCATTATGGAAAGACTTCAACGATGACCATCCTGTTTCAAAGAGTCCTTGGGGCTCGCCACTTCTGCCTCCTCCCATTCCGAAGTAAGGTTAGTCTCCTGCTTGGATCACGCATTTGAATAATTTCACCACACACTTTTAGACTTAAAAACAAGAAAGAAGTACCCATTGAAAAAGCCTGAGGGGTAGGAGTGACTGGGTGGCTCAGTTGGTTAGGCGTCTGACTTCGGCTCAGGTCATGATCTCACGGTCTGTGAGTTCGAGCCCCGCATCGGGTTCTTTGCTGACATCTAGGAGGCTGGAGCCTGCTTCGGATTCTGTGTCTCCCTCTCTCTCTGCCCCTCCCCCGCTTGTGCTGTCTCTCAAAAATGAATAAATGTTTAAAAAGAAAAAGGCTGAGGGGCCAGCCTCTCAGCAACCACCCACAAAGTTATTCTGGAACAAGACCACACTTCTTGGCCCTTGAATTCTCCAAATAGAGTTCTCAAACTCTTTTTCCCTGTCACAGCTTCTTTCTGAATTTAGCTTAAATAAAAATCCATCCAAGGGCGCCTGAGTGGCTCAGTCGGTTAAGCGTCCGACTCTTAACTCAAGTCATGATCTTGCTGTTCACGGGTTTGAGCCCCGCGTGGGGCTCTAAGCTGAAAGCCTGGAGCCTGGTTGGGATTCTGTCTCTCCCACTCTCTCTGTCCCTCCTCTGCATGTGCGTGCTCTCTCTCTCTCTCTCTCTTTCTCTCTCTCTCTCTCAAAATACATAAATAAACTTAAAAAAAAATCCAAATGGATTTATCACTCGTCTGTGGAAGGAGCCCTGGGTCTCTTCACTTTTACAAAAATTCTCCTATTCTCTGGCCACTTGTGTAGAAATAAAAATTTCCTTTTCTATCTCCATGCTCTCCCTTCTTTTAAATGGGTGGGGGTGGGGGCCGGATGCACAGAAAAGATCATTTTCAGAAGAGTAATTTCAACCACAAGCTGTGCAGTCCTGGGGACATGCACTCCCTTGCAAGATATAAGGGTATTCTATGCCCCTCTGACCACCTATGGCAGGTGCTACTTCTCTAAGCCTTTTACCTAAGCATCTGGAGGTCCAAAGGTAGCAAAGAAGCTTCTACTTGAATTGTGCGGTCATCTATCCTACACGTGCATGGAAAACCACTCCATCTATTCTGAGTCATATCACTTTTTCAAACCCACAGAAGGCACAACCGCACAATTCAGAAGACCAGGCCTCAAGATCCACCTGCATACAAATTCAGTGACTTATAGGAGAAGGGTGTGTACATCCTACAAAATACGGGTGTAGGACCGCATCTGAGGAAGTCTATCATCATCGAACTTGGGAGCAAGTCCACAGCAAAATAAGTGACCACAAAAGCACCTTCCCACCCAGCCGTCCAGTTCTAACTATAAAAGCCAAGATTTCTTGGTGTTTTGAATTGGACACGTTTCAAACAAAGCAAAACCTTTATTATTCCGATCGATGATATATCAGATGTTTTGTAGAATTCCCTTTAAGAAAGTATATCCCAGGGGCGCCTGGGTGGCTCAGTTGGTTAAGCATCCGACTTCAGCTCAGGTCATGATCTCACGGTCTGTGAGTTCGAGCCCCGCGTCAGGCTCTGTGCTGACAGCTAGGAGCCTGGAGCCTGCTTCGGGTTCTGTGTCTCCCTCTCTCTCTGACCCTCCCCCGTTCATGCTCTGTCTCTCTCTGTCTCAAAAATAAATAAACGGTAAAAAAAAAAAAAGAAAAGAAAGAAAGTATATCCCGGTTCAGGCACACCAAGTGTATGTTGATAAAGCGCTTAACAGACAAGTAACAATCAAAGCACACCGCGCACTACCTTCTCTTTCCCCAAGGCGGCTCGACAGTGCGGATAAAGATCAGCACTCGGCCTGCAAAGGCATCCTCCCCAGCCAAACGAGAGGCCCTTGGAGGCACATACTTTTTACACGGTGGCGTGGGAACCCCACAGAAACAGAGTCAGCCCTCAAGCATGCTTTTTGAAAGCTGTCAGACACAAATGAACAAAATAATCAACATCACAGGCCCATCAGCCTGTTCTCTGGAAACAGAGAGGAGCCTTAGTCCATAAGCTGAAAATGAATTGGTCCTTTTTTGGTTGCTTTCAAGGTTTTCAAAAAAGATTTTGGGCCAAGACTGGATAGGAAATGGACCCAAAGTTTATCTGCAGAAGACTATCCCAATGGAAATAAGTGAATATGTGTGCGTGTGTGTAAAATATTATGTTATATTTATACATATTTTAAAAGCCACAGACACAAGAGTAACAATGACCCCCTAGAGTTTTAAAAAATACATAACACTGAACAGAATATCAAAGGACAAACATAAAGGGTTTTCTGAAGTCACTAAGAACAGTATTCTCTTGATAAAACAAAATAAATGAAAGAACCAAGTAAAAGTCAGCATGAAAGTTAGAAATATAATGAATCTTCAGATTCTGGATGTGCAAAATTTTGGATTATAGCTGATGAGGAAGCTAAAGCAACACAATCACACATTGTTGCCAGAGCATCCAAACCCCAGCTTTGACACTGGAACGCCTTAGGGAATTTTTCAATTTCCAAGCAGTTCCCCCAGGAAATCCCAAGCCAGAGGGGCTCAACCCAAAAGATGGAGGAAAATCTTAACAAAGGAAGACTATTTCAATGAAGACAAAAGAGAAAATCAGAAAGGGAAAAGAAACTGAAAGAAGGCAAACGCAATGTTTATATTGGTTCACCTCGCTTCCAGCCAGAAAGTACTTTGGAAAAGCTTCCCACTAGTCTCCCTGGGACCCTCTGGGTCAGTTACGTCATTCTAGGAGCAAACACACGGCTCCAGATGACCGAGAAAGAGGTTAGCCCAGGACCATTCCGCAGGCTCACGGGAGGGCAGGAGCCTGGAGGCTTGACAAAGGAGGAGCTGGCACAGAAAAGGGTTCGGCTGGCTCCAGGGGTTCAGATCAGAGATTAAGAAATGTAAGCAAAAGGCACAAAGAAAAAAAAAAAAAGAGAGAGAGAGAGGGAGAGAGAGAGAAAACAAGGTCAGCAACCATTTAAAGTGAACCAGTGAAAAGTCTCTGTTTACAAAAAAACTTGTCTCAAACATTCTTACATGAATCCTTCTGGAGTGCAATTGCAATTTTTGTTTAACTTAATATGTAAAGCCATACCAATTAAAGCATTTATTTTACAAAGTTGTCTAAAGGGGAAAACATATAGAAAGGAAGGAGGAGCAACACAAGATTATAAACTGGCACTCTAGTCCTCATTTATTATGTAAGACTCAATTGTTTAAAAAAAAAAAATGTTTCCAAGGCAACTTCCATATTATGTATTTATGTTTTCTGCCGATTCAAAAATGCACACCAATAATATAGTCACACATTTGACCCCTTTCCCTTATTTCCATGAGGTTCACTATAGAATTATAAGAAATCAATAAAGCCCTTCTCACCCAGTAACAGACTTATATTCATTAAATGCAAATGATCTTCGTTTAATTCATAATGGAATGATTTGCTTTCCATAGAATTGCTTTTAAAAATCATAAAGAACGATAGTTAGCTCATGCAAGTGAACTTGTTTTGTCTTTTAAATTCATTTGAAAACTAAAATTAATCTATATTCTTTACCATCCTAGACATCCCAATGGATTTGTGTTTATAGTTGTAAAATCCTATCTTTAATTTTCTGTGTTCACCCTATATGTCATTTAAGGTAATCTTGAAAAACATAAAATACCCTCCTAAGTGAAAATCTGGAGCATTAGTTCCCCCAAAATGCCCACCCCTGGTTTAGATACTTAGTAGATAATGTGCAAGGTATGAAATTTAAAAACTTGCATTTACATATCAATAATATGAAATCCTCACTTAAAAAGAGTACAGTAGACACTTACAAACACTTTAATTCTGCCTTGAGGAAGAGAGAAAGTTACCAGTGAATCAAAGAACAAAAAAGCTCTTTCGGCAAACAGACCACAGTAGTCCTGTGCTTCCCTCAGTATTTCTGCTCCTTTACTAATGCTATTGTTGAGTTAGAAAAATGGTTCAAATTCCTTCGGCAGCATAAACCCTTTTTTTAGATTTTATTTGCTGTTATAAAATCTACTTCAGTAATTAAGAAAAAAAAAAAACCCTTTGTTATGAAACAAATTGCATGCCAAACAATAGAGTTCAAAATATCTGTTTTTACATTAAAATATATCACGCCTCTCATTCAGATTTACTGTAACTATAACAAAGCCTTATAAAGTAATCACAATCATGGCTGTTGAATACACATACCAAAATGCTTCATAAAAAAGCATCTACCTCACCATATAAATAAATGTATATTAAAAGGACTTAGGTGCTATAAAATAGTACATGGCACTATTTCAAATGAAAAGTTTTTAAAAATATATACAGATGATAATGAACTTAAACTCTATAGTCAAAAGAAATACACCTTAAGAAAATTTCAGTGAAACAAAATGTTCAGAGAAAGAAGTGCTTCGGATAATTGTGTTTCTATTTGCCTGGATCTCAACCAGAGATCTCTTTTGCTGTTTCTCCAATATCTTATATTTTTTATTAAATACAGCATTATGAATTAGGATAAACTATACACTGAGTGTGGTTACTTTTCTTTGAAGATGCAAAAAATCTTAAAGACTCAAGATTAGAGAAAGACAGATACCACATGTTTTCATTCATATGTGGATCCTGAGAAACTTAACAGAAGACCATGGGGGAAGAAAAGGGGGAAAAATTGTTACAAACAGAGAGGGAGGGAGGCAAACCATAAGAGACTGTTGAATACAGAGAACAAACTGAGGGTTGATGGGAAGGTGGAGAAGAGGGGAAAATGGGTGCTGGGCATTGGGGAGGGCACTTGCTGGGATGAGCACTGAGTGTTGTATGGAAGCGATGAACCATGGGAATCTACCCCCAAACCAAGAGCACACTGTGAACACTGTATGTTAGCCAACTTGACAATAAATTATATTAAAAAAATAAATAAATAAAACTGTTCTCTCAACATTGCCAATTACCCCTCCCAAAAAGAAAAAAGAAAAAAAAACCCTCAAGATCCTAACTGTGAAAACTCTTTTTTAATAGCATAGATATGGAAAACTTTGAAAAGTTGACTTTTTTTTACTTCAAAATGTTGATGCCAATTGATTTACTTAGCTTTTGTTCATTATTTTTATCACCCAATGGAAAGAAAATGTACCAATTCTTTCACAAGTTCCTGTTGCAATTGCATTATGCATGTCATGAGAAACACATTTTAAGAAGTAGTTGTTGAAGATAGTTTATGAAACCCTGAGCTCATAAAAAAAAAAAACTATGACTGATCATTTTTATGATAATTAGTTATAGCACAATAATTTCAGTTAATTTAATTTACTTACATTGTAAAAAAAAAAAACAGTTCTAAATTTGATTACAGCTCGATTACAGCTCTATTAACGCACAAGACATGGCAGGGAGTTATAATAGAGACCAAGAATGTTGGGGTAGGAAGTCAGTTATTTTACTTCCTTAAGCTTGAGAAAATCCCCAGGAAATAAAGCCAACCACTTTTTACATCCTATAGCCATTTTTTCCCTGCAGCCTGCTGAAATTTGCATTTAAAATTTACTCCCCAGTGTGTCTACTAATCCACTACATGTATAAATGTAACTATCAACAAATTACACACACACAAATCTTAGATGCAAACGAAACTGAAGATATACTATAGTCAAAATAATTATATATTGTATTATCTAGCTTAGTGATCACATTCCCTAGAAACGTCTGACCATAAAAGAAATACAAATTGGACAACAGGAAAGACAGACTGCAGAGTTCATATTTCTAACGAAAATTTCTTTAAAATGTATGGAATACAAGTAATATGACATTTTGTAAATGCCCATTCCCTCGCCCCCCAAAAAGGAAAAGCAAAATAGTCAGTCTTCTTTCACCTATGCAAAAATAATAAGCAAATCTGTATTTCCACATCAGTCTTCTTGGCTAAAACAGTCTTGGTCATAAGATTCTATTCTCCCTATTTGAATGAGGCATCCTCTTCAAGCCTCTCCTTTTTAGATTTTTTCTTTTCTTCTTTAAAAGGACTGGCACACACTCTTAAGTGGAAAGCATTCAAGTACTAGACTATAAACAAGAGTAGTCACTGTGCATGAAATACTGTGTACCAACATTACTCAGCTAATACCCTAGCATTTGACAGTCTAAAATTTAATAAAAGGCACCAGAGAAGATAAAGTGTTCTTCTCAGTATTCTCTCTAAAGTTGCTATTGCTAAGAAAGAAGAAAGAAAGAAAGAAAGAAAGAAAGAAAGAAAGAAAGAAGGAAAAGTGAGAATAGACAAACAAAAACACAAAAACAAACCTCTATACTCTTTTAATCCTAGAAACACCAGAAAAAAAAAAAAAAAGAAAAAAAAAAGAAAATCACCAGGTATGTTCCAGAAGGTGAGATTGAGGAGACTTTCCTTGCTATTCTGTCTCTACCAGTAATTTGCTTTGTGATTTCAGGCAAGTCATTTGAATTTACTGATCCTCGCTCCACCTATAAATGAAGTCTTTTTGAAAATGTCCAGAGCTATTTTAACTTTAAATGTGTATTATTTTGTCTGTTCTTCATTCAATAGCTACAGGAGAAGAAAACACTGTCATGCATTAAAGGCGGTACTAGTTTAATCTCCTATGTATTTAGCTCTCTTGGAATGATTAAGGCTTGCATTCATTCTTCCATTCAGTAATTATTGACCGATCACCTAACGTGTTCCAGGCACTGAACACAGAACTGAGAACAAACACGAAAATCCTTGTCTTCTAAGAGCTTTGAGTGGAGTTCACAGTTAAAAAAAAATAAAATAGGGGCACCTGGGTGGCTCAGTCGGTTAAGCGTCCAACTTTGGCTCAGGTCATGATCTCACAGTCTGCGAGTTCAAGCCCCGCGTCAGGCTCTGTGCTGACAGCTAGGAGCCTGGAACCTGCTTCGGATTCTGTGTCTCCCTCTCTCTCTGACCCTCCCTGTTCATGCTCTGTCTCTCTCTGTCTCAAAAATAAACAAACATTAAACAAAATTTTTTTTAATAAATAAAATTTAAAAAGTCTAAACTATTTTGAATTAAAATATTTCAAAAATGCAAGTCACACTTTGTCTTCTTAAAAAATGTATTAACCATGAATTCAATTATTGATGACTTACAGCCATCCCTATGTACATTAGACTAAACTGTAAGGGCGATGCTCTGAGGAACAGTAAAAGGAACAACACCATTAACCTCTTTACTAAGCGTCCAAAGCCAGACTTGTTCCCATTTGAATTCTTCTGTTTATAAAGTTTTTCTGCTTCTTCCAAACTATCAGGCTGATGGTAATTTTCCCTACAGATCTTTGAGCTCTCTAGCTCACTTGTTTGTTTTGATTGTTTTTAAGTTTATTTATTTTGAGAGAGAGAGAGAGAGAGAGAGAGAAAGAGAGAGTAGGGGAGGGGCAGAGAGAGAGGGAGAGAGAAAGAGAACCCCAAGCAGGCCCTGAGCTGTCAGCACAGAGCCCAACGCGGGGCTCCATCTCGGGAACCGTGAGATCATGACCTGAGACGGAACTAAGAGTCAAACGCTTAACTGACTGAACCACCCAGGAGCCCCTCTCCAGCTCACGTCTACCTTGTTATTTCACTGTGGTCAGAAAAATGAGAGCCGAATTAGTTAAAACTATGCTTAAAATACCAATAAGTATCTCTGAGAAAGGAAAAGGAGCAACTTCAGTAAGCATTTCAACATTTGGATTTTCAACATTCTGGCTCCATCTATCTATACAAGGGCCCGTCCCCCTCCTTCTTTCCTAAGTTCTAGGTCAGCGTTGTTCACCAGATAATTTCTGAAGTTTGCTGCGCACAGTATGGACTGACTCAAACTGCACTAGTCTGTTATAAAGCTTAAGAATTTCCAATCAGATATAAGCACATAGTCCAAGATCAGAAAAAGAAAATTCTTACTTCAGTTCAGCCTCATCTGAATTAAATCCACATTATCTTGAAAAAACAAAATGTGGCAAAGCTGTTGGCTTCTGCTCTGGAAACAATTAGAACATTTTTCTGTGCTCTCTTGGATTCACAGAAAAGTTTACAGATAAATGGGCCAAAAAAGAATCTATTTGCCACTCCTAAAAAAACTTAAAAATTCCTTGTTAGAAATTGGCTTATGAAAAGCACATTTATTGTTGGTGAGTAAAACATAAAAAAAAAAATGTACACTCTAAGACACAAAAGCAAGTGTTCGGCAAATTTTCAGGAAAGCACCACGGAAGGACCTACCCAGGTAGGAAAGATGAAAAAAGGGGCATTCATTCCTCCAACATGCATTCAACCAGGATTGACTGAATGCCTGCTGTATCCTCTGAAGCACTCCAGGGGCTGGTGGTTTCTCCATTCTCAGGGATTGGGAGAAACAAAAAATAAACATGTGAGTAAAATTGAGTATTTTGAAACTGACAAGAGCTGTAGAGAAAAGAAGATGGAATATCAGGTGAGAGAGTGACTGGGGTAGGAGGAATCTATTCTAGATAGAATGTTCACGGAGGTGATTTAGCAAAAATGTAATTGAGGGGGAAGGGCCAACCACCCAGGGATCTGAGAGAAGGGCCTTCCGCACAGAGGGGACACGCATGCAAAGACACTTAGCATGTGCAAGCTTGACCTCTGCTGGAAACTGAAACTCCGCTGTGGCTGCAGCACAGTGAATGATGTGGGCGATGGGTTCCAAATGAGGTCAGCGGGCCATGTGTGCTGAGTCACATATGACTTTCCTCCTAGCAAGGTGTTTATTTTGACAAGACACAAATAGAAAAAAATCAGTGGAGGGTCTTAATCAGTGCAATGATACAATGGAATTTACAGGGAGGGAGGAGGGAAGCCTAATTCTAGCAACACTGCAGAGGACACCTTTTTAGGGCAATAAGAGCAAAAACAGTCATTTCCTCTTAGGGACACCACTAGCCATGTTCATAATGAGTAGATAAAGTATGAAAAAAGGACAAAATCAGGAGAAAGGAAGGAAGAGTTAACAAATCACATGAGACAATAGTCAAAAATGTAAACCACAATCAAAAACAGTATTCTGCAATAGGAAAACAAATACTTCAGGGATAATATTGAATATAAATATCTACTGAATTTACACACTTGAAAGATGGCTCGATTCCACTCAGTCTAACAAGCTGGTAACAAAGAACAGAGAGGGTCAACTGAGAGAGCCTCTCAAATGCCAACCTCACACGTCTTTTTTTATATTTCTATTCCCCGTTGGGCTAGGGTATTTTTGCAGGTGACTCTTTCCCCCCACAACTCATTATATCTTGAACTGATTTTGGACCCATGTTGGAAAAGAACCCTGGGTCACAGCTCAACAAGCCAAGGCACCCGGAATATCTGCCACCAACCACAGGCAGGAAGCTAAAGAGCTCTGTGAAACTTACTGACCCACCGAGTATAGATTTAATAGACAAGAGAGACTGCATATGATTAATTACAGTTATTTATATTTATGGGTTTGAATCTTGAGGATGCCTGGCCTCTCCCCATTTTATTTCATAATATTCCCCCTGCTGGAGCCTGAAGAGCAAAAGTCAATTGCCTGAGTGTTGGCATCACACTGGAAACTAAAGGGCCATGCATTTCAATTCCAGCTCAAGAAACACTCTGGCTGAGCAGATGTAATTCACCAGACCCCAGCGGGCTAGGCTCGCACTGTTGTCAGTCAAATCACATAGCTGATGGAAATCAGCAGAGCACATTAGCAATTTATATTCAACAGCCTCTTCTCACCCATAAATTTTGAGATAATGTTAAGTAAAACTTAAAGTTAATCCAAAAAATTCAGTCCACAGGTTGGGCCTGTGTCCTTACCATGAGGCAGTCAGAAGGCAAGTGACTCAAAATAGCATTTCTAATAGGATTGCTGTCAAAACTCCAGGTTCTGATATCAATGTAGCGACCTTCAGGCCTGACCTCCCCAGTGCACTTATGCCAACCTCTGGGTCAATAGTGTGGCAGCGGCCAGCAGCACGGTTTGTTTTCTGGACTGTATTCTGGAGCAGCCAACCCCTATGACAATCTCACATAAACAAAGCCACCTGACTTTCCTGGACTTTGGTTTCCCCGTATAAAAGACTGACATAGCCTGTACATTTCCTTTCTCATGACACTGGTAGATCCCATGACCCTGGCCTTTAGCTCTCCAGGGCCTCCTGCCATTTTCCCCATCTAGACTAGACAGTGGGTGTAGGCCACTTACCAGGCCAACTTCATGACTGCCATCAACATCTCCTTACCTGATTCCGACTTGAAAAAGCAACATGTTTATGATGGTAATAATTATAATAAAGTGAAAAAAGTTCTAGAAACAAGAGAACAGCCTAAATAAGTTAAATATTCTAGAATTTCTTTACTGCTTACAAATTTATTATTTCTAGATTAATTACACCCCTTATGGAGGTGAGGTTATGAGCAAGTAAAAATTAATTATGAAGAGGACAAAAGTAGATAAAACAGAACCTGTTTGTGTATGTATTTCTGTTTTAAAGTATACGTGCAAAGAAATAAATAAGCCCATGTGTGCGTGCACACACACAAAGGCTAGAAGGATATACCCGAAAATGTTTAAACTCTCATTCTTGAACGTGAGGGTTGTAATTCATTTTTATTTTCTTCCTTGTGTGCATCATTTTTAAATTTTCTAGGATGAGCGTGTATTTTTCTTGTATTAAGACAAAAAATTACGCATGTATATGTGAGAGAAGAGAGAAAAAAAAAAATTAAGAAAGAAAGACAACTTGAAAGAGCACCATGCAAACAGATAGCTGACATTTGACTAAATTCCATATCATCTGACCATTACTTGAGTGATTCCTGTTGTACAACTTTTCTCATCTTTAATGAATTAGAGTGAAAGACTCATGCACAGAAAGTAAAAGGATACGTTGCCTTTACAGTTTATTAGGAATCTTGAAGCAAGAACTGGAAAATGTCACAGAATTGTCTGCCTCACTCTGAAGAACAGACTCCATCCTAACCAGAATGGATTTGCCTTGAGCATCTGACACCGTAACTATTTAAGCCTGGGTGAAACCACACCTAAACTAGTCTTGAATTTTTAGTTTTTTTCATATTACATCTCTCGGGGATTTAAAGTTCAAGACAACATCAGAAATCTCAACAACTAATCAAACCAATGACCGCAGAGCTGATCTGACTTACTAGAACTCGGTGTGGCCCAGGGTTCAATTCCGTAAGTGTGGAATCTCTTCAGCCAACAACATACCTGAAGGATCTCTACTGTGCCAGGCCCTGAAGGAAGGCCACAGACACAGAGAGAGGCCAGACCACCCTAGGCAGCGCCAACCTTTCCCACCTCTCCCCATCCCGTGACAATTCAGTAACCACATGCAGGAATACTGCTACTGCTCTGTGCATGGCTGAGATCCTTCTAGTACCTGGAATATTCAAATGCTACCACTGACCAGGCAGGAGAACATTCTCTGAATTCTCTGAAGGCAGTTGGTGTCGGGGCCATCAGAGACAGACAGCCCTAGTCTGAATTGAGCCACTTAAGAGCTGTGTGCCTGATTGCGAGCCTGAGCTTCTCATCCATAAAAATCTCATCTATTTAGACTGAGAATTTGAGATAATGTAAATAAGATGTAAAAACACATCTGTGGTCAACAGCTCTCACTTGCTAATATATAAGATTACTGAGCATCTATAGTTTCCCACATGAGCAAGGCCAAATTGGGGTGACAGAAAAGACTAGTTAAAGAGGACAAAAACAGCCAATCTACATGGGGTCATAGCCCTGTGTAGCCTATGTGACACTTGGCTCTGATCAAGCAAGGGCACTTAAGACTCACCGACTAGGGAAATGAATCACATCACTGCCCTGAAAACACTGTAGGCAGGCCTCTTCGGGCATCTCTCTAGCATCCTTTCCCCAAATAAGCGTTCTCTCGAACAGAACGTATACTGTTATTTGTGGAGTGTTCTATCAAAAATAAAACTCTAGACGGGCGCCTGGGGGACTCAGTCGGTTAAGTGTCCAACTTCGGCTCAGGTCATGATCTCACAGTCTGTGAGTTTGAGCCCCGCGTCGGGCTCTGTGCTGATAGCTCAGAGCCTGAGCCTGCTTTGGATTCTGTGTCTCCCTCTCCCTCTCTCTCTCTCTCTCCCCCCCCTCCCCCATTCATGCTTTGTCTCTCTCTCAAAAAACAAAAACAAAAACAAAACTTTAAAATAAATAAATAAATAAATAAATAAAACCCTAGAAAGCCTAACATCTAACACAGATCTAACTCCAGGTCAACGGTGCCTATTACAGAGGCCACAGGGAGGCAGTGGCTCTTTCATTTTAGATCAGGCTCTAATCACGTGGAGTCCAGTGTTCTTACGGTTATCACCAGAGTTCAGCTGATGCATTTAAAACATTCCCTGTAAAAGGCTTGATCAAAGGTTTGTGGCCTAAGTTAACCCAAGTCACTGGGACAACTCTGACCCACAAGAGTGCTTTTGTTTTGTTTTGGTCTTTTTTTTTTTTTTTTTTTTTGGTCTTCTATTTAGAATATTTCTTGGTATTTATTTTTAGTTCAGAGAGGGTGAGAAATTGCTCTCTGGCCCCATCACAAACCCTGAACACCACCTACCTTAGAGAAAATACTAATATAAAATAAAATGCCATCAAAACAGTCAGCTCTCTGAGTCAGTATTTTTTTCAAAGAACAAAGATATTTCTCAAGAATGTATCCCTTCCAGCATGATGCCCTGGATCTCAGGATGTAAACACATAGACCATGACTTTGGTTAACCTTGCAGCACAAATCTGGGACTAAGGGTCAGTCATCTCATCTTAAGTGCCCAAATGGGTCTTTTTTGATCATTCATTCAATGCATGCCAGCCATGCCCAATGATCTACTGTGTCCCCCAAACCACCTTCACCCATGCCCCCAGAATCCCCCCCTATTGCCCCCAGACTCCTCCACCCCCCATACACCTTTGCCCTTCCCATCCCCCAACCATTCCTGCCCACCTACACTAAAGAGTGACTCATTCCTACCACCTCATTTCACACTTCACACAGTGTCCTTCCCACTCTTCTCTCACTAGGCTCTTACTCTTCAAGTCTGGTTTACATTCTCTTTATTCTTTGTTATGTATAGTTAATCAGTTAGTTCATGTAGGATGAGGAAACCAAGGTTTGAAGAGACCTCAAAGGAACTGGGCATTTTAACCAAGGTTCCAAAAGGCTCTACACACCAGTCGTGCAGTTGTAAGTGGGCACTGAAAACTGCCCGACCAATCATATGTAACACAACCACAAAACCACATTTATTCGATGTTTGTATTCCTTTGAGTGTGTCATTAAAAAAATCAATAATTGCAACTCGGCATAAAACAATGACAGTAGTGAACAGAATCATGGGACAACTCAAATAAATAACATTCACTGGGTAAAAGAAAAAGAACACAGGATTACATCTGCTTCCCATCCTAGCCAACTACATGGTCACCAATTCATCTTCTGCTCCAGCAGAAAATTTGCCTCCACTGATGAAGTAAAGAAAAAGAGGACACACAAAATATGATGTAGATCTCACAACAGAAAGGCCACATGTAAACTCAAGTATGTATTGAATTTTCATTTATTCAACCAACATTCGTTGGGCACCTACTATATTAAACTGCGAGTAAATAAAGATGAATAATTTACAGTTTCCATCTTTAAGAACTCAGAGCTTAGAGAAGATTCTAAAACAAATACAAGTGATACAAATCAAGCTTGGACAAGGGGCTAACAGAGTAATTGCCCATGAGAGTGAACATCATCAGGGCAGGTCTGTAGAGAAAGCAATAATAAGCTCAAATGTTGAAGGTTCGCCGGGTCCTAGGTGAACATGAGCAAAGACATGATGGTGTGAATGAATACTGTATTTTCAAGAACAAGGGCATGTGATACACCGAGAGTACAGGATGGTATGCAGGAGTCATAAGTGAGGAGGTGAGGAGACTGAATGGACAAGCAGGGGTACATCTCTAGAGATCTTATATGCCACTCAAAGGATTTTGGCTTTTGTCCAGTAGGCAACAGATTGCCAAGGAAGGCTTTTAAGCACATTTATTGGCTGTACACTATGTTATAAAGACTGTGCTTGTCAATTTATACAGGTTATATTAGTCCTTAACAACATTCCTAGTAGGAATAGGCAGAATCACATTTGAATTTAAAAGACCATCTCCCATTCCAAGTTCCCTGGAGCAGTGTTTAGAGATAAACTAAAAGGATGTCAGTCTGCGAGCAGGGAAATCAGGAGACTGGATGTAAATATCCCGACACAAAGTCCTAAGGGTCCAAATTAAACCAAAGACAGTGACAATGGAGCAGAGATCACCAAGACTAAATTCATTTTGGAGGAAAGACTGCTAAGATGATTACCCTCAGAAGCAGCACTCCTTAGCTTCTGCCACATAATGGAAAGCACCTCCCCCAGGGGTTAGACCTCCATCTTGGCTGAGATGACTGATGCTCCCAGCCATTTGTCAGCAGTCCTCAGGCCCCAAGGAGGCCTCTGTACTACAATTGGCTACCACACTATCAGGAGATGCCCTTGAGCTACAGATACTCTGAGGAGGCTTTTCCTCACCCTTGCCACAGGGTCTGCACCCAGCTTCCCCCAAGATACTAGGGGACCAATCCCAGCATGCTCCACAATCCTCTACACTTTGGTCATTACCAGAAGTCCAGACTGCCCCATTTTTCACCTTGTCAGCAGCCCTCCCTCCTTTCCATACTGTCCTCTAGAACTCAAAATCTATCCTTAGCAAAGTCCACAATGTCTCCTTCTCTGAATGTTCTAAAAACATGCAGAAAGCAAGATTTAACCTGAATTTTGAAGGCTGAAGCCTATTAACACCATTTTCCCAGCATCCCATAAAGAAGAGGTTGTTAATACTCTCACATTTAAGTCTGATGTTCAACCACTATGAACAGGGATGGCTGCACCCATGGCTAAAATACCAAAACATCTCTGAACTGGGTAATAACCGCCCCTCCCCTGGGACCTTGCAATGATTACACAATTTAAGTTAATGTCTGTCTTCACCAAAGCCCCCCATGGGGCTGCTCCAGACCAAAGGCTTGCAAATGTTAGACCCATTCCATTAAAGTTGTAAATACTTTGAGTAACACCTCTGATCCTATCACAAAAATCCCCCAGCCTGAAGATGGACTAAGTGTCTCTCCAAGTCACCTTCCAACTTCTCTATCCTCTTTCAAATCTTATCAGTTTTGAAGTTCATGTCATGAGACTTTACCACTCATTATCCCTTGCTATCACTTACCTATCTACTGCAGTTTCCCTTTATTCCCTGACCTTAGTACCTGGCTGTTTCCTTTCCAAACATACCTGTGCTCATTCTTGCTGTCCTCTACATCTACATGAAGCCCTAGTTTCTACATCGCTGCATCTCTGATGATCTTCTCTTTGACCCTGCCTCAGCCACCCACTCACACTGCCATAACCTCTGGTTTTGGCATCATGATTACTTGCAACAGCTCTGAGATGTCAGCTTCAAGAATCCCACACTGTGAACGCTACCTTCTCTTTCTCCAGCTCATCTACTCCTCTATTTCCACTCCAACATCTTCCTGGCATTATCTGGCTTTCCAGTCCATGGTCCCTTCAGTTTTTTCCACTATCAGTTACACCCTCACTTCCCTTTCAGTCCAGCTTTGGGTCAAGGTCCTTGACTGTAACCTCTCCCTTACAAGTACTTGTTCCTCTCTTTCTGATTCTTGCCTGGCAAATCCCCAAGTTGGTTAAACGCAACTATTTGCCTGTTCTACACCCCCATCTAACAGCTAAAGAAACTGCCTAGAGAAAAACACAACCACAACTAGCCTCAATTTAAATTCATGACTGGAAAAAAAAAAAAATCGCAGCTGTAAATCTCTAATGGGCAATCCACATTGACCAGTAATCCTATTATATTTCCCCAGGATGTTTCAATATAGCTATTTCAATTCTCCTTTTTTCCAAAATCCATCTTACCCCTCCCTTCTCCAACATCATCACACTCCCTTGGGAAAGTAGAAGTGATTAGGAAAGAATTTCCCACTACCTAAACCATGACATATCAGCCTCTGTACCCATTCTTTCCGCATTCTTTTACTATAAATGAAATGACTCTGTTCCTAGTAAGGACCAACCTCTACATTTGTGCCTTGGATCTCCTCCCTTCCTGGTTCTTCAAGCATTGCACTCCAACAATTAACCATCACTCTCTCCTGCCTTCATCAGTTTTTCCTCTCTACTTCATCATTCCATCATTTCGTCTCTATTTCAACTCTCTGGTCCTAACAAATCTTCCCCTAACCAATATCTCCTTCAAAGAACTTTTCCATTCCTCTGCTTCTCTTCACAACAGAAATTTTTGGAAGAGTTGTCTGTAAGCACTCTGCTTCCACAACACAATTCAATGAGCTTCTGTCCCAGCCTCTCTACTTAAACTATATGTCAAATGGTCAAAATCACAAATGACCTAATTTGGCCAAACGCGATCTCTCTGACTTAGTAGAAACATTTCCTTATAAAAATAATTTAAACTCTTAACGCCAGGGACACCACACTCTCCTGGTTTCCCTCCTACCCCATTGGCAACTCCTTCTCTTCTAAATAACACAGGACTCCAATGGCCCCTCTCTCTAACTATACATTCCTAATAGGTAATTCCATCAAGTATCTGATACAAACTATATGCAAATAACTCCTAACTCTGTATCTTCGGCCAAAACCCTTCCATTTATCCAAACGTCTAACTTACACCTCCAAAGGAATGTCTAATAAGTGCCTCACACTTAACACAGCCAAAACAGAATACTTTGTATCTTCCATCAAGCTTTCTTCTCTCCCAAATCTTCCCTTCCCAGTTTCTGGCCCAGGTGCACAAGTAAAAAATGTAAGCCTTTGTCCAGATTCTTGTCTCCTGTCTCTAGATAATTATCTATCAGCAAGTGCAGTCAACTAACTCTATCTCAAAAACAAATCCTAAATCCATTCACTTCTTTCCATCTTTAACACAATGCTTGTCCATTTGCAATACAATAATTTATTTATTTTTTTCAACGTTTATTTATTTTTGGGACAGAGAGAGACAGAGCATGAACGGGAGAGGGGCAGAGAGAGAGGGAGACACAGAATTGGAAACAGGCTCCAGGCTCCGAGCCATCAGCCCAGAGCCTGACGCGGGGTTCGAACTCACGGACCGCGAGATCGTGACCTGGCTGAAGTCAGACGCTTAACCGACTGTGCCACCCAGGCGCCCCATTAATAATAATTTATAATATATAAGTATTTGGTCATTCATATGACCTGTGAGCCACTCTAGCAAATTAATCACACCTAACAGGGAGGTCGTTAGAACCTCCACTCTTTAGCCAGTCGGTCAGAAGCACAGTTAACAGCGTCGGATTTACAACTGGTACTGAAATGAGGCACGGAGGGCAGTCTTGTATGCCCAGCCCTTAACCCATGGAATCTGATGCTATCTCCAGGTAGATAGTGATAGAATTGCCTGGTATTGTGTTGGAAGAAACCTCCACACACAAACTGAAACTGGGTCCAGGAATGCTAAAAGACCATACAACTATAATTTCTCAGTTGGACAACCAAAATTCACTCTTACCTGGAGTCCTTCTTCCATCCTCTCCTCCCCTACCTACCACAATCCAGTCTACCTACCTTTAGCTGTCTGAACAGTCTTCAATAACATGCATTCTCAATGGGAGCAAAAACACCCACAATGGGACAAAACTGGTCTTGGGAATGAAAATTTAAAAAAAAAAAAAAAAATCTCACATTACAGTGATTTGTGGTCCTCCAAAGCTCAGCTCTACCCAGAAGAATCCTAAGCAGGTTCCATGCTGTCAGCTGAGAGCCCAACTCAGGGCTCGATCCCATTAACTGTGAGATCATGACCTGAGCCTAAATCAAGAGTTGGACACTTAACCGATTGAGCCATCCAGGCACCCCCCAACAAATTCTTATTCCTTAATATTATGGAATACTCTCTTGCTAGGGAGCAATTGATTTAAATTTTTAGTTAATTAATTTCAATTTATTTTTTCTTCTTGGAGAGATATAATGGGGAGGGGGGAAGTTGACAGACAGTGCTTTATTGCAAAACCACATTATTTCATTTATCAGCACATGACCTTTCAATGACTTATCTCACCACAGAATAAAATCTAAATGTCTTATCCTGGCTTCTAAAGCCCTATGAGACCTGACCCTTGGTTACTTTTTAAAGATGCTCTTTGGATACTATGGTAGGTTGAATAGTGGTGCCCAAAACCTACCCATATCTCAGACCCTGGAACCTAGGAGTGTTATCTTATACAACAACAACCACAACAAAAAAGACTACAAATGTGACCAAATGAAAGACTCAAACATTATACAGGTAAAATAATTATTTTATAGATTAACTGTTTCCCCAAACATTACATGCAAAAAAACAGACTAATGAGGGAAATCTCTATTTGAATCAGTTTTAGATATTGAAGGATTACTGTGAATTTCATTAGTTATAAAAATGGCATTGTGAGTAGTAGTAAGAAAATATCCATATAGTTAGAGATGCATAGTGACCTCAATGAGGGTAAAAATAACGTGATATTTAGGATTTGTCTTGGAGTCCTATGGCAAAGAAAAAGAAAAACAAGCGGGATAGGACGAAACAAAGGTAGCAAATTTTTGATATTTAATCAAGGTGATGCATATGTGGGAGTTCATCTTACTATTTTTATCTCTAAATATCTGTTTCAAAATATGCTTAAAATTTTTCATAACAAATTCTTAAGCAGGCTACAAAATTATACACAAACCATAACCCATTATGTGTGTATAAGAAAATACTATAAAATATTACTAGTGAGGGTGGGAGGGAGGGGAAAGTGGATGATGGGCATTGAGGAAAGCACCTGTTGGGATGAGCACTGGGTGTTGTATGGAAACCAATCTGACAATAAATTTCATATTTTTTTTTAAAGTGTCTTGGAAGTTAAAAAGGCAAAACTAAAAAAAAAAAATGTTACTAGTTGAGTATTTATCTCTGAATTGTGGAATGGCAGAGATTTATATTTTTTCCTTTGTAATTTTTAGTTATTTTCCAATTTCTCTAAACTAAGTCTGTGTTACTTCTTAAATAAAACATTAAAAAAAATAATAACAACAAAGGATCTTGAGATAGTGAAATTATCCTGAATTATGAGGGTAGATCCCAAATGCAGACATATATACCTTTATAAGAGGATAGCAAAGGGGGAGCACTTGGGTGGCTCAGCTGGTTAAGCCTCCAACGCTCGCACTCAGTGGGTTCGAGCCCTGCATTGGGCTCGGAACCTGGAGCCTGCTTCAGATTCTGTGTATCCCTCTCTCTCTGCCACTGCCCTGCTCGCACTCTGTCTCTGTCTCTCCCTCTCAAAAATAAATAAACATTATTTAAAAGAGAGAGAGAGAGAGGGAAGCAAAGGGAAATGTGAGGTACATGGGAGAAGAGAATGCAATGTGACCCTAGAAGCAGAGATTGCAGTGATACAGCCACAAGCGAATGAATGCCTACAGCCACTGTCCCGGAGGAAAAGAACAGACTGTCCCCTGGAACCTTGGAAGAGAGCACAACCTGCCAACACTCTGATTTCAGACTGGTGATACTGATTCTGAACTTCCGGCCTCCTGAAAATCTATTTTCTGTTGTTTTTAGCCAATGAATTTGCTGTAATTTGTAACAGTAGCCACAGGTAACTCGTACGGCCGCCTCTCACTCTCACCCATTACAGTTCAGGTTTATTTACCTTCTTCTGCCATCAGATTCATCAAGAATCCAATTAGAGTTTGGGCACCAGCTGTCTTCTCAGCCTGGCATGCTCTGTGCCTCATCTTTGCACGGCTAACTCCTTCTGGTCATTCAGGAGCCAGCTCAAATGTCAGCTCCTCAGAGAGGCCTTCCCAAGCCATCCAAATTCAAAATAATCACATAGCTCTCATCATCTCATACGTCTCTTCTATATTTAATCGTTATTATCTTCTTCTCCCCACCCTAAAATGAAACTCTACAAAGCAGAGATCGTACCTGTTTTGTACGCCACTGTAATCTCAACTTGTGGGAAAATGCCTGGCATGTGGTAGGTGAGGGGTACATTTAACAAATGAATGGATGATATGGAGGGGAGAAGGGATGGCAGTACTCTTCAATGAGAGGAGAAACAGCATTAGGATGAAGGTGGGGGGAGATGATGAGTCCTAGCTTGACTGTGCGGCATCCAAGTGGAAATGTCTAGAGTCTAAATCTAGGGAAGAGGTTTGGTTGGAGATGTTGATTTAAGAATTACTAAAATCAGGGATATGGATGAATGTGGTGGTTCCGGGAGCTTCTACAAGTGAGGACAGGCCCTAGAAACTCCAATGTCAAGGGGAAGAACCTGGAAAGAGATCAACAAGGAGACGTCCAAAAGAAAAACAAGTTGTCATAGTAGCCTAGACAAAATTCAACTTCACAAAGGAGAGAATGAGCA
The DNA here is from genome assembly GCF_022079265.1 of Lynx rufus. Classification (NCBI taxonomy): domain Eukaryota; kingdom Metazoa; phylum Chordata; class Mammalia; order Carnivora; family Felidae; genus Lynx; species Lynx rufus. The sequence goes on from NW_025814834.1 coordinate 75,603,298, forward strand.
GAATCACAGACATTTCAAGTAATGAGGTCCCGTTGATTTGCTAGTAAGAGGGACACCAATAATCATACAATAGCAGATTCATCTAAGGTAGAAGCCAAACTTCCAACAGCTGTGGAGTGAATGGAAGGTGAAGAGATAGAAAAACAACATATACAAAATAGTGTTGGGAAAAACAGCTTGAAAGAGAAAGTGAGCACGTAGCTAGAGGGGAGTACAGGGTAAAGGAACAGTTTTGGGTTTTAGTCTTAATTGTTTTTGTGATGGGAGAATCTTGAGTATTCTTGCAAATATTTAAAACAATTTTTAATGTTTATTTTTGACAGAGAGAGAGAGAGAGACAGACAGACAGACAGAGCATCAGTGGGGGAGGGGCAAAGAGAGAAAGAAAAACACAGAATCCAAAGCAGTTTCCAGGCTCTGAGCTGTCAGCCACAGAGCCCGACGCGGGGCTCAAACCCACAGACCGCGAGATCATGACCTGAGCCGAAGTCGGACGCCCAACTGACTGAGCCACCCAGGCGCCCCATCTTGTAAATATTTAAAATATAGATGAACAGGGACAAATTTTATAGAGGAAGGTAGTGAAAGGGATGGGGGATCTGAGTATTGGCGAAAGAACCCACTTTGAATAACTCTACCTCTGACTCGGTAGTTAATGATGGAGTCGATGGATTCAGTTACAGGGAAGATGTGGAAGAGAGACTGAAATATTATGAGTTGACATGATATCTCTGCTTTCTCAGTATAATAGGATGCAAAGCACTGTGAAGGAAACAGCTTACTTCACAAAAAGCCCACAATCTCTTCTGCTCCCAGCTAGACTACATTTGCCAATCTCCCTTTGCTGGTAAGTGTGACCGTGCACCTGATTTCTGGCCAATGGTATGTGAGGGGAAGTGACATATTCATTACGAGACTAAGTGTTTAGAAAGTGGATATGCTTCTTCTCTTTCTCCTTCCACTAAATGGACACAGTTGAAAACAAAGCCCTAAGGAATGGCAGTCACACAACAGAAGATTCCAGGGTGTGGTGTCTAAACAATCAAGTGGAGGAAAGCCATTCACGGATCAAGACTATGATATGATCAAGAAACAAACATCTGTTGTGCTTGTGTTTTTATCTACTTTCAGATCCTTCCAACAGTTTAGTTTGCCCCTAACCACCAACAATCATCTGATAAAGAAATGCACAGGTCGGGTAAAAGGCTCAAAGAAGATGCTGAAGTTTGGTAAAACCATGGCAGGAAATGGGAAAAGATGTGGTCTAAAAACAGGTAAAAGAACTTGCCTCATGGCAAGAACTGGAGAATGTGAGTTTGTATGGACCTCCAATTTGCATGACTGCATTCATTTTCCCAGTAGCATTCACAAACCCAGGTGCAGGAGTGGGAAAAGCAGAGGAGCACCAAGTTGCAGGCTGTTTCCACATCCATTAACACTAAGAAGATTTTAACAATGTAATGGGTTCCTAGAAATCAGATCAAGAGGAATATTACTTTAGGCAGGCATATGGTGCTATGCCTTCAATGTTTGAACAAGTTCAGCATCACTGGTGAAAACTGCTGAACCACAGGGTAAAATATTAGGAAGTGGAAAGTGTTAAAAGGCAAAGTTCAATGAGTCAAGCAGCAGAATCCAAAGTAGCCAAAAGCAGGAAATACATTACAGAAATACCAGAAGGATTATCCCTGGGTTCATTATTTCTTTGCACAGTTTTCAAGGGAGTTTCAGTCATGCCAGAAAACTGTGGCTTTGGGTGGGTCACTGAAGTTCTCTGGAACTGTGTTTCATCACTGATCTAAAAGAATTTGCTGTTGCTATATGAAATAATGTAAGCAAAGTGCTTAGAACAGAACCTAGAAAATGGTGATTGCTCAATAAATGATACCTAACATTACTATTTATTATTCATAATAAAAAGACAGAGTTGGGTTACCTCTAACCCTTTTCCTATTTTACAATTCCATAAATCTATGTTTTTTTAGATAAATATCCCAGCTACTTCATGGTGCATTAGGAGGAGGGAAAGGGGTTAACACTAGCAAACATGATGGAAGAAGGAAGTAAAAGTACATGTGTTGCAACAAATCCTATGAGGGTAAGTCAGGGGCCGGGATGCAAAGAGGGCAGCATCCTCCACATGTGAGTGCTACATTGGAGGTCAAAACAAATACAGCCGGAGAGGCTGGGAGTAAGGAGATCCCAAATTTGGAGAAGAGCAAAAGTTAGGTCAAGGGTCCAGCAGTGAACAGCATCCACTAGCCAAGACTGGCCTCACCTTAGAAGAGTACTAAGATACTTTATGCTGTTATGGGCTTTAAATTCATGCAGCCCACCTCCTTTTATAGAGAAAGAAATTGAAGGCGGAAGAAACTGACCAAAGCCACACTGAAGTGGCTATACAATGATTTCAGGATGCTCAGGTAAACAGCGCTCCCCAAAGATTCCTTCCCCTAGCTTACATAAACGGTACTCAATGTTTTGTCTCTTTAGAATCCAGAGACTTTTGATAAGGTGACAAATTAATTTTATCAATCATCTTTTTATAAATTAATTTTCCAGCTTCTTTTTTAAGAGACTAGATGAGGTGAGCAGGTGGGAGAGAAGGGGGAGATTGATGAAAAGAAGAGAGCCCTCAGTGGATACTAAATGACCTCCTTTGCAGATTCCTCCACTTGTTTTCCTCAGGGATTGCTTTTATAACGTTGGTTCACCTGGAGTGATTTCCTTTCTTCCTCCTAAATACGGTATTTTGGGATATCAAAAGTGCCGGGGCGCCTGGGTGGCTCAGTCGTTTGGGCGTCCGACTTCAGCTCAGGTCATGATCTCACAGTCTGTGAGTTTGAGCCCCGCGTTGGGCTCTGTGCTGACAGCTCAGAGCCTGGAGCCTGCTTCGGATTCTGTGTCTCCCTCTCTCTCTCTCTGCCCCTCCCCTGCTCATGCTCTGTTTCTCTCTGTCTCAAAAATAAATAAAAACATTAAAAACAAAATTTTTTTTAAGTGCCAAATGTGTAAAGAAAAAATAGGAGGCCTGAAGAAGAGAAAGTTGAAACTATCTAGTTTAACTGATTACCTGAACTGCACCTACCTGTGTTATCTTCTGTCCAATCATACCCAACTCATTTCTATCACAGGTTTCCTAAGTAACTAAAGGATAAGTGCATTATATAAGGCAATCACTTATTTAACAACTATTTACTAGGCATTCCCCACGTGCAAGGCACTGGGGCTAGGCCTGTGAAGTCTATAAAATTGTGTAAGATCCAGTCCTTGGTCTGCAAGATCTGCAGAAAAGGTAATGATACGTTTTCAAATCATTAGCTAATACAGGAGAAAACGGAAGACTTAACAGTGGCATAAAAAAAAAAAAAAAAGTAGTTGCAGGATTAGGAAATGTACAAAACACTTCTGACTGGGGCAGCGAGGGAAAGCACCATGAACCTCGTAGCCAATGGTCAGGACATTCAAGGGTTGGTAAGATTTCAAAATGGTGAAGTACAGAGAAGAGCATTCATATGGAGGCAGCAATGGAAGTAGGACAGATTTAGGCAATTCCAAGGAGTCCATAGTGGCTGGATCAGAGGGAAGGTAAGGATACAAACTTAATATTGGAACACATTTAGAGAGATCTATGAATTCAAAGACAAATATTTGGAATTTGACCCAATAAGTCAGAATAACCCATGGAAGAGTAGAGCAGAAAGTGATATGATCCAAACAGTTTTGACATTACCACAATGAAACAAACATCCTTTCTTTATCCAGTTTAAATAAAAGGAAAATGGCTTCTAAGAACCTAATACCCTAAGCTATATTATTTTCATCACTTATCAAATACATTTAGAAGTGTGTTGTGTCTTATTAAAATACTAGTGGTATAAAATCTTAGCTAAAAATTTCCTAAAATGTTTACTTTGAACAGAAACTTTTGTTCATCTTCATATAACCATCTGGCCTTAGCAGCCACTTGTGGATACAAGGTAAGTAATAAAGCTCTCTAAGCATAAGTCACCAAGTCATACTGGGAGGCCATCTCGTTTGATAGTAGCAAATTCTAGAAAATCCATTTCAGAAAACAACTTCTCTGTTATAGTTTGTGGGGTTTGTTTCCCTCTCTATATTATAAAACCTTTTTATAGTAGGATATAAGTGGGCAATCAAATATGAGCTTCCACAGAGGACATAACACTAAAGAATATGAAGCTTGAACAATCTAAGTTTAAGTCATTGTTTAAAAAGCACCCACACTTTAACAGATCTCACTATGAAAAAATAAAGTAAATCAGTAATAATTTCATTTTGCCAGAAAAATAAATAAATGTTCCCAAATAATGATTTAAAATTTTGTTAATACATACATCACAATAAATTTTTAGGTAGGGGGGAAACATTTTCCATTAATTAGTTTTCTCCTACTAATTTTAGTGAACTGACCAAATGCCAGCTTGACCTAATTAAAATTGGAAACCATGTTTTGTCTGATGCATAAGTCAGAAATCTGATTTTGAAAGAACCAACATAAAAATTTCAGCTGAAAAATGGGAAACAAGAGCACAGATATGATCTAGGAAGAAATATTTAACCCAAAGAGGCAGTAGGAACTCGCAACAAAAGATGAAAATCCTGGAAAACAAGAAAAAACAAACAAACCAAAAAAAAAAAAAAAAACCGCAAAAAACAAAAAACATGGTCTCATTCATGTCAGGACACAGAATCAGAGTTCTGGACAAACTCTGACCACAATCATTACCTAAACATCCTCAGGTATTCAAAACGTCGGCTGCCGCGTTTCCTTTTCCTGAAAAGTTCCGGAGATCAATCCCTGGTCAGATAATACAGGAAGAGGTCTACTCTGAAGTTGCTAGAGATGTCTTGGCTTGCCTTAGCCCTGGTCTTTCTCACTGAAGTTGAATATGATCATCTCTCCCTCCTCCTTTTCTTTCCCCCATCATGTCAACAAGGAAATGTACACTATGCCCTTTATTAGCTGCTTCTTCCTCTAGAACACAACCTCTGAGTTTTCTTCTTACCTCAAAGGTGATGAATTTTGATGGAATTATCTAAGTATGTGGATGAGCATCTAGAAACACATCAATAATAATCTTCTTGGGGCACCTGGGTGGCTCAGTCGGTTGAGAGTCCGACTTCGGCTCAAGCTCAGGTCATGATCTCAAGATTCATGAGTCCAAGCCCTGCATCGGGCTCTGTGCTGGCAGCTCAGAGCTTGGAGCCTGCTTTGGTTTCTGTGTCTCCCTCGCTGTCTGCCCCTCCCCCGCTCACACTCAGTCTTTCTCTGTCTCTCAAAATTAAATAAAAAACATTAAATCATCATCATCATCATCTTCTTCTTCTTAGTCTAGTTCCATTCAGTCCTTCCCTATCTCATTAAACAACACTCCTGAAATTAGCCAGTTGTGGAGATCCCACAACTCATGACCAGTAATTTTCTCTGGAAACATCAGATAAAAAATATATCCCATTATATACAACTGGAAAGAGTGACAGGCAGGCCACGTGATACATTTTTATGCAAGTGGGTTAAAAGTGGCAAGAATGATGAGTTACAATTCTTAACTCCAATCCTAGGCTTTAAAACTTCAGAGATATAGTGAAAAGTGTTATTTAGTGCACATACAGAATTTTACTGTGGGCTTTTAATACTTTTCCACAGAAAGTTCATTTTTGAAAGCTTAGGGTTGTGCTGGCTTTTTCAATATGCTGAAATACAAAATAGCAAACATTCGTGATACAATGCTGACCTCTTTTTTGCTGTAATCTTCAGGAAACTTGAGGTCTCTCTGTAGCTAAAGTGACATTCTCTTCACCACAAAACTGTCTCAACTATTTGAGCCACATTAATATCTCCCCTCCATAACCACTCAGTTAAAGCCAACATTCTCTCAATGGGTATATGATTATAAGAGATCTTATGCTGGTCCTTAACTGTTTTACATCCATATATTTTACCTTGTTAAACAAACTCTCTCAAAAGCAAGAAAACCATAGTTTTTCTTTTTCTAGCACTTGCTACTATGTAATAATGCTACACAAGCCTACAAAAAACTGCATTCAAGAAGTCAAGAGCTAAATGTACATTTGACCTCTGAACAATGCAGGAGTTAGGGGTGCTGACCCCCTGCACAACTGAAAATCCACATGTAACTTCTGACTTCCCAAAACCTTGACTATTAATAGCCTACTGTTGACTAGAAGCTTTACTGATAACAGAGTTGATTAACACATGTTTTGTATGTTATATGTAATATACACTGTATTCTTATAATAAAGTAAGCTAAAGAAAAGAAAATGTTATTAAGAAAATTATAAAAAAGGGGTGCCTGGATGGCTCAGTTGGTTAAGCATCAGACCCTTCTGACACTTGATTTTGGCTCAGGTCACGATCTCACGGTCGTGGGATCGAGCCCATGCTGGGCTCTGTGCTGAGCATGCGGCCTGCTTGGCCTTCTCTCTCTCCCTGCCCCTCCTCCTTTCATGTGCGTGTGTGCTCACTCTTTTTCTGGCTCTCAAAATCAATAAACTTTTCAAAGAAGGAAATCGTAAAAAAAAAAATCCATTCACAGTAGTATACTGTATTTATCGAAAAAATCTGCATAAAAATGGACATACACCGTTCAAACCCAAGTTGTTCAAGGTCAAATGTGTTTTATTTCCGATGTTCTCTCTGAAGTGCTGTTTCCGCACTTAGGGACACCCTTGTGAGTTCTGGTGTTGACAAGGAGAAAGACTCAAGTTTTGAAAAACCTAAGCAGAAACGTCATCACATTAAAAAAAATAAAGAGGAGGGGCGCCTGAGTGGCTCAGTCGGTTGGGTATGCAACTTCAGCTCAGGTCACCATCTCACGGTCCGTGAGTTCAAGCCCCGCGTCGGGCTCTGGGCTGATGGCTCAGAGCCTGGAGCCTGCTTCCAATTCTGTGTCTCCCTCTCTCTCTGACCCTCCCCCATTCATGCTCTCTCTCTGTCTCAAAAATAAATAAACGTTTAAAAAAAATTTTTTAAACATAAAGAGGAGAAATTGGATACTTATCTGGAAAACTGTTTCCTTCTGTAATAAGGGATTCCCACTAACCACCTTCCCCCTTAAGCACCCACACCACAGGAAAGGAGATAATGCCTGGATAATTCAAGCACAAGCAGCAAGAGCTAAATTTTCTATTCTTTGCCCAATTCTTTCCCTTTTGAATACAAAAAGAAAAACATGTAAGAAGGAAGGAAGCTAATATTTTGAAGTCTACCCCCTAACAGGTACATCACTAGCCATTTTACATATGTTATATCATATATTATCCACACTGTGCCAATGAGACAATTGAGGCTCCGTGAGTTTGAGCAGGTTACCAAAGGCCGAAGTCTTTTCTTCCCCCCACTACACTCAGCTAGAGTTTGTCCCACAGTTCAGTCATTCATTGAGAAAATATTTATTGAGCACTTGTTACTAGTCACCATTCTAGGCACTAGAAATAGGAATCTGTGTGAAGCAGACCAACTCTTCTCATGGAATTTACATTCTCGTGATGAGAGACAGAAAACAAATAACCAGACAGAATAATTTCAGTTATAATAGTTTGCCAATATGATTTACTTACAATGATAATCGAACCTCTTTAAATAGCTATAATGAGATTAAATAGTTACAAGAACTAAAGGGGGAGGGGATAAAACCCATGACAATTGGTAACACTGCGGCCTTCTTGCCCATTACTAAGCCCTCAATACATCTTTTAATACATCAGAGAGAGGGAGGGGCACCTGGGTGGCTCAGTCGGTTAAACGTGTCAGACTTCGACTGAGGTCATGATCTCGTGGTCTGTGAGTTTGAGCCCCACATGGGGCTCTGTGCTGACAGCTAAGAGCCTGGAGCCTGCTTCAGATTCTGTGTCTCCCTCTCTCTCTGCCCCTCCCTTGCTCACACTCTGTCTCTCAAAAATAAATAAACATTAAAAAAATAAAAAATAAATCAAAGAGAGGGAAAACAAAGGATAGCTTTAATAATGCTCAGTTTCTTTACAAAATGACTGTGTGAGATACCAGAATGGACAGCTCCCACAATGTTGTTTGTCAAACTCAAAACACCGCCTCTTATCCTGTTTTTACTAAGGTAACACTGCTTTATTTGAAAAGTTGATTTTTAAAAATCAAGACAGTATTGTAACTTGACACATGTCCTTACAAGGAACAGAAAGGCGTTTCAACATCCACAGCATAAAGTTCCCCAGGCTGCACACGGTATCCATTGGGCAATGGCACCCAGCTGTCCCTGTAGAACTCAGGGACCACAGTAGTCAGAAGCAGGCAGGAAGGGCCTGGCCCCAGTGTGGCAATTGCCATTACCGTCCACAGTCCAAAAATATACTGCACATCAAACTTGAAACATATGCAAAATTCTAACAGTTTTGTTTTAAGCAACAAATGGTGTAAGTCCCCCCCCCCTTCCCTCACCTAATTATACAAAACTATTTATAAGCTGACCAAATTAACTGTTAGCTGTGTCTACCGCTGCCTCTCACGATAGGTATAATGGGGTGTATAATGTGGGTTGGCCCATGTCACGAAGGCTTGTAAGTTACTCTGAAACTCTCAAGGAAGGCTGTTAGCAAGTGAATGCTCCCGTGCAGAAGGTAGAAGGCAGCGTAGACACCAAGTGCTGAGAGCAGCACTTCATTCACAGGGCTCTCTCTACCTTTCTGCCAAAGCACTCTGCAAATCTATTTTTGCTCAGAGAAGCTGAGGGGGCTGTTTTAGGCTCATCGGTGTACACTTTCCATTTCCTCCTGGGACTGTCACACTCCAGCAGCTAAGGTCCTCAACGGAGCCTCAGCCCCCCTTCTAGAATCTTTTCCTCCCTTGCTTCAGAAGGGAGCGCCAATCCTCAGGAGGAGAGCGGCATCCACAAGCCAAAAGTTTGCCGCAAACTTTCCATGAGATACCAACCCTCGCCCCAAATGTATTACACCCCACCGCCCGCCAAAATGTAAATACTAACCCCTACTCGAGAATGAGTCCCCCTTCTGTTGCTGGGGAGGAACCCTAAACTCTCTCCCACCCCCCAGCCAACGCCGGAGTCCGAGAGGACTCGCCCGGGTCAGAAGGGGATTGCTCTCCGCCACGACCCCGGGGGCGCGGGAAGGGGGTCTCCCAGGAAGCACACACCTGAGATCCGTCCTGTCGCGCGAGGGGAGCGCAGGAGCCCCCAGTTCCTCCCGGCGGGGCGGAGTCTCTGCCTCCCCCCGAATCAGAGACTCGGCCCTGATCCTCGCGGCGCGGCGCGCGTGGCTGTCACTCCCGGGCAGCCCGGGCCAGTGCAACCCGCCGCGGCCCCGCCTCCCCGGCGACTTCCTCCCCCCACCCCCACCCCTCCCCGCTGCCGCTCCTCCTCCCTCCCCTGGGGCTGGCGCGGCGGCCGCGTCCCGCCCGGATTCCTCCCGCCCGGGCCGCTCGGCCCTGCAGGGAAACGCGGAAGTGGAGGCGGGAGCCGGGGCCGAGGCGAGGGGGTGAAGCGTCGCGAACCAGCGGGCGGCGGGCGACCCCGAGGAACGTGACCTGGCGGGGCCGCGGGGCCGCGGGGCCGCGGGGCCCGCCGGGTGGGGCGGCGGCGCGCCGAGGCGTTGGCCCTCGCCCCGGGCTGCGGCTCCCGCCCCGCGCCCCGCCTTGCTCGCGGGCTGGAAAGCCTGGGCTGGGCTAGGCCCGGGGACGGTGGGGGAGGTGCCCGGTTGCCTCGGCCCTGGCCACCTGCCCGCGAGAGAGGAGACACCAGACCGCCTGCACGCCGGCGGGCTGGCTTACCTGATTTCTCGTCGTCCGCCCTGGATCTGACTTCCCCTCCTCGGCAGAAAGGCTTCCCTGGGCCTAGAAACGCTTCTAGGAAGCGGGCGGACCCCTGGGACCCGGCCGTCAGAGCCCAAAGCCCTCGCGCGGACCCCCTCCGCACGCTCTCGACCTCCCGACCTGCCCGCTGAATGTCAGCGCAGGAACCCGCAGGGAAGGCCAAGCCCCGGCGGGCGCCGGGAGGTGGGAGAGGTGGGGATGCCGAGCGAAGGCGCCTCAGGCCCGGCCTCATACAGGTGGGGGGAGGCGCAGAGCCCCGGCAGCGGAGCAGCAGGCTTCCCAGATGCACCCCCTAAAACCGACCCTGCCCACTGAGCATGCCCAGCTTACTTGGAACCACCAGAGCTAAGCAAGCCCAAGTGGACCCAGGGAGGGCGCACATGGGCTCAAATGGACCCCATATCCTTAAGACCTTTCCTCCAACAACCTCTGGGAGTTTTGCAAAGAAGGTTTCTACCGTGGTGTTGGAAAATACCCAGGGGAGGGTTGGAAAGACCTTCCAAAGGAAGGCAGCCAAATTAGTTTGAACCCAAATCGCAGTGCTGGGTTTTTTAAAGCCAATTACTTATTAAGTCATTTGCTAATTTCTTTAAGTCATAATTTAATTAAGTCATAACTATTGTAATTGGCATAAAGTAATGTGTAGATTCATTGGGTCCCAAGCTCACAGTAAATGTCAGGAAACCAGCCTGTCCAAATGGTTCTCAACCTTGGATGCATATTAGAATGGGAAGGCGGGTATAAAATGATCAGTCCCAGGTTCCCACTCCCACACCGAGCATAGATGGAACCTGGAAATCCTTACGTTTAAAACTGTGGCTCTGAAAGGGCAGTGGTGGGAGCCAGCAGCAGCATCGAAGAACTTAATGGAAATACAAATTCTCGGCTTCACTCCCAACTACTTGATCCCTAAACTCTGGGGCTGGCACCTAGCTATCTGATTTAACAAGCTCTTCCAGTGATTCTCTTGCACACTAAAGCTTGTGAACAACTGCTTAAACATTCCCCTCAGGTATTACAGAGAACCCCTGTAACAAAGCACTGTTTCCACATTTTGTTCAAATCCCAATTCTATATCATTTATCTAGAAAAGCAACAGGTTACCCAGAAAGGGAATAATCTGGTTGAACTGAAGTGTCAGTCCTGTGTTTCCTTCCCACTAATTCTCCCAGAACGGTTCAGTTCTTGGAAAATGGAGACCACCTATTTCCTTCTGTACCCTGGTATCTACCACAGTGCCTATGACACAATAGATGTTTGATAAGTGTTTACTGATTTGAAATGAACGTTTAGATGAACGATTTGTTCCAGACTCTATTATGTCTACTGTTTATTTCCCCCCACAAAATCCTGGTCACCTTGCTAGCTAACAAGCCAGTGGGGATTCAGTTCTCAATAACCCATGGCCATCCCTAATGGCCGAAACCAAAGTCAGACTGATGGCATAGAACAGGGGAGAAGGGAGAGGATTTTGAGGAGCTGAGAAAAGTCAGAAGCATCGGACATAATTTCATTTGCCAAAACTGGGGCCAAGAGCGACCAGAGGAGAGCAGAAGGACACTAGGCATCTGCTGGATTTCAGGAAAAGCACCAAAGGAAAAGGTGGATATGGGAGGGCTTAGGCAAGGAGAGACAAGAAACTTACCATCATGAGCCTACCGGTCACTCTGGACCTTCTTTTTCTAAACAACCCACCTCTGGCTCCATATCTCCATCCTCTAAATACATCTAATCTCAACCACAGCCTTGAAAAAATAATTTTAAAATTAAAAAAACTGTTATTTTTTAAATGTTTTTTAATTTGAGAAAATTAATGTCAGCAGGGGAGGGGCAGAGAGAGGGAGAGAGAATCCCAAGCAGGCTCTGCACTGTCAGCTCACAGCCCCATGCAGGGGCTCCATCCTACAAACTGTGAAATCAGGACCTGAACAGAAATCAAGAGTCAGACGCTTAACCAACCTAGCCACCCAGGTGCCCCAAAATAGAAAATTGTTATAAAAGTTACTTCCAATTACTGCATAAAACATGGTAATTTGTAAGTATTCAGCATAAATTAGGCATCCACTTGTTCACGACAAAAGTGGCTAAACACTGTTCATTTTTAAAGATAAACACTAGATAATTTCCAAATGCAAAGGTTTACGCTACTGTGCTTTAAGACTCACAGAAACTTACAAAACCCAAAATTATCCTCTGTTTATTCCATCAATATTTTCTAGACGGAATACAATATTAAAATAAATTGTTCCTTTTAGCCTTATACATATCGCTTTAAAACTTAATATACTATTTATGAGTACCCAAAGTAGCTTTCTGCCTATGTCTGCCCCTTTGTCTGACTTATTAGGACAAGAATTCCACTGAAAGTTCAGTTGCTGATTAGGTTATATGACAGGAGTGTAAATTTCAAGATGCTTAAGCAATTTCTTTTTACTATAAAGATAATTTTGTGGGGAGGAGGGGAATAATCATTAATTTAGGAATTATTATTGCATTAGATCCACCAACAATATATATGTTAAAAAAAAAAACAAACAACCTTGCCTACACACATATATACTTGCCACATCTTCTTTTTGCTCATGGAATTAAAACAAAACCAAACAAACAGGTTGAGGGCTAAAAAAGGGAAAAAAAACCCAAAAACAACTTAGTGAGGGTGTAGGAGGGGAAGCACTCCCCATAAGTAAATCTAAAAACATGAAGTAATTATTTCAGCAGGAAGCAATCTACTAAAGACCAGTATCTCAGGAAAGTTGGAGTCTTAGGTGTTTCTCTGTGTCATCACAAGCATGACTCAGCATTTGGAAGGAACTTGTGTTTACCGTCTTTCAGATTAAGGGTGTCAAATAACTTTGGTGCCACCTAACTCTTTTCTTGGGTGCCTAAGAAAACTTCAGGACTGCCATGGGTGTTCGGTCTCACTCACATGGCTACCAAAGTCTGAAAAGCGTTCCCTTTTTCAATTGTTCCTGTTTTACCAAAGCCTGAGTTTGCCCCCCCCCAATTAATTTATCTTGCATTTTAGTGTTATCAGATGAATTTAGGTTATTTCCTGGATTCACGTGTAACAAAAGGAACAAGTTCTTCCTTTCCCAACCCTGGAGAGTAGCCTATCTGCTGCGAAGACATCTTAAACACAACCGCTGGGGGTGAACTTTCCCCAACATGGAGGAACCTTCCACTGGTGATACTATTGTCCACCTTTTACAACCATCTCTATATGCTGAGGGTCAACTGTTTCAGTTCCTGCCCATTTCTACAGAGAAACAAATTTTCCTCAAGTGGTCACAGGTCACCAAAGTTTATGATAACATTTATGGAATATAAGGATTGCAAGGGGCCATAAATGTTATTAACTCTCACACTTTTGTTTTACAAACAATGAAATCAAGGCCCCACAATATGAAGTGACTTACCTAAACAATAGCTAAACAATAGAGCCAAGATTAAAATGAGAAACTACGTAGTATACAGAACAGTGTATGGGCTTCAAGTCCACTCTCTTCCAAGTTCTTTAACCTAAGTTCTCCAGTCTCCCAGAACCTCAGTTTCTTTATCAGTGGGTACGTTAATAGTGAACATTCACATGGTGTTTATTCTGTGCCAGGCACTAGGCTTAACAAGGTCCACGTAATCTTTAATAAGATTAAATTGGAATAAGTCTGAGTTTTTGGCTTCTTGATTTTGTTTTGTTTTATTTTTACAAAATAGGGAAATTGAGGCACAAAATTGTTAAGTAACATGCCCAAGATAACACAGCTAGCAAATGGCCACACTGGGATTTAGTGGGATAATCTATGCAAAAGGCCTGATGTATAGTTGCCAACAAAAGTATCACCAATTTCACTTCTCTTCCCTAAGGGTGTAAATCAGAGGCATTCTGACTCTTGCTTCAAAATTGGGCCAAGACACCTTTATTCTGAGCTCTGATCACTGTATGCTCACATATTTCTTCAGTTATATTATTTTAGTACAGATCTTCCCCAAATTAGGATGGAGTTATGTCTTGATAAACCCAACACAGCTGGAAAATATCAGAAGTTGAAAATGCATGTAATACACCTCACCTACAAAACATCAGAGCTTAGCCTAATCTACAGGTGCTCAGAACACTTACATTAGCCTATAGTTGGGCAGAATCATCCAGCACAAAGCTTATTTTGTTTTTTTTTTAAATTTTTTTTTTCAACGTTTATTTATTTTTGGGACAGAGAGAGACAGAGCATGAACAGGGGAGGGGCAGAGAGAGAGGGAGACACAGAATCGGAAACAGGCTCCAGGCTCTGAGCCATCAGCCCAGAGCCTGACGCGGGGCTCGAACCCACGGACCGCGAGATCGTGACCCGGCTGAAGTCGGACGCTTAACCGACTGCGCCACCCAGGCGCCCCCAAAGCTTATTTTGTAATAAAGTGTTGAAAATCTCATGTAATGTAATGAAAACAGTACTGAAAGTGAAACCCAGAATGGTCATCTGGGTACAGAATGGCGGTAGGTGTATCAGTTGTTCACCCTTCAGATGGCGCTGCTAAAAGAGAGTGATAGCCCACTGCTGGTGTCCAGCATCAGGAAAGAGGGCTGGACCACACACCTCTAGTCCAAGGCAAAATCCAAATTCAAAAATTCAAAGTATGGTTTCTGCTGAATGTTTCTTGCTTTTGCACCACAGTCAAAAAAAAAAAAAAATCCTTAAATCAAACCATCATAAATTGGGGACAACCTGTCATGTACATGATTTGGGACATACTGCATGCACCTATAATCCTACCCATTATTACAATAGTTACAAACATTAAGGAGATAACCAAGCATTAAACAACCACTACAAGTTTACCCCTTACAAAGAAAACAAAACTAATACAGAGTTTCTAAACGATGAACAATGCTGTCCACAAAAATCTTAAAACAAATCCTTAGCCAGGACCAGAGCAGTGATGTTGGGGCTTTGTGATGAGAGCAGCTCACTTAGCAGATCTCTGCCTACTTGTTATTTGAATTTTTAAAAGCAGAATTATAGACATCTAAAAATAGCCGACAAAAAAATCTTCCCATGTCAGTGATTCTCAAAGAGTTAGGATCAAGAATAAGGTGAAAATATATGATCCTTGAAAAGATGAAATAAAAATACTAAATATACTTTTAAATGGGTACTTGAAGTTTTATTTCTGCTTTATAAGAATCTGGGAAAGTATTTTTAAAATAAATTTTTAAAGCATCAGTATAAAGTGGCACCAGGAAACTTACTTAGATTTAAAGGCCTTGAGGGTGAAGGAAATGTGAACTCCTTCCTCAGGCAGGCATCCACTGTGTTCCTAGGACAGAGCAGCACTGAAAACAAGCTTTTTCAAATGTTGATGATGTAAATTGAATAATGTTGACTCTGGCACATAGCCTCCTATTTAATAGCGGCAGGAAGGTTGTGGGTAAACAGAAATGTCCCAAGAAACTCATGCAGAGAACATGAATAAGTATTAGGTTCTGATGTGGGAGCTGAAACAAAATGGAATACTGGGTTCCTCAGAGTAAATCTGTTGATGACTCAGTGACAGAGGCAGCTGAGCCAAGGGTAAGCAGCCTGAGAAACCAGAGATTTGTTGAGTTCCACATTCTGAATACCTGTTACATAATCTGGAAGCGGCTTGGATCTCAGCAGTAGATGATTCAAATAAATTTAACCACTGTTTGTAATGTTGTAATGTGATTTTTTTTTTAAAGGATCAATCTAAACAGCAATAGTAGAACAACCATAGCTGTGGACAGCGTTTATGTCTGTGCATGATTAGCTTTAAAATGAGAATGTTGTGTCTTAATTCAGCAGCCCGAAACACGTGGGCAATGACCTAATTTCTGTCAAGCCAAGAGGAAGGTACTTTACACACAAGGGTACCAGCCAGAGAGTTAACAGGTGCTGTTCCCTCAGCAAATACCTTGGCCTCAAAAGCAAATCTCCATTCTTCCTCTATCAGCAAGAGCATCACGCAAAGCTGAAAAAGGAATGATAGGAAAGTAGAGAATCTTTCTTCTGTTATCATTGGGTTACATACTGAAGTTTATTTTTGAAATAGCTCTTCAAGGGGGCATAAAACAGGAGAGAATGTTTCCATGTAACCCCCACCAAGAGGAAATTTGCCCATTCAGTGGAAAGTCTATTGTTTTAAAATTCTCTAGACCATGCTGTAAACAGATAATCCCTTTCCCTTTCTAACTTTTAACTCTGGTCAGGTTTCTGAGAACTGAGATAACCTGATATGTGATAAGAAGCCAGAAACTGGTGTTAGGACATCTAAAAAATATGTTTCTGGTATATTTAAAGTATGCGTGTTCCAGAAATATTTTTCAATAATCAAATGTGGAGGAAGACAATCTTTCCTGAGTATGCACTCTTCATTGTCAACCTGGGTCCCTTGTGGTTTTGAAACAGAGCAGAAGTCCCTGCTCTCACAAAGATCGCCTTCCCACAGTGAGTCTCAAAGTGCTGCAGGGTGAAATTCTAGCTTCTCCATCATTATACTCACTAGACACAGTTTATTTTTTAAGTTTATTTATTCATTTTAAGAGAGAGCAAGAGTGCACTCTCAAGCAGTGCACAGAGAGGGAGGGAGAGGGTCCCAAGTAGGCTCTGCACTGTTAGGAGTGGTCCAATGAGGGGCTCGAACTCACCAACTGAGCCACCCTGGTGCCCCACCCTAGATACAATTTACTACGCGCTTGCTCTTGGGCCAGATGAAAAGCAAATAGTTCCGAGGCTTATGGACCCAAAGCAAAGAATTAAAAGCTATCCTGTAGTAGACAGAATAGTGGCCTCCCTGGAACCTGTGAATGTTACAGGCTGGGGCTGGGGGTGGAGGGTGTGGTGAGGAGATGTTGCAGATTTAATTAAGAATCTTGAGATGGAGACATTATTCTGAATTATCAGAGCGGACTCCAAGTGCAATCCTGCATATCCCTATAAGATTGAAGTAATCTTATAAGGGTGGGTGTGCTTGAGTCGCTCAGTCTGTTAAGTGTCTGACTTTGGTTAGAATCAGTTCATGAGTTCAAGCCCTGAGGCAGGCTCTGTGCTGACAGCTCAGAGCCCAGAGGCTGCTTTGGATTCTGTGTCTCCCTCTCTCTCTGCCCCTTCCCCTCTTGCACTCGAAAGAAAGAAAGAAAGAAAGAAAGAAAGAAAGAAGGAAAGAAAGAAGGAAAGAAAGAAAGAAAGAAAGAAAGAAAGAAAGAAAGAAAGAAAGAAAGAAAGAAATGTTTAAAAAAAATTAAAAAAAAAGATTGGAGTAATGGAAAGGTTTTGCAGAGATAGAAGAGTAAAACACAGTGTGATCATGGATGCCGACTGGAGTAATGCAGACACGCTAAGAAAAGCCAGCAGCCACCAGAGCTAGAAGAAGCAAGTAATTAACTCTCCCTTAGATACATTGGAGAGAGTGACGTCCTGCTGACTACTGATTTCAGTCAAGTGACACTGACTTTGATCTTCTGGCTTCCAGAACTGTGGGAGAATATATTCCTATTGTTTTAAACCAACAAGCTTATGTAATTTGTTACAGCAGCTACAGGAAACTCATACAGCTTCCTTCATTTATTTCTCTGGCACTAATGCCAATCTATCCTCGTGGAGCTGACCCTTCAGGGTGTTTTTTATTCAAGATGCCAAAGCAAGGGCCCCTGGATGGCTCAGTTGGCTAAGCGTCTGGCTTTTGATTTCAGTTCAAGTCATGATCTTACAGTTTGTGAATTTGAGCCCTGCACCTGGCTCCACGCTGACAGTGAGGTGCCTGCTTGGGATTTTCTCCCTTTCTCTCTGCCCCTCCCCCACTTGTGAGCAACTTCTCTTTCTTTCTCTCCCTCTCACTCTCTCTCAAAATAAATAAACTTAAAAAAAAAAAAAAAGGATGCCAAAGCAATTTACAACCATGTAAATGGACTCCATTTTCCACCCTGTGGTACATCCAACTGATACCAGAGCCTTCTAAAATTTGAGAGATGCCGGGACCATTTTACATTTTTTGAGCTGTCTAGTAAGTAAAAAACTGCCAGAACAAGTTTGTTTGTTTTTTTTTAATTATACTATAATGTGAATGTTACAATTAGCCAACTCATGCATAGCAAAAGGACTTCAGTAACTGTCCATATAACTCATTTAGAGATAAGAGCAACATTTTAAATGTGGGGTCTGTGGGTGACAGATTGTTGCACCACCCAGGTCTTCCTCCAAGTAAAACTCAGTATGCCAGCTGCTGGAAGCATCTTTGGCCACCTCGTTCAGAATCTGCCTCTACTGCAGAGAACTACCTCATTCAAGGTCATTCCTTTCCTGGGCTAGTGCTTATCCTGTGACTGAGTGACGAGGGGTATAAAGACTCTGCTGGATAATTGGGAGGTAACTCTGATGGGCTGCTGGCACTCCAGAACTACCCGAGGGGCCAGAAGTGGTGGGGTGGAGGGGGAGAGGGGAGGGGGGGAGGCGACTAAGGCTTTGTTGGGCTCTTGTCAACATTTACTTCTCCCTCTGCCCAATCCTGCTTCTGCATTCTTCTTTCCACAAGTATCCCGAATAATAACCTGCATGGCTTACTCTGTCTCAGTAACTGCTTCCAAAAGCCAGCCTGCACCAGGGCCCTTCATAAATGTGATGCCCAGCTAACCAAAACCCTTGAGTTCCACAGAATTTTAAATTCACCCTTTCTGCTTGTTCCTATTTCTCCCCTGGAATTGTACATTCCGGTCCAGTTCAGATAAAGAATCATCCCCGAGGGTCGGAAACCTCTGCAATGTGCTGGACCCTATCAAAAGGCATAAGGCTTCTCCAAAGTACATGCCATACAAGAGCATGTGTTGCTGAATTTTTCCTTGTCCTTTCAGGTTTTTCATACTGTTTCTAGCATTAGTCAATTAGCAGATACTTGTCCCGAAAGCCCTGTACGAGGAGGCATTAGACCTAGGAAAGCTTCCTGGATGACAGGCTGCTTCAGTCTCCTTTGCACCAGGCACTAGCCTACTGTTCCGGGAGCAAAGTGCTCTATGCTCTTATCACAGTCCAGATTGTAGCAGTTGATAGTCTTCAGGTCGAAGTTTGCATACACCTCCCAGGCAAGATGAAATGAATCTGGCCTAGATGCACGGTGAATAAGGTGTGGTGGAGTCTGTGGTAACTTGGAGAGAGCTAACCACATCAAAAGAGGTTAGCCCACTGCCTCAACCCAGTGCTCAAACTTGGCGTTACCAACTAGGACGAGAGAAGTTACGTGATCCCCTGTGTGATGCAATATGAAGGCCACATCATGACCTTTGAATTATTTTTGCTCCATATGTTTAACCTGAATTAACCAAGCCTTTAGATATGAACTCCAGTTCACAAGGCAACTGACCCCTTCACTCAGATGATGTCATAGAAGAAAAGAATGGAGGTGGGGGAGAGCCTGATGTAGTGTAAAAGTGACTAATGTGACATAACCAAATGCAATGACTGTCTTTTCATTGGATCCTGGCTTGAAAAGAAAATGAGTGTAAATGACATTTGGGGTCAATAAAGAAATCTGAATATTGACTGAGTTACAATGACATTAGGGAATTACGAATGTTTTGTTTTGTTTTTTTTTTCAGTATGATAATCACATTGCAGTTGTGTAGGAAACCATCTTTATTTTTGGAAATGCACGCTGAAGTATTTGGGATGAAGTAATATATCCACTTTAAGATGGTTCAGCAAGGGGCACCTGGGTGGCTCAGTTGGTCAAGTGACTGACTTTGGCTCAGGTCATGAAATCATGGTTCACGGGTTCAAACCCTGCATCGGGTTCTGTGCTGACAACTCAGAGCCTGGAGCCTGCTGTGGATTCTGTGTCTCCCTCTCTCTCTGCTCCTCCCCTGCTTGTACTGTCTTTCTCCCTCTCTTTCTCAAAAATAAATAAACATTAAAAAGACTTTAAAAAAAAGCTGGTTCAGCAAAAATATAAATGTTTAGATATGTTTTTAATTCCATAATAAATATGGCAAAATATTAACAATTGGTGAATATAGCAGTACTTGAAAAAATATCTATTTTTCTTTTTACTTTTCAGTAGGCCTTGAGATTTTCATAATCAAAATCTTCAGAAAAAAATGAAAGCAGCAGCCTTTACTCAGTTTTTGTCCATTACTGTCACATGGGAATGCAGTCCGGTGTTACTAGATAAAGTACTCTGAATTTCCAAAAGACACTGGAAATCTGGAATCTTTATGTAAAATGCTTTTGCCGCTTAGGAAAATATTTGCAACCATAACTAGAAACAAATAAACAACGCCTCTGTGCAGGCCTGCTACAACGCATCGGGATACCGGGATTGACTCTCGGCCTCTGACCCACCATCTCTGGTTTAGATTCTTTGTACCTTAACCCTTTTCCTTACACCTTAGCCCTCTGACCCTGCATCCTGGATTTTCCTCTTTCTCAAGGCGGGATGTGGCTAACTTAGTTCTTTTCTCACTCTCGCTCTTCTTTTTTCCTAACTAGCCTCTGCCACTTTGCAGTTTCACTGAGCACTTGGCAGATTATGTGGGAATTAATCAAGCTATGGGCTTCTCCGGAGTATCAGATGATTTAGCAAACTCGAATTGTTTAATAATTATCCTAGGGCACTAAACATTATCCTAATGATCTAAAATAGTTATTAAACCTTCCCACTTAAGATTATTAAATTGCAACATCTGTCTTCAGGAAGCATTTCAATTGCATGTAATATTTGTGAAACATTTACAACTGCTTTTAGTTATATCTCATACCCTGTGATAGGTTTATAGTTTTTTCCTTATTTAATGGCTGAAAACACGAGGCACAGAGTCCTAAAGGTAACTTGAGTCCTCTGTACGAGGAGGTATTAGGCCTACCAACCTTCCTGGATGACAGGCTGCTGTTTATCCAACTGCGCCACGTTCTCGCCAGCCCTTGTTTGCTTTATTAGCTAATTACCGGCTGCATATTCATCCCAGGTCCCAACTATATTAAGGGCTATTTACTAGCTAAAATCAATACCCTTTCGATTAGACACCTGGCGTGGCTTTTGGTAACTAAGCATTATTTGGGCTTCACTGCTTTTACTCCATCAGGGAGATGGGAAAGTGCTTTGTTTTGATTTTTCACACTTAGTGGCTACTGCTCTTAGCAGTAGGAGATTAAGGGCAGTGGAGACTCACTCTGCCATGGCAGAAACTAGGAACAAACATAATATTTACTGGACAAGGAAAGGGGCAATGAAAAATAAAATGACAAACAGTGATTTTACTATTTTAAGGTTCTTTTTCAAATATATGAATCTCTTTGGATATATGTCCGGTCCCCAGGCACTATATGGACCCTAAAATTACAAAGATAGATAAATTACATTCTCCAACCTGGTCACGTTGGAAAGAATGGCATTGAAACAATAATTATTATAAAAGAATGAAAAGAGCAAAAAGTAGTAGAACTAGGTTTTGGCATAGCATGGCAAAACCTTTCCAGAAAGAAAAATTCCAAGAAGTCTGTTTGTTAGTGACGGTGGTGAAACCAACCACCAGGCTCTTGTTAATGTAGGTAGTTTATTACAGAAATAATAAAATATTATGTTCAGTTTGGAACCATGAAAATATATAGACAAAAGAGAAAAAGATCACCATAATCCTCCCTACAGATCATAATGAACCATTGTTGATAGCTTGCCATAAACACTTTAACAATGTTTTCTCGGATATATATGGACAACTTTTTAATATATCAAAAAACAAAACATGTGTGAAGACATTGGTTGAATCAAATAATTCAAAGCCAGATCTTGCAATATTACCTTCAGAATATTACTTCAGAAAATATTACTTCAGAAAATCTACTTAATCTCACTGAGCATCAGTTTTCTTTTCTATAATACATGGGTAATGATACTACCTTAGTGGATTATTATAAAAATAATGATTTGAAAGAACTATAATTCTTAGAGCAATTCCTGGTGTATATAAAATACTGAACATATGCATTCAACCAACAAATATTTATTAAGAGTTTTCCATATTGAACACTTAGACCAGGTCATATGAACTATATATGGTAGCTATCTTAAGTATTATCACTACTATTAACATATGTTCTTTAAATCCTCTTTTATTTCACAAAATATCAAGAACATCTTTTTATGACAATAAACATGAATCTATATCATCATTTTTACTGGTGGCATAGCATTTTGATGGGAAGATCTATTATAATTTATTGAGCCAACCTCCTGTTCAAAGATGACTTTCAGTTTGTATTATAGTTAACATTGCTTTGAATATCTTTGTAACCATGTCCAACTGATTCTAAGGATATATCTTTTAAGTGGAATTATTGAGTCAAAGATGATGCACATTTTTAAAACTTTTTAACATCTGTTACTAGCTTGCCCAAGGAGAGCTTGCAAGTAGATGGAAAGGATACCAGAGCTGGGTATTAAAGAATAAGCAGAAAAGAGATGGGAAGAAAAGTGATAGAAAGACATCTATAAGAAGTTCATTGGCTTCAAGTTGTTTCAAGGTTATACTCTAATGCAATGTATCTTGTGGGCTAAATAGATTATAAGGACAGCTAGTTTTAAAAGAGAACTTTGCTGTTTAACTAAGGTAGGTGATATAAAGGATAAGGTTGGATTTTTTTCTTTCAACTCTGAAGAATACTCTTAAGGAGTTGGAGCACCTTCTGAAATACTACCATGCACATTTTCATGATCCACACTGGACAAGTCTTCAAGGAAGGCAAACCATTGTTACCACTTAGCCTAGTCTTCCACCATACTCAACCTTCTCTCTGCTCCCAGGACTTGTACAGAACTATAAGATACTTAATTCAGATCTGCTGTTGTTTTACCTTAATGTATGTAAAAATAACCTGGAGCACTTGTTTAAAAACGTTTGTTCCTAGGAGTAAAGGGTATCTACATAGATTTTGTCTCTGTAAAAACAAGTTGAGAACTAAGAATCTGCATTCTAACCAGAACCACCACCCCTGGCTAATTCAAATAAAGGTAGTCTTCAACGGCGTTATGATGAAAAACGCTTCGATAGATCCTTGCTGCTCAAAGGGTGGTTCCTATATAAGGAGCAAAAGCATCACCCAGGTCCTTGTTAGAAATGCAGAATCTTGGGGCACCTGGGTGGCTCAGTCGGTTGAGCTTCCAACTTCAGCTCAGGTCATGGTCTCACAGTTCGTGAGTTTGGGCCCCACGTTGGGCTCTGTGCTGACAGCTCAGAGCCTGGAGCCTGCTTCGGATTCTGTATCTCTCTCTCTCTCCCTCTCCCCTGCTCATGCTCTGCCTCTCTCTGTCTCTCAAAAATAAATAAATGTTAAAAAAAAAAAAGAAAAAGAAAAAAATAAAAAGAAATGCAGAATCTCAGACCTCACTCCAGACCTACTATACAAAATCTGAATTTTAACAAATTTCCTGGACAATTGGTATGCACATTTAATTTTGATAAACCTTGTTCTATGGGTTAACAGTCAGTTAATAATCTGGTATATCCAACATAGGAAAAATTTCCCTTAAAAAGTAGAAGTCCCATCCACTTGGCTTTTTGGGGGATCTTGAATCCAGATAATACTGGATACTGAGAAGATGCAACAAGAATCCTTGATCCTTCTAGAATTACTTGAGTGATCTTACGGAAAACAAATTCCCCAAAGGATAAACCTGTGGCAAAGAAGACCCCTTCACTAACATTCCAGGAAACATAATGAGGAAAAATGAGATCTGAATGATCTATTAACAGTACCCTAGTTATCCCCTTCAGCTTATATATCCATTTCTAACTCTTTTCTAGGTATAAATGACTTTATGGGAGGTTGCAGAAATATTTAAACAGCTTGAAGTATGATCAATAGATGCTAAATGAAATAAAATTGGCTTGGTTTTATGTCTCTTGTCAGTTTCTATTGACCAACCTTTTAAATTGTAAAATTATGCAGCTGAAACTAAAAGCAAATAGGGAAAATGATGGAGCTTTTATTTAGCATTACTAGTTGATATTTTAAGAGGGGCAAAATTGGTAGAAATACATCTTATTGAGTTACAGATTTTATTGGGTTAGTTTCTTATAGGAATCTGGCTGGATGCAAGTATATTGCAATCAAATGTGAACATTTGTTAGGATGTCCAAAGTTTCATCAATTAAATAATTACTTCAAATAGTTATGATGGGATTTGAAATAAGCCCAAAGGGAAAAACATATGTTGGATCAAGCAACATTTTTGTATCTCATAATTCTTTGTGTTTCAAATATAATTCCAGAGAAGATTCAAAGTTTGTTAGACCTTAAAAATGCAACACATAGGGGCACCTGGGTGGCTCAGTCAGTTTAGCATCCAATTCTTGATTTCGGCTCAGGTCATGATCTCATGGTTTGTGGGATGGAGCCCTTCATTGGGCTCTGTGCTGACAGCACGGACCCTGATTGGGATTCTCTCTCTTCCTCTCTCTCTGCCCCCCTCCCCCAAATAAATACACTTAAATAAAATAAATAAACATAGAATGTAACGTAACTTTAGTCTTCATCCTCTAAGTTTTATTCTAAATAAGGCAATGATCAATTTTGATTAACAACAACAAGAAAAGACAGAATTAACCACAGAGCACTTAAGAGTTTTTGATTGATACTCAAAATCACTTGTCTTGATGCTCATTTCACCATAAAACTACTTAGGTAAAACTCAAGGCGATGGTAGGAGACTAATCTCCCTTTCTTACACTGCAAAATTATGCACATTCTTCTATCTCTTTGAACTTGTTGATGATAAGGGGAACAATCATGATTTTAAAAGACAAAAGAGGTAAAGAAAATAAGAAAAATAGAAGGGAAAATATGAGAAGTGAAAGAGATCCAGATCAGATCAATCAGTAAGGAGACTTTATGTCACTCATATATAGAGACTTTTTTTTTTTTAGTTTGAGAGAGAGATAGCATGAGTGGCGAGAGGAGCAGAGGGAGAGGGAGAAAGATAGAGAATCCTGAGCTGAGTGTGGAGCCCAAAGTAGGGGCTCGACACCATGACCCTGAGCTGAAATGAAGGGTCGGACACTCAGCTGAGCCACCCAGCTGCCCCAGACATAGAGATGTAAAGCCAACAGTAATAGAGAAAGATCTGGAATGCTGATCCTTCTCTCCTTAAAACTGGAAAGAAATGCTACCTCTTCATGAAACTAAGCTTCAGTATTAGCTTTAATACTTCACAGTCCATTTGGTTGGCTGGAGAAAAGAAGTCTGTGTGCAAATCTCCTGGTTGTCACTTTATGATTCATGATATAATATTTCAAACTTTTAATATTTGTACATGCCTGTCACTATTTTTGCTTCCTTTGTTATTAACATTTTTCTGCAACTTGCTTTTTAATCTAACTTACTTTCAGTCTTACTTTTAACTTACTTCTTTTTTAAATGTTTATTTATTTATTTTGAGAGAGACAGAGAGAGACAGAGACAGAGAGAGAGAGAGAGAGAGAGAGAGAGAAAGTGGGGGAGGGGCAGAGAAAGAGGGAGAGAGAGAATCGCAAGCAGAATATTCCAAGCTGTCAGTGCGGATGGAGCCCGAGACAGGGCTCCATCTCACAAACCGTGAGATGTTGTGCTAAGCGAAAATCAAGAGTCTGATGCTTAACCAACTGAGCCACTCAGGTGCCCCTCAGTGATCCTTTTTATTGCTCATTACTTTGCAAAGAATGAGATCAAAGAAACAAACAGAAAGTGATCCAAAAAGCCAGATTCTTCTGAGTAAAACTGATCAATTCACCCTTCGGTGAACACCTACTATGTGTGAGGCATTATACTAGTTTCTGAAAATGCAAAGATAAATAAGACTAAATCCTGAACTCAAATTGTTTAAAATTCATGAGGAAATCAGGCCGTTAAACAGATAAATGTAATTGAGGGTGGTAAACATTACAAGAGAGGTATGTGTCACTGCCCCCAGGAGTACAAAGAGAGTGACTAACAGTGTCTGAGGACAGCCAAGGTGAGGTTTCAGTGAAGTCAGGTAGGGGCTAAGCTCCAAAAAGTGGCATCTTAATAGGCACTCAAGAATCATTTTAAAAGCACATGAATAAGTGAAGGAATAGAGTCAGATGTTAACTACTTGGATAAACAGGCAAAAATCAATCCAGATCTAACCTGTCCAGTATGTCAGGCAAATGAGCTTGAACTTTAGGACAAATTGATATAAAACGTGGGGACACTTTGAAATATTCTCACTTAATTTTAAGCCATGAATTCTGACACATTCATTTAAATAATATGTTTCATGTTCCAGTGTGATTTCAAAGGATGAGTTATTTCGATTCTTATACAACTGAGGTTTTGGGGGGAAATATACAATGGGGTAGAAGACCTATGATCGTTATCAGCTCTGTCGGTGACAAGCCAGCTATTCTTAGTCAAGCCACAGCCTCTCCAGGCCTAAATTTTTCTCAGCTTTGGTGGCATCCAATTTCGAGTTCTAGTTGCAAAATATGTTCAGATTCTCTCTCTCACCATCTTCACTTCACATTTTGGTCCCAGTTTCCATTATCTTTGGCACGGATTACTAAAATGTTTTAACTTGACTCATTGCTTCCTTTCTTGCCACCATGCACTGTATTCTCAACTCAGCAGCCAGACTACTCCCTTTAAGTAAAATCAGGCCTTTCCTCTGCTTAAAATCTCCTAATGGCTCCCCATACCATTTAGAGCAAGAACCAAAGTCCTGACCATGGCCACTACCTACCACTTATCTCCTTAATCTCATCTCCCATCACTTTCCCCTCCTTCATTCCATCTCAACCTCAGGATCTCCTTGCTGTTTCTTGGAAGGAAAAAGGAAGAGAGGGAGGGGAAGGGAGGGTAAAAGAGAGGGAGGGGGAAAGAAGGAAGGAAGGAAGGAAGGAAGGAAGGAAGGAAGGAAGCAAGGAAGGAAGCAAGGAAGCAAGGAAGCAAGGAAGGAAGGCAGGCATCTTCCATTGCAGGGACTTCAGACTTTGCACTTAATATTCTATCTGCAAGAATATCTTTCCCCTTAATACAAATCAAAACCACA
Organism: Lynx rufus; assembly: GCF_022079265.1. Lineage (NCBI taxonomy): Eukaryota > Metazoa > Chordata > Mammalia > Carnivora > Felidae > Lynx > Lynx rufus. Next base: position 75,630,185 of record NW_025814834.1, read on the forward strand.
CCGAGATACCACCTCACGCCAGTCAGAGTGGCTAACATGAATAAATCAGGAGACTACAGATGCTGGAGAGGATGTGGAGAAACGAGAAACCTCTTGCACTGTTGGTGGGAATGCAAACTGGTGCAGCCACTCTGGAAAACGGTGTGGAGGTCCCCCCCCCAAATTAAAAATAGATCTACCCTATGACCCAGCAACTGCACTGCTAGGAATTTACCCAAGGGATACAGGAGTGCTGATGCATAGGGGTACTTGTACCCCAATGTTTATAGCAGCACTTTCAACAATAGCCAAATTATGGAAAGAGCCTAAATGTGCATCAACTGATGAATGGACAAAGAAATTGTGGTTTATATACACAATGGAATACTACTTGGCAATGAGAAAAAATGAAATATGGCCCTTCGTAGCAACGTGGATGGAACTGGAGAGTGTTATGTTAGGTGAAATAAGTCACACAGAGAAAGACAGACACCATATGTTGTCACTCTTATGTGGATCCTGAGAACCTTAACAGAAGACCATGGGGGAGGGGAAGGAAAAAAAAAAAGAGAGGGAGGGAGACAAACCATAAGAGACTCTTAAAAACTGAGAATAAACTGAAGGTTGATGGGGGGGTGGGAGGGTGGGTGATGGGCATTGAGGAGGGCACCTGTTGGGATGAGCACTGGGTGTTGTATGGAAACAAATATGACAATAAATTTCATAATAAAAAGAAAAAAAAAACAAGAATAGCTTTCCCCTTAATGTGTCTTCACTTGAAGGTCACTTCTTCAGTGAGGCCTTCCATCACCACCATCTTTACAATTTCTCTCCCTTACCAATATTTTTCCTGGTTTATTTTTCTCCACAGCACCTATCACCATTTAGAGTACTATACATTTTGTCTCATTTACTGTCTCTTTTATTGATCTCCCCTATTACAGAATCTTAGTGCCACAGGGTAGGACTTCTGTTTTGTTCACATATGTTATCCTTAGTGACTCAAAGAATGTCTAGCACATAAAAGACCACCCCCAGTTTAATGAATGAATAAGGTAATTAATGAAAAGTAAAGAGTTTGGATTAGACTTCCTTCTCACTCTACTTTACCACAGTTGAATAACAGCACATGCGTCATTATACTGTCTAAAAGACGGAGGAAATGGAGCAGTTATCATCATCATAATATAATCCCTAAATCTGGTTAAATATTATGTAATACCTTTATGTCCTTTTTAAATATCATATATTAAAGACCTATTGATCCCTTCTGGGACTGTCATTATTTAGAATCTGTATGGGATACCTGATAGCATTCCCCATTTTCTAAACGCAAATGGCATTGAAATCACAATCATTTAGAAAGTAAGTACTCATGAAAGCAATGCCAGTACTCAATAACCTTTGAGAAAGTTTTCAGATCTCATCCATTCTGAGTGTAAAAACTTGATTTATTTTTTAATAAAGTTCACCAATAACATGATGCTGCTAAAGCCACTGAAATGTCACAGAGCTACAGAGCTAGAAAGTAACTTGGGATCATTTGATTCACACCTTTTCCGTAAAGTATGTAAATATCAAAGCCACTCAGGACCCACCTATTTCTTAGCATAGAAACACATTTAGACATATGTATGAGAAGCATGAATCCTCTCAGATAATAGACCCATTCTTTAAATTTTAATGTGAACGTTTAACCTCACATTGATTCTCTAATTTTGTGCTTCAGTATCAATTATTACAGAACTATTGGGTTTACCTTCCAGTTTATGTAAAATTTGAAGAATAAGAAACATATGTAAGTAACAAATTGTATGCCATTTACGTTCAACTATTAGTCTGCTTTAAAACATCAATTCTGAAAGTAGTTTCATTCAGAACGCTAAGACAAGAACAGATTAATGACATATGTTCTCTGTGTTTGTATTACAATATTTAAATTTAAGTAACAGCGAGACTGACACTGAGACCCTATCCTTCAATTATGAGGAAAAAACAAGCTTTGTCTCTGAGCGCTTTGTGCATTTGCATCAAAACTTTTAAATTTAACACTGCAAATTGTTTAAGCAGAAGTGGTTAATTCTTGAGGCAATCTGAATCCAACTGAATACTTTCTGCTCCTTTACTAATTGTGTTAAGTATATAAATCACTTCATCTACATTCTTCACACTCCCATGGAAGAAAATTCAGAAATTCAGAATGAAAAAGAAAACTGTTTGAGTTCCAGTTCGACCTTTTTAAAATACTAACTTTTTCCCCTAACACTCAGTTTCTTTACTAGTAAAACAGGGAAATGTTACCTGTCACACAGGGTTGCTGTGGAGCAAAATGCCTGAAAGATATTTGTGACCACAGGTAACTATAAACATAAAAGGCCATCATGGTTATTAATTTTGACATCACACCTACCAAAACAGCCCACAAAGTGCAAGTAAAACTCACGAAATATTGAAGCACCAAACTGCCATTTTTTTGTAAACTCAGCAAAAACATATTTGGTCTCCTATGTAGATTCTTCTCTCAGTTTTACATTCATTTGTCCTCATAACCAAGCTGGTTATCTTTATACTGGTGAGGAACAGGTTTTGCCATATTGGTTCTCATTTATTAGTATTAATAGCTAACATTTATGGAGCTAAGCTTATTACATGCCGGGCACTGTGGAAGAACTTTATGTGCATTAGCCCATTTAATTCTCCGAACAACTCTGCATACAATTGTACTAAGGAAGCAACTAAGAAAGAGATGGGAATGCCCTGCATAAGTCTACAGAGCTAGAGATAGAGAGGGGATTTGAACCTGGGTAGCCTGCTCAGGTCCTGTACTCTTAACCATGATACCATACCACAAGGGTTTCAGACAGTTGTCTGCAGTACTTTGTGAGGCTGACTGATAAAGCTTATGTCTTTATTACTCAGCGCTGTTAATGGAAGTCTCGGGTGATTACCAGTGTTCTCAACTGACTCAGACAAGGATAGTAAACTTCACTGAGGATGGTAAACTGAGCCAAGCAAACTACTTACTATCTGAGCGGGCTTGGCTTTTCTGGACAAGCAAAGTATTCCTTAAGCCTATGAAAGATGCTATAGGAAGAATTCTTCCCAATGATTATAAATGTGATTTTTTATACGTGTGTTGGTTCTATAATACAGGTTCATGGAGTCAGAATATGGCAATTACACTTGGAATCCTTGCCCTTCTGAGGAACAACTTAAGGTGTAACAGCCTTTAAGGTCATAGTAGAAGACATCATATTAACTTGATGTCTTTCAGCTATTTGGTGCTAAAGGAAAAACTGCTAGAAATGTCCATTGCTATATTCTTTAATATACAGAATTTAATATGACTGAAAAGTTGTACAAATAAAACATAGAGTAAATCTGTTATGGGTGTGTTATAGATCAAGTTGTCAAGAATATAAACCCTGGGTTCAGGATCCCGACCTTCCATTTACTTTTTGAAGGATCTTAAGCATGTTACTTTAGCCCTCCTTTCCCCTTCTCTTAACTAGAAGTGTTCCAGTTTATGGTAATTATTTTGTTGTTAGTTCAAGCTGAACAAAGACTGGTTTCTTAAAAGCACTATATGTATTTTTACTTATCTTCTCCAACCTTATTACTTTTCCTCCACTACATAAAATTAGTCTTAGGAGTGGATAGAAAATCACATTAAATTGGAAATAATTTGTCTGTGAGACATTCAGTTAATTGACCAAATGCAATATTCCTTCAACCAGAGTCATATCCTTTTTGGGTAAATATTGTGTTTATATAATAGGGAAAGGGGAAGAGCAAAGAGGTCTCTAAGTAACCAATAGCAATATTAACCTTTTAAGCATAAACTCAAGATAAGATGGTCATGAATGCTAAGGAGCAAAACAAAGTCAAATGGTCTATGACTTTGCAGTACTACCCCTTGCAGTAAATGAGTGCAAATAAAAAACAAAGACAAACATGTTACAGGTTCTTAGTGTCCAACCAAAGTTAAACCAGTTTCTATTGAGATCTTAGCTTTACATCTTCACTGGTAGGACAACACCATCCTGGATATAAAAAGCTCAAGGCATTTGCAAACAACTCAAAAGATGAATTTGTCCATTAGATCCACACATACTTAGAGAAACTAACTTTGCAAAATATCGAGGGGGCACAAAGTTATATAAAACATTGCCTTAGTCCTGTTCTCTATGCCAATAGCCTCCACTCTAGGGCCTCAGAAACTGAGCTGAACTGAGCCTAGGGAGTATTTCCTTTAGCCTGGGCTAAAGGAAATAAATACTCCCAAAAAAGGTGTACCAGGAAGCAAGGAAGTTGGGAATAATTTCTAAGAACAATTCTAGGGGCCACAGGGAAGAGGGAACAACAGAATATACACACACAAGCCACAATTTGGGAGCAGACAGCCCATGGAATGCCAGCACCAGCAGGGTGGGCTCTGGGTGGGCTGGTTTGAACAGCAGGAAATTAGACCTTTCTATGATCTCCTACACTGGTAGGATTCTCTGCTTGTGACTCTCTAGTTTCGGAAGAGAATTCACCCCGGCCAGGGAGGTTTTGTTTGCTCCTTCACATTATTGAGCACACATGATATGTTCCAATGTAAACTAGAAACAACAGCCTGGCCATCCATTGGGTTTTAATAAGAAGCTTGTGTTACAGGCAGCAAGAATGATCTCCTACGCAAGGAGCAGAAGAGCTATAATCAACTGTACCTATATCGATGCTAGTAACACATCAATTAAAAAGAAAAAAATGTGTCTCCGGAAAGGAGTTGGAAACACTTGCTTTGGAATAGAGAGGCACATTTCAGCTGCGTGCCACTCATCCAAGGAAGAGGAAGGCATGGCCCCTGGATCCTATTCAATTTCTGTAATGGAATGATATATACATAGTGAAAATGGAAACATTAGGTATTTTATAAACTGATGCCATTAAGCATTTGATTTTAAGATCAGTACCTCATACTCTAACTCCACACTTACCAACATCCATCAGATTATAGCCTGACTCCCCTTACACTTTAAGGATAAGAAGAAAATGTTCTGTTCATGAATACATAATAACACTGATGAAAGAGAACAGTGTAGTTTGAATTGAAACCAAATCATTGTTGTTCTGTTTAAACTGTATCCGACTCAGAGTGACGGTTTTATTCTGATGTACAAACAAACAAAGTTTCTGAGCTTGTAAAATTGAGGACCAGACCCTGAGCCATGCTAAACTCATCAAGGGAAATGCTCTCAGAAAGCACCCAGCCTGATTCTGATCTTGAGACCTGTCTCCATGAATTTCAAACTAATGACTGATAATTAGACACTAAGTTAAAGATATTCAGATGAGTATGTTTTTAAAAATAACTTGTATTGTTTTTATTTATTATAAAATGAATATATGTAGATGTTTTTTAAATACAGATAAGAAAAAAACTCAAAATTAAAAATTGCCTCTACTGATAATTAACTCATCTTTGTCTCACAACAACCCAGTGAGGTCAGAACTACTGTTATACCTATTTAATAGATTTTAAAACCAAGGTAGAAAGATTAAGTAATCCACTCTGGCTCACATAGCTGGTAAATGACAAGAGGGTGTGCTTCCTCCCACACCACATCTGTCCCATAATCCCTTCTTTCACACAGTCTTCTCCTTACAATTGCATACATTATTGTCCTTAGAAAAAGGTGGAAAATAGCATACATGCTTCTTCATGGTGAGCCTTTCTCCCCTTTAGCCCCATCCCCACAATACCAGGATGCATCAAGAAGGTATTGAGGGGGGCGCCTGGGTGGCTCAGTCAGTTAAGCGGCCGACTTCAGCTCAGGTCATGATCTCATGGTCCGTGAGTTCGAGCCCCGTGTCGGGCTCTGTGCTGACAGCTCAGAGCCTGGAGCCTGTTTCAGATTCTGTGTCTCCCTCTCTCTGACCCTCCCCTGTTCATGCTCTGTCTCTCTCTGTCTCAAAAATAAGTAAAACGTTAAAAAAAAATTTAAAACAAAAGAAGATATTGAGGTATCCATACTAGAGTGCCATTGCTTTCATGCCTTTCTGTTGACAAAACTAAGGGAAAAACTTTTTTTTTTTATCATGAGTTTTTAGTGATAATCTGCAGTTCAAATTCAGTAAGAGAGTTTTTCTCATATTCCCCCAATCTATATTTTTACCTCCCTCTCCAAGTGAGAAACTTAATAGCACAAAACATCAATATATTACTCATTTGCACTTATGTATCTTACACTTACATATTTGCACTTATGTATCTTACAATACATAAAAAAAACAGTTTCAGAATCAATTCATTGATACCTGTATTAGTGACACATTTACCATGTAAAATCAAGATTTTTTTCCCCCTTAGAATACATGTCACAAAGAATGTATAAAGTACTGTATTCAGATGTTATTTGAGTTCATTTTTTTGTGTTTCTGTGGCTATGTTTTATATATGGTTAGGCTCCCTGATTTCTGTTTACATTCAAATTTTAGGGTTTGCTTTCTTCATTATTTCTTATTAAATATAATTATTTGAATATATTTAAGTGGTTTGAAATACAAAGCTATATAAAAATGTACACTTGGGGCGCCTGGGTGGCGCAGTCGGTTAAGCGTCCGACTTCAGCCAGGTCACGATCTCGCGGTCCGTGAGTTCGAGCCCCGCGTCGGGCTCTGTGCTGACTGCTCAGAGCCTGGAGCCTGTTTCCGATTCTGTGTCTCCCTCTCTCTCTGCCCCTCCCCCATTCATGCTCTGTCTCTCTCTGTCCCAAAAATAAAATGAACATTGAAAAAAAAAAATTAAAAAAAAAATGTACACTCAATGATGTCTTATTCAATGGCCTCATTCTCACACATCGCTGTAGATTTCTCCTTCATGTTTCCATTTGCGGGGGAAACAAGTAAATGCATGTGTATGTGTGAGTGTGTGTGCTTGTACATGCACAGCAGAAGAGGCATGTGGCGGCCCAAGTTACATTTATAAAAGAACACAGTACATTTAAGGGCAAATAAGAAAATCTGCAAAGCTAGGATGATTAATGAACACAGCATTTGACAAAACAAATGTATAGATTTTGCAATGATACTTACATGATTGAAAGTGAAAATGAAAACATTTCATTCTCTCCCTAAAGTTTTGTGACCTCTAGTTTTATGCCAATCTCTGGCAACTTTCATGTCCACAAATTATATTTAATGTGTCTAACCCCTAAAATAATCATGAAAATAGCACTAGAAACATTTAGATTGGGAATAATTCTAAAAACTTGTCTGAAGGGAATGTTCTTCTTACACAAGTGGTTGTCAATTATTTTATCATCTACAAGTCTTCCTAAAGAAGCTACGTTGTAATTTTTTTAGGGAACTGGCATTTGCTTAAATGACTGAAATACTTTTACTAAGCTTCCTTAAATTAAAGCTCTGGTAGCCAAGATGTTACCTTTGTAGAAGAGTTTATTTGTGGAATTCAGTTTTCTTTCCTTCCTATTCATGTTGAATAGTTTCTTGACTTTCTGGCATCAGATTACTGTCTGGTCTAGCTTTATGTTACTTAAATCATAGGAGCCTATTAAGGCAAGAATTCACATTAAGAATGATGTTACTGTTATTAATAAACAAATACACTGGTTTCTGCCAAGCTAAAAAATTAATATTGTAGAATTTTAACTGCTGAGTTTCGTCTTCCTGATAACCTGATGTTTTCATTTGCTAGGACTGCAGCAACAAAGTACTACAAATTGTACGGCTTGAACAACAGAAATGTATTGTTTCACAGTTCTGGAGGCTGTAAGTCCAAGATCACGGTATTGGTAGGATTGGTCCTTATGAGGGTTGTGAGGGAGAGTCTGTTTTATGCTTCTTTCCTAGCTTCTGGAGGTTTGCTGCCAATCTTTAGTGTTCCTGGCTTGTGGAAGTATTGCCCCATCCCTGCCTTCCATATAGTCTTCTGTGTGTGTCTGTGTGTCTGTTTCTGCGTCCAAATTTCCCTTTTTTATAAGGACCCAGTCTTACGGAATTAGGGACCCCCCATGACCTCATCCCAATCACCTCCAAAGACCCTATTTAAAAAAAAAAAAAAAAGGTCACATTCACAGCTACCAGGGGTTAGTACTTACACATATGAATTCTGAGGAAAACAATTCAACACACAATATTTGATATATAAATTATACCAAAAGTTACATGTTTTCTATTACAGTATTGGAATAATTTTGTGATTTTGTAGTATGCTCGGTGCTATTATTATAGGATATGAGAAAGAGAAGGGGGTGGGGGGAAGGGAGAGAGAAAGAGAGAGAGATTGTTTTTAAATATTTCCAGGCCTCAGTTGGAGTTTTCTATCAAAGAAATTTTGATTACTATTCATGTATATTGATGATTCTTGATAGGTTACTTTGCATATACAATTCCTAATGTCAATCAGAATATCTGGACACTGGGGCACTAGGTGGCTCAGTTGGTTAAGCATGTGGCTCTTGATTTCAGTTCAGGATCTTGTGGTTTGCAGGATTGAGCCCTGCATCGGACTCTGCACTGACAGTGCAGGGCCTGCTTGGGATTCTCCCTCTCCCCTCTCTCTGCCCCTCCCCTGCTTGTGCTCTCTCTCCCTCTCTCCCCCAAAATAAATAAATACACATAAAAACTTTTTTAAAAAGAATATCTGAACCCTGCCTTTATATCCAATATTGTGATAGGGACGGCTGAAACACAATCACGAAAGCTAACAAAACAACTACATGAAAGTTTCTCTGCCCACAAATACAACATATTAGGAAGGCAGGAATAACAGTAAAAAACATAAATAATAAATATTTAAGGGCTAAATCTTGATAGGGACTAGAAATATTGCAGGAGCTCAGAAAATGAAAATCCAAATAAGGTTTGTTAATATACAAATACTCTGAAAAATCAATGAGAAAATGAGAAACATTCTAGTAAACATGGTCCATCAAGAAGTGATTGATTAAATTATGCTATGTCTCTGTACCATGGAGGACTCTGTCATTATTAAAGGGTAGATCTGCCTGTGTTGAAATGGAGTAGAGAAAGATAGGTTAAACCAGAAATTACTAATGGCTGAAAACTTGAAGAACTAATTTCAGGAAATGAGGAAGAAAAATATACTAGAATGGAAGAAGAATTTAACTTTTGATTTTATACCTTTCTGTGCTGTTTGCATTTTCATAGTTTATATGCTTTATTTTTTAGTTTTCATCATATTTTTAGTTGGAGGAGCTCATTTGTCTAAAATTGAGCTAATCATCCCTCTCTGTTTATGACACACTATTATCATTGGGCCATATATCTTTGTTCTTTTATTTATTCACTCTTACCCCCACATCCCTCTCTTCTTCCCTTTGCCTCCCTAGAAGGCATCACCGTATTGTGCTTAACATACATCTTTTTGTTTACATGTGACCTTACAAGGCATGTATTGTTTTGAGTTCACCGTTTTATTTTTTTTAATTTTTTTTTTAACGTTTATTTGTTTTTGAGGCAGAGAGAGACACAGCATGAATGGGGGAGGGTCAGAGAGAGGGAGACACATTATCCGAAACAGGCTCCAGGCTCTGAGCTGTCAGCCCAGAGCCCGACGCGGGGCTCGAACTCACGGACCGCGAGATCATGACCTGAGCCGAAGTTGGCCGCCCAACCGACTGAGCCACCCAGGTGCCCCTGAGTTCACCATTTTAAAGGTATGTAAATTATACTATCATATCTCATTTTGTACCTTATATTATTCACTAGGTACCATGTTTTTGACAGCATCCGTGTTGCTCCTTGATGCATCTTTTTTTCTCTTTTCTCGCTTTTTTTTTTTTAATTTAAATTCAAGTTAGTTAACATACAGTGTAGTCTTGGCTTCAGAAGTAGAACCCAGTGATTCACCTCTTACATATAACCCCCAGTGCTCATCCCAACAAGTGCCCTCCTTAATGGCCATCACCCATTTAACCCATCCGATGTCCCTCCCCTCCAGCAGCCCTCAGTTTGTTCTCTGCTCTGCGTTACATCTTAATCTACTCCTTCCACATGCTGGATACAAGTCATGGTGTGCACCATTACCATTGATCTGTCCACTCTCCTTTAATTTTTTTTTTTAATGTTTATTTTTGAAAGACAGAGACAGACACAGAGTATGGGGGGGGGGTAGGCAGAGAGAGAGGGAGACACAGATCTGAAGCAGGCTCCAGGCTCTAAGCTGTCAGCACAGAGCCTGACGCGGAGCTCGATCTCACGAGCTGTGAGATCATGACCTGAGCCGAAGTCAGACGCTCAGCCGACTGAGCCACCCAGGCGCCCCAATCTGTCCACTCTCCAAGAGAACACTTGGGTTGCTTCCACAAATAACACACAATGAACATCCTGGTATAAGTCCTTGTATTGACTTCTACAAGAAATTATTTGACCTACATAAGAATTTACTTATGTAAGTATTCCCAAATGGAAATACGAGTTCATGGTTTATATGCAAACATAATGTGTCCAAATGGTACCAGCTGCTCTCTGAAATGGCAGCTCCCATCCACAAGCCCACCAGTGGTGCACAGGGTCAAATGTCCCATGTCCCTGCCCATATTCAGCATCATGCAGCTTTAACATATTGTCTAGTCTAGTGGGTCCAAAGAGATATCTCCTTTTTTAACTTGAATTTCTTTAGTAACTTTTAAAAAATTTCATGAGAAAATGTCTTCTCCATCCAAATGTATTACTTTATAATCTAGTGCTCCTTTACTCTGCTGCGACCTCTCTTAGAATCCAACTATGTGTTTTCACCTAGTCAAACTTGTATATCTTGTCTAAAGCCTCAAACTCAACATCTTTCAAAGCAATATAAAAAGTTCACAGATGATTACTACTGAGAAGAATCTTGGTGATCTAGAACAATATCTTCACTTTAGACCAAGGAAACTGAGGCCCAGAGAAAATAAGTGACTCTCCTACTATGAAGGGGATTTGAGGGAAAGAATCAGAACTGATAAGCAGCAAGGTACAGGGTTGAAGAGGCAGAGCTTTGGATCAGACAGAAAAAGGAAAGTACAAGATGGTTGGAATAGTTGAATTAGGTTTTCCAAATGGAGCTGAAGCTGAAATGACCTTTGGAAACATGCAGACAGAAGGGAAATGTACAGGGTGGAGAAAGCAACAAAGCCATCATCATGAGGAATGAGCATGCTGTGTTTTGTGCATGACAGAGGGCAGCAAGAATGTTGCCATAGTCAAAATGGCCCTGGGAATTGGGGAGTCTGGTGAATCAGCTAGGACTGGCTATTTAATCTTCCGTGCCAGATGAAAACGCAGAGTCCCTTGTTCAAAACTTAAGAATTACAACAGGACGACAGCTAAGCATTCAGCTAAGTGCCAATCAACTAAGTACAAGACTTTGTGCAAATGTACAGGTTGCACATCTATGAAGCTTGCCCTGAATTTGGCAACGTTTAAGAAATGTAGTTGGAATTAGGATCCACTGAAGTTTGTGAGCAGAATGATAAAATGAAAACAATGTTTAAAAAAAAAAAAAAGAGAGACCTCTCCTGGGAATAATTCCATAATATGTATCAAAATTTAAAATGTACTCACTCTTGGGCTTAACAGTTGCACTTCTAAGAATCTATCCTGCAGATATTTCATACATGAGCAAAATGGCATTTGTTCAAAGATATTCACTGCAGTTGTTGTTTCCACTAGCAAAAGATCAGAAGACTAAATGTCCTCGGCTAAGGAACTGGTTAAGGTAATTCCAGTACCTTCATGCAATGGACATTTTCATCATCCTCATACATTTTAGCATTAGAGCTGGAGTCTTCATTTCCAAGCTTTGATTCTAAATCTTTAGGAAACCTGGCCCGGAGCACTATTTGTGATTGTGAGATGGAATAAATAATGTTTTACTTTTTAGCCAGTAGAGTGCAGTTAGATAGGAACACAGAACTATTAAAAAGAAAGAGGTAGATCCACTTGTATAGAAGAAAAATTTGCTGCTATCTTTAAAAAAAAAAAAAGAGAAAGAAAGAAAGAAAGAGAGAAAGAAAAAGAAAGAAAAAGAAAGAAAGAAAGAAAGAAAGAAAGAAAGAAAGAAAGAAAGAAGGCAACGGTCACAACAGTAGGTATGGTGTGTACCTTTTGTGCAAAAAAGCTAAATGCCATTTGAATCTACATACGATTTCTGTGCAGGGAAATACAAGAAACTGATGGCAGTGGGCACCTCTAAGAAATGGAACCCAGAAAATGGGGGTAAGGGGTGGAGGGTGGGATGAAGACAAGCTTTTTAATGCATACTCTTATGCTTTTTGAATTTTGCACCATACGCATGGATTACTTATGAAAAGAATATGTATATATACATATACATACATATACATATACATATACATATACATATACATATACATATGTACATATATATGTGTATGTATGTATACTTCCATTAGATGGTGGGTGGCCGAGTGCCACAGCTCAAGAGGGGTTGAATAAATGCTGCATCAGAAATGAGTGTCGAGAGAAGGATAAAGAATTCATACCCGTATATCCTCCACCCTGAAGACTCCATATGAATTCGAAATTAAGTCAATTTTGAACCAGCAATAAAAATGATTAAATTTTGAAAAATTAAGGAAATTAGAAGCAGAAGAAGGAAGGAGGGAGGGAAGAAGTAGGAGAGGGAAGGAGGGAAGGAATAGGAGAGGGAGGGAGAAAATTCAACTAGCAGCAATTATGGGGGGGGGCAAAGGAAAGCAGGGGTTTCCCAGGTAACCCAGGGGGTGAGCTGATAAGGATCTGCAGTAGTCCAGAGGGACAGGCCTGAGGAGGAAGAGCAAGATTCAGCGCTGTTTTAAAAGAAGAAAATCCGACTTGTTGACTAATTAGACATGCTGCAGAACTAGGAATGAGCCTATCATGAGCAGGATGATTTTGCAGTGACAGCTTTCCAGGAAAAATTGCTGCATTCTCAACATCTGCATGCATCTGAGAATTACACCTGGATTCTTCATTTCCATGCCTTGATTTTAATCCTTAGGAAAGTAGGCCTTGGGGTACTACTTGTGATTCTAAAATGGAATAAGTAATGATTTAATTCCCAGCCAGTAAAGGGCAATCCAAATGACTGGCTCCACCATTTCCCCAGGGCTAGTTTGTAACCTGGGACAGAAATAAGCTGTGTGTATTAAATCAATACAATCACTCACAAGTTTAAAAAAAAAAAAAAAAAGCATTGCTTTGGTGGCTATGTATTAAATGAACTATTTCTGTTTCTTAATGGTTTGCTTTCTTCAGATGATATAAGCCTGGCCACATTTCCATGGTGAGCCAACACCAACCAGGGATAGGGTGCCTTGAGCAAGAGTTCCAAGAGCTATGATGCAAATGACAAGCCCCTGCCTGCCCCATCGGGCTGTCACAATGACAGGTTTCCTGAGAGAAATGATTGGGTAACATTCCACGGCACTCCTCGCTTTCTCCTCTCTGCCAGCCTCAGGAAGGGCCACTCATCAGAGCATGGTGGCTCCGCAGACTAGGAAGTGCTCGTGTGTGCTACCCAAAAGACACCGTCGGCCATCTGTGATCTTTCCGTGCTTAGCCATACCAGTCACGAAATCACTGCTTCCACAGCACCTCCGATGTGGAACAGGATTAACACAGAGCACTGCAATGAAACACAACGATACACATATTTGTCCTGACGTGACCTGTGTCATGATGTGACTCAGAATTAGCAAGAGGAAGTTCTGCCTGCCTGAAGAAGCCCTGTCTCCACCGGTTCCATGACAACCCACTCCCCTGCTTCTCCACCTCTGGCTCCTCAACTCCTACCACTCCCTAAAACAGACCTTCTCAAGGCTTGGCCTTCAGCTCTCCTCTCTCTGTGATTTCCTCCACTTTCAAATACTTACCTTTTACTTCTGTATTGTTGCCCCCGACTCCACTTTTGTAGTCTTGATTTCTCTAGATCTAGAGGTCAACTGCCCAGGTGGCATTTCACCCTACTTACCTCAGAGTGTATATTTCCGGAAGCAAACACTTTACTCCACCCTTTTCCTTCCAGTCAGTTTTCTGCCAGACCTGACATGATACCACTATTCTCCTAGTCACTTAAACTAGATTTCTTTTTCCCATCTTTCTACCTGGCCATGAACCTCAAGCAACAGCCTTCCTCCTACTTCAGAACTTCACTGCTGCTCCGATTACCCTGTAATCACCTCCTGAATGAATTTCCTGACTTCTGGTTTCTCTTACTTCTACTTCTCTGGCACATTGTTACCAGATGATCCCTTCAAAAGCTCTGACTCTGGGGCACCTGGGTGGCTCAGTTGGTTAAGCGTCCGACTTCGGCTCAGGTCATGATCTCACGGTTCGTGAATTCAAGCCCCACGTTGGGTTCTGGTGCTGACAGCTCAGAGCCTGGAGCCTGCTTCAGATTCTGTGTCTCCCTCTCTCTCTCTGACTGACCCTCCCCCATTCTCTCTCTCTCTCTCAAAAGTAAATAAACATTAAAAAAAAATTTTAATGCTTTGATTCTCCTCTTGCTCAAAAAATCTTCAGTGGCTTTCCTTGCCACAGAATTACCTTTATCCAAACAACTTGGAATAAGTCCTACAAACTTTTTCATGGTCTTAGTAGTTTTTTTGTAATTCTACCACAGATACATTCTTTACATTTTTCTTAAACTTTCATATTTTCAGCCTATATCACATTCAAGGGTAATAAGTTCTCTAAATTTACTATGTTTTGGGTAAAACTGTTTCTCAATTTTTGTTGTTTCGATGCAAGCAATATAAGTACTACTCAAACGGACTTAAAAAAAAAAAAAGATAGCTCATTTCCAAAGACAAGTTACTGACTCACATAAACACAAAATCTAGATTTTGTTCTATTTAAGCATGGTTGCTTTTAGGGGCTCAGCGTCATATTGGGGATGTTTCTCTCTCTCTCTCAAGCAAGATGGCATCAGCAAAACTAGCTATATACTCAATCTGTTTGCTCACCCAACAGAAAGATAGTTTTTGTTTATATCTCTGGAAAGAAAGTTCTGGTAAGTTCTGGAAAGTTCTATCATCCCTCTTATGGCCACATATCCATCTCTAAATTAAACACAGGTGGGGTGCCTGGGTGGCTCAGTTGATCAAACATCTGACTCTTGATTTGGGCTCAGGTCAGGATCTCACAGTTGGTGCAGATCCTGCTTGGGGTTCTCTCTCCCTCTCTGACTGCCTCTCCCCTGCTCTCTCTCTCTCTCTCTTCTCTCTCTGTCTCTCTCAAAATAAGTAAATAAACCTAATTAAAAAAAAGAAAAGAAAAAAAACACCATGACAAAGGGAAATATCTGGCTAGACCTGTTTCACATACTTACCACTGTGACAGAGATGAGGGGGAGAGTTAGCCTCACCCTAATCTCAACGTATCAGTTCTCCACAGAATAGAATACTTGTACCAGACTTCTATCAGAAATAAATGAACTGCTAAACAGACACACACACACACACACACACACACACACACACACACACACAGAATGCTTTTGGCTGTGTATAACAAAGTGCCCACCACAAATGGGTTTAAACAATAAAGATCTTTAATTACCTTACCTAAGACTGGATGGAGAAAATCCCACGATGTCTCTTTCTTCTGGGTCATCCTCAGTCTTTCTTCAAGTCACAAAATGGGTGGAGCAGCTCCAAGTATTATACCTCATATGGCATGTTCCAAGCAGGAAAGAAAAGGCAAAAGAGAGTTTCCATACCATCTTTCCCAGAAGCCCCTAGGTTATGTCTATACTGCACTGTCTTTGGCAGGAAGGGTCACAAACCCATCTGAGACCAATGTTTGGAAAGGAAAATGGAATAACTGGCTTACAGCACCACATTTGTTCCTAGGGCTAGGCTGACTCACATGGACTTGCAGTAAGGAAAAAAAAAATGTAGTATGGTCTTTGATAGGTCACTAATATTATTTGTCACTAGGCTGTATTTCTCATTTGATCCTTCTTTCTCTTTAAACTTTTGGTAGTGTTTAAGTTTTTTAGACTGTTTTAAACTTTGAATCGAACATTTTGGAGTTTGAAGGAACATAGTTAGATCAGGGCTTTTCAAAATCTTTTATTTCAGACTTGTAACCCATCAAACAAATGCAAATAAATAGGAGAGTTTAAAAATGGCCTGGTGGAGGGGTGCGTGGCTGGCTCAGTCAGTGGAGCCCTCCACTCTTGATCTCAAGGTTGTGAGTTCCAGCCCCACCTTGGGTACAGAGGTTACTTATAAATAAAGTCTTTTTTAAAAAAACGTCTAGTGGAAGTGATGGGGCTGGGCAAAGAAGGTGGGGCCCCAACAGACAATGGCCATGAGGCTCTCCTGGCAAGTTAGAGCCCTTTCAGGATGCAATTTAAAAAAAAAAAAAACAAAACACATCTCTATCCAGTTCTAGTTCTCTTTTTAAAGAACTGAGGTTGTCAGAGGTAAAAATGATTTGACTACATTCTTCCACAGGTGACTTAGGACTGCAGTTTCAATTTACTGAGTCCCTAACGTCTTCATATCTTCTATGTCTTCATAATTTCATGATGTATTTATCTTCAAATTTTGCTCTCTATTCACACAGTAAAAACTTCTTAAAAATAAATCCTAATGTGGGGGTTCTTAGGTTAGTCATTAATCTTTTATGATTTTCTCCAACGCCACTCTAGTATTCTTGATGTATAGTATCCTATGGGTAGAGGCTCTGATTCATAAAATTAGTGTTGAAAAGGGGCCCATGATCAAGTCATTCACAATGAAAGAAAGAGCGGTTTAGAGAAGTTAGGTCATTTGGCTAGAATCACCAATGCTTCAAAGTCAGGTCACAGCGTTCTAATTTACTCTTATAATTTGGTCAGGGTCCTAGCTCCTTACCCCTTGTTCCTAACAAATGTGAACACGTAGTTGTTTGAATAGCTACTATAACAGAAGAAAAATAGGGAGGAGTTGTTACAAATCGTCTAAAGGTCCGAAGAGACAGCTAGGTAGCTGTGTAATCCTGTACACACATAACAAAATTTCCATTTGCCTGCTTCACCGCGATCAGCCTCAGAAGAATCACTTAATAAAGTTCAACAGAAGTTAATAGGATTGGATTTTTTGTCAATCTGAATGTTTTCCCAATATTTTATGATAATCATTTAATTACAGATTCCACTGCTTTATTTAATATTGAACACATAAACATATAATTACAAACAGAAGCGAATCAGCGCACACGTGGAAATATCTCTTCTATTGAAATATGGGAAGCACTTCCTCCTGTGAGCATTGGTGGTTCAGTGGTAGAATTCTCGCCTGCCACGCGGGAGGCCCGGGTTCGATTCCCGGCCAATGCAACCTCGCTTTTCATTTTACTTTCTAACTCTGTAAGTTAGGATCCCAAAGCAAGTTCAACGGTAACCATACCCAAAAGTTGGTTTTATGCAAACAAGGAAAGAGGTATCAGGGGCAATTTCCGGTTTCGCTTTTACTTACAACTTAAAAGGCCGTCTCCCTGGGCTTCGCTGTTGTTTCTCTGCCTCACTGTTAGATTGTTCTTGGACGCCCTACTGTTCTGTGAGCAAAAGGTCTACGTGTAGTGTTTTCTGTGCTAGGAAAAGAAAAGGGATAACGGCTGTTTGGAGATGCCGGGGATTGAACCCGGGACCTCACACATGCGAAGCGCGCGCTCTACCACTGAGCTACATCCCCCAGCCGAGAATCCCCTTTCTGGTAAAGGTATTCATTCAGTCTCTGTGGCGCTGGTCAAATTAGTAGGGTTTCACGACCTGATTTCGGTGAGCGTCAATGCCGCACGTTTCCACTCTTCCCACCCCGGTGTGAGGCCGCTCCTCCGGTATTCGGGACCTGCCGCAGCCAGCGCTCCGCGGCACAAGCAGGACGAGCTCCCGAGCACTCCCGCCCGCGCCGCGAGCGCGCAGCAGGAGCGACGGGGCGCCCGGCGGCGCCAGCGGGGGCGGGACGGTCGTGCTCAGAGCGACCCAGGGCTGGGGCCCTCCGCGGGTTTACCGCGCAGGCGCCGGGGCCGCGAGGCCGCCGCCGCCGCCTTGCCGCCGGCTCCCCCGGGACTCGGAGTCGGGACTGAGGGCCTGCGCCGCGCCGCCAGCGTCTCCCTGGTGCCCGCCTACACCTGCTCCTGGAGTAGAGCGCTGGGGACCCTCCATGCGCGCTCGAAAACCTTAGGGCTTTACCTTTCCCCACCCCCTTAAGAAAACGACCTGTTCACACCAACTCCCCATAAACTGGGTTATGTGGGGGCTACTCCACCAAACTCCTGTCGTGTAAATGATTTCACGACATGCTCTTCTTTTCCATGGGGACCAAACTGAAAGAAAGTGACACCGCCACCCTCTTTGTAGCTTAATTAGATCGAAATGATGGTTAAGTCGGGGAGGGGAACCTGCTCAAAATGGATTTTTTTTTTTCTCTCTGTTTGATATTTTTACACCTTGGACCCATCTGATGAATAGGTTAAGATAGTATAAAGTAAGTCACTGAACACCTCCCCTCCCCTCCCTAACCACTAATTGCACTCCCAGCCCCAAATGAAGACACGTTATTTGGGTCCTGTTGCCTCGGAAATTGCCTCTCTCCAGTTGTTTGAGTGCTAGATAATACAATGAGCTAACTTGCATTCTAGCCGCATGATGTGTGTTTGACCCTTCCGGTGCAGTTTAAACTGACACCACCCCAAGGCAAGCGAAGGCACCCTGATAGGAGGAGGGGAGAGATCTGGTGTCAGGGGCCCTGGATAGCTATCACTTCCAGCCCACCTGGAAGACAGACCAGACCCAACAGGTAGCAAGGACCGGGTGGGCCTAGAAGTTCTACTCACTTCCGTTGCAGGAAAATACCCCTCATAAATGAAGTGGTCAGCAGTCCAAAAGGCAGAGCGGAGAGAAGTTTCAGAATAATTCTGAGTAAACCACAAGCCGCAACATCAACTCTTAGATTACAAATAAATAAATTCCTGTGTTTGCTTACAGTAATTTAAACAAATAATGGCTCATAATCAGATTTTGTTTTTAACTAAAACAAGCCACATGCTGATCTAATACAATAATACAGAATGTCCAAAAAAAACACACAAAAAAACCCCAAAAAACAAGCCACGTCAGGGGACAGCCATTAGGAGCTCTGCTCCAAGCCAGAACATTTCCAAACCAAACCCTAGATTCCATCCTGAGGCACTAAAAGATGAACGTGTCAGTTGACTCTGAATTGGGAAACAGGGATAAAAACATTTCTCCACCCTCAAGGTTTTCACTGGGGCAAATAACAACCGCAGCAATTAGTTAATTGTAAAGGAAGTACGTTGGCCTCTGGTCACCTTACCTTGCCATTGTCTTTAGACCCCTCCCTCAAGTTAGGGCTTATTTCTGTCACCTGAGGAAACTCCCTTTCTGGGGACAACTCCCTTCTTTCTCAGGCAATTCTGAAATTTCAGAGCGAAGCCCAGAGAAGGCTCTTTTTAAATTCTCACTCATATCCTACCAAGCCAAGGTCTACGTAAATGCATTTGACAACAAAAATGAAGCTAAACTCTAAAGCCAACAGAGGATATCACATTGATTTACTGGCCTGGCTTAACCCAAAAGAAAGGCTCTAACTCAGGGGACTTTTTCAGCCACGGTGGTTGACGGGAAAGGTGAAATAGGAGGCACATTTTTGGATTAGGGAGCCTTTTCAGGAAAACTTGGATCACATCTATTCTTTATGCAAATAAAACTGCACCAACTCTGCTCACAGATGAAGAGACGTTGGCCAAATGTCCAAAATTATAGACTATAAAAAAAAAAGCCAACTCAGTTCTATCTTCTATCCTCCTATTTCTCTTGGTTGGGGACAAATTTGCCTTTCGCAATCTCCCTCTTTCTTTGTCACACACATCACTACACACACACACACACACACACACACACACGCACACACACACACACCACGCACAAGGATTGACCATAGGCCCCCACTTTGAAGCACGTCATGTTTCTCTCTTCCTGTGCTTACACCTTCCCTTTCACATTCTTGCTTGAACTCTTGGCACTCTGTCCAGCAGGTACAGAGCGTGTTCCCTCAGAGCTGGCTATGAGCTAAAATGTTTATTCCCAGTCCAATTAGCAGTTCTTCCTCCTGACTGCACATTAGTATTACTGGCAGAGCCTTTGAAGAAGGCTAATGATTGCTAGAACCCAACCCAAATCAATTAAATCAGAATCTCAAGGAACGGGTCCAGGCATCAGTACCTTTTTAAACTCTCAGGTGATTCTTTGGGGTGCCTGGGTGGCTCAGTCGGCTAAAGCGAGACTGACATCAGCTCAGCTCATGATCTCTTGGCTTGTGAGTTGGAGCCTGGAGTGGGGCTCTGCACAGACAGCTCAGAGCCTGGAGCCCCTTTCAGATTCTGTGTCTCCCTCTCTCTCTGCCCCTCCCCTGCTCACGCTCTGTCTCTCTTTCCTTCAAAAATAAATAAACATTAAAAAAGATGTTTAGGGGCGCCTGGGTGGCTCAGTCGGTTAAGCGGCCGACTTCGGCTCAGGTCATGATCTCGCGGTCCGTGAGTTAGAGCCCCGTGTCGGGCTCTGTGCTGACAGCCCAGAGCCTGGAACCTGTTTCAGATTCTGTGTCTCCCTCTCCCTGACCCTCCCCCGTTCATGCTTTGTCTCTCTCTGTCTCGAAAATAAATAAACATTAAAAAAAAATATTTGAAAAAAAAAAGATGTTTAATCTCATACACAAAAATAAAGTTAAAATGGATGAAAGACCTAAATGTGAGATAGGAAACCATCAAAATCCTAGAGGAGAAAATAGGCAGCAACCTCTTTGACCTCAGTCACAGCAACTTCTTACTAAACATGTCTCCAGAGGCAAGGGAAACAAAAACAAAAATGAACTACTGGGACCTCATCAAGACAAAAAGCCTCGGCACGGCAAAGGAAACAATCAACAAAATTAAAAGGCAACTGATGGAATGGGAGAAGATATTTGCAAATGGCATAATGGATAAGGGGTTAGTATCCAAAATCTAGAAAGAACTTATCAAACCCAACACCCAAAAGACAAATAATCCAGTAAAGAAATGGTCAGAAGACACGAAGAGACACTTTTCCAAAGAAGACATCCAGATGGCTAACAGACACATGAAGACTCTCAACATCACTCATCATCAGGGAAATACAAATCAAAAGCACAACGAAATACCACTGACAACTCAGGAAGTAACAGATGTTGGTGAGGATGTGGAGAAAGGGGAACCCTTTTGCACTGTTGATGGGACTACAAACTGGTGCAGCCCCTCTGGAAAAGTATGGAGGTTCCTCAAAAAATTAAAAATAGAATTACCCTGGGGCGCCTGGGTGGCGCAGTCGGTTAAGCGTCCGACTTCAGCCAGGTCACGATCTCGCGGTCCGTGAGTTCGAGCCCCGCGTCGGGCTCTGGGCTGATGGCTCAGAGCCTGGAGCCTGTTTCCGATTCTGTGTCTCCCTCTCTCTCTGCCCCTCCCCCGTTCATGCTCTGTCTCTCTCTGTCCCAAAAATAAATAAACGTTGAAAAAAAAAAATTTAAAAAAAAAAAAAATAGAATTACCCTATGACCCAGCAATTGCACTACTAGGTATTTATCCAAAGGATACAAAAATGCTGATTCGAAGGGACACATGCACCCCAATGTTTACAGCAGCGCTATCAACAATAGCCAAAATATGGAAAGAGCCCAAATGGCCATCAACTAATGAATGGATAAAGAAGATGTAGCATACACACACACACACACACACACACACACACACACACACACACACACAATGGAATACTACTTGGCGTCAAAAATCATGAAATCTTGCCATTACCAACAATGTGGATGGAACTGGGATGTATTATGCTAAGCGAAAGCAGTCAGAGAAAGGCAAATATCATATTATTTCACTCATATGTGCAGTTTAGGAAACACAACAGATGAACATAGGGGAAGGAAAGGAAAAATCAGACAAAAACAGGGAAGCAAACCACGAGACTCTTCAATACAAAAACAGAGGGGTGCCGAAGGGGAGGTGGGTGGGGGATGGGCTAAATGGGTGATGGGGGATGGGCTAAATGGGTGACAGGCCCTGGATCTTCTATGTAAGGGATGAAACACTGGGTTCTAGTCCTGAAACCAATACTATACTGTATGTTAAGTAACTTGACTTTAAATAAATAAATTTAAAAAAGAATCTCAGGTGACTGCAAGGAACAAATAAGCCTGGGGGGGCTGCTGCTTGATGGCTATTTGCATGTCAAGAAGAGATGGCCAGTGATGGTATTTAACAGAACTTAACTCTTTTAATCACTTTGCATATACCAAATCATTATGTGGTACACCTTAAGCTAATACAATGTTATATGTCAATTATATCTCAATAAAACTGGAGGGAAAAAAAACGAGAGGTCTATTACTAGCCCAGTAATTCTTGACCTTGACTGCATATTGGAAGTACTTGGCAAGCTTCAGAAAAAAAAAAAAAATCTGATGCTTGAATCCCATTTCCAAATATACTGATTTAACCATTCTGAAGGTGGTCATTGAACATTTTTAAAAGGTTCCCCAGCTGGCCCCATATGCCGCCAAGGTAGAGAACCACAGCATTCTAGTTCATCCTTTCTCAAGTTCTTCACCCCGTCATATGAGCAGCCAAGCCTGTCACAGTTCTGACAACAGAGGACTCCTTGCTCAGAGCCCCCCCCCCACACTTGGGAATTCGTGTTGCTAGAGGATGAAAAGAAGGTGACTCATTCCAACTTGTCTTCCCTATTTCCCTTCATCTAAAATAAAACCTGTGGTTGGGGCTCCTTGGTGGCTCAGTCTGTTAAGTGTCCAACTTCCACTCAGGTCACTATCTGTTGGTTCATGAGTTCAAGCCCTGTGTCAGGCTCTGCGCTGCCCGTGTGGAGCCTACTTGGGACTTTCTCTCTCCCTCTCTTTCTCTGCCCTTCCCCCACTCACTCATGCTCTCTGTCTCTCAAAATAAATAAACTAAAACTGGTGAAGGCAGGTGTTCAAGTGCTAACACAAGCATTTCTTAACCTAACATCGCCTGTCTCCTCTAGGGGATGTGTCTCTGCTGAGCTGCTAGCCATGAGAAAAGCTCCAGAGGAGAACAGGAAAGGGGTAGGCAGAAGAGTAATCTGCACTTGGCACCCAGGAATGGCCAGTGCCTGTGTCTTCCTGGATGAAAAAAAAAGACTGGATTGCTTTACTCAACACCTAAAGGTACAGGAAGCTCTTTGAAATACATCATTTTACTCCTCAGGATCATAACTATTAGTAATTCTTCATCACCACAGTTAATTATCATTAATAACAACCTGAAGGCCAAAATAGCTACTGGTTACATTTAATTCAGGGAAAGTTAATAAACACTACTCTTTTCCATAAGTATCCCAAAGCGAAAAATTACAGTGGCCATAATTTGCATTTAGGATTAGAAGTATTTATTGAACAGCAAGTTAGATCCTACTTGGAAAGATGCAAATTCTATAATTTAGATTCTGGTTACAAATAGATGGAAACAGAAGGAGGTACATATTTAAGATGACATTTAGAGAAGAGATGTTAGAAAAAGCCCATACTTCTGGAAACTATCAATGGTCAGTCAGTTTAAGAAAGGGTGTTTTAAAACTGGAAGGAGAAAAAAATATCTGTATGGGGTCTGAGAGATTTTTCCAAATTCAGATAATCTGTTCACGATAAGTTTTGTAGTCTTATACTACTGGTCTATTCACAAAAGCTGGAAATAGGATACATACTTCTTACGGTGGTCTTGGAGGTCTGATCTTGCCAACTAGCTCCCCCCTTGATATTAGGTATTATATTTTATTCTATAAGAAGTCTCCATAGCACTAACAGTCACTAAGTTCTCAATAGTCATATAATACATTCTGGCTTACCATTTCAAGTAGGAAGCTGCTTTTTCTTTTCTTGTTTCTAAAAAATGGTGTTTAAGAGTAAATGGGCACAAGGGATTCTATTGGGGTAAGGAAGATATTCGGAAACATTCTAAAATTGGATCATGATGATGGTTATACAACTCAGTAAAACTACCCCAAATTACTTAATTGTACAGTTAAAATGTGTGAATTTTATGATTTGTAAATTATATATACCTTAATAAGGTTTTAAAAAGTGGGAGGGGGAGGGGTTTATAAAGGAATGGAACATGTTAACAGTGGAATGGGATTAATGTGCCAGAGGGGCATTATACATGCATCCTGCATACCTAATCCAAAGAGAAAACAGATGGTACACAAAAGAAAGAAAGTGGAGGATGAAAGCAGTGAAAATAGAAGGAAAGGAGCAAATAGTTGTGACACAGATAGGGAATCTACTGTCTCCCATGACCGTTACAAGAATAGGAAGTGCAAGCCATGGCTGGGCACTGAACGAAGCACAGGGGAACACAAATGTAGGTTGCAACGAGACCTGACGGATTCTACAATGGAGTTTTGCGTGGAGTATTGAAGGAAGAAACAAACAAGAACATCCGAACTTGCCCAAGTTCACACAGGTACAGATGCTGAAAGCAGAAGTCAAACCAAGCCTACCTCACCCTTCAATCTGTATCCCCAGGCTGAATAGATGTTTTCTATGCACGTGCCAAAGGCTGCTGTTCTCCTTTCTATAATAAACGTCCTTTTAGCTGGACCTATGAGGGCCAGAAACAATGACATTTCCTACCCTCCCAAACAGTAGCATGAAGGAAGAGGCAAATTGTCCTCCTTTAGGGACACATGCCAGAAGTTGTAAACAAACATCATTTCCCCTCACATCCTCTTAGCTAGACCTTACCCTCATGGCTAAATGTAGCTAAGTGAGGGTTGGAGAAAAGTGAAGGTTGAAAGGTCAAGTCCACACCTGGGAAGATGGGAGCAGCCTGGATCCCTAACAACTGAGTAGTCATCCTGTGCTCTCTGCATCCAGACTTTTAGGAGAGAGAAACTTTCTTCATGTTTGATTTGGAACCTCTCTTTCTCACAACAGAAGCTAAGTTCTAGTTACTAAAAAGAATTATTCTTCCCAGAACACAGGTAAGCACATAGACATATGCTGCCCATGTGACCCAAAGAGACTGACTTTGATACAAGCAGTGTTGTAACACTATGTTGGGGCGTTCAGAGCCCTGCCAATAAGGTTGGACTCAGACAAGCTGAATGGTGGCCAGCGATCTTCTGTTTTATTAATTCCAGGTAAAGAAAGAATACAGAACTTCCTGGCTTGTATATCACCCAAAGGGAAATGGAGACGAAGGCAATTACAACAAAATGAAATATTCTTTCTCAGGAGTTCTTCTGTACTTTAACTATCCAAAGACTGTACTTCCTGCTGCTCCCCTCCAATTCTAGACTTTGGTTATTATGTTACAAACTCCTTAAAAAAAATGAGAAATGGGATGTAAGTGTTAACTGGTATCCAAAGTGCTCATATTTCTTGTCCCTCTTGGCTAACAAAAAAGATGTCATCTATGGGGTGCCTGGGTGGCTCAGTCGCTTAAGCATCTGATTTCGGCTCAGGTCATGATCTCACGGTTTGTGAGTTCGAGCCCTGCATCGGGCTCTGTGCTGACAGCTCAGAGCCTGGAGCCTGCTTTGGATTCTGTGTCTCCCTCTCTCTCTGCCCCTGTCCTGCTCATGATCTGTCTGTCTCTCAAAAATAAATAAACGTTAAAAAAAAAAAAATTAAGATGTCACCTATGACGTTGCCCTTATCCTCCCTTGGGAAACTAAAAGTTTTCCCCTGATATACAAGAGGGCAGAAAGGATAATAAAAATCCTCTACCCTTAACAGCATTTAGATAAATGTTGTGTGGACCCCCCAGAAAAAACTCCATACCTCTGCAAAAAAAACAATTATATATATATATATATATATATATATATATATATAATATTATATAAATATATAATATCAATATTATATATAATAATGATAATATGTAACATGTAATACATATTTACTTTAAGAACCCTGTATGTTTATAAATGTAAAATATTCCTAACATTAATTCACTATGTGTTGCTTGACTTAGGGAGATATTTGAAATATGGATTATGAGAGAAGGAGGTATCTAAGATGACTCCCAGGGCTCTGGCTTGAGTAATTATGTGCATGATAGTATCGTTCAATAAAACAGAATACACTGGAGGGAGAGTGAGTTTTATAGGCGGTCATTAATTCTATTGTTATTTTGTTCAATTTGAAGTATAGTCATCTCTCCAAAGGGAGATCTTGAGTAGATAGTTAGATGCTGGATTTGGAGACCAGAGGTTTGGCACTGAAATACATACCTGAGAAACACTAGTATAGAGAAAAGAAAGTCAGGGACTGGATGGGACTAAATAGGGACAGAGTTGAGAATGGGACAAAGGGACTGAAGATCTGGCTTTCAGGAACTCTAACAGGTAAGGTCGGAGAAAGGAGAATGAAAAGGAAGAGCCAGGGAGACAGAAGGAAAGGTAGCGGAGTGAGGTTTCAGATATCTGGTTTTCAAATACCATCACCTGTGAAATCAGGTAAGCTATCAAAGATTTAAAATGCCCACCCGAGGGGGCCTGGGTGGCTCAGTCGGTTAAGCGTCCGACTTCAGCTCAGGTCATGATCTTGCAGTTTGTGAGTTTGAGTCCCGTGTCCTGGTCAGGCTCTGTGCTAACAGCTCAGAGCCTAGAGCCTGCTTTGGATTCTGCGTCTCCCTCTGTCTTTGCCCCCCCCCCCCACTCACGTTCACTCTCTCTCTCTTTCTCTATTTCAAAACTAAATAAACGCTTAAATAAATAAAAAATAAATAAAATGTCCATTAGATTTAGTGACAGGGAAGTCATTGATTAACATTATTAACAGTTATTTCACTACAAAATCGAACGATAATTGTTAATATATGCTATGCAATTCACCGTTATTCTCTGTGGGAAGTTTTCCTGTCTTTCTTCTAGTAAAAGGGCTATTTCATGCTCTTTGCCTTTTAATACCTGCTTTAAATAAACGATTTGTTTTGAAGCAAGTTCATCTGGAAATTAGTGGAAGTCCAAGGAATCAGGAAAAGACAAGACACACAAATACTTTTAAATCACAGGAGAATTTACAAACAGGAAATGTTCTCTTTTTTCTTCTCTGGTACTAAAAAAGATTGCATTTATTCATTTGCTCCTTCATTTATTCAGTGAGCATCTACTGATCACCTACCATATGCCATGCACTATGTGTGGAGCTAGGGATAAAAAAAAAAAAAATGACCAAGTGCTGTCCCTGTTCTATTCCTTGGGGAGGCTGCCAAATATAAAGAAAGTAGCAATAGTGTAATAAAGGATATGATGGAAGAAACTAAGAGTTGCATGTGAATACACAGGAAGACCCCATAGTCCAGTTCTAGGACATGAAGGAAGGTTTTTGTAGATGTGTGAAGTATGCACAGCAGTTAACCTATTGGAGAGGAGTGAGGATTGGAGGATGAAGAGCATTCCAAGCAGAAGACACAGAATATGCAATAACCTAGCCATCAAGAAGGTCGTAATGGCTTTAAGGAACACAAATAAGTTTAGTGGGGAGGGTATATGCTCTATTGTAGAACATGAAAAGGAAAAGTTGAAGCTGGGAAATAGTCAAGGGCCTTTTAATTTTTAATTTTTTTTTTTTTTTTTTTTACATTTGCTCATTTTTGAGAGACAGCGGGAGACAGCACACAAGTGGGGGAGGGGCAGAGATAGAAGGAGACACAGAATCCGAAGCAGGCTCCAGGCTCTGAGCTCTGAGCTGGCAGCGCAGAGCCCGATGCGGGGCTCGAACCCACGAACTGTGAGTTCATGACCTGAGCCAAAGTCGGACGCTCAACCGACTGAGCCACCCCGGTGCCCCAAGGGCCTTTTAAATATCAAAAATGCACAGAGATCTGTGAGAAACCATGCCGAGTTCTACACAGGAAAGCAACATGAGATTTTATTTTGAGAAAAAAATTATTCTGGCTGTCGTATACAGAACATGTGGGAAGGGGCCCCAACAAGAAGCAAGAAAACCACTGGAAGCTTCCTCCTGGCAGTGGCGAAGACCTGATGGACTCAAGCAAGAGATGAGAATCTAGGGCTGCACTATCCAATATGGTGGCATTAGCAGCCTATGCCTATTAAAATGGGGCTAATCCAAAGTCAGCAGGTAAAATATCTCACTGATGATTTTTAATCATGACCTCATGCTGAAATGAAAACAATTTTAACATACTGGCTGAAATAAAATACATTAAAATTAATTCCATTGTTTCCACTTTTGTGGCCACCAGAGCGCAGAAAATTTTACACATTGGACTCACATCATATTTCTGTTGATTCAGGGCCTTTGCATTGGAAAGGGATACCATTGAACAAAGAGATATTGAGGAAATGGGTATAGCAGGGCCTCCATACCAGTTGTATATGGAGGAAAAGGAAGAAGTAAGTGATGATCCCAAAGCTTTTAATTTGACAACTAAGTGAAAAAAATGGCAGACTGAAGAGCACCTAGGGATAAGAAAGCCTTTTTTGTTTTGTTTTCATTTTAAGATATGAAAGATTTGGTATGTTTTATTGGAAACATGAAGGAGTCAGAAGAGAGGAAGACGACAAAGATATGTGAAGAGTACTATAAGTGTCTGCTTTCAGTGAAAGAGAGACATACCTATCTTACTGTAGCAAAAGATGTGTTCTGGGACGCAGCTAATTTTATAGATTTGGAGATAATCAGTTGAAAACATTTCCATGAAAAATGCTTCCGTTTTCTCTGTAAAGAAGAAAGTTGGTCTCCTTGGTCTCATGGCCAAGGGACTGTATTTAAAGTTTTGATGAAAATGGGAAAACTCTAAAGGAGCTGGAAGGGTTCCAGGCAGCACTGAAAGCAAGATGACGTTGGAGAGAGGACTGCAGACAGCTGCTGGCCCACAGTAGGCGCAGAGAAAGGGAAATGCCAGATTGTCTGAGTCGAGATTCCGTTAGGTGCCTTCAACAAAAGGACAATGGGGCCAGGAAGTTTGGGAATGGATAAGGGTAGGGACTGAAGAAATAAACACAAAATCTCAGGTTTTCCGGAAAGGAAGTAAAGAAATGAATGGGTTGACCAGATGCTGGCAGAATTCCTTGATGTCAAATAGAGCCAGCTGTGGTCAGTGGGGTCTGCGGAATAAATTTCAAAGTCAGGGTGATGGCATTGCCCTCAGGGTGGATATCTAAAATGGAGTGGAGGTAAAGGTTAATATACATATGATCAAGGAATTGAGAGGCTGTAGCTTATTCAAAGGGACATTATTTCACCTCGGGAAAACAGTGGGGTCTGAGTGAAGCAGGCAATGAGCCAGAAGCATGTCTTTAAGGAATGAGGGGGTGGGTGGGTTGCGGACAGGAGCCAAGTAGATTTATAGCATAATAATTATCCAATACATGTTAGTTTCTTTTAATAGTTCACATACAAATTAATAAATGATCCTATTTTATACTTTCACGTTAAAATAATATTCCATCCTTCTCTCCATAAACACACGGAGACACAATATATGTCTCCTCTTTCTCTCTCTCTCAACACACACACATGCATATGCACACACACTCACATATGTTCCCCACTGCTGGTTTACATTAATCCAGTTTTTAGACAAAAACTGCCACAGAGAATTGGGGGGAAATGTGTTAAGTTGTGCATTTTCTTTTTGTGCTGCAAAGCAAAAAAAAAATGTACATTTTTAATAAACAGAAAATGTTTATTTTTTAGAGAGACAGAGACACAGAGTGCTAGAGGGGGAGGTGCAGAGAGAGAAGGAGACACAGAATCTGAAGCAGGCTCCAGGCTCTGAGCTGTCAGCACAGAGCCCAATGTGGGGCTTGAACTCCCCAACTGTGGATCATGACCTGAGCCGAAGTCAGATGCTTAACCAATTGAGCCACCTAGGCGGCCCCAAAGATGCACATTTTTTAAAGCATAATTAACGACAGCAACTTCATAAATGTGCTCAAACATAGCTTCTAAAGGTTAGTGGCAGGCCATACTGAAGAAGCATTTTTTAAGACAGGTTTTTATAGTGAGAAGAGGGTTAACTAGGAGTCAAAAGACCTGATATCCAAGCAGGTTGGTCAGTTTTCTGTTAGGTGTTTTGGGCAAGACATTTAACTTTGCTCAATCTCCCCTTCCCCATCTGTAAAAGATGGGTGGCTTTGAAGGCTCCTCCAACTCAACAGGGTCTTTGTGAGGACTAAGTAAGAAAATGTACAAGAAATTCTTTTGTGACCTGTTAAATGTTCATGTAAGTTATCTGAAAGGACACCTGACCTAGCTCCAGTAAAAATTTATCGTGGTTCCCTACAAGACTGATAATATTCACATTCAAAAGGGGGAATTAAGAATTGGGTCAAATTTAAGATTTCTGAAGGAAGGCTACTCGTCTATCGATTATTGGTCATTGTGAACGTCAGGAGGATTTCTCTTCTTGTTTAGGGAGGTAGCAAAACACATAATCTCTTAGATTTCCTTAAAAAGTGTGGACTTAGGTCATCTCACTGAAGTCACTCGATACGTTTGTTTAAATAACAGCTGCTTGGACTCAGCGTCTAGAGATTCTGCCCTTTGGGCTGAAACTCAAGAACCTGTATTCCAGCTGGTGCTACACACACTAACACTTTTTATAACAACTTTCTTGAGAGAGAATTCGCATTCCATGTAATTCACCCATTTAAAGGATACAACTCACTGGGTTTTGTATATTTACAAAGTTGTGCAACCATCACTATAAAATATGAGATCTATGGGGTTAGGTAAAAGTTTCATGGATGTGGAGACTGCTCTGTGGTTAATGGATAAAGGATCCCTCCCCCAACCCAAGTATAAAAATACATAAAAGACAAAATCATTGCCTGCAACCAGGCTGCTCTGCTTTCTGAGCTCTGACGGATTTCTGCTGAACACATTTTTTTCTACCTTACAAAAGGTGTAGGAGATCCTATAGAGAGAATACAAATGCTGCATAATTAAAGGAGTGTGGAATTTTCCTCCTTCCTAAAACTCTGGCAAGCCCTGGCTTTCTCTTTCCGGCCTACTGTCAGAAAGAGTTTGCTAAGGGGGAAAGAACATGATCAGGCTAAGGTTTCCCAGGTCCTCTTAAGGCCTACTTTCGGACCTGTAGGTCTTTTTCTCTTCTTAAGAATTCAGGATCAATGCAACTTCCTAATATCTTTAGACAGAGCATGTCTCTAATAGCTTATTGACATTTTCAGTTTGTCAGCTTCCAGAACTCCATTGTTGACTCAGTTCCATCTCTGTTTAATTAGAGGGGAAAGACTTTTAAACAAAAACACTTCATTGTTTCTGTAAATGGTAACATAAACCGTAAGGTATGAGCCAGAAACACCCAAGGCTTTAGAAGGAGTCACAACTCGATTCAGGCTGCTGTTTCAGATATTTTGCAAAGTGCTTTTCTTAACTCTGCCGGGAATCAGTTTTGGAGAAGTGTACTGGGGAAGCTAGGTAAGTTTCTTTTCTGGTTTTCACAGAGTGTTTCTTCTTTAGTTTACAGTGTGGTAAATTTCTCGGGCATCACATTCACTTAAGAGAATTATGTATATATATTACCTATTTTATCTACTATTATCTGGTATTTTATATATAATATGCATGTGTGTATATTACATATTATTCTATATATTATATAATCTCTTCTCTTCTAATGGAACTAATAGCCACTCTAAGGAGGTCATATCAACAACTGACTTTGATCATGAGGACGGAAACAACAAAAAATCCATAAACTCTCATAGAAAGTTTATTTATTTTTTTTTTCAACGTTTATTTATTTTTGGGACAGAGAGA
The DNA here is from genome assembly GCF_022079265.1 of Lynx rufus. Taxonomy (NCBI): domain Eukaryota; kingdom Metazoa; phylum Chordata; class Mammalia; order Carnivora; family Felidae; genus Lynx; species Lynx rufus. Next base: position 75,662,005 of record NW_025814834.1, read on the forward strand.
GACAGAGCATGAACGGGGGAGGGACAGAGAGAGAGGGAGACACAGAATCGGAAACAGGCTCCAGGCTCTGAGCCATCAGCCCAGAGCCCGACGCGGGGCTCGAACTCACGGACCGCGAGATCGTGACCTGGCTGAAGTCAGACGCTTAACTGACTGCGCCACCCAGGCGCCCCATAAACTCTCATAGAAAGTTTAGACCAGTCATTCCTTTATTTTTAAAGTTTATTTATTTTGAGAGATGAGAGAGAGAGAGAGAGAGAGAGAGAGAGAGAGCAAGCCCGAACTGGAGCAGGAGAGGGGCAGAGAGAGAGGGGGAAAGAGAATCCCAAGTAGGCTCCGCATTGTCAGGGCAGAGCCCAATGCGGGAGCTAGATCTCATCACGGTGAGTACCTGACCTGAGCTGAAATCAAGAGTTGGACGCTTAACCTACCAAGCCACCCGGGAGCCCCATATTATGTCAGGACTTTCTAAATGCTGTTAGTTCATGAGATACTTTTAGGTGGTATGTGGGCATTTTAAATTTTTATTTTATTAATTTGTTTATATTAATATGTAATTCATGGAAATTATTTCCTAGGAAAAAGTTAGATTAAAAAGTAAGTTGATTAAAAAGTAAGTTAGGGGTGCCTGGGTGGCTCAAAGTTCGTGAAACTGAGCTCCGAGTCAGGCTCTGTGCTGACTTCACAGAGCCTGCTTGAGATTCTCTCTCTGTCTCTCTCTCTTTCCCTCTGCCCCTCCCCTGCTCAGGCTTGCACACTCTTGCTTTCTCTCAAAATAAATAAACTTAAAAAGAAAAAAAAAAGAATGACTGGTCTCAACCTTCTATAAGAGTTTGTGGGGGTTTTGTTGTTGTTTTTGTCTTCATGGTCAAACTCAGTTGTTGTTGATATGTGCACAGCCTCATGCAGGGCTCAGTCCCACCAACCATGACATCATGACCTGAGCCAAGATCAAGAGTCAGATGCTCAATTGACTGAGCCACCCAGGCACCTCAATGGTTTCTTGTTATAGATGAGAAAACTAAGGTAGAGAGGTTTGTAACTTTGAATTAGAACACACTTCTCTGCTCTCCTTAGAGTAGGGGGTCACACCATCTTGAATTAAAGGTAAGAACTCAATTAAATATGATTTTCAGGATGAAACCCTAAAAGCTGTAATGAAGTAAGTCCTAGTCTCTGTTAAGAGCTGAGTATTATATTTGCAAGATCATGACATTAAAATGAAAGCAGAGGACATTTCCTTGGTTGTTTTCCATGATGTCAAGATAAAACCAGGGAGCAGGTTATGTTTCAAAGTTGGTTGTTTTCCTCTGCTGTATACAAAGATTGTCAATTCAGTACAAAGCTCAGCTCAAACCATCTATGAATGGCTTCCAAATTCCAGAGACCTCTGTCTGGGAACATATTTCAAACCACTGGTTACATTGCCACATATAGATCCCGTCCAGGTTTAAAGCACGGGCCCCCACAACATCATCCCTGTTTATAAGTCTTGAAGCTGCCCCCAGTTCCAGGAAATACTTTGTCATCATGCACTTGACAATTTTTGGTTGCCATCAACCACGTCACAAACTTAACACTCAGCTTTCCCAGTCAGTCTTTCCAGGGACCCAACTCACCTCTCTGTTTGGGTTTCCATGCTGACATTTAGAAAAACAACAGTCACTCGACTCATAAAGCCCTTTCTCATGTTCATACTAATTTTAATATTGACTTTCTCCTAAAAGCTCCAAAATATTTTAAGGATTTTTTTCTTTTTTTTTTTTTTTGCAAGATTGAGCTTCCAACTTGTGTTTTTTTAAGTGCTTCCAATTTTTTTTCTTAACATATGTTGCACGAAGTCTGTCCTATTAACAGAACCCACTCCTCTTCCACATAGCATAAAAATCCAAAGATTTAGCCTTTCAGAGAGCATTTCTAGGTTGTACCATTAATTTGAGCTTTGTGTTTAGCTCCAAACAATTTGTTTAGATAAGGTCCTCCCAATTCACTTTATCTATAATCATGAAAGATTCTGAGCTCAAATCCATTTCTGGAGCACCCAATTTAATGTATCTGGGTGAGGACACATTACTTTGTACTCATGAGGAATGTGAAGATGTTTGTTTTAAATGAACACAGCAGTATGACATTTGATCCTAACCGTTTTGAACAGCTCTCCTTTGCTTTCCACCTCCATTCAGGAAACTCCATTTAAAATTACAGGATTGAATAAATATGGGTACCAAATTACAATTTTTAGAGAGGTATTACTGTGTGTGATGAAGCACTTTGATGCTGGAATCAGATTGCCTGGGACTGGATCTTAGTTCTTCTGCATTCTACCTGTGCCACCTTGAGAAAGTTACTATCCTTTCTGTGCCTCATTTCTTAAATAGAAATAACGGGATTGAGTAGTCAATATAGGCAAAGCACGTAGAACTATGACTGCCACCTAGAAGTAATGTATGTTAGCTATTTATTTATAAATGCATTGGATTGAGTAACATTTATAGATCAGTTACCAGGAATATCGATGCCATAGAGTTTGGAAGCTATACACAGGAGACCCCTGGCACACATAAATAGGATAATTCTGGGAGGAATTTGAAAGAGATTCCTTATTTTTTACTTACTCTTTTGAATTTTTATTTTATTGTTTTACTTATTGCCTGGAAGAACTTTACATATTGCCTTTAATTCCAACTTGTACCATAAAGAAATAATCCCAGAGTAGGAGGTATTTAAGGATTTTTCCATGGCTGTTACTTGTGATCATATTCAGTTTTGATGTACATTTCATCATGGGGTTAGGACCTGAATGAAAACTTTTCCAAATGATTTAGATTAATCTGAGCCATCCCAATCCTGGAATTCTTCCGGGAAAGACTGGAGAAGTCTGCTGAGGAGCAAATTGAGAGTAGGCAGGAGGATTGCTTGCTCCCACCCATCAGGAAGGCCCTTCCTAAACACTAACCAGATCTCTCACAGGCTTGTGGCCAGGCCAGAAGCTGAAACAAATATTTAGAGTGTCATTTAGGATGATTAACTCTTTATTTACTTGGTTTCTGTTAGGTAAAGTCAATGACCTGGCCATTCCTTAGACGTTTCTGCTTACAAGTGTAGTTGATGGTTGTTGAAATACTCCAGCTCTTTACAGGTCTTCTCTTGTTCATTAAAGGAATTGTCAGAGACCATGATCAAAAAATTCTCCATTGGTGAGGCGCCTGGGTGGCTCAGCTGGTTAAGCATCTGATTCTCAATTTTGGCTCAGGTATGATCTCACAGTTCATGAGTTCGAGCCCTGCATGGAGCCCCACATCAGGCCAGCATCGGGCTCCATGCTAACAGTGCCTAGCCTGCTTGGGATTCTCTCTCTGCCCCTCCCCCATGTGTGCATACTCTCTCTCTCAAAATAAATAAACTTAAAAAAATAATCCCCCATTGGAGAATGAAGAGTAAACAGATTTAAATCTTCAACGGGGATAAAATATAGTGCCATTTACTACACACACACACACACACACATATACATATATATACAGGTATATACGTACATACACACACACACACACACATACATATATATACAGGTATATACGTACACACACACACACACACACACCCTGAGAATACAAAGAGAATAGTGATGCCCCTAAAAATTCAATGCCTCAATAATGATGAAGACTCTCTTAGGGCATATGAATTCAAATTCATTACGCTCTGAGCAGAGAGAATGTAGCAATTCACTGTTTGCTGCGTTTTGTTGTTCTCCAGTCCTGCCATCCAGGTAAATCTCACCTTCTGAGCAGGTTTCAGGACCTGACTTCATTCTCATCTCTGTCAGTACTTGCATTATACTGAGCTGTTGATCCAACTATACCATAGCTTCACAACAGGTATCCTAGCCCTTACCTCAAACTCTCAAGATGTTGTCAAATACGCTGTTGAGAGTACCATGGTGGCTCAGGCAATAGGCCTCCCAAAGGCAAATATTCTGTGTATGCTCAATTACGATCCACGCCTCTAGATAAGAAGTTCACAACTAAGGCCAGAGGTCAGAATATCTGCTCGGGGAGGCCAGAGGAACATGCAGTGATAGGAGGAAGGCTGTTGTGACTCCTGGCTTAAGTGTATACTCTGCTATCAATGCACATTATCCACAGTTCACCCACACTCAAGGTCTTTTGAGCTAATTTCTGGGCCTGGCCTGCAAATACAGACATGAATGGCATTTGGCCATACCTTTAAGGACTCGATAGCTCATAAAAATAACACCACGAAACAACACCCTGATTCTTAGGAAGAATCAAAGTACCACTTGTGATTTGAATAGAGGATTTCTCCAAAGTGAAAAAAAGGTGAAAAGGTGGTAATTAAATCAGGTGAAATAGTGTTTCGGCCTATAAAATGGCCAAGTAGGATTTTACCAATGTCTACTCTCCATAATAAAACCTAAAGCTCCACCTATATGTCAACTCGTACAGAAAGGGTAAACACTAGCCTTTACGGCTTTGACATTCTCAAATAAGGATGGTAAATTAGTTACATAGACTTAAACAATTTTAAAGTAAGAAATTTCCAGATAATTAAGTGATTCAGCTTTTAACTGGCCTTTAATTGATAATCCCACTTGTGAATCCATAGAGAATCCCATTTAAAAATTAAGACAGCTTTTAATTAGGACAGATCATTAAGCAGGACAATTTGTATTTGATACAAAGCACCCTCGATCATAACACTGTTGCATTTTTTACCCTAATCTCAAAAATGTGTCAATATGTTTGTTAAAATAACTTTCACTGTTTATTATTTTTAGACTATTAATAGCATATAACTCAAATTTGTTTACATTTATGATTTCAAGAAAAAAGAAAATGCCTCAGAAGCATATAGGCAGGCTCTATGGAAAGGAACAAAAGGTCAGCTTCATGAAATGCCTGCATAACACCACCTTCCCCACACAACGGCGAAATATCTAAAGAGATTTAAAGAAAAAAATAACTAAAAATCCTTATACTTGTACAAGCTGTCTTTCAGGCACGAGGGCAAAGAAAGGGATTCTTAGATGTGCCTTATCTCAGATAGTATCATGTCCTGGAATTATAATCTCAAGAACCCAGAGGTGATTCAAAATTAAGATATCAAAAATGCCGAAGTAATGATATGAAAGAAACTGCATAGTTGTTCTTATTTAGTCTGGATTCCTCTCATCAACCCAGTCGAAAATGTGGTATCAGATGGATTCCACAGTGTTGGAATAAGCTTCATCTGCAGTGCTTCCCTATTCTGTTCTTTCCTTTTTTTTTTTTTTCATTTTTCATTTTCTTTTCCAATTAGCCAGATACGAATGTTTATCTGCAACTCTGTACCTCTCAGTTCATACAGAACCCCTCTCCGTGTTTAGTGACAACTTAAATAATATCTGTTGTTGTCTAGTTTTATCACTTGTTTAAAAATGATCAACAGCTTCTGGTTAATGATTACTTTTGTTTATCTCTGATCCTTCCAAAAACCTCACTAAAATAAAAACAAAGCGATGAAGAGAGAAGCCCATGGGAGGAAAAATAATGTGAGAAGGCATTATGGAAGAGAGGAGGCCAATAAATTTGGAAGAAGGAAAGCAGATAGATGGATCCTAAGAAGGCTTAGGAACACATGAGGTATCTAAAAGGTGGGAGTGGTGGCTAGAATTGAAAAAGAAGAGATTATTTGAAAGCCTGAGGAAGTGACCAAAAAACCCAGCTCTTAGTATCCCACATCCTCTTATCCCATAGTGCAAAGCCATTCAGCACCCACACAACATGACCACCCCACTCCCTCCCATCTAGGAAACTATCACCCTCCTAGGCAGATACTTCTGGATGGATTTCCATCTTTAGCAAGAGCCCGAGTTTCATTTTCCAGATTAATTAAACCATAGAGAACCCACACATCGGGAAACAATACACACCACAGAACGGGAAGTGAGCCCTTGTAAAAAACAGGGAGGGTATGTAAAATTCATATAAAATGCCAAAACATATCAGCCTTATTCCTTGCTCTCTTCCTGGAAGAGCTCATCAGACAGGAAACTGAAATGTGTGGTAGGCAGAATAGTGACCCCCTAAAGATATTCCTGTCCTAATCCCCCAAACATGTGAACACATACATGGCTAGGGGGAATTAAGGTTGCAGATGGAATTAAGGTTACTAATCAGTAGACCTTAAAATAAGAAGATTATCCTAAATTTGCTGAGTGGCCTCAAGTAGTCCACAGAGTGTTTCAAATGTGGGAGAGGCAGGAGAGTCAGGGTCAGAGTGATAAGATGTAATAAACACCTGACTAACCACTGCTGGTTTTGAACATGGAAGAAGGCAATGAGAAAAAGGAATGTGGCCAGCCACTGGAAAGGAGAAAAGGCAAGAGAACTGATTCTTCTATAGACTTTCTGGAAAGAACCTCAGACCTGCTCACACCTTGATTTTACTCCAGTGAGACCCATTTTGGGCTTCTGAACCACACAACTCTGAGATAAATTTGTGCTGGCTTAATCTGTGGTAGCTGAGTTTGTGGTAATTTTTTTACAGAAGTTGTAGAAAACTGACAAATATTGAGATTCGTACAGCTAAGATCTTCTCCTTTCACCCTGCAGTAGTAAGGCCTCAAGTCAACAACCATACCCCTCACATACACGTGCAAGGGGCTTCCATTAGCAAACAGCTTCTAACTTGAATCTGAACAAACAGCCAACTACCCCTAGGAATGTGAGTGCTATCTCCAAAATAGAAAATAGAAATAAATATTTTTTATAAAGATAAAATTTAATATAGACGAGTGAGAAATGTGGAGGACTGAAAAACTGTGTTAAAAAAAACCTATAAATAATATAATCAGGAAGCTAAGAGAGATCACGTATCCATAAATCAAGAAAAGTACGTCATTGAAGTAAAAGTAGTAAAAAGGCAAGAAAAGAATACAAGTTCACAGAAATTCAAAAACATGTCAGCAGAAAAATTTTAAGTTAACAGAATGTTTAGAATATAAAGTTGAGGAAGTCACCCAGGAAAAAATAGTATCAAAGGACAATGGAGTATCACTCAGCCATAGAAAAGAATGAAATCTTGCCATTTTCAAAAACATGGATGGATCTAGAGGGCATAATGCTAAGCTAAAGAAATCAGTGAGAGAAAGACAAACACAGTAAGATTTCATTCACATGTGGAATTTAAGAAACAAAACAAACAGAGAAAAAAAGGAGACAAAAAACCCCACAGACTTAACTATAGAGAACAAACTGGTGGTTAACGGAGGGGAGGTGGGGGGGGGGGTAATGGGTGAAATAGGTGATGGGGATTAAGGAGGGCACTTGTGATGAGCATTGAGTAATGGATAGAATTCCTTTTTTTTTTTTTTTTTAACATTTATTTATTTTTGAGACAGAGAGAGACAGAGTGTGAGTGGGGAAGGGGCAGAGAGAGGGAGACACATATTCCAAAGTAGGCTCCAGGTTCCGTGCTGTCAGCACAGAGCCCAACATGGGGCTTGAACCCACAAACCATGACATCATGACCTGAGCTGAAGTTAGACACCCAACTGACTGAGCCACCCAGGTGCCCGGATAGAATTCTTGAATCACAGGACATCTGGGTGGCTCAGTCAGTTAAGCTACCGTGTCTCTTGGTTTCAGCTCAGGTTATGACCTCACCGTTTGTGAGATCCCCATGTCAGGCTCTATGCTGCTGGTGCAGAGCCTGCTTAGGATTCTTTCTCTCCTTCTGTCTCTGCCCCTCCCCTCCTCGCTAGCTCTCTCTCTCTCTCTCTCTCTCTCTCTCTCTCAAAATAAATAAACATACTTAGAAAAAAAAATAATTCTTGAATCACTGTGTTGTACACCTGAAATTACTATAACACAGTATGTTTATTATACAGGAATTTTTAAAAATAGTATAAAAGGCAAAAAGACTAATCACAGGAGAGGGAAAAAAAAGAAAATCAAGCATGCAACACAGGAGGTTCACAATCAGGACAATAAGAATTCCAGAAAGAGAATGAGATAGAGATAGAGCACACACAAATTGTTAAGAGGAAATATTAAAGAAATAATATAAGAAAATATCCTGTTACTTGTGAACATGTTCCCAATGAGTTCTTGGTACAATGAATGAAAAGAGAGAGGCATCCAAGCATGGAATGGTAAGATTTCAGAACACCTCTGTTAGGTGTAAGTACTTCCAGAGACAAAGCAGAGATCACATTCAAGGAAAGGTAAGTGCAAACCCAAAATGCCAGAAAAGGGGGGGAATGCCTTTAACGTACCATGAGAAAATGTCTAGCCTTCCTTGAATTATTTACCTATCCAAACTATCTATTGAATGTGAGTGAATAAAAATTTATCAAGCAAGTTCTCCAAAAAGAGCCCTCTGATGTTTGGTTTGCTCTACAAATATGAGGGCAAGGAAAGAGGGGAAATCTTAGGTTCAGAAAATAGTCAACAAAAAAGAGTGACAAGGGAAATTCTCACAATGACAGGTATGCAGGGTGCCTAGAAAAAAGTCCATCTGTCAGGAAGGCAGAGGGGTGAGGGGACAGCACAAAAAAAATTAGCAAGTAAAGCAAAGAGAACTTGATATGTTTGGCTCTATTGAAATGTTTTTCATTTCAATAGGATAGTTCAATTTTTAAAAATTAATATTGGGGCACCTGGGTGGCTCAGTCGGTTAAGCGTCCGACTTCAGCTCAGGTCACGATCTCACGATCTGTGAGTTCGAGCCCCGCGTCGGGCTCTGGGCTGACGGCTCAGAGCCTGGAGCCTGCTTCTGATTCTGTGTCTCCCTCTCTCTCTGCCCCTCCCCCGTTCATGCTCTGTCTCTCTCTGTCTCAAAAATAAATAAAAAACGTTAAAAAAAAATTTAAAAAAAAATTAATATTAAGATTTTGGGGAGGAATGCTAGATGTACAGAACATGAAACAAACATAACAACAACGAAACTAGATGATAAATAACTCAGGAAACCAAAGTTATAGGAAAAAAAAAAGAAATGTAACGTAATAAATTACATATTCATCTATAAAGAATATTTATATGGACAAGACAATACAAACAATTTATGTTGACTTAACCAAAAAGTGTGATGTAAAAATATTTGGAGGATGGGAGCCGTGAGAGAGTGCGAAATCCTCATCTGTTAGAGCTGGGAAGTAATAAGTAATGTCCAAAGCCAGTAATTGTAAACGGCACTAAAAGCATCAAGAAACAAGACGGCAGCATCTACAAGGCACAGTTAAAATAACTCAAAGTGGTTATTGCTCTGGCGATGACATGGGAGGGGTGGGGTCCCCCAGAAGAGGTGGAGGAGAAGGCTTCTGTGTCTGTACTTGTCTTTTAGAATTATATGCACATACTGCTTTGATTAAAAAAAAAATTAAGAGACAAAAATGGCTAAACTGTTCACTAAGTTGTGAACCACACTGAGACAATTATCATACACAAGCCCCTTTCCTCTTTTCTACAAAACAGGACTACATACAGCAATAGTGGTCATTTTCATTACTAAGAAGCTTGAGTTATAAGTTTCCACATCTTTAAAAGTCATATTGATTACCTGAGTCATTTTTTTTTTTTAATGGGGAAAGACTAATAAACCATCCAGTGGTAAATATTATCTGTCATCTAAGACAAATGAGCATTTCTTTGTTAATTATGCTTAAAACACAGGTATAAACAGCTCTACCTCAACTACATAGAGCAAATATTTGATGCACACTGAAAAATAGAAATGGTATCTCAATAAGGTTCCTATTTTTTTTCGTTCCTTCCTTCCTTTTCTTTTCACACTTCTCAATGTTCCCATTTAAAAAACCTGACTAGATATTTCTCTTACACTCAAGAAAAATATATATATATATATATTCGTTTAAAACTCAATTTATAGCAAACTATAAACATAAAAAAACTTGTATGTAACGTACAACATACACACACATAAGAGAAAGACAATGATAAGACACTACATTTTAAAGATGGTTATCTTCTCTGATAGGCTAAGAACCTGTTTTTCCTCTTCTAATTTTCCATAGCTTTCAAACTTCAGTAGCAACATTTTAGTACTTCTAAGTATGAAATAAAGCGAATAACATTTTCCTTAAAGGCAATGTTGGCAGCTTCTTTCATTTTAACTCAAGTGCTTTATAGCAGGCAGGAAGTGTATGTGAAGGGGGCTGCTGTATGCAGTCAGCAAGTATATTGGGACTACGGCTATGGAGAGGGATTGTGGGAATTCTTCCAACTTTAATTTTTCTCCTGCCCACTGTGTGCAGGTGGCTTTTATGGGATTTACAGCATCTCCAGCTTCAAGGACTGGTCCCGCTGTGTTAAGGAACAGGCTAACTGAGGCTAACTGAGAGGGCTGACTGAGTCAATGTATGGGACTCCCTGACTGCAGTCATGGCTGAGGGGAGGTCCCATCTCCTTAGGACTGTACTTCTGTTACTGGTTTCAGGAACAGCATTCTCTCGCACTATGTGGATCCTGGCAGCCACCTTGAGAAGCTAGTCCAGAGGCAACACCAAAATACAGAAGAGGGCAAAACAGAAAGAATCACAGGGAAGTAAAACCAGAGTCCTGTGTAAACAATACCTGAGGCCCACCACAAGATCTACACTTTTCACTTACCTGGAACAATAAATCAACTTTACTGCTTAAGCAGTGGGAGTCAAATTTTGCAAACCTAAGTATCTCACCGGATAACACAGGACATCTTCAGTATTTATGTACCAAGCATATTCTATACATTCTCTCATTTTATCTGTACAAAACCACGCTGTTACATGTTATCACTCAGATTTTAAGTCCTGGTAAATTACCCAAGGTCAAAACTGAACAACAGTTTAGCTAATTTTTATTTTGCTAAGAACCTTTTTTGAAGTAGCATCTTTTATCACAATAATTTCATAAAAGGAAGAATAGGTGATCACCATAAAATTAAAAATTAAGATGGCCATGGTCTGAGAACTAAAGATAGTCCCTTTCAAGAAAGCACTATTGCCATCATTATATAGATATTTTCACTGTGGACAGGTGAAAGCCTCATGGGAAGGTGCTTATGATTCAGCAGGATTTGCGAAAGCTCTGGAAATGTGTTTTCAAACGTTCTTCAGGTTGTTCTACAGAGTAACCACCACAGAGAACTACCATTCTAGGAGACATAAAGACATGCTTCAACTGGAACAGGTCCCTGTTGCCTACTTTCTCTAGAAGTTTCTTTCCTGTTCTCCAGTCTGCTTTATTGTCACTTCAGACCATATTCCCAGCTCGGTAGACCCATGAAACATGTCTCTTCTGGCCCTGAATTTCTAACAGTTAAACATTTTTTTTCTGTTTCTCTTGTTGCCTCTGTGATTACCTGGCTCCATTTGGACTCTTGTTTTCTTATTCAGAACTACCCAAAAAAGAACAAAAGCCTTCTCTATGAAAAATTAACCACAAGAAAAGAAACACTGCCATGACTGTTCCTGAAGACCTCACACCTTAGATACTTACCCTGGAAGGTAGAGGGTAATTCAAATCCATTCAAAATAATGTATGATTGCAGCCTTCATCAATAATTTTATCCAAATATATTATATTATTTGGGGCAACAGAATTCCATTGCATTTTGAAAATAGACTCAATTATTCCCAGGCTCTGATGATCATGATGATGATAATATGATCCACATTCACTAAAGAACTGTTCAGTAGTTGATACTTTTTTTTTTTTTAAATGTTTACTTATTTTTGAGAGAGAGAGAGAAAGTATGAGCAGGGAAGGGGCAGAGAGAAAGAGGGGGACAATGTATCTGAAGCGGGCTCTACACGGATAGCAGCCAGCCTGACGCTGGGCTCGAACTCACAAACCGCGAGATCGTGACCTGAGCTGAAGTTGTCCACTTAACCAACTGAAACACCCAGCCGCCCCAATGGTTGGTACTTCCTCTGTCGGTTTCTTCACCCAGTTTGCAAGATCAAAGACTCACTGTGTTAAACACTAAAGAACAAATAGATGATCACCAGAGGGGAGGTGGGTGGGAGGATGGGTGAAATAGGTGATAGGGATTAAAGAGTACACTTGTCCTGATGCGCACCTGGCAATGTATGGAATTGTTGAATCACCATATTGTACAACTGAAACAAATACAGCATTCTATGTTAACTATACTGGAATTAAAATTAAAACTTTAAAAATATGGAACAAACAAAAAACAAACAAAAACAAAGACTTACTGTGTTTATAGCCAGAACTCTGCTATTGCTCAATTTCCCCTTCTCTTATTCTCTCTATAGCTCTCTCTCTCTCTCTCTCCATACTCCTTCCTCCTCCACATCCTGTCTCTGTTATTGACCTTTCTGGCATCCATGCCTCACTCTGTTAGCTTTCCCACTGTGAGAAGATGTGATTATATTGGTCTGTTATTACCCAACAAGGTACATTCCTATCGGGCAGCTTTGGGCTCAGGTACTGATCCCTTGGTCGAATCAACAATGATCAAAGTAACAGGATGGGTCTCACTCCAAGCATTCAGCTATTTTTTTCCCCAAAGATTTAGTAGAGGTAATATAGCTGGAAAATCCTCTGAGTCTCCATAACCAGTGAACACCATCCGGTTCAGCAAACAGCTAAAAAATCTCCAGGTAAGACTTAGTTAAGCAGACAGAGAGAGAGAGAGAGACAGAGAGAGAGAGAGGAGAGAGAGAGTGCACAGCAAGATATCTTAAGTAATGACTGCTCTTACTTTTCTACTTCAAAATAGGGAGATCACAGTGTTGTCCTTAAAAGTCTGGATTTTTGTAGCCACATATGAAGGGAAAACCCAGACTGGTATTTATTCGCTACTTTAGCAACCTCAGAATGAATGCCTGGAGGTGTGAGAACTTGCCTTCCTGCTCCCACACTGCCTCCATGACACGACTCCTGCCAAACTCTGTAGTCTCTCCTCTCATTATTCTACTCGTATAGAACGACCAGCTATGTTTCATTTTTTGCACTTCTTTGTTCCATACACTCGCGGAAGTTTCTTTCTTGTCCTTTTCAACCTTTCTAAACTTTATTTGCCTGGTCAACTTCTACCTGAATTCACGATTCCACATAAGCATTATTTCCTTCATAAGCATGAATGGTCTTGGTAGCCCTCTGTGGAAGGCACTACTCTTTACCCACGCAAAAGCCATTCCCATTTTATTTTTTGAAATCAAACCCCAAATCTGTTCAGGAATCAGGCAACGATCCCCAGTTCTCAGAAAAGGTGGCTCTAGCCGTGGGTCTAAGGACTGTCAGGAGACCAATTTGTAGCCAGTAAAATGTAAAGAGAATGGTTTTGAATGGTGTTGAATGGTTTTCTCTCCTTGATTAGTATACAGGAAGAAATGCACTGGCACAGACCACACCCTGCTTCCTGCACTGAAACACTTTCTTTGCTAGCCCAAGTGCACCGGACACATTCTATGTTACAGTCATCGTTTGACTTTGAAGGGAAGGCCAGCAGAACTGCAGACATGGCAGCCTTACTGTCATGAAGCCACTTGAGTCTAACTTTGTTGAAACCACTGCTAGCTGATTCTTTTGTTGGCTGCAGCTGAAAGCACTCCTTACTGTTACCTCCTCTGTGTGCATAAGGCTAGCAGTGAAGTGTCCCAGTTATCTCCTCTGAATCAATTCTGCCTAAGAATGAAAACATCTTTCCTCCTCAGCAGTCCTACATTATTGACAACAGGAAAGTATCTGTAACTGAGTATAGCTGGATACATATTTACTATGCTGATAAAAATGAGGCAGCTACACTGGCAAAAGATCTCATGCTATCATCCAGTGGCAGAGTTTAGTCTAAACCCATACTGACCAGGAAGACTGTCTTTGCGGTATGCCTGCATCAAGAAATACAAGAAGGAAAAATTTTGGCTTGTAGGAATAAAAAAATGATTTCTGGTCTAATGATTTTCAAAGTCTCCCAATAAGAAGACCAAACCTCACATTATGGGAGCCAAAAATCATCCCTCATCAGCTATATATGTTTCTTGGTCTATATTATTTCTGTCCCAGACACTGGAAGTCTGGACTTCTCCCAGAGAAGAGAACTGTCATCCCGTCACATGACTGCAATTGGCAAGTCTTACCATGAGAGTTTGGCAGATTCTTAGAACAGGACTAACATATGTTTTATATATGTGTGGGTAGGTGTATATATAGCCATCCATCTACATACATATATGTATACTTATTTATTTATAAGCCTGAGTTAAAGTTAGAAAAATTAATTTAGATGCATATGGATAAGTCACACAAATTAGCAGCAGTTTAAAAGGAATTAGTATAACCCTAAAAGAAATCATTCTGATTTTTTTCAAGTAAAAATGCCAATGCAAATTTTAAAAGTAGAACATCATATTAATAACTTTTATCTTTAGGTTATTGCTCATTTATATCAATGATTCACTCACTCATTCAACAAGCATTTATGAAACCAACTACAAACACATAGAAGACAGGACAAAGTCCTTACCCTTGAGAATTTTATGGTCTAGGAGTAGAAATGGAAAAAGAAGGAAATAGTGCATGCAATCACTCATAAGAATCATTATTGAGGACTCTCTGTCTGTCATATATGCGGATAATACGGAGACAAAAAGAGAACTGTTTTCACAAATCATATTTATTGATGGGGGGAAAACAGTAAACTCCATCAACATATACACATATAAGGGAGTGACACATGCAATATAGAGACTTCAAGTAGAATGATAAGATGGAGAATAACTGTGTAACTACTTTTAAATGAGATCATGGCCATGATCTCACAGTTTGTAGGTTTGAGCCCCACATTGGGCTCTGTGCTGACAGTTCTGAGCCTGTGGCCTGCTTCGGATTCTGTGTCTCCCTGTCTCTCTGCCCTTGCCCTGCTTGTACTCTGTCTCTCTCTAAAATAAATAGACATGAAAAAAAAATTAAAAAAAAAAAAAAGAAGAAAGGAGTTACTAGAAGTGGTTTATGACAGTGGGAGTAACTGAGTAAAGAAGTGAGGATTCAGAAGAGGATGAAGACATAATTGAGAAACCAAGCCTTCGAGAAGGTGAGGGGGATGGGGATTCAGAGCACAAATGGTAGGGCGCACCAGTCAGAGCAGCAGAGACACTTGCTCCATAATAAAACAAGGCAGGCAGAGAACAGGTTTAGAGCAAGATGGGCAGAGAGTTTTAGGTTGAGAGGGGGAGGGAATTCTTCTTGGATTACCTCCATTTTCTCATTGATTTATGAAATGATGTTACATGCTGAGAGTATGGAGAGGAAAAGAGATTAGGAAACTTAAGGAGTAAAGACAAGATGTGGAATGATCATTTTGGAAACTGGGAATGCAACAGTCCTGTGGAAGAAGGAAGACCGTTCTTGACTACTGCAATGGTTAACTTTTTACGTCAGCTTCACTGGGCCATGAGGTACCCAGATATTTGGTTAAACATTATTCTGAGTGGGCCTGTGAGGGTATTTCTGGATGAGATGAACATTTGAATAGGGAGACTGAGTAAACGGGTAGGCCTTATCCAACCCACTGAAGACCTGAATAGAACAAAAAAAGATGAGCAAGGGAGAATTCGCTCAATCAGCTGTACTGTCTTGGAGCTGAGACATCAGTCTTCTTCCTTCAGATTAAGACTGGAACTTACATCATTGGTTTTTCTGGTCCCAGGCGCCCAGGCATGGGCTGGAATTATACCATTCACTCTCTGGGTATCGTGTTTGCTGACTACAGATCTTAGACTCCATAATTACATGAGCCAATTCCTTATAATAAATCTATCTATTGATTGAGCCATCCATTAATCATCTTCTATCGGTCTGTTTCTCTGGAAAATCCTGACTAATCTAACTACCCATTTGAGATATATAGCCAGAATTTAAAGTGATATTGGCCAGCATAGTTATTGTGTCTTCATCAGTCTTCAGTTTATTTTGGTGCGCAGGGACTAGTGGGTGTAACCAGAGTTAAAGTTCAGCCAGGTAAGAGAGGACAGCAGAGAGAAGGGAATGAAGGGAGGGAGGTCCAGAAACCCAGAGTCTGAAGTGTTAGATGGTGCTGAAGTCAGTAAGAAGGAAGTCTGTGAGAATAATGGCAGAATAATAAAAAGACAATGAGCCATGGGCTAAAGGTATCAAATAAGAAGGCAACCAAGTTCTCTAGATGACAACAACGAGGAGGGGTAGTAGGTGACAAAGTCTGATGACACAAACTTCAAAGAGCTGGGCGTTTGGATGGCTGAGGGAAGAGAATAGATTTGCAAATGTCACTGAAAAGCAAGAACACTCATTCCAGGATCAGCCCTGTAGTTACAGAGGATGTAAAAGCAGACAGCCTGCCTTGACTACAATGCATTAGGAATGATTTTGTCAGGGCATATCCAGGTTTTACCTACGGTAAGAGAGCAAAGGGAACATTCCATAAATGAAGTTGAAAATGAAGACAAGTTTGCTGATCATGAACAGTTAGCACCATGTATTAGAGTGGAAGAGCTTGAGGTGGCAATAGAAGTGAGAGATCGGGTCAGATAAGTGGACATACACTTATGAGGATGAATAGATAGGGTAGAGGTCAGCAAACTTTTTCTACAAAAGGGCCCAAAATAAGAAGCTTCTGCACAGCAAAGGAAACAGTCAGCAAAACTAAAAGGCAACCTCCCGAAAGGGAGAAGATATTTGCAAATGATGTATCTGATAAACGGTTAGTATCCAAAATGTATAAGGAACTGATACAACTCAACACCCAAAAAACAAATAATCCAATTAAAAAATGGGCAGAAAATATGAACAGACATGTCTCCAAAGAAGCCATCCAGATGGCCAACAGATACATGAAAAGATCCTCAACATCACTCATCATCAGGGAAATGCAAACCAAAACTATAATGAGATATCACCCCGATATCCTGTCAAAATGGCTAAAATAAAAAAAAAATCAAGAAACAACAGATGGTGGTGAAGATGTGGAGAAAAAGGAGCCTCTGTGCACCACTGGTGGGAATGAAAACTGGTACAGCCACTGTGGAAGACAGTGTGGAGGTCCCTCAAAAAGTTAAAAATAGAGGGGCACCTGAATGGCTCAGTTGGTTAAAGCGTCTGATTTCAGATCAGGTCATGATCTTGCGGTTCGTCAGTAGGAACCCCGCGTCAGGCTCAGTGCTGACAGCTCAGAGCCTGGAGCGTGCTTTAGATTCTGTGTCTCCCTCTCTGTGTCCCTCCCCTCTTGCATTCTGTCTCTCTCTCAAAAGTAAATAAACGTTAAAAAAAAATTTTTTTTTAAATAGAACCATTCTATGATCCAGTAATTGGACTACTGGGTGTTTAACCAAAAAATACAAAAAACTAATTTAAAGGGATACATATACCCCTATGTTTATTACAGTATTATACAGTATTATTTGTAATAGCCAAACAGTGGAAGCAGCCTCAGTGTCCATCGATAGATAAATGGATAAAAAAGATGTTGTATACACACACACACACACACACACACACACACACACACACACCATGGAATATTATTCAGCCATAACAATGAAATCTTGCCATTTGCAACAACATGGATAGAGCTAGAAGGTATAATGCTAAGCAAAATAAGTCACTCAGAGAAAGACAAATACAATATAATTTCACTCATATATGAAATTTAAGAAACTCGGGGCGCCTGGGTGGCTCAGTTGGTTAAGTGGCCGACTTCGGCTCAGGTCATGATCTCACGGTCTGTGAGTTCGAGCCCCGCGTCGGGCTCTGTGCTGACAGCTCAGAGCCTGGAGCCTGTTTCGGATTCTGTGTCTCCCTCTTTCTGACCCTCCCCCGTTCATGCTCTGTCTCTCTCTGTCTCAAAAATAAATAAACGTTGAAAAAAAAATTTAAAAAGAAACAAAAGAGCAAAGGAAAAAAAAGAGAAAGAGGCAAACCAAGAGACAGACTTTTAACTATGGAGGATGAACTAATGGTTACCAGAGGAGAGGTAGGTGGGGATGGGGCGGGGGGTGAAGTAGGGATGGGGATTAAAGAGTACCCTTATTATGATGAAATAAAGTGAAATAAAACAATTAAAAAAAAAAAGAAAACAACAGGGGCGCCTGGGTGGTTCTGTCGGTTAAGTGTCCGACTCTTGGTTTCGGCTCAGGTCATGATCCTGCAGTTTTGTGGCTTCCAGCCCTGCGTCAACCTCTGCGCTGGCAGCGTGGAGCCTGCTTGGGATTCTGTGTCTCTCACTTTCTCTCTCTGCCCCTCCCCAACTCATACTGTCTCAGTCTCTGTGAAAATAAATAAATTTAAAAAAATCACACAAAAAAGTCATATAGTAAATATTTTACGTTTTGCAGGCCAAATGACCTTTATCATTACTATTCAACTCTGCTGTTTTAGTGTAAAAGCAGCCATAGAGAGTATGTAAAGAAACAGGCATGGTTGTGTTCCAACAAAACCTTATTTACAAAAACATGCAGTGGGCTGGATTTGGCCCATGGATAACAAAAATAACAGGTAACAAAATGAGCTTGGGCTTCTGATTATGAGCTGTGTAAGAAATGGAAATGTGAGTCAAAATGGATGCTTGATATCTTTTAAGAAGGGGAGGACAGCCAGTTTAAGAAGAAAGATGTGAGGCTACTAAGTATCTATTTGCTCCTCAGCTCCCAGATGTGGCAGTGAGGAATGTGGGAGGACCCGGACATGGGACTGCTGTGATGGGGCAAGGAGCAATAGTTTTGGTGACTGCATCTGCTTTCCAATGGCCCCAGTGTAATACAGGATGGCTCTCGCCTGGAGAGGGAGGCCTGGGACTACCACTTTACCAGGATGCTCAGTGTTGTCGATCGAGTCTGGTGACTTGACCCCAGTTCAAGGGGAAAGGGCAAGACAAGGCTTCAGTACAGGTGGAAACACAAGGACTGTGTTTCTAAAGAAAAAGATGCAAGTATGGATAAATATGGGAAAGAGCAAGGTTTTCTAATCCACTCATATCTATATCCCAAAACTCAGCCACTAAGTAGGTTTACTTTGGGTTCCTTCAATGTTTAAAAATGATTCAATAGCTTCCAAACAAGCAGTCTTTTAGATTTTGTTCGACTTTAAATTATCTAGTTGAGGGCCTGGTATTTTGCATAAGCCTCACTTACAGTCACTCATCAGTCACTCATTATGACAACATCTTGAACTCAGTCTATAGAAACAACTTCGAAAGATCCCTAGGTTGAGTTCACTGCAGATATTAAGTAAACTCTATACTTGGAGATGGTCTCTTGCATGTTCATTTTTAATGATTCTTGAATGACAACTTTTCACCCCGATTTCTGAAAGATTTTCTTAACTCCCAGCCCGATTTATACTCTACAGAACTGGACCACACATCATTGGTACTGACGTTGTTTTGTTGATATTATTTAAACAGATTCCCCAAATGTTTAAATTATCCCTTGATAACAAACCAGGTAGCATTTTATAGGGAGATATTAACTCTTTAAGACTTCCAGAGTATAATTTGGAGTATTTTGCTAGTAATCTCAAAGCATCTAATGTGCCTCTTGGTAGTAAATGAGGCCCTTGGATACTGGTTTATTGCTTATACTTGTGAGATTTCTGTTATGTCGATAACAAAAGAGTTGGTAAGGGAATGCTTCGTTTGACCTTACTGAAGATAAACCCAAAATATAGTGTGATTCAATTAAAATACATCAATGTGAAATCCAATCTCTTTTCTTTATTTAAGCCATTTCTGCCTTATAGTAAATTTATATTGTAATCGAAGACATTTTATGGTGGATTGAATAAAATTTAACATTTATTTAGCAATTATTACATGCAGATTCTTGGGGAAACAAAGTTGAACAAGGCTTGATGCCTTACGTATCCTTGTTTTATATATATATATATATATGTATATACATGTATATATATGTATATGTATATATATATATATATATGTATATATCTATATGTATATATCTATATCTATATCCTTTGTATAGGATTATATATAGAGATATCTATATATAGATATATAACCAATATCTGAGACCAAGAAAAATCAATAATTTGGAAAGAATATTTGAGTTATACAATTACAAAAATAATAATAGTAGTTCACAATTATTGAACCCCTACTATTGCTCAATATTATAATAACCATTTTACATGCAATAATTCATATACTTCTCACAACAGCCCCAGGAGGTGGGTACTGGGGTAAAGATAAGTAAAATGCAACTAAGGACTAGTTAGTGGCAGCCCTGAGTTTCAAATCTAGATCCATTTGACTTCAAAGCCCTCGATCTTAATCTCTATCTCATTATGCTTCAGAAACACACATTTTAAGCTGCGTAAAATCAATAAGTAAAAGCCGGTTATTGTAGGATATGGATTTTTGCCACTCTTGACAGACAGAAAAATGTGACATTTCAACTTCTGGCAATAGGTCTTCAAGAGTTCCTCTTAAAATGCAAATCTGTACTCCTAGAAGGATAATATATCTAAAAAACAATATTTTCAACCTCCTAACACATGTATCCTCACAAAATCTTAAAGGAATGGGACAGAAGACAGGTAAGCTGTGATATGGTTAAAGAGTGATAGGTATGGAATAAGGAAGGGGCAAACTAGAGCAAAGGGTAGGAGTACTACTCCAGGAAACAGCATGAAAGAACTGGATACATGTGGGCAGGGCTCCTGCATGGGACCAAGATGAAACAACATCTAAGATAAGACTTTATAGCCACATGATTTTGCACAAGGCCATTACTGCTGCTTCTAAAAAAAAAAAAAATTCAATGGTACACCATGGGCACGTAGGATAAAACAATTTGTATGAACTCAAAAAATATAGTAGCTGCTTTAAGCAACGACTGAAATATTTCTGGTGTCAAAGAGCTCATAATTAAAGAAGCCTTTTTTCCCCCTCTTTCACACCTATTTGCTCCAGCATTCTTTACGTGATGTCAGATTACACTCATGATCACTTGCCACATAGGGTTCTGAATTAGCCTTATGCCCAGAGCAGGGATGCTAATGGAATCGATTGCTAATTAGTTCTGTTGTTCCTTTTCATTGCAGCCACATTCTTAAGTTAGTAGAAGATTTGTCGATACATGACTCATTCACAAAACTTCACTGCAATTCTAGTTAAATCTTAGTTACCATCATCGTAATGCTAATAATTATAAGGGTGATGATGATTATAATAATAATAAAGCGAAGTGGTTTAAGGGGTAGAAATGTGAGTCTAAAAATGATATCTTCGTGATCTGCGTTTATCCTACATCAATAATTTTGCATCAAATTTGCTCAATTTACAAATCAAAAATAGATTTTTCTGTCAGCAAAGATCAGTCTTGTATCTGAAAATCAAGCACAGCTTGTACATCATCATTAACCATAAAGGCTCTGAAATCAGAACTTAGCTGCCAATTTTGTTGATGATGCATAAGACGAAATCGAGTACAGCTGGCTCTTCTGTCCTATGCAAGCTCTGCAGCACTGACATTAGTGAAAAATCTGTTTGTTTTTTGCTTCAGGAAATTAAATAGCTATGACTAAAATGAAGCAGAGGGAACAGATATATCTGGGTAATAAACAGGTGCCATTTTTATTTTTAAGTTATTTTCCTCTTACAGATTCATTTCGATTACTGCAACACTACTTTAATTTGACCAAATGCAATGACCTCAAAGAAAATATATGAAACTTCTTCTTAAAAATCACCAGGAGGAGCCTTTTTTTTTTATAAATGGGGAACCAAATAACACAACTCATTAATAATTTAAAATCCATCGTAAGCAAATATAATTTTCTAAATGATTACTCCTTCTAATAGAATGTCTATAGGCAAGTCGTACCTTAAAATAAATAGATTTATTTACTGACACATCGACTGCTTTTTCAGAGTAGATGCTTCATGTGATTTAGGCCAAAACTTTAATGCCTCAGTTACAGAAAAATAAACTGATTTCTAACTATTACCTTGAAATGAGGAAATGCGAGAATTTTCAATAAGGCAGCATTAAGTTAATGGCATAAAACTAAATTGTAAGTCCCTAAATTGATTGGAAGTTTGGTGAATCAAGGAGGCCTTTATCCTCTTTCCCAGACAAGCAGAGTATGCTATGCCAGTTTAGGGTTAACATAAGGATTGAATACACACATATCAACAGCTACCACTTCAGAAAATCATGTGAAAGCAACCCGAAAGGCATTTTTTTTAAAGATACAAAAAGATCATGAGGAAGAGATGAGATAGCAGCGACATACTTTTGAAAATTAGAAAATAGATGGATGAAATCTGACTGATTCAGCAGACGTCACAGAGTAGAAACTAAGCTGTAATGGAGGAAAGCTGAGAAGCGTTCCCATTAACACAACAGAATCCTCGGAAGGTTCAAGAAATGGTAGCACCAGGTAATTCTGGACCTGAAAGTGAAAGGGGCAAGGTCAGTGCTGAAGGACTGGGTCAACGCTGACTGAGAAGCGATTATCTCTTTAGATTCCCAACTCCAGGCCAGCGGAAGACTGACTCTCCCAACCTTGGATAAGTCTGTGGTTTTTGTTTTGGACTGAGAGAGGCCAGGCACAAATGAAGACCTGAATATTCTATCAGAAACATCCTCTCAAAACTCCTTTCCATACTTAGCACCCAGGACACTGGCAGCCAGATCTCAACCCTCTAGGAAGGAGAGGGATGGACTTTACTCTGGGAATCTGGCCATCCATCCCAACTAGAAAGACCTAAAAGTACTGCTAACAAGGATGTCCAACACGTAGCCTTCCTTCCCAGATCTCCTTGCAGAAAGCTCAAGGTCAGTAAGCCCTATATACATACATGTGTGTATGTATACACACACACATACATATATACGTATATGTAGATATATATGTACATATATGTATTCAGAGCTCCCTATCAGCTTTTAGACTTTCATTCTTAATCAAGAGTAGAAAATCAAAGATTACAAGACATCTGAAAAAAAAGAAAAAAAAAAACTCTAACATGGAAAAGAGATGAAAATAAACAAGCAATAAAGTGCAACTTGGAAGATATGAACACAATGCAGGGAAAAATAAATTTACATATATAATATATTCATATATATAATAACATTTATATCTTCAGAGAATTAAGATAAGATTTCATCGCTTTAAAAAAAGAATGAAATATAATACAAATGGAACGTTCAGAAAACTCCTGAAAAAATATATAATAGTATAAATAAAAAATAAGATACAGCAATGTTTATAGTAGTATTATATAGATAGCCAAAATATGGAAAACACCCTAAACATTCACTGACAGATGAATGGATAAACAAAATGTAGAATATACATACAATGGAATATTATTCAGCCTTAAAAAGGAACAAAATTCTGACATATGCTGTAACAAGGATGAAACTTGAAGACATTATACTAAGTGAAATAAGCCAGACTCAAATGGACAAACATTGCATGATTCTACTTAAATGAGGTACTTATAGTTATCAAGGTCATAAAGCCAGATAATAGAATGGTGGTTTCCAGGAAGCTTAGGGCAGGGAGGTATGGGGAGTTATTACTTAATGGGTACAGAGTTATAGTTTTGGAAGATGAAAAATTTGTGGAGATCAATGGTGGTGATGGTTGCACAACAATGTGAATATCATCAATGCCACTGAACTGTACAATTAAAACTATTTAAAATGGTAAATGTTATGATATATATATGATATATATATATATATCATATATATATACACACATAGAGAGAGAGAGAGAGATGCCTCATCATCAAATTGGCCAGTAAGAAGACAGCAGCTGAGAGCTAGAGCTGGGGTAGAGAGAGACTGAGATTCTGCTTGAGTTTTTATTCCCCAATAAACCATCACTCTATTTCACTGTAACCTATTTATTAATAAAGGTTTTTTCCCTCACACACACACACAAATAGTCACCATAAAAGTAAAAAATTTAAAGTACATAAGAATGTCAATTGGGGGGTACCTGGCTGGCTCATCTGACTCTTGATCTCAGATTATCCATTTGAACCTCACACTGGGTATAGAGATTAGTTTGAAAAAGAGTGTCAGCTGGGAAATAAAGTTGAGAAATTTTCTCAAAATATATAGCAAATTCAAATATATACATACTTGTATGTGTGTGTGTGTGTGTGTATACGTGTGTGTGTATACACACACACACACACACACGTATACCTAAACATATGTATGTACTTGAAAAGTAGCAAAAGAGAAAAAAGAGCATTCAAGAGGAAATTACTAGTGAAATAATAAAAATGCCAGAAATAATTCAGGAAAATTCTGCAAAACTATAAAACATTAATTTCCAGACTGAAAGGCCTATCCAGTATTCAATATAATAGATGAAAATAAAATCACATGAAGGCATATCACTGGCACTGGTAAATATTGGAGACAAAGAGAAGATCACAAATGTTTCCAGAAAGGAAAAAAATTGGGTCAGAAGTTACAATGGCATTGTATTTCTTAACAGTAAGACTGGAGCAATGCCTACGAATTTCTGGGGGGGGAAATGTATTTCCCACCTAAAACTCTATTGCCAATCAATGGGAGGAAAGAATAAATAGATTTTTCAAGAATGCAAGATCTCAAAAAATTTACCTCCTAGACACTCTTGTTCTGGAAGATGTAAGGGAGAGAAAATACGTAGTTCTGTGTGTGTGTGTGTGTGTGTGTGTGTGAGAGAGAGAGAGAGAGAGAGAGAGAGAGAGAGAGGAAGAAAGAGTGAGGGAGAACACTATAAAAAAGAGGATTACATGGGCCAGAGGGAACAGGGAATCCAACATAAGAGAAAGAGAAGCCCTTGATAAGGAGGATAGGATTATAGAGTAACTGCTCTTTTCCAGGCATACAGAGCAAACTCCAGACTGGATCTCATCAGATGATTTTTGGCTGAGGACAGTGCAGGGCTCTTTATAGCCTCCTTTTCCTCTACACAGAACAGATGTGCATAGAGAAAATTAGTGGAATTATCACTTCAAATGATGATGGTGTATGAAGCAATAAAAGAGTATGTTCCTAACTTAAATGGTTACACTGAATCCTTTCAGCCATTTTTGCAAGAGCCTTCTGTTCCTTGTAGACTACAGTACATAATAAAATACAAATCTGGGGGTGCCTGGGTGGCTCAGTTAAGTGTCCGACTTCGGCTCAGGTCATGTGGCTCAGTTAAGTGTCCGACTTCGGCTCAGGTCATGATCTCATGGCTTATGAGTTCAAGCCCCTCATAGGGCTCTGGGCTGACAGCCCAGAGCCTGGAGCCTGCTTCAGATTCTGTGTCTCCCCCTCTCTCGCCCCTCCACCACTTGTGCACTGCCTCTCTCTCTCTCTCTTTCAAAAATAAATAAAACATAAAAAAAATACAAATCTGACTAAATAAGTTCTCCTATATATGCATTCTTGTCCATACGGATATGTATGTGCGTGTGCTTATGTGTGTGTAAAATCTCTGAAAGGATATACAAGAAGCTAGAGGCATATTTGCTTCTGGGGAAAGGAAGTGTGTGGTGCGGCAAAGGGGGAATGAAAAAGTTATTTTTCAAAATGTATCCATTTGTTCCTTTTGATTTTTTTATCACAATTCAAAAATGAATAAATTACATTCCTTAAAAAATTATAACACATAGTTTTAACCAAGAAATTCAACTTCTAGGAGTTTATGCTAAAGAAATACCTGTCCAGAGGCAAAATGATGTAGGTATAGGGATATCATATAGGGATATCTAGCAAAAGATTGGAAAGCACTTAAATATCCATTCACGTGGCACTGGTAAAATAATTTATGTATACTCCTGAAATGGAATACTATGCAACCAAAAAAATTATTTAAAAGCTTTATATGTACTGATACAAAACCACCTCCAAAATAAGTTGTCAAGGGAAAATAGACAAGATATATACTTAAACACATATGTGTGTCCACATTTGCTTGTATATACGTAGACTATCTCTGGGAGAAAATACAAACATTTTATAACATTAGTGTAGTCTGGAAGAACCGGATGGCAGGGGAACAGGGATATGATAGAAATTATTCTCTGATTATAATTTTTTACCTTTTGAACTTTGAGCCATTTGAATATGTTACCTTTGAAAACCCAACTGAATTACAATTTTGAAAATGTGGGGCATTTTTAAATAGCCTAGATTATTTTCATCTCGATTCTTTCTTTTTTCTCTATCGCAAAACCAGTATGAGATCTTTCATCTAATAATAACACTCTGGTTGTAGTTCTGCAACGCTTCAGAAAGAAAATCTGTTACTCCTGCTGGGATCAGAACAGTTGTCAGCATATGTGGGCAGTAGTGGGTGAAGAGCTTTTGAATTTAAGGCATATAAACTAAATACCAAAGTTGAATGTATTATAACACATTATTGTTGATATAGGAGAAATCTCATATTAATGACATGTATGAAGACGTCAATGGTGTACTTCTCTACAATATAGATGAGGAAAAGACTTTATATATCAGTTTTATGCTATCCATTCAATCATGATAGACAAAGCATATGAAAAGAGAGGGATAATTGGAACTCCAGACTGGATTTCAAAGCTGTGTCTGGGCCCCTTTTCAATGGCATGACTTACTGGGATGCATAAAGGGGCATATTTTCTGGCTCTTCCTTTCTCTTCCATGTGTTTATAAATCATTATGCGTATTAAAAATTCAGGCATGAAATTAACTTCATAGAAGACTTTTTTAAATGCTATAAATAACTTTCAGGAAATTAAGTGGGCTGTGTGTGCTACTAAGCCCATGATATAACAGGATAAAACGAGGTACAGAGGTAAAGAGCCAAGCCCAAGAATTAATCTATTTGTATCCAAAATCTGTGTTCATAGACCCCACCATTGTCTCTATCATATTACCATCTCTCTCCACCCAGATTCATCTATGAACAGAAATATTTGATGGATTTATAGAACTGTCAACGAGGCATATCCCACAAGCCTTTTGATCTGTATGTGAATATCTGCTTTCCTAAACAAAGTAGATTTTCGAGGACATCACTGCTTCTACTGTGGGGCCACCTGCCTCAATACTGAAAATTTGCGTAACTTTAAATGGGTAAATCTTTAAATGGAACCTTTTTAGCAGGACAAATGACTTTAATGGCACCTCTTAACCAAACAGGTATCTGCTAGCTTTGAATATCTAAGTCTCCAAATGAAAGGTGCCAACTTTTCAAAAGAAATCCCCAAGACAATAAGCAGGCAGAAAGAAGGACTTTTTTTAAGGGAAGTACTAGTAAGAGCACTGGTCATAGGCCAGCGCTCTTTGATGCTGTGGAGGAGAACCAGACCAGAGCAAGGAAGCAACTGGTGACAGGAAACAATGTAGGTGGCTGTTGCCAAAATCTAGGTAAAAAAAAAAAAAAATGATGAAAGCTGAAGGAAGAGGGAAAAAGTAGCCAGATTTGAGGACAGCAGGGGAGGCTTGGTGACTCAGTAATGAAAGGTAGAATAGACAGGAAGCTCTGATTCCTTTAAACAAAGAACGTTTCCAACCCCAGCCGCCATCGCTTGCCCCTCCACCCCTCCACCCCCCGCCCCCCTGTCTGCTCCTGAGTCATCTGCTTATTCACAGTCCTTTCAGGAGCCTTGTTCTCCATGCTCTTCCTCAGACCACTACTCTTTTTCCACCCCTCACCCCCACCCATTTCCCCCCCACCACTGCCATAAGTGAGGACCACAACACTACAGCCCTGAGGAGGTGCAGTATGCAGACGGCTGTACTTTCCTATGCTGTTCTTTTCTTTGATTGTCCCACACCCCCCACCACAGGAGGCCGTACTGGTGTTAATAACAACTAAAGATTGGAAACAAATGAAGGGGATTACAACATAGAGGAAAGATTAAAAACTGTTCACAAAATAAAACTTCCAGATAGTTCAAAGATAAGGGCAACCAAAAACTTAATGTGAAATATTTACACAGAGATCCTTAAGAGCATACCCCGATTCCTAGCCTCACTCCTTAATCTCAAGGTCCACCCTGTGTATTTTCGTCTTAGAAAGAAAGCACCTTCCTCCATTGCTCTACAGTCTGTATCTTTACTACCTTATACTTCACTAATAATGGTAGTTGAATCTCCTGGAGGGTTCATCGCCCTTTCCCAACCAGTGCAACCCACAGGATATTATTTGCAACAATACGTTTCCGGAAGGCTCAGTCAAGCAACACAGAAGGTCTCTAACAATGTAGTCCCTGTAGCATTTGTCGTTCTACTTTTGCCTATTTGTAGCACTGAAGATTTGCCACCTCATTCTTCTTGATCATCTATTGGATTCTACACATACACATCCTCCAAAAACAAAGAATAATTATCAAAGACAATTCACATTAAAAAAAAAAAAAAGAAACATTTCCCAGAAAATAATCTGTACTAAGTCTACTCTTCATGGAGAGAACTGGCTACATTTTTATGCAGTCATGTCGATTCCCACTGTGTTCATCCTCTTGCTTCTAACCATGCCCAGATTCTTATAGGTCTATAGGAAACAGGATGCATTACTGTAACCTTTTCAAGTGACAGCAACTCCCTTCCTACACAAAGATGTTGAAATCCTGGAATTATTAAAGAGTATGGATATGAAGTGTGTGTGTGTGTGTTTGTATAAGGTGGGTGGAGGGTCTTTTTCCAACTATAATTAGCTTGGCTCTGTTAAGTGTCTCATTTCACGTGCTATTTGAACTGATGTTTTGGCTCTTGGTTATAATAAAATATTATCTAATCACAAATATCGTGTAGGTCTGAGGAGCAAACAGACATGCATAGGAAATAGAATACTTAAAGAGAATTTAAAAATCTTAAATCTGAAATAGAGAAGAAAGGTAGCCAAGTTTAAAGAATGAGAATTCTTAGAGGTGCTTTGTAATATATTGCTATATTTATGCAAAAATAAAATAAAGGATACGATTATATAATGAGTTCTAATTAAATTTAACATTGTACTCTCTTAGAATGTATAACCTTGCAATTCCTATTGTGATAGGAATTTTGATCAATATCTTGATCATAAGGATTAGGTGAACTCCAAGGTCCCAGCTCTGAAAATGTATGACTCCTTCTGTTTCTGCATTCGTTCATTTCATACACTCAGTTATTTCCACTATTCACAAAGAATTTTTTGATAGCTTAACAGCCAGGTCCCCAAAAGTTCCAGGAAGAATTGGAGAGAACTGCTGCCCTCATGGAGCTCAGTCCAGCAGGAGAGACAAATAAAACAAATAATTGCATATGGGTCACAGTGAAGGATGTACAGAGTGTGACACAGTAAGTGCTCAATTTTAGAGGATGGGGATGGCCAGGTGTGAGGAGCAGGTCAGTGTTGGTGCTATCAGGCAAAATTTCACAGAGGCTGGGGCACAAGCTGAGTCTCAAAGGGTAGATTGTAGGAGAAATCCAGTCCAGCCTGAGGAGAGAGCTAGTGCCAAGCTACTAATTCATGAAGAAGCAGCATGAGCCATTTGGGGAACTACTTTTAGTTGGCTAGGACTGGAGGCTAGAGGCAGATGCAGCGTTAAAGAGGTGGGAGATATATAGGGACCAAAGGCTGCTATGTTTCACGTCTCCTGTTTTGACCGTTGATTTCTATCTTGTGATCGCCAGGTTTAGGGGCACTTGGGTGGCTCAGTCGGTTAGCATCTGACTCTTGATTTCAGCTCAGGTCATGATCTCACAGTTGTGAGACGGAGCCCCACACTGAGCTCTAAGCTGATAGCGTGAAGCCTGCTTGGGATTCTCTCTCTCCCTGTCTCTCTCTGTCCCTCTCCAGCTCACGTGCTCTCTCTTGCAAAATAAATAAACATTAAAAAAAGAAAGAAAGAAAAAAAAGCTTAATGACTGGGGCAAGAAGAGTTGCATCATTCCTGGAAGTTTAACCCACAGCGGGCACTCCCACTTGATTTTGACATGCCACTTCCTATGTGATAACATTAAGGCCCCCCTTGCCCTGCCCAGTAGCAGTAGCAAAATAAATTGATGTCATATGGTGTGCATCCACTATTAGTCATCAGGTAAGTGATGTACTTACTATGTCCCAGCATTATGGCCTTGAAAAGGTATTAAGGACAAGTGTATCAGCGAGAACTCTTTTCTAAGGCAATTGACAGAAAATTCACTCCTAACTGACTTTAGCTAAAAGAGAACTGATTTACTCACATAACTTGAGAATCTGGTGGTAGGTTTAGCTCCAAGAATAGCTTGATCCAGGCTCAAATGTCTTCAGCACCCAATTTCTCCTTCTCCATCTCTTGGATCCTCTTTCTCTGTGTTGGCTCTATTCTCCAACAGACTCTTGCCGTGCGGTGGCAGTTTCCATCTCTCCATGTTCGAGAACAGAGAACAAAGAAAGGGACCAGTCACTGCGGCTATCTGGTGCTAATGGGCAACTGATGGAAGAACTGGTATAACCCTTCCCTAGTACACATGAGTGAGGGCCAGGTGGTATCTGTGCAATGATTTGTCTCCCCTGACACACCTGTATGCTAGACCAGGAAGCATGACCTCATCGACTTCTCTGCCAACTTCTGGTTCTCTTCTTGGGCAACTCCTCCAGTATCACTCCAAGCTCCGTGCTTCTCCTCAGGAAACACTGACCACTCTGTTTCTATCTGCCCTTGCATGTGCCCAGGAAGATCTTTCCAGCTTCAGGGGAATCCTTTTCCTTTTGAAGCGTCTTCAAGATACTGTAGGAGGTTTCCTGGAATTTTTTCTCCTTGAAAGTTTGGCAGTAGCAGAAAATACAGGGAGGAAAAAAAATGTAAACATAATTTAGATTTTGAAATATTATCCCAAGGATACACATACATGATATTTCAAATTAATAATACAGAAAGTTTTTTTTCTTTATTTTCTCTTTTCTTCTTTCTCCCTCTCTCTCTTCCTTCCTCCTCCCCTACCCCCTACCCCCCCCCCCCGCACTAAGACACAAAGGGGCAGAGAAACCACTGGCAAATAAGCTAGTAAGTGGGCCTTATGGAAGATGTGTGATGGAAATTAAACCTTGACAATTATTATATGCCACCCTTCTGTTTAGCATGGAATTTTTGTATCAGGCTCAGTTAAGCATCAGCCCTGTTCTGACTGAACAGTAAAAAGTTTGAAAACAAAATTTTAAGAAATGTTTAATTTTTTCCCCTGAGGGCTGAACCTTTTATGAGCACTTTCTAAATAGCACAATAAAAAAATAATTCCTAGCAAAAGAAAATCAAGGAATAAGAGATTTTTCCATGTATAGCAGCCAATACAGTCATACAATAGGATGTGGGGAGTCAGGCTCCAACCTGGAAAACAGAAACCGCTCTAAGTAGTCAACGCAAGGAGAATTTAATTCAAGGAATCTGTAAAACAGGTGACTGAAGGGCTGAGAAACAAAAAGAGGACAGTGATTTTTCAACAGGGTAAAGCCACTAGAACCCAAATGCTGGAGGAATAAAGGGAAAAGGCAAGGTTACTGGAACCCAGGGTCAGAGGTCCTGGGTGGGAGTATAGACCTTGGGGGCTGGGTGGGATGTCCTCTGATCTGGCTTTCCACTGGTCACACCCAGCTGGCAGAGAACTCCAGCTCCTGAGGAAGGCAGGGAAATCACAGCTGGCAGGTCAGCACCCCCTTTGCTCCCCCATGATAAAGACCAGAGAAGGTCTGGATGAATCAAAGGGCAACAAGGCCTAGGACCCTGAACCCTCACAAGGAATTTGTTAAAACTCAAGGTTCACAAATCCTGATTTGATGTTATAATGTGTACCGGAAGAAAAAAGTTGTGTGCAATGGATCTCCAGCAGCGAGTTACCGAAGTCTGTGCAGTTTGGGGTGAACCATTAAAATCAGGGCAACCTTATCAGAAGGGCTAGTTACGTACGTATGTGCATATTTTGAACTACGTCGGGATTCCTGTTAATTTTGATGAGTTTTTTTTTTTTAACTTTTTTCATGAGAACACTGCCTGCCTTGATCTCTTGGCCTTTTAAATGCAGAAAACTCCTAGGTCTATAACCTTGTTTCCTTTCTTTGGGAATGCTGAGAATCCCTCATCCCTCTTCCTGTTAACCTTCTATTTATCCATCTTGGAGTTGATGAGAGTTGCTTATACTATAACTTCAATGATATTTTCCGAAATGAATTCTATCACCAAAACTATACTGCATAGGATATGGCAAATATTTGTGCTCATTCCTTTGAAGCCTCAACCTGACTGGCACCACTGTCTACATCCGGAGCTGGATTAACTGAGGAGTAAGGCGAGAGTGCACAGTAGTTTCTTTAAGAAATTCTTCAATACCGTTACTGTAGAGGAGTCTTTTAAAAGGCTTTAACTTCAGGTAGACAGAAACATCAGAAATACTGAGAAATATCCATATTCTAAAACATTCACTATGTTTAAAAAATCATAACACGCTTTATGCTATCAAGGAGATCCAATGAAAGATTTTCCACATTTTCAGTCTCCTATTTCACAAATTTCAGCGCGCTTGTTTTTTGGGTTTTTTTTTGTTTTGTTTTTCTTTTGTTTTTGAGAAACTAGTTGTTTCGCTGTATTTCTACTGGGTTCCAGAGCTAAAAAGAAAATTGGGGGCATGTTTCAGTTTAAGGCTAATTCTCATGCTGCTAAATTTTTTAAGGGTAAGGATAAAGGAGAATGGAATTTACCACATAAAAAAAGAGAAGAAGGAAGCAAAAATGTTTTAACTGAAAACTATGTGAGACGCTGGAAGTTTCAGAAAAGTAGTAGTGAAAGAAAAATACCTCTTTATAAGCTGCAGGAGAAAGAACTTTAAGTGAAATTAAATTAGGGAGATACCAAACATTTTATGGCAAAGAGAGACAGATGTGCTTTTGGAACCGGGAAAATACTGGTTAACTTTTAGTTGTGATCACACCTCAGCGGTGTCTACGTGAAGCAAATGTTTCGGCTCTAAACTTGTTTCTGCCTTTTTTATGTTTTCTGCCTTCACCAGCCTGGAGACAGAAAAATAAGGCAGATTCTGACAATGATGAGGGTCAATCAGAAGAAGACTTTGCCTGTCTCTTAAGTACCACTCACTGACAAACAATTTTGTGTCTTTCAAATGAAAACTGCCTCCTAAAAGCTATACAAACCAGATTTGGGGGCAAAATTGGAGAAAAGTGATCCTAGTACGTTTTGCGTCTCATACTCTTTCACTCCCATTAGAGAACATGGTGTTGGAAAGGCCCTGAGACATCATCAGACTGTAATTCTGTCTGCTATCATGTAAATGAGGCCTACAGTGACAACTATGTTTTTCCTCTTAAAATAGTTTTAATGATATAGTTGAATTCATTCTTTTTCTGAAGTGGCCCTAATATATTTTCTTTTTGAAAATGTACAAAGTAATAAATTGTCAGAAGACTGAGTAATTCTATACTTGGTTATCTTTTTCCCTTGAGACACAGGTATTCACATTAATAACTTTATGTATCTGAACACAATTATGTCCTTTAGCATCCTAGAATGTTAGCACTGAAAGGGTCTTAGAAACCAGCCTTTCTCCATTTTGAAGATAAGGAAACTGAGGCAGAGAGGCTGTAATTTCTTTTCTTTTTTTTCTATTTTACAGTTTATTTATTTTTGAGACAGAGAGAGATAGAGCTCGAGCAGGGAGGGGCAGCGAGAGAGAGGGAGACACAGAGTCCGAAGCAGGCTCCAGGCTCTGAGCTGTCAGCACAGAGCCCAACGCTTGGCTCCAACCGGTCAACTGCGAGATCATGACCTGAGCCAAAGTGACCTCAACCGCCTGAGCCACCCAGGCAGCCGGAAAGGCTGTCATTTCTGCAAGGTGGCACAGAGAATCGCAATGAAGACCTACCTAATTAAAACCCAAATTTCCTAGTCTTCAAACTCCCAACCCAGCGAACCCTTCACCACCCCATTTTGTCTTGATTGTGAATCAACAATCATTTCCTCAGGCCTTTTAACTCACTGTATCCATGCCAGGTCACTTAAAAACTTTTGTTTCCATCTGCAAATTACCTATCGGCATCCCAGAAAATTCGTGGAGTTCATATATCTGAGACATTTTGCTCAGGAGGAGAAATTATCGTCTGACTAGCCCTTTAGTCGATGGTTACAAGAAAACAGACTACCTCCAGTTGTATATGAACACCTTAATGGGCACGAGGAGTGTTAAGGAGTGGGACAGACTGGCCTACGTATGGAAACTTGAACAGGGGGCTCCCCCTCCCCCCCAAAAATTACCCATAGAGAAAGCCCCTTTTAAGTGGCAGCCTTGATGAAAGCCCAGCACGTTGAAAGACTGTAGGCTTTTGGAAAATTCAAATGGCCTGCGCTACGTTCAAAGCCAAAAAGGTATGCAAAAATGCTGAGCCTGAGAGCATGAGTCCTGAAAGCCAGGACCACGCTGCTTCTACTGGGCACCCTTCGTCCAACTTCCCAAATGCAAACAGTAACATGGCCCTGGGTCCACAAAAACCCACCTAGATAAACAATCCTGGTGGAGTCTGAAGGAAGGAAGGATTTGATCCAGATATAGAGAGGGACGTGGGCGGAACTCTAGGAGATGCGAACGCACGCACATACTTTGAAACACGCTACATCAGGACACGGAAGCTGGAAGGTTTTTGTTTGGTTTTGAACTGAGGATCTGCCACCACCAACACACCCTACCTGTACTAGGACGGGTGTCGGAGAGTGGAGAAAGCCTCCCGAGGCAGAACTCGAGCTGCGAGTAAGTAACACAGCGACCCCTTCGCTAAACTCGTGGGTTGGGCTCGGCTCGGCCCTTCCCACCCGCGAGCGGCGCTCCGAACGGGGCGGGCCGGGGCGGGGCGGGGAAAGCCGAGCGCGGCGGGAAGGGCCCAGGGCGGCCGGGGGAGGGCGGAGGGAGGCCGGGGAGGCGGGCGGGCGGCTTTATTGTTTCCTCTCGCCCTCCTCCCGCGCCTTGCCCCAGCGTCACTGGAAAGCCGCCCGAGCCGCCCGGCGGCGGGTTATTTATAGAGCTGGCTGCGCGCGCGTCACGGAGCCCGGCCCGGCTGACGGGGCCGCTGACGCGCTTAGCCGCGGGGCCGAGTCCGCGGGGCTGCGCGCCCGGCGCCGGTGACAATGGGCTTCTGTGTGTGCAGCTGCCGCCGCCGCTGGGGGTCGGGGGAGGGGGGCGGGCGGCCGCTCCCTGACCCCCCCCCCCTCCCTCCCGCCCTCGACTTCCCCGAAAGGTAACCGGCCTCTTCTGCCCCTGGCCGAGCCCCGGGCCCCCCACACCCCTCTCACCAGCAGCTTCTACCTTTTTTTTTTTTTTTTTTCTTTTCTTTTCTTTTTACCAGTAAGTTCCCCTGGGCCCAGCCTCCCCGCTTCCACTTTCCCCGTCTCCCCCTCTTCCCCCCACCCCCAACATGACGAGAGAGGGGGATTTAGCCGGCCGGGGGCGGCCACTTTGTGCGTCCCGGGGAGCGGGACCCGCACAAGGCGCGCCTGCGGGGGATGCGGTGACCGAGGGGCCGGGAGCGCCGGGCAGGTAACGTATCCTGGACCTGGAGCGGGGCTTTGTTTGGGTTGGGGGGAGGGGAGCGGGGTGGGTGCGAGCGCCGGGCAGCCCTGCCGGGACTCCGGCCTCCTGGCTCCTCCGCCCCGCTGGCCCGCGAGCCCGAAGCCGATCTGGGGTGTCACGCCAAGAGCGAAAGAGAAACTTCTGCGTGACTGACTAGATGAGGCTCCTCCCGAGAGACCAAGATAATAGAGGACTCCCCCCGCCCCTCCCCGCCGGTTCTGGCCGGGTACGCCCCCACCCTGCGGAAGGAGGGGCTGGCGGGGATTTTAGGGACTTCCTGGGACGCGGAGACCGGCTCTGAACCGTCCCCTCTCCGCTGCCGCGAGCTGGGAAAGCTTGCTCTGGAGCCTCTCGCACGTGGCAGGCCGGCAGAGAACTTGCCGTGCCTTCTAGGAAATTGCAATCGATTTGTAATGCAGTTTCGCTAATTGGGAGTTCAAAATTAAACTTTAATAAAGCATTTGTGTCGTCTCGTGTAATTGTGAAAGCTTCCATCCGTCCTGGTAGATAGACTCTAAGTCTCAAGTTAATGGCGCTAAGCTAGATTTCCCCCCCAAGTACAATTCCGTCAGCCGTCGTCGGCGCAGCTGGATTTCCGTAAGGTACAGATGTTGCTAATGGCAGCTTAAGCACGGATGGGCAGATAGCATACGGAATGCAACATGTTGCCATATGGTTCCTTTAGCCTTTCACCTCCAGGGATATCAATCACATATATTCTGGGAGGATCTTAATGACTCTCCGAACGGCAAAATGAATTACCTGGTGCAATTTATATCCCTTGACCTGATACGTTATAACAACAGGGAGATAGCATCTCACAGTTTTCTGTGGTATAAATTGAGCTACAGAGCTGCGTTTCAAATTCTGTAGCATCTATTTGTGGCTTGAGGGGCCCTGTCAAATCATTCTGGCTGTAAAAGCTGGTTTCTCCTCCCCCCCCCGCCCCCACTCCCGAACAAAACAAAGTTTATAAAGTTTGGCAAAACCGTTGTCTCAGAAATTTCCAGTCAGCCAACCAAATACTAATTGATGAGAGTATGGAGAAATGGAAAATATGAATTTCCAGAGCTAGTTACTTAAGAGTTTGTAATGTTTAGGAACACCATACTTTTTGGAATCCAGAAAATTAAAGAACTCCTACGAAAAATATGTGTTCTGAGTTGTTTCAATATAACTCCTAAGCCTATTAACTATTTGAAATTGTGTTGTTGTTTTTTTTTTTAAATAAACTTCAGTTATTCTTAAAGTTTGGGAAATAACTTACAGAAAACAGTCCTCAGAAATATGAAATATAAGAAATATAAGGAAGAACTCCCCAGCCAAACAATTTCTATACACAAACACACCCCCCCCCCAACCTCCCACATACACACTATGTGTGTACTTTAACTTGGATCATCTATGTGGCGATGCTGGTCGTTTGTTTTTTTTCCCCCCACCATGTCAGTCACAGCATACTGAGGTCACTGTTTAGATCCTAGTGGAATATTTCTGTAATATTTCACAGGTCTTATTTTAAGTATCCTGGTGACTAATAAAATGGTTGATTGCCTCTAATTTCAGGTTATAAACATGGTTGTCTCTTAGTGTATCCCTCCTTTTTCTTCCACTAATGCAGGGAGGCAACATGGAAAACAAGAAAGAAGGCTAAAACAAAAAAGTAAACAACTTAGGAAAACATTTTTTTTTTTTTAACCTTTACCCATTAAGGGATATCTGAAATCTATGGTCATACTATCCTTTGGAAGATTTCCCTTCCAACAATATGTCCACCACGTGAATTCATGTGACCTCACAGACTAACAAAATACACAAGACAGACGTAAGCAATCTGAACAAGTATATATTTTCAGTCATGTCCGGGTCTGAAAGTTAACATTCTGAAAGTTTGTCTAGACATCATGTCCTTTCAGTATCATTTTGAAATTACAAGACAGTTTTTTTCCTTTTTTTTTTTTTCTCCTTTTGTCGTAGGTGATGACATGTTACCTGGTGCTTGGGTTAGTGCGATCATCTTGGCAATACCAAATAATCTAAGACCTTTTGTGTATTTATATAGCGGAAAAATCTTCTACAGAACACATTAAGATCTATATCTGAGTTATGGCGACCATTTCTGGGGGCTGTTTTTGGTAATCTTTTAATGGCTAAGGTTTTCTCTCTGCAGCACCAGCACTCAATGAGTCTTAACCCTGATCAGAAGTGAGCTTGTCAATAATGACTCCATCTCCGTGACTTGTGAATAGGCAGTGAGTGTGTCCTTTAATCAGTCAGACAGAACTCGCCTTATAAAGCTGTTATTGTCATGAGCAGATATGCAGCCTTTTGTTAGGCTCCATGATTATTAACGTGCTCCTCCTTCAAAAGCCAGGCCTGCTGTGCTTCATTTCAGAATTCAAGTCCATTAGTAAATAAAATCCTAAGCAGCACGATTTGCTTTTTCTCAAGTTACAACATTACAGATAGTTCATGAATGATTTGGGGCCCTTTTGTAGACCTAAACGATGTATATTTTTGGTAGACACATCCAGTAGTAAAAACAAGATGTGGACCTTGCATCATGACTTTTATTTTAAATGAAGATTTGATGGATGTCCATTGTTACTCTAAATGAGGTGGCTGGCAGCCAAGGCGGTCCCTGTGGCTGGGAAGTCCTAGCATTGTTATTGTCTACCAGGGAATCACTTTCTATTTTTTGAGCTCTCAACTTCACCTCCCTCGTTCAATATTGCCCTTCCATATTGCTAATCTGAGAATTCGTTTGGAAAAGAAAACTTTTGAAAATGTGTTTGTATTGGCCAAGAAGATTTTCACCACTGTTTCTGGTTGCCTGCTGGTTTACAGCTTTTATCTTGAGCTGGCATGTTTATTTTAATTGAAAATGAAGAGATACCCTTAGGAGAGGGTATATTCCCCATGCTTTAATTTTAATTGTGATGTAATCCTAGCTGCCTTCTTATTTTTTACTCACGAATGTATTTTAAAATAGGGCAGATAGGGCAGATGTACGTGTTTCTCATAGGAACATGGGACAAGTTATGGATGGGCATCAGGCCTCTAATAGAACTCTGCATTCAAGTGAGTGGGGGTGGGGAGGAGAGCCATGAGGAAAGAGTATGCTGGTCCCACTGCACTGGCCCTGTTTGCTTTTCAAATTTAAAATCTACATTGCTGCATTGGAAACTTGTTTCTCTCTTTTATAGCATTTCATTTTAAAAGAATTCTTTAAAAACTGTCAATCTGTAAATATTTAACCAGCCAGGCAGGAAACAGTCTTTTATTCTCAGCTATATGCAGCTTTGTTTTTATCTGGGTTAGTGTGAGTGCCATGTAAATACCACATAAAAATTTGACTTGGTTTTCCTTACTTTGACTGAAGATTGACAGGGGCTTCTTTAATTAATCTTGTTCTCTTTCATGTTCTGTATTCAGATATTGAAATACAGTATTTTTATACATTTATAAGATTGTGTTTGCATTTATTTAATTTATGTTTCTTTTTTTAAAGCATGTAGCCTTGAATGTTTGTTCTACTTTTTTTTTTTTTTCTTCACATCATTACTCTGGTACTGCTTGATGTAACTTGATTAGCTCCCTCCCCAGTCATGATTGGTAATTAAAATAGGCATTAAAATTAGTCACTTAGCAATTTTGCTGTTCAATTGGCAATTAAATTACTTAATTGCAATTAAAGTCCTAATTTTAATTGGCAAAATGATAGATGTAGATTTAAGATAATATGTATAAATACTTTAATAAGTGTCTATATAAGGATTACTTAATTACTCAACTTCAAGTTTATGCTGTTAACTTTGGAACTTTTAAGTGAGCAATGAAATTTATATTACATCTATTCAAAGGATATGGTAATTAGATTTATTACTTATCACTATAAGGGTCCTTGCTATAAGTTACTTTTGTAGTGTTAAAATTGTAGGCTTGATAATTGCAGAATTATGATGAGGAAAAGGGCATATATGTCTTTGTCGTAATATATCAGTGCAGGATGTTCATTTTTTATTAAATCAAGAGGTTCCTATCCACCAGTTAGTCTGAGGAAAAAGAAAAGAATCAAAAGTGGTTATTTTGTCATTAAAGGTAGACCAAAGCTAGCCAGCTGTGATATAAGCACAGAAACTGTCACAAAGTGTATGCATTTTATCTACTTAGTATGCTATATAATACTGTGATAGTTACTAATGTTATTAGCCACTCTTAGAATTTCAAGTGCCCTTGATATTTTCTTAGCATGTAGCTACTTATTTGTAGAATCTTTAAGATGTCTTCTAGGACTTGGTACAATTTAATGACTGACCCTCCCATCCATGTTTACTGAAATTAGCAATGAAATACAAAACCAAAGTTACCCTTCCTTGCTTAACCAAAAAGAATTCTTCCATGGAAAATACTGGTGGTTTCCATAGGCTGGGAGTATGGGTGAAGGGCTAGTTACTATTTCATGGGTATACAGTTTCATCTTTATAAGATGAAGCATTGTAGAGAGGGATAGTGGTGATGCGTACACAGCAATGTGAATGTATTTACCATCACTGAACAGTTCACTTGAAAACGGCTAAGATAGTAAATTTAATGTTCTGTGTACTTTACCACACATACAGAAAGAAAATACTGAGTGATTAGTTTAAAAGCAATTGTTTGGGAGATGGTTACTGAGAGTCAAGCATTAGAGAAAAGATGAAGAATTTTTATTATGCAAAATACTTTTTGAGTGGCATGAGGCTTTACCATATGTTCAGTTTTATAATTTTAATTTGCAAGTAGATGCTTCTAGAAAAAAAAAGAGTGCTGTTTTCTCCTGCACATCTTTACACATTTCTAGAATGGAGTTCTGTATTGAAGTAAGAAATAATTTTGCATTCAGTGAGTGATGTTGGTAAAAAAAAAAAAAAATTGGGCTGAATAAAACTGAGTAAAACGCCATAACTACCCAAAATGTGAATATCAGGTAAGCGATTGACTTCTTGTGTAAGCATCCTATAGGAAGAGAATAAATGATTGACCGATTACTATCCTATTAATGCAAATTAAAAGGCAAAAGGAAAAAAGCAAAACAAAACCCTTCAATATTAAAAAATTATTTTGTAGTTCCATAACTGAGTTTGTTTTCCAAAGTGAAAATTTCTCTCTTCTATCACTAATGTAAAATGTCTTGCTGAATGGCAACAAATGCCATGAATATAAATTTGTCAAAATATAACTTAAAATATATATCTCATTTTAATGTCTAAGATCGTTTCCATTAAGTAATTTTATTACGAAATATCTTAAACATACCTCAACTCCTACAGTATAACAGTGATGTCTCTTCACTATATCTGAATTGTAAGGGCTACTCTGAGTTCATTTTGGGAGAATAGTGAAAAGATTCCCTAAGGACCCCTTTCCCATGCATTAAGATGGAAAATCCTATGGGATTACATCTATGTTTGCTTTCTAAATTATACGAAAAGCTCAATTTTATTAAGTATAATCTGTCTAGCCATGCATAAAATAAAATACTTTGGTTTAGATGTGAGTGTATGTATTATTTATATTATTTTTTATAAAAATATCTTTCTATACATGTGTCAATATATTCTGCTTAATATTGGTTAATATCCTAAAAGATAATATAGTAACATGACTTCCCTAAATGATTTTCTGACATCATTTAACTGTATAGATTGATAGAATTGGCAATTTTGTCATTTAGTTGTTTCCAAAAGAAGGAGCTACTTATGTATAAGACCAATTTTCACTCCTATTTAACTCATTAAAGAAAACAGACCTTCAGTGGGGCTAATTTTACACATTTATACATCCCAGTAATTTAAAGTTGTATCAGAATCCTGGCCCTGAAAAAAAAAAAAAAACTAGTATTGTCATTTTAGTTGAGTTATAAAATAGTTTATATTCAAGAATCTATGTTAAAAAAATTATGAAGGGTTGCAGTGATATATAAGTGCAAAATTTCAGTTTCTTTTAGCCTAAAGCATCATTTTAACATTTTCTAAAAGGTTGTTCAATTCTACATTTTGATTCCATTATATGTGTAATTAAACCTCTGTGCACAAAAGCATTCTCTTATGTACTAGCAAATACACCCACAGGAATCCTCTTCTAAACTATAATTTATTTAAACATGTAATCATAGGATTTTAAAACATGCTTTCATTTTTCCAAACTATATGCCAATTTGCGCTACTTGGTGATAAAATGAGAGATTTTATTACTATTTTGATTCCCCCCCCTGTGACTTAACAGTGAGTTAAACATGGGCAGGAGGAAAAAAAGAATATCTATTGTGAACCTAATTCCATGTGTTCAACTGTTTTCCCCTTTTAAGAAAAACAGACAAGAATAAAAGATTTGTAGCTATTTATAAATTCCAGCACAGTACCGAATATTTGGGCCTGCAGCTTTCTCTCCTAGGGTTTGGCCTAAGTAGTAAATAGCTAGCTGGTGAGTGAGTGAGTGAGTGAGTGAGTGAGTGAGTGAGTGAGTGAAATCTTCCTGATCCTTGTGGAGTCAGGCCCCCTACTGACAGGATCAGTCAATTACAGACGTTGGCGGTTCTACTGAGACTTCGTTCCGTCAAAATCTGGTGGGGACACAGGAGTCAGGAGCTTTGAGCTTAGTCCATTTTTACTCTTTCTGATGATTGTGTTACATCCTTTCCACCCCGAGCACATCCGAAGCCCTACCAAAAATGCTAGCCCAAGAAGTAGCTTATCCAGTAATTGGTTCAAATGAGTTTATCAGTCTTGCATCCAGGGTGCCTTCCTAAGAAGTAACGCTTGCCAGGAACTAAAATAGGAATTTGAAGAAGAAGGAGAACTCTTAAACAAGTTGTAGGATGTAAGGGCAAATGTCCACCTTTTGTCTCTTTTTCAATGTGATATTGAATCCTTCCACCTCCAGTTACTAATAATTATAATTAGCTGCTATGGAAAACTGCCTCTTGATCTTGGGTGCATTAAGACTTGGGCAAGGGCTCTGTTAAGCCAGACTCGACAGGTTGCTGCTGTAGAATAACGCATCACACTGCAATGTGTGTCTACCTCAGAGCTCACTTTAAGAACTGCAGAACACTTTTCCACTCTCTGGGAGAGAATTCTCAAGTTGTCCCCAGGCTCAACCCAGGCTAAAGCCTAGTGTTTTTAAAAATGGCCATAAGGGAGGAGGAACTTGTGGAGGGAATGTACCTACTCAGATGTGCGTGTTTGTGTACGGAGGGTGCTGGTTACAACCTTAAAGTTCTCCTGGCCCCCGCTTTCCTAGGAATATATTAAAAAATAATAACCGCCACCCCGGCGTGGCCGCGTTTGAGTTTCCGACTGCCTGAAAATAGCTGCCGGGAGCCTGGCCCACCGCTGGGATCAAGGAAAAGCTCCTCCTGGCAGCGCCCTGCTCCCTCGCGGAAGGGGAAGGGAACCCGGGAGGGCGCCACCGAGCTAGAGCCGCTGCTATTTTGGGCCCAGCCCCGCGGGTGCGTCAATGCCTGCGCCCCTGCGTCACCGCCACCCCCACCCCTTTCCTTCTCCCCGGCTCTCCAAACTCTCACTTTTTCCCTTTCGTTCGCGTGGAATCGCTCCTGCCCACGGGGCGCTGACGCTACCGAGCTCATGCTAATAGGCTATTCTTCGCCTTCCTCCCCTCTTCCCCCTACTCACACATCCTCACTCACCACAACAGCCCCCCCCCACATACACACACACACACACGCGCGCGCGCGCGCGCACACACACACACACACACACACACACACTCACTCACTCACACACACTTCCTGGTTTTATTTGTGCTCCGGCCCGTTGGGGCACCGCTGAGCCGCGGCGGCGGCGGCGGCGGCGGCGGCAGCGGCAGTCGAAACATCTGGGGGAAACTTAAGGTGGTCACGCAGGTTTTGCCGAAGCTGCGGCGCAGAGGAGCCCGAGGCTTCCCGGGGCAGCCGCAGGAC
This sequence comes from Lynx rufus, assembly GCF_022079265.1. Taxonomy (NCBI): domain Eukaryota; kingdom Metazoa; phylum Chordata; class Mammalia; order Carnivora; family Felidae; genus Lynx; species Lynx rufus. The sequence goes on from NW_025814834.1 coordinate 75,705,510, forward strand.
ACCTGATGGCTACGCCTTTCCAGCCGCTGGGGAGCGGGCAAAGGCTAGGGTGCAGATTAGAGCTGAGCGGCTCCGGAACACGCCTGGTTCCGCGGCGCTTTTTGCCCATCCAGGGAACGCCAGGATGGGGGTCGGGGGGAAAGTTGCCAGGGGGCTCCCGCAGCCTGGAAGCGAGCCCTGCCGAAGGAGGAGGGGCGGTTGGAACTCTTCTCGGGCAGAGAGGGATATACCTCGGAAGCCTCCCTGCCCACGTCCCAGCCTCGTCCAGCCCCTTGGGAGAAGCCCGCAGAGGCCCGCCCTGCTCGGGCCCGAGGAACAGGGAAGGGGGCTCGATCCCGGGAGAGGTGGCGTTTCCTTTGCTAGAAAGCGCCTTGCGCCCTCAGCCTGGCGGGCGGATTGGCTTGCAAAGTGGAGTCGGCGGGGACTCGGGCGGCCGCGGGGGTGCGGCGAGCTGCCACGGTGCTCCGAGTCCCTCTCCTGGGGGGGCTAGACGCACAACTTTACGCTCGCGGAGATACCCCTCCCTCTCCCAATGTTTTGCCTTTCCCTTTTGGCTCTCAGATTGAGGTTTCGAGAGCCCTTGTGCTTCAGAGGAGGGTTGATTTGTGTCTCTACAACTCGTACTGGGTACAAGTTGGTGGGCACCCAGGAGTGTCGAAAGTATTAGAGTTGGCGAAAGGTGAGGTTAGAGCCCCTTTCCGCCGCAGGCGCACCTGTTGCCCGCTGCTCGGCTGCATTGTCTGCGAAAGGAAAGTGGGCGACGCCTCATTCTGACTTTGGGGATCCCTGAAGGGCTGGGATGCTGTCTACCTGCTCCCCTCTCTTCCCCTTTCCACGCACCACATCCTCCCTTGCACGTGGGCACTGCAAGGAAAGAAGGGAACACAGAGAACAGGCCCTACCCAGTACCTTCCACCTTGGACTGTGTGTGTGTGTGTGTGTGTGTGTGTGTGTGTGTGGGAGGGGAGGGGAGACAGAGACAGAGAATGCCAACGCCAAAGGAGGAGGGCATGGACAGGAAAAAGGAGAAAAAGGATATGCATCGGACTAGGGAAATCCCACCCTGCCTGAGCCCTTTGACCGTCTCGGGTCGTGGGACGTCTGTACGCGCTTCCGCTAATGGGGGTGACAGCTGTGAGTGCGTGAGGTTAGGACACTGCCAGATACACCCCTCCCCTTGCTAGTCCAGGTGCTGGCTACCTGGCCCTCGCCAGCGTTCCCTGCCGCCCGGGCTTTTGTTGCACCCTCCCCCACAAATGAGCCGCCGGGCTGCAGCGGTGGCCTGGGGGTTTGGGAGGTGGGGGGGGGGAAGGTGAGGTGAGATGTCGTGGTGCTGCGGGCTGCGCGGACCTGAGTGGAGAGGTCACACCTCTTTCGGAAAAAAAAAAAAAGAAAGAAAGAGAGAGAGAGAGAAAAGAAAAAAAAAAAAAAAAAACCCAGGCTGGCGACCAAGGTGAACCCAGAACGGTTCCCACCTTAAAATCGGCCCTACTCGTGACGTCAGGTCGGAAATATACCAAAGCGAGAGCCGGCCAGGAGTCCGGGGAGCGCGGCGGCGCGGCGATTGGGCGGCGGGCCGCTGACGCGCGCTGACGCGCGGAGACTTTAGGTGCATGTTGGCAGCGGCAGCGCGAGCCACATAAACAAAGGCACATTGGCGGCCAGGGCCAGTCCGCCCGGCGGCTCGCGCTAGGCTCCGCGGTCCCGCTCGCCTGCCCAGGCGGCCGCCTTCTCCTGCGCCCTCCCCGCTGTCGGCCACCAGGCTACCTTCGCCCCTCTCGCCCACCTCTCCCCGACCCTGCCACTCGGACTCCCAGAGGCAACTACACTTCGGCCGAGTTGAATGAATGAAGAAATACGCGGAGAACTCCTAAGTGAGTAGACGCAGCCCGTGCAGCTCAAGTTCCCTTATCCTTCTCTCTTCTTTTGCACGTCTCTTCTTTCCACATGTGTGGGGCAGGTTTTCTGGAAGTGGGCGCCAGAGGTTCGGAGCGCGAGCGGGGCGGGAGGATGGGGAATAGGTGCGTGCAGCCACAGCGGTCATTTGCCCGAACTCCAGCTTTGGCACTAGGGGGGAGTTGGCTCCCAGCAGGCTTCCAGGCTCCTCATTGGTGGACGTGGAAGAGAGACCTGCATAGTTTGGGGGAGCTGTGGACTTGCCCGGGGAAATGTGCCCAAAGTTTGCTCTTAGAGCAGAATTGATTGTTACCATTGGGCAGGGAGACTCCAGGTCCTGTATATACGAGGGTCTGGGACACTGCCCACAAAGGGACAGGGAGAAAGTTCTTCAGTTTATTTGTTGCTTGGGAACTGCGTCTCCGAGGCTGGCCGGATTGCCAGGGTTTCCTGGGTATTATTGAATAAGGGGTGGTGTTGCTGTTGGTACAGTGTCCTATTACTAAGTTGCTTGAAATTTCTGGTTTTGACACATGCCGTGCTTGTGTTTGTGAGTGCGTCAGAGAGAGAGACAGAGAGACAGAGAGAGAGATAGAGAGTAAAGAGTACAGTTATGAAACTGCGAAGTTACCAGGAGGTTAATATCCAGCACAGGCATATCTCTTAAGGGCTGTGGCTATCATGGGTCGCTTTCCTTTCTACTTTTTCTGATTAACCTTCCTCCCCATGAAGCAAGATTATGGGGGTGGGGGAAGGAGAACAGAAGGAATGGATATATTTGGCTTTCTTTTTCATTAGTAATAGGACTGTGCTCTAGAATGCCTTCCAAGTGGCAACATCTGAAAATTACTGGGACACAAGAATGCCTTGTTCCGGCAAGTAGGCAGATTGTGGAAGGCTGTATAGGGAAGGTGTTTGGCTTCCTATGTTGGGAAATGCTTCTAACCTCGGTGCCAACACCAGATAAGCAGTGTTTCCCTCCCTCTGCAGTTGACCTAAGATGCTCCTGGAAAAGTAGGGTCTCTGCCTCCCACCCCTTGGCCACTAAAGATGTTGAAAGGCAAATTTCCTGGGGAAAGTGAATGCCAATTCACCTGTATCCTCAACCCCAGTGTTGTGTCAAAATCCAGACGCTTCCATTCAGATCGCCTTCAGGGCTGCCCAGGCCTTGCTAGCATTCTGTAACCGCAGGGGTTACAGAAAACACTTGATAGAAGTTTCCAGTGCTGCGTTTTATTAAACTCTAGTTTCTTCTTATTTGAGTCTGAATTAAACGAAAATGGAAATGACACTACCCTCCCACCTCCATCTCTACCCCCCTGCATAGCAAAGGGCCCAATTTATTACATCATAAGTATTAAATAAGTACATGAAGTACCTTTTCTCCTTCAGAACCCTCTCTCTGCAAGGACTTACACAGTGCAGTGGGTTGGCATTTCCTGTTGTTTACAGCCGTCTCTTTTACACATTCATCTTAACTCCTAAGTTTGGTAAAGGCTACACATTAATTTCCAATGAAACAACCAAGGAAGGTATAGAAGGACTTGCCTGGTGACTCTACTGATGCCCAGATGAATCTGTCGGGAAAGTCACCCTGAAGCTTCTTGTGTCTGTGTTTCAGGGAGGAGATCCGACAGGCTGGACTCCCCACTGCTTTTCTAAAAATCTTGGAAACCTTGTCCTTCACTGAATTACGACACTGTCCACCTTTAATTTCCTCGAAAACGCCTGTAATTCGGCTGAAGGTTAGTGCAACTTTGTTTTTTTTTTTTTTCCCCTCCTCCGAGTTCCCTGACCATCAAGAAACAGGGCGATACGATCTTCCTCAGCAAACTCTGTCACTTAAGGCTTTCCTGGCCCATCATCTTGGGGAACAACATTCTCATTGTGCAATTCACCCTCATTTCTAGAATGAGCCTGCTGAACCCGAGCTTCAGAGGAAAGGCTCATTTGAGCGGGACTGGCCGGGTGAGGGGGTGAGGGGGGAGGCGGTTGAGATATCCGGGAATGGAGACCCTCAATAGCTTTCTAGCTCTGGGTCTCCCTTGGACCAGCCTTTCCATGCCCTGCACTGTTTTGCTTCACAGCATTCGCGCTCTCCGCCCTTCCTTTCGCGTCCCTACGTGCTCTCTGACCGCCACGAGCTGCCGGTGTAGCTCCAGGTGTATCCGAGCCCGGGGAAAAGTGTTCAGTTGACCAGGCTGAGTGTATATTACCCTGTTTCATTTCCAGCCATGCCTTGTGTTCAGGCGCAGTATGGGTCCTCGCCTCAAGGAGCCAGCCCCGCTTCTCAGAGCTACAGTTACCACTCTTCGGGAGAATACAGCTCCGATTTCTTAACTCCAGAGTTTGTCAAGTTTAGCATGGACCTCACCAACACTGAAATCACTGCCACCACTTCTCTCCCCAGCTTCAGTACCTTTATGGACAACTACAGCACAGGCTACGACGTCAAGCCACCTTGCTTGTACCAAATGCCCCTGTCCGGACAGCAGTCCTCCATTAAGGTAGAAGACATTCAGATGCACAACTACCAGCAACACAGCCACCTGCCCCCTCAGTCCGAGGAGATGATGCCGCACTCCGGGTCGGTTTACTACAAGCCCTCCTCGCCCCCGACGCCCACCACCCCGGGCTTTCAAGTGCAGCACAGCCCCATGTGGGATGACCCAGGCTCCCTCCACAACTTCCATCAGAACTACGTGGCCACCACGCACATGATCGAGCAGAGGAAAACGCCCGTCTCCCGCCTCTCCCTCTTCTCATTTAAGCAGTCGCCCCCCGGCACCCCCGTGTCTAGCTGCCAGATGCGCTTCGACGGGCCCCTGCACGTCCCCATGAACCCGGAGCAGGCGGGCAGCCACCACGTGGTGGACGGGCAGACCTTCGCTGTGCCCAACCCCATCCGAAAGCCCGCGTCCATGGGCTTCCCAGGCCTGCAGATCGGCCACGCGTCGCAGCTGCTGGACACGCAGGTGCCCTCGCCGCCGTCGCGGGGCTCTCCCTCCAACGAGGGGCTGTGCGCCGTGTGCGGCGACAACGCGGCCTGCCAGCACTATGGCGTGCGCACCTGTGAGGGCTGCAAAGGTTTCTTCAAGGTGAGAGAGGACCGGGCGGAGGAGGAAGGTAGGGGCCCCCTAGTGCCGGGAGCCTCCGAGTGCGCGCTGCACCTGGGTGCGGGCAACCCAGTCCCACCTAGTTGGCCCAACTCCCGGGTCCGCCGAGGCGGCCCTACAGAGGTCCACGGACTGTGGCGGAGGCTTCTGGGTGCCTGAGAAAGGGAAGTAGAAGGCCGGGAGACCTGGGGTCGCATCCTCTGCACACAGAAGACCCGGCAGGCCCCAGCCCGAAGTTGCTGGAGCCAGAGTTAGAAGAGGGTCATTTGCATGTGCTAGGAGCTGTCTTCTCTGTTCAGATTGAAATTGGTTAGGACAGAGAACCGTGTCTGAGCTAACCAAGTGGAACAGAATTCCCTATGGTCAAATTAAGTGATCTCTTTATTTCGCCATCCTGATTGAATAATCTTATCATTTTAAATAGAGAAGGTCTCCAAGGAATGTAAATAATATGAATGCCCACGGATTTGTATTTACTGAGCGTCTCCTTCTCCTTCTCTTGGCATATAAAACACAGCGAGGAGCGGCGAGGTTAGCTCAAATGTTAACGCTATCAATTTTCTCCTGTTAAATGCCCTGGGGTAGGAACACGAAAAGAAAGAGAAAGAGAAAGAAAAGGAAAAAAAAATAAAAATAAAAAAGGAGTGGTGTATATGTGTTTGTTTGTGGGGAGGGAGTGTAGATCCCAGCCGTTGAGAAATTCTTCCTGGATCCCCTGGGTTGCTGGATTAAAAAAAAAAAATCGGTCAATATTGTCTCCTTTTGCAGCGCACGGTACAAAAAAACGCAAAATACGTGTGTTTAGCAAATAAAAACTGCCCAGTGGACAAGCGGCGCCGGAATCGCTGTCAGTACTGCCGATTTCAGAAGTGCCTGGCTGTTGGGATGGTCAAAGAAGGTAGGTCGGACGAGCAGCCCACTCCCCGGTCTGCGCCCACGGGAAAGTGCTGCGCCCACCCCAATCCCGTTTTCCACTTCCCACAGCGGGGGGGGGGGTAGGTCTCCGGGTCCCCTCACCCCCCACCCCCATCAGAGTCTGGCCTCCACGACCCAGCAGCTGCCTGCTTGCCCATCCCGCCCTGCAGAAAGCAGCCAGGCCCTTCTCGCCTTCAACCCAACGACCCATTTGGAAGAAGACATAAAACCACCCCACATTTTTGATGCTTCTCGTCAGTAAAGGCTTTACAAGCAGTGGGACCCTGTGCGGCCCGGCCGGCGGCCCCGGGGCTGCGGCCTTCCCCCGGGAGGGGCCGAGGCGGCAGCTGGGTCCCGCTAGGGGGAGCGACGCTAACCCGTTTGTTCCTTTGCAGTGGTTCGCACGGACAGTTTAAAAGGCCGGAGAGGTCGCTTGCCCTCGAAACCGAAGAGCCCACAGGAGCCCTCTCCCCCCTCGCCCCCGGTGAGTCTGATCAGTGCCCTCGTCAGGGCCCATGTCGACTCCAACCCGGCTATGACCAGCCTGGACTATTCCAGGGTAAGAAGCTGGCGGGGTAGCATGTGGACAAACCGACAGACGGGCAGGACCCCTTCCCACACCCATCACTAGCCCCCGGCCTCCAGCAAGGCTGTGGCTTTACAGCCGTGGGCAGAGCCGCAGCACACAGAGCCACAAACAAACCATGTTGCTGGGAGTGTAGACCGGAGGACAGAGGAAGGAGGAGAGCACAGGCCACAGTGATCACATCTCTGGGAGCCCTCCTTCTTACTGCCATCCCGCGCACACACATACTCACACACTCATGCCTCTAATGCCCAAACCACAGGCTGTACAAAACGCTCCCCCCGCCCCACTTGGATTTGATCCCCAATTTTCCACAGAGACGCTTTAATCCTTGTCCCCTGTGGCACTGTCAGGGTGGGGGATGCCTGCTTGGGGGTCGGGGAAGGGAAAGAGAGAGATAGAAGGAATGGCAGTGGGGTGGGAAATCAAGTGGTCAGATTCCTTTTTTACCCCAGCTGTGAGAAATGTGTGGGCTTTAATTGGAGGAAGTATGTCGGGCAAACCTAGAAGCCACTGCAATTTTATTAAGATTTGCAAAGGGCGTCTCTGCTCGAGACCCACTCTGGGACTGGCATGAATACTAACGTGTCAATTGTTTTGTGGAGATAAGAGTGAACGTTTCCCAGGGCTGGATGGCACTGTATTTAGTCTGTATGGAAATGGTAATTTACATATTTAAAGCAGCGACCTCATAGCACCATCCCTAATTGAATTAATTGCCCCGGAACATCTAATTTCCTTACTGGTCAGAGAGAGGTTTAATTGTTATAAAAACCTGGCTCCCCTACTAGAAGCGGGGTTAGCAATTTCACGGGTTATATATTTTAGAGAACCTCATTAAGTGCTTTTTAAAATGAAATTCCAGTTCCAGGCGAACCCTGACTATCAGATGAGTGGAGATGACACCCAGCATATCCAGCAGTTCTATGATCTCCTGACTGGCTCCATGGAGATCATCAGGGGCTGGGCCGAGAAGATCCCCGGCTTCGCTGACCTGCCCAAAGCCGACCAAGACCTGCTTTTCGAGTCTGCTTTCTTAGAACTGTTTGTGCTGCGATTAGCGTACAGGTAACGGAGGAGGCAATCCGGGGAGGCTGGGAAAGGAGGAAGAGAGGAGTCAAGAAGGGAAAGAAAGAGACAGAGAGGAATGAAAGGGAGGGGGGTGGATGAGAAAAATACAGAATAAGAAAGTGAAAGAGGGAGAGAAGAAGGAAAAGACAGTAGACAAAAGAAGAAGGGAAGGAATGAGCCCAGAAGCCTTGGGTGAATGGAATGGAAGTGGGATAGGGGGCGTTCTTGATTGTTATGAAATTAAACCCTTTCAAGGTCTACTGGTCTACATTTTATTAACTCTTCCGTAATTAGGTGCCTCTTAAATCCCTCATTTATTGCTCTTCAAGTAATTAGTTGTTTAGCTTTTCTCTCTCTCTTTTTCTCCCCTCTCTCTCTTTGGTATTAATTGCAGGTCCAACCCAGTGGAGGGTAAACTCATCTTTTGCAATGGGGTGGTCTTGCACAGGTTGCAATGCGTTCGTGGCTTTGGGGAATGGATTGATTCCATTGTTGAATTCTCCTCCAACTTGCAGAATATGAACATCGACATTTCTGCCTTCTCCTGCATTGCTGCCCTGGCTATGGTCACAGGTCAGTACCTCAGGTGCAGGGCACTTCTCTGAAACTGCCCAGAGGGGTCTATCGCGATTTTCCCTTGCCCCTGAGCGTCCATCGTCCTGCCAGCTAGCTAACTGCTTTGTGTGTTCCTCTTTTGTTTCTGATTGTGTTTTCTGCAGAGAGACACGGGCTCAAGGAACCCAAGAGAGTGGAAGAACTGCAAAACAAGATTGTAAATTGTCTCAAAGACCATGTGACTTTCAATAATGGGGGGTTGAACCGCCCCAACTATTTGTCCAAACTGTTGGGGAAGCTCCCAGAACTTCGTACTCTTTGCACACAGGGGCTACAGCGCATTTTCTACCTGAAACTAGAAGACTTGGTACCACCGCCAGCAATAATTGACAAACTTTTCCTGGACACTTTACCTTTCTAAGACCTTCTCCCATGCACTTCAAAGGAACTGGAAAGAAACCTAAAACTATCCAGAGGGGGCAAGTCACAAGGCAGAGATATCCCCATGAGCTGTCTCAGCTCTAGCTGGCCCCCACCCCCTCCATAAAACCCCAGCCCCTCGATCCCTAAAGAAAACAAAAACAAAAACAAAAACAAAAACAAAAAAACAAAACAAAAACAACAAAAACTGTTGCTATTTCTTAACCTGCAGGCAGAACTTGAAAGGGCATTTTGGCTCCGGGGCATCCTGGATTTAGAACACGGACTACACACAAATACAGTGGTATAAACTTTTTATTATCAGTTTAAAAATCAGTTTATTGTTCAGAAGAAACATTCCTAATGTCTGATGGGAAATGTTTGGCCATGTTTGGTTGTTGCCATTAAGACAAATGTAACACACACACACACACACACGCACACACACACACACACCTCACACATTGTAAGGGGACCCACAAGTATTGCCCTTTAAAAGACTTCAAAGTTTTCTGCTGTAAAGAAAGCTGTAATATATAGTAAAACTAAATGTTGCGTGGGTGGCATGAGTTGAAGAAGGGAAAGGCTTGTAAATTTACCCAATGCAGTTTGGCTTTTTAAATTATTTTGTGCCTATTTATGAATACATATTACAAATTCTAAAAGATAAGTGTGTTTGCAAAAAAATAGAAAAAAGAAAAAAAGAACTACACACAAAAGGGACAAGCATGTTGATTCTAGGTCGAAGATGTTATAGGCACTTGCTATTTCAGTAATGTCTATATTATATAAATAGTATTTCAGACACTATGTAGTCTGTTAGATTTTATAAAGATTGGTAGTTATCTGAGCTTAAACATTTTCTCAATTGTAAAATAGGTGGGCACAAGTATTACACATCAGAAAATCCTGACAAAAGGGACACATAGTGTTTGTAACACCGTCCAACATTCCTTGTTTGTAAGTGTTGTATGTACTGTTGATGTTGATAAAAGAAAGTTTATATCTTGATTATTTTGTTGTCTAAAGCTAAACAAAACTTGCATGCAGCAGCTTTTGACTGTTTCCAGAGTGCTTATAATATACATAACTCCCTGGAAATTACTGAGCACTTTGAATTTTTTTTGTTTTTTTTTAATGTCTAAAATTGTCAGTTAATATATTATTTTATGTTTGAGTAAGAATTTTAATAATGCCATATTCTGTAGTATTTTTCTTTGTATATTTCCAGTATGGCACATGATATGGAGTCACTGCCTTTTTTTCTATGGTGTATGACAGTTAGAGACGCTGATTTTTTTTTTCTGATAAATTCTTTCTTTGAGAAAGACAATTTTAATGTTTACAACAATAAACTATGTAAATGAACAGAATTTTGTCTTCTTTCTGGGTCAGGAAAAAAGGATGACTGAACAGCAATCTACAATAGAGTTGGAGCTTGATTTAGGATCGGTCCCTTATTGAACATTTGAGTTTCAAACTGACAGCCTAGATCTATTTTAGCAAAAGAGCCTGGGGAATTAAGCTAATTATCCAGAAAATTCAGTACAATATTTTTCCTTAACCAGAATTTTCGAGTGTGGCAACCTGCATTTGTCAGAATCACTTGAGACTATCTCAAGTCTTTTGTTAATTTTGCTGGTAAGGGCAGCTTTCAGAAGAGAAGTTCAGGAGACCTCTAGGTAGCCTTTAAACTTTTGCAAGGTCTGAAGTCCTATCACGTTTTTGTCTTGCCGAATGTTTAGAGAGTATCTCTTTAAGACTCAGGAAGTCAACATGGGTTTGAAGTGTGTTGTACATGATCTCGTTTTTCCAATTCCTCTACTTATTACTGTTGTAATGGGCCTTCGAGGAAAGGCTAAGCGTTTCTGGCGCTCTGGGCCTTGGGTCAGTGGTCTTGGCATAGGACAGACTCAGTAGAGGTGTTTCTTAAAACTTTTTGTTTTCCTCCTTCAGTGGATAGTGATGAGGTACAACTTGCACTTTTAGCATAACATTTCCTTCTTTAAGGCTACTCAGATAAATCATAAAATATCCATTTATCAGATCCTGGGTCTGCTACAGGCACGTTATACCACAGACCTTAGGATCCACCCAGCACCAACTTTTAGCAAAGGAAGGGACTAACTCTGCGGAAGCCGCTCAAGGTCTGAGCTTCCGTCGGGTCCGCTGAACGACCTGGTCCTGGAGCCGCTGAGGTCCTGCCTGTTCTGCTTCAGACCAGCGGTGAATTAATAGCGCAAGATGGGGACCACCTTCTTCGCTAAACCTAGTGAATTACACATGGCTTCCGTGTCACTGAAATTTACAGACAGTGTTATTGTTTTTAAAACGCAGAGTTAGGACAGTAAATTGCCACCAGAGTTCTCAGGTTGTTATTCTTACTTTTTTTTTTTTTTTAAGACACGTTTTGCGAGTGGGCGGGGGGGGGTGGAGAAAAGGCACGTTCAGTTGTAATTTAAGGTTATTTTAACCAGATGCATTTCTCTGCAGGTAACTCTGAGGGGCAAAAGTGGGTGACCACATATGGGATTAAATACTAAGCGAAATGTCCTATTTCCTGGTTTTCTTGAAAAGATAGGACTTGCCATTTCCTTTCATTTTCACAACTTGTGCCCAACCAAAGCCTCACACTAATAAGCAGAGAGAGAAAGAGAAAGCTGTTTAGAAATGTTAGGAGTCTACAGAGCCGTCAGCGCGCCGGTCTCCCAGGTGTCTGCAGCCCCGAGACAATTACCTTCCGACTCAGAATCCCCGAGAGTTGAACCCTGAAACGAACTCTTTTGAGGGTTCTCCCTTAAGGAGGCAGCTGCGCATCACCCGAAGCCAATGGGGTGTTAGGTAGTGCGCCTCCCGAGAATTCGGGGTGAAAGGAGGGAGGGATGTCTCTCTCCCTTGCCCGCGTGAAGACCGCTGTACACGCAGCTATAATTTCTAAATTGCAAAGTGGCTAGTGTTTTTTCTGCTTCACAGTTACCGAGTCAATTTCCAACTGCCGGCTGCGCACCGGGTTGTAGGGAGGAAAGAACGTGGCAAGCATCTGTCCTGCATCTTCCAAGACCCGCGCGGTTGAGGACGTATCCTGCCCTAGTCTATGAGTAAAGCCCAGGAAGAGCAACAGACACGCTGCATTGCAAAAGCCAGACGTTGCACGGAACTTCTTTAGCAACAGATTAGAACTTTGTAATGAAGGTTTGAGATCACCCCCACCTCCCCACGTCCTCCGAAGCATTGCAATTATTATGTACCATTCCAGCTTGGAAAATACATAATCATTGTTCTGAGGGTATGACCATTTCTCAGCTCTGAAAGGTCTGATTTTAAGTCTTCACGGTATCTAGACTCACTCTGAGTGGTTGCTTACAACGCCCCGACTTTATGGAGAGATGCCCTTAATTCAAAGCACGGGTAAGCCTCGCTACTGCCCCGCTGCTTGGCGGGTTACGCTTCTCCGCTGTCCAGGCGAAGTCTCCCTAGGTACCCAGGCGGCCCTTGCTTGGATCTTCCGCTGGGGGGTGGGGTCAGAGGAAGAGAGAGACTGAGAGAGAGAGAGAGAGAGAGAGAGAGAGAGAGAGAAGAGAGAGAGGAGAGGAAAGTTTGCATTTCTGGTTCTAATTCGAACAAGAGACATACGCCTGACCCAGGAGGGTGATGGCACTCCGCAGTGACAGCAGCACCCAACGGCCTTATCCTGTGTATTTCCTTTTGGTGCACGACTCCGTGCCTCGAGAGTTTGGGCGCCCCCTCCACTAAAAATATCCGTCGCAAGTCTTTCGGGACACTGGTTCTCAGTGTGCAAGGGGCGCGCCACGAGGAGACACAGACATTCTTGCCAACTTCGGAATGTCACTTGAAGATTCCATTTCACTTTGCCTTGAGGCCCTCTTGGCTTTGTCGGTGTCAGTGCGTCTACACGAATATCCACTTATCTAATTACATTTTAAACCTAGGCGTCGGCAGTGAATAATGCGTCCAAGATATGGCCAGGACTGGGAGGAAAAAGTTTTATTTCATGGTAATGTTTTGATCACAGAGTTTCCCGGTACCTCTCCATCCCGACAGGCCCCACACAGGGCAGCGACACCAGACCACTTCTGGGCATCGCGCGTGCCGCGCATCTTCGCGCCGCGAGCTCCCGGCCAAGTCCGCGCACAAGTCCGTTTCCTTTTTTATCCGCGGCGCGGCAGCGCGGAGGTGGCTGCGGAGAGTCAAGACTGGGGGTCTTCCCCGCCGGCCTCGCCTCTCTCGGTGAGACAGGCGCGGGTCTGGAAGCCCTGTGTGCCTCGCAGCCAACTCGGAAATGGAGACAGGTTCTATCAAGACCCATGGGGCGGGGGCGGGAAGAGGTTGTCTAGGCCCGCGGATTTAAAAACTTTCTTCGGTATTATTTTGATGGCTGAACAGAGGTCTGGGACCGAGTATCTGTCTCTAAGACATCTTTCTAAGGGTCCCCCCACCCTCCACCTGTCACCTCTATTCGGGACCAGGAACTGTCGCTTCGTGGGCGCGCCCAGGAATTTCTCAGCAATCCGATTCCTGTGCGCCCCAGGCGCAGGGACTTGACTCAGTTTCAGAGTCCCACAGCGGAGGGGTGGGGTTGAGGGGGTCCCAACCAACTCCCAGCCAACCGTTCTGTCCCACAGGTCTCAGCAACTACTGAAAAGAGCGCAGCGGGTCCAACAGTCCTTGGCGGTGGCTCTGCTTAGATCCGTGCATGTGACAGAACTCGAACCGGAGCGATCACTTTTCGTACAGCTGTATTGGCTGGGGGTGGGGGTGGGGGGAGGATAGGGTGGGGGGGTGTCCGTCGATATTGGCTGACTTTACTGGTAAAGAGAGCTAAGAATTCCAAACAAGGTCATCATTTTTAGTCATTCTTTTTAATAATAAAGGAAACACAAATATCCGCTTTTCATTTTTACTTTTAAATTTTACAAGAAATCCCTAATTGGGCACCACTCATAACCATTTAGAACAGCGAGCCTGTTATTTAAAGCCATCTTCCCTCGGTATGTTTCCTGAGCACGACTGGAAACGACCGCTGGGGCCCGCAAGGACTTTGCTCCCACTTGAATCTTGCGTTTCCTTAGGGCAAGTCCCGCTTGGGTCGGAGGGCGCCTCCTGGAGCTGTGGGTGAGCCCCCACCCCACCCTGGGGGCGTCAGGAGGAGAGCGGCACCCCTGGTTCCCAGTCGCGAAGTGCGCTCCGGGCCCAACTGACAGCGGCGGGAGGACTCCTGAGAGTCAGGCTCCAGCCTCGTACTCCCCGCCCCACGCTTTGTCACTAGGCCCCCTAGAAGCGCGGTGCGATTTTGAGGCCCCGGGATTGCTGAAGAGGACGTGCCCGTTCGTGGTTCCACCGAGCGTGAGAGTGGAGAAGCAAGCGCTCCTGCTGCCCACTGCGTTTTGGAGACGTAGAGTCGGACTCTGCAGGTTGCACCACTTTGCCGTGGGAGCCTGGGAACCATCAGGACAAACTCGCCAGGGTTAACTCTCTGTTTCCTCCTTTTCCTGCCCTGCCCTCCCCAGCTGCTCCTTGCTGCTTTCCCAGCTGTTCCCAGGCCTGTCCCCCCAGGGCGGGAGGCCGCAACAGGTTCCAGTCGCTGCGTGGCGAGGTTCGGTGCGTCAGGGCGCGAGCGCGTGCGGCCGAGCGCGCCCCCGGCTTCCCCTGCACCCACCCGTCCGTGGTCAGAGTTGGGTCTCCCGGGGCATCCATCCACACTACGCGGGGGGAACCGTTTTTTTTTTCCCCCACTTGTGGGGGAGCACAAAAGGGTGGGGCAGAGGCGCCAGCGCGCGTCCAAACCGCTGGCCGAGCCCAGAGAGGGGCCCACACCTTCTTGCCACACGCGTGCCCTGCACGTGTGCCCTCAACTCCCAAGCTCCGAGGAGGGACGGCGCACATCCTGGTCCCGCTTTCCGATCCTCTCGCTGCGCGAATTCTGAGCCCTAGGGCGGGGATCCGGAGCAAGCGACTCGTCAGGTGGCCACTCCAGTGCTGCGCCCTGAGGGATCGCGGGGCAGCCAGTCCGCCTGTCTGCCTGCCGCCGGGAGCGCTCCTTCTTCCCTTGAAGACACCGACTGCTGGTGGCTGGCTGCCCTCTTCGTAGCTTAGCTCGGCGGCACTGGACCGAGCGCCGAACAGGGACCGGGATGCTTGGAGAGATTGGCTTCTACGCTTTCCTCCGCGTTTACCCCAGTTGATCTCTCTGACTCCTATTTCTTTATGTTTCCATCTAAACTTGTGTTTAGAGAAAATGGGATTTCCAGGACACGTGCCACCTGTCTTAAGAGATACAGAGCCCAGGTTTCTGTTAGAGACTTCCCTGGGTAGTAGAAGGTGCTCAAAGGGCTGTTGCACGTATGAGGACTCCATCGGGTGCTAGAGGGACTTTCAGAGGGACTGAACTTGCTAAGATTTTCTGCGTCTGGAAGCTTGAGGGAGAGGACTGTGTTGACCATCTCAAATTCAATTGAACTTTTAAAAGGGGGACGGAGGAAGACAGAGAGAGAGAGGACTCTTGACCAGTAGGCTGCAAGTAGGCCAGTGGTTTTCAAAGTGAGGGTCCCAACCCACTTGCGGTTTGTAAAGCCAGTGTAATGGGCTGTGATCAGAATTTTCTTTCGAAGAAACAGAATAGCAGAATAGAAATCGTAAGTGCTTTACACAAGAGTAGCCGAAGCATGAAAAGTTTTAAGTATCGTCTGCTGAAACTTCTCTTGGGCTACAGTATCAACTATATTTGTGAGTGTGGGTGTTAGTTAAAAAGTTTGAGAGCCACTGGTGATGGACCAGACGGTGACGGAAGTGGAGGAGAGGGCGTGCCTGAGAGGTGCTGAGGAAACCTCAGCAATGTGGCGATGTTATGTGATTAGCACTCTCTCTCTGTCTCTCTGTCCCCTATCTCCTCACTGCCCCTCTCTAAGTCCAGTGGGGTACCACATCTCTTTATCCCCTGGCGTGTTGTGTGCTTGGAGCCCTACTAGGCATCATGAGTAAGGGCCAAGGGCCAAGCACCCCCCCCCCCCAGCAACCCAGCGCAAGGGAAGAGAGTGAACAGTGAAGGTCATCAGGGAAGCTCAAGAGAGGGGAGGGGAGTGATGGTCACATTGTCTAGTGACTACATGCCAGACTGTCTCATTTGTGTGCTATTGCCCAATACAAAGAAAAAAGCAGAAGCTTTTGAAGGAAATGGAGATGGGGTGGAGGAAGGGAATGAACCATAGTGTGAATGAGCTGAGTGGGGACCGAGGGGATGGAAGAGGAGAGGGAAACCTGAGAAGCTATTGAATCAGAGTGCCAGAGTTGAAGGTGAACAGAGATGGGAAGGAGAGAACTAAAATGCCCTAGAAATACAGGATTCTGGGCACCAACAGTAATGTGGAGGAGCTTGAAGAAAACAGAAGAGACAAAGGAGAGGGGCTCCTGGGTGGCTCAGTCGGTTAAGTGTCAGTCAGTTAAGTGTCTGACTTCCGCTCAGGTCATGATCTCCTGGTTCGTGAGTTTGAGCCCCGCCTCAGGCTCTGTGCTGACAGCTCAGAGCCCGGAGCCTACTTTGGATTCTGTGTCTCCCTCTCTCTCTGCCCCTCCCCTGCTCATGCTCTGTCTCTCTCTGTCTCAAAAATAAATAAAACATTTAAAAAAATTAAAAAAAAAAGAAGAGAAAGGAGAGCTAATAAAAAGGACACAGAAAAGATGCAGGGGACGAGATGAAATTTGGATGTGGAAGGCATAGTAAAAGGATTAGGTAGAGAGAGGGTGGCTTTAGGTGCGGGAAGCCTTGGACTACTGAGGACCACACAGAAGTTTCAGGTTTTGTCACAGAGGAATTGAAAGGAACAAGACCATTGGCAAGGAAAGGTCCCTCTCCTGTCATTCCATTCTAGCCGAAGGGATTGGAAACCCTTAGGCCTGTTTCCTAAGGGTTGCTGCAGTCTTCAAGCAGGGGGATGTGGACTCCTTCCAAGATTCAGGCAAATGGGAAAAGCAGAGCCAGGTGGCAGATGAGGCCACGTTTCATGGGTTCTGAGTTTCCTCCTCCATCGCAATCTTCCTACCTACCCTATGTGGCAAGGCTGGATCTCACCTCCTGTAATCCTCTCAGCTCCAACCTGTGTTATTCCCATTGTTAATTCCATTTTACACATGAGGAGATGAGGCTCAAAGATACTGTTAAATATCTTGGTCTGTCAGTCCATGGGATAGCTGGGATTTAAACTCAGATCCAAGACATGTGATTCCAACCTTCTTGGGTTTGTGATACCTGGCCCAGAAGGACTGCACCTTTTCCCCAGAGTATCTGCTGAAACTGATGATGGGGTTCTGCTGAGAGTCTGAAGATGCTCTTTCAGGTGTGTTCAGATTCTAGAGGGAAGCAATGACATAAAATCATAGTGGGGAAGTGATGATGGTATATTGCTCTTCTCTCTTAAGAGAAAATAATCTCTCCTCTTAGATGGGGTTATTTTGATTGCTTTTCATAGTTAGTGCGTGAAGGAGTTTTGAATTGCTTGCTTTGCTGCCCAAGAAAAGAAAAGCTCGGGAATGATTGTGGCATGTGTTTACGTCACGGCGAGAGTCCTATTAGAGGTAGTAAAAAAATGTTTTTCCTCCCCAAGCTGTTTGAACTTCTTTATATTAATCGTTTGATCTTTAGCCAGCTTCCAGATTTCCTATCAGGAAAACCAAACTGCACATCAGTAACTTTACTTTAGTCGCAGCCCTGAGCAGACCACTTTGTAAAAACTGGCTGTGTATGAGCCATTTACTTTCTTCTATTATTTCTGTCTTTGTGGTCTACAGTGTTTAACTGTTATTAACATTTTCTTAAAGCTGCTCTCAGGCTACCAAGCGGTATTTTACTGAGAGTGTGAAGCAGAGAGTAGTATTTCTTCAGAAGAATCTCTGCATCAACTTGGCATGGTCAAAGGGTTGCAAAAATAGTCTTATTATATTCTAAAATTTATTGGAATATACACAGTTGACAAACAGAATATGGTGGATTTAGGTCAGCTATTTGCTTATACAATAGATTTTATTCGTCTTTGACATTTAATGTAAGCTTCACTTGTCTGAGGGCTGGGAATAGGATAAGTATGTTCTGCTTCTTGTTTTATAAAACTTGTCTGTAGCTATCCGGAAATCATTCACAATCAGTGACTTAGGGACAAGGAAGCCTTGTGACATGTTCTGAAAGTGCCTTTCTGAAATGAAACTTCTGAAAAGTTGAATTATGGAGACCCTAACAGGGGTTTTTCTTTTTGAGGAATGAAGATAGCTACATTTGTTTTCTTGATCTTTTGCTTAATTATCCCCCCTGCATACTGAATTGATACAGCTAAAACCAAGCTTCCAAAAATCCGTACCGAATCTCTTCGATGCTAAGAATCTGTGTTGTGTGTAATTGCCCTGCTCTCAGCAGTGCTGGGCAGAATGGGCCTGGGCCACATGTATGGAAACAACATCAAAAACATTTGACACATCAGTGACTTATTTTTAATATATCTGAGAAAAATAAAGTCCGCTGCTGTAAAATCTGCACTTGCAGATGTGTTAGCCCTAAATAACCTTTAAAATTGGTCGTGGTGTGGTGGGAGATGTTGGTATTCATGAGTGTTTTGACATGTTTGACATTTTATGTATGGTGCACTGCTCTGTCTGTCTTGCATTTTTCCCCCAACAGTGCGTGTTTCCTTGCTAAAATCCAGCTTTTGGTGTTTATATTTGGGGTCTATACGCCTGCTTATTGGATATATGATTTGTTGCTATTTATGCAAATAACGTTTTAATGAATTAGGCTATTACTGCTTTCCATGCGAGGCCCATAAAAAGAGGGCTGTGTATAGAAGAGATAATTTGATTTTTACTTTTTAAAGAAAAAATTCATTTGACACATGTCAGACATCTTACATTTGCTATAGTCCTGGATGAACAAGTCAGGAAAAGCAATTCTGTGGAATGATTACGCTCTCAGAAGCCAAGGAATTTGTGTACCAGAATCTGGTGTAATGAATAGAGGGTTTGAAATCAGTCTGAGTAGCATTTAGAATTGTCCTCTATTCATTTACTTCTGGAAGTGTCCATAGAGGGAATTGCCCGTTGAACTGAGAAATCTAGGTGGCCTTGAGGTAAGTATATTATAAGAAAACACATACCTAAATACATATAGAACAGAACTTTCAACAGCCTTCTCTGAATGAAATACAGGTTTGATAGTGTGGTCGTCTTCCCCACCCTATTCTGTGTTAGTTCTCCAGATAGAACCAGGTAAATGAGTTCAAAAGATTCCGCTAATCTTTGGTGAGGCGTTTTTTTTTTTGTTTTTTTTTCCAAGTTTATTAGTAACGTGTTACTGAAAGATCTACCATTTGTTTTTTGACTATCGTAAAAGGCAACAACCTTGATTGAAAAGCTTTGGCTGCCCCATTTTCACCCTGTGTGATAAACATGAGCGTTACACAAAGTCTGTCCTAATGTCTGTTCAGCTTCATGAGGTTAGACTTGGCCGACAGTTTTGTAATTCAGAACCAGTGAGTTGCTGATTACTTTTTTCCTCTTTAAAACTGATGTTGATAGTAATGTGGCTTCCCTTTAAATGTTATTCTCTTTAAGACGGCCACTGACTCCAAGGCTTTGACATTTTTTTGTCCCAGATATTTCTCCTGCTTTTAATCTCCACCTGTTGTCACATGCTAGGACAGCCCCAATACCTCCAGGAGGAAGGACAAAGGGGCAACTTTCTCTGTCTGGGGATGTCAGGGCTGCTATTCCTCTGGAGTGGAAGTTTTATGTGCACTTTCTTTTGTCCTCTTTCCCTGGGGACTAACACATCACCTCCGTGACACACACAGCAATTGAGGCCTGGGGTTTGTGAGAATACCATAAGTTTACTTTCAGCTAGCGGAAGTATTTAATGTTGCATCTTGCAATTCAAATGTATCAAGACGCCAACCTGCATGCACTCCTGACTTGTAGCTTCCCAGTTTTTCTTCTTGACTAACAAAGCCTTAGGGCGTTTGCATCCCTTTGAGGCTCTTCCTGAGCAAAATTTCATTCATAAAACACAAAGCACCAGAAAAGTTTAACGTTGAAGGTGGAGTGCTGTTTTTTTTTAAATATATATATATATATTATTTTAATTTGTAGAGGCGTGTGAATGATTATAGTCTGACACTAACAAGATTGCGAATCTCATTTCCTAGGTTATGAGTTAGGAAAAAAATGCAAGGCTTTGCTTGAATGTGCAGTGTTTTGTATGCTGAACATTGCTTTCATCAAAATGTGTACTGTTGATTCATTCATTACATTTCTTGTATGTACTTAACTGAAAAGCAAGAAAAAGAAAATCAAGTGCTTGTCTTTTCTTGAGTTAATTTCCCTTAACATGTATTCAAAATAAGCATTCCCATGTAGAATAATATAAAATAGTTATGGAATTTGATGATTAGAGGAAAGTTGGTGTGGGTGAGAAATGCATCATTCATTAGACTGCAAGTGGCAATGGATGATATAGAAAAGGCAAGGTGCTATAAACAGAAGCTGTAAATAAGCTTTTTTTTCTCTCTGTAGCTAGAATACAAATACTTGCATTATGTAGACATATTCATAAATTTTGATGATAACTTAGTGAAACAGGACCATAAATATGGAAACTAGGCACATTATTAAATGTATATGATTTTGCAATGAACGCTTATTATTTTTAAAAGTCTATGTCCCTATGGCTTTCACTTAGAGAAATCAATCTCCCAGTCCTCTGAATAGCCTACTCATTTTGGGTTTTTCCTCTGGCTAATAATGGTAACTTCCTAAACTGAAGACAATCGCAGCAGTCAAACTTAACAACCCTCTGATCAAATTACAAACCGGGTAACTAAAAGGAACATGAAACCTGTGATACAGTTTCACAAAATCTTATTTGAAATCTCATTCAGATTAACAAGAGAACTGTCACAATGTGCTAAAAATGGGAAGACCATAAATACAACAAGCTGTTATCTGACAATAAGCCAACTCGTGTGGCGTGATACAGTGGGGGTGCGGCGATAAGGTTTTTTATTTAACCTCATTGTTAACAATCCTTACAATGGACAAACGTCGTATGAATGACCCTCACAAATGGTAGTGAATGGAGAACTTGGTGAGACTGGAGAAATACAGTGGCATAAAGAGAGATCAGGCACGCGCGGAGAAAATAAAGCACTTCTGAACTGAAAAAGATGAAAGCAAATATATCCAGTATATGCCTCAGCACTACAAATTTGAAATACAGAGTTCGAGTGCAAGAGAAATATTTGTAAAATGCTGACGCTTAAAATTAGGTCACAGTATTCCATGTACAATTGGAGCAGAAAAGCTTATAGGCTTTTTAAGCTGCCTGCCCAGGGACTTCTCACCATCAGAATGAGAGAGATGCTAATCCTTTTCTGCAGAAAGCATTGATAAGGCCGTGCTGGAATCCTGCATGCAGTCCTGAACTTCCCAGCACCAGAGGGATGTTGACAAATTGGACAGATTTCAGAGAACCACAACAAAAATGATTAAGGGGCTGGTGCAATTGACTTATGAGGAAAGATTAAAAGAACCAATTATGTATTGCTTACCCACACAAGACAAGCAGTACAGGGGAGGAGAGACAAGAAAACCATGTATGATTATTTGAAGAGTGTAAATACCAAGGTAGAAGATGAATTGTTTAGATTGCTCCAAGATGGCAATAACTTTGGGGTAAGAGGAAGAAAATAAGTAAAGAGGAATTTGGTAGATTATCAGGAAAACAATTCTCAGTGATGTTATGTGTAAAATAATGGAAGCAATTTTGAGGAATTTGTCAAGTGTACCGCTTTTATTAATGCAAAGGAAAAAAAAGGCTGCTTTTCACTAGTGGAAAACTTTAAGATGAGAAAGAGGAAAAGGAAGAAAACCCAATAGTTTACTTCAATTTAGAATGTAAGGAACTTTATATGTAGTTTAAATTAAAGATGACACATTCAAATAAAGGTCAGAGCGAATCTTAAATGAAGCTGTCCTAAAGATAGGACCACCCCTGCTTTCATGGGTCTTCTTAGCAGTAGATCTACCTTGATCTTGACCGTGTATTCTATAGTAGAGTAATCTTACCTTGGTCTATGTAAGAGGATCTTAATGTTTTCTTTTAACAAAATATTCCTCTCATGCAACTGTTCTCGTAATGGAGGTGATGTTGATGGACCTCAGCCCAGTATCACATTGATAAAAGAAGTAAGAAGTGTTCTCATTTGTCTTTCCGTAGTATTTTTTTCCGGCAGGCCCCTCTGAAACTTGGCTCAGCTTGGAAGGGAAAAGAACGGATGGAATGAAGTGGCCACTTGAAATTATAATAAGCGTGGAAGCGAGGGAAAGGATTTTACAAAGCGTCCCCTAGCTCCTCTGGAAGCCAAGCAAAGGAACAGATTCCTTCCAGTGTCAATGAAAATATAAATGGATTTAAAAACATTAATGACAAAGAGGAAAAAAAAAAAAGAAGGAAGAGAACTCAAGGCTCATCGGAATCTCCTGCTTTCTCTCTCTGTCTTAGGGAAAGAGTGATTTTCCTGTGCTAGAAGATGTAGCATGCGAGGTAGAGAGATGCAGGAGAATCTCATTAACGTGAGCTCTCCACTCCCCATGCACTTTGAAACTGCCTGCTGTCAGGCTGCTGAGAAGCCAACGTACGCAGGCTTCCAGGAAGCGCATGCTGCAGAAGCCTGCGTGTAATTATTTCTGGGTAGGATCCTGTGTACGATCCCACGCTAATACTGACTTACCGTCTGCCTTTATTTGAACTGATACTTACCATATGTAGAATTTAAGCTTCTCGCAGTGAGGTCTCGGATTGGGGGAGCACACAGGTATTTTCCCCTAAGCTATGTAGTCAGCGTTGATATCTGAACTCTAGGGGATTTATTGTGCTAATTGAAAGAGAGAAAAGAAAAACGACCCACGTTTGTTTCACTTTTGGGGGGGAATGCTGTTGTTTGTAGCTAGCACATGATAGCTGGTGTCGATGACAGCCAATTGGTTCTATCTGAAATATCTTAAAATTTCTAACAGGTGTATTGTACACCAAAACTTGCCGCATAATTTTAGTTTCAAGATGATTTGCAAAGTGTCTGTACGGAAACTTCTTCCTTAGCTGCAGGGGATTCTCAGTGTTTTTCTTCATTATTATCATTTATTAAAAACAATGTTAAAAAAAAGAAAAAAATGTAATGAAACTAATATAACACTGTTAGTCAACTATATTTCAATGAAAAAAAGGAGAAAAAGTGATGTTTTAAAAAATGCATTGCCCTAATAAAAGTCAATGAACTGTATTTACTAGACAGTTTTATTAAGTGAAGAGGGTGCTGTAAGATTTCAGTAGATTTTTTTTTCATTTTGTAAATGGTTATAATTTGCGTTTTTATTTTAGCACATTCTTCAGCCCAGAGATTTAATTTAATCATTTTGCCTTAAAAAGCAACGAGAAGGTATTACACAGGTAGATAGACTATGCTGTGAGCAAACATTCGTCATTGCTAAACTGTTTTACTTCTGTTATTGTGTTAATGATTTAGTGGGAAAATGACCTTATTTTTGCACAAAAGAAATAAACGAAGCTGCTATCATTGACTTTTTCTTCTAAAACTAACTATAAACGTTTCTAACAAGAACATCTCTGATATAACTAATTGTGCATTTAAAAATACCAATGTGAATGATGGGGGGTTGATTTTTGTTTTTAGCTTTATGACTAGCTTATTTTAAACATTTTTAATTCTTCTGATCATTTAAAGAAGTGTTGACTTTTAGGTGATTTTGTTTACAGTGCTTATACCTTGATTTCTAAAGCTGTTTAATGGCAAGGTATTTTTATTATTCTAATTTATTCAATAACTAGGAATTTGTTTGTAAGTGGTATTGAGGGTTTTTGAAAAATTAATCATTTCTTTTTTTTCTTTTTAGTCTTGTCATGGCTTCAGTGTGGAAACTTAGTTCAAACCCTTCAATTTGCATAGTAAACATTTTGTTCAATTTAATCCTTACATTATTTTCAGCTCTGTTTTTATTTATTTGTTTGTGTATTTATTCATTTATTTTACAACGAGGCTCCACCCCCCAATGTGGGGCTTGAACTCATGACCTTGAGATCAAGAGTCTGATAGTCTACTGACTAAGTCTCCCAGGTACCCCTTGAGCTCTGGATTTTGACCACAAAACTTCCTGAAGTGATTGTGCAGTTTTGTTTCTCTTTCTGTCCTGTTTGTGGTTCCTTTCTATCTTTTGAAGGCATAGGATAAATCCGAGAGTGGAGGGGCCATGTTAAGGAAGTTCAGAATTATGCAGTGAGACTATATGAATGAGTTCTCTACATCCTTTCACATTCACTACATCATTGCACACCATATGAATTTTCTTTGGGTACAAGAACGTTGCTATCAGCCATGACATGACTTGGGCCGTGTTTATAATGTCGACTTTGTGAATTAGATTGATTTTTGAGGCAGTTAACTTTTGTTATCTTCTTAGGAAGTGCTTGTCTGTTTACAGATTTGTAAAATGATAATGCTTAAAGTGGTCTCACAAGCTTGACTAAGGCCATCTTTCTTTCTCTTGGCCAATACTGTCTTGCTTCTCTTGTATGTCAGAGCCAGTATCCCAGTTTGTTTCCAACTGCACAACGGGTAACATGTCATGAAATGAGGATTTGAAAAAAAATTTTATGAACACTTTAATATTTAGATGCTAACTACTGTGAATATGTCATTAAAAGGAAAGAAAGATTTATCTTTAGATACATTTCTGGGACCTAGGAAAAATCCTTACGCACTCAAGTGTTTTACCCCATAGTGCATTAACACATTTATATTCCAGATAAACGTCTCAGAAATGAGTGTTTTTAGGCCCACTTTAGGAAGGGCATATTTTGCATATAAAATATTATGATACAGTGACAGAATATTATAGCATTTAGTGAATGATTTCGTGAATACTCTCCCAAGTGTTTTTAGGATGCCAAGTGTATCTAAATTACATTATGTACATTTGGCTTACTTATACAAAATGTATTTATTTATAGAAAAAGTATTTTTTTGAAATGATTCTTTAACATATGTGGATAACTTCCATTGATTTTTTTCCAAGGAATAAGATGTCTTTGAGTTGGTATGAACATGAGAGTTTTTGACAATGGTTAGCTTTGTTGCTTAACACTTTCTTTGTGGGTTTATACATAGTGACTTATGTTCTTAAGATACACAATGCAGAAGAAACGCTTGAGGCACTAGACATATTATTACATACACAGACACAAAATTGCTCTGACACTAATTAGGGCATAAATAATGGCATACCTAATCGAAGGCAAGTAAAACGTTTGTTTAGTAATTAAAATAAAACTTATTTTTTTGCAGGTTCAAAGTTTGTTTAAAATGGGCTAGGTCAGATAGATAACACATAAGCGAGTAAATAGATACACAGTGCCCAGTTTTGCATCATTCTGGGTGCCTTGAACTTCCATTGAGTGTTTAGGATCTGGAGGCATGGTGAAATAGAAATTTTGACATGTTCAATAGGATGAACCCTTGTCTTAGAGCTTTTTGTTTTCGGTGGTGTATATAAGACTCTGTGTATGTATCTTGCTCTCCTTGTTCTTTTCTATTTGGAGTTTTTAGAGAGGAATTAGCGTAGCTTGTGCTGATATCAGGAATCCTTTAGGAATTAGATTAGTTGCCTGGTTTAAACCTATATGTTTTTGAAAAAGAAAGGGAAGAAGCAGGCTCCAGTGGAGCCCAGCATGGAGCCCGACACAGGGTTTGAACTCACAACCCTGAGATCAAGACCTGAGTTGAGATCAAGACCTGAGTTGAGATCAAGAGTTGGACGCTCACCCGGCTGAGCCACCCAGCTCCCCCTCCCTCCCACCCTGGAATGGTAGCTTTAGACTCTTTTAGGAGTATGCTGGGAAATAGTTCTGAATATGAAAGATAATAGTTATTTCATAGCTCCAGAATGCAGTGCACTGTATCATGTACAAGATTGAGCAAGATTCCTGATACTTCCTATGAGCACTGAAATGAAAGTAGCAATCATTGGTAACCAACAAAACACTCATGTATACTGAGACTTGCCAACTATTAACTGTGTTATCTTGAGCAATTTACTTATCCTATCTATGTCTCCGTTTCTTCATCTGTTGCTGAGATGAAAATAGCCCGGGACATGATTAATCCCCAGGGTTGTTTTTATTATTTCTATTACCACTCTCTTATTAGCCCCTGAGAATACAAGTACTTTTTATTTCAATTCCATCTTCCACTCATCACTTTATAGTTGTATTTGGTGGTTTACAATGCTGTCCATCATGAAAGGCCTCTTTTGGGTTCATTTATCTGACCAATCTTGACTGCCGATTCTCTATGTGCTAGTGTAGGAATGTGGGAAATAACAAAGAAGAAAATCCATAGTCACTACTCTCAAGTCTCTTACAGTCTAGTAAGGAAGACATACATAAAACAAACACTTTTAGCACAGTATATTAATAACTCTAAACAGGGGCCTGTAAACCATATGTTGTGATGGAGTGCCCAAGAATGCCTGGGAGCACCCTCTCTTTTGCAGAGATAGTAGATATTTACTTCTAAGTCAAAAAGGGAATATAAAGATTAAAGGCAGAGAAATATGAAAGGCCCAGGGTTTTTGGGTAATGCTGGCATATAAAATCCAAGGAGGGGATATTGGCCAGGATTAGACTGGTAATCAGAATCTGGATTTCGCAAAGGCATACAAAGGAATTTATATTTTATATTTGCACCAATAAGCAGTAGGGAGCAATTAATCGAACCATGAAACTTCAATTGGGGAATAAAATCATCTTATTAAATTTTTATAACGATCACTCTGGCTATGACATTCTGATTACTTTAGGATCTTCTTTTTAACTTCAGTATTATAAAATTTTCCTGGGCTATGTTGTGGGTCTTTCTCAATGTATGATGCTGTGTTGTGTGTTCACGGGGCCATCTCAGTATAGAATGCCATTTAGTTTTGGAAAAAATATTCTCAATTATTTCTTTGAAAAATTTTCCCTCTTTTTTTTGGATAATTTTTTCTCTCCTTTGGGAACGCCTGAAGAAAGACTAAGGGTTTTAGACTTTTTCAAATAATCTTTTAATACAACAATTTTCTTTTTTCTTTTTTGCTATCATTTCTAACAAGCAATAATCAGAGACCATTTTTTAAAACTGTAAGCTAGTAAAAAATTAAGGGGCACAGACAGTATCCTTTGTTGGTGAGGATGAGGGGAAATGAGCCATTTCCTAAAATTGTTGATGTATGTGTAAATTGGGATAGCATTTTTGGAAGGCAGTTTGGCAATACCTATGAAAATAGGCTCCAAAATTAAGTATCCTTCCTAGAGAAATTCTCCCTAAGCAAAAAAGATATATGCTCGTGGATGCCTAGCATAGCACTGTTTGTAAAAGTGAAGCTTGAAAAGAACTAAAAAGTTTTTTTGGGGGGAATTAATAAGTAAAATGTAATCTATTTAAACTATAGAATACAGCATAATTGGTAAAAAAATGTAAGTAAGATATATAAATCTGGCTATGGTAAATCTCTAAGAAATATTGTTAAGAATAATATGTATAGTTATGTAGCATCTTCTTATAGGTTCTGGTGCTAATTCCAATGTGTGTGGAGGTTCCCCACACCAAAAAGCAATTCTTGTACATCAGTTGAGTGTCTTATAATTTAACTCAATTCTGACATGATACCTGGAGAAAGCATCAAATCCCATAGGGTAAGGGCTTAGTTGCACAGGATAACTTCCTTTGGACACCAGCCATAAGCCCAAGTTATTACCTGTGCTTCTGATCAACTGTCTATAGAATGGAGGTTCCAACAACGCCCTCCAACTCAAGATGCCAATCGCAAGCACAGGTTGTTACCTATACTTCTGACTGGCTATAAATCAAAGGTTCCCAAGAAGCCCTCCTCAGGTTCCACTAATTTGCTAGAGGGCCTCACAGAACTCAGAGACATTTCACTTACTAGATCAGCAGTTTATTATAAAAGACTATAACTCAGGAATAGCCAGATGGAAAAGATGCATAAAGCAAGGTATGAAGAAAGGGTGCAGAACTTCCATGCCCTCTCCAAGAGCATCACTCATGTGTTCACCAGTCGGGCAGCTCTCTGAACCCTACCCTTTTGTGGTTTTTTTGGGAAGCTCTATTACGTAAGCCTGAATGATTTAATCATTGGCAATTGACTACTGAACTCAGTCTCCAGCCCCTTTCCCCTCACAGAGGTGGGGGGAGGGTAGGACCGGAAAGTCCAACCCTCTAATCACCTGGTTGTTTTTTCTGGCAACCAGCCAAGATCCTTGGGTACTCCAAAAGTCACCTCATTCATATAACAAAAGACCTTAATCACTCTCATCACTTAAGAAATTCCAAGGGGTTTAGCTCTGTGCCAGAAATGAGGACAGACCAAATACATATTACTTACTAAAAATCACAATACCATACATATAGAATGTATAGATAAATACAATATATGAATTTATAAATAAGATCATTATATAGATTTTACATATAATGTTTTACACATAAATCTAAATGCACAGACAACCTTCTGGAATGTTGCATGTCACTTATTTTTTTTTTATTAGGTTTCTTTTTTTCTAGGCTTATTAAGAAATAATTGACATACATCACTGTATAAGTTTAAGGCATAGAGCATAATGGTTTGATTTACATATATTGTGAAATGATTACCGTAATAGGTTCAGCTAACATCCATCCTCTCGGATCCAAATAAAGGAAAGAAGAAAGGAAGAAAGGAAGAAAACCCTTCTCTTGTGAACTTTTAGGACCTACTCTCTTAACGACTTCCCTATGTATCAGACAGCAGTGTTAGCCATGGTCATCATGTTGTACATTACATCCCTAGTGCTTATTTAGCTTATAACTGGAAATTTGCATTTTTGATAACCTTCTTCCAACCACTTTTACCCATGCTCTGCTTTTAGTAATCAAAACCTGATCTCTTTTTTTATGAGTCTGGGTTGTTGTTGTTGTTTTGGTTCCACAGATAGGTGAGATCATGCTGCATTTGTCTTTCTCTGTTTGAACTTATTTCCTTTTGCATAATGTCGTCAAGGTCCATCCACATTGTCACAAATGGTAGGATTTCCTTTTTTCTTAGGGCTGAATAATATTCTATTGTATATATATCACAACTTCTTTATCTATTTATTCACAATTTAACATTTAGGTATTTTCCATGTCTTGGCTTTTGTAAGTAGTGCTGCTATGAGCATGGAGGTGCAGATATCTTTTTGAGTTAGTATTTGCATTGTCTTTGGATGTATTCCCAGAAAGTAGGATTGTTTGGTCATATAATAGTTCTATTTTTAACTTTTTGAGAATCCTCTAAACTGTTTTCCATACTGGCTATATCGATTTACAGTCTCACCAACAGTGCACCAGGGTTCCCTTTTCTTTACATCCATGCCAGCATTTTTTATCTCTTGTCTTTTTGATGATGGCCATCTAACAGGCATGAGGTGATATCCCATTGTGGTTTTTGATGGCATTTTCCTAATTGCTAGTTATGATGAGTGTCTTTTCATGTACCTGTTGGCTGTCTGTATAGTTTCTTTGGAAAAATGTCTATTCAAGTACTTTGTGCATCTTTTAATTGGGTTATCTGATTTTTTCTTATTGAGTTGTATGGGTTCATTGTTTTGCATATTAACACCTTATCAGATATATGGCTTGCATTTTTTCCCCTTTCCATAGGTTGTCTTTTTACTTGTTTATGATTTCTTTTGTTGTGCAGAAGCTTTTTAGTTTCATGTAGTCCCACTTGTTTATTTTTTATTTTGTTACTTGTGCTTTAGATATCATATCCAAAAAAAAACATTACCAAGACCCATCTCAAGGAGTTTTGTTGCTGTGTTTTCTTCTAGGAGTTTCATGGTTTCAGGTCTTAAATTTATGTCTTTAATCCATTTTGGGTTAATTTTTGTGAATGGTGTCAGATGGGGTCCAGTTTCATTCTTTTATATATGGATAAGACTATTGAAAGATTTCACAACAGAAAATTTTCAGGCCAGAAGATAATGGGATAATGTATTCAAAATGTTAAAAGAAAATAAGTGTCAACTAAGAATTCTATACCTAGTGAAGCTGTCCTTCAGAAAGAAAGAAAGGATAAAGACTTTCCTGAACAAACAAAATTTGAGAGAGTTCATTACCACCAGATTTGTCTTGTAAGAAATACTAAAGGGAATTCTTTGAGTGGAGAAAAAAAAAACTAACATCAAAAAACACAAAAAGATAACAAAAATTCATTGGTAATGGCAAATATATAGTCATAGTTAGATTCTACGTTATGGTAAGAGTGACAACTCACAACTTTAGTTTAAAAGCTTTTAAAAAGTAGCAAAAATAATGGTAAATACAAAAATCTGTTATTAGTTATACAATATAAAAATCGTGTAAATTGTAACAACAATAAGCTAAAATGTGAGGAGGAAAAGAACTAAAAGTGCAAAGTATACAAATTCCATTGAGGTGATCAGTTTAAAATACAGTTTTATAAGTTGAAGATATTTTATGTAAGCCTCTTGGTAACTACAAGGGGAAATGTAATAATTAGACCAAAAAAAAAAAAAAACCACACACATACACACAATAAAGAAGTTAAAGCATACTTTGATATAACAAAACATGAAAACATAGGAAAAAAATACAGAAGGATAAGAAACAAGAAATAATGGATCTAGAAAACAACTAGAAAATAATTAATAAAATGGCAATAGAAAGTTCTTACCTATCAATAATTACTTTAAAATGGATTAAATTCTCCAATCAAAAAATATAGAATGGCTGAATGGATTAGAAAAAGATCCAACAATATGCCGCCTACAAGAGACTCACCTTAACCTTAAAGAAAGACACAGACCAAGAATGAAGGGCTTGAAAGAGATATTTCAAGGAAATGATGATCAAAAAAATCCATCAAGGGTAGCTATACCTACATTAGACAAAATAGGCTTTAAACTGAAAATGATAAAAAGAGACAAAGAAGGTCATTATATAATAATAAATGGGTCAATACATCAAGAAGATATAACAATTGTAAATATTTATGCACCCAACATCAGAGCACCTAAATATATAGAGCAAAAACTACCAGAGCTAAAAGGAGAAATAAACAGTAATACAATAATGGCTGGGGATTTTAATACCCCACTCTCAGCAATGGATAGATCATCCACACAGAGAATCAATAAGGACATAGAGAATTTGAACAACATTGTAGACTATTTGGACCTAATGAACATATATAAAACATTCTATTCAACAGCAGGATACACCTCTTTCTCAAGTGCACAAGGAACATTTTCTAGGATAGGCCATGTGATAAGCCACATAAGAGTCTTAGCAAATTCAAGAAGACTGAGATATCAAGTATCTTCCCTTACTACAATGGCATGAAACTAGAAACACTAATAAGAGGAAAACTAGAAAATTCACAAACACATGGAAATTAAACGACATTCTCCTGCAAAACTAATGGATCAGATAAGAACTTAAATAGCAAATAACAAAATTTCTTTAGACAAACAAAAATGTAAACACAATATACCAGAACTAATGGGATGCAGCGAAAGGAGTTCTAAGAGGGAAGTTCATAGCAATAAATCCTTACATTAAGAAGTAAGAGAGATCCCAAATAAACAACCTAATCCTGAGCCTTAAGGAGCTAGCAAAAGAAAAACAACCTAAGCCCAAAGATAATAGAGGAAAGAAAATAATAAGGATTAGAGCAGAATTAAATGAAATAGAGAACAGAAAAATAGTAGTAAAGATTAACAAAACTAAGGGCTCTTTGAAAAGATAACCAATATTGATAAACCCATGGCTAGACTAACAAAGCAAAAAAAAAAAAAAAAGAAATCAACCCACATTAACAAAATTATGTGTGAAAAAGGAGACATTGCGACTTATACCACAAAAATTCAAAAATTCAAAATCATAAGAGGCTACTATGAACAACTCTATGCAAAAAACTGGCAACTTGGAAGAAATGAAAATTTTTAGAAACATACAATTTATCAATACTAAATTAGGAAGAAATAGAAAACCTGAATAGACCAATTAATAATGAGATTAAATCAGTAATCAAAAATTTCCAATGAAGCCCATGACTAGATGGCTCCACTGGTGAATTTTATCAAACATTTATAATTAACACCAAACGTCAAGCTTTTCTAAAAAAATGAAAGAGGAGGGAACACTTCCAAACTTATTTTATAAGACCAGTATTATCCTGATATCAAAACTAGAAGAAGAAGCTACTAGAAAAGAAAAGGCTGGGCCAATATCTCTCATGAATGTAAATGCAAAATTTTCTTTTCTTTTTTTTTTTTTAAGATTTTATTTTTAAGTAATCTCTCCACCCAATGTGGAGCTTGAACTTACAACCCAAGATCAAGAGTCACATGTTTTACCAACTGAGCCAGCCAGGCACCCATAAATGCAAAATTTTTCAACGAAATATTAGCAAATTGAATTCATCAGCATATTAAAAGGATCATTCACCATGATCAATTGGGATTTATACCTGAGATTTGAAAATGGAAATGAATTCAGGAATGACTTATGTTGTCATCTTGATGGTGTCATTTCCCTTACTCATATGACAGTGGTTACTTATGTGGAGGGGTACAGGAATTGGAGAAGGTGAATAAACCTTTCCCATTTTATTATGTAGATTTCTGCATTGAAGATTTTTTCAAGGGATCATGTACTCATGCATAAGTTCGGTAAATTAAAAAAAAAAAAGCTATTTTTTTTCTCACCATCAAATAAAATTAACCAAGAGGCACCCATTCCTTGTTTTAATCTTGTTGGTTTAGAATATTTTCTACCACTGTAATCCATACCTTAAAAGTTGTGAATATCCTAGCTTGAGAAGTCATTTTATAATAATGCAATAGCTATACTTTATTTCTGATTTTTTATACTTTATTAATTGAAAATATATTTGTCACTTTCTATTCCCTAACATTTTCTGCTTTTCTTGCATAGAGTAAAGCGTACAAAAAAAATCATCTATCAAGATTGGTTCAACAGCCTATGGCTGTGAAAGTCTTAAGGAATGACTGATAATTAGTTTTCATTAGTGAGAAGAAAGAAGCAAAGAAGAATAAATCAGCAAC
Source organism: Lynx rufus (assembly GCF_022079265.1). Taxonomy (NCBI): domain Eukaryota; kingdom Metazoa; phylum Chordata; class Mammalia; order Carnivora; family Felidae; genus Lynx; species Lynx rufus. The sequence goes on from NW_025814834.1 coordinate 75,738,304, forward strand.
CACACATGTGAGTCAGCTTAGGATCCAAAGTTTCAATTTCCCCCCATGTGAATGATTTAGTTTTCTTTGACTTTTATGCTCCTGTAGAAAAATAAATAGCATATGAATACATCAAATTTGTAACATCTCTGAAAACTTAATAAAAAGGAGAAAGTTTTCTCATTTAAAGAGGAGTAATATTTATTCATTTATTTTTAAATTTTTTTTGATGTTTATTTTTGAGAGAGACAGAGACAGAATGCGAGTGGGTTGGGGCAAAGAGAGAGGGAGGCACAGAATCTGAAGCAGGCTGCAGGCTCCAAGCTGTCAGCACAGAGCCCGATGCGGGGCTCAAACTCACAAGCTGTGAGATTATGACCTGAGCTGAAGTCGGATGCTCAACGGACTCAGCCACCCAGGCGCCCCAAAGAGGAGTTGTATTTAAACTAAAATATAAATACTGCTGCAAGGAATGCAAGTTTATTGCATAATGGGTCATGGAAATAGTACTTGTTCTTCATAAGTATATGTATCCAGAAGGCAAGGATTTTAATGGATCTTGGTATTTTTTCCTGTTGTTGCTTTTCTCAACATTATGTTTATTTCAGGTGTGCAACAGAATGAGTTCGTACATGTATATATCGCAAAATGAATACACATTGCTATTCTTTCCTCTTATCACTAATTGCTTGTTAATAACACTTGGTTCTTTGAAAACGTTGCCTGGTTTCTTTAAGAAGACACTCATTCAGAGTTGTCTGTATTACCTCTCAGCTTTAAACACGAAGTCCAGACTCAGGATTGTCACATATCTTGCTGTCGACAAATCTTATGCAAAGGGTAACACCAGAACCACAAAGTGATGATATGCTCTGTTTTTAAAGGCACGTTCTGGGTACCCGGGTCACACTTCAAAGCATCAAATTGCATGGGCCACTTGAAGGCTATGAATTTTTCTGTGGACAGATGTTTGTGGAATATGACCTCTTTTTTTTTACGTTTTGCATGTTGTGATTGTCCTTTTGAAGTTTTTATAAAGGTAAGCAAAAAAATCAGGGATGTTGACTATTGAGGGAGAAAAGTCACCGTTATTCCAACGCTATTTTATTTATCCATCATGAAATGTTCACTCTATACCTTTCTTTTTCAAGTGGGGTAATGTAAATGCTCAATTTCTTTGAAAGAAAAGAAAAACCCATTCTCTTAGAAAATAAATTCACATACCTAAATTATAATCTTTTCTGTAAGATGAAGAGTATGTAAATGTTGATACATATGATAATACAGCTCGTATTAAAAATAAGCACTTGTTTTTCAAAGAATTAACACAAGAGATTTAGGAAAAGTATGGATTTCATGCTTGAAAACAATACGTCTGCATAAATCACCATTTCATGGAGGTGTGTGAAGTACCCATACATGGTTAGAAAGATGCAAATATGTCTATGGAAATCATATAATTTTATTTATACTTTATTGAAAATTTATGGCAAAAACAAATATAGTGCCTATTGTTAAAAAATCATGCATTTGCAGCTGTCCACATATCTATTTCAAGGTTATAAATATTTACTAAAGAAAGAGTCAATCTCTAATCAAAATAAATTATAATTCAGGGACAAGAAAATATCATGTTTGGAGCTTAACAATCAAAAATCAGAGAGAAGAGCCATCACTGAAGCCCTTGGAGAGTAACCTGTATTCTTTCTTACTGATCCCAACCAGACAAAGAAATTCTCCCTAAAATTATTTTTTTTGAATAGTAAATTAGCGAGAGCCTTGACGTTTTTCTTTTTAATACTCATTGAGAATTCCTGGTTAACCAGTTCATACAATGCAGCTCACTTGTAGCTCAAGGGATATTGTGAGGTAGGGAATGACAGGAAAAGGCTCTGGAGACACTAGCAGGAGCTGGACTACGGAGGACCTTATGAGCATTGTTAACGACATTATCTGAGGGCAATGGGTAGACGCTGACACAAAATGCCAAAGGTACTACCATCTAAGATGATGGTTTAGATAAAGAGGACTTCTCTTGGGGGACAAATATCCCTAATGAAAAAATTCACATAGAAAATAAGGCATTGATTAACTAATTAAACAAATAGCTGTTGGGTTTCTATTACGTACCAGATAGCATGGGGGATATAAAAATGAAATACACATGCTTAGTCTAATGGAACACTCACAAAAACCAACAGATACACTACAGAGGAAGCAGTGCCAGAAATATGCACCTTGTGTTATGGGAACACAGGAAGAGGCATGTTTATTTCTAATAAAAAAATATTTGGGTATCTGATTTTTTTCTAGACAAGTGAAACTTATGGAAGTTACTTTAGAATACTTCCATAGTTTAGAATATATAAGACTTCTCTTCCTTAGAAACAATATTGCACACATGAGCTTGACATGGATTTGGTATCTCCATTGGTTTGGATTGACCTGAAACATCTCAGACTTTAATGTAATGTATAGAATAGCTATATTATAAATCCTCCACTAGAAGAAATTACTGAGACAAATGTAAATTTGCTGTTTTGCATAATCTACTCTGCTACTGATGACTCTCAGCGTTCATTCATTTAAAAATGTATTGAACATCTAATATATGCAATATGCTAGAGCTGGGAATTACAATGAAAAATAAAGACGCAGTCCTGTCTCCTACAGAAAATACAGTCTAGTGGGAAATATAGATAACTAAATGGGCAATGTCACACTGTTGTGTTTTTCTAGTTGGTGAATTTTTTTCTTCTTCAACTGGTAGCTGTCACTTCTCAGTACTGAGTCATTTCAAAATCTAATTTGAAATGATAGTAATTAGTAGTTATGGATGAGTAACACTGTATTTCTTGTTCAGGAGTGACTTGCTTTGTTTATTATTTCTAAAAAGATAGCATCATAAAAATGGAATTGCTTTACATATATAATGTCTTATTTATTCAGTTGGCTTGCTTAAACCTTTTGGGAATAAGCCAGTTACAGATGAGTGAATATTTACGATTGTCATTGATGGAGTGCTTACTATGTATTTTTTACATGCATTAACTCATTTAATCATCAAAACAACCCTAGAAGAAGGTGTTAATATATTCTGCATTTTATAGATGAGGAAACTGAAGCACTGAGAGGTTAAGTACTTGTCCAAAGTCACACGAGCAACAGATTGGAACCAGGATTCAAGCCCTGGTAGCCGGGATCAGAGCAATTGCTCTTAATCAATATCCTATACTGACTTCAGAATGAATTAATGCATAAATATTCAATTGTATATATGAATGGCAGCCCTAAAATTATAAAGCTTAGATTGTCATTGATCATGACAAAATCTGAGTGTCACAAAAAGACCAATGCCTCAGCAGACTTGCTGTGGAACCTGACAATTCTACCAGAAAAATTATTCCTTTGATATTCTGGAAGATCCCTTTAAAGCAAGTCATTTGCATTAGCATGGATTGCATTGCCTAATAATCTAGCTGTGTCTTAAATAAGTTTGAGAACCGAAGGGGATAGCACAACTTCTTAAATTTTTGAGAGAAGCATGAAAGCTCTGGGACCTTACATACTTCCTATGGAGGATGCCACCAGTGCTGAACTGCACTGGACAGACTGTTAGGGCTCAGCACAAGAGTGGTGGAGTCCTTTGAGAGGGAGATTGGTACCAGTGTGGGACCCAATGCAGAGCTTGAACCTGTGACTCAGGGATCAACCCCCGAGCTGAGATCAAGAGTTGGATGCTTGACCCACTGAGCCACCCAGGCGCTTCTGTTTTTCCAATCCTCTTATTTACAAACATGATTCAACTCAGCATTTTGTTTAGGAAATGAAATAAAATTTGCTCTTACTCATCCAGCTCAGATTGTGTTTAAGGACTTGAAGAACCACTGAAACCCTTCTGCTCACTGATTTAAATGTAATAGCTCTATTCTGGTGGCTCTCAGCTGGGGATTTTGAACCTGCCATAAGAGTGGTGTCTAATTTTATTTAAAAAAAATTTTTTTTTCAACGTTTATTTATTTTTGGGACAGAGAGAGACAGAGCATGAACGGGCGAGGGGCAGAGAGAGAGGGAGACACAGAAACGGAAACAGGCTCCAGGCTCTGAGCCATCAGCCCAGAGCCCGACGCGGGGCCTCGAACTCACGGACCGCGAGATCGTGACCTGGCTGAAGTCGGGCGCTTAACCGACTGAGCCACCCAGGCGCCCCTTGATTTTAATCAAATACTTATGATATTAGAGTAATTACAGTCCTATTTGTCGGAGCTTTTTAAAAAATTTTTCTTTCTTTTTTTTTGTTTAAAAAATTTGTTTTTAGCATTTTTTCTTTAAAAAAATTTTTTTTAATTTAATTTTTTTTTCATTTACATCCAAATTAGTTAGCATGTAGTGCGACAATGATTTCAGGAGTAGATTCCTTAATGCCCCTCACCCATTTAGCCCATCCCCTTTCCCACACCCCATCCAGTAACCCTCAGTTTGTTCTCAATATTTATGAGTCTCTTCTGTTTTGTCCCCCTCCCTGTTTTTAGATTATTTTTGTTTCCCTTATGTTCATCTGTTTTGTCTCTTAAAGTCCTCATATGAGTGAAGTCATATAATTTTTGTCTTTCTCTGACTAATTCACTTAACATGATATCCTCCAGTTCCATCCATGTAGTTGCAAATGGTAAGATTTCATTCTTTTTGATTGCTGAGTAATATATATATATATATCACATCTTCTTTATCCATGCATCCATCTAGGGACATTTGGGCTCTTTCCATACTTTGGCCATTGTTGATAGTGCTGCTATAAACATGGGGGTGCATGTGTCCCTTCGAAACAGCACACCTGTATTCCTTGGATAAATACCTAATAGTGCAATTGCTGGGTCGTAGGGTAGTTCTATTTTTAGTTTTTTGAGGAACCTCCATACTGTTTTCCAGAGTGGCTGCACCAGCTTGCATTCCCATCAACAGTGCAAAAGAGATCCTCTTTCTCCGCATCCTCACCAACATCTGTTGTTGCCTGAGTTGTTAATGTTGGGCATTCTGACAGGTGCAAGTGGTATCTCATTGTGGTTTTGATTTGTATTTCCCTGATGATGAGTCATGTTGAGCATTTTTTCATGTGTCGGTTGGCCATCTGGATGTTTTCTTTGGAGAAGTGTCTATTCATGTCTTTTGCCCATTTCTTCACTGGATTATTTGTTTTTTGGGTGTTGAGTTTGATAAGTTCTTTATAGATTCTAGACACTAACCCTTTATCTGATATGTCGTTTGCAAATATCTTCTCCCATTCTGTTGGTTGCCTTTTAGCTTTGCTGATTGTTTCCTTCGCTTTGCAGTAGCTTTTTATTTTGATGAGGTCCCAGTAGTTCATTTTGCTTTTGTTTCCCTTGCTTCCGGAGACGTGTTGAGTAAGAAGTTGCTGCGGCCAAGATCAAAGAGGTTTTTGCCTGCTTTCTCCTTGAAGATTTTGATGGCTTCCTGTCTTACATTTAGGTCTTTCATCCATTTTGTTTATTTTTGTGTATGGTGTAAGAAAGTGGTCCAGGTTCATTCTTCTGCATATTGCTGTCCAGTTTTCCCAGCACCACTTGCTGAAGAGACTGTCTTTATTACATTGGATATTCTTTCTTGCTTTGTCAAAGATTAGTTGGCCATATGTTTGTGGGTCCATTTTTGGATTCCCTATTCTGTTCTATTGATCTGAGTGTCTGTTCTTGTGCCAGTACCATACTGTCTTGATGATGACAGCTTTGTAGTATGGATTGAAGTCTGGGATTGTGATGCCTCCTGCTTTGGTTTTCTTTTTCAAGATTTCTTTGGCTATTCGGGGTCTTTTCTGGTTCCATACAAATTTTAGGATTTTTTTGTTCAAGCTCTGTGAAGAATGCTGGTGTCATTTTGATAGGGATTGCACTGAATATGTAGATAGCTTTGGGTAGTATCGACATTTTAACAATATTTGTTCTTCCTATCCAGGATCATGGAATCTTTTTCCATTTTTTTGTGTCTTCTTCAATTTCTTTCATAAGCTTTCTATAGTTTTCAGTGTATAGATTTTTCACCTTTTTGGTTAGATTTATTCCCAGGTATTTTATGGTTTTTGGTGCAACTGTAAATGGGATCGATTCCTTGACTTCTCTTTTTGTTGCTTCATTGTTGGTGTATAGGAATGCAGAGCTATGTTGTTTTTTTTTTAAAGATTTTATTTTCTTAGAGCAGTTTAATTTCATAGCAAAATTGAAAGGAATGTGCAAAGATTTCCCATATACTCCCTACCCTTACAGATGCATAGCCCCTCCTATTACATACCCTACATACCCTACCAGAGTGATACATTTGTTATAATTGATGAATCTACATTGACACATAATCATCACCCAAAGCCCATAGTTTATATTAGGGTTCACTTGTTGTGTTCCATATTCTATGGGTTAGAACAAATGTATAATGACATGGATCCATCATTATGGTATCATACAAGGTATTTTTCACCACCCTAAAAAACCTGCTTTTTGCCTGGTTATCCCTCCATCTTCACCCAATCCTTGGCAATCACTAATCTTTTTATTGACTTGATAGTTTTTCCTTTTCTTTTTTTTTATAAAAACAATTTTTTTTTTAACGTTTATTTATTTTTGAGACAGGGAGAGACAGCATGAACGGGGGAGGGTCAGAGAGAGAGGGAGACACAGAATTTGAAGCAGGCTCCAGGCTTTGAGCTGTCAGCACAGAGCCCGACGCGGGGCTCGAACTCACGGACCGCGAGATCATGACCTGAGCTGAAGTCGGCCACTTAACCGACTGAGCCACCCAGGCGCCCCGATAGTTTTTCCTTTTCCAGAATGTCATATATTTGGAATCATATATTATGCAGCCTTCTCAGATTGGCCTTTTTACTTAGTAATATGCATTTAAGGCTCCTTTGTGTCCTTGCAAAGCTTGATAGTGCATTTTTTTTTTTAAGCACTGAATAATATTTCATTGCCTGGATATATCCTAGTTTATTAATCCATTCACCTACTGAAGGACATCTTGATTGCTTGTAAGTTTTAACAATTATAAACAAAACTACTATGGCTATCCATCCACGTGCAGGGTTTTGTGTGGACATACATTTTCAGTTTGGGAAGGTACATACCAAAGTGTGCAATTGCTGCTATCATGTAATAAGAATATGTTTAGCTTCACAAGGAATCAGCAAACTGTCTTCTACAGTTGCTGTACCATATTGTATTTTGACCCGTAATGAATGACAGTCCTTGTTGTTCCACATCCCCACCAACATTTGATATTCTTAGTGTTCTAGATTTGGGCTGTTCTGATAGGTGTGTACTATTATCTCATTATTATTTTAATTTGCATTTCTCTGATGGCATATGATGTAAGCGTCTTTTCATATGCTTGTCACCTGTGTATCTTTTTTTGTGTGTGTGTGAGGTGTCTGTTCAGGTCTTTGGTTCACTCTTTAACTGGGTCCTTTTCTTATCATTCAGTTCTGAGAGTTCTTTGCATTAGAGCTAGTTTTGGGATTCAATGCAAATTAGGGCTTAATATGATGTTAAAAGGAAGTAAGAGGCATAGGGTGCCTGGGTGGCTCAGTTAGTTGAGTGTCTGACTCTTGATTTGGGCTCAAGTCATGATCCAGGTTGGTGATATCTAACGCCACACTCAACATAGAGCCTGCTTAAGATTCTCTTTCCTTCCCACTCTGCTCCTCTCCCCCACTTGCACAGTCTCTCTTTCTCTCTAAAAGAAAAAAAAAGAGAGAGGTGTAATACAATATAAAACATGGACTATAGAAAGGTTTGTGTTTGTAGGAACACTATGAGTACGGAAGAGATGAGTTGTTGGCACACAGACATGTTTGAAGTCAACCACAGATAGCTAAGTTGTAGGAAGCCCAAGCTTGCCCTGCAGAAAGGATGTATGCAGAAAGAGATGCAGGCTAGCGTCCAGTTGTTTCAGTGATCCCAGCTCAAGTGCCAGACATATGAATAAAGGGGCTATCTTGTACATTCCGGGCCTGGAAGATTCCAAGTTAAAAATATGGGAGGCCCCAGACTTATGGCTCCAGGTGAGCTATACATCCATCCATAGCTCCTTGGACAACCCCGGCTGAGGTCCCAGACATAGTAGAGCAGACAAACCATCCCTGCTGTGCCCTTCTCAGCCTTCCTGATGCTTGGTACCATAAGTATAATAAAATGATTAAGTAGTGTGATGAGAAGCAGATAGTCAAGACAAGCTCCTTATTTCCCCTCTATAGCCTGGATTAGGCTTAAAACATAGGTTGGGCATGAGTTTTCACATAAGCTAGAGCAATCTAATCTGCTGTGTCAAGTACACAATTCTTTTGTATTTGTAATTTGTCTTCAGGGGTTTCTTTGACCGCGCAAATCATTCATGGTTAATTAAGCTTTAATAACAAACACTCTTTTTGTTATCCTCTGAGTAGGACCCTATGAGAAGAGGATATAGAAAACAATTTTCCATGTGTATCCTTAGCCTAGATCTAGTTTAGTACTCTCTCCAATTTCATTAATTCAGTATTTAGTCATTTAGTCTTCTTTCTCTCTCCCTCTCTCTCCCCCCCCACCCCCCCGCTCACTGAGATAATATGAGAAAAACAGGAAAAGAAGCAGTTATGTTGTAGGCATAGTATATCATGGTTAAGAACAAAGCTTGTGAATGGAATAGAACTTATGATGGCTTTGACCTTTGCAGGTGTTGGAAGGTTCACGTTTTAAGGGTTGATGATGGGCCACAAAACCAGGCCCAGTTGCTCTATGTATTGAAGAGTGGAAGGAACAAGGAAAGAAAGGCATTTTGTACCTAACTGAATATAACAGCAAATGGTCAAGTATACAAATATCTTGCTGTGCTTTGAGTGAGGCATTCTGTTTCGAGTTCCATAAATGAAAAGGGTTGGATTAGAGTGCCTTTAAATTCACTCTGTTTCTAAAATGTTTGACCCTTCGTATAAAATAACAAAGGTAAAGTCAGTGATTCTGACATGTAAATATTTGTTGAATAATTAATATGAGGCATGTATCAGATTTACCTGGCAGGGCCTAGCACAGTGAAACCTTGGCACTGTTCCAGAATGTTACAATTTCCTAACTCTAACACTTACATTTAAGGCTAGAGTGAGGCAAAACTAATATAGCAGATGTGTTTCTTTGTATTTTTATAAGTTTTTTTTTTCTTTTCATCCAGGAATTCTAGCCACGGTCCAGGAATATCCTACCACTATCCTTAAAGGATTTTGCTCTTTAAACTGGACATCAACTAAGGTGTTTGGAAATCACCATAAAGCCAACAGACAATTCCACCCTTCCGTGCCACTGACTTAAAACAAAAAACAAAACAAAACAAAACAAAACAACAAACAACAAAAACAGCTAAACTTACTTCGTGTTTAATTGTAGATTCACAGCAGTTGTGAGAATTAATGTCAAGATATCCCGTGTATCCTGCACTCAATTGCCCCCAATGATAACATCTTGTATAACTAAAGTATAATACCATGCCTGGGAAATTGACATTGACATGAACCACTGACCTTATCCAGATTTCATCAGTTTTACAGGAACTCGTTTATGTGTGTGTGTGTGTGTGTGTGTGTGTGTGCAAGCGCGCGTGTGTGTGCATATTTAGTTCTATGCCATGTTACTACATATATAGATTTGTGGAACCATAGTCAAGATACAGAAGTTATGTCACCAGAAGCATTCCTTGTGCTACCTTTTAATAGAAACCTGCACCCACGCCCGTCCCTAACTCGTTGCCACCACTAATCTCTTCATCTCTGTAATTTTATTATTTCAAACATGTTACATAAATGGAATCATACAGTATATCATCTTTTGAGATTAGTTTTTTTCACTCAGTGTAATTCCAAGCCACTGACTTTTAAGACTCGGAAAAAGGAAGGTATAATAATGGACTATGATATGAAGGAATTGGTATTTTTGAATAAATATTTGTATGTGTTTTCTGTTTCTTTGGCCCTTAGCCAAATTACCTCCTTCCTCCATTATCTATGCCAAATCACACCATGTCAGAAACCTTTTAACTTAAGAGAAAGCTTTTGCCTAAGAAGGTAGAAAGAGGAGGAGTGAATTAAGTTTGATCTATCATCTACCAAATATGTCATTTCTGACAAAGAGCTCAAATGAAGGGGTTACATGTAATGACCACAAGGGTGCACCTTGGAAATTTTATCACTAGAATTGTTAAGATCACATAAAACAAATGTTTGGGGGGCACTTTGACTTCCAGAATTGGGAAGGCAGGGAAAATACTCTAAATGGAAGTGTCATAATGCAAAAACCAGAACTGGAAAGTAATGAGTAAAGGTGTAAAAATTAACAAAATATTGGCATCTTTACCCAAAATAAAACTGATATTATCATCCCTGTTTTAGGAATGAGAAGAAGAGCTCAAGGGTTTAAATAGTTTTCTTGAAAACACACAGGCAGAGACAGAATTAGAATGTAATAGGGCAGGATTAGGGATCAAGTCTATTTTGAAAAAAAAAAATCTCTCTCTCAGAAACAACAATAAATAAACAAACAAACAACCCCCCCCCCAAAACCAGTGCTATAGGCACAGATAATGAAGATGTAAGCAGCAGAGAAAGGGAGAGTTTGGTGCAGGAAAGAAGGAGACTGTATTGATTGAAGTGGAGTGGCCATTCTAGCCACTTTGTAGGACTTGAGAATTCAAATATGAATATAAATATATATTTTAGAGATAGCAAAGGGAATGAGTTTACTTAGGGCACTGATTCTCAAAGTGTGGTCCCCAAACTAGCTTCATTAGCTTCACGTAGGAGCTTACTAGGAATGTAAATTTTCTAGCCTCAGATCTACTGAATCAGAAACTTTGGGTGTAGGGCTCAGAAATCTGTTTCAACAAACCTTATAAGTGGTTCTGATACGTACTACAGTCTGAGAACTACTAGTGCCCAAGTGGAAAGCTTATACTGGGTAGTACATGAAAGTAAAGATTTGAGGTCTTTCAGTGGACCGAAGGATGATCTCATGTTAAAAGGAGTATCTTAGGGACTGCTTAGAAACTATCTTTCTTTCTCTGCCCTTTGATTCTGATCCACTTGTAGGTGATCCCCATTGGCTTAACCTGTAAATTTCAGTACCTTTGGCCTTGATTCCTGCCTCAGGAATCTACTGTTCTTTGAATTTGAGTACACTCATCATTGTACTCTGATTTACTGCTAATATAGACTGCTCTATCAGCCTTGGGGTGGTAGGAGAGATAAACGAAGTCTGATAGGATATGCATTTTGGTAAGCTGAAATGTTTTCCAAACTGGGGAACTTAAATTATTATTTTTAGTTACCTGATATCCATAAAAGACTTTCGGCAGAGGAATGACATGACAAAATTGTGTTTTTGAAATACTAATTTGGAAGCAATTTACGGAATAGATTGGGTGGAAGTGATTTATGAAGCACATGCAATAAACTAGGCAGGAAATGGCAAGAGAACTGGCACTGGGAAAGGAACAATGACGGGAAGGGAATGGAATGTAAGGAATGTTTAAAGAGAAAATCCAATGTAACTTGGGGACTAATTTGCAATAGAGAGTGAATAAGGAGGAAAGAAAACCAGCAAATTAAGAAAACTGACAACTGTGAAAATAATGCTATTGACAGAAATATGGGACTCAATTCAAGCATCTTGTTTTGGAGAGTTAATCAGATCATTTTGGAAATAGTAACTGAGATAATGGCGAAACGCCCAAGTAATATCACTCATCAGATAAGTGAATAAATGGATTCTTTTACCATGGATCAATTGAGAGATTTGGGTTGTCTTAGGGAAAATTGTGATTTTTCTGTTTTGAATGTCATTAATCCCACCATGACTGAATAGATCTGTGTGGCTTTGAAGGCAAGTTATTCCAAACAGACCATTCAAGAAACTGCAGTAGGTGAATAAGACAAAGGCAACTCTGGAAAAATATGGCCCCAGCACAGTGGTTTCTGGGTAACAGGGATAGTAATGGTAGGGGTCGTGATGGGACTTTGATGGTAGAAGGGAGTGAAGGAGGTATAGGAAAGGACGGTGGTGGTTTTTAAATGAAGAATGGGTCTAAATGGAATAGAGCCTTTATTTCAATAGTCTGCTGCCCTGGGATCTAAACTCGCACGCTTACATCAATGCACGGTGGAAATGGAGATGTGAAAATGGATTGGCAGATGACTGCAATATTGTAAAACAATGTGTTAGAGATTCCTTCCCTGCTTAGAAGTTAATGATAACTGAAAGAAGCTACCTACTTTGAGACAGAAAAAGGTTCCCGGGTTCCATTTTCATATCTTGCCAAATTATGGTAGCATTTACCGTTTGGAAAATAGCATTATGAAATTTACTTAATTACATGGAAAGAATATGAAAGGAAACACATTTTCTCTTCAGCAGATATGCTCTACAATACTATGCTCTTTACCGGAAAGCCACATTTAAGTTTTTCTTTTTTTTTATTCCTTGGGGTTTATAATAAGGTTTAAAACAATATATAAAATAGTGCCTGGGGACCCCAAAACACTGAAGCCAGGGTTCCTAAAGCATTTATAAGGAAATGCTGATACATCTCTTGAGGCCATGCCTGTTAACCCACTGTTACTATAGATGTCTGAGGAGCATATTAATATGCCTATTAGCAATGTAAGTCTATTTCATTTTTGGGTCAAACAGCCAAAAGAATATTTCTTTTTTTCTTTTCTTCTTCTGATTGCCCTACCTGGGCTGTAACTAGCTGAACATTTACAACTCTGAATGATATAATGCAATTAAGACTCTCTATAACATTCTAATTTGCATATCTCATTATATAGAGTGACACCATTAGAAGACATGTGTTGAAGCTTTCAAAATGATTATGAAATGTGAATGTGTAATGGGATGAATATGCTTTGCCGAACCAAGATCGTACAGCATTCACAGGCGTACTTAGGCTAGCAGGTGCTTCTTGAAGAAGTGATTTCCATGAGCAAATGCCAATCACATTCTTTCTTTTGCTTTTCTTTTCTATGAACATAAGCACAAAACTCCAAAATAAGGTATAAATGCTGTAAAATAGAAGATTTAGAAGGCGGTATTTATTTAAACATAATTATCTGGGGTTTTTATTCTGTTTGGCCCTTTAGATCAGTTCTTCCAGTTACATTTGGCCCATCGGAGGCACCAGCACTAGAGAGAGGTTGAGGTATTTATTTCCGTGGCTTCTTCTTGGCTGGGACAAGATTTGGTGCTGACTGCATTTGGTAGAGGATTTCCATGCCATGAGGAAAATTTAAGCTGCAGGGCTACTCACATGTACAGGCTCTTTCCAAGGCCCAGAGAGGGACCTCAACAATGTTTCCACATGGCCATATGTTTTTGTCAAAAGGAAAAAAAAAGTTCTGACATTAAGAAGTATATTTAAGAAGACATTTTAGACTATTTCAATAATACAAGTGAGAAATTAGAGACCCCTGATTGAGAGATGAAAGATTAATTCTTTTACCATCTCCCTCTCTCTATAATCAAAAATCTGAGAAATAATATAAACAATTAATGAAATATGAACCATAAGTGATAAATTGAGTGATTAAATCAGTATCAACTATTTTGATATTAAAAAATAAACCAAAAAATGTTTCAGTTTTACTAAAAGCTGTAATTTGAAGACAAACTATGAATAGAAAAAATGAATAGTTTCTTGGCTTGATAATCTAATTAACAGAGGGGAATGAATCACATACACACTTTGGGGGAAAGATAGGATTTGTTGGTATTTTGACATGAATTACTCGCATTGATGAAGATAATATAAAACTCACAATCAGATACTATAATGAGGACAATTAGGACATGCTGGTTAATGACTATTGTCAACTCAAACAGTATTTAATATTAGTCACTACACAAAAAAACTTGAAATGTCTTGAAATCTCAGAGCTTATACGAGACAGACACTTGATGGAGGGTTTCTCAAATTTCTCAAATACCAAAGAAAAAATTACATGACACTAACAATAGGAATTGTGAAGCCATAAATTGTGATAATTGAGTCTAAATTATCAGTGATAAGAAACAAATTTCAATCCATCACGTGAAAGAAAATACTGACATATTTTTTTCCTCTATAAAACTTGATCATACAAAATTATTACATGAAGGAGCAATCAGTCAGAGGGGCACCTGAGAGGCTCAGTCGGTTAAGGGTCTGACTTCAGCTCAGGTCATGATCTCCCAGTTCATGAGTTCCAGCCCCACATAAGGCTCTGCACTGATGGTGCAGAGCCTGTTTGAGATTCTCTCCCTCTTTCTCTCTCTGCCCCTCCCCCACTTCCACTTGCAGGCTCTGTCTCTCAAAATAAACAAATAAGCTTAAAAAAACCCAATCAGAATATGCAATAAAAATAATCAGAAAAAAAGATGTTCCAAAGCTGTTCTGTTTTTTTTTTGAAGTTTATTTATTTAATTTTAGAGACAGAGTGTGTGCACTCAAACAGGGGAGGGGCAGAGAGAGAGGGAGAGAGAGCAAGCAGGCTCCACGCTGTCAATGCAGAGTCCAACCTAGGGCTCAGTCTCAGGAATTGTGAGATCATGACCTGAGCCAAAATCAAGACCCAGATGCTTAACCAAAGGAGCCACCCAAGCGCCCTGTCCATTAATTAATAAAATATTTAGCTATACTTCTAGATTTTGTTATGTTCGTAGTATTTGTTAGATTTTTAAAATTTGTGATTCCTTTATTTTAAATATTCACTTTCACTCCTAATTTCATATCTGTAGTTTTGCATTACTTTTTTCTAAAGAGAATACCCCAGATTGTATACACTTAAATCCTATAAAATCGTATAAAGCTCCTAACTCATAGCTCCTTTCCACACTAAAGCTCTCACTGGGATCTGGTAACAGGTCTTTCACCTTGACCCTTGCAACCTAAGTATAGTAACGTCTTCCGGTTTTTGTGACTCCCTGAGGGTTTCATCATGTTTGGCTGGTTTTTTAACATTGGCACATCTGTGTTTCAGTTGGATGGTTCTTTGTTATGGACGCTGTCCTGTACAATATAGTAGTGTAAGATGTTTAGTTCCACCCTTTGCCTTTACTCACTAGATGCCAGTAGCACTTCCCAAGATGTGACAGCCAAAAATGTCTCTAGACATTGTCAAATATCTTCTGAAGGGAAAAGTCATCACCTTCGGTTGAGACCCACTGTCTTAAAACTTTACAAATGGTCTCTTCATTAAAATGCCTTCAGTTGCCCCTTTCGGTTTGCCCTTTTTTCTAATATGATAGTTATCCAATTCCTTCTCAAGATGTTGACAAGAACAGACATGAAATTCTGATAGAGGTTAAAAAAATACTTTACCATTTTCTTCTTTAAAAAAATGAAACAACTATGCATTATATTCCTATATGTAAAGCAGTAGTCTGAAGCAATTATTTCTAAATTCTAAGTAGCTTTAAAGGAAGGAAATAAACATACAGATGACAAATATAAAAATGAAAAAAGAAAAGTACTTATTCTAGAAAGAAAAAATGTAATGTCAATAGCTAAAGATGGTGAAGAAAAAACTTGAGAATAATTGAACATGCTCAGAAGATTCAAGCAAATAAAATAGGGAGCATTAGAAAAGAAACAAAGAAGAGATAGGCTTAGGTAGGAGTTACGGTGATGGTGAAAGAGGGTGGCAAATCCCCTCCCCTCAAAACCAACTGTAGAGTTTTTGCTATTGAATTGTACGACTTTCTTGTATATTTTGGTAATTAACCCCTTATCATACATATAGTTTGCAAATATTCTCTCCCATTGCATAGGTTGCCTTTTCACTCTGGTGATTGTTTCCTTTGTGGTGCAGGAGCCTTTTAGATCAATAGAATCCCAATTGTCTTTTTTTTCTCTTTTGTTTGTAATTTTGGTGTCATATCCATTTAATCACTGCCAGGACCAATGTCATGAAGCTCTTCCTTTATGTTTTCTTCTAGGAGTTTTATAATTTCAGGCCTTATCTTTAAGTCTTCAACCCATTTTGAGTTGATTTTTATGTATGGTGTATAATAGTGGTCCAGTTTCATTCTTTTGTGCGTGTATATTCAGTTTTCCCAGAACCATTTGTTGACGAGATTATCCTTCTTCCATGGCGTGTTTTTTATATCCTTATTGAAGGTCAATTGGCCTTATGTGTGGATTTATTACTGGACTTCATATTCTATATTATTGGTCTAAATGGTTGTCTTAACACCTGTACTATACTGTTATAATTACTGTAGGTTTTTAATATGTTTTGAGATCAGAAAGTGTAATTACTTTAGCTTTGTTCTTTTTTCTCAGGGTTATTTTGGCTTTTCGCAGTCCTTTGTGGTTCCTTGTGAATTTTAGAATTATTTTTTTTGTAATTTTTTTCTGCTTGTAAAAAATAACCATTGGGATTTTGGTAGACATGGCACTTAATCTGTAGATCACTTTAGGTAGTTTGGATATTTTAACAGTATTAAATCTTCTAAGCCATGAACATGGAAACTTCCCATTTATTTGTGTCTGCTTTAATTTCTATTATTGGTATTTTGTAGTTTTCAGTGCACAAGCCTTTCACTTCCTTAGTTAAGTTTATTCCTAAGGATTATATTCTTTTTGATGTTATTGTACATAGTAGTTTTTTTCCTAATTTCTTTTTCAGATAATTTGTCTTTCGTGCATAGAAATGTGACTGATTTTTGTATGTTGATTTTGTATTCTGTAACTTTCCTAAATTTGTTTACTAGTTCTAGTGGCTTTTTCCTGGAGTCTCTAGGGTTTTGTATAGATAAGGTCAGAACCACAATGAGGTATTACGTCATATCTGTTAAGATGGCTATTCTAGAAAAACAGAAGATGACAGGTGTTGGCAAGGATGTTGCAAAATTGGGATCCTTGTACGCTATATGTAGGAATGCAAAATGATGCAGTTGGTATGGAAAATAGTATGAAGATTCCTCAAAACAATTAAACATAGAACTGCCGTATCATTTAATAATCTCACTTTTTGGATATTTATCTAGAAGAATTGAAATAAGATCTTGAAGAGATATTAGCACTCCCATGTCCATTGCAGCACTATTCATTCACAATAGCCAAGATGTGAAAATTATCTAAATAGTCTAAATGTCCACTGATGGATTCATGATTAAAGAAAATGTGGTATATACATACAATGGAATGTTATTTAGCCTTAAAAAGGAAGAAAATCCTGGGGAGCCTGGGTGGCTCAGTCGGTTGAGCATCCGACTTCGGCTCAAGTCATGATCTCCTGGTTTTTGAGTTCGAGCCCCACGTTGGGCTCTGTATTGACAACTCAGAGCCTGGAGCCTACTTCAGATTCTGTGTCTCCCTTACACCCTCTGCCCCTCCCCCACTAGTGTTCTATCTTTTCTAAAATAAATAATGTTAAAAAAATATTTTTGGGGGGGCGCCTGGGTGGCTCAGTCAGTTGAGCGTCCAACTTCGGCTCAGGTCATGATCTCGCAGTTCATGAGTTCGAGCCCCGCGTCAGGCTCTGTGCTGACAGCTCAGAGCCTGGACCCTGCTTTGAATTGTGTGTCTCCCTCTCTCTGCCTCTTTCCCACTCATGTTCTCTCTCTCTCTCTGTCTCTCAAAAAATGAATAAATATTAAAATAAAAAGTAAAAAAACACTTATTTTAAAATTTCTTTTTAAAAAGAAGAAAATCCAGTCAGATGTGACAACATGGATAAACCTTGAGAACATTATTCTAAACGAAATAAACGCACAGATACACAGATGCACAGATACTGCATGATTCCATTTATATGAGACATCTAAAATAATTAAGTTCATAAAAGCAGAGAGTAGAATCGTAGTTGCCAGAGGCTAGAGGGGTGGGGTGAATGAGGAATTACTAATCAATAGGTATAACATTTCAGTTATTCAAGAGAATAAGTTTTAGAGACCTGCTGTACAACATTGTGCCTATAGTTAACAATACTGTATTGTATGCTTAAACATCTAAGCGTGTAGATCTCATACTTAGTGTTCTTCCCACAATTAGAAAATCCAACTTTAAAACTGTATAAAATTGTCAAAAACAACCTCTAGAAATCAACCAAAGGTAAAGAATGAATTGAGAAATGTTTATTCACAAAAAACTGTAGATTGTTAGGTAAGAACAGTGAGAGTTTACAGTATTCTTGTCTGGGACTGATTCTTTCTTTGCCCACCTTCCCCATTATTTCTCGGCTTGGTTAGCACAGTAATAAAAGTGGGTCAGGGTTAGGTGTAAAAACATCAGTTTCACTGCCTAAGAAGGCTGGCTTAATTTGGAACGGAAGATTTAAAAAACCCATGCTCAGTGGTGTTACCAGTAAAAATACCAAACTCAGAAGAAAATGAAAGGAGAAAACCTATAGTTTTCCTAGGCTAAGATAACAGTCCTGTTGAGGGCAGCAATAGACATACTGACAAGCATAATATACTTTTTAAGTTTATTTTTTTTATTTTGAGAGAGAGAGAGAGAGAGAGAGCATGAGAGCAAGCATGAGCAGGGGAGGGATGGAGAAGAGAGAGGGAGCGAGAGAATCCCAAGCAGGCTCCTTGTTGTCAGCACAGAACCCGATGTGGGGCTTGATCTCATGAATTGTGAGCTCGTGACCTGAATTGAAATCAAGAGTGGGACACTTAACCGACTGAGCCATCCAGGTGTCTTGACAAGTACAATATTTAATAGGGAGATCCTGGAAAGGAGATCACAACTCAAGGGCTAGATAAGCAATCTGTACCTCATGGCAGACTAGAAGGCTGTGCACATTAGGTAGAAAAGACCTTAAAGAGACTTGTCAGAAGCAAAAGCCAGGGAAGACTTAAGAGGAGCTCTAGAACTCACAGATCCATCAACAGAGGAGTTGGAAGCTATATTAGCTATAGATATTTGAACACATCCTCTGATCAAGCACTGGTTGGCTGTTATGCAGTCCAGATGACTCAGGGAAAATAGATTAAAAATTAAAAAAAATATATATATATTGAGCACAGGCATCAGTTCCCACTCTGCAGGGGGAAGAAAGCTTCCATAGATTAAGTTCAGGCAAGTCGTTAAAAAAAAAAAGTGTGTGTGTGTGTGAAACACCAACAGCAATCCTCAAGAGAGACTTAGAATCCAGAGTTGTTAGACATTATCTAAAATATCTAGTTTTCCAAAAAATTTATACAAAACACGTAAACACAGAAAAAGTATTTTGTTGAGTATTTTTCCTTTACTCGGGAAAAAAAATTAACAGCCAATACAAATTGATTCTGAGTGGGCATAGATGTTAAATGTAGCAGAAAAGATGCTAAAGCAGTTATTATAAATAGAAGAAAAGCAACTATGCAATTATGTTGAAAGAACTCAGGGCAATATAGTGATGGTGACTCAATACATATGAAATACCAATAAACAACAGAAGCTATAAAATAGAACTAAGTGGAAATTTTGTAATTGTAAAGTACGGTAGCTAAATGAAAAATTCACTAAATAGGCTACACAGCAGATTTGCGATGACCAAAAAAAAAAAAAAAAAAAAAAGTCAGTGACTTTGAAAATATAGCAAAAGAAATGAACAAATCTGAAGAACACAGAGAATAAATTTTTATAAAAGTTTTATTTATTAATTTTGAGAGACAGAGAGAGAGTGCACTCTTGCACACAGGTGCAAGAGCAGGAGAGGAGCAGAGAGAGAGAGGGAGAGAGAGAATCCCAAGCAGGCTCCATGCTGACAGCAGGGCTCAAACCCACAAACTGTGAGATTGTGACCTGAACCAAAATCAAGAGTCAGACACTTGGGGCACCTGGGTGGCTGAGTCGGTTGAGCGTCCGACTTCGGCTCAGGTCATGATCTCATGGTCTGTGAGTTCGAGCCCCACGTTGGGCTCTGTGCTGACAGCTCAGAGCCTGGAGCCTGTTTTGGATTCTGTGTCTCCCTCTCTCTCTGCTCCTCCCCCATTCATGCTCTGTCTCTCTCTGCCTCAAAAATAAATAAACATTAAAAAAAATAAAAAAAAAGAGTCAGACACTTAACTGAATGAGTCAACCAGGCACCCCAGAGAGAATAAATTTGAGTAAAAATGAACAGAATCTCAGAGACCTGTGGGACAACAGTCAATGTACTAACACATGTGTAATGGGAGGGTCAGAAGTTGATGATAAAGAAAAAGAAGTAGAAAGATGATTTGAAGAAATACTGGCTGAATAATTTCTAAGTTTAATGAAAATCATTAATCTACAGATCTAAGGATCTCATTGAATCTCAAGTAGGATAAACACAAATATATACATATCTGGACACATCCTTGTCAAACTGGTGAAAGTGACAAGAGAAAAATGGTCATCATATACAGAACTACAACATGTTTAATAAGTGACTTCTTTTCAGAAACAATGGAGGCCAGAAGGCAATGGAATGACATATTCAAGGTGCAAAAAGACACACACAAAAAGAAAAAAAAAACTTTCCAACAAAGAACGTTATATTTAGCAACATTATCTTTCACACATGAAGAAGAAATAAAGACAATTCAAAGTACAGACTAAAAGAATTTGTTGCTAGACCTGCCTCACAAGACATACGAAAGGAAATAATTCCTTAGGATGAAAAGAAATGTCAATAGATGGTAACTTGGATCTACAGAAAAAATGAAAAGGATCATAAATTGTAATATGTTGATAAACATAAGAGATGTATAAATACATATTTTTCTTCGCTTAATTTCTTTGAAGTATATAAAATTTTTAAGGCAATAATTATAACACTGATTGTTTTATTCAATGCATGAGTGAAAAATATGAGTAATAACACAAAGAGGGAGTAAATAGAGTGATATTGGAGCAAAGCTGTTCTATTTTGGTGTAATTGTAACAATATTAAATAAAGCAGATCATAAATAGGTCATATACATATTGTAATCTGCAGAGCAACCACTAAATATTAAAATATATAATTGAAAATAGATAAAATTTATTTTATTATTAAAAAATTTTTATTCTTATTTTTAGAAAGAGAGACAGAGTGTGAGTGGGGGAGGGGCAGGAGAGAGGGAGACACAGAATCTGAAGCGGGCTCCAGGCTCTGAGCTGTCAGCACAGACCCAGTGGACCACAGGGTTTGAACTCACCAACCGCGAGATGTGAACTGAGCTGAAGTCAGGTGTTTAACCAACTGAGCCACCCAGGAGCCCCCAAAATAAATAAAATTAAAAAAAATACACTGAAATATACACTTTTTAATTTTATTTACTCTGAGAGACACAGAGAGAGAGAGAGAGAATGTAAGTGAGGGAGGGGCAGAGAGAGAGGGAGAGAGAGAGAGAGAGAGAAGCACAAGCAGGCTCCACACTGTTAGAGCAGAGCCCAACTCAGGGCTTGAACTCATAAATGTCAGATCACGACCTGAGCTGAAATCAAGGGTCAGATGCTTAACTGACTGAGCCACTTACGCACCCGTACATTAAAATATTGACTTAGTGTAAGAGAAAGCAATAAAGAAAAAATAGATGAATAAAAATGGCATATACAAGAAATTAATAGCAAAACAGCAGATGTCAATTTAACCATATAAATAATTACCTTAAATACAGCTTTGGTTTAAGATAAAAATATTCAAGAGGCATGTGGCTGGCTCAGTTGGAAGGGCATGCAACTTTAGGGTTGTGAGTTCACACCCTATTTTGGATGTAGAGATTACTTACATAAATAAAACTTTTTTAAAAAGTTAAAAAATCAATTATTGTAATATGTCATATAAATAGCATAAAGGGTGAAACCATATGATCATCTCAGTAGATGTCGAGAAAGCATTTAATAAAATCCTATATCTATTCATGGATTAGAAACTCTAAAGAAATTAGGAATAGAAGCAAATTTCCTTAACTTGATACGGGGAAATCTATGAAAAACCTGCATTTAACATTACACTTAATGGCAAAATTCAGCTTTTCACAAAAGATCAGGCAAAAGGCAAAGATGTATGCTATTAAGATTTGTATTTACCACTGTACTGGAGGTTCTAGCCAGAGCAATAAGGCAAGTGAAATTAAATAAAATCATACAAATAGAGAATGAAGAAGTGTAACAGTCTTTATGTGCAGCCGTCATGATCCTGAATGTGGAAAATCCTAGGGAATGCAACCACACAAAAACAAACCAAACTTACCAGAATTTAAAAATGAGTTTAGCAGGGTCATGGAATATAATTTCAAGAGACAAAAATCAATGTTCTATATACCAGAAAAAAATGAAATTAAAAATTGATTCCATTCATAGTAGAATAAAAAATACTCAGGAATAAATTAAATCAAAGAAATGTAAATTGTATTCAATAAAAACTATAAAATATTGCTAAGAGGAACCAAAGAGTGTCTAAATAAATAGCAAGATCACAGCACAGATTGAGAAACTCAGTACTGTTAAGATGGTAGTCATCCCATATATAAAAAACACAATTGCTATCAAACCCTAGAACGCTTATTTTTTCTCGTAAAAATTGATAAACTGATCTTAAAAATTTATGTGGAAACGCAAAGGACCTAGACTAGCCTAAACAATTTTGGACGAAGGAAAAGTACTTGAGGACTTAGGGTACCTAATGTTAATACTTTCTGTGAAGCATCAATAATCAAGCGTGGGTAGACATACACATCAGTGGAACAGTGTTGAAATTTCGGAATGAACCCTTACCTTTAAGGTCAGTTGATCTTCTGTAAGGGTTCCAAGGCAATTCAATCGGGAAAAGATAGTCTTATCAGCAAATTGTACTGGGACAATGGAATGTTTATATGCAAAAAAAAAAAAAAAAAAAAACAAATGTAGAAACTTGTCTCACACCATATACAAAAATTAAAGGAAAATGGGCCATTAGACCTAAATGTATAAGTTAACATGATAAAACAAAGTGAAAACAAAAGAGAAAATCTTTGTGACCTGGGGTTGGGCAAATAGTTCTTAGGTTTGACACCCAAAACAGGATCTGTTAAAGAAAAAAACTGATAAATTTGGATTTGTACAACTTTTAGCTCTTTAAAGACACAATTGATAAATGAAAAGATAAGGCACAGACTAGGAGAAAATATTTGCAAATAATATATCTGATAAACTACTTAAATCAAAAATATATAAAGAACTCCTACAACTTAAAAAATAAGATAGACAATCTAATTAAAAAATAGGCAGAATACTTGAATCGACATTTCACCAAAGAAGATATCCAAAGATTAATAAATACATGAATAGATGATCAACATCATTACTCCTTAGGGAAATATAAACCACGATCACAGTGAGATGCTACTATACGTGCAAGAGTGGGTGTAATTAAAAAGATTGACAATGTTAAGCATTGGTGAGGATGTGGCAAAAGTTGAACTCTCATATAGTCCTGGTGGGAAGGAATATAAAATGGTACCAGGCACTTTGGAAAACAACTTAGTAGTTTGCTAAGAAGTTAAACAGAAATTTACCCTATGTCCTAACAATCCTATCCCTAGTCTCTACCCAAGAGAAATGCAAAAATACATCCACATAAGACTTGTTCATAGCGTGATTATTCACAAGAACCACCCCTCCCCCCAAAAAAAAACCATCCAAATGTTTATGAAATGATGAATAGTGTATCAAAATGTGGCGGTATCCATACAACGACATATTATTCTGCTATAAAAAGGAGCAAACTACCGACACGTGCTACTATATGGATGTACCTGAAACACATTATGTTCAGTGAGAGAAGTCTGACTCAAAAGACCACGGCTTGTTTGGTTCTATTTAAATACACTTCACAGAAGGCAAATCTCGAACAGAAAGCAGATCAATGGTCACCTGGGGTTGACTGTGGGGGCAGGGTTTGGCAGTAAGTTGGCATGAGGGATTTTTTTAAAGGCTTATTTACTAATTTTGGGAGAGACAGAGAGAAGCAGGGAGAGAGGGAGACAGAGAATCCCAAGCAGGCTTTGTGCTGCCAGCACAGAGCCTGACATGGGGCTTGATCCCACAAACCCGGAGATCATGACCTGGGCTGAGAAACCAAGAGTTGGCCGCTTAACTGACTGAGCAACTCAGGCGTCCCAGCATGAGAGATTTTTTTAGGGTAATAGAAATGTCCTAAAACTGGATTGTGATGCTATTGACACAATTCTGTCCATTTGCTAGAAGTAATTGAATTATATAATTACAATGGGCTTGTTTTATGGACTATAAATTAAACCTTAGTAAAGTTATTTAAGAGGACAAGTCATGTTGGCAGACAATTAATGCTTTCTTATACAAACAAAATGGAAATGATATTTCAATTGAGTCATAGAACTCCAGCTGTTTCATGAAGTCGTCAACACATTTTATTTATTTATTTATTTATTTATTTAACCTAGGTTCTTTATTTTGTTTACATTTCTATTTTCAAGTTTGCTATTTTTAATTTTTTAAAAAGTTAGTTATTTTTCAAATTGTTTTTTTTTAATGTTTTATTTATTTTTGAAAGAGAGAGAGAGAGAGAGCGTAAGCAGGGGAGAGGGGCAGTAAGAGACGGAGACACAGAATCCGAAGCAGGCTCCAGGCTCTGAGCTGTCAGCTGTCATGCCCTGAGCCAAAGTCAGACGCTTAACCAACTGAGCCACCCAGGCACCCCGACACATTTTAACTCATTGTCTTTGTTTGAATCTTTCTGTTAATATTTGCAAATTATGCTGTGGAGGCAAAAGAGTGTGTGGTAAGCAGTTATCTTTCAAAGTTCTGAGCAAGTGCCAGCTTGGAAGTGTTAGAGAGAATTGCCCTTTAGTTGAAAAGGGATGTAGACATGCTTCTTGTCGGTTCACCGTTTATGGTTAGGTTTGCCCAATTTTATTTTTTCCTTTTTTCCTTTCCGATTTTCCCAGTTCACTGACCTGCCTTAACTCTCTCTCGGTTCAGTCCTCCCTTACAACTTGACTTGGTTACGACTGATTGGTAAACCACCCGTTCGTTGGATTATATATAACAATGTACTTTTCTTTTTGGTTAACTGTATGTACACAACACACTGGCTTGCTTTAAGACGTTGGGCTCCCGGTATCTTGTCTCGTTCGCATTAACGTGATTTAAGCATCAGTTCGACTTAGTTTGGTTGGGTTGGGATTGGCCCAAACATGTTCCGTGCCTGTATATCAAGTGCCCACAGCTCATTTGCAGGTGTCAGCCATGCCCCTTTCAATCAGGTTAGATAGTGTGAGTTGGGAAGCAGATTGCTTATTAGCATACTGCCTGATCAATCTAATAGACTTTAATTCAGTTCAGTTTAGCTTATTCCTCCCCAGGGTGCAGTGTGACTTTCTCCAACTTGTTGAGGTGAAGCTCTGATCCCACGGCACTCAGAGTGTCTCGGATGAACGTGCTCACCAGTTCTCCTACAGTCACAGGTTACTAGGGGCTGCCAATTCGCAGCCTTTTGGTTAGCCCCCTACCTTGCCTAATGATTCATTTACTGAATCATTAGGTGCGCTTTCCAGAAATTGCAACCACGCTGTTAGAGCATAAGCTGTTGAAATCAATTATAACCATTGAGATGAATACTCAAAGTCATTTGAAAATTCTAATGGGAAAAACATATCAGAATTTGCCAGGGCAGGTTTTCTCTGTTGGGTGTGATCATTAACGCAATAAGCTATCATTAATTACACTGTAACTAGAATGATATATCTCAATAAAAAATTTTTTACATAAAGTTAGAACCAATGGAGTTTGGACATGAGTTTTCACTATTGTATTTCTGAAACACTTGCTTACACTCATGTCAGCTTTGAAAACAGAGTGTTTTGTGTTCCTTTTTGGTGAAACTGTCTTCTACTGTCCCGATTCTCCCATTCCACCTTGACATTTGGGCTTTTCAATTTTTTTTTTTTTTTCTCTTTGAGGAGTTTGAAGGGACATGGTACAGTAAAAAGTAAGTGGATTATTGAGTCAAATGAGCCCAGGTGTAAATTTTACTTACAACAACCAGCACTGTTCTGATAGGCAAGTCCTACATCTATGCCCTTCAGTGTCCCTGCCTTAGAGTGGGGATGATAAAGTCTTTCACCAAAGGTGCTGCGAGGTTTAAAATCAATGTCCACAAATACTTGGCACAGACAGGTACACAACAAATATTGGCTGGAGCCCTTTCCTTTCCTCTCCTCTTCACTATTTCACTTTTTCTTTACTGTTACAACCTTTGCATGTTTACACAACATCAATTTACCGGTAGTTATGATATGCTTTCCTTCCTTATAAACTCTCTCCCAATCTTGTAGAGAAATAGCGTGATAATCATTCATTCATTCATTTAATGACTATTTATGATGTACTCCCTTATATGCTGCGCTGTGTTGTAGATGTTGGGTATAGAGTTAGGAACAAAATTAAAATCCCTGCCCTCATGGAACATACATACTAGTTGTTATGAATAATTACTTGGGCTTAGCTCTCTTAAAAACCCAAGCTGAAGTAAAATTGAGTAGTATTTCAACACCCTTGAAGTTGCTACTTGGAATTGCCAATGATATGATTATTTAAAAACCTAACTTTGGGAAAAGTAGCCTTATGTAAAGTTTGGCATCAAATGTTTTAGATAGCTTGAAGATACTGAAAAAAGAGAAAGAAAGAAAGAAAGAAAGAAACCAACACTTGTCACAAAATTTCATTTCTCTTTCTCTTTAAAATAACTATTAAAGGCAGGTCTTATTTTTCTTCTATTTATCATAAGGAACCAAAGCTAAAAAAAAAAACACCTTACCTAAGTTTTATAGCGAGAAGGTGGTGGTTCTGTTGTCTTCAAAATTCATCTTTTAAATAATAGGTCGAGATATGGGCAGCATTAGCCAAGCAGACCCACACCAGTTCCTGACGATGGCGTTTCAGATGACCTCTGTCTTTGATACCCCTGGCCTTCTCTCTCTGTACCTTGTTCTTCCTCGCTGCCAGTTCTTAATAGCTTAACCAGGGTTATCATCAGGCACAGATTCTGTATAGAACAAAGTGGAAATGGATGATTTCAAACGTGGCTCTCAGGCTTGTGATTGATGATTTTTATGGGTTAGTAGCATTTTAAAATCAGAGGATAATTCATTAACTTATGAATCTCTAAAGAGAGGACTTCAAGAATTATGGCACGTGGGGACAAAGGTGGTATTTTACGGACCGGCAGGAATGACTCACTGGGCCTGGTCTAGTTCTATGGAGCAGGGAATCATCCATTCTGTGGGGCCTGATCCTCGATGCATATTGCCTGGGGCTTTAAAGACAGCAGTGGTTTGGATGGTCCTTTAAGTTCTTGTATGTAGGGCAGACAAAAGATACGCTGTCTACCTTACACACCACTTGTAACAATTTGAAAACATTTGTTTTTAAGGCGACAAACACCAGCGATTTAGAGTAGGCTCACTGAAAGTGTTTTGCTGGACTGGGTGAGTTCTACCGCTAACCCATGAACCTACCTCTGTGAAATCTTCTCCCAAGTGAAGAATTTCTCGTATATAGATTTAATTCTCTTAAAAAGTATGTCCAAAACCAAAGTCACCAATGTCATATCTCTATTTCAGGACAATGATATAAGCTTGTAAGCGAAAACAATGACAATTGCAGTGGCAAAAATTTATTTAAAAGTTACACCTAATACAATCACAGACATCTACTAATGCCTGCTAGACCAGAAAAATTAAATATAACAACACTCAGAAAATGTCACTTACATCTTCAGCTCTCAAAATAAAAAATCTGTGCCAAAAATTGTCTCTTTCCTAATATTTGGTCAGCACAGAAGAGAAATCGACTTCCATAAAGAGCAGACATTTTCAGCTTTCTTCTTTCCTAATTATACAGAAAGTTACTCTGAAGTCAGACTACTTTTATGCATTAATTAACCTGATTCCCCCATGCAAATATTTAACAAACATCCAGGAAACAAATATTCAGACATTGATTGAATTAAACAAATATTCAGACATTGATTGAATTAAACTGAACCCATAATCCAGATTCCACACGCTGTTTATTTTTTCCTCACCTAAAGCAGATGAGTGGGTGTGGGTTTGACTTTTCTTACACTCCCGGGGTTTTGAGCATCATTTGGTGTAATTGATTTCCCTATAAACTGACAGTCTGATAGACAAGGAGCATATTTATTTCTTAGTCAGAGAAATGGGCTACAATCTTTCTCAATGTGGACTCTATTTGTTTCATTTAAATCATGTTTAATCTTTAGAAAATTGCAAGATAAGAAGAGTTATAGAGAAAAACTCAAGATGTACATAACACCCAAACACATTTTTTTAATGGTGATAGAAATGTTTGAATACCAGCAGTGTTAAATCTTAACTAACAACTAATCATCATGGTTGCTTTGTGAAAATGGAAATGATTTGTACCAAATTGATAATAAATTACATCAAAGGCAAAGGAGGACAGGACAAGGTAATCACTTTGCTTTATACTTTGGTCAAACTTAAAAATATAGCATCTCTAAAGATTTTTTGACTCTTCTCTCTCCTTTCTCCCCCACTTAGCTCTGTCCTTTGCTTTCTTCAAAAATTACTTATTGAGAATATGCTATATTCTCAGTCACAGGCTGTCCAGTGCACACTGGTTAGGTTATTTCTTACCTTGTATGTAATAGTTATAATTATACATTATAATTATACGTAGCATTGAGGGAGGGAGAAGAAGGTAGGAGATCCCAGAGGAGGGAACAAGAACAAGGAGAGAAGTGGAGAGAATAATGACAAAGACAAGGTCAAGTTGTTAATATTAATTCACATTATATTGAACTTTATTTCCCCTAGAGTTGGTTGTTTTATTTACTTACCAAGTATTTCATAAGCAAATACTATATTCGAGGCACTTTCCTGGGCCCTGGGGATGCAAAGTCAAGAAAGACGTCCTTACTTCTGTCCTTAGGGAAGACATAGGGCCTGGAGAAACGTATCCAGCAGAGTCCTGCACAAACAGTTTTTCGAGGCCAGGGAATGCATCTACGTCAGATGAGACGAAGTTATTGAATTTACGACCAGAAGGTAAAATAAAATAAAATAAAATAAAATAAAATAAAATAAAACAGAACACTCTTTTTTTTGGCGGGGTGGGGGGGGGATATGACTGAGGCCTGCTCTGTGGGTGCCCCACCCCTGCTGCCTGGCCCCACCCCACAGGCCGTAGATGCAGGCTTTGGTTAGGCTATAGGACAGGTGGGATAGGTAGTCCCCCTCCGCAAAGGACGTCATCCTCAGCCTCAGTTTCTGCTCAAAACAGAACACTTTTATTTGTCAAATTGGCTTAGATAAAAAGGGAAGGATTTAATGAGGAAGACTGAATGACAAGGCTATACACTTTTTCAGTCTTATCAGTCTGCAAATCCCAGTATTAATTCAAAACAGTAATAGTAAGTTTACCATTTGCTCCGCCATGTTTTAAGCTTCCAGAGTGCCCGCTAACTTTACAGGTACACACCCTGCATGATAATGGTGCGTGGCAAGCCTGATTTATAGACTCATAAGCATTGTTCAGTTTCTTTGAGAAGTCCCGAATCGTTTTTGCCATTAGAGCAAATTATCAATAGTTCCATGACTATTGCAACCGCACTGAACAAACTGCCCAATATTTTAAGTCTGTTTGCTAGAGTTATTATTATTTCATTGGGGTGAAGTGGTTTTTTGTTTGGAATGGCATACTTGGCAGTTTCTAAAAAAATATCAGATCTGCCAATCATACCGTTATGGGGTGGTGACTGACGCAGAGTCGAAGTTGGGATGTGTCTCCTCTCGGAGAGCACCAGGGACAAGGCAGATAATGCACTTCCGATAATTTTCTTTGGGAGGCTGAGTGACTAAATGAGCGGCTGCATCCCACCGTGCTGTCCATAAAGCGAGGGTATATTAAATAGCTGCCAAAAAAAAAAAAAATCCTCCAGTTTCAAGGCTGCTTTAAACAAATGATCGAAGTAGCCCCAGAGCCAATAAATTAACCGCCACTCCGAAGTTATTTTATAACCAACGAAGTAAGTATCAGAGGAGGAGAGTTTTCATACATTATCCTGTAGAAAAGTTGTGTGTAATTGTATAGAAATAATGTTAATATTAAAATGAAGTGCCCTAAATTATGCATTAGAACTGTTCGATGAGGATGCATAATAAGAGTAAAATAGTACGGATTTTTTTTTATAACTCTGATTTTGCAAATTCATGTCTACTTAATATAGCATTCACCTTAAGGTAGCACTTTATCCTGCCGGGAGAGAGGACACTCTTAAGCAAGGTATTAATTCATGAGCAGAGATGTGCCAGAGATTGTTGAATAGATAACAGGATGAAAATCCTGGAATTACTCCTAGCTTTTGCCATTTTAGCTTCATCATTATAAGAAAAGAGTAGTACTAATTCTTTCTAGCAAATTTAATAATAATTAGGTAATTGAATCTCCAACTCATAGCATTTCCCCCTTCTTTGGCATCGGCTATTTCAGGCTTCTCTGGAGCCTAAGCATGAAGAGTTTCCTAGGAATGAGTCTCACCACAATTAAGCCTTTTATTAAAAAAACCCCTTTTCATTACTTAGAACTGTCAGGATATTGGCTTTACTACTCTCTACATGCTGTTTGTTAATATGACACGTCTATTTTTATGTATTAACTAATTCAAATTTAAGCTATCATTTATGACTGTGCTATCCACTTTGTAACACACAACAAATCCATTTTCTTCAAGATTCACAGGTGATTTTGTCCTAAATATATTTGCACTTTCCTAATAAAAACATTTGATGGTAATTCATTCAAAGTGATGTGACCACAAAAGCTCTAGCTAGAAAATTCCCAAGTTACAAAAATAACACGTATAGCATATGAACCAACAATATATCATACCGTCTCTGTAAAATATGATCACATTCAATGGAAGAATGAGGATTACAGAAAAGTTGGTATATAAGTGCTGGAAAAATACAAATGTTTGATAAACGATAATTACTGTGGCATTTTTGTTGTTTTATTGATGAGATGTCATCAGACAGATTCAGAAATGTCTGGGTTTTTAAAATCAATATCCCACATATTTCAAATACCATAGAGAAAAAAGATTCATGGCAATTACTTAGAGACTGGGAGAAATTCATTTTATTTCGAGTTTATTTCCTTTACATTTTCATGTAATCAAGTTTGAGTCTGATCACTACGTTAGTTCATGCAGTGACATGATGTTAGAAGCCGTGTACTCTAGGTCGGTAACAAGAAGGACCCCTGGTTCTTGACTAATTTGTGAACTAGTTCTTGTTTAAGAACCAGTCAGGTAATATTCTCATCTTTGCTAAGGATGTTCTTTTTCACATTGTCCAACTGGCCAGCTCTTATTTTGTTGATTCACAACTTAGTTGTCAGTATCAGGGAGGACCCCTCTTCCCCCCCCCCCCCCACCCCCGCTTCCGGTTCCTGATAGGATTTTTGTTGTTGCTGTTGTTATTGTTTTCCAGCTTAAGTGGGATAAAATTGACACGTAACAAACATGGTATCAGTTTCAGGTAGACAACATAATGATTTGATATGTGTATATATTGTGAAACGATCGCCACAATAAGTTTAGTTAACGTCTGTCACCTCACATAGTTACACATTTGTTACTTTCCTCTGTTGGAAACTTTTTAGATCTGCTAGGGTTAACTTGACCCTGTGCAACACCTGTGAATGCTTGTCCTTGCCTCGCTGTGCTTTCGTCTGGGCATCTCCCTGAATAGACAGAACTAAGTCGGAGGTAAGAACGCTCCTAGTCATCTATTTTTTCCCCCTGATGCATAAACCGATTTCTGGTGTGTTATAAAGTAGATATTAACTTATTGCATCAAAAACAATCTAGTTGGCCCTCTTTACAAGAAAAGATGATTATATACCTAGAAGTGATGGTTAGATTACTAGGCATGATAAAATTAAACATGTTGAAGGAGCCGTATGACAATGAATCCATTGGATAGATGTGGATGTACAGGTCTGTTTAAATCTTTACGATGAAAAAAAGGAGTATTCTATTTTTTTTTTTTTTTTTTTTACTCTTAATGGTTTAGAAGTTATGTGGGTTTTCTTCATGTATCAACTGTTTTCCTGATTTTTTTTTTTTGGTTAATGAATAAGAAGGACATATCCTGTAGCAATACTCTGAAAACTCCATCGAGCTTCCAACTTGAAGAATACTGCCAAGTTATGCGCATCTTAAGATTTTTTTCTCTTATAAAGCCAAGAAATGTGAAAGTTATTAGCAGTTCTCATGTACGGCTTTATGAGGAAAAGGAAAATGCAGGAGTTAGTGTTCCTATGGCAATGAGGCTTCAGTTCTGACTCCTTTCCCGGCTTTACACCCAGTGAGCCACGGCTGTGGATTCCTCACTCAACCAGACAGCTGGCAGAGCTTCCCAGGACTGAACAGTTGCTTTGACAAAAATCTTTGTTGGATCTGCTTTACTCTTTTCTTCTCTGTTAATTCTCACTTGTGTTAAAGAAAAACCCATGCTTATGTACTGATAGCTTCGTGGATTTTTGATAGAACTTGCTTTCCTTTCATAGACATATAGCCCATCTCTTTGTCATTTCCTTCTGCTTGACTTATGAATCAGCCTGCATTTTGCTGGCTGCTATCGTACCATTCAGAAAAAAACAGTCTGAAAATCAGTGCATCGTCTGTGGAGCAGGAGCTCAAATTCCGTGATTGATGACATTGCAACAAGGCCACGAATCAGGCATGGTTGGCACCGAAGCTGTGTGCACGATGTCAGTGGAGTAACCATATCGGGCTTGAGAATTCAGTTTTGGATCGTTATTGGGTGTGTTCATTAGAGGCTGAATTTAGGCCACAGCAAAACATCTCTGACACAAGAATTCTTCCCACTCATAGGCTGCATCACTTCGGATTAAATTGAGATTCGATTCTGAGATCTGTAAAAAGCAGCATTTTATGTCCAGGAGCCAAAGACAGCTCAGCCAAAATCCATGTATTCAATTGTTTATGGAGAAAGAGTTGTAAGACGCAGGAATGAGAGGGAGCAGGTTTAATTGTAGCTCCACCGTGGTTAAGGGTGGTATCTCTCTCTGTCATTATTATTATTGTTCTTATTATTACTATTATTACTATTGCAGTTGTTAGGATTCAAGGAAAGTTTTGCTCCTTTGGGAAAAAAAAAAGGTTTTCAATTAACATAAAGTAAAATAGATTTTTTTTTGGCATACAGTTTTTCTTAGTGTTTATTTATTTATTTTGAGACAGAGAGCATGAGCAGGGGAGGAGCAGAGAGAGACAGAGAGAGACAGATAGAGAGAGAGAATCCCAAGCAGGCTCCATGCTGACAGCAGGGACTGAACCCTGGAAACCTGAGATCATGACCTGAGCAGAAATCAATAGTCTGACGCTTAACTGACTGAGCCATCCAGGCACCCCTATTTCTCCGAGTTTTTTTTTTTTAATGTTTATTTATTTTTGAACTAGAGAGAGCATGAGCAGGGAAGAGACAGAGACAGAGAGAGAGAGAGAGAGAGAGAGAGACAGACAGAAAATCTGAAGCAGGCTCTGTACTGACAGCAGAAAGCCTGATGTGGGGCTTGAACTCACAAACCATGAGGTCATGACCTGAGCCAAAGTCAGACGCTCAACTGACCGAGCCACCCAGGCACCCCATCTAGGAGTTCTAACACATGTATAGATGCCTGTTAACACCACTTCCGACTACAGAACAGTTTCTTCACCACAAATTGTTCCTTCATGCTATCTTTTTGTAGGTACCCTCTGCCCTTCCCCCACCTCCAACCCTGGTCAGCCACTGATCTGTTGTGGCACTATAGGTTGGAATTTCTGAGAATACACTTGCAAATTATAGGAGGACAGAAGTCTTCTGCGTGGACCCATCACTTAGCAACCTTTGGAAACAGGGAACGAATGACAGAAGTGGTTCAAGGGAGAGGAATGGGAAGAATCATTTGCCCTACAGTTCATATGCCCTTCTGGTGCCTCTCTTTAACCTCATTTTCTCTCATGAATACGGAAGAGCTAGGAAGACTAATTAAAATCTCCTTTCCCCTGTCCTCCAGCAAAAATTTTCATAAGGAGGTATTGGATCTCTATAGCGGAGAGAAGCATAGAATTTTATTTTCTTATATGTGTAGGCACAGTCTACTAGCAGATATAACCTGGTATTTTGACACTATCAGACGGTATGAAGGCAGACACCTGGCAAGCTTGTAACTTTTAAATATGGTAAGGATGTTTCTATGCACAGAGAGAGCCACCTTGTGACACAACTCATGAGGACTTTCCTCACCCTGACTGTGAATTGTGCCAGGGAAGCGATGAGCTCTGCTGGCCCGGCCATGACCCCCTTTTCCTGCACCCTCGGTCTGATTTACACAGAGTGATGTCTGACCACAGAACCAGAAACTGTCCAGTTGATAGAAACAACTGAGTTCTTAAGCTTCACTGATAGAAGTAGAACATTCAGAAAACTGGGGTAGGAGGTGTGAGAAGCTTGCTCTATTTGTGCTGCAGGGTGCCAGGAGTATTGTTTCTAGTTTGGGGTCCTATTGTACAGATGACACGGAACACGCTGAAGAAATACAGTGAGTTGAATGAGCTACTGAAATGAGAAACAGGTGAAGGGATTTCCTATGGTTCCCTTGAAAAGTGAAGACTCACAGGTATACATACAAATGTCTTCCAATATCTCCCACGCAGAACAGACACGTGTAACCCCCAAAACAAGTGTCTCTTAAGTTCTATGAATCATAGACAGTTTTGAAAATCTGAATAATGCTCTGGGCATTTGATGCAGAAAAATGCACATGCAGACAATATTTATACGTATATACACACGTATTTCAGGAATTTTTACGAAGGATATGCATACATTTTTAGGAAACCCTCAGATATATATGGTGGGTTTAGAAAGATCAGAGTAGCAGATTTCAATTTAGCAACAGCAGAACCGTCTAGTGATTTGAGATTTCTGGATCTGAGATAGGCTGCTTCTGCAGTTAATGAGCTCTCTGTCACTGGGCAAGTTTAAGCCTAGGCCAGTGGTCTCTTGATGGTTTTGTTGAAGAAGAATCTTATAAATACAGTGGAGGTTTGGCTACATGAACTCTAATTTCTTTAAAGCCTTGAGAATCACAATTAGATTCTATGAGTTTTATAGTAAAAACTTCACATAATATGGTTGGTCTGTAAGGCATATGGTAATCCTTTTCACAGACACTGGCATTCATGTACAGGTTTATGGAGTATTTGATTTATTTTAGGACTTCTGCTTAATTTCCTCTTGGTGTGCCCCATAATTTTCATTAGCTCCACTTGGAGCTCTTTTTGGGTTTGGCTCTATGGACCAGTATCCATATTCATTGCAGTTATAAAGCTTTAAAACTGAGATATAAAGTCATGTGTTAGTTATCAAATTTCCTTAGCTCATTAGCTCCTAAAGAATAGAAGCTGGAGTTTTTTAGGTTGATCTTGAAGAAAGACCTGTTCCATGGGGTAACTAAGGTCACTCTGTGACTCACTGCCATCCTTTACACAATCATATTTTCAAGAAGCTTTTGTGTCAATTGCCCTAATAACTTTACATTGTTTTGCTGGAGATGGAAGGAGAGAGAGAGATTGAGAGACAGAGACAGAGAGAGAGAGAGAGAGAGAAGGAGGGGGGAATTCTGGTCACTTTTAGTCAGAACCTCTTAATGATAATCTTCTATGTTGCCAAACTAATTGAACAGATTTAGTCTCCATTTTCCAATCCTTGGGATTCTTCCTGACCCTAGAAGCAAAAGCATTGCTTAATGATAATTATATTGCTTGGGGCTTCCAGATCAATAGGGATGGGGCCATATCTTTTTTGTTGTCCAGATAGGGCACAGAGAAAGAATGAATAAGATCATCTCCCAAAAGGTAGAAACCTCATAAAAAACAGAAACTGAGTGATACGTTTCTGTGGAAGCATTTGTTGTTACGTCATTACCAGGGCCTCAGATGTGTGAAAAGTAGGTTTAATTTACATTGAAAGGCGCTGATGAAATATATTACTAATCTTTTCATTTCCATGAACTGGAGGTTACTCGAGAGATTTCTAAGGGTAGATTCTCCCACAGGAGAGTAACATGTATCTCAAAATGCCAGCTATTTCTGGGAATTATCATGAAGGGTATTAAAAGCAGGGGAACAATGTGTGGAAGTTTGGATGTTGCAACCAGAGGAATGGCGAGGGAAGGTCCAGGAAAGGGCACCTGAACTGAATCAAGGGAATGTGGGTACTGCCATCTGAGGACAATCTAAAAATATTTGCTCTCATCTGTCTGGCAATATGCAGGCTAAAATGAAAAATGATTGACGCCTGTCAAATTATGAAAGTTATGTATAATTGGAACCAGACTTAAATGCAAATGAACTAACATATGTGAATGGGATTTAAATAGTTCCTGGCACATAGTAGGTGTTCAATAAATGTTAATTCCCTTCTTGTGCAAGCTTATTTGGAAGTTTAAAAGAGGAAATTGTAACACAAAGGAAAAGAGATGTAATTTGTAGCAGGTAGTAAACATATGGAATTTGGTATTGAAAGAGGTGATTTTGGTGGAAAATGTGGAGCTAGCTTCAAAATAAACTTGGATAAATACAGAGATGATAGATACATAATGATCAGTTAAGGGGAAACTAGTTATGAGTCTGTAGCCTGAGGAAATGTCTGACTTAAAAAACAGAAGTTTGTTATTTTTTTTCTCATTATAAAGACACATTTGCTAAATAATTTTCAGAAAAAATAGACGAACAAAACCCAAAATCACTCATGATATCAGCATTTAGTAATACCACTCGAAATTTTACATGGGTAGTTTCAGTATTTTTCCATGTAAATGAAAATACTTCATCAGTGATGCATGCGATTTCACTTAATGAAGTGAACATCTTTCCATATCATTTGAATTGTTTACAGCACAGTTTTATTCAATTCATATTATATACTATGAAAGATATCATATATAGTATGTCATCAATTGCCTATAAACGGAATTTGATAGTTTCCCCACGTCAGCTCTTTGAACCAATATCCGTGTATCTGTCTTTGCATAGTTCTTAAAATATTTAATTAGGCTGAATTCCTAGATATGAAATTGCTTGGTCAAAGAGCACATGAGTTGTTGAAGGTTTTAATAGGTGTTACCAAACGCCCTCTTGAAACATTGCAATAGTAATGTGTACTCACATCTTGGTTTATTAAAGTACTCCTTTCCTCAAACTCTCTCCAAATTTGAGTATATTGAAAAAAAAAACAGTTTACCAAATTTATTTTAGCCATATGTTACAATTTCAATTTACATGGATTAGTAGTGAGATTAAATATTAACTATTTTTAAATGTTTATTCTTTTGGGGAGAGCTATTGCCATTTTATTATATACTTTCTCCAAAGTTATATTGCTATGTTTGCTTTTCACATTTTTTATTTTATTTTATTTATTTATTTACTTTAACATAAAGTTATTTATGTTTGAGAGACAGAGAGAGACAGAGAGTGAGTGGGGGAGGGGCAGAGAGAGAGGGAGACACAGAATCCGAAGCAGGCTCCAGGCTCTGAACTGTCAGCACAGAGCCTGGTGTCGAGCTAGACCCACTAACCGCAAGATCATGACCTGAGCTGAAGTCAGACGCGGAAGGGACTGAGCCACCCAGGCACCCCGATATGTTGCTTTTTAAACAATAATTAACTTGAAAGATTTCCCTGTTGCAGTTGCAGTCTTAGTTTCTATTTTTGGGCACTCTCCATCTGAGTTTGAGCCAACTTTCTTTCTTTCTTTTTTTTTTTTTTAACGTTTATTCATTTTTGAGAGGCAGAGAGAGACAGAGTATGAGCAGGGAAGGGGCAGAGAGAGAGGGAGACACAGAATCTGAAGCAGGCTCCAGGCTCTGAGCTGTCAGCACAGAGCCCGATGTGGGGCTCGAACTCACAAACTGTGAGATCATGACCTGAGCCGAAGTTGGCCGCTTAACTGACTGAGTCACTCAGGTGCCCCATTTTTTTAAGTTTATTTATTTTGAGAGAGAGAGAGAGAGAGAGAGAGAGAGCACGCGTGTGCAAGCCCGGGAGGGGCGGAGAGAAAGGGAAAGAGAATTCTGAGCAGGCTCCACACTCTGCGCAGAGCCCCACACAGGACTGGAACCCACGAACCGTGAGATCATGAAAAGAAGCCGAAATCGAGATGCTCAAATGACTGAGTCACCTGGGTGCCCTGTGACCTTTGGCATCTTTCTGTCTCAGTCACTTGTTTTCTTCGAGTATCTGCTTCATGAGTTCTGGGAAGATTAAACTAGCCAATATTCATAAAATACTTAGAACAGAGCCTGGCACATCCCTGGGGGGAAGAGAGGTGTAAGGAGAGCTATATCAAGGGTTACACTGTTAAACTGAACAATGTAGTCAACTCTCTGATCTGAAAAAGCATAAACAATAGGTACGAATCCTATCAGGTTGTTTTCAATATCAGGTTGTTTTCAAGTTGAAATGAAACACTGTATAGAAAGTTGAGTGTGTGCCCCTTGGAGGAACTCAGTAAATGTTAACTCTTTTTTCCTCATTTCTTGTGTCTATCAGTGGTAGCAGAAAATGAAGCAAATGGAAGAACAGCAAGTACGTATCAAGGGGTAACTTAGAAACAGTTGATAATTTGTATGCTTATTGTGTATGTGTATATGTTTTCTGAATATGCTTGCATATACGCTCTCCTCACTTGGGTTTTCTCTCGTATGCCATTTCACAGATATGTTGAAGTTCTGTAAATACATACTTCTTGTAGATTGAAGGAAGAAAGATGAGCAGGTGTCAAACTCTGTAATGTAGACTTTCCTACCCAACACTCTTCATGATAACCTCTCTGCACCTTGGGAAGGAAGAAAAGTAAATCTTTTACTGGATTAAAAAAAATACATTGTTTGGGGTGTATTAACTGAAAATAACATTGTATTGGGCAGTGAAACTGGGCCATAAAAATGTTTCAATTGCTAAGTATTACTAAATGCTTATATGGGCTAAAGCAGTCAGGCCAACAATGATTAGTTTTTCTGCTTTTCTGAGTGGGTCCTAAGGAGAAACAAGCAAACTGAGAGCACAGGCTTTGCTTCTGATGCTACAGCCTTGGGAGAGATATGAGGGAAGACTGGGTCCTACTTTGCTTGGATAAGTGGGAGTTTCCATGGGGGGGGTGGCATTATGTGAGGCTGAAGCCCTTGTGAGGAGTAGGACTATATGTATTGTTTGTTGAGATGATGCTCATAGATGTCAATCTAGCAAAAGTGTTACATCGTTCAGTAGCTACATATCCCCAGAGGGAGAAAACTTGGCTTTGATGTGCTGTGGTACTTGGTGGTGGAATAAGGTACTACATGACACTTTGTGCGTTATCTCTATTCCTTTCATTTTTTAAACTTAAAAAAAAAAAGTTTATTTTTTTTATTTTGGGAGAGAGAAAACAAGCGGGGGTGGGGGAGGCAGAAAGAGAGGGAGAGAGAGAGAGAAAGAGAGATTGAGAATCCCAAACATGCTCTGTACTGTCAGCACAGAGCCGGACATGAGACTCGAACTCAGGAACTGTGAAATCATAACCTGTGCCAAAATCAAGAGTCAGATGCTTAACAAACTGAGCCACCCAATCACCCCTCTATTCCTTTCATTTTGAAAGAATATTGTGTTGAATGTTGAAGTATTTGGTACTTTGAGTGAGATAAGGAGGAATTTATTTATTTTTTTTATTTTGAGTGAGAGAGAGAAAGAGGGAGGGGCAGAGAGAGAGGGAGGGGAAGGGAGACAGAGGGAGAGAGAGATCCCAAGCAGTCTCTGCACTGTCAGGGCACAGCCCAGTGTGAGTCTTGATCCCATTACCATGAGATCGTGACCTGAGCTGAGATCAAGAGCCCTTTGCTTAATCAAATGAGCCATCCTGGCACCCTATGAAAGAATTTTACTAAGCAACATCCTTTGCCCGAATTTCTCTATCTAACTTAAAGCCTTCTTTAATACACATATAATAATACTCATAATTTCTTCTTGTAAATTGTTTCTAGTTGCAAGAAATATGCCAGCATCATGTGCTCCCAAAGTTCATTATTATACTCCACTGTCTGAGCAGTAACCGAGTGAAGGATGTGGGTGTGGGAGATGGAGTTATTAACTACAGAAATGTATCAAGATCCACGTTTTCAAATTGCACATGCCCCAGGTCAAGAATTAAGAAACATAGAATGCTCCTTCTAGTAAAAGAAAAATGCCTACCCTCAAGAAGTGTGTCATATAATCATAGAAGGTAAGTAAGCAAATTTTTAAAGTAATTATTTTGAAACTGTTGAAATTGTTCGTATAGTGATGAAGAAATAAAAATATGGGAATTTCCCAGATGGAGTGATAGCAAATGAATTGGGAACAGCATCGTGGCGAAATCCTGAACTCCGAGGCTTTGAGTACTGTAATCACAACGTACTAAAACTAGCATCACTGTGAGATCTTCAATATAGTGATCTGCCTTTCCATGTCTTGGCTTCATCATTTGTAAAGGGGGGATAATGATAATAGTAACTTACCTCATAAGATCATTTTGTGGATTAAAGAGTTACCATAAAGGTTGTATTTATTATCTTTTACAGCTATTATCTTGTTTGCTGGGATACCCTTAGTATAATTCATCTTTTCTTCTTTCAAATAAGTTTACTCCCAGAAACTTCTATTTTATTTAAAAAAAATTTTTTTTAACATTTATTTATTTTTGAGACAGAGAGAGACAGAGCATGAACGGGGGCGGGTCAGAGAGAGAGGGAGACGCAGAATGTGAAACAGGCTCCAGGTTCTGAGCTGTCAGTACAGAGCCTGACGCGGGGCTCGAACTCACGGACCACAAGATCATGACCTGAGCTGAAGTCGGCCGCTTAACCTACTGAGCCACCCAGGCGCCCCTGGAAACTTTTATTTTAAAATAAACATTCACTTGGGGACGCCTGGGTGGCTCAGTCGGTTAAGTGACCGACTTCGGCTCAGGTCATGATCTCACAGTTTGCGAGTTCAAGCCCCGTGTTGGGCTCTGTGCTGACAGCTCAGAACCTGGAACCTGCTTCGGATTCTGTGTCTCCCTCTCTCTCTGCTCCTCCCCCGCTCATGCTCTGTCTCTCTCTCTCTTCTTCAAAAATAAATAAAAACATTAAAAAAAATTTAAAATAAACATTCACTTAAACCATATGAGAAGCCATATATTTTAACTTAAAAATGTATATATATATATTTTTTTTAATTTTTTTTTTCAACGTTTATTTATTTTTGGGACAGAGAGAGACAGAGCATGAACGGGGGAGGGGCAGAGAGAGAGGGAGACACAGAATCGGAAACAGGCTCCAGGCTCTGAGCCATCAGCCCAGAGCCCGACGCGGGGCTCGAACTCACGGACAGTGAGATCATGACCTGGCTGAAGTCGGACACTTAACCGACTGCGCCACCCAGGCGCCCCAAAAATGTATATTTTAAAAAGAGGTAGGAAGATAGAGTACAAATGATTTGTTATTTTGAAACAATCAGTTGGTTAAATTTACCCAAAGGACAGGGTTCTAGTTTCTTTACTGAAGGAAAGGAGGTTAAAGTACATAGGCTGGTAAATAGAATTTATAACTCTGGGATTTTTATCCCCAAGAATAATTACCTGGAAATGGGAAGGGGACATTGTGCAAGGATGCTTTTATTACTTAAGTTTGCAGTTCTCAGGAATTAGGCACCACTAGGGTGTGAGAGTGAGAGGCACCTGGTTATATACTACTTTTAAATGTTGATGGATCATACAGAAGACATACTTTTATAAGAGGGAAAATGCATTCAACATTTTTCCCTGAGTAAAGTATGCAGAAAACCTGCTTAAATGGGGCATATGATTTTTAATGACTCAGGCCTTTTAGTCCTCGGAGATGAACCAAGTATGATAAATAACATGGTAGCTGGTGAATATTGTGTGTTGTCATCACACCGTCAGATTTGAAATCACCTGAGAAATGTGTAAGAAAGGTAGTAGCTTGAAAGGACTGGTCTTTGGTCTAGCCAACTTTGGAGAGGAATGAATATATTGAAGAAAGTGCATTGAAGTCAATTAACCCAAAAATCTCTTTCTGAAAATTGAGAGATACTGACAAGGTACTTAGAAATAGGGTAAGACTTTCATTGCAAGAAAAAACAATGTCAGAGCTCAGTTTCTCATAGAAATTGTTTTTCAGTCCGTTTTCTTTGACCCGTACATTACGGAC
This sequence comes from Lynx rufus, assembly GCF_022079265.1. Classification (NCBI taxonomy): domain Eukaryota; kingdom Metazoa; phylum Chordata; class Mammalia; order Carnivora; family Felidae; genus Lynx; species Lynx rufus. The sequence continues at coordinate 75,780,592 of NW_025814834.1, forward strand.
AAGAACATGTTTCCACCTTGTGTTTTTTCTTTTGCTAACTTTTGACCTTTGATTTTTCAAATACTTATTAGTCTACACATAGGTAGGCTGCTCTTATGTCTGTTCTTATTTCACTGGCTATTCTTAGAAGGAAATGTTCACTAGTTAGCCCAGGAGAAAAGCAAGGTTTGTGCATCATTAAAAAATCAATGAATGCATTTATTCTTTTATCTAACTGGATATAATAATCTAAACATATATTAAACCTGTCCCGGAATCATAAAGAAGAGAGAATGTGGAAAATTAAAGAATTAGGCAAATTAGAAAAGCTTAAAATGAACAGGTAACTAGCGAAGAAATAATTAAATATATTGTATATACAATTGACTTTCATATAACACCAACGGAGCCTCAATGCAAAAAAACCATATCCATGAAGTTTAGTCGACTTACACTTTGTAAAGCATCCAGTGTCTTAGGACTCCCCCCAAATTAAATAACATAGATCACATGACTTCACTCATATGTGGGATTTAAGGTACAAAACAGATGAACATAAGGGAAGGGAAGCAAAAATAATATAAAAAAAAGGAGGGGGACAAACCATAAGGGAGTCTTAAATGCAGAGAACAAACTGAAGGTTGCTGGAGGGGTTGTGGGTAGGGGGATGGGATAAATTGGCAAGGGGCATTAAGGAAGGCACTTGTTGGGATGAACCCTGGGTGTTATACATAGAGGATGAATTACTAGACTACACCCTGAAATCTTTATTGCACTATATGCTAACTAACTTGGATGTAAATTAAAAATAAATAAATAAGTAAATAAAAATAACATCGATCAGCAACTAAAGGGAATTTAAAAATACAGAAAAAAAATAGTTAATGGCCATGTTGATCCTAAGAAATATTTCTGATTGATTATAATTAGAACAGTAAGTTGTAGCTTTGGTGTGAGACAGCATCATTAGCTAATGAAAGGTTTACTCAAACTCTTAAAGTACTATAAACTTATTAAAATTATAAAAAGCTAGGCATAATTTTAAGAATAAAATGACAAGGGATCAAATCTATAAAAACATTCAGAATCACAGGACTAAAGAAAAAGGGAAAACAACTATCAAATATAAAACCATAAAGGTCAAGGAAATAGATATTTGACAAATCAAAATTAGATCCATTGAGATGAGAGATGAGAATTGAGAGTTGTGTCAAAAACTACAGAAAATTTTAATATTTATGAAAAGGCTCATTGTTTATATGTAGAAAACCTAAGTTCATCTTGATAAAATAGAGTTGAAGAATGTTGAATGTACGTTTGCTTAAATGAATTTCACAAAAATTCCTTCCTCTTCTGCTTGAAAATATTCTCAAGCATATTTTGCTATTTTTAATAGAGAAAAGCAAACAAAAGAGGAATTTTTATTACAATTGCAAATCAATTATGTGCTCATATTCAGGGAGAAGCAGTGACCACATATATAAAATACAAAATTAGTTCACATAGATTTTTTTGATTTGTATAAGAACACACATAAACAATCACACACAAATATAAAATGCAGAAATATATGTATTTATGTATTTGGTGTGTGCATGCATGCTGTTAATATTTTCCTAGTATAAAATCAAAACTCTGAGCCCTTAATGATAAGTAAAAAGAAATAAAAAAAAATTCATAAGCTCTTATAATATTGCCTAACATTTAAAACTTCTTGTTCTACCTCAAGAATTGACTTCACAGATGCAGTTTCATTATCTACAGAATGGGTATAAAAATCCTTATCTTACATGATTGTGTATGGATTAAGTGAGGAAATATTTGTAAAATACTTAACCCAATGCCAGAAATATAGTAAATCTCTCATAAAAGTAAATATTATTAAAAAATTATTATGAGAATTGGGTAATTGAATGCTTATATTATCAGAGGTACTTGTATTCATGATACTGAATGCTAAACATATAATAAAGCCACTACAAGGGAAGAGCTGAATATGAAAAATTCATATATTTATTTTATTTTAATTTTTTTTGAACTGGCTCTCTCATATATATATATATATATATATATATATATATATGTTCTTTTTGTTACTTTTTATAGAGAGATGGAGCACAAGTCGGGGAGTGGGGTAGAGGGGGAGAGACTCTCAAGCAGGCTTCATTCTCAGCATAGAGCCTGACAGAGGGCTTGATCCCATGACCCTGGGATCATGACCTGAGCCAAAATCAAGAAATGGATGCTCAACCGACTGAGCCACCCAGGCGCCCCTGAACAATTCATATTTTTAATTTGCTAAATTGGCCTTATTCAAATGAATGTAACTGTTACCAAAAGTTTTCATTTTTGTTTATGGTTAAACATAACATCGTTAGTTGATGGATGCTTGTTTTGGCCGTCCTGTATAGTGTTTGTGCCTCTACTGAAAAGAATTATAAAGTCCATTGTATTCTTTTCAGTTGTATATACAATATAGCTCTTCCTCAAAGTATATTAACTAATTTCTCTCAAAGGCCAATTATTAGATGTCCTCATATTTGTGGCAGATTAAGTACGAATAGAAGATCATTGGAAGTTCTATGTACATCCCAGGTAGATGAAGACATGATGAGGTTAAAAGTTTTGTTCCTAGAAACTCACATCCCTTACACCTATCTAGACAGTCAGCTAAATATTCATGAAACTGTGTCATCATACAGTTTACATTTTTCCTTCTGGTCCAAAGAATAGTGTCTGTCCAATCTCTTGCTGAAACATGATACTCGATACTTTGCTATTCTCTATAACCACTGGTTTTGTCATTCTATTTATCCAGAAGTTTGACTAATTGGAGACTCATTTATTCATTATTCATTTATACATTTAATTAGAATTTCTAAAGAAAGACAATGTACTATTAGGGAATCCATGTTGGCATTTGATGATCACCATTTTCTAAGTGCTAACAAGTTACCAGTTCTATAAGCATTTCATGATTTTGCTGGTCTTCAAATTTCAGAATTAAATATTCAGCATTTAAAAGCTCCAATAATGTTTTCTTTATTTTGTTGTTAATTTCATGAGCGGAATATCCCACCTTTTGAGCAAGCAACTACAAAGACTAAACATAAAAGAGGTAGCCAGAATGTGGCATAAATTGTAAGATAGTCAGCAAATAAAAATTAAATTTTCTTCTAAACTAGAAAATCCAGTTTTTGGCCTCTTTCTTTTCTAAATTGTCCAGTGTCCCAAGCATGGTTTTAGATGTGGACTTTCCCAAAGCAACTTCTCTGGATTTTAGTTACTTTCTCAGTAGGTACGGATACAGTACTACTTGAGTCATAAGTTTGTTGAGAAGAGAAGATTAAATATGGTATTCTTAGATGAAGCATCTAATACATGATATGAAACATTGTAGAACCAGTAAATTGGAGAAGGTGTCATTATTATTGTTCTTAGATTCCAAGCACTCACCAGGAGAAGTACTTTAGCTCTTTGTTCAGCTTCTCTACATTTCTTGCCTCTCATGGTATCCAGGTTTGGGGCCAGGAGAAATTCTGGGCTATGAGACTATTGTTTTCACGGAATGGGGGTTGGGTGAGGATTTGGGGTAGAATACAAATTGATGGGGTTGTCGCTACTGAGCAGGCCGGGGAAATGGGGTAGAGATCCATGCCAAGAGGATAGGAAGTGAGGTAGGTAGAGTAAGACCTGAGAATATTGGGGCCTTTATATAAATAAGCAAAGAGGCATTATTGAACGGAAGGAGTGGTTCAGTACCTTTGCTTCAGGTCCAGCCAGATACACCACTTGTAACCGAATGAGGAGGACAGTGATCGCAGCAGAACTTTTGAACACCCACCAGTGTGCAACGGTTGGTTTTGAGCAGCTTCAGCCTGAAGTCATAGCCCCCTGGCCAGGAGGAGGTTAGCAGACCCCAGGGAAAGAGAAAGTATATCTTTTCTCATTCAGAACCACTCCCCTACTCCAAGCAGTTCCCACTCCAGCACTCGGAAATCTCTAAAACTCTGGCTTATAGAGTCTTAAGCTTCTTTATTCTGGAAGCAAAATTTTAGAGATAAAGGCTTTATTTTATTTTATTTTTTTTTTAATTTTTTTTTCAACCTTTTTATTTATTTTTGGGACTGAGAGAGACAGAGCATGAACGGGGGAGGGGCAGAGAGAGAGGGAGACACAGAATCGGAAACAGGCTCCAGGCTCCGAGCCATCCGGCCAGAGCCTGACGCGGGGCTCGAACTCACGGACCGCGTGATCGTGACCTGGCTGAAGTCGGACGCTTAACCGACTGCGCCACCCAGGCGCCCCTAGAGACTGTGCCACCCAGGCGCCCCTAGAGATAAAGGCTTTAAAATGCAAATGAACTGAAATAACCAATTTGTTTCTATTTTACTACATAGGAGAGGGATGAGAAAGCCAAAAGTCATCTGAAACTTTGTCTCAACTGTGATTTATCTCTCCACTTTGGGCTAATTAAAAAAAAAAATCAGGTTTATTGAGGTACAATTTACATATAATGATATTTTCAACTGGTCTGATTTTGATGAGGCACAAGACAACACTTCCTTAAAACCCCTGTCCTGGACCCTTGTGCAAAGGCCATTCAGATTGCACTGCAAATTGTTTATGAAATCTAGCTTCCCATACCACAGCTATATTGGAATGGAAACAATCTCACATCAATGGCTCAGGTGGAATCTGAGAGCAGCCAATCCCATTATATTCCTGTTATTCTTGACACTGCACAAAATGTAGCCTCTTGCGTTTCCCAATGCCCATACTGTTTGCTCTGGGCCTCCTGACACTGCTTTCCTCTCTCCCTACTAACCTCTCTTCCACCTGCAACCCCCATTCCATTTTAAATCACTCCCGTGCCTTTAATGTTGATATTAGACATTAATGGAGTCGTAATGGGCCATTTTGCCTACTAACAGGTCTGAAGAGTCGCTTTGACACGTGTCGAATATTACAAGTCAGCAAACACTTTAGAATGTTATTCTCTGATAGAGTATCAACTCCATAAGGGCACAGGTTTTTGTTTTATTCACTCGTGTGGACCAAGTAACCAGAACAGTACCTCTTATAGTAGGTATTCAATAAATATGAATAGAATGAATAAAGTCTCTGACCATTCTTCAGCAAAGTATATGGTTGTGTGGTAACATAACAACTAATGATTACAAAATTCTTTCTTCCATGGAGTTTATTTTCTAATGTATATGGGAATATTGGAAAAGGCAAAACAAACGAACAAAAAATTCCCGACAATAAGAATGGAAACAAATATGATTTCAGACTGCCATTATACTATGAGAAAAATAAATCAAGGTAAGAAAATAGAAAGTGGTATGGGGTGTTTGGCTATTTTAGATAAGGTGATTAGGACAGCTGTCTTTGGGAAGGCAGATCTGGGCATGACGCTGAGTGATGTGAAGATTTTGGGTATGAAAAGATTTGGGTATAGGCAGGAGTGACAGAAAGTGTGAACGTTCTGAGGTAGGAGCATGGTTTTTGTGAATTTGAGAGAATGTTGGAGATAATGCCAAGGAGATAAGCAACAGCTATATTGTATGGGTCTTTTAGGTTATGCTAAGAATTTTTGGTTTTATTTTATTTTTTATTGTGAAAAATATTTATTTTGAGAGAGAGAAAGAGAGTGAAAGCATGAGTGGGGTAGGGGCAGAGATAGAGAGAGAGAGAGAAAGAGAGAGAGAGAGAGAGAGGGAGAGAGAGGGAGAATCCCAAGCAGACTGCACTGCCAGTGCAGAGCCCTAGATGGGGCTCCATTTCACGAACCATGAGATCATGACCTGAGTTGAAACCAAGAGTCAGATGCTAAACCGACTTAATTACCCAGGTGCCCTTGGGTTGTATGTTACACATAATGAAAAGACACAGGATAGTTTGGAATGGGAAATTCATGTAATCTTACAGGATTAAAGCTCACTGATTAAAAGGCTACTTGGTGAAAAGTCCGGCTAGGTAAGGCTCTTGCAGCAACATGTGAGAGGTGATGGTAGATTGAACTAGCACGATGGCATACAGTGGAACTCAGTTTCTGGATATATTATTAAGGTAGAGTGCTGAATATGGATTCAATGTGGGTAAGTGAAAGAGAAATGAAGGTTCCTCGACCAAGCTGGAGAAATCCATGTTACTGTACGTGTTTCCTCAGGGAAGGGAGTGAGCCGAAGCATTTTGGAAACTATTTATTATGACTCCCTGAAAACTCAAAAGAAAATGGTCATTTCAAAGACTGGTGTACATTTTTAATTTTTTTTTTTATTGTGGAAAGTGTTAAACAAAAAGGTGAAAAAATTGTACAATGGGCAACTAGATACCCATTGTCTACATCCATCCACTAATTGTTAACATTTTGGAACATTTGTTTTTTTTTTTCTTTCTCCATACACACACTACGACACACAAGCGTCCTTCAGAAGCATTTGGAAGTATATTGCAGATATCATGTGACTGTACTTCTAATATTGAGCACATATTTACTGAAAACAAGAAAATTCTCTTAAATAAGCATAAGACCAGAAGAATTTAACATTGATACAATGCTATTAACCTTTTTTTTTTTTTACATTTATTTATTTTTGAGAGACAGAGACTGAAGGCAAGTGGAAGAGGGGCAGAGAGAGAATGAGACACAGAATCTGAAGCAGGCTCCAGGTTCTGAGCTGTCAGCACAGAGCTTGATGTGGGGCTCAAACTCCTGAGCTGTGAGATGGTGACCTGAGCTGAAGTTGGATGGTTAACCGACTGAGCCACCCAGGCACCCCAGTACAATGTTATTAATCTAATAGGCAGGCCTTGGGGGTCCTGGGTGGCTCGGTCCGACTTTAATTGTCCGACTTCGGCTCAGGTCATGATCTCGCAGTTCCTGAGCTAGAGGCCCATGGAGGGCTCTCTGTGGACAGTTCAGAGCCTGGAGCCTGCTTCGGATTCTGTGTCTCCCTTGCTCTGTCCCTCTCTTACTCACACTCTGTCTCTCTCTGTCTTTCAAAACTAAACATTAAAAAAAATTAATGTGCAGGCCATAATGAAATCTTCTCAGTTGTCCAAACAATGTTCCTTTTTTCACTTACCCTTGAGTCAGTCGAGGATTATTCATTGCCTGAAATGGTGTTTCTTTGGTTTCCTTCAATTTGGAGAAGGGGTTAGCAATTTTTTCTTTCTTTCTTTCTTTCTTTCTTTCTTTCTTTCTTTCTTTGCAAAAACTCAGACAGTAAATATTTTAGGTAGGATTTGTGGGTCGCATGTGGTCTCTGTTGTAACTATTCGGCTCTGGTGTTACAGTGTCAAAGGAGCCATAGACAATATGTAAATTATGAGTGTGGCTGTGTGCCGATACAACTTTATTTATGGACGAGGAAATTTGAATTTAATATACATTTCAGGGTTCATGAAATATTCTTCTTATGATCCCCCCCGCCTCAAATTTAAGCATATAACCAGGTTTGCCGGTGGGCTATAAAAACAAGCAGCAGACTGGATTTGTCACATGGCCCGTAGCTTGCCAATCCCTGATGGAGAACAATCCTCTCACCTTTCTTCTCTTTAATGGCATTGGCATTTTTGAAAAGTCCAGGCCAGGCCTGTTGTCATGTTGAATGTCAAAATCAGATCCATCTGATTGTCTCTTCATTATTAAATACAAGGTCATCGTTTTGGGCAAGAATATGGAGAGACAGTGGTGTGCCTTTCTCACACATGGTTCACATGTCAAGGTGTATACATGGTGTCAGTTTAGCCTATTATTTGTAATGTTCTTTTCATTTTTCTTCATTCAGTTCGATGAGTAGAAAGTGGGACCATGTCCATATCAAGAGTGCCTATAAACAATGAAATTTTATAATGACAAACCCAAGCGTACCCAATGGAAAAACAACTATATGAAGAGATGATTAACCACTATGAAGCTTGAGCGATGTTGATGGGCATAATGTTACTAAGAGTGGAACATTTACAAATGAATGAAGATTTTTATATCATTCTTACGTTACTTTATTGAAGGGATTTTAAAAAATGTTATATACAGACAGTTGGGCCAATCACATTCCTCTGTTTATGGTACCTTTTGTTATGGTATGCCCCTCATTTTCTTTCTTCCTTTTGCTTTCAATCTTCCCCTCCCTCCCAAGCAGAAATCCACTCTATTGCATTTGAAGATACATGTATCTGGAAAACATAGAATGTTATTGTGTATTTGTATGTTATAAATTTATATAAGTGACAGTGTACTATAATCTCATTATTTTTCTTTCTGATCTCCCATCATGTTCTTAAGGCTTACCCATATCATTCTTTGTGTTGCTTTGCTCTGAGAATAATATTCCACAGTTTACATCTACCATAGTTCATTTATTTCCCCTAGTAGAGTACACTTAAGTTGCTTTCCCACTTCTTTTACCACACACGGTGCTGCAATGAGCCCGGTCATACATCACTCCTTCTGTATCCCCCTTCTGATTCTCTGGGTCAGGTACTCAGGAGACGGATTGCTGGGCCATGGGGTTTACACATCCTGCAGTACACTGAGCACCGTCAGTCAACTTTTTGTGCCTGCCGCTGATTCACAAGATTCCTGTTTCTCCACATTCTCACCGACGTGTGGCATTATTTCCAATTATGACCTTAATGACTGGTATAATGGATGCCATCTCTTCATAAAATTATTTTTCTACTGGGTACTCTTGGGTTTCTTTTACTCATTGATGCAAGAGTTACTTATATCTTCTAAGTTAGTTGATAGTCAAGTTTTGATATGTTTATCTTATGAAATAAAGTGGGCACCAGAGAGAGAAAAGGGGAGGAGGAGAGAGAGCAAATAAAGCAGAATGTTGACGGTTTGGAATCCATCTGGGTTTCATCATGCTATTCTTTTTACTTTACTATATTCTTGAAAAGTCCTATATTAAAATTTTGGCTATAGTTCTTTTCTTTGCATCCATAGAGCTCTCAGATGCTGTCGTGTTTACCCATGTAGCTGAAACATAGAAAGTATTCATACATTCATTCAGCTATTGAGGAAATAGTTATTGATGAAACACTACCAGACATGTAATCTGAGTACTGGCAATACAATGGTGAATGAGAAAGAGTCCCTAATTCTAAGGAAGTGAATGCTAAATCAAGTGAAGGGATATGGTCAATAAGTAACCAGTAAGTGAAAAAGATAACTTCCTATAGTGACACATCCTCTGAAATAAGTAAAACAGAGTGTATGATAGTGACTTGGGAGACCTGATAAAGTTTGTAAAATTGTGGACTGAGTGAATAAAGAATTTCTAGGTTAAAGACAGAGTGAGGTGATAGAAGATGATGGACGTTGGAATCAGATCTGGGTTCAAATTCTGTTCCTCTCACCAGATAAAGACTCAAACAGACTTGCATTTAGATCTTATTTTATTCTATGGCAAATAACAAATTCTGAACCAATGCTCTTTTGCTCTTGTCTTATCCATCACTGAATAGGCCCATGAACCACCAGTAGGAGGGGGTGCAATGGAAAGAGGAAAGAAAGCAGAGTGGGTGATGAACAGTACAGCAGAAAAAGAGGAGGAAGAGAGGAATCTGGATGAAAAGGCAAGGTGGCAGAGAAAGGCAAGGAGGAAGATAAAGACAGAAATGCTCAGGTTCAGTGAGGGGATTGTGAATAAATTCAGTGAGCATTTATTGTGTAAAATAGAGCTCTCTTCAATGAAGGCTGATTTAGAATTGGTGCCATCACTAAACATAGGCTGAGTAGACAGATACCCTCTTTGGTGGTGGTTTGAGTTCATGAGATAATATTAACAGTAGCTATTTTCCCTAACTCTCTGTTTAAGGAAGCTGACTGACTTTTGATAATGCCAGGATACTGTGTTAGTGTGACACGTCAGACATGTGCAGGGGTAGGTTTAAATAAAATGGACAGATCAGGGGAGAGTAGGTCATGGTTACTGGTGAGCTTGAGAAAAGGGCTAGAGCGATTACTCAGAGAAATGTCTGGCAACCTTTCCACGCTATTCCTTGATTTTAAGAGGTTTTCAAATTTAGTTCTTATAATGCACAACAGGTTAGAAATTGGCAGTTGTTTTTTAGACCAGATGCAGTTTTCATTACAAGATATTTTGATTGAAAATGGTCTCTTCTGAGTGGCAAAAGAAGCGGGGGAAGAGTTATACTGACATTATGCTGCAGATTTTTTTCAATTAAGAAAATATTCTAATCCATAATATGTGAATTAGAAACTCAGTATCATATAGCTCCACAGCCCATATGTAGGAACTCAGGTATGGCAAGAAAGTGAAGAGGGACTTACATAGACTATGTAAGTCTATGTAAGAGGGACTTACATAGTGTAAGTCCCTTTTAGACGTCCCTCTTAGAGGTCCTTCTTAGAGGTCCCTCTAAGTCCCTCTTAGAGGTCCAGAATTAGTTCATATTGATATAAGCATACATAGATAGAGGAAATCAGAAACCAAGAAGGTAAATAAAGATTAGTGATGAATACCAGAACTCAGAGATTCCTCATATCGTTTTCACCTGTTGCCATTGCAAAGAATACTTAGCTACGGCTTTGATGGGAAGTTAGAGAAACAAGTTGTACAGAGTTCAGTTACACAGCACAGCACTCGACGGTAACATGTGTTGAATAAATGAGTGAACATATCAGAGGTATCAGAATTAACAGAGTTGCCTCGTTTCTTCAGTGAGATAAAAATATTATTTTGGTACATCTCAAATCCTTTACTGCTTACCCTGGAGACAGTATCTCCCTTATCCATTCTCTACTCTTGTGTTTCTGGTGATCTGTCTCCTACTCTAGAATGACACCTGACTTAGACAAGAGCAATCAGTATAATTTATAATCCCAGCTTCATGATTGGTTCAGAGAAAGACACATGGCCCAGATCGTCCCATCAGGATTAACCTAGGGATTTTTGCTGGATGACTGGGAAGGAATTACATTCTAGCCTCTGGTATTGCTGGAAATATAGCACATGAAGCTTGAAGCTGCCAGGAGCCATGTTGTCACCTGAAATGGAAAACCTACTTAAGCATTAAAACAACACCAAAAAGCCCCACAACAACAGGAAAAGAGCTTGGATTCATCCTAATGTTATCATCTGAGCCCTTGGATTCTCTTGCACCTGGATTTCTCCAATGGAATTTTCAGTTTTGTGAGCCAATTAATTCCTGGTTTCCTTAACCAGCTCTTTGTTGTGAGTGACCAGAGGCAGAAAGAATCTCAACAAATGTGCAGAATGTGTGTATTTTATTTTATGCTAGGCAGTAACTAAAACATAATAGGATAATTATTTTCTATTTCAGAAGACAATCTGGATTTGTATTTCACTTAAATCCATAATGGTTTGATGTTTTATGTTTTCTAACTTGCTACAATACCGGGTGAAAGCTAGTGATGTGAAAGTCCTTTCATGGCCTTTCCATAAACATGGAAAATAAAAATCTCAGTAGATGAATGCTATATTCATGGAGTATATGTTATTTTAATTAATGATTCCAATTTAATTTGGAGAACTCAGCGTAGAATGAGTGTGAGCCTTTAAATAATTGTATATATCTACTTGGAATAGTAATTGTGTGATTTGCACTCTATAGTGTCTACAAAATTCTAAGTATCCATCTTTGTTAAGATGCTTGAAAGTAGGACAGTTTCTCATAGGCTCACAATTGTGTTGACCGTCCATTTAGTAATACGGACCAGAATATAAAAATGATTGAAAAGAAAAAAAGATTTTGATTAGTTAAACCATACAATGGAATATTCATGCAATAAGCTTATATATAGTTTGCTCCTGTCTAAAATATTTCATCCAAGCATATATGGTATGACTGTTACAGTTTGGATTTAGAGAAATGTATAGGAAAATGACTTCTGTTTGGACATTAAGGTGAGAAGAAAAATGGCTCCCTAAAGATGTCCATGCCTTGGTCCCCCAAACCTCTAAATATGTTACTTCACATGGCAAAGGAATTTTGCAGATGTGATTATGGTTCAGAACCTTTAGATGGAGAGATTATTCTGGATTATCTGGGTGAGCCCACCTTAATCATGTGATTTTTTAAAAAGTGGAACCTTTCTTGACTGTGGTCATAGGGAGAGGGGACAAAAGAAGAATAGTCAGAGAAATGCAATGTTGCTGGCTTTGAAGATAGAGGAGGGTTGGGGGGCGCCAAGAACCAAGGAACTTGCATGGCTTCTAGAGACTGGAAAAGGCAAGGGAATGGATCTGCCCAAGAGCACTTAGAAAGGAACACTGCCCTGTTGACACAGTGGCTTTAGTCCAGTGGGACGTGTGTTGGACTTCTAATTACACAACTGTAGGCAATAAATTTGTGTCATATTAAGTCATAAAGTTTGTGCTAATTTGTTCCAGTGGAATAGGAAATAATACAGCCATTAATGCTTTTTGTCAGACCAGAGTTGCATTCAACCATATACTTTACAACCTCACAGTGGCCCAAACTATGCAGTGAAAATGTTTGCCTCTTTATATGTACGTGTATAGATGAGGTCATAGTTCCCCTGCTGATACATTTCTATAAAAAAGCAAACAAAAAGAACATAAAAATAAGAAGTAGCATACACCTAAGATCACAATCTGGTTTTAATTGACGAACTTGCTTGAGTTTTCAGGAGTTCCAAAGCAATCTGAGTCCATGTTTCTTTTTGTACTTGGTGTTTTACCTGTAGTCCAAAGAAGTAGTTACTGGTAATACCCGTAGTGCAATGTTAAAGTATGAGAAGGATCTCCTTAAAAATGCAATTGGGAAATACTCATTACTGGTGATCACATTGCTAAGATACCAGGATGAGTACATTCAATTTCCTAAGGAAATAGATTGCTTCAAATATGTTTTGATGGCAATGGGACTTGAGGAGATTATAGAATCTTGGAATTTTAGAAGATCTCAGAAGTCACTCATTCCAGTGATTTTCAAACCCGGCCATGAACAACTTTGGGGAGCTGTTTAAAAATGAAGATTTCCTGATTTCATGTCAGGTATATCAAATCATATTTTTGGTGGTGTACCTGATAGATTTTTTTAAAGACCTCCCCATGTGATTCTGATGCGAATCACAAGTATTTTGGATCCACTAAGCCCAATTGTCCACTTAAAGCATTAATTCCCCTTATGTACTGTATCAAATAATTCAGCAAATATGGTGATATGGAGATTAACAAGCCAGAGTTTATTCATCTGCCAATTTACATGTCCAGTGATTTTTAGGTATGGAAAGAATTTGGAATCCAGTGAAAAAGACAAATTGTAGTAAAGTGTGAAGTAGAAGTAAGTAGGATGTTAGAACCAGGAGAAATAGTATATAATGCAGCCTAATATATGACTGTCAATCCTCTAGTTCTTTCAAAAAGTGTTCATTTATTTATTTTGAGAAAGAGAGAGAGCAGGGGAGGTGCAGAGAGAGAGGGCAAGAGAGAGAATCCCAAGCAGGCTCTGTACTGTCAGTGCAGAGCCCGATGTCAGGCTCAAACCCACGAAACCATGAGATCATGACCTGAGCCGAAACCAAGAGTCAGATGCTTAGCCGACGGAGCCACCCAGGCACCCCTAAAATAATTTTTCTTTTACATTTAGCCCCAAATATCTTCATATAACTCCTAACCAAACGTTTGCATTCGATTCATTATAGCCTCGTGAAGTGAAACGAATAAATGAGACAGCATACGTGGCTCAGTGCCAGGCTCAGTCGTCTCAGCTGGGAAATCTTAGGCCCATCCAGTGCTAGACTATGCACATCTATGCGCACTCATAGCACTGGTCAGTCTTACTGCAATCACTTCTTCATTTGTGTTTCTTCTATAAGATTGTAACTATTTTCTGAAGCTTTAGCAGTTAGTGTAAGGTGTGGCGTATAGTAGGTCCTCAATAAATATTTGCTGAATAAATGACCAAAGAGTCGGTGTGTTTATGAAATTTTATGCCTCTCTTCCTCTTTGTGTCCAGTCGTATTGAAAATAGTGAAATATGTATATTTTTCACGCGGTTAACAACTTCAGTTCTTGGAGCTATTTCTCATAATTAGTGGTTTTTTAGATTCTTCCCCACTCCTGCTTTCTTCTCTGAGTATCTTTGGATGGACAGAGGATCAGAAGAGGGCTCTGCGCTGACGGCAGAGAGCCTGATGCGGGGCTCAAACTCACAAACCTTGAGATCACAACCCAAGCGAAGTTGGATGTTTAATTGACTGAGCCACCCAGGTGCCCGTGGTCTGTTAATAGGTGTTTTAATTTTATTTTGTAAAGTATCTTGATTGGGCCCTCTAGTTCCAGCAAATTTTCATATTTGTTGAACATGCCCTCTTATCCCTATGAAATTTAACAATAAAATGTTCGGTAGGACAGAGAGAAGATCAGAGATGCTGCAAAATACTGCTACAAACTGCTATTTAGGGTGACTGCAGTCTTAATTGTTATGTAGCTGATGAAGTAATTAATGAATCAATCTTCATTCTATTGGTATATTTGTTAGAAGAGATATAAATCCAACTAACTATCATTTTCTAGTTTCATGTCTACATATTATTTATAGGAATATAGTATTAGACTTTGTCAAAAGTCTTTTAAAAGCTTGGTTTTATTGGGACATTCCTTAGGCTAAGAATGTGGTCTAGAGCAAAAACGTTATTGGAGTGTGGAGGGGCTCTACAGAAACATCCAGATTATTGAATGAGAATGGTGGGGATCTGAGTTGCATAATTTTAGCACTTAGACTTTGGAACCAAGAGAATCTGAACCCAAGATGAGCTAGAAAATTAAGCGGGTTTGGAGAAGTTGAGTGACTTTGTAAGATCTTGTACTTAGAAGCAGAAGGGATATAGGGCCAGTTGTTGAACATTCGGTCCAGTGATGTTTCTACCTTACTACAGCATCACACCATTCTTGATGTGATGATTAGCTACGTGGCTAATTTTCTCTTTTTTTTGTTGTTGATCACCATTTTGCTGCCCTGAGGCTAAGGCTGTGAGAAACAGGTAAAATTGTTTCTTGCTAGGCCATGCATTACCCCAAGCTATGTTTAATTTTGACACAAGTGAACTGGGTGAAAAAAGAAGTCCTCTTTTTTTTTTTCAGTCTACTTTATACTGACATTCTCTAATGATGAAGTGATGAGACTAGATGTCTTAATTTCTGGAATGACTCTTTTTAATCCATGCATGTTAGAGATGTAGGCAAAAAATGTAATGACAGTAAACAATTTCCATGCCCTGGCTTTTCTTTGGCATGGAATTATTGTCTGATGTAAGACTATTAGAGTCACGGAAAAACATCACACTGGCATTAATTAGATCAGTTGGCATCCAGCTAACAGACATAGGCAGAAACCAGTGAGTTTTAAATGGAGGAAAGGAATAGGAACAGGTAAGAGCAGAAGATAACTTAAGGGAACTTTGAAAAACACAAAGGGCTCACTGTTTGGGATCAAGAGGCATTGAACCACGATGGGGAGAGCATTCTTAAAGGAGATAACAAATGGTCAAATACTAGCTCTACCTTTAGACAGTCCTTGTTCAGATTATCTTAGTTACAGTTGTAAGATAGTGAAACCATTCCACTGCAGTAAACACTTACTGTATTTATTTTTATGTAAGACCTAGTTTTTCTTCTATAAGCTAGATTATCAATAATCATGGCTTTAAGATTTGGGCATGTTCTGAGAAAATCCACAGATAGCAGAACACATTAAAAATTTTTTTTAATCTTTATTTATTTTTGAAAGAGAGAGAGACAGAGCGCAAGTGGGGGAGGAGCAGAGACAGAGGGAGACACAGAATCCGAAGCAGGTTCCAGGCTCTGAGCTGTCAGTACAGAGCCCGATGCAGGGCTCGAACTCACAGACCGTGAGACCATGACCTGAGCTGAAGTCGGATGCTTAACCGATTGAGCCACCCAGGAGTCCTAGACAGCAGAGTATATTGAGGTTTATTCTCATAAGTCCAAAGAAATCACAATGGGGAGGAGTACAGAACTTACTCTATATTCTAATCAGTAGAATTATGCCTTCAGGATTGTATGGATCTTAGAACTTAGGTTCATGATCAGATGAAGCAAGAAAATATCTTTGGGTTAAACTTTGTTTATAAACCCAAGTACCACCACTTTATTCCTCAAAGTGCGATTGTAATGCAAAGACTCAAAATCTAATTTTGAGACATCATATAATGAACAATTCAAATATGTTTGCATTTAAAATTTTGTATCTATTATTAGTAGATTTTGTTGAAGATTCCTTCTTTGGGGGGGCGCTTGGGTGGCTCAGTTGGATAAGCATCAGACTCTCAATTTCTGCTCAGATTATTATCTCACAGTTTGTGATATTGAGCCCTGTGTCAGTCTCTGCACTGTTCGGAGGCTGTGTGGGATTCTCTCTCTCCCTCTCTCTCTGCCCCCAACTCCTGCTCATACTCTGTCTCTCTCTTAAATAAATAAACTTAAAAGAAATATTCCTTTTTTGGACTGGATTAGATTGGAATTGGAGTTAAAAACCATGAAGCTCACAGCCAACATTTTGTGAAATTTTATTTCTTTCTACATTCAGAGTCTTGTAAGATACATCTCATTTTTAAAACATTTAAATAAATTTGCTACTAATTCCTTTATATTTTATACATTATACATACCATGAAGTTTATGTCAATATTTGGGCATACAAAATAAATTTTAAAGACTTAAAGCTTTTCTTTTTCTTTTTCATGTTCATTTTATTTATTTTAGAGAAAGAGAGACAGACAGCACAAGTGGGGGAGGGGCAGAGAGAGAGGAAGAGAGAGAATCCGAAGCAGGCTCCAGGCTCTGAGCTGTCAGCATAGAGCCCCAAGCAGGGCTCAAACTTGTGCACCGTGAAATCATGATCTGAGCCGAAGTCAGATGCTTAACCGACTGAGCCACCCAGGCGCCCCACCTAGGCACCCTAAACAAGGGAGGTAAGGAAATATTAAATATAAGTTGATTCATCTTAGGAGAATACTTCATTCATTTAATAAAGTTTTTTTTGAGTACCTAATCTATGCAACTCTTTATACTAGCTGTTAAAGGAGGATACAGTTAAATAAGACTTGGTGTTTGCAAAAATGATGTGATATTTTCTACAGCGTAATTATTCTGAGAATAATTATCTTTAGGTCAGGGAGAGTGGTAAAATTAGTTGAGTTACAGAAGACCCAAACTGGGGAGACTAGCTTTTAGGGGCATTGGGCAACTGTTCTGATATTAGGAAGGAGATGGGGCTGGAGGATGGTGTAAGTCTCCTGGGACACTGTGTTATCAGAATGAGAGAAGGGCCAACAGCAGTGTTAATTCCATCCTAATCTAGAGAATTACTGAGGATTTTCTACATGGTATGCAGCTAGAACCAGATTTAGTTAGCGTTTGAAGTTGTCCCTTATGTGAAGATCAGTGTAAGTGCTGCAAAGTACTATGGCTAGACAATTGTAAGGAGAGAGAAATAGAAATCTAGCCAGATTGTTAAAGCCAGGGCATCACAAATGTTAATAAATGATTGTAGGCAGAATAGTGGCTCCTCAAAGGGGTTCAGGGTCTGACTCAGTCGAAAGAGCATGCTACTCTTAATCTCGGGGTTGTGAGTTCCAGCCACCACGTTGGGTGTAGAGATTACTTAAAAAAATCTTAAAAAGGAAAAGATGTTCAAATCCTAATTTCTGGAATCTGTGAATATGTTGCCTTATGTGCCAAAGGCAAATTAAAGTTGCGGATAAAGTTGCTAATCAGATGATCTTGAGACGAGAAGATTATATTGGATTATCTGAGTGGGCTCAATGTATCAGAAGGGTCCTTGTAAGTGGAAGAAGAAAACAGAGTGAGATAGCCCAAGGAATGGCAGCCTGTGAAAGACTTGATCTGCTACTGTTGGCTTTGAAGATGGAGACAGGGAGTTGCAAGCCAATTCATATGGGTAGCTTCTAGAAGCTGGAAAGGACAAGGAACAGATTCTTCCTAAGAGCCTCTAGAAGGAATGTAGTCTTGCCAACTTTAGCTTGGTGTGACCCATTTCTGACTTATGACCCCCAGCACTAGAGGTTAATAAATTTGGGTTACTTTGAAGTCACTCAGTCAGTGGTAATTTGTTACAGAAGCAATAAGGATACCCATACCATTGAAGTAAAATTCTCTGAGCTTTATCTTGCATAACTCTGAAAAGAGGGTTATAATGCTTGCCTCCAAAACAATAACCTCAAAATTTTATTGCAAAACTTGTATGATACTATGTACTTGAAGTATCATAGATCAATGTACTTGAAGCCCAGCAGGAAGCTGGACAACTATGAATTGTTTGGTTTGTACAGTTACTTGCATGCAGCTTCTTATGCATTTTGGAAAGAGGCTTAGAATCAATATCTCTGTGTAATCCTCAGAGATAATGTCTCTGTATGCACTGTTGATGTGTCCCGCCACACTGGACAAGCAAGGCACAGTTTCCAAGTCATTTCAGATAGCATTTAACAGGGTTCCGCATCAGAAACACATGTCTAAGGTGCAGAGTTGTGAAATAGAACAGAAGCTGACAGCTTAGACTGAAAAGTGGCTAAGGGCAGAAGTTAAGGGTACAAGTAAATGGAAAAATTTCTAGCAGGACAAAGAATACCTTGGGGAAGAAGACCGAAGAAAAATCACCAAAGCGCTTTGTGTTTATTTTATGTCTGGCACTGTTTTAAGCATTTTACATCCATTAAGTCACTTGATGCCCAAGACAATCCTGTAAAGTAGGTATTTAACTATCTCTGTTTTATACATGAGGTCACTGAGGCAATTAACGTGCCCAAGTCACACACTTACTTAGAGGCAAAGCTGGAATCGGAGCCCAGGCAGTTTGACTCCAGAGTCCATGCCCTTTTTCTTTGGACTCAGATGAAATTGCAACATTTGAACCGTGTTTTTCAGTATTATATCCCATAGGGCTCTTAACCTAGCTATCACTTTAATAATTTGAAATAAGCATGAAAATTTGGAAGAAATAGAGGACCGTGTCGCCAAAAATAACTTGTGGTTTTTGTTCTATATGCGATTGCCTTCCTTTTGTATATTTGGGAGAAATTCCAATGTTATGTGTCCTGTCCTCTGAGGTGAAAATCAGAACTCTGATTCTCAGGCTTTCTCGTGGCTGGAGCACAGGCATATGATTGGGCAAATCAGACGCCCGTACGTGAGTCTTTGACTTGCAGAAAACACACACTACATGGCGCTTCTGTTTTGCGGGTGCCTGGTAGTGGTCTAAGGTTCAGTTTCCTAAGGCAGAAGCGGCATGAGCACAGGAAGTTAAAATTAGGGCTGTAAACCAACTTCCTGGTGACTGGAGGCAGAAGTGGCATTGGCAACGGTTTCTTACCAGTTTTCTGACACGGTTTTGGTCCTTTGTGTGTCCTGGAAGTTTAGACTTAAATCTGTTTCTCCAGCCTTCTCAACAGTTCTGTGAATGGCTTAATATTCAATAAATTATCTTCCTGCTTTAGTTAGTCAAAGAGGATTCCGTTGCTTACAGCTCAAAACCCTGACCGACAGGAAAATAAAATGAGAAAACAATGCAGAATTATCATTTAAGATGCTTTTTTTTTTTTTTTTAATTGGAGAGAGAGAGAGCTCCAGGCTCAATGCGGAGCCTGTCACAGGGCTCAATCCCATGACCCTGGGATCGTGACCTGAGCCAAAATCAAGAGTCAGATACTCAACTGACTGAGTTACTCAGGCACCCCCAGAATTATCTTTAAAAAAATATTTTTTCTTAATATTTATTTATTATTGAGAGAGAGACAGAGCATGAGTGGGGAAGGGGCGGAGAGAGAGGAAGACACATAATACGAAGCAGGTTCCAGGCTCTGAGCTGTCCGCCCAGAGCTTGACATGGAACTTGAGCTCACAGAAGTTGAGATCATGACCTGAGCCAAAGTCGGACACCCAACCGACTGAGACACCCAGGCTCCTCTCCCAGAATTATCTTTTAAAAGGGAAATAAGGGACGCCTGGGTTGCTCAGTCGGTTAAGTGGTTAACCATCCGACTTCGGCTCAGCTCATGATCTCACAGTTCCTGAGTTTGAGCCCCACATCGGGCTCTGTGCTGGCAGCTCAGAGCCTGGAGCCTGCTTCAGATTCTGTGTCCCCCTCTATCTCTGACCCTCCCCCGTTCATGTTCTGTCTCTGTCTCAAAAATAAATAAACATTAAAAAAAATTATAAAAGGGAAATAAAAAAATATAGGTGAATTAGAGGGTTAATATATATTATCAAATAATATATGTAATATATATAATATAAATAATATATATATTATCAAACAATATTCCTTTTATTACCAAACAATAAACATTCCTTTTATTATCAAACAATAAAAGGAATGAAAATATAAGTTAATATATCTATCAAATCTCTGGCTGTGAGATGACTTTGTAAGTGTTAAATTAATTATATACATCTTATTAAAGAGTGATGAGCTCTGTATTTAAGTATATTATGTGTGAAAATAAAAAAGGTAAAAAATAAGCCAATGGAGGGAACTTTCAGAGCAAATAAGAAACCTAGAGAGTTGTGATCTTTCCAACATAAATTTGTAATAAACACAGTAAAAGCACAATAGAAATGGACAGAGATCACAAATATAGAGAAATAATGAAAAATGTCTAATATTACCAGTAGTAAAACAAAGGAAAATTAGAAAAAACTGTAGATTTTGTCTATCTATGATGTAGCTGACTTTAAAAAAATGATTGTAAGGATAAAAAGGACAGATTTGAAGGGGTATAGGCACCACAATGTTTATAGTAGCACTATCAACAATAGCTGAACTATGGAACTATGGAGAGACCCCAAATATCCATTGACTGATGAATGGATAAAGAAGATGTAATATATATATATATATATATATATATATATATATATTACTCAGCCATCAAAAAGAATGAAATCTTGTCCTTTGCAATAATGTGGATAGAACTAGAATGTGTTATGCTAAGTGAAATAGTCAATCAGAAGAAGACAAATACTGTATTATTTCACTCATATGTGGAATTTAAGAAACCAAATGGATGAACATATAGAAAGGGGGAAAACAAAGAGAAGAGAGGGAAGCAAACCACAAGAAACTCTTAGTGATAGAGAGTACACTATGGGTTGACAGAGAGAAGTGAGTGGGGGGATGGGCTAGACAGGTGATGGATATTAAGGAGGGCACTTGTGATGAGCACTGAGTGTTGTTTATGAGTGATGAATCACTGAATTCTATTCCGGACACCAATACTGCACTGTGTGTTAACTAACTAGAATTTAAATTAAAAAGAAAGAAAGAAAATGATTGTAATGTTAGTGATGGCAAAGTGAAATGCTGTTGTTAAATTTTAAAATTTTATAAAGTCATAGAATGTTCTTAACAGTTATATAACACTACATACAAGCTTTAGAATACTCATAATTTGGGGCTAATCAGCCCATTTCTTGCAGTCTAAGCTAAGATGCAATCATAAATAAAGACAAGTTTTTTCCGCAGAGAAGTGTATCTAAGTTTAGTAAAAATTCACATTGACTAAATAAAAATAAGAGAAGAGTTAAACGTACATTGCAAAATGAAATAAGTTATCATTGAAATATTCATTACAAATAATTTGTAGTTTGTGAAAATGCTTGTGATACAATGGAGTGAAAATAAGTCAAAATTTCAGAGTATGAGTATATACATCTATTAAAAAGAAAACCCAAGCTACACATATAGACATGTGGCTATGAGCATATACAATACCTCCTCTGAGTTCTAGATTTCATTAAAGTGATAGAAGACATAAGAATAATACCCTCCGTAATAACACAGAAAAGGGCAGCATCAAATGCTAAAAAGATACTGGGTCTATATAGTTTTTGGGTTTGAATATATCAAACTTTCCAAAAAAAAAAAAAAGATATTGTTTATGCTATTTGAATGTTCTAGTCATAGAAAAATAAGAGTTCCTGAACTGCTCTGTGAAGTTGGCATAGCCATAATAACAAAATTGGAAAAGGGCAGTGTATATAAAAGCAGGAATTTATAGATTGTTATGGGTTGACTTATGTCCCCCCAAATTCATGTGTTGAAGCCCAAAGAGCAATAACTCAGAATGTGATTGTATTTAGAAAGATGATTGAGCTAGAATGAAGCTATTAGGTTGGGCCCTAATCAGATCTGACTGGTGTCATTAGAAAAGAAAATCTGGACACACAAAGAGACATCAAGGACACGTGTACACAGAGGAAAGACCATCTGAGGACACAGTGGAAAAAGTGGCCATCTGCAAGCCAAGAAAAGAGGCCTCAGGAGAAAACAAACTTGTCAACACTCTAACCTTGAATTTCTAGCTTCCAGAACTGTGAAAAAAATAGATTTCTGTTGGAGAATACTACCCAATGTGTAGTATTTTGTTATGGCAGCCCTAGCAAACTAATGCATAGATTTATTTCATTTAGAAAATTAGATACAAAGATTCGAGAGAAAATATTCTTAAACTAAATTCAGGTCTGTAGAGAATGAGATATCATAAACATTAGGGATTTTCATAGGAATGAAAGAATGATTCAACAATAAATAATCCATCAAAGTAATAAATAAACGGCAGATTTTCATTTTTAAAAAAAATTAAATTTTTTCTATTTTAAGTTTTTATTTTAATTTTAGTATCTTTAACATACAGTGTAATATTACTGGCAGGTGTACAATGTAGTGATTTCGCTTTTCATACATCACCCAGTGCTCATCACAAGGGCCCTCCTTAATCCCCATCACCTACTACACCCATCCCCCACCTCCCACCCCCACCTCCCCTCTGGTAACCATCAGTGTGTTCTCTATAGTTAAGTCTGTTTCTTGGTTTCTTTCTCTCTTTTTTCCCGCTTTGCTTGATAAACTGTAGATTCAAAAATTTTTTTTAATGTTTATTTTTTGAGAGAGAGATAGAGACAGAGTGCAAGCAGGGGAAGGACAGAGAGAGAGAGAGAGAGACACACAGAATCCAAGCAGGCTCCAGGCTCTGAGCTGTCAGCACCAGAGTCCAACAGGATGATCAAACCCACAAACTGTGAGATCATGACCTGAGCCGAATTCGGATGCTTAACCGACTGAGCCACCCAAGTGCCCCAAACTGCAGATTTTTAAAAATAAACATTCCTTGCCTTTTCTAGCTCTAGAACCCGCAGCTCACAGTCTTTGGCTTGTGGCCCACTTCCTCCATTTTCAGAGCTGGTGACATTCCATCCCTCTTACCATTTTCCACCGTCACATCTCCCTCTGACCACAGTTGGAAAATGTCCTCAAGTTTTAAGGATCTATCTAGTTTGTGCCCAGCTAGAAATCTAGACCATATCCCTGTATCAAGAGACTACCTTATCATACCTGTAAAGTCTCTTTCGTCACATAAAGTAGCAAATTCATATGTTCGGCAGATTAAAATTAGGATTTATTCGCCTGGCCATTATTCTCCCTCTCAGAGTGATATCTCCTTTTCCATTCTTGACTTCGGTAATCTGATTCTTGTCTCTTTTTTCTTGGTCACACTATCTAAACATTTATCAGTTTTGTGGAATTTTCAAAGAGCCAATTTTTATTTTGCTGATTTTTCCTATTTTTTCTAATCCCTATTTTACTTATTTTTGGTCTCATGTTTATTATGTCCTTTTTTTAATGCTTGCTTTGGGTTTATTTCTCTCTCTCTCTTTTTTATAGTTTATTAAGGTAGAATGTTAGATTATTGATTTGTGAACTTCATTCTTTTTTAATATAGGCATTTATTGTTCAGATTTTCTTTTATCACTACTTTGCCTTCATGCCATAAATTTTGGTAAGCCATGCTTCTGTTTTTACTCCTCAAAGTTGTTTTCTAATTTCCTTAGTAGCTCTACTTTGACTCATTGCATGTTTGGGAGTTGATTGTTTCACTCCTCATATTTTTTAATTCTCCAAATGTATTACTTTTATTGAAACATAATTTAATTCCGCTGTGGTCAGAGAACATCTCTGTATGTTATTGATCCTTTTAAATTTCTTGCTGTTTATGTCTAACATGTAAGCCATACTGGAGAATATTCACTGTGTGTTTAAGGAGAGCATGTATTCTACCTCTTTTGGGTAGTGCGTTCTAGAATTGTCTGTTAGAACTTGTTGGTTTACAGTGCTGTCCAAGTCTTCTGTTTCCCTGTGTGTCTTCTGCCTACTTGTTCTATAATTATTGCAAATGGGCATTACAATCTCTAATTCTCATAGTTGATTTACCTATTTACCTGAATTCTTTCAGACTTCATACATTGTAGATTTGGGGCTTTGTTGATGGGGACATATGTTTATACTTGCTATATCTTTTTGAAGGATTAAAACGTTTATCATTATAAAATGTCCTTCTTTGTGTCTAGTAAAAATTTTATCTTAATGTCTTATTTGTCCAATATTAGTATAACTGTTCCAGCTCTCTTTTGGCTAGTTTGTATGGAATATCATTCCTATCATTTTACATTTACCCTATTTGTGTCTCTGCATATGAAACGTCTTTTTTAGACGGCATATAGTTGGGCCATTAAAAAATATTTTTTGACAATATATATTCTTTAATCTGTGTGTTTAATTCATTTTCATTTGATGCAATTACTGACAATTTAGGATTTTTGTTTGTCATTTTGCTATTTTTTCTTATGTCTTACCTGTTTTTGTTCCTCTGTTTCTTCTTTATCATCTCCTATCTTTTTATTGATTTATGCCTTTGGTGATGCAATATTGTCATAACCTCCTTTAATTCTTTAGACATATTTTTCCTATAGTTCTTTGAACTTTTTTTAGTAGTTGATTTTACGTCTTTTTCAAGTCAATCCAATATCCAAAAACCCTCAGAGAGAGTTTTAACTCAAGGCTTTTTCCTACGTAAGTGCCGTATTTCCTTGTTTCTGTGTTCTTTCTTGATATTTTTGTTGACAACTAGACACGTTACATAATATAATGTGGCTAATCTAAAAATCAGCCACTCCTTCGCCACATTTCCCCATGGTTTGCCATTGCTGCTCCCTTTCTGTTTTGGTTGCTGTTTGTTTGTTTAGTGATTGTTTTGGCTTGCTTCTCCAGACCCTCTATCTCTTATAGTGTATAGTGTATAGCTTTTGAAATCTCTACTTAATGACCTTACTGGTTATCTAATGCTCGGGCGGAGATTTCCTTAAAAATTCTTGAACTTATAAGTCTTCTACCCTTTGCTAAGAGACTGTGTGTGCACATGTGTGTGCGTGTGTGCGTGTGCGTGTGTGTGTGTATGTGTGTGCCTGTGCGCTGTGTCAGGCCTTCTACTCCCTAGCAGTTAACAACTCTGGCTTAACTTTTACTTTCTGCTTGCCCACAGCCTCGAGGTTAGCCAAAGGCAAAAGATTATGGTTGTGATGATTAATTTTATGTGTTGACTTTGCTAGGCTATGGTACCCAGTTGTTTGCTCAAATACCAGTTGTTTTGAAGGTCCTTTTTTTTTTTTTTAGATGTGATCAATATTTAAATCAGTATACTTTGAGCAAAGCAGATTATCGTCCACACTGTTCAATTCATTCAATCAGTTGAAGACCTAAAAGGAAAAGACAGATTTTCTAACAAAGAAGGAATTTTGCCTCTAAGTTGACTTTGGAGTCAAGGCTGCTGTATCAATTCTTCCCTAGATTCGCAGCTTGCCAGTGTGTCCCATAGATTTTAGATTTGTCAGCCCACACAGTAGCAGGAGCCGGCTCATTAAAATAAGTATCTCCATACACATGGTATTAGTTCTGTTTCTCTGGAGAATACTGACACAGGGCTCTTTCAGGTAATGCTTTGGCATGTGTACAACCCTGTCCGTAGGTGTGTCCTTCTAGTTCCCAGGACTATAGCTTTTCAAAGCCTCCTATGGACAGTTTATTCTCTAAATCTTCCTTTTAAGTTTCGGCAGACTCTTTGTTCCCTCAGCTGATATTTCAGCTTTAGGCAGCTGTGATATGAAATAATTGTCATTGATTATTTTCCACAAATACCCTGGGGAGGGGAGTATTTTTTCCCCCCTTAGGAGCTGACTTTAAACAATGACAATGCCCTGTGAATGGGGCTTTTCCATGGAGCTGCGGGATAGGTAAAGTAATTACAATGTTCTGGGGATGAGACTTTTTGGAGGAGCTCCAAGCCTTTCTTGTCTTCTCCAGTGGCTTAAAAGGTTTCTGTTTGGCACATCTACCGTGTGAAGCTTCAGGGTTTCAAGTCTATGGTGGTATAGGGAGAAAGGATGCATTATATTGTCATAAACTTTGCTATTTTTACCAAGGGTCAGCAGTTTTTCTTGAAGAAACACCCCTTAGATTGTTGTTGCTTTTATGGAGGAGACAGATTTACCAAATTTCTCGTTTTACCATTCTGGTAGTCCTGCTTCCACTCTTCTTTAGGTATATATATTTTAAGGTTCTTTGTTTATTGAGAGAGAGAGAGAGAGAGAGAGAGAGAGAATCCCAAGCAGGCTCCATGCTGTTAGCACAGAGACTGATGTGGGACTGGAACTCAGAAGCCACAAGATCAATTCCTGAGCCAAAGTCAGATGTTTAACCAACTGAGCCCCTTTAGATAAATTTTTATAAAACACAACTCATAGTTGCATGAGTGTGTACGAGCATATGTGTGTGTGTAAAAGTGCCTCTCTGCAGAGTGAGGTATATGTTAATGGAAAGAAGTGAGATCTGAACTTTCCACTCTTTATCATGTAGTTCTATGCTTGTTGAATAGTCTAAAATGAATATGGTACTTTTTACAGTAAATTTAAAAAGTGAGGACAGAATAGTAAAAGAAAAATACTTTGGGTAAATTTACCAAAATTCACTAATATTTTTCATTGGGTAACAGGAATGTTATTATTATTTTTCTTTCTTCTAGCATTTGTTTCCAAAGTTTTAACTGAGACATTATCAGTTCTTTTAAAATTTTTTTGAAAATTAGGGGCACCTGGATGTTTCAGTCAGTTGAGCATCCGACTTCAGCTCAGGTCCCGATCTTACGTGCAGTTTGTGAGTTCTGGGCCCCACATCAGGCTCACCGCTGTCAGCATGGGGCCCGCTTTGGATCTCCTGTCCCCTACTCTCTGCCCCTCCCCTGCTTGTGCTCTCTCTCAAAACCAAATAAACATAAAAAAAAAATTGAAAATTAGAAAATGGAAAATATGACACAGGTTTCAATCTCTTACCTAGTTTCTCACAAAAATGCAAGTAAAAGGAATAGTTAATATTATTTGGGTGCCTATTATTTACCTGCCAATACAGAATTCATTCATCTTCATGTCAACTGCATCAAAATGAATTAGTTTGCTACAGAGTGCACATAAACATAGTATAAAGCATTTATTTAGTTTCTGGTAATTTTGAGAGGCATAAAACACTTGGGATACTTCATGAGCATAAGGCCTGAGATTGTTTAAAAATAGTTAAGTGGGATATTTTGTTTAAATCTTCAAAAAAGAAGGCATCAGACTATTACTTCGTGAATAGCAAAACCCCGAGGGAAGTTGAACTAGTCTAAAGTTGACTTCTAAAGCCAACTCTTTGTAATTACAAATATGATAAATAATACAACATAACATAAAAAGGCAATGTTGTAAATTAGGTTCAGTTCATGTAGGCAAACTGAAGCAGAATTAAATAATTAGAAATAGTAGCTAAATTTGGTGAGTAATTTTCATCATTTGGAGCAGCCACCTCTTTTCACTTGAATAAGTGTGTTTCAAGCTCCTCAATTATCTGGATAATTATAATAACTTTCAGTTTCACTTCACATTCTAAAAGAAAGAAATAGAAATGTTTTTATTTTTAGTTTTTTAAGAGAGAGAGAGAATGTGTGAGCAGGGATGGCCAGAGGGAGAGGAAGAGAAAATCTTAAGCAGGCTCCATGCTCTGTGTGGGCAGTGCTCAATCCCATGATTCCGGGATCATGACCTGAGCAGAAATCAAGAGTAAGATGCTCAACCGACTGAGCCATCCAGGAGTCCCAAGAAATGTGTTATTTTAAAATCTAACAATTATGGTATGTGTATTTGTGTTGTTTTATAAATTGTCTTATATGCGAAAACTAAAAGTGTTGGAGTGAATTCTAACACATATCCTGGCTTAGCCAGTTATTAACTATGCAACCTTGGAAGATGCTTTCTTAACTCTTTTGAACTTCAATTCCTAATGAATACAATGGTTGTAATAATACCTCATAATATTGGAGTAAAGATTAAACAAGACATAATTTATAAATATTTGACAGGTTGGATACGATCAATAGATATTTTCTTCTTGGATGAAATAATTAAAAATATCACAAATATAATAATATTCATTAAGTCAATAAAAGCAACACTAAAATGTGCCTACTATCTAAATTGATGTTTTTGAATATTTAACATGAGCTCTGAAACATGTATCTTTGTGGATCTTTTGAAAATAATATTATTGCACCTTGATTCTCAATTCTGCTCACAAATGGAAAGATCGATAACACGCTAAATCTTGAACAGCAGGCAAACCAGTTTTCACATATACTGAGATTTAGAATTATTCTTATTCACAATAGTTTTGTCATTCTCATTATGGCTGATTTGAGTTAATATTAAAACAAGTCTGCTTTTTATTCATACCTATCACTAAGAAGCAAGATACAAATATCATGGAATGGGCCTTGGATCTTGGAGAGGCATACTGAAAACAAACACTATGAATACCGATTTTGTAGGTAAGTATAATCAAAATGCTTTCTCTTGGATTTGCATCCATAAAGTTTTATTTGTCAGAGTTTGTTCATGGGCAGGTATTTCTCAGAGAACAGTAGTGAAAAAATTTCCATATCGTATAAATACTGAGAGAAAAATTATGAAAGAGTTTGTTTGGCATGGGAGGGAAAAAATGGGTGCTATGCTCTAGAATTGTCTGTTAGGTCTTGTTGGCTTGCCGTCTTGTCCAAGTCTTCTGTTTCCTTAATTGACTTCCTGCTCATTTGTTCTACCAATTATTGTGAATGGGTATTAAAGTCTAATTCTTATTGTTGAATTATCTATTTCCCCTTTCAGTTTTTCAGAATTTATTTTCAGGAGTGTCTGTCATGGATTTGAAAAAGGAAATATCCCAGGTCTCCTTCAGTTTCTACTTTATATGGATTTTCATATATGGGTTGTTTTATCTCATGACATTCTTACCGACTTCAGTCTTTCCTTTGCTCACTGTTAACATATTCACTTTCTGAATGTATTACGTGGGTCGTTTCCACCTCTGCTCGCCAATACCTCTATCTAGTAACATAAAGTCCTTCGTATGGCATGCACAGCCTTGAATAGCACTGTACTATCTGTAGCTCTGGCTTAGCCCTGTCTGCCGTGACAAAATGCCATACACCGGGTGACTCATACAACAGAAATTTGTTTTCTTACAGTTCTGGAGGCTAGGAAGTCCAAGATTACAATGCTTCCATAGTTGGTGTCTGGTGAGACCTCTCTTCCTGGCTTGCAGGCCAACTGTCTTCATGCCGTTCCCTCCTAGGGTCTTTTCTCTGTGTGCTCATAGAGAAGGAGAGATCTCTAGTGTCTCTTCCCCTTCAGCCCTATCTGATTAGTATCTCACTCTTTTGACTTCATTTAACCTTGATTATCTCTGTGTAGGACCTCTCTCCAAATACTATCATTTAGGGGGTAGGGTTTCAAGATGTGATTTTTATAGGGACACAGTTCAGTACATAACCTATATTATTTAAGATTAGGCTCAGATGACAGTGACAGAAAGTCCCCAAATAACAGTGGCTTAAAAAACTAGAAATTTATTTTTCCCTCATGTGAATTTAGGTAGTTCTGAGATGGTCTGTCTCTCCACGGTGCCGAGGACCCATGTTCTTATTTTGTTTCTCCTCTACCCTCAAAAAGAGTTTGTTTACTGCCTTTAAGAGACTTCTGACAGCTGTGCATGCCGTTTCCAGCAATTAGCCATTGCCCAGAACTTAGACACATGGTCACATCTAACCGCAAGAAAGTCTTTTATTTGCAGGTGTTGGTTCTGTTACTGAGGAAAAGTGGGGATATTGCCTATTGTAGGACAACCATCAGCTACTGCTACAACATTTTCTAGCTTTCCTTTTTCTCCAGCTAATTTCAACATATACCCTAAGCCGTAGCTAACCTGGATTACATTTCATTTCATACACCTTTGTGTTTTACCATCTCAATGTTTCCTTATGCAATTCTTGTTTCCTAGATTGCATCCCCGGTTTAAGGTAGATATGACAGAACTTGGCCATAGATCCTTCACAAGAGAGGGAAAACATTTCGTCTTTCCGCACAAATCTGGCTGAAATTCACTGTAAGAACTTTTTCTCTGAATAATCATGGTCTACTCTGAACTGTAGTCACTGACAAAGCTGTTTGCTCGAATGTAAAAATGCCTGATTTATTATTGTTCTGGTGAGTGATTTGTATGCAGTGGAGAATTGTTGATCATGGTAATTTTAAAGTAAAAAGAACTTGCTTTCAGAAGAATGTTTTATGTTTCATTTAGAATTCTCCAAAGCAAATTATATCAATTCTATAGTTTGTTTTGGTGTGTATATTGCCTAGATTGCACTACAGAAATATTTTTTGCTTTTTTTTTTAAAGTTTCTTTATTTATTTTAAGAGAGAGAGAGAGAATGAGAGAGAGCAGGGGAGAGGCAGAGAGAGAGGGAGAGAAAGAATCTCAAGCAGGCTCTACATTGTCAGCTCAGAGCCTGATGCGGGGCTCAAACTCACGAACTCATGAGATCATGATCTGAGTTTAAATTAAGAGTTGGACACTTAAATGACTGAACCACTCAGGTGCCCCTAGAGAAATATTTTTACACTGTTTTGAGTAAATGACTATTTTTCATTGTTAAGATAATTATTTCCTCTTGTGATGGATAGTCCTTAATTTTTAACTTGTGTAGTAAATATTAGTTGGTTTGCCCATTATTATTATCCTACCAATATTCTAAAGAAAGTTATTTCTAAAGTTTCAAAGAACCCCTTTGTCAACTTTGTTAGAAATATATATATTTTTTTAATTAAAAAAAATTTTTTTGAGAAAGAGAGAGAGAGAGAGAGCATTGAGAGCAGGGGAGGGGCAGAGGGAACAGGAGAGAGAGAATCCCAAGCAGACTCCCTGCCCAGAGCAGAGCCCCACACAGAACTTGATCTCATGACCCTGAGATCATGACCTGAGCTGAAATCAAGAGTTGGGACGCTTAACCACTCAGTCGACCGAGCCACCCACGTGCCCCATGTTAGAAACATTTTCTAGATAAAGTGACAATCATAGATATTTTCTAAATTTTTCACTTTATATATAATTTTTTTTTAATTTTTAAATTTCCCCACCACTAATGGGTAGAATAATTGTCATTAGGAAGGTACTCATTATTAAGGAAAAGAAATACAACATGTTTATCGGTAATGATTGATATAGATTTCTCTCTATAGCTTACTGAACTCTAGACTCCTGTCTTGAAACACCTCCCTTAAAAACCCTGAAATTTTATAGAGCATAACTTTGCATCATGCATTTGTTTTGCGTTGTGGGTTCCATCAGTCAGGATAGATGGAAGTTATGCTCTGGAAACAGACGATTTCCAATCTTCGCTGTTTTAAACAAGAGTCTCTTTCTTATTCATGCTACATGTTCAACTGAGGGTGGCAGTGGGCTCAGCTCAGTAGTCACTGAGGGACCTAAGCTAAGAGAGGCTCCAACCCAACACATATTTACAATCTCAATGGCAAGGGAAAGAAGATATGTGCTTAAAGATTCATCCTGGAATGACACATGCCACTTCTCTTCGCAGTTTATTTGCCAAAGCAAGCTACAAAGCTACATCTCAATTCAGTGGGGGCGGGGAGGTATAATCCTTTCACAGAAATCAAGTAATTTGTGAACAGTGACACGGTTTACAACAGCCTTGAGGCAGACAAGTCTTACCTTTGGGGAATGTTTGATGGAATGGAAATAAGACAAATTTACTGATATAAACTTGTGAAAGAATATTTCAAAGGAAGACAGATTGGTAGAGTTGAACAACTACCTGTTACCAACAATGTTGAAACTTTGTTTAAAACTGAAACTCATGGTTTGGTCTGAAGTTTGAGATGCATGTAGTTTGGTAAGTGGGCTCCGGAACAAGATCTCTGGATTGAGGTAATTAAATTCAAGCTTACTTCACAAGATACTAGTCAAGGAAAATAGCAAATGTATTAATCTAGTTAAGTGAGATCTCTTTAGAATGATCAGAATGAGCATTTTCTAGATCGTGCCTGTATTTTCTAGCCAAATCAATCGTTTACTACCTATGTAACAAGCGTTCATAGCTCAAGGACACTAAGATGCTTGGAAACTAGTGAAAGAGCTTGAAATATACCCTTAAAGGAAATTTGCAAATACTAAAAGAGCTAGTCCATAACCACATCCATTTTTTCGTTCATTAAAAACTTTTCGTGTGATCACAATCACAGGAACCCAAACGCTCTCACTTTCCTTTGAAAAATACTAGATAAATACAATTGTTATTATTTATTGGGTACCCACTAGGTGTCAGGAATTATCAGTTAATTGTTTTGAATTCTCACAAAACTGTGTAAGATATTAGCCCTTTTAGGATAAAAAAAAATGAGTTTCAGGAAGTTAAATCATTTTCCCCAGATTTTCTAGCTATTAAGTGAATTTTTGAGATTTAAATAAACTGAAGTCTGCCTGATGTCAAAATCAGCCTCCTTTCCTCTATATCACACCACATCTTTCTAGTAAATTATACAAAAACTATGGTGCTGTATTCTCTTTGCATATTTTGCTTTTGAAGTTGACGTTGCTGACAGTGTGATTAATTAAACATTCACCAGACACGATTTGTTCCTGAAAGAATGTGAAGGTTGGGTGACTTGCTCAGATTATTCACTGAACTCTTTCCTCTTTATTTTATAGACCCATCCTAAGTTGAGGGTGATGGTTCCCCCAATAGATCTGAACACAATTTCTATGACTGCAGTAGTTTACAAAGTCTAGCTCTGTAGAAAGATATCTCAAGGTGCATCTGCTTAAGAGGCCAGTGCTAATCTATTTTTTCAAGTAAAACTACCTGGCATCGCATAGTAATATTTATTACTCTCTCCTACTTCCTTTTCTTTTGCTATTCTAAAGCTTGACTGTATGAGAGATTCCATCTAAAACCCTTGCTTTCACCCTATAGATGAGAAAACTGAGAAACAGTAAGGTTAAATGGTGTATTACAGTCCCGACCGAATCAACCAAGCTCGGCAGTTTAGTCTTCTCAATGTGCCAATGTCATATTTACTCATTGTCATCTACTTCTCTTTTCTTGGAAAAGTGAACTCTTGTTTATCCATGTGACATTAAAATGCCAATTTAAAAACCTCAGATCTTGATGATAGTGAGAAAACTAGCCATAAAATGGAAACATGTGCTGCAATGAATACATCCAATAGAAGATCTAAATAAAATACATACCGAGCTTTTATAAACCAGTAAGTAAAAGATGAATACAACAGAATAATGAATAAAGACTTGGATAGGTACTTCACAAATGATGATATCCCAAAGACTGGCTTTATCTCATTAACTTTCGGGGAGATAGATATTAAAAGCACAATGACACATCAGTTTGTACTCAGCATAATGGCCAATTTTAAAAATAAATGAACCAACAATGAAAAAAACACACTCGACAAGTACTAACAAGGATGTGGTCTATTCAGAACAATCATACGCGGAGGGTGAGAATGTAAAGTGGACTGGCTATTTTGGAAACTCTACTTTCAGTATTTGTGAATACTGAGTGTGTGACTCAAATAATTATAGTCCTAGGTATACGCCCAAAGGATATATGTATATCAGTTTATCAAGACATAGACTAGAGTATTCACAGCAAGCCGTTATAATGGCACAGTGATAAAACTATCCAAGTGCTCATCAACGATAGAATGGGTAAATTGTGATATTGATGTACAACAAGAATGAACACACTGTAACTACATGAAATCATGTGGGTGAGTCTCAAAAGATAATAATGTAAAAGAAACCAGATGCAAAAAAAGTAGGCACTGTGTGGTTCCATTTATACGAAGTTCAAAAACAGCAAAAACTAACATAAGTGTTTGAAGTCAGAATGGTGGTCACCTTGAGAAATAGGGAATGAGGGGAGGGTAACGAATGGGGTGATAAAAATATTCTGATTGTTGACCTGAGTTAAAGTTAAATAGTTGTATTTACTTCATGAACAGTCATGAAGCTGTGCACTTATGATTTGGGCACTTTTAAAATGCCACATTTAAAAAAATGTACTTAATTTCAGGTGTGTGTTTTTTCTTTCTCTCAAACCTTCTCGGACATTACAATTCCTTTGATTTGCCCGCTTATACAAAATACACTCCTGGCCATTGCTTGCTCCTTAGATGAGATATACTCAAGGAATATAGCAGGGTAAGGTTGGCCAAATAAAATCTTAATTAGAAATTAATATGACTCAAATGTAAACAGCCCCTACATTATATCACTCTCTTGAGCCACTCTTTATGAATGTGAGTAATTGAGAATTGTTTATCTATAGCTTGTTGTTGGAGAGATTTCCCAATTAATATTTCTATCAAGTAGGCAGAAGAATTAATTTCGATTGTAATAAAATACTGAGCCCAAGAATTTATATCCCATCTTATTAGGTTATTCTTTACCCTTATTGTTCTATATTTTCTCTCTCTTTTTATCCACTGCAAGAAAACATTTCTGTTCACTTAATGGATTTCAGACCTTTTAAAAATATTCAGATCCATCTGATATTTATCTTGATTTGGATGTCATTCAGAGTGTTTGCAATGAAAAAGATTTTCTATATGCTTTTCTAATATCTAGTATCTGTCACTGCCACTAGACTGATATGCCTTGGTTTCGTCTTTCCTTTTGATGAAATGTTTCATGAGAATATGAGACGCGTAATTGTGCATTTTTAAAAATTAATTTCAAATATTAGTTAAGGCTGTTAGATTTAGAGACCAGGTTTATTTATCTAGATAGAAATAACAGCGTGGTGTAATTTTAAATACGATTTTTGTGTAACCATTAAAAAAGTGATACAGGTGGTAATTAAAGAAACCCATTTGTGATCTACATATTCATGCAAAATAAAATTCCAGAATCAAACTACTACCCAGATGGGGTCTTCAAAGACTCTGATTTTGCTTTAGTGCATCTAGAGCATTCAAATATGCATGAAAACTTTTTATATTCATTTTCACTGATGATCAAATAGATGAAGAACGGAAGGGGCAGTTTGTCATTTTTTTTTTATGTGACTGCAGTGAAATATTATTGGTAATTATAGCATATATTTTATCCAGACGTTAGCTTTTTTCTTGCTCAGTGCAAACCCCTCCACATCCCCCAGAGTTTAACTTTCTCTAGCATCATCGAAGAGAAAGGTGCTATCTTTCGTTCACGCCCGGATGACTGACTCTGTTGCCCTCTTTGCGTTCCTCTCACCCCTTCTGTGGGCCTTGGATTATCTGGCCCTTTCTTTTCTTTAAGTATCAATTATTCAAACATTTTGTGCCAGTCTTAACAGAAAATTTGGCTGTAAAGCATTTCCTACTCATTACATGATACACTGGTCTCTCTCTCGTCTGTGTCTGGCTTCCAGATTGGTAGTCTCCCTGTGTTTCTGCTAAGAATCTCCTCCCATTTGAGGCTGCTCAACACCACTGCCCCTACCCCTTCCTTCCTTCCTTTCTTTCTCTTTCTTTCTCTCTCTTTCTTTCTTTCCTTCCTTCCTTCCTTCCTTCCTTCCTTCCTTCTCTTCTTTCTTTCTTTCTTTCTTTCTTTCTTTCTTTCTTTCTTTATCTTTCTTTTTTTCTTTTCTTTTTATGTAGAACAATCAGAGCTATCTCTGTCCTTTTCCAAACTAGGCCCTGAGGGCCTCAGCATTGAAACCCAAGTGGTCTGTCAAGGTGTTTTGCTAAACAAAAGGCCATCTACTCCAGAGAGAGATTATGCTTATTCTTTGGAAGTATGAGTGATTTCAGTCAGCTCTCTTTCCCCCTTCTCTGTTGCAAATACATGTACATAAAATGTCACAGAAGAGTCTTTGTCTTTTCCTTCTCACAGTCACTAATACCACTAATCAGACACACTACCATTGTTTAACTAGGCAGAGTCTTTCCTTCCATTTATAAGTTTGCCCCCATAACAGCTCTCTTGAATTTCACTGTGACTGACAACCAGGAGAAGGTGATGATGCCTTTGGCCACCTATCAGTGCCAAGAACAGAATCAGAAAAATACCATGATCATAAATGTTTCGTGGAATAAAAATTATCAATGAAATGCTAGATTAAACATCGCTGGACGTGGCTTTTATTTTACATAACTAAACTATAGAATGATTGAATTAGTATTTGTATTTAACTTCCAAATGCCAATTAAATTTGACACACGCCGCTTCGAAGTCAATAATTCCCAATGTCCGAATAGGCTGAAATTCAGAATCGCATGTGTGCATGAGTATGTGTGCTTGTCATGTGTATACATGCAGGGGTGCACATTTTTGTATGTGTGTATTTGGAACAAGCCTCCCTCCAACCTGTCCCAACTAACCACGATTTAATACACTGTCTTTCCCAACCTTACTAAGAATAACTGCTGTAATCCAGCATTACAAAGTGTTTAGCTATGTGTTAGTTACAAACTTCTTTTATAATTATATTCAATGAATTAATTTGGCAATTTTGGTTCAAACTGTTAATATCATTGTTGATTCTGATTTTAATGTCTTTAATTATTATTGGAAAGTGTGCTCTTAATTGACCACTCTTATCCTTTAAATCTGCTAGAAAGTCTAAAAAAAACCCTACAAAAACAAACACATGAAGAAAAAAAAATCTTACACTCTTTATCAGCTTCCTCCATAATTAAAATTTTTTAATTTTATTCATTTTTCTTTGAATACATGCATAACAAAGTTTGAAAAGTGTAGAGTAGGAAGTAAATTTTCCTTTTAGTCCTGTCTCCAGCCACTAAGTCCTTTCCTCAGAGGGCTGTTTCGATTCTTTTAATTCCATAAGCCTTCTGTATGTCCACAAGCATAATTATCTGCCTATCTAGGGGCACCTAGGTGGCTTGGTCCGTCAAATGTCCAACTCTTGATTTCAGCTCAGGTCATGATCTCATGGTTCGTGAGATCAAGCCCTGCATGGGGCTCTGTGCTAACAATGTGGAGCCCACTTGGGATTCTCTGTCTCCCTCTCTTTTTGCCCCTTCCTTGCTCCTGCTCTCTCTTTCCCTCACTCTTTCTCTCTCTCTCTCAAAATAAATAAACTTAAAAAAATCTGCCTGTCATCTATTCATCTATATACTTTGTAAAACACCTGTATATCTTGCAAAAGTTAAAAATTGCTCCAAAATTTTCATTGTATGATATCATTAAGTTTATTATGATGGGCACTTGATTTGCTTCTAATCTTGGGCTATTGCAAACAACAATGCAGTGGAGATCCATCTACATATGTCATTTTATATATACGTGTGTTTTGGTGGGATAAATTCCTAGAAGTGGAATCGTTAAGTATGCTGAATTACTCTCCACAGCAGTCATAACCAATAACAACGATACCTGCAATGTGGACCTCATACCAAAAATCTATGTAAATTATTATCGTAATTTTATCTTCACAACGCTTCCATAAAGTTTGTATTGTTTTTCTAAGATAAGATGAAGAAATTGAGGCTTGGGTTGCTTGGGGGCTTGCTCAAGATTCCACAAGCGCCCGAGTCAGAGCCCTTTCCAACATAGTCTTTTCTCTTTTTCTTAAAGATGTGGAAGAAGCTGTCTTCTAGACTGTTAAGTCCTGCGACTTGTCAGAATCCAGAAGGTAACTCAGGACATCCCTGAGATGTATCATGGTTTTACTATATCAAAGAGTCTATCCCTGTTCTCTATTCTTTCGGGGTGCAGAGAAAGCATATCTATATCTGTATCTATATCTATATCTATATATCTATATCTATACACACACACACATACACACATACATATTTTATTGATGTTAAAACATGAGATTTGCTATGTAAGATCATCTCTGCCTCTTTGTCTGTAAAACAAAAATTTGGGCTAAATTATCTTTCAGAGTTGTATTTTAAATATAAATAGGTCAGTTAACTAAAAGTTTTGAATTATTTTTTTTTTATTTTGGAAAAAATTCTTTCTAGTTTAACATGTGAAGCCATAAAGACTACATATCTTCCGGATTTGGTAATACATGGTATTTCTCTCTTTCTTGGCAATGCTGTATATTGTTTTTTCTATTAGAATCCTATCATTTCCCTGTCCTAGGCATATTAAGTGGGTGCACACCAAGGATGATTTAGAAGAAGTATTTGGCTGTCTTAATGGTCTGGTATCACATAGCATACTTTACATGGTGTTACTCTAGATGATACACATTTATAGAGGAGACATTTAATTTGTCATGGCATATGTGCTTTAAAAAAACATGCTGATAATTGTGTGATTGGTTCTTTCACATGTTTCAAGAAAGGGTTACCAAGTGAGTGGTGTAAAGGATGGCTGTGCTTCCCTGAGTTTTGCAAATGCTGCCTCCACTTTGTCCTTGACCCAATTTTATTTCATTTTATTTTAAATTTGGGCTTAAAAAATAAGTACGAGTTTTGAAAGCAAAGTTAAAGTAAAGGTCAGAGATGATTCTCTTTTGCTTGGTCTTCTCAAGTTTGGAATTCTGTTTATGAGAAGTATTTGCAGAAAAGGGTTGGAAGGGTAATCATTTCATTTCCCTTCTCTTCCAATAATATGAAATGAAGTAACTGCAGATTTTACAGACTGAAGTTCATACTGGAATTGTTCTATGGTAGATGCATTTAATTGATTAATTAAATTACTTGCTCCCTATTTTAGGGAAAAAAAAATGAGTTAAAGAAAGCATCTTGGCCATTTGTTTAGGTTTATGAGACACAGTGCATGCCTACTGGGTAAGGAAGTTTATTTTTTTCCTCTGATTTAATTTCCCTAATCTTTGGAGTCTTAATAAATTCAGGTCATTGGAGAAATTATAGGTGGAGAAAATAAAGTCTAAGAGTCAAATAAACACAAGCCCAACACACCCAGAAACCCAAATTAGAGATAAGGAATATATGAATAATAGTTAGAAAATATTTCCTTTTTTTGTGTGTGCTCCTTTCTCTTTCTTTTTCATGATCTTTTAAAGATTTGCTTTTGTTACTTTTAAGCTAAACAATATGTTTTCCCCCTACATCTCTCCTAAATGGAAATTTACCTTTGGGGGGGAAAAAAAAAGCTAACAGATTTACTACGTTAATTTGCTCTATAGATATTTTGGATTAATGGGAAGTTGCTTATGTTTAAGAAATTTTTTTAATGTTTATTTATTTTTGAGAGAGAGAGAGAGAGAGACAGAGTGCAAGCAGGGGAGGGGCAGTGAGAGAGGGAGACACAGAATCTGAAGCAGCTCCGGGCTCTAAGCTGTCAACACAGAACCCCACATGGGGCTCAAACTCATGTACCGCGAGATCATGACCTGAGCCAAAGTTGTTCGCTTAACTGACTGAGCCACCCACGTGCCCTGAAGTTGACTATCTTAAAAATATTCCTAATGCACAGGGAAAAAACAAGGATTCAGGTTGATTATTGCCCATCTGTTCTATAATCCTTTGTGGAAAGTCTTAGATCTTAAGAAAAATCTGTGGGTTCAAAGGGAAAAAGTAGAAAAAATAGGGAAAGAAGTAAAGCATGGATGACACTCCTGCTCTCAGGGCGGGGCAGTAACAGGGAAGGCTGAGCAGAAGCCCGGACCCACAGCCCCACTCAGCCATAAGGAGCGCCTCTCTCCCTCCCTGCCCAGTGGGAATTTAGGAGTTTCACCTGTTTCAGTTTCAGCTATGATAAGGTTACTCATCATACCAAGAACCAGGAAAGCCTCAACTGAATGAGAAAGAATAACCAACAGATGACAACCCTGAGATGACAAAGATGTTGAATTAGCTGATGAGGATTTTAAAATGGCCATCATAAATAATAATGCTTCAAGGAGGAATTAGAAATAGGGCTTGATACAAATAAAAAAAAAATAGAAAGTCTCAACAGAGAAATAAAAGAAATAGAGAAAAATTGAAATTTTAAAACTGAAAAATAAAGTAACCCCAAGCCAAACCAAACAAAAAAACAAGCAAAAATTTTACTGAATGAGCTCAGAAGAAGTATGTATGAAGAGAACAGAAGAAAGAATCAATGCACTTTAAGATGAAGACAATAGAAGTTACCCAAACTGAACATCAGAGAGAAAATAAACAGGAAAGAAGTGAACGGGCCTCAGCTACATTTGAGACTGTAACAAAAGATCTAACGTTTATCTGGTCAGTATCCCAGAAAGAGAGTTAGAGAATGTAGAGTTGGGAGAGGATTAGAAGAAATAGTGGCTGGAAATTTCCCAAATTTGGCAAAAGATATAAACCTAGAGATTCAAGAAGCTGAACAAACCCTAAACAGTATAACCCAGAGACATCTTGGTCAAGACACATCATTATCAAAGTCCTGAAAGCTAAACACCAAGGAAAAACTTTAAAAGCAGTTAGAGAGAGTTGGTACCTTACCTATAGGGGAAAAGAATTCGAATGACAGAGAATTTCTGATCAGAAACCATGGAAGCTAGAGAAAGTGCCACAACATTTGCAAGCGCTGAAAGAAAATAATTGCCAACTCAGAATTCCATATCTATGGAAAATATCCTCCAGGGATGAAGGTAAATTAAAACCATTTTCAGATGAACAAAAACCAAGAGAATTTGTTGCCAGCAGAACCACCCTAAAATAATGACTTTAAGAAATTTTCACACAGAAGGGAAATAATATAAGAAGGTACATTGGTACAATGAAAATGGACAATGGGAAGAATAAAAATATGCTCCCTACAACTGATATTCTTTTTTGAGTTTTCTATGTTATATTTGGTGGTTTTCAATGTCTGATGTAGTTCTCGTTGTATATAGAGGAGATATTTAAGATAATTCCATTATGAATGGGGGAGGAAAAGGGACTTAAGGGGAGTTAAGATTCCTATTTGTCACTTGTACTGTTAAAGTATCAACACGAAAAGTTGTGAAAATTATGTATGTGAAAGAGTGTAGTACTTAGAACAACTACTAAAAAGCTATACATAGAGGCACCTGGGTGGCTCAGTCGATTAAGCATCCAATTCTTGATCTCGGCTCAGGTCGTGATCTCATGGTTTGTGGTTTCGGGCCCCACATGGGGCTCTATGCTGGCAGTGTATAGTATCTGTCTCTCCTTGTCTCTGCCCCACCCCCACTTGTGCTCTCTCTCTCAAAATAAGTAAATAAATAAACTTAAAAATAAAAAGCTGTACAGAGAGATACATTCAAAAAGTACTGTAGGTAAATCAAGATAGAATTCTAGAAAAGGTCCAAACACAAAGCAAATGAATAAAGAGAACCATTGAAAATTATTCAAGGAATATTTAAGAAGACAGCAACTTTTCACACGTAATGGAAATGATCACTCAGGAAATTGCTTTCTTCCTAAAAGTCAGTTGAAGGGTGATGCATTAAACCACGTGCGAATTTCACCTGAAGAGGGATAGGCAGTAGGTAGGTTTGGAACTGAGGCCACTGAGAGATGGAGATCAGGCTTATAGGAAGCTGTTAGGGTGAGGTGCTTCGTAAAGGTTGAGAACAACTCTAAGCAATGGAGGAACTGGGTCAGAGAAATGATATAGAAAAGAAGCACCAAAAGGAGATGTAAGCAAGGGAGTTTTGGTTATTTCACATTTTTGCCCAACATGAACCTTTCATCCAAGTTGGAAGGAAGCTCCTTTTCTATTATTTCTCATATGTCCTGTATGTTCCCTTATATTATCATTTTCTCCTCTCTTAACATTCAAAGGTATTATACATTAAGTTGTATTATAGACTAAGTAGGTTATTATGGAGGGAGTGTGAGCCAAGCTTTTGTGAACGCATTACTTTTTTTGGCTAAATAAGTTTTGAGTTCCAAACAACAGACTCAAAACTAGTCTTTCGGACCGCTTTTCTGATGGTTGGAAACAGATGGGTTCTGCTGAGATCGATGCTCAGCACTAATGTTCAGAGAATATCCTCTCATGGGAATTTATCAGAAAGAAGTGAGCAGCTATTTTATTTAGCTGATTATAATGGAGAGTCGAACTATGGATACTTTTCACATGAGGCTTCAGTAGCTGCAGTGTTCTGTAATATATTAAAAGA
This sequence comes from Lynx rufus, assembly GCF_022079265.1. Lineage (NCBI taxonomy): Eukaryota > Metazoa > Chordata > Mammalia > Carnivora > Felidae > Lynx > Lynx rufus. Next base: position 75,822,911 of record NW_025814834.1, read on the forward strand.
AAGAGTCAAACCTTGATCTTGGGGTCCAGGGTTGGGGTGGAAGCACCCCTTTGCATTGAACGAAGTGGGCCCTTCTCTAGGCCAAGTGTCAAGAGGGAATAGGGAAAGACACGTACCTCTGTTGAAGATGATTTTTCTTTTAAAACTACACTGCCCACAAAGCATTTTTAGCTTGGGTAAAGTATACAATGACAGAGAACAGCTATAATTTTCCTTCTCTTTTTCTTTCTTTCTTTACTCCTCCTTCTTCCCTCCTCTTCCTTCCTTTCTTCTAAGGGCAAAGATGCAACACCATTTTCCCAATCTACTGCTTTAGATCTTGGGCCCAGATTGCCTTTTTGTAACTCTCAACAGGTTGGACTTTATCAGCTACAAAAGGACTTTATGCCTGCAAGCATAATGTGTCCATTTATGTTGAAATCCACTGATTTCCCAGCTGTCGTTAATGACTACTGTTCAGTAAACTCTATTATTCTTTTTACCAGGAAATAATTTTTTTAAATTAGTTTTCATACGATTGAGATTCTATGTATCAACATGATGATTTCATTCTTAGTTTAGTCTGCTCTCTCTACTTTAATTCTACAGTACTAGAGTGAAAGGTAATAGAGTTAGGAAAACGTGGAATATAAAATATTATTGCTTTTTGTGGCCCTGGAATCATTTAACGAAGCACAATTTTTAGACACACAGTTCCTAGGAACTTACTAAATGAATTTCTTTAGAACATAAACAATCCTTTTGTCCCGCATATCTGAGAAGCCCAAATATGTAATTAGTCAGTCCTAAGTCGTTTCAAAATAGGTATGTTTCTTTCTTGTTTTTAATTGAAAATAATTTATTGTCAAATTGGTGTCCATAAAATAGGTATGCTTCAAATTGAGTAGGAGAGAGGCATTTTCTCGAATAATGGGTGTGTGCAGTTTTGCTTCTTTCAGCATAGAACCAACCCTGTAGAAGAAGTCCCAGGGTGTACCCTTGCGTTTACAGTAATTAACTCCTCAGGCGCTAGGGCCCTGTTGACTTTGAATCCAGTTTGTGATCAAAAAAGGAGCTGGCTGTTCAGTAATTATGCCAGACCAGACATCTTCACTAGAGGGGCTTGGTCTTGTTTTGTGAGTTATCTCGAGATGAATTGTCCATGATTTTCCTCATTATGTTGTCTTTGAGTGGGCTTGGGCAGTTCGGGCCACAATGTTGAGGAAGTGATTGGCAACACACTCAAATATTTTAAATGGATATTTGGAATACACCTTTGGGACAAATAACTATTTTCATATATTTTGAAGAAGTTCACTCAATTCACAATGAATAAGCGCTAAAGGCATTGCACAATTGGGTATAGTTGACCTTTTGCCAAGGGTTATTAATATGGCAGAGAGCTTTGGTAAGGGTGAGGGCTAGGCCTTGGAACTATTGGTAGAACAGTTAAGGAATACGGTAAATTATCACATTACATATTCATGTTTTCGTTTAAAAGACACTCCTGCATTTCACATTCCATCTTTGAAATATAAATTTAAAAAAAAAGAAGTTTTGTTGATGGCATTGTAATGGCTTGCCAAATGTAAGAAATAGGTCGAACAGGTTCCATCTGTGTCCATTGCACAAGATTCTCTACGCCCTACATTTAGCATATGAAGCGTGGATTTCGTTTTGCTTGTGGATGTGGAGGGAAGTCCTGTAAGAACTAGTAGGAGGGGTTTTTCTTTCCTCATGCCAGTCATTGTAATCTACTTATAGCAATTTTTCCTCACCCAAACCCCACCTAATAAGGTGTCATGTTATGGGTATGATTTATGAATCTGATTTGAGTACTTCCTAAATCAGATGAAGTGTAAAACAAGAGAATTTGTGAGTCAGTGAAGAAGAATTCATTTGCCTATAATACTGTCTCCGTTTAAAAAAATGTTTTTTAAATGTTTATTTATTCTTGAGACAGAGAAAGACAGAGTGTGAGCAAGGGAGGGGCAGAGAGAGAGGGAGTCACAGAATCTGAAGCAGACGCCAGGCTCCAACCTGTCAGCACAGAGTCCGACGCGGGGCTTGAACCCACCAATGAGGAGATGATGACCTGAGCCGAAATCGGATGCTTAACCCACTGAGCCACCCGGGTACCCCTGTAATACTGTCTCTTAATCAAAGTCTTATATTTAAAATGTTGAAATAATGTTGAAGTAATCCACCCTTGTGCTGTAGCTGTCGCTGTAGCCGTGACAAAAGTGGCCCTGACACACGGCTGCTGCTGGGTTAGCAGGAGTAGAGCTACCTGAGCCCAGAGGTAGCGCTGTGCTTCTCACACTTCCCCCTCCCCTGCTGTTGTCAGGAATTTTCTTTATGTTTTCAACAATCCAGACGTGTTTCTTTTCCTGGGGGCAACCTCCTTGAGTGAGAAATGTAGTGAGAAGTGTGGCTACAGCATTTTGGTTGAAATGTGCTACGAACACAGCCAGGTATTTTTTTTCTCTTCCTTCCATAGGATTTGGTATTTCTTTAGTCTTTTAAAGTGAAACCATAACATGGTGTTTGATTTTTTAACCATTACAATACGTGATAAATGAAATGGTGAGAATGTAAATATGTTTGCAGCAGCATGAAACCTTTTAATTTTAAGTAATAATGAAATTTGTTTTGCGGTCATGGACATATGCAGAGAGGGTTGGCAAAGATATTTTGCTTGAGACTCAAGAACCTGATAATAGGTGCAAAATTAAATAAGGTGTATGTCTCATTTGGAACGAGTAAAAGTGAAAGAACTGGGAAAAATTTGATGCAATTAAGCTGATTAAGATGTCGTATCACCTTCTTTTATGTGAAAACCATTTGTTCAAAGAAAGGAAATATTACCCTGTGAAGAGCATGGCTTCAATAAATATTTATTGAACTGTAATGTCCCATTTGATAAGAGTATCTCTCAACCCTGCTCAGCATTTTAATGATTCTACTGATAGCCGAATCGCTTTGCTTCTGAAATGTAGCAGGTGATTTGTAATTGTCCAGCCAAAGTTGGAATCAGTTCAGTTAGGACTCCCCCATGTTTATCCAATTGTAAGTAATGTCAAGAGGTGAGATGTTTGATGAAGGGGATATGATTTCTCATCTATGAAATGCTATTCTCATTTGTTCCTTTGGGGACTGTAGCTGTCAAAAGGAAAAAAAAAAAGACAAGCTGAAAAAAAGAAAATCTTTATCCAAAGAGTACCGCAGAAATACCTATTTAACCCAGATTTTAAAGACCATTTTATAATCTTGATTAAAAAATATAAGCACTTCAGGCCTTTCTAGTCAGCCACATAGAGTAAAATATGCTATTGGAGAGATCACCTGGTATTCGGTGAGTAACAAGTCAGTATTGATCACCCCTTATGAGTGCGGTGGCCTGAGAGCTTTTGGGTAGTCACATTTCATGGAAAAAAAACCATTGACTCTTACTTTTTTCCAGTCTCCCGTCTATAGATTTAGCCCCTGGTAGCTCTAGAATATCTTCTGGCTCTCTTAGCTTTCCAATTCTTACAAAATACTTTTGGTGTTCTCTCACAGGTAAAATATTTTATGTTACACAATTTTATGCTTCCAAGATGACACTATGTTGACAATAGTAGAAAAAATATTTGTGAAAGTTTTATATACACAGCTCGGTCGCACAATGAGTTTCAATCAAATGTCCTTGGTGTCTGAGCTATAAATTCTATTCTATAACACTGATAAAGCACAGTTTGGATATCTCATCTAAAAAATGGATTCAGTATTTGGATCCATTTGGAAAGCAGAGGCCTACCTGATTGTTTATAGATAACTGGGTTTTTTTTTTTTTTTTGTAGTTTTTGTTACTGATGTAAAAGACCACCTAAGCTAATGTTTATTTATCTGGAGGACTTCTTGGCAATTGATTATAAACACACATTTAATTAACAAATGAATCACATGGATTAGATTTATACTGCCAGGGTTTTTTATTTTAATCATTTTCAATTAATAATACAAAGCATTTACAGTTTTATTTAATTCATAGCTGTAGTTTTGAAGATAAGCTGTGCTGGAAACGATGGTTCAGCTTTTTAACTGGCTTTGGTTTGGTGCAAAGATCAACCCCACAGTAATTTCATCTTGGAAGTGTGTGTGTGTGTGTGTGTGTGTGTGTGTGTGCGTGTGGTGAGGGGGTGGGGAGAGAGGGGGAGAAATATGAAACTCTTCTTATCAGTTGCCTTTTGAATAACACTTTATTCTAGCCATCAGCAATGACAGTTTAAAAAAAACATAGAATACCAAAGAAGGAAGACATATGTTCCCTATTTTTATGAATAAGTATTTCAACAACAGAACTCAGTTCTGTTCATGGAAATAGCTTCTTATACATATCTCTAGGACTATTTAGGTGCTCTAGCAATATATTCTATTAACCATAGCCTGGGGTCTTCATCTTCCTAATCCCTGAAAGTTTTCCTTCGTTTTTTCTGTAACTGGGTAAGCCATAAACGCTAAGCATACTTTAAAATATTAATAACATAAAAACCTGCCATTAAATCATTTCTTCTCTGAGTAAGACATGCCCCTCAACAAATGTTTTTGTTAATGTTTATTTATTTATTTTGAGAGAGAGAGAGAGCGAGTGCACTTGTGTTGTACAAGCCGGGGCAGGGTAGACGGGGAGGGAGAGAGAGGATCCCAGCAGGTTCTGTGCTGTCAGCACAGAGCCCAGTGCAGGACTCGAGCCCAAGAACCGTCAGATCATGACCTGAGCCAAAATCAAGTCTCCGGTGTTTAACCGACTGGGCCACCCAGGCACGCCTAAACAATTTTTTTGATTGGATGAAGATACTCAGTGAGCTAGATCCTTCTAATGGGTGATCCACTTCTGAGACAAAAGGGGGCAATTCTGTAAGTTGTAAATCTTTTAGTTTATGAACAAGCCTTGTTTTGGGTATCAGAGCAGTGATTTAATAAAAGTAAATAAACACAACCTCAAAACACCTTCTTGTGCAAACTCTTTATAAGCGATGTGCTAGGCAAAAGATCAAATACACTAAAGGCATTTTATCCCTTTCTGTTAGGAGAGTAACCTAGGAAACAAACAGCATGGGTGTGTCTACTTATTCCCATGCTGTAGTCAACCTCCAAGGACTGATTTCTTTAGAGTAATGCTTGGCCCAGCAGTGAATTCTCTGACAGCCCTGTGATTGGTAAAGGCATCAGGATGAGGCAAAGAATGGAGGCATAGTACATATACCTCATTGGTAGGGGGAGCATGGCCTCAGGCTGATGAGGGTGTGATAACTCCGCAGGGCACCGGGGGTGGGAAGAGTTGGGGATGAACAGAACAAGTAACTCTCTGATAGTGTTTAAAGGGTTATACAAGAAGCATGGAACCCAGCTGTTCCATACTTTATGAAGGCCAGACAAGAAGGAATGGACTGAACTTGCAGTAAGAATTGACAAAGGAGGTTCTTAAGTACTGGAAACGCGCATGAAAGGCGGTTCTGTACTTGTCCCTTCACACACACATACATGCTCAGCTGTTAATCTCCGTTGACAGAGACCAGGCTGCAAGACCTTTGGAGGCCCTTCACAGTTTTATAGAAAGTCGAAAACTAACTGAATTGGGTTATGTGACTCCGTGAACAAAAAATTCTGGTAAACTCTTCTGCCTTTCCAAACCCAAGGTCTGAAAGTCCTTTCAAAACAGTCAGGATATGTATAGTATCACTGGGAAGATCTTCTTCACAAGCCTGTTACTTTCGTCTATTGTGAGCCAAATAGAGCGTTTCCAGTTACTATGCAGACATCTGGTCATTTGCAATTAGGAGAAGCCATTCACTCAACCATTCTTTTATTCATTTCCTTTTAAAACATCCTTTTGAATGGCTGTTTAGCTGATAGAGTCTGACTAATTTCACTAAAAAAAAGAATAACTAAAAATTTCTAAGCACATGCAATTATGTATACATATATATTTTATAAATTAAGATGATTTTCCTCATTTGTACATCGCTGAGCTCTCTGTCTTAGTGTAGATAAGCCTGGAAAGGAATGGATGAGCATTTAGGATTATATTGTATAGAGAGTTTTGTATTTTATTTTGTTAACGCATTGTCTATTTCACCAAAATGACATTGAAAACAAGATTTTTACTTGGTGGATACTAATTAGTGCTTTTCTCCATGTTAGAGATTAAGTTGCTTTCATTTTTTTCACTGTAATGAACAGTCCTTAGAATAAAAACTTAGAAAGAGAGTTGCTAAACCAAAGGGTAAGAACATTTTTAATGCTCTTAATGCTGCCAGATTGCTATTCAGAAATTCCATCAAAAGTGCCTGGAAGTGTCTTTTTCATTGCACCTTTACCAGTGTTAACTGTTAACAGCACTCAAGGTTTGGAATAACATTAAATGGTTTCTGATTTGAATGGGATTGATGAAATGATTAATATGTAGACAGGTTATCACAGGCATATGGGACTACCTCCCGAGCTTTTAAATGAAATCAATCCATCAAAAATGTTTTTGATTTCATTCACTCGTGTTCATTCACTAATTTGAGAAATACTAACTACGTATTCAATAAGCTCCTACTATGTGTCAGGCTGTGATCTCTATTAAAAAACTGGGTGGTGAAATTCCTGTGCTGTTCAGGTCACTATAATGTCTTGCCTAGTTTACTGCACCAGCTTTTCTCATGCACTCCCTGGATTCTTTCTTTCTTTTTTAATATTCACCACTGTGATGGTTAATTTTGTGTGTCAGTTTGACTTGGCCATAGGGTGCCCAGGTATTTGGTCAAACGTTATTCTGGTGTTTCTGTGAGGGTGTTTTGGGGTGAGATTAATACTAAATTAGTAGACTGAGTAAAGCAGATTGCTCTTCCTATATGGGTCAGCCTCATCCAATCAGGTGAAGTTACAAACAGGCTGACTACCCCGCTCCACCTCTGAGTAAGTGAGACTTCCTCCCACTTAATTACCTTTGGATTATAGCCACACCATTGGCTCTCTTGGTTCTCAGGCCTTCAGACTTGGACTTGAACCATATTACTGGATTTCCCAGGTTTTAGGCTTGCAGATAATGGATTGTGGGACTTTTCAGGCTTCATAATCTCATAAGCCAATTCCTTATAATAAATCTGTCCCTCTGTCTGTCTCTCTCTCTATAAATACACACACACACACACACACACACACACACACACACATCTCTCCTATTGGTTGTTTTCTTGGAGAACCTTCATACAACTATGATAGCTAGAGTGATCTCTTTGAGAAAAAATCAAATAATCCTGCTTTTCCCTGTGGAATTATTCAGTGAGTTCCCTTTGCCTTACAATAAACCTCAAACCTTTTAACATGGTTTCCTTCATGATTTAGCCCCTGCTTTTTAGCCTCACTTCTTTATCTGTCTCCCTCAGTTAGTGCACTCTATCCTTATTGTAATTTTTATATTCCCGTGAACACTCCATGCTTTGTGACCATGCTGGGCCACCTCTCGTGCTATTCCAGCTTCTTAGTCATGTTCTCTTCTTAGTCTTTTCTCTGCCTCATTTCTGTTCGTCCTTTTTGTCTCAGCTTACACAGAAGGTCTTCTAGGAATCTCTTTAAATCTCTTAAATCTACTTAAAGAGCCCCAGCTACTTTTCCCACGAGAGCACTTACTATATGTCATAGTTGCCCACTTCCTTACCTGATGTTGCCGTCGGCATTGAGAGTCCATGAAAGCAGGAATGCTTCTATCATTTTTACTCCAGAATCCGGCTTCTAACATGGTGCCTGCCATAATCTAGGCTCTTAATAGACACTTGAATAAATGAGTAGAGGTATTTGATGAGATTTTAGGGTTTCCTTTATATGCTCTATGATATTGCTGAGGTTGCAGATCAGTTGCTTTTTACTTGATGAGCCTGGTAACTCATTGAATACATATGAGTGAGTCATGGGGCGCCTGGGTGGCTCAGTTGATTGAGCTTCCGATTTCGTCTTAGGCCATGATCTCGTGTTTGTGGGTTCAAGCTCCTCATCGGCTCTGTGCTGACAGCTCACAGCCTGGAGCCTGCTTCAGATTCTGTGTCTCCCTCTCTCTCTCCCCACTCCTCCTCGCTCTCTGTCCCTCTCTGTCTCTCAAAAAAAAAAACATTAAAAATTAAAAAAAAAATAAGTATGAGTCATGCCATTGACATTGTTTACAATATTAGACAAATGCAATTCTAGAAGATTAGTCCCCCATCTGGTAGGTGGACTGTTCAGGTACAATACCCAGTGCATTCTGCTTTACCTGTGACTCCTTTCCTATAACTACGATTTCTATCAGTGATTCTAAACTGGGGACAGTTTTTTCCCCCAGAGGACATTTGGCAGCATCTGGAGGCATTTTGACTGTCATGGTTTGGGGTTGGAGTGAGGGTCCTGCCGGAGTCTAGTGGTCAGAGGCCAGGGATGCTGCTAATGGTCAACATTGCACAGTGTAGCCCCCACAGCAAAGACTCATCAGGCCCAAACTGTCTAGGAGGCCAAGGTTGAGAAACTCTATATAAACCCAGAGAAAGTTTATGAAGAGCAAGCTGTCCCATGTGATGGGTTCACTGTAGTCACTTGATATCTGTGGTCTTTCCAGGATGCTGCATATTATTTGACCATTGAAGGAAAAAAAACAAAGGCAGGGGACCAGGCAGCCAAATGATGCACTGTATTATTGCATGGGAGCTGTTTTGGTGCTGTATTTTAACTCATTAACATTTAAAAATTGTTATGCAGCAGAAAAATAATTATGTCCTTTTAACTGTTGAAACAGAATCCATTTTTTCCAAGCATACTTTTTTTAAGGGCATATTGCTAAAACACCAACTGTTTTACAAGCACAGTAATCACATTGCGGTTGAGTATATTGTGTTTTGTTAGGACACACTTCATAGTGTGGAAAATGCATTTGAAAGTAATTCTTCTGGGCACAGTTATGGAAAAGAACAAAGGTGTGCTTTAGTTTTGCAAGTGAACAGTAAGCTGCAGAGTGACCCCCTCTGGCAAATGAAACGTGCAGTGGTTTCTCCAGGTGGTTTCGGGAAAGTTCAATATCTGAGTCTTTGACCTTCACTCGAAGGAGTGAGGAAGCTAAAGAAAGAAAGCGGGAGATGGAGAACATTTAAGAGGCTCGGAATGCTTCAATCCCTTTCAAGAGAATAGTTTATCCTGTTCCTAATCAGCAGTTCTGTTGGGCCCCTTCGCTTTGCACTTCCGTCACCCAGGAAGGCGCTGCTTGTCGACCTGGTTTCACGGGCCTGCATATCCACATGTGGAATTTCAGGGGGTTTCTGAATCGTTGCAAGTGTGTCCAAGACTGGTGTGCGTGCCAATTTAAGAGTTTTTCTCAAGAGATGTGTTCACAGCTTTATCGGAATTTCAGAACGACGGTGACTTGAAAGAGTTTGAGACAGCTCTTTAGGAGATGAGCATGTCCTGCTCTAGATGGAGTTTCTACATTTGTGTGTGGAATGTTCAAAATGGAGCTGCTTCATCACTAATGGGGTCTCCAGCTACTCACCGGTCTGTAGAGCTGCTGTGGGATGCCTGCCTGTAAGATTTGCTTTGTGTTGTTTATTCTATTACTACACAAATGGGCCTGGACGATCATAATTTCTACACTGATAGATGACTTCCGGACTTTTATTCTCTGGTTTGCCAAAGATGAGTTATAACTCACCCAACGCTGCCTTCATCTGATTTTTCCGCCTTGAAGACAACCTCACTTAAATGAACACATAGCTCTCTTATATTGATGTACTGTAATTTAGGATTAAATATAAAGGAAATTTAATAAATACATTTTATTAAAACAAAAGTAATAATAATAAGAAGAAAAAAGAGTAGTGCAACTTTATGTATTCTTCCTACACATGGAAATTCTGGTCTGATCTTGATTATGTTGATGGCCTTGGGCTCATCTGTGTGTTCCTTAAAGGGTGAAAGCTGGTCTCCTTCCAGCTTCGTATGGCCAGGCACACTGCCATCTCTACACATTATCAGCCTGTATGTGGCACAGAGGGGGAGGTGACACTGGCTCCTATAATTTACTTTGGAAACATGCAAATTCGCTTTCTCCTATGAGATAATTATGCAATAACCAGGCATGGATGAATCCTCAGTTTCCCTTTCTTCATAAGTTGCTGGTGTGTCTGACTCTGGATTCTTGTGCAGTTTGAACAGTCACGTTCTCTAGACTGCTTGCATTGGGAGTGGAGCAAGGCAGAAGGGACTGCTGTGTTATTAATAAAATATTTTCCTACCCTCGACATTTCTGTGTTCTTAGGAGAGGATTATGTGATTTAAGTTTGTAGAGTCACAATTCAGTGAGGGCTCCTAGACTCATAAACAGGTAAACTCTGATGATCAGAATAAGGAAAGGTGGCAAACATTTTAAAACAAACTGACAGTAGAAAGGCCCTAAATAATTATATTTTGAAATGGATGCATTCTACTATGAATAATATTCACTGTACATAGGAAGTACTTATTCAGTGCTAAACTCTGAGGTTTTTCTCTTCATATTAGTTTCTGATTGTAAATCATGGGTTTACAATGTTTGATCTGTGTAGAAATTAAAAAACATAAATATTAAATGATAGTGCTAGTATAGCACTATAAGAATTTAGATGCAGTCTTTCTTTTAACTTAAATATCTCGAAAAAACACGTAAAACGGGGGGGCCTGGGTGACTCGGTTAAGTGTCAGACTTTGGCTCAGGTCAGGATCTCATGGTTGTGAGTTCAAGCCCCACATTGGGCTCTCTGCTGTCAGCATGGAGCCTCGTTTGGATCCTGTCTCTCTGCCCCTCCCCAGCTCGCTCTCTCTTCCTCTCTCTCAAAACTTAACACAATTTTTAGTCATAAGGGCTGTGGTTCAGAATATTTTATGGGTCATTTAAAGTTTGAGGAGACTTTTGTGTTTAAAAGTGACTTTAGCTTCAGACAACATTGGAGCTCTGGAGAGAGCTCAATCTACTTGTGCAGGTGGGGAAGCACTGGGAGCAGAGGTTAACCCAGGTTATAGTTGCATCGACATTAAGTGACAGGTAGTAATGCTCCACGTTGTCCTGGTTGTTCTACTGGGCATTTCACCAAGTTGGTTAAACAAACGCAATGGGAACCACTCCAAATGATCTACTTAAGGTCAGAACATGCCCTTTTGATGTATAATTTACATCAATGAAAGTAGTATACCAAGAACATACTTATATAATCACATCGTAGCAAGAGTAAAATAGTACTCACAGTCTTTTGTTGGGCTTCATGTTGACTTAAGAACACGTTCTTTCAAATTGCATTATTCTTAAACTACAACAACCTAAGGAAAACTTTTTTTTTTTAATTTTAGAAAGAGAGAGAGCGGTTGAGCAGGGGAGAGAGGCAGAGAGAGAGAGAGAGAGAGAGAGAGAGAATCTTAAACAGGTTCCATGCTTAGTGTGGAGCCCGACACGGGACTTGATCACTCGACCTTGGAATCATGACCTGAGCCTATATCAAGAGTTGGACGCTCAACCAACTGAGCCACCCAGGTGCCCCAGGAAAACATTTTTGAAATATCTTCCTTAATGTTTTAATTCAATAAATTACTTAAGTATTTATTGAGTGCTCCTGATATGTATATGCTACACAGACCATGGTAGCACGTGGACCTTGCTCTCTCACAACTTCCAAAGTAATTGGAGGAGGTAAAACATACGCCATGAAAAAGGAAATAAAGCAGCACTTTGATGCACTATTTAAAGTAATGGTCTTTAAGATGACAATGCAAGAGGGGCGCCTGGGTGGCGCAGTCGGTTAAGCGTCCGACTTCAGCCAGGTCACGATCTCACAGTCCGTGAGTTCGAGCCCCGCGTCAGGCTCTGGGCTGATGGCTCAGAGCCTGGAGCCTGTTTCCGATTCTGTGTCTCCCTCTCTCTCTGCCCCTCCCCCGTTCATGCTCTGTCTCTCTCTGTCCCAAAAAAAAAATAAACGTTGAAAAAAAAAATTAAAAAAAAAAAGATGACAATGCAAGAAATGGGACAAAGTAAGACACGCTTAGTTGCCATGGGATTTCAGAAGATAGAGAGGGAGAGAGCTTCAGGCTATGATAGAGAAGATTTTTTTTTTAGTATGAGGAGGTAGAATTAGAATTTACTTTTTTTAAGCTTATTTGTTTGTTTTTGAGAAAGAGAGAGAGTGTCTGTGTGTATGCATGCCCACGCGCAAGCAGGGAAGGGGCAGAGAGAGAGGGAGAAAGAGAATCCTAAGCAGGCAGGCTCCACTCTGTCAGCATGGAGTGACAGTGTCGAGCTGTTCATGGGGCTCGATCTCACGAACCTTGAGATCATGATCTGAGCCAAAATCCAGAACGGGACGCTCAACCGATGGAGTTACCCAGGCGCCCTAGAATTTACTTTTGAAGATTGTGTAGGCTCTTAATATGGGTGAAGTAGAGAACTGAGGCCTTTCCGTTTGAGAACAGCCTGTGCAAATGACACTGCACTGTGTGGTTGGAGGACAGTGAAGAAAGGAATTCAACTGTGGCGAAACATTTGTGAAGTGCATTCAACCGAGGCAGGCTGGATGCGGACTGTAGAAGACCTTGAACGACAAGGTGGGGAGTGTGCAGTTTACCTTCTATTCGATTCTGAGCCACTGAAGATTATTCAAATTTCCTCTGCCTACTGGTGTTCTCTCGGTAACCTTATGCATTGCAATGTCCCTTTTCGGTATTGGGACATAGAGTCGGAGAAAGTACAAAAATTGCTAAATTAAATGAAGTTCGGATTTCATGTCCAGCAAGAAAAAAAACAATGAAATTACTTTTTCCTAATCTAAAGCACTTGATAGCATATCCTTCTCAGGAATGAGCTAACTATGGGTACACTGTTCCTTAGCAATCGCTGTCTAAACACACCAGTCCATTCACCGAGGTCTCTTGTGTACATAGTGCTGGTCGAGGTGTTTGTTTTATCCCACAGTGAACTGCACGTTGCACCTGCCATCAATCACCAGTCATAGGTGTGTCTCTTAATTGCCATTTAAAGGTCTTCTGAATGTGACTTATATGTATTATTTTTCGCCTTTTTTCACAGGCTCTAAACAATTCCTTGTTTAGAGCCAGAAAAGGATGCTGAAGATTGACTATTACATTCTTTTTAGCTTTGCCTTCTAATTTGAAAGAATCAAGAATTGTTGGTGCTCCTCAGGATTACAATTCCATTGGTAAGAGCTTGCCGTATATCTCCTTGAAATAGGAGGATCAGTGTTTTTCTAATGGCAGGGACCAGACGATCTCATCACTTCATGTCTGATGTCTCAAAAACAAGAAGGTAGATCCTACAGATTATAATTCGGTGACTATGAGGTTATTGCTAAGCAAAATTCTAGAGGGACTAATTCAGGAATAGTTTTGAGAGTGTTTAGAAGATGAGCCCTTGATCACTTTCAGCTAATATACTAGAAACAGCTTATCGCAGACTGCTCTTATAGACTGTTTTCCTTTATTCAAATCGTCTCTTCTGAAGTTTGTTTATTCACTTAACAAACATTTATAAGGCCAACTCCATAGTAGGCACAATACTAAGACCTTTCTTTCTAGCTTTCTTGTTCGCAAGAGAGGCATGGATCATACCCCTAGGGAGCTTATGTTTCACTAGGAGCAATGAACTCAAATAAAACTCAAAACAAACAACAAGAACACCCAGCAGAAGGAAACACTTGAAGACATAAAATAATTTTAAATTGCCAATATGTCTGTGAAGGAACCAAAAGAGGATGAGGAAAATGCTGAGAGACCTATATGTGTAGGTGCTCAAGATCATTGCTGTAGTGAAACTTACATGTTATTTAGCATCCTTCTTAGAGTCAGCTGGTTTGTGGTCATAAATAGACTAAAAGGTCTTAGGTTCAACCTAGTAGAAATTTATATCTAGCTCTGGTAATGGTCCTGGATGGTGTTGAGACAGGCAGGGTAGTTCTGCTCCATGCAGTCGCCTGAGGGCCCAGGTTCATTCAATATTAAAGCTCTGTCATCCCATAGAGTAGGGTTTCTTAACCTTGGCACTATTGACTTTGTTTGGAGGGGAGGTGTCCTATTCATTGTAGGATGTTTAATAGCATCCCTAGCCTCAAATCACTAGAAACCAATAGCCCTCCCCACTGCCTCTTCTTGACAGTCAAAAATGTCTCTAGCCATTTCTAGATGTCCTCGGTGGGGCAAAGTATCCACAGCTCTAAGGCCTCATTATCATTTGCATTCAGCAGGTGGAAGGTGAAAAAACACAGGAGAGGCAGACCCATTCTCTTTGAAGCTCAGATCCAGAAACAGGAGATCATTCTTCCACTTATATTCTTTTGGAGAGACCTAAGTCATGCAGCCACGTCTAACTTAAAGGGAACTGCGCAATGTAGTCTAATCATGTGCTCAGCTGCCATCTTGTTATTATGAAAGAAAAAAGTAAAACATTTTGGTGGCTACTACTGGCCTTTGCCACACGTTTCAAAAAATTAACAGTGATACTTATCCCATAGTTTTGGAATCTATGAACTGTTGCTATCAGCGTGTTATGCTTGTGAAATATTTGTGTTATACTTAATGGAGGAACAGTCTTGTCCTTAGATCATCCATTATTCTTGTTTCTTCATAGTTTTAGTGAACAAAGTCACATGTAGGCTACAGGCTTAGTGAAAGTCACTGCAAGCCTAAGGGAGCTCTCCAACTTGTGTGATGTGGCACTCTCACGTTGACTAACATCTTACTTTGAGTAAGTCTGGTTTTAACAATTGCGTCTTAAAGATATGTAGAGAAAACAATACTAGCCTAGAGGAAAACAACAAAAAGCACTACAGGAAAAGGAAATAGGCTCACCAAAGGAGATCAAAAAATCACTGGGTAGTTAGCAAGCAGATACCTTTTATTATATAAAGGAGTCATATTTTTTAGAGCTGCAGATATAAAATTATTCCTCATGGAAAAGTAAACTATAAAACTTACACAAATATTAGAGTCAGTAACATTTTTTTTGGTTAGGTTTGAATGAAGAATTTAAACAGTATGGCCATAAAATAGTAGTGTGCATCATCTCTGAGAAGAGAGAGCAGAAGCAGCAGAAGAAGAAGCAGGAGGAGGAGGAAAAGGAGAAGAAGGAGGAGGAGGAGGAGAGGAGGAAGAGAAGGAGAAAGAAAAGGAGAAAGGAGAGCAGAGTGTCTCTTTTGATAGTATGCTTAGCTATTCATTAAGGCGGGACTCGGATCATTCTTCAGTATTCTCCTCTACCTTCCTAGTATGAACACACATATGGTGACTGAAACTTGAGTTAAACTAGATTCTCCATGCTGGTCTTTGGCCTCTTTCCAGGAAGCTAACTCCACTGAGAAAACAGACTATCCTGAGGGATTTGGTGCAGTTTGTATGCTTCCTAATCAGATTTCTCTGAGTTAGACTTTTCCTTCAAGAAATTCCTCTCCAGATACATTTTTTTTTAATATTAATGGAATCTTACTGTGTTTTCGTCAGGTAGGTTGTAAGACACATTCTTAACTAAACATCTGGTGTCTTTTTCCTAATAAAAAATTAAATTCTGGCTAGAGTGGTTTCATTGTACATTTCCAAAGAAAGATTTCATAACACATATGTTCATATACTCTTGCCCTGGAACATCAAAATCAACGTCTATTTCACTTTTGATTTAGTATGTTCTCTTTGGCAATTTGCTTGCTCTAGAAGCCTACTTCCCAGATCTGTTCTTTCATCTGGAACTAAGATTCTTATTATGAAACTGTGCTACAGACCCACCATTGGAAAACATCCCTCTTTGGGGTGTAATTTGGCACCTGCAGACAGGCAGAGCAACAGGATGTGACAATTTAGGACGAGAAAACAATGGTATATATTGTACTACAGCAGAGTTCGACATGATAGAAGCAATTTGAAGAGGCCAAATGTAGTTCGCAAAGACACTTGTTCTCTAAGGAGTCAGCACTGATTCTTCTGGATATGCTGGGAGCATGTTTAATTAAAGCAAAAAAATACATTAGTTGTTTTTTTTTTTTTTTCTTTAAAATGTAACAACTGGTTAGAGTTTTAAAGCTCTTAGTTTCTGGATACAAGTTAGTTACTAGTGGCAGAGTACAAACTTCAGTGGGTTAGCTTATTTTCCATGCTATTGCTTACCCAATGATTTTGAAAGCAAAGCAGGACCTTAAATGAAGGCAGGAAACACATGGGGGAAAACTACCTTCCTACTGGTGGGAATACACAGTGATACGAAAGCGCCCAGTTCAAGTGATGGTAGGTCTCTCAGCTCCCTTAGTGCATATTCCACATTTTCTCACTTCCTTCAAGCCCCCAGCCTGTTGCTCTGGGCCGTCCCCAACTCCATATCTTCCCAGTTCGTCTCAAGCTCCCTCAATTTTATGCCTTTGAAAGTCACTTTCTCCCTCTTTCTTGGTTTCTGAGGAAGAAGTGTTTTCCTCTTCTTCCCCCCCCCTTTTTTTTGGTGTCTTTAATGTTATATTTGGTGCATCTGCCAGAACATTAGCACCTTTAATTTCTGTTTTCAGTGGTCTTCCCCCATACTACAAGATGGGACGTGGAAGATGACCCAAAGTCTTTCAAGAAAATTTTTCAAGCTATTTTGCCTTCATTCTCGATCTCTTCTTGGAGCTTGCAGCCTCCGACCCTCATCACTCGATCATTCCTTAGTCTTTGCAAATGAACATTTATATGCTACCTTCCTAGACTTTTCATATACCTGTTAACTGACCATTGTTTCATTCTGTTTCCTCTTCTAAATTCTCCCAAGTAGGTGGTTTCCAACCATCAGCTCTTGGCCATCACCAGTCTCCTTACTTCTCCAGATTGGCAGTATCAGGCACACTCAACTCCTACTTTGAAGTGGATAATTAGTGATGATGCTATTGCCATGCTTATATCTCGGTGGGGATTATACTCCACATTGCCAACTGCCTGCTGCAAATCTCTAAGTGCAGCATGTTCCAAAATCATGAAAATGCAACTTGTGCTCTCTCTCCCTAAACCGCCTCCTATTTTCGACTGTCCCGGTTCTTACATGTAATCAGTCGCTAAATTCTCAGAAGTTTACTTCTACTACCTCTCCCGTCATCCTCTTCCTTTCTCTTGGCACATTCTTAAAGAAAATTGGTACTCTTTTACCAGTTTTCTAAATAATCTTTATGCCTTCTATATTCTTTTTCTTTAAATTTGCTTTTTTTTTACGGTCATCACATTAGATTCCAAATCATTGTTTCCCATGAAAACTTTCAATGGACCTTCCCTCCATACAGCGTGTAATTGAAAACCTCTCAGCCTGGCACTGAAGTTGTCCCTTTGTGCTACAGTGGGAAAGAATAATGCTTCTTAAGTGTCCTGAGGAGATTAACTGACCCTCCGTGAAATCAGGGAAACAAAATTTGAGTTGACCAGGACTATTTGCTCTTTTTGTTCATGCGGCATTGTTGTCATAATTTGGCTTTGAAATACTTTCTAAAACTATTGGTTGTAGAATTTCACTTGAAATTGATGCTGGTTTGCTACAGCTCTTCAGCATTTAACATTTTAGTTTGACAAGGTTTCTTTCTATTTGCCCTCAACCACAATCGCATTTTATTGCTACAGTAACTACTTCCGTTTAAAATATAAAAACAAAACATTATCTGCTCCAATTAGGATAGCTGTTTTCATTCGAAATGAAAATCGCGGCTGAGATGATCATTGTCTTTCCAGGAGAATTAACAATGATGAGAGTAATAAGTGATACTCAGATTATAATCAGATGATTTTTCTACCAGTTACAATGAGTTATGGTTTTGGTAACTGCCATATTGGCATTTAGAGATCCACTAATCCAAAAACTAGAAAGTATTTATGGACGCATACAACCTTCATTGCCTGTTTATTTCGAAAGCAAGTGTCAATGGAGGTCAATTAGAAAAGACAATAATTACTCTCACTTCAATAGCTTCTGCTTACCCACCAAATTTCTTAACCAGACAAAACCAAAAATATAACCTGGAAAGGAAGCCCTTCTAAATCAAATTACATGAAGTATTTAATTCATTACGCTTTTTGGTAAATGGGTCATAATATTTGCCTCAAGCTGTCACACCTTGAAAATGTACTTGTCCTAGTCAAGGTTGCTGATGTCACGCTTAGGAGCTCACATCCTGGGAGAGGTTAACAGTTGAAGCTGAGGTGTATCTGGTTCAGCCCTGAGGCAGAAAAACTGGATGAAGCAGTTTTCTCCCCCTTCCCCTGCACAGAATATGCGATTTGTGCAACAGCTTTGGCTTGGCAAACAGGGAAGTGTCGCCGCTAAATCGGCTTTACTCTAAGGGCACAGTGTGCCTGTTTCTCAACTCAGTGATATCCAAATCCAGGACCATTTCACTTCAAGTGGAATACACACACAGAGCAAACATTCTCAAGGTCAGATGTGCGTGTTCTTTATTTTCCACTGCAGGTGCCATTTTCCTTGTTCAGAAAGTGGTACAGAACTCACTCATGCTCCGGAACAGTAAACTCCACAGGAACAAAAATGGAAGAATACACTCTTTTTTAAGGAGAAGATGTTAGGCAATCAGTGTTTACAGGGTGATCAAACAAGGGGAGGCGTGGCAGCCCAGATTTGTCTTCCTGGGCACAGGTTGGATGGTCTACTTGTGGGGTGGCCAGATTACTATGGCAGAAGGGAAGTGAACAATCGGAGCAAGTCACTATATAATTCCAGCAAAATTCCATGACTTTTCAGTGTTAGTAGTTCAAGCAGCAGGAGGGTTGGGGACAAAGCCATTTGGATTATTCCTTCCTTTCCTATTTTCTTTTGATGGAGTGAGTAGCTGTACAATGCTGTACCTTTTGAGTGTGGATGTGTGTGTGTATAGTTGTTGTTGTTATTATTTTGCAGTTTGACACAGCTTATGTTTGCGTAAACACGATTCAGCAACTTGATAAAGCAGACCCTAATGGTCTGGATGCTTGTTACGGACTAGAGAAGTGTGGATTTTTCTTTTCCTTCTATCTCATATTATTGTAGACAGCGTCGCAATTACAGATGGATGGGTCTTTTACATACACGGGCTCCGCAAACACCTCTGGGCTCCCCTCCACCTCTCAGTACTGAATGCTGTTCTATTGTTTCCTTTCAGGTTGTGCCACTTCATATCTCTTACCTTTTTTCCCCTCAGTTTTATGTAAATTGTGTGTGGATAATGGAATGAAATGGTTTCCATGGAGCTGAACAAATATAGGTCATAGTGTAAGGAACTCTTCCTCTCCTGAAGTACACAGGTGAATTTGCATATAATTTTAATTATTCAGTTTTATAAGTAGGACTGAAACCGTGAACAAAGTTGAGCTTCTGTGAGGTAGACCTTCATTTTCCCTCATAAAATATGTATGTGTAGATACAATAAAAACTCACACTGCACAAAAATGTTAAAACTTCGTGGAGGAAAATCAGATGGGAAATCTGGGTTTTCACGTATGTTTTTATGACTTGTTAGCTGAGTGACTTTACGGTTTGTGTCTCAATGCAGCCGCTGTAAACCTCTAAACGCGCTTGTCTTTTTAAGCCTCCCATTCATTTAGTCTACTCGCCTTCATTTATTAACGCAATAAGTAACTCATTCAATAAATGCATAAGCTTTGGAATCAGACAGACCTGCGATTTAATCCCGGTTACACTCCACACTATCTTTCATTCAGGAAAGTTAGTGAGCCTCGATGAATGCGAATTTCTTCATGGGTGAACACGGGCTGATCATTGCTACCTTACAAGGTTGCCGTGGTGCAGAAGGACACGTACATATACACTACCTGATCCAGGATCTACCGCATGATAGGTGATACAGATGCCACGAGAAGGCAACTTGCAGAGCTCCAGCTACAGGAAATGTTTCTGATCAAGAACATCAGCTTCTGTGACTTGAAGTTAACCAATGCATCGGCAACGAAGCCACGTGTAAAAGGCTCCCGGCCGACGACTGGGTACACCGGGGATGGTAATGCAGGTTTATTCCTGGAAGAGAAGAGCCCCTCCTTAGCATGGGCTGCTTTGGCTCAAGGACACCTTGATGGTCTTGCTCTTGTTGAACCTTCCTCAAACCGCAGGGCAGTCTAGGACACCACACCTAACCTTCCTTCTCTTTTACTTGCATGGCGGTCTGAATGGTCTCCCAGCCTTTCTCAGCTCCTCCCTCATGTTCTCTCACAGAAGTTTCTCCTGATAAAACCCTTGCCTCTTGGTGTCTGCTCCTGGGAGACCTCACACGAATACAGGTGTTCATTAGTAATAGTTGTTGTAAAGATTATGTTTATTACCCATTATGTGCAAAGCACTTTCTTGGGCTCAGTGTATGACACAAAGCTGAATGAAGCATATTTCATTATTTCAAAGAAGTGGGATCACGATACTGATGAGTTGTGTGATAAGGCCAAAGGATATAATATTGAAAACTTTTACCCCTTGGATAAGAAGTACCATAAAAATTAATGATGGACCAAATAAAATTAAAGGGCACCTTTTCAAACACTCATTAGAAATGTGACACCTGTGCGTTTCTAGTCGCCTAATATCACTTTGCTCTAGCATGATTCCTCAGGCTAATGTTTGAGAAGGATATATGCAATAAAGGATTTATACTATGGACTTAATTTACTCTAAGATGGGCTGTGTATTTTGGTTATCATAGTTCCATTGGAACTATGAACGGGTTGGCAGTGGGGCTTTGATTAAGTAGACTTCTCCCACTATTGTGATCTTGGGTCTGCTGTAAGATCCTTATACTCCTTATTTGTCAAACTAAGTTTGAATCAGATGAGCAAAAGATCTCACATTCTCTGAACTTCTAAGTTCAGTATCTCAACACCTTTTCAGACAGATGGATAAGGTGATGATTGGAATTTTGAGACGCGTCATTTTTTTTAAGGCTTCCATTACTGAACTGACCATCCCCACTGCTAAGCTTTGGAGAACAGTTTCCGGAAGGAAAATTGGCTTTCCTCTTCCTTTTTTTACTGTCTCTCAACCAGTAAAGATATGTGTATACATGCATGTGTATATATTGGCGTGTGTGTGTGTGTGTGTGTGTGTGTAAGTTTTGGAAATAGAAGAGAATATTACTTTTAGTTAGAAACGAATTACTGAGGGGAGCCTGGGTGGCTCAGTTGGTGAAGCATCTGACTTTGACTCAGTCACGGTCTCCCGATTCATAAGTTGGAGCCCCACATCAGGATCCGCACAGAACTTGCTTGGGATCCTCTCTCTGCCCCTCCCCTGCTCTCTCTCTCTCTCTCAAAAATAAATAAACATTAAAAAAAGAAAAGTTATTGAATATTGCTTTTAAAGTTTTGATTTGTTTTGCTTTTTAATAATTATTTTTAAAAAGCTTATAGAGCACTGTAGACATAATTCATTAATTTTCACTCTTGCAGGCAATGGAAGAGGGAGGCGTACGTTATTATTACAGTTTTACAGATTAGGATCTTAAGAAACCCAAATTTGAGTGGCTTTTTCAGCTTCAGGAATAGATCTGACACATGCTGATTTCCAATTTCCATTTAACTCTACAGATATTTCCTGTAATTGAGGAAAATTGTATTAACAAGTCCAAATATCTTGAATTTTTGCCTTTCATCACAATATTGCTGGATACCAGAAAAAGTCATTAATAGCTTGACTGTGTAATACACATACCAAAGGGTGGATTAATAAGAATTATCATCCATGAGGCAAAATAATTCAATTCAGTTATTTCAATCAGAGCAATGATTTTTCATTTTAACACCAAAGTTCCTAAATAAGCTGTTCAGGAAATTCATGTTTGAGGTGGGAAGTTTTCAATTTGTATAACTTTCCTGTCTTTCTCTGCAACTCCAAGGTAGTATTTTGCATAAAATCTGATATTGTTGCTGGTGCTTTGGTCACTGATGACAGTCCTTAGGACTGTTGAGTTTGGAACTTGAGTATATTTCAGACTTATCTTCCCCAGTGCATCCCTCCGACAAGACTTCATCAGACCCAAGGGCCCTAGATTGACTGCTTGCTTCTGTCTACCTTCATCATCCTTGTAGATTCAGCTTGGATTTTTTCATAGGATGCACACTTTTTTTTTTCACACTGAGTATTAAAGTTTAGCATCTGCAACATCTTCCTCTTCAGCTGGCTGTGCTGTTATATAAAGTATCTATGGATTGACCCTTTCCTTATAGCACTGATTATTTAGTTCCTGGAGACTCTGAAGTCATTTGTGTAAACCTAAGTTCTTTTTTTTTTTTTAATGTTTTACTTATTTTTCAGAGAGAGAGAGAGAGAGAGAGAGAGCGTGCAAGTGGGGAGGTACAGAGAGAGAGGGAGACACAGAATCGGAAGCAGGCTCCAGGCTCTGAGCTGTCAGCACAGAGCCCGATGCAGGGCTCAAACTCAGAAACTGTGAGATCATGACCTGAGCCGAAGTAAGATGCTTAACTGACTGAGCCACCCAGGTGCCTCCTGAGTTGTTCTTAAATATGTCAATAATGTGCTTTTTCAGTGAATGTATAAAACTGAAATATACGTGAGGTGCTATTAGCCTAATTCTGGCATGAAATTATGTTCCTTATTCCTTAAGCCTGTGGTTCATTCCAGAACTTTGGTATATTCTTTTCCTAAAGTTCTTATGTCTACCTTGAAGTTTCCAGCATCACTCTGCTTTTATGCTCAATAAACCTCCAGACTTTTCTCCCATTAATATGTACACAGAAAAGTGCTAAGTATAGCCTTTTTCAATTTTTTTTCTATAAACCTTCCTTAAACTTGTATCAGGTGTTCTTGCTTGAATCTGTGTGAGCCAAGGTCTGATTTTGCACAAAATTGCACTAGTCATTTTAAGTTTAGCATCCCAACAATTTCTGGTGTTCCACATACAACCATAACTTCAAGGCCTCTGTTATCTGAAGGGTGACGACCTCTTAACTGGAGAAGTATGTCCGGTCATTTATCCACAGTCACAGACTTGACATCTTTCTCTGAATATTTATATAGGTCAGCTTTTGGGATATTCCAGGGGAAAAAAAGCTTTCATGGCCAAATCATTTTAGGAATTCCTGCCTATTCAAACCCTTCATGCCTTTGTTTTTTGTTTTGTTTTGTTTTGTTTTGTTGTTTTTGTTTTGTTTTGTTTTGTTTTTTTAGGTGGAGCTGCCCTCAAACTTTGATTAGGAAAAAAAAAATTGTCCACAGCCTGTTTTCCACCATTTGGGGAAAGAAAGTTCCCATGGCCTTTTTTTTTTAAAAGTTTATTTATATACTTTGAGAGAGAGAGATAGAGAGAGAGAAAGCACAAGTTGGGGGAGAGGAACGGGAGGGGGGAGAGTGAGAGAGAGAGAGGGGGAATCTTAAGCAGGCTTCATACTCAGTGCAGAACCTGACACAGGGCTCGATCACTCAAACCTGAGATCATGACTTGAGAGGAAGTCTAGAATCAGAGGCTTAACCGACTGAGCCACCCAGGCACCCCTCCTATGGGTTCTTTTTGTAATATAATTCAGCTTCCTAGAAAACTTACTGACCAGAAACTCTAACGTGTAATCCAAGCATCCTCCTGTTTTGGAGCCTATTGTGAAATGCAATTTGCCTTTGCTTAAATGCTGTTATTTAGATTGTTAACATCTTGAGGGAAGAGGGAATATCTTTATGTGACATGTTGACATGCATTAAATATGTGAGTAAAATCAGTACTTTTATCAAATACATTGGTGTGAACCAAATAAAAAGTAGAACACTCTTGCTATATATGTACCTGGGTAATGGGAAAGTCCAGCATCTCTTACTAAAGACCCTATGCCTTAACAGAGGAATTCCTTTTTTTTTTTTTTTAATTTAAAGTTTAGCTAATATCCAGTGCAATATTGGTTGTAGGAGTAGCATTCAGTGATTCATCACTTACATACAACACCCAGTGCTCATCACAAGGGCCCTCTTTAAGACCTATCACCCATCTAGCTCATGTCCCACCCACCTCCCCGAGTGAAATCGGTCTGGATTTCCACAGGCTTTAGTGTCAGAAGAGAGTCAAGAGAAAAGAAGCTATGGGTCACCTCCCCTCATCTTCATTCACATACTTACAGACACCTGTCTCTATAACCCCAGGGTCCAGGCCATTCATTTATTTCTCTACCCCCCTTGGCTATTTAGTCTGATCAACATCTACTGGCCAATTGAGGACACAGGTACGGTATGCCAACATCATAAAGGATTAATGGCTGTATAATGTATTTACACAAATACAACCAACAGAACCATAAAGAAACCAATGAAACCATAAAAAAAAACCAACCCTGCCATCCATTAACACCCAAGTAATATACATCTGGCAAAGTAAGCCAATGCTTTCTGTCGGAATCATCCCCGATTTCACAAATCACCACCTTTCTTCCTCTTCACGCTGTTGGTTTGTCTCTCGGTGCCCTGAGCTCGGTTCTGAGTATGAGGAGTCTGCCTACCTTAGTTTGGTCACAGGGATCTGTCAGTGTCATGGGTCTCCTGACATGGGCAAATACCCAGGTCACATGGTAGGGCTGGCTGAGTGGCTGCTGAGATTTTGATCTCTTCAAACTCCAAGGAGGTTGGACAGGCTCAGGGTGGAAGATGTCACTTGACAGCCTCCTCCAAGTACTCCAGTAAGTGCTGCAGATACGGACACTTTCTGTGTGTCTTATGACATGAAAGAGTTTGGGAGGTGTATGTTTTCATGTCCAAAACTGGATTATTGTTTTGATTTGTGAATATATATATATTGTATAAAATATTATATCTACTTAGCAAATGCCATTTACTAGAAAACAAAACTCTGTATTTCATTATATCACTTAAATTTTGACACGTATTAATTATGCGTTGGGCCACAAGGAGACCTAATTTTCAGGAAGGAATTTCTTCCAGATGTTTCTCAGGCAATTTATCTTTTTTGAATCTTCAATCTTCAGAAAAATCAGTTGAGAATTCAGAGAAATGGGAAGAGGTGTTATAATTCTCCGGTGAGAATTAAAGAAGCTACTGGTTTAAGGAATCCACTGATGTTCAATCAAAAGCAAGAGCAGAAAACACTGACAAGGGAGTTGAAATTTCCAGAAACTGCAGTGGGGGCAAGGAAGAAAGAAGTGGTCACCACATAATCAGTCAGTCTTGCTTATAGTTGTTGCCTGGTTATAAGCGTGTGTTTGTGGCCCTGTCTGTTGCTGCTGTAGCCACTCTTTCACATCAAACAAATATTAGTAAGTCCAGGCACATAATATATTTTATACAAACCCTATGAGTGGTCTTCCATGACATAAGAAGTTTTGAAAGACAGTAACTCTTTAAATTGGAAATTTCACCATTTGAGTCTGTATAGTGCTGTTAACTTTGCTAGGTGATTTGAATGTTGCCTTATTTGAAATCTACCCAATATCGTTCACTACGGTTTTCCAGCATTTGAATATTTGCCAGAGGCTACAGTTCTTTGTACGTACTTTAATAGAAAAAATACCAGGTAAAGAAGGGAATTCAATACTCAGATAAGAAGTCAAAAACCAATCTAAAATCTAAGTTAGCAAAAGCGATATCGATTTCAACAGCAAAACCAGAATCGGAGCAAGCAGACAAAATATTTTCATCGTTCAAAAAGGAATTAGTTCATATGGAGTAATTTGCACCCTGACACCCAGCTTGAAAGTACTTTTGGATGCACTCTTAGCATTGCAAAATGAAAGAAGCTTTTCTACATCTTTAATATTTGTCATGGAACAAAGGTCACGACTATTGGATAGGGTAATTAATGCTTTGTATGTTTAAAATTTCATTGTAAGAGTAGTGGCTCTTAAAATATTAACTCTTGACGGTATTTAAAAAGTTTTTAAATAGGTTTTTACTGGAATTTTTGTGCTACTAATTTCTTTTATTGTTTTGAATTATCAAATGTTTATATCACGTGGAAATCATTTTTATATGTTATTGAATTTCATAATACATATTGTTTCATAATATTAACAAGTCATGCAATTGTTATTACATGTTTTGTTTACAGAAAAATCTATCAAAGTTTAATAGAAAATCTCTATCACAAAAATAATTTGCTATTTAATATTATGGCCATTCCTTTTTAATTAAAAACACATAAAATGAAAACTGCACAATGCTATGATTTGGGAAAACCCAGAGTTTTTTGTGTCCTAGGATTGAAGATTAATATCAAGAATTTGCACCATTAAGATACAAATGAGATATCCTGGGGGCCAGTACCAGGGAAAGAGGAGAGCAACATGATGCCCCGGCAGGGGAAAAGTTGGAGGGTTAAGCCAAGTTCAATTACAGGGTGTCAGGACAGAAGCCTCCAGGAGCAGAATGGCATGGACACCAGAATTGGAATCCTGAAGACACATCAAAGTCAGGAAACATCAGAGGCAAATGAGGGGGCAGAAGGGGAGTTAAAAAGGAAACTAATTCCAGGGGTCAACATCTTCTGGAATCAAGATTGCTTTAAAATGGCTGAGCGTGGATCTCTGAGGTCGGTGAGGCAAGAGATCTTAAAGGAACAGCCTATTGTCAAGTGCCACCTCCTGCAGAGTTTGAGGATTTAAAGATACACATTTGATAAATTCACCGTTTGGTAATAGACCAGTGGGAGATGGCGACAGGAAAAAAATCTATTTCTATAATCAGAACTTTCCTTACACTTCACGGATTATGTATGCATAACTTCTCCTCTCTTTTCCTAATTTCTAAGCAGAGGACTATGACAGGAAGATAGAGAAGGGAGGGGACAGCGCTGAGGGCTGAAATCTGGGGAAGTTGTGTCATTCATTAATCTGAGGAGGAGACACAGTTGAGGTTTTTATTCTTTTTCTCTTCTTATACAAAAGGGAAGGGAAGTATTCTTCGTCTACGTTAAATGAGGGACCTTCAACATACTTGTAGAAATTGGAGGTGCCTAAGAGAAACAAAGATTGCCATCCTGGTCCTCTTCAAACTCCTATTAATGTGATCTCCGTGACTACTTGGGCAAGAGGAGAAGACAGAAAGAAATGTCAGGTAGAGAGAAGAGACCCACAGCACAGTGTGCTGTGGCACAGACTGGTTTGTACCTCTGGCCCACAGCAGTCTGTACAAAGTGGCCAGACCTCATCTGACTGGCTGAAGGCACTCCTACAAGGACTGGATGAGGGATCCCGCTGCAAGAAGCAGGGAGGAAGCCTACCTACCAGGTTGGAAGAGGTTGATCCACCGAAGTCTCCCATAGAAGGTGTCAGCTGAGATGGGGGGGTGGGCTGCACCTGTGCCCTTGTGGGGTGCCAGCACTTGTGCACGGGCCACCGGGATGGCTCCACGTAGCAAAATCGGCACACAGTTGATTCCAATTGCACACCTAGGTTCTTTTCTCTTTCAAAACTATTTCTCTCGGGTAATCGTCATCCATGGGTGTTTCAGTGTCATTCCTGCTGTTCCAATTGTATTGATCTTTTCAAGTTTTTAAATACACCACTCTCACATTGGTTTCAGGGCTTCTATGGATGCTGCTCCGTTTGCTCAGAACACTTCCTCCTGCTCAGTGACTCACCAACTCTTATTAATTCTAAGTTTTGCTTAAATGTTGCTTCTTTAGGGAGGTCTTCTTTAAGTCTCTGGTAGTTTTCTCCTCCATAAGATATGCTTTCTTACCACCCTGAAATTCCACTTTCTAACAAACATGTCAAAGATCATGTCTGTCTTGTTCAAACTTGCACTCCAGGATCCACTACTGAACTTAGTGGCGTACGGTAATTAATGTATATTCTTTGTCTCAACGAATGAGAAGGTAGCTGTAGTCATCAAAGGAAGAATGAGAAAGCAGAATTCATACTAGGAATAGAAATCAGTTGTATACTATAAACCACTTGCACTTTGGAAAGTGCCAATAAGGGCCTAATAAAAAGTTAAGTTTTGTCTCTAGCCATTTACCTGGAGGCAGTCACAATTCCTATATCAGCATTAACAATATTGACTTTGATTGTTTTCTCTCTCTCTCTCTCTCTCTCTCAAGCTAGCTAGCTAGCTATTGGCATGGCTCAGGGTTGGGAAGGAAGTTATGATTACACTCAAGTATGTCTTTCACAGAGATCAAGTGAGCTGTGGTATACACGACATGGGCTGAAGCATCTTAAGGCATCACTTACCTTAAAGATCTCCACCTCCTTGGCCCTCACTGTACTAGAAATCCAACAACTCGATTAAATGCTCTTTTACAGTGAAGGCACATTAAGAAAGAGATGAATTGTGGGAATGTTAGGGCTAATATGGATTATGAAGCAGGTCTCCTTTGGTCGTCTTGTGCCATCTTCTCCTCAAGGTCTGTATCTTCTCATCCAGTCAGATAGGTTTTTCCAGGTGATGAGCAAAGGGGCCCTGAAGGACTCCGGGGAGTCCTTCACTTCTTTCTTCGGTTCATCTCTAAGCTCTCTATCAGCTTGGGCAATCCATGACCTCACCTAACATGGAGCATTTTATTGTAATGAAATAGCACTCAACTAGGGAGTCAAAAGATCGAGTCTTTGGTTATTAACAATCTTGGACGTCCATTAACTTCTCTGAGTTTCAGTTTCTTCTTTGAAAATTAAGGGTTATACTTTATGATGTCTCAGGACTTTTCCAACCTTAATGTTTAGTAAATGTTGATAATGATTCCCAATAACAGAGAATAGGAAGGAATGATCTTTGAGAGTTCTACTATAACAATGCAAAAATGCCATCTGTTAATTACATGGATGGCAGCAGGTAATAAACATATTTAAAAAGGGAGAGAGAAATTTATCTAGAGCTCACCAAAGTATATTAAAGAAGAAATCTCTCGAACATGACTTTTTATTGCAATGTCCATCTTTCCTCTCAAGGAAACTGAAGGAAGCACTCAATATTTCAGAAAGATGATCCAAAGAGACCAGCAGAGTCTCTGGCAGGGTAGGAGGAGAAGAGGCAAAAACAAGATTACCTTTATGAAACGCACTGAAGAGAGAAATTCTAGATGACTTCGGCTTTGGCAAAAATCTTCCCAGGAGTTAAAGGTCATACAACTGTCTCCGATAGATCTGTGAATGGATTGCTGTGTTTCTATCACTTCCTGAGTGAACCTCACAAAGTCCAGGTTCTTTACTTCCATATTATGAGTTGAAAGGGATAAGGGGGATTAAGAAAAAGTTACCCTTTTGTAAACATTTCAAACCAAGTTTGCTCCCGCCATGTACAAAGAGGCATTAACGAGGGGCTTACTGTCTGTGTGAGAAGTTGCTGCAGGCTGCAGAAATCTGTGGCTGGGCTCTCAAGATGGCTCGTTTAAGGCCAGAGGTCCTGTTTCTCCTAAAATTCAAAGGTTATACTCTGGCTAGCGGAGAGAGGCATGCAGGGAAGATTCCTCCACAAAAGGTCGGGCGTGGGCCCCCTCCTCGGAGACAGATACCATCATGGGGCAACAGGGGGTCTCAAGATCAGTGGGTTGAATTTCTAGCCTCTTTTTAGGGGCCTTCAAACTTACAAAAATTAATCCTTTTGATTGACTCTGGCTCCTAATCTTGAAGATAAGCTCAGAACATTTACCAGTTTTCAGCACTGTTTACCAGGCCAAGTCTTAGCACCAAATTATGAGTTTTGTCATCAGTGACCTTTCCAATCTTCCCTTTTCACCTGCCCGCTTGGTAGCTCAAGTCCTCCTCCTTCCTCCTCCGTGGAAATTTATGTCAAAGTGTTTGGGATTGTTAGGGATTTAAGGAGATCAAATCATTCAGGCGTTTCATTTTCAGACGACAAAACGAAGATCTAAAGAGGTTACATGACTTCCCTAAAGCTATGTTTTTAAATCCTCCTCAGGATTTCAATATTAGGCATCTGAGTTAGTTACTGATGTTGGGGGAATCATTATTAATTGGTTTGACATGTAGGTCACAAAAATTTTCATTTGGTACCACCTATCGTTTCTAGATATTCAAGTGCCAATGCAGGCATATTTCAAAATAATTTAAAGATCTTTAAATACATAAGGCATCCCGTATCATTCATCTTTAAAACTTCTTAGCAAAAGGCTTTTGGGATAGAATTGTTCTTTACTACTATTTTGAAAACAGTTGTAAATTATGAAATTAAAAACTGCTCTCCACTTAAGAGTATAGTATCTGAAAAGAAAAGGGGGTAGGGGCATCTGGGTGGCTCAGTCAGTTAAGTGTCCGACTTTGCCTCAGGTCATGATCTCATGGTTTGTGGGTTCGAGCCCCTGTCTGTGCTGACAGCTCAAAGCCTGGAGCCTGCTTCAGATTCTGTGTCTCCCTCTCTCTCTGCCTCTCTCTCGCTAGTGCTCTCTTTCTCTCTCAAAAATAAAATAAACGTCAAAAAAATTAAAAAGAAGGGGTAAACACAAAAGCAGTTTGCAAGCCCACATTAACGAGTGACTTTAGTGATTTGAATATTGTAGAGTAGAAAGACAAGTGTCGGGTGGAACCCCGTGAAAATCAAAGTTATTTGCTTCTCGAAGAAAGCATGTAGGCAAAGTCTCCTTGGGGCTAGCATGCAAGGATGAACAGACTTGAAGGCAGAGGTATCTGACCTAGGACTTCTGAAGTGCTATGAATCTTGCTCAAGATAGCGATTACCAGGACCTCAATGTTTTTTAATCCTGTTTGATGCAAAACGGTTCCCTGGAGGCTTCCACTTGCCAAATGAACTCAAGCTGCTTCTTCTTCTTCTTCTTCTTCTTCTTCTTCTTCTTCTTCTTTTTAATGTTTATTTATTCTTGAGGGAGAGGGAAAGAGAGACAGAGCATGAGCAGGGGAGGGGTAGAGCGAGAGAGGGACACAGAATCTGAAGCAGGTTCCAGGCTCTGAGCTGTCGGCACAGAGCCCCATGCAGGGCTTGAACTCACGAGCTGTGAGATCATGACCTGAGCTGAAACTGGGCGCTTATCCGACTGAGCCACCCAGGAGACCCTCGAGCTTCTTTGTGGAACCACTAACATGGGACATCTTATGAGTAGACAACCCTCATGGAACCTTATATCATCAAACTGTTGGCTTCATTGCTTTGGACTTTCTTTCCCGTCATCCTATTACCAATGTACAAGTTTAACTACCTGTCACGGCATTGCTCTTCTCAAGGGTATTTTGTCAACATTGTCAAAGAGAGTTACGCTAGATATTGAGTTTGAAAAAGAATTGTTGGTCTTTTAGGTAAATAATGTTTCTATGGATATATTCCCTAGTAAAATATTCCAGTGCTAAAATAAATAACATAGTATAACTTAAAAAAAATTTAATGTTTATTTTTGAGAGACAGAGATAGATAGAGGGAGAGAGAGAGAGAGGGGCAGAGAGAGGGAGACAGAAGATATGAAGTGGGCTCTGTGATGACCACAGAGAGCCCGGTGTGGGGCTCGAATTCACGAACCATGAGATAATGACCTGAACTGAAGTTGGACACTTAACCGACAGGGCCACCCAGGTGCCCCCCAAAATAGTATAACTTTTGTGAATTTATTACATTTATCTCCAGATGTAAAATATTATTAATTTCTTAAAATAAACATTAAAACATTTTCTATAAGTTATTAAAAAGTTCTTAAAATAATGAGAAAAAATAATTTAACACCGAAGAAAATATTAAACATCAGCACACTATGTAATTCTTTTAGTTTAATGATTATTTTATACTCTTTTCGATACCTTTTTTTTTTTTTACGTTTATTCGTTTTTGAGAGACAGAGAGAGACAGTGCACAAGTGGGGGAGGGGCAGAGAGAGAGGGAGACACAGAATCCGAAGCAGGCTCCAGGCTCTGAGCTGTCAGCACAGAGCCCAACACGGGGCGCGAAGCCACAAACCGTGCGATCATGACCTGAGCCGAAGTCGGATGCTCAACCGACCGAGCCACCCAGGCATCCCAATACTCCTTTTTAAAAAGCCAGCATATAAATTGTTGGTTAACATTGTAACCTTTAATGGAAAACCAGAACACTCTGGCCTCTTGCCTTTACCATTTCTGCTCTTAGTGCACCTTCCTCTTCCCAAGCACAGTGGTTTAGAAGATGCGGCTTCACGGTGCCATCTTTTTCTGGTTGCTTTGCCCCCCATTTTCCTTTTACATCGTTTGAGTAATCTGGTACCCATTTGCAGAAGTCATCTTTGAGGAAATCATACTTCTTTTTTTTTATGGAATGGATAATATTTGAAAAGACAAGTAAAGCCTATCAAATAAAAATAAAACCATGGACTTTCTGCTTTAGGCCCATATCTATGAGGAAATTACCCTCCTTTCTTTCCATTCTTGCCACAAATGGGATGTGCGTGTGTCATTGGTATTTGTATTACCTTCCTTGAAGGCATCTTTTTATCCAATTTCCTAGAATGCACATGGTGCCCATACTAGGTCTAATGCTTTTGATTAGCTGCTGCACATAATGAGTCCCTGCTTTACTCTAGTGGAAGCATGAGAAGATGATGTCCTGTGTGCATCCATTGTGGAGAACGATAGAAGGTTAGTCTTCTGTACTGAAGGTTTCCGAACTTGGGACTGCCAAGCACCAAACTCTACCACCTAAGACTAGAAAATCTGGATGTGTTCCATTAATAGTTGACTTCAATGGTGCTAACTCTCCATCGAAAGGCTGATGATGAGACTTTCAAGATCTTGGCTCATATGGGACACCAAAATGCCAGTGTGGACGAGATTAATAATTTAGGCTTTTTCCTTTTCATGCAAGAACAATGGTACCTTATCGGATCCTAAGCCACAGGCCACACTCAGACCTCTAAATAAGGTAACCGGGTAGGCTTGGGAACAGGGCTTTAAAAACCTGCTACTTCTGTATTGTTGGCTGTGCCACATGTATTAATTATGTCCATCTTATGTGTTGGTGTGTGTATGTGTAGTTCTACACCTTTCTCTGAATTAGCCTTTGCAGTGTTATACCTTGTATAGCACCTGGAACCCTAACAAAGGAAGAAAACCAAGAACAGTAATTAGAATTTGTTCCTATCTAGTATGCACATTCTGGTGATTCAAAAGCATCCACCATATGCAAAGTGCCAAGCTGAGGCATAGTTGGTGCTCACATTGCTTGGGGGGATATTATCATCTGGGATGGGGAAACAGACAGATCTGCAAGCATTTCTTGTGCAAGGTGGATCATGCTGAATGGTCCAATAAAGGTGAGGTATAGCATCTAGAACATGGGCTCTGGCTTCAGAATGTTGTGCAAATTCAGTTTTTATGGCTAAACATGCATGCGATTTGGGAAAGATTATTTAATCTCGAGAAGCCTCAGTTTTCTCATCTGAGAACTTGCAGTTAAAATGGGATCTTCCGGGGCGCCTGGGTGGCTCAGTCGGTTGGGCGACCGACTTCGGCTAAGGTCATGATCTCGCAGTCCGTGAGTTCGAGCCCCGCATCGGGCTCTGTGCTGACAGCTCAGAGCCTGGAGCCTGTTTAGGATTCTGTGTCTCCCTCTTTCTCTGACCCTCCCCCGTTCATGCTCTCTCTCTGTCTCAAAAATAAATAAACATTAAAAAAAATTAAAAAAAAATGGGATCTTCCTCATGGAGTCATTGAGAAGATGAAGTCTGATAAATTATGTCAAAGTTCCCTTTTTAAAACACAGTACCTACCACACAAGGCTTCTAGCTCAACAAATGTTAGCTGCCATTATAAAAAACAAAGTCCCATGGAAATATGGGGGGAGACAATACACACATACCATCGGAAGGGTTAAAAAAAAATCTATCTCCATAGAGGATTATAATTTAAGGCTACCTAGAGGTGGCTTTAACTTACACATACTGGTAAGTTATGCGGGTTTTACACGTCTGCTCAGTCTGTTAATTCAGTGACAAAATATGTACTTACAACGGCAATTAAAGCAACTTAAAGTAGCTCTGTAATACATCACAGAATACCTCTGTAAGGAAACACAGTTGCTATAGATAATTTTAGATGGTTATGATTTTATGAATATTTTAAGAAGTAAAAAAAAAATCAGGAAGGTGTAGTGCTATTATTTTTAAACTCAGAGCTCAGAAATCTAAAACTGTGCCATGGGAGAGCTCTAAAAAGCTCCTTTCATAAAGCAAGACGTCTCACTGCATTAAAGATTTGCCTCTGAGTCTGCTGGTTACTGAATGAATGGAATTTTGTAGCATCTTTAAAAAAAAAATCCGTGTTAAGTATTGTTTTTAATGTTTAAATAAAAATTTGCAGATAGATGTTAGTGTTTTGTACATAAAGATTGCAGCCAGGCTGGAAACACAGAAGGAAACCCAGAACCGTTTTGAGATGGTTATAATAAATATCTGTTATTTATTTATTTATTTATTTATTTATTTATTTATTTAAAGTTTGCCACGGGAGTGGCGCCTGGGTGACTGAGTCAGGTAAGCAGCGAACTTCAAACTTCGGCTCAGGTCACGATCTCACACTTCGTGTGGTTCGAGCCCACATCGGGCTCGGCGCTGACGGTTCAGAACCTGGAGCCTGCTTCGGATTCTGTGACTCCCTCTCTTTTTACCCCTCCCCCGCTTGTGCTCTGTCTCTGTCCCTGTCTCTCGCTCTCAAAAATAAACACGAAAAGAAAATTAAAGTTTGCCCAGGGAGAACTCCAAAGAGGAAGTCTGACAGTTCCACGGACTCTATCACAACAGGACTTAGTAGTGAGAGGAGACACTAGGGGAAGTAGGTTTGTTTTCAGTCGTGGTTGAAGCACAGGAACTCACCTTCCTCAGAAATTAATGGAGGCTTTCAATCTTGCTGGCACCGCTACTTTATCATTCATATGACTAAACAGACAATCAATTTAGCCGCAATGTATGGGAATGAAGGGAAGGGACAAATAAGCTATGAATGATGAGAACAGAAAAATCAAACCCCCCTCCCTTATTCTTTTTTAATGGCTAATTCCAACAGGGACAAGACCAGTAAAAAGAGGTTAATGAATTGCAAAGATTCTTTGGAAAGTGATTGACTGGTATTGAAGCACAGTCAAATCAGTCATAAATATTTACTTTTATTAGCAACCGTGGGTTGCCTGTTATTTCCGATTGATTTTTAAAGCTGGCAAAAATCTACCACTGTGACTATTATCACATGTTCCCAAGTTTGTCAATATTTCTCAGCTCGAAACAATTCCAGAACACACAGAGCCTCCTAAACCCTTATTTCAAACGCATTTTTTTCAACACAATTTCCCAATGATTACAAATGATGAGTTAGAGTGAGTTTCCCTATATCATTAAGAATAATTATCATCTTTTCATTTTGACATTTTTTCAAATGGATAGAATGGCAGCAGTTGTGGGCTTAATGTTCTTGGATAATCTATATTCCATGAACATCGACTTGCTAACCTGCAGTTGTGTTGTTTTACCAAGTGAGAATGAGCCATAAGGGAAACTTCTTCTTCTTCTTCTTCTTCTTCTTCTTCTTCTTCTTCTTCTTCTTCTTCTTTTTTCTTTTTTCTTTTTTTAATTTCCAGCCCGTGTAGCAGCGACTGGGAGCACTCCAAGAGTTAACAGGGCAACATCGTTCCAGTTTCTGAGCAGTGTGCAATACCACTGTTTGTTTACATCATTGAATAAGATGCTGCTTTATTTTGTGCAATCCAACCCAATATAAGGACATTTTCCCGAAACTTGCTGTCTAGACCATCAAAAAGATGGAAATCACTTTTAACGCAGCGTTTGTAACATTCAGATCCAATAATTCAATTCAAAGGAACATAACAAAAGGACTTTCCTACAGATAACAACAAAGAGTTAATATTTCCCAGGGCAGACAAGTTTCCAATTCAATTAGTTTTAATGAACCTTCTGCTCACTGGTTACTGAACTAGAAAGAACAGCAATAAATGCCCAGAGGAAAGAGGGAGAGGATATTAAAGGAGGGTTAGTGTATAGTATATAAATTTCCAAGTTGACTAAAAGAGTAGCCTTGATGTAGTTTTGGGAGCTAAAGACAGAGAATCAGATCTGTCTTCTCAGTTTAGTGTGCAGGGACAGCAAATCTCAGCTGGTTGTTTCGTACGATGAAACAAATACAGTAGTCTATCCCCAAGTCTGATGGTAAAACAGATAATACAATAGATAATCCAATCACATTGTGTCTAAAAGCGATGAGCATGTTCCATACGGAAAACACAAAATGAATTCTTTACTAATAATCCGCAGACCAGATTTGTTAGTTTATTTACATGTACTAATGTAAATATGAATATATGGATAAATGTGTATGTGCCTTTCGCTGTATGCTTTTCAAAGAATTAAGATAGATTTTTTTCAGTTTGCGTGTAACAGAAGTTATACATTCACTCATAAAGGGAACAACATAGACATAAATTTATGAAAGTAAAAAGCGGCCACCCACAAGCGATTTCCTATTTGAGATCCAGAGAATGAGTTTTACCCTAAGAATTTAATGGATTTCATATTTTTATTTGATTCTGATAGTCACCTTAAACCTGTACGATAGCACGGCAAACTTATATTTCCAGGATCAAGCTGCAAGTCATACTGTGGTTAAACATGACTACCTGCACAGATATGATTGTATAAATATACAAATCCACTCCAGTTAAATATTTGAAATAAATGATAGAGTCCAGTAAGAGCTTCCATGTCTATTATTGTTTCGAGTAAGCATTGTCAGGTATTTTTCCATTTCTGGAACTTTTGAAACATTTTAATTACCCATCACACCCTCATTATATTGAACTATCTTTTTATTCTTAGCTACAGCCCAGTTCCCCCCCCCCCCCCCCCCGCCATGGTTTGGAAATCTTCTTCTGGACCCTGAATATGAAAAGTTCTAAACGTATGGCATTACACGGCACAGATACATTCCATAAGGTGCATAAGGATCCCCTTCACCCCAGGTGGTCCATTTTTTCTCAAGCAAGGGTTCAAAGAGCACAAGTGCACTGTACAGGGGGCCCACAGCTTGCATCCCTGTCAGCTTTCTGAGGCTCTCACTTGAGAACATGGCCGCAAATCTGATCAGCAGCTACAGCATTTCAATGATGCATATTTTTCCTTGCAGATGCATTTCTCTTTGAGTTTAAAGTCAAGCTTGTGTTTGTGGATGGCTGCTTTGTCAATGAACATTTGGAGTTTGAAAATAGAGCACCTGGGTTGGGTTGGAGAGAAAAATGGTTTCTGGCTTGGTAATCACATGTTTAACCATCACTACCACCACAAAATTAGGATAGAATGGAACCAAATCAAATGCAAAGTTGAAGTTTGATAGCACAATGTCTCTCTTGAATACTGTCTAAGGAAGGTGGTCACATAATTGGGAGAAACATTGAAACAGGTCAACTTCTATCTGCAATGCTATTGGCCACTCCAAGCACAGACTATTTTAATACTCTAAGAGTTTTTATCACATTTTTGATGTTATTCAATGGCCTTCGTTTATTTAATGGTAGTACTGCGTTTTTAACATGAAGAGAAAATATTCACTCACTGCATGCTTCCTAAGAGATGACTGCTTTAAATAGGTTGAAATTTTAAAAAGAAAGGAAATAAAATGAAATACAGAGCACTCGTTTCCAGCACAAACCCTGTGTCTTGCAATTATCTCCATGCTGGCCACATAAAAATTGTTATAAATAATCAAGTGACCTCACGCTAGTTAAAAAGTAGAATATGATAGGGCTAATCTCTTTAAAAATATAAATATTCATGTTACTCGAAAGAGGCTATTTCCAGGGATGGAGTTTAAACATTCATTTTCAATTTGGACAAACATTTTACTTTGTCTTACATTCATTTGATGTTCTTGTTGTGCATCAGTGGTTGGGTGAGTTTTTTTTTTTATTTAAAAAAATTTTTTTTAACATTTATTTATTATTGAGAGACCAAGAGACACAGAGAGGGAACAGGGAAAGAGCAGACACAGAGTCCAAAGCAGGCTCCAGGTTCTGAGCTCTGAGCTGTCAGCACAGAACCCGATGCCGGGGCTCAAACTCACAAACTGTGAGATCATGACCCGACTTGAAGTCGGACGCTTAACTGACTGAGCCACCCAGGCACCCCGGTTGTGTGAGTTTTTAGAGCTTCTGAAGGAAGAGGGTTGCGAGGCAATACAGAGTTCATGTTTGCACTTTTGGTAGTGGCACAGGAAATGACACTTATGGGAAAGGGCATATTTTTTTCCAATGGCAATTAGCATATGAAGCCTGATTACGAACATACCACCGGAAAAACAACCTTACTTACACGTGGGGGTGCCTCAAGGTAGTAGAATTCAGAGCCTGTTGTGGGCTGGCAAAACAAAAGCCGAGGACCTCCCTCCCCAGAACAATAGAGACACAGCAATTGGCAGAGGTAAGCACCAAAGGAAACATATATTACACTAAAGCATTTACTTGCAAAATAAGAACGCCGGTGTGCAAAACACTACAGCCCTCCAATGCCCACTTTTCTTAAATAGCAAAAGAAACTCTAGAACTTTGCCTCTAAGGTATTACAAGAAACTTTGTCAAGTTGCACATGAGAAAATAGAGCCCACAGCCATATAGTAAGCAAAAAAATTCTGTTTGAGTATTGACATGACAGTTTTTGAAAGTTCAAGCAGAAAACCAATTATAATGAGCACTGGAAAAGCCCGGAGCCCTGCTGTTCAATAAATAAAAAGTACAACAAACTATTTTCCAAAAAGGTTCTAGAGAGTTTCTTCTTGTCCCACTACTTACAATCTGATTACATAAATAGTCTCTATTTGCTGTTGAATTGCCAGGCAGCTGTATTAAAGTACAAATCAAATCAAGTCAGGATTAGAAAGTAAAAGAGCATGGTTTAAAGTAATCTATCCCCCAGGAACTGTGCTCAGATTCATCAAACAGAGCTTAAAGTACAGTATATCTTATACCCTCGTGTTTCCATGCTGCATTGCTGCAAAACCAGTTATTATTTTTGATATCCAGAGAATGTTGCTTGTTGCTGAAGAAGGCTCACTTGCTTATTTAAAGGTACTATTCGTATGTGCCACTTATTTATTACTTCTTTTGGTTAAGATTCATGGGAAGGATCTAAGTACTAAAGACTGGTAGACTCTTTACTGACCATCTCCTATCTGCCTCAGCTGTGAATTGTCATGATTTCTTATACATAGAAGGATGACTAATTTATTCCCGATTTTGGATGATACACAGTTGTGATGATATTAAAGAAAAGCTCATTGCCCTTAGATGCTATTGGCTATACAGTATTATGCACACCTGCCCTCACAAATCCTGTTCCATCCAATTATTACCAAAGGAGAAGGCGATTTAGTCATTTCGACCTGTGATTGTTTTTGATGGAGAGCTCTACACGGAATTGTCAATGCACTCATCAGATTTTGGTATTTACAAAATTGCTGTCGCCTTAAAGTAGGAGGAACACAATTCAATAAATATAAGTAGTTTCATCAATGAAAATTTTCGACTTTTATTATCTTATAGGACAAACTATTTAAATCTACAAATATAAGCTTGTATTTCACCACGTTCCTTGTATTTATATGATAGCTAAATAACGATTCCGAGATGCTATATTGGCTTCAGTTATCATATTCTACATTTCTCTCCAAAGGGCATAAATGTAGCCTGTGAAGGTAGCTGGATATTGATTTAGAGTGATTAATTTATGTTTTATGTGTAACACGGAGGGGAAAACAGGCAAAAGTGTTATTTCTGTGAGCTGAAAGGCTTCAGGAAAATGGGTAATGTGTGTTTTAACCAGACAGCCCAATGACCATTTTTCTTCCTACATCCCTAAGCTGAGAGAGAAAAAGTCGACGGTTGCCATTAGTGAACATTTCTCATGTAAGTAGCTCTACTTACAAACTCTGCCACATTAAAACAGGCATTCGGTGCCATCATCGTGCACCACGAGATCTGAAATGCTGGCACCTCTCCATTGCAGTCTGAGGCTCTTCAGCCCAATTTAACGTTCCGTTCTCTGCACTTTGCTCACCTGATCATTACCAGTGACACAGAGCCCCCGCGGTGAGATGTCGCCAGGTGACTCAGGCAGCGTTGGGAAAGGACCTGCATTCGTGCAGGACACTGGGAGGTTTCCCTGTGTCGGACAGAGATTCCTGTCTGAACTGTTCAAAAAGAGGGAGGCTTTTATTGCCAGGGAGGTACCGGCGGACCAAGATCCTGCACACAAGGCCTTTGTGGGGCGAGTGGCGCTCCCAGAGTCAGGTCGGATGTTGCTTCTAAGAAACTAGCTGCCAATCGGCCCTGTGTTTGAAACAAACAGTTTTTGAAAATCTTTTAATGAAATATTGATTTTATCAAGCACATCAAACTAAAGGCAAATGTAGCATGGTGTCATGATTAAAAAATAACAATGTATTACAGGTAAACTAAGATAAATGAGTTAAGTGCTCAGTTTGCGGTGCAAATTGAAACCATATATCACAACCTTTCATTATCCGGCATTCCTGCTAGAGTACGGAACATGGAAGTTGATTGAATAGTAATATCAGATTAGTAGGGAGCTTTCCCCTGCTTCAGTTGACGGTGGACTTTGGAGCTAAAACAGGATTATTTCCATAACAAAAGTTTCTTGAAAAGATTTTTAAAGTGAATGTGACTGATAATCAGGCAGACTATGGCACCCTGAAATTGCCCTTCCCAGATCTCACATGAAGAAATGAAGGGATCTGTATTAATTTTCAGGCTCCCTTTGATTGGGTGAACCTGTCTCCGTTTTGTATGACATTGTTGCCACAGGTCATTGCCTGGTGCGGTGTACCATGAAACAAACAAATAGAAAAAGGCACCTTCTGGCACTTTAAGTCTCACTGCCATCTGACTACTACCCTCGTGGTTCAGAATGATGAAAAGCGGAGGCTGGGAGACATCTTCCTATGGTTAGATTGGGAAAAATGAGCATGATGATCACATGGGCTGGGAAGGGCAGGAGAGACAGCCGAAGTCATCTAGGAACTCAAGAGAAAAGGAGAAGACAAGAGGTCACAATTATATTCTAGTATCACACTCCCTTTCACGGAGATCTGATATATTCAGTTTGTTCTTGTATGGTGCTTAGGGAAGTTCTAATTAAGGGAAGAAAGAATTTTGACACATGTGAAGCAGAGATCAATATTTAGCACTATAATCAGCAATTCCTGATGCTTTGACAGTGTCACTGTACTCATTGTAACTATCCATTATTTTCTCAGGGAGGAGAGCCAGGCAGAGGCTAACAGGCTTACGGCAAGCTATCATGAATCACATAAAGCAGTGTCTCATCCACCTCTATTTGTCTTGCTTTTCGTCTTCATTCATCCTTATAAAGAAGGCTGTACTGCCACCAGCCCTGAGACGCCACCTTACCTCTGAACTGCACGACAACAAAAAGCAAAAACAGTTTCTAAAAACGTCTACTGTGTAAAGCACGAGAGCTACTTTCCAGAGAAATTAAAAAAAAAAAAAAAGAAAAAAAAAGGAAGTGGTGATTGTTTACCCTCTGAAAACATGCATGGTAGACTCCTTTCACATGTAACCTAAAGGGACTCTATTAGCCACTAGAAAAATATTCATTTAAAACACTTTGGGGGGAGGTTATGTTTATAGTAAGTTATAGGTTTAGAATATATTGATCTCGCTTTTCACCCAGACTAAACAGTGTCTGTTCTACAACAAAGAAAATCCCACCATCACAGAACTGAACCAGATTCTGTGTCGAATTTTGGTTTGGGCTGTACAGATGAAACTGTAGTAAAATATCAGAATAGCTGGTCATCTTAACTTTAGGGGTGCAAGCAGATGGTCAAGTGCTGTGTTCAGGTTTTTTTATGCTGCCACGAGATTTGTCAAGCTGTAAATCTTTCTTTATGTTCGCCAATATGAAGTCTAAGTTTATAAACCATC
Organism: Lynx rufus; assembly: GCF_022079265.1. Classification (NCBI taxonomy): domain Eukaryota; kingdom Metazoa; phylum Chordata; class Mammalia; order Carnivora; family Felidae; genus Lynx; species Lynx rufus. The sequence continues at coordinate 75,864,795 of NW_025814834.1, forward strand.
TCCCTCGCTCAGATTTTGGCCAAGAAGTAGGCGAGTGATGTAGTCTACCTGGGTATAATTTGATCTCTGTTTACCTTACATATATGATATCATAATACTCAATGATCATTTTAGCACATTTAAAAACCAATGCAAAAATAAAATACAAATCCCAAGGCTTGTGTTCTCTTGATTTTAAGTTAATTGCATTCCATTGCTCCATTTAACTAATTATAAACTGCTATTCTCTGTGTGTGTGTGTTTTTTTTTAATATTAAAAATTGTGCCAGGTCTGTCTGGTTAATTAAAAAAAATGATTGTCAGAAAGTGATTTCAAGTTGTATTTTGCTTATTTTTGCCCATTAGATTTTGAGTGGAGAACATGGACTGGATAACTTAAAGAGATAAACACCCTGTAAAATGTGATGGAATGATTTGACTCCCATTTACATACAGAACATCATTTCCAACATTTTCCATAACATTCACAGGCGTGCAGCGTGCGATGTACGACTGTAGGTGGAAGCGGAAGACCTGGTGTCTCGCATTTCAAACCGTCAGCTGATTCTCACTGCTCTATTCCTGTTTAAGTGAGATGCTGACACAAGCTCACACACTGACTACCCCAAGTAGCACTAATTAAGGGCTGTCCAACTGTGCTTTCTGTTGAGCGGTTTGCTCCGGTGGGTGACAGGAAACAGCCTGAGCTCTGTCTGCAGAATGACATAACAAAGAAGGTTTAAAAAAAAAAAAAAAGAAGAACACAGATCTGGTGGGCTGGATAAAAAGACCTAAGAGAGAGCTAACTTGCCCATTTGTTGCTATGAATACAAAATTGTGGATTAAGAAAATTTGCGAAGTCACTGTTTATTGTCAGTTTATTAGGGTACGCACCCTTTGCTAGAATCACTAATAGTTATAGAAGAATGTGAATTAATAGGGAACAGAGCAGTCCTCTTATTCCAAGGTTATCAGTAAATCTCCTCTTAAAAATAGTGGTCAAGTGTTGTCATTATGGTGCAATGGCATTGTGTGTAACTTGGAGAATTTAGCTTAAAAAGCAAAGACTTGAAGGGAATGACTCTCTTGGGTATAAGTATGAACGTTAATTTATTAACAGCCAGGTTGATTAAGAGAGTGTTATTAAAAAAAAAAAAGGAAAGAAAGAAGAAAAACAAACAAACAAAAAAACCCAAAACAAATGTTCCTATAAATGGGGAAGTAACTAGAGCAACATTAACCTTAAGTTCTTTCCCTGCATTTGTTTTCCTTAAAACTCCAATGAATTTGAACCCGAGTTTCAGTGTTTCTCTCTACTCACTCTAAAACGAATCCACGTAGAGTCTTAAGAAAGAAAGAAAAAAATATATATTTATATATATTCTATCATATATAGTATATATAGCATATATATACTATGCTATGTATATATACATATATATATACTATATATGCTATATATATACATATATATACTATGCATATGCTATATATATATAGCATATGCATATGCTATATATATAGCTATACATATGCTATATATATATATACACACACTATATATGCTATATATATATACATACATATACTATACTATGCTATATATATATAGCATATATATATAGTATATATATAGCATATATATACTATATATAATATATAATATAATATAATATAATATAATATAATATAATATAATAAATATATATATGAGCCAACTGCTCCCCAGGGTATTATATCACTACTTGGAAGTATAATAGATCTACATGGACATATAGTTGAAACCAAAGGGGAGGAAAAACACTAAATTGTGTTTTCGTGGTATTACTGTGCGTTCTGACGAACGCCATCCTCATCATCTACCAGCAGGCATGGGACTGAGAACCGAATGTAGTCCATATCTCACTAAGCGATAACGCCTCCTGGCTGCTGTGGTGTACTTGAGGAATTGGGTGGCCCACTCCTGTCCTTTTGCAATGGTTTCATTTAATTGTAATCCAAAGATCAAAGGTCTGTAACTCTTTAACCAAATTCCAATGTCTGCCAAATTCAATAGCTGTCATTCTTATAGAAAAAGGCAGTGTAATATGTGTGTCCTGATCTAATTTTACAGAAAAAGACACAATTTACATACTGTTTATTTAGTTAAGTCCCTAAAATCAATACCTTTGTCTGTACCTCTTTTGTTTAAAATACATCATGACATGGCAAACAGCTATATAAATGAATTTTTCTAAACCACACGCATTGTTAATGCTTCTCTATTGCACACTCAAAAAAGAATAGTTGAAATCATAGCGTTTTATAGATCAACCTAAATGTATTTTAATATTGGATTACTAAAGAATGTTAAGTTTTACATTTCTAAAATTATAAATTTTGTTTGAAAAGGTCAGTCATTTTCTTGAGCCACATTTACCAACAAGGGAACATATTTCAACCAGTGAAATAAAAGGAAAAGTGATTATGTTCACTATTAAGAGAAAATAATTCTTAAAAATGTGTCCCTGTAACAAACAAGTAAAAATCCCAACAACAATGAGCTCCTGAAAAAGTTTCAGGATGGAATAGCAGTATTCTCAAGGAAGGAAAACCACTTTCTGTTGGTAAGAAATAAATCCATTCAAATAGTTATCTTACAGATTAATCCATAATTCATTACACCTAAGAAAAGCACCATTTTGCTTTGTGTTACAGTCACAGACATCTCTTTACTGGCATTCCTCTGGTCACGGTAATATTTCTTTGAAATGTGAAGCAAATGACTATCTTTAGAACAATTTTTTTCCAACTCTAAGAATAGCTATTTGTGTGTTAATTTTGCATTTTTAATGACATGTGGCTTTTATATTTTGATTAGCTCTTTAGAATAATTTCCTTCCTTCATTGTCTCTGGTGTGTAACCATAATTAGTTAGCAAGGTTAAGCAAGATGGATCTAAGTGACACATACAGTGTGGCTGGGGTAGCGATCACGTGACAGTGAATACTTAAAGGTGCATGTGAAGACCCGCACAGTCTCCCCTTTAGTAAAATTTGGCGATTTTAGGCTTTAAAAAGCATAAAGTGTAATGTTATTCCCATTTAAGTTAATCACAACAAAAGAGCCGAGGTATTCATATATATATCTTGTCCTTTCACATGACATATTGAACATTTAGTTTCCTGCTAACTTTATTTTTCTAGGAAGAAATTTTTTAGGATAGGAAACTTACACCATGTGTTTTTCTTGTAAGGACAATCACTAAACCTAAATATCCTGTTTTTCTCAGGGAAGGGAGAACTGAAAGATTCTTGGTGAAGGGAGGGGGCATTGGGGTCCCAAGTCAGAGATCTTAAGGTTTCTAGTCATACCTTAGATTTGCAGTTGGATTACTTTGTGTGTAACCTTGATAAAACTGCACTGCTATTTTTTTGGTTCATTTTCACAGATTCTACACACTCATCATATTCTAGTCCCTTCATTTCAGTGCATATGTTCTGGTATTTAGGTTAAAACTCCGGCTCCAAGGTATTTTGTAGGTTAGTCTGGATATCAGAAAACTTTTCATCTTCCAATAAGGAAAATCTCTTAGGCATTTAAAAAAATATGTTTATTTATTTTTGACAGAGAGGAAGACAGAGCATGAGTGGGAGAAGGGCAGAGAGAAAGGGAGAAACAGAATCGGAAGCAGGATCCAGGCTCTGAGCTGTCAGCACAGAGCTGACATGGGGCTCGAACTCACAGACTGAGAGGTCATGACCTGAGCCGAAGTCAGACGCTCAATCGACTGAGCCACCCAGGTACCCCTCTCCTAGGCATTTCTATGGGATGAGCACTGGGTGTTGTATGGAAACCAATTTGACAATAAATTTCATATATTTAAAAAAAAAAAAAGAAAGTTTGCCTGGGAACTTAAGAATGTAAGCTATTTCGGGGCGTCTGGGTGGCTCAGTCAGTTAAATGTCTGACTTCCGCTCAGCTCGTGATCTCGTAGTTTGTGGGTTCGAGCCCCGCGTCTGGTTCTGTGCTGACAGCTTAGAGCCTGGAGCCTGCTTCGGATTCTGTGTGTGTGTGTGTGTCTCTCTCTCTGCCCCTCCCCTGCTAACGCTGTGTCTCTCTTGGTCTCAAAAATAAATAAACATTAAAAAAAAAAAAAGAATGTAAGCCATTTCTCTTCATTAAAGGATATTTCTAAGTACCCGTAATTGCCACAACTCAGTTATGAATATTTACCTAGCCATTCGTCTACCTTCCCATCCATCCACCTAACTATATTGAATATCTTCTCTATGCCAGGTACCATGGTAAGAGCTGTAAAAACAAGGACGACTGTATCAAAACCACCCCTTTTGAGGAATTCTTGCTATAGTGAAGGAGATAGTCACATAAAAAACTAAACTCAACCAAAACAACCAACCCACCCCCCCTCCCCAACCCCCCAATTAAAACCATGTTCTGATGTATCTTAAAAATAGTTTCTATCTTTTGGTAGACTGAGGTCAAACTTGTCTGAAACCTGGTGCATATACCTCCTTCCCTGCGTCTGAAACATTGGATGATACTACTGTGGAGAAAAGGATGCTTTGTTTATCCAGGTTTTTTATTTATTTTGGGGAATGAATATCTCATGGTAACTTGAGTAGAACAGTTGCTTCTAAAGAATCCACCAGGTTGCAGATTTCTGCAGCCTAACATTGGAGGAAATTATCCTAGAAGTCGATAGCTGTAGTGTTTATATTTCATTTCATTAAAAAAAATTAATTTATTTTTGAGAGAGAGACAAAGCATGAGCTGTGGAGGGACAGAGAGAGAGAGAGAGAGAGAGAGAGACATAGGATCCGAAGCAAGGTCCAGACTCTGAGCTGTCAACACAAAGCCCTATGCAGGGCTGGAACTCACAAACCATGAGATCATGACCTGAGCTGAAGTCACTCAACCAACTGAGCCACCCAGGCGCCCCTATATTTCATTTTCATTATATCCTTTGCCATTTGTGGTTTTCATATTACTCTTCATAGAAACAGTACAGCCCTCCTTCAGCACCTTTCCTCATGACAGCACTTGTGGCTTCCCCTCTCCCTTGCCCAGACATGCCATTTCCGGCATTGGAATTCCTGAAGGCAACTCCATTTCCTGAAACTCATCTTTTCTGTAACTCTCTTAGGTGGTGGTAGCCCCCTCCAACTTTTCGCCCAATAACTTCCTAGCTGTCCACGGTCCAGAGTCTGGGACCTGTTTTGTTTCTTTGCTACTTAGGACCCTATTTAAAGAAAATAAATATTTTCCAACCTTGAAAAAAATCCCCTGGACAAATACATTGGTCCCAATAATTGTCCAAATACATGGACAATAGACAAAACCTTGTATCATTTAAAGATGTGCTAGGACCTGTGTAATTGTCTCTGGTTTTTGATTTCTTTAATTTGATATACATATGCTGTGTTCAAAACATTATTCTAGGAAATCTGTCAGGGCACAAAGTTGGAAAAGGGGTAGTTCTTGTCTCCTATGTTCTCATAATCTGTGAGCAATAATGATAAATCCTTCTAAAACAATGTAGATTATGAAAATGCAGACTGTGCCATTTTTAGAGTATCAACAAAATATCAGAGTCTTCTTAAGTATTTCTTGATGAATCATTTATATTCAATCATACTCTTCAGACCCTGGAACATGAGCAGCACGTGTCTCCTTCAAGGTCATGTGGTAATGGAACACACTTCCTCCTATAGTGAATGCAAGGTTTCATTCATTATACCACATAGCCTTCTTTGTGTGATCCAGTGTCCTGCCTCTTCTCCTCCTCTTCCTCCTCCTCCTCCTCCTCCTCCTTCTCTTTCTTCTTCTTCCCTTCAGGGATCCATGTTCTTTTTATTAGACATGTGCTCAGTTCCTTGGATTTTTAAAAACTTAATTGGTGAATTAGCTCTTACTGCTTGTTCTGGGACCAATCCATCAGATGATTTGAGAGCAGTTCTCTTCATTCCCAGTAGGCAATAAGAATGAAAGAACTAATACCACTGAAAATATTTTTTTCTTTGGAAATTAATTCACATTTTAATTTTGCATGATATAGACTATTTTGTCCATTACTTTGATATAATGCTATCATTATTTGGAGCTTGACTTAATGCTTGAAGTGGGCAGTAGAAAATTGGATTTACTGATCTAACCAGGAAGAATTTTTTCCTGTTGCCATTAATAATTCAAAAAAGAGGACCATGTTAACTGAGAAGACATTCCTCTGAGGGCAAGAAGAAGGGTAAATCGGGGCCTGAGTCTCTCCACTTATTTGATCCATTTGACAGATTGTTTCAAATGGAAAATCTTGAGACTTTGCTGGTTATAAGCTCATATTCAAGCTGGAAAAAATGTTTTAATTTATATCTAAAAGGCTAGTACATAATTATTGCAATATGATTACATGCTGCCCTATATTAAAAAAAAGAAAGAAAAAAGGACGAAGGAAGGAAGGAAGGAAGGAAGGAAGAGAATGTTGGCTATTGAGCTGGGCATTTCATAGGTATTATATCTGTGCAAGATTAGATATCATTATATTCACTTTACAGATTAATAATAATAATAATAAAAGACTAGGTAATTTAAGTACTTTGTCCAAGATTACAAATGTAGTAAGTGCTGAACTGAGCTCTAAACCCAAGTTTGACTGACTTAAGTCTACATAACTCTTTTTTTTTACATTTAGTCATTTTTGAGAGACAGAGTCTGAGTGGGGGACGGGCAGAGAGAGAGGGAGACACAGAATCCAGGCTCTGAGCTGTCAGTACAGAGCCCGACATGGGGCTCGAATCCACTAACCCTGAGATCACGACCTGAGCTGAAGTCAGATGCTTAACTGACTGAGCCACTCAGGTGCCCCCCCCCCCCCGCCACCCCGACCTTTTTTTAAGTAGGATTCATGAGTAAATGCTCTGAGAGACCTGGTAGGCGAAATAAGTGTGTGAAGTACTCAATCCAAACAATAGGACTGTAGTAAATTGCAGAATTCTGAATAAAGACATTTGGTTTCAGAAATTTTGAAAATCCTATGCTGGCCAATAATATATTTCAAGTAATTGCAATAGCAACTATAGCAGCAGCAAGAACAAAAAGCAATTTGGGACCCATTTTCTACATTCGAGGTGTCTGTTTGGAAAGAAGTTGGAGATAGCCTGAGTACTGTGGGAATTCGTAGATGTCAGAGGAGGCCAAGTAGCAGGTGAGGCGATTTGGGGAGAAAAGGATTATTTCTTCCAATTACAAAACGCCTTAGTAATGCTCATTATGCTTTTGATCTTGGCTTAGATGTAACTTCGTCCAAGTAGCATTCCTTGATCCTGCTAAGTTTGTGTTCTTCTGTAGCACCTTGTACTTCCCTTGTCCTAGAACATTATTCTCTATTCAATTGCTTATATATTTGTCTTTTTCTCCTCTTACTATCAGCTTTGTTGGTAGGCAATGTCCAGCTTGTTCATGTTGCATTTCTAGTATTGTAATGGCATCTCCAACAGAATTGGTGCTCAATAAATATTTGTTGAATGAATGAGGGAATAAGTAAATATTAAATGTTTTACTTTTCCTTTATACATATTTATTTACATTGCTTTGGAAAATATTTAACTCTTCCCATGGTTGTTAATTATAGAAATGAGAACCCTGTAAAATTTTTGGAAGCAAAATATTTTGTGTTTCTTCTAAGTAAGCTGCAGGACATTCAGAGCTTGGATGTTAGTAGTTGGGGTTTTGTCAGGAAAACAGCATTTTAGGTCTTTCAAACAGGAAGGGTTTTATTTTATTTTATTATTTTATTTTATTATTTTATTTTATTTTATTTTATTTTATTTTATTTTATTTTATTTTATTTTATTTTAATTTTTAGGAAGGGTTTAAATTCAGGAGCTTAAAACCATTGGCAGAGCTGAGGAGGTGGTGGAAGCCATAGAAAGCTTTTGCTAGGTTTCCGGAAATCAGAAATTTATGGGAATTGCAGATGCTGACAGCCAATGAACCTGGTTGCCTTCAGCATGAAAGGGTGAGATACAGATGTCCTGGGAGCCATTGCCAAATTCTCTGTGCCTATATATGACTGCTAGGAGAATAATAATGATTTGTATTCTCTTCCCTGTTCTAAATTTCATGCACTTGCCCCCTCACAAGAGAGGGTGTTTTAGTTTCCTGTGGTTGCTGCAACAAACTATCAAACACTTGGTGATTTAAAACCACAGGTATCATTCTCTCATAGTTCTGGAGACCAGAAGTCTGACATGGGTTTTGCTGGGCAGAAATCAATGTGTTGGCAGGGCCACATTCCTTCTAGAGAGTCTAGGGACAAATCCATTTCCTTGACTTTTCCAGCTTCTGGACAGTATTCCTATTCCTGGGTTCATGGCCCTGCATCACACCATCTGTTTTCCTCTTCCTGTTTCCTGTCGTCACACTGATTCTCTTTGTGTTCCAAATCTCCCTCTGCCTGCTTCTTATAAGGACATGCACGATTACACTTAGGGTCAACCTCGATAATCCAGGATAATCTCCCCATCTCAGCATTCTTCATTTAATAACATCTGCAAGGTCCCTGTTGTCATAGAAGGTAACACTCACAGGTTCCAGGGATTAGGGGCTGGATATCTGGAGGAGAGGGGGTGAGGGGTGGAAGGGGGATTATTCAACAGTATAGGGGAGAACATACAAGGAAGTGAAAATGAATGCTGGCGATAAAACAATCAATATCCAGCACAGAATTCAGTAACAGTAAGTTGTCAATAAAGATCATGAATTTTTATTTTGGGGCATTAATAGCAGATATGTGTCCTGAGCAAAGGAGGCCATATTTCTGTTCTAGTCTGCATTAGTTGGATCACACAGAGATCAATGGTTTTAATTCTGAGTATAAATCTTTAATTTTTTTTTTCCCCGAATGATTCTAAGGTAGGATGGAAGTAACTAGTAGCTTTAGTTCAAATGAAAGAAGGACTTTCTAACCATAAAAGTTGTTCTATAATGGAATATGCTGCCTTGTGAAATAATGACTAAGACATTGGTGGACATGAAATTAAGAGAGCGTATAATTACCATCTATGAAATCCTTAAAATTCTATTCATGCCAGTTTCACTTAATGGTTCTGTAATTCATAATTAAAGAAAATATTTTCAGATTCATTTAAATTTTCAGGTTTACCACTTGTTGAGTTTCTAATGAGTGCTTCATATTTATTATTTACTGAGGTTACTACACAATTTCTTTTTAGTTTGCTCTAAATTTAATGGGCTTGATTTTCAATGGATATCCCTTGCCCTATTAGTTCTGACTAATGCAAAAGTCATTATTATCAACTAACCTCTCAAAGTTGTTCCTAACTTTTCCTTTTTTATGCTATACACACTATTTTTCAGCAAATCCTAGGGTTTCTACCTATTAAATCTATATTTACTTTATATCTTTATACGTTTAATGAGCTAATATGTTTCACTAGTGCATTCTTTGAGTTACCAGTTACCCAAACAAAAAAAACAGTATAATTATTTTATTTTGATTTTTACTATAGAGTGAATGTTTGTATGCCCCCCAAATTCATATGTTGAAATCCACTCCAATGTGATGGTGTTGCAGGTGGAGCCTTTGGAAGGTGATTAGGTCATAAATGTGGACTCCTTGTGAATGGAATTAATACCCTTAGAAAGGAAACACCAGAGAACTCCTTCCCCTCTTCTGCCATGGAAGGGGACAGGGAGAAAATGGCCATCTCTGAGCCAGAAAGTGGGTCTCTTCACACACCAAACCTGCCAGCACCTTGCTCTTAGACTTTCTACCCTCTAGAACTGTGAAAAATAAATATATATTATATAGAAGCCACCTAATCTGTGGCATTCTGTTATAGCAGACAGAACAGGCTAGATATATCTCTTTCACTTTGATTTGTGCTTTAATTGGTCTTTGAAACTATTCGGGTTTTACAACATCATTCTTGAGGTAAAAGAGTAGTAGTATAGAAGAGTATTCAGTATAGCTTATTTTAAGTGTTTGTGTTTCATCTTGATTCCTACTGACCTGTGGAGCAAAATGTAGCAGAGTGAGTATTTTTCAGGTTGTAACTGCAGAGAAAAGTTTAATTGTTGGGATGTCTTTTTGCTCAAATGTTTACAGGGCTTGTACAAAAGAATACTGAGTCCCTGATTTTGTATCACTTGTGAAATTTTGTGGGTTGCACTGTGCATTACCATTCCAGAAATCTTCAGATTAAGGATATTTCCCCAAATATTGTCCTCCTTCTAATGCTTCTTATTTTTGTATGCATTCTAAGTGTGGATCCAGTCACAAGGATTGTTTTAGGTATGTGCATGGCACCTGATTTAATCAGAGCCAGGGAGACAAGGAAAAACATTCTTGAAAATCCTGGAAGAGAGAGAGAGAATCCCAAACAGGCCCTGTGCTGTCAGTGGAGAGACTGACGCAGGGCACCATCTCATGAATCGCAAGATCATGACCTGAGCTGAAATCAAGAGTTGAATGCTTAACCGACTGAGCCACCCAGGCGTCCCTCTCTTGCCTTTTTAAAATCGAAATTAAACATCTTGTGACACCAAAAGCACAGACAACAGATGACAAAAATAAACAAATTAGACTTCATGAAAGTTTTATAAGATGCATTAAAAGGTGCTATAAACAGAGTAAAAAGGCAACCAACCTGCAGAATGGGAGAAAATATTTGCAAATCACATTCTGATAAAGGATTAATATTGAGGATATGTAGAGAACTCCTAAGGCTTAACAACAACAACAAAGAAACAACCTGCTTCAAAAATGGGCAAAGGACTTCAAAAGACATTTCTCAAGGAAGATATACAAATGGCCAAGCACATGAAAAGACGTTCAATATCACTAATCATTAGGAAGTACATATCAAAATAACAATGAAATACCAACTAATGTCCTTTAGGACGGCTTTTATCAAAAACAAAACAAGCAAAAAAACAGAAAATGTATTGGTGAGAGGGTGGGAGAGTTGGAATACTTGTACACTCTTGGTGGTAATGTAAAATTGTGAAATGGTGCAGCTACTATGGAAAACAGTAGCGCATTTCCTCAAAAAAAACAACAACAAAATAGAATCACCATCTGATTCGGCATTTCCACTTTTGGGTATAAATCCAGGAGAACTGAAAGCAAGGCTTCAATTATCCTGAAAAGATAATTGTTTACTTATGTTCATAGCATCATTATTTACAGGAAGTAAAATCTGGAAGCAGCCCAAGGATCCATTGATGGATGAATGGATAAGCAAAATGAGGCATATGCAGTGCATATACAATGCATATACTGCATACAATGCAGTATTGTGTAGCCTTAAAAGGAATGAAATTCTGATGTATGCTACAACATGAACGATCACTGACGACATTATGCTAAGTGAAAAAAGCCAGTCACAAAAAGACAAATACTGTATGATTCCAATTATGAGGTACTCAGAGTATTTAAAATCATGGAGATAGAAAGTAGAATGGTGATTGTTGGGGGCTGAGGGAAAGGAGGAGCTGGGAGGCTAATATTCACTGGGTATAGAGTTTCAATTTTCCAAGATGAAGAGTTCTGGAGACGGATGGTGTTAATAGCGGCACAACGTTGTTAATGTGTTTAGTAGCGCCGAACTGGACACTCGAAAAATGGTTACAATGGTAGGTTTTAAATGCTGTGTATCTTACCGCAATACAGAAATTGAAGGAAAAAAAAAAAGTCCAATGAGAATGCAGGATAAAGTACTAAAACAAAGGCATAAAACTGAAAAGCAAATCTGGCTACCACAAGGGTAAGCCTGACGCTGTCAGAAGTCAACACGTTGTGCTTAGTGATGGAATCCAGCAAACTAGAACGCATGGAAAAGAGAAAAACCCGGTTACAATGACATCATTTGAACTTCTGAACTCTTGCTGTGTCTGAAGCCCAACATACTCCTTGGACCTTTCAGTTATATGAACCAATAAATAATCTTTGGGTAAGCCAGTTTAAATTGGGTTTTATAAATAAAAAGATTCTTAATGGATACATCCTGGTAGATATTGAAATCACTGTGTATATATCAACTGTATGTCATAGCTCTATCTAGATTCACCCTTCATTTATCCACTTACTGCATTCCTGGGCTGTCTCTCCCAGGATCTAGCTAGACATTCTTTGTTTCCCTGCTTCACCAGGAAGTTCTGCAGTGAGCATCCCCATTCTTCTCTCCACCATTCTCTATCTAACCGTGGTCCCATAGCGCCTTGACTTTTCTGACATCATTCTCTCTGATAGAAGTCAGCAGCTTTTCAGTTTATTTGTGCCACTTCTTTCTTCTGAAGTCAAGTGTTGCCTGGAAGCACTAAGGAGAGAATTTCCTAGGACATTTTGAAGACAGAAATTACATAATAGCTTAGAACTGGTCACAGTAGTTATGGGAGGCCCTATGGGGGGAATCTGGGTTCCCAAGAGGTGAAGTAAAAGATGGATGATAGTTTACTAAGGCTGAGTATCTTCGGGGCGGTGGGGATTACCGAATGACCGTTGCTTGCTGCTGTAAATTCTGGTTTATTTCCAGTGAAGATGCTACCTAGACAATGCTTACTTATCCTTCTGCCATAAGGCACTTCTATAGAGAACATTCTCTAGCCCATCCCCCCATCTCCCAGATCCAAGTGTGGGTTATGTGCTCCTTCTATATATTTCTCTATCACACTGTATTCTCCCATTTTAAAGCATTCAACACACTGCAATGTGTTGACTTACCTACTGACTTAACGGTCCAGTGACCGCAAGCTTCACGAGAGCAAGAATTTTATTTTGTATCCTATTTGGGACAGTGCCAAATACAATGCTTGACCCTTGTATTTGTTGAATGAATGAATGATTACCTGAGTATCCTAAATTATTTTATCCCTATTTTAAGGGATTGAGTGCAATGAGAATTTTTTGAGAAATTGAGAATTTGAGAAACTTTTTGAGAAATTACTTGTCAAAATTTTTTATAGATTTCATTTTTAGAAAAAGCATAGTTTTTGGATTTGGGGAAAACTATTACTGTTGAGGATTCCTTAGACTAGTTTAGTTTTAGAAATGTCCTTTGTAGAATATCTCGTTGCTTAACCAAATTCTCTTCTTAAATATATAGAATCATCTTTATTCACTTCACCACATAAGCCTTATAATGTCAAAGATTCGATTGCTGACAAGATCTGGAAGTTAATACAAATATATATGTTTTTAATTGAAGTAACATAAAACATTGGAAGATTTCACATGAAAATCCAGATTTCTAGCTTATTTTGGAAAACTAGAAATTTATCAACACTGAACCCCCTTTCCTACAAAACAAAAATTAGGTGGAGATGAAGAGTGGTTTCCTTTTGGAACTGAGCACATGTCTGTTAACCAAGATTCCCAACATTCGTTCACATGAGATATGTCACCCGTATGGAAATGTTATAGAGGTCAGTTAGGATCCCATGACAACTCATATAAACCCACGGAATGCTTGAAGTATGGGTAGACAATGGTTTTGGTTTATTGTTGACAACAATTCACGATAAGTTCTTCAAAGAAAATTAGTTTTGTTTCTACCAATTGTATAGACACCCATCCAGGACAGATGTCTAAAGTTGTCAGAAGAAAAAACCAGACTTTCGTAGCATTTTTGTGCATTACTGACATCATTTCCATTGGTCTCCCTTCTTCTACTCCTTGCCCTCCTCAGAACTCTCTCTGATGTGATTGTTGCATGTCGTAAATCTGAAAATGTCATTCCTCTAATTAAAACAATTTGGCCTCGGGGTGCCTGGGTGGCTTGGTCGGTTAAGCGGCCGACTTCGGCTCAGGTCATGATCTCATGGTCCGTGAGTTCGAGCCCCACGTCGGGCTCTGTGCTGACAGCTCAGAGCCTGGAGCCTGTCAGATTCTGTGTCTCCCTCTCTCTCTGCTCCTCCCCTGTTCATGCTCTGTCTCTCTCTGTCTCAAAAATAAATAAACGTTTAAAAAAAAAAAAACCCAAAACAATTTGGCCTCAGGGACCTGCATCCAATGGCTTCTACTCTCTCTCCATTTTCTCCTGGAATTATTCTATTTCTCACCCAGCTTCAACTATCGTTCTTTTAGTTCCATAAGTTAGTGAAATAATTTCCTAGCAAAGCCTTCACACATGCTTTTGTCCCTCAGTTCACTCAAAAGTTTCTTATCTTTTGTGTTTTGTTCTCACTCTTCTTTCTAGAAACTTTCCCTGAACCACACAGTTTGGAGTGGGTCTCCTTTCTCTTCATTATTTTCAAAACATTCATCAGAATTTATAATTAGATACTTATTTGTGTATTTACTTTCCACCCTATAATACTTTAAATTACAGGAGGATAAGGCTCATGTGTGTTTTTACATGCTGCTGTATATAATATGCCTACTGTGTGATATGTTTATATGTTGAAAAAATAAATATATATTATATGGCCATGTAAATTTGGAGTTCAAAAACAGTAAATCTTGCATGAGTTAAAGTTTCAGTTGCTAATATTTATAACCATAAGAACATAATTTCTAACATTATAGATTATGAAAAAGGTTTGCTTTGAGATGTGTGGAATAAACAAACGCATATTGAAGTAACTCCCATTGGAAGCAATGGGATGTACCGAATCACAGCATACTCTTTTCCAGATGAATGCAGTTTTGTGTTTCTCCTTTTTTTCAAATGGAAAATGTAATCTCACTTAGGAAAACACTGCAAGATTCTATGAGTATGTGTAATCTCAGTCTGGTTGTGCTCATAAGGAATTTTCAATTTAGCCAATGGGTAGACACCCCTTTTCCATTGCTTGGGATTTTCTCCCCTAAAGCTGAATCTTTTCTTTCCAAGGAATGCAAATTTGATTAGGGACAGCTATGCACTGATATTCTGTATTCTTTCTTTTTCCATGGTGATGGAATTATAAAACAACTTGGCCAGGCTAGAATTTTACTGGTAGGTTTGCTGATCAGCATTGTTGCTTGAATTCTGTGAAATTATATCACTGGCATGTAGAATCAGTTTTTCAAGGATAGCTGCCATGGACAAAGAATACAATATGTTTACATTTCCTGGGGGAAACCCTATGCAAGTATACATTTGCGTTTAGGTTTAAGATTTTAGTGTCAATTACAAAATATTTACTTTGATTAAAATTTACCATTGACACTTGGATGCACTGAAGTGTTTTTGTTTCTCAAGGTGTTTTTTTGTGAGTGGAAATTTGGCATTAGAAGATTTAAGTTTAAATCCAAATAAAACACAAGTTCAATAAAAATCTCTTTCATTTTGTGGCTTGCAGGTACAATTTCACTTAACACATATCGCTGACCCTACATTTTCTCACATACACATATACAAATATATACTCGTGACTGTAATAGTCTTTTCTTGGTTTTGTAACATGAGGCATTTTCAGTAATTTAAGGTATTCTTTTTGGGGAAGAAATGTCAGAAAACTGTTTACCTTCCTATTATAACAGCCCTCAAAATGAAGACTAGTGTGGGACAAACCAACTTACTTGGTGACCTCAGTTTTAGACTGCTAACCAGTCGCCGTTTGAACATAAGCGAGGTCAAGAAAATGCATATAAACTGCACCAGAGCAGGGGCTTGGCTTTGTTCACTATTGTATTCTCAGTGCTTAGGAGTATACTTGGCTCCTAGAAAGCACTCAACATGTATTCGTCGAATCAATGCATTATTCTTCCATTGCCCAGACTGCCTGTGTTTGTTGGTGATACTGTGTGACAGTGACGGCGGCAAAGCTGAGAAAATGGGCTGACTGACCAGGCTTTCCATAGATAATAACAATCTGGTTGAACTGGACTGAGCAAACCACCCTGGGAATCTTTGGGAACATCTGGAGGGAGAATGCTAATCTTAGCTCATGTTTGTATAGCAGTTTACTCTTCTAAGCACTTTACTTATATTAACTCATGGTATCCTCATCACACCCAAAGCTAGAGGTAGGGAATATTCTTCACTTAGGGAAGAGAGACTGAAACGCTGAGAAATTAAGTGACTTGCCTGAGGTCCCATCTCTAGTAAGGGGCAGAAGTCGGCTCTAGAATTTGCTTTCTTAACTCACTGTGCTATTGTGTCTCTCCCAATCTGATTAATGGGGGTTTGGAAGTATATTAACTTCAAAATTAAAAGAAAAGTGGACATATTTTGAGCCCCAGTTTAAAGAGGAACATGCACTATTTTGGTGAGAAAAACAGGTAACTTTGTGATGACACTGTTTCAGAATTTTCATGCATGTTGATCCAGACATGTTGAATATGTACACATGCATGCACACCCACACATATATAATCATATATATATATATATATATATATATACAAGATCTTTTAAATTTAATGTTTGACTATATATATGATCTTTTTAATTCTCATTTAGTCTTGTGTGTGCATATAACATACATTAACTTTTTAAAAAGTTTTGGACATAGGTGCCTGGGTGGCTCAGTCAGTTAAGCATCTGACTCTTGGTTTTGGCTCAGGTCATGATCTGGGGTTTCGGGCGTTCAAGTCCCTCATTGGGGGTCCTGCACTGGCAGTGCAGAGCCTGCTTGGGATTCTCTCTCTCTCCCCGGCTCTCTTTGCCCTTCCCCCACTTGTACTATCTCTGTCTCTCTCAGAGTGAAGAAATAAACCTAAAAAAAATAATAAAATAAAAAAAAAGTTTTTGGACATAGATATTCAGAAAGGGAAAGGAACACAAAAACTGTCATTACCCTGCTTAAATAATCATTTGTTTTATTTAGAAATCATGAAAGTAGTAATTGAATATGTGTAGACAATTAAAATGGTTCAAAAAGGAAAAAAATAAATGGAAAATTTCCCTTCCACTCATCACAAACCCCCACTTTGCTCCAAAGTTTAGCAGAGAGGACTTTAGAAGGGGAATGATAGATAGCATTTAGGTTTGACTACCACTTTTAATTAGATTTTGGCACGTATATCTTTATGCTAATACATACTTTGTCACGTTCTCTCTAGAACTGTTATTATTTTTGAAGCTGAGCCTTTAATGGGTAATCCTCCATCTTTGGTTTCCTTTTTAACTTCTAAATTTTGGGAAACCAGAATCGACACAAGAATTTCTTAAAAGATTCCATGAGTAAGACATGAACAAAAATATTCCATACTGTGCTCTGATTACAATTAAAATAAACGCTCTTCCTTTTACTTACAATTTTAGCTCTGAAGATGCAACGAGAGCAACTGAATCATTTCCTTTCTCTCCATTTTTTATGTGCTATAAAAATTGTCGTATTATTCTTGGTAAAAACATCAACAAAAATGTATCCATTGAATCCTTAATTAAATAGTTGTCTCTTTAAGTACTTCTTTCTCATCCTAACATGCTTCAACATTTTAATTTTAAAACATTTTTTAAAAACCTCATAGAAATCTGAATTTTTTATGTGTCTTTGATATTAATTACTGAACGATGAAGTTTTGGGTAAATGTACCCCATCAGAATCCATTAGTAAAAATATTTATACAGCATATATACATAGATTTCAATTTATACATATTTAATAAACTCCTTTTTTATATGAATCTACCCTTTAATATTAATCCTGGGAATTTTTACTGCTGCAGCATATCAAATTCTTGAATTTCATTGAAATACTTTGGTTGTTTTCATATATTATGAAGCCTACCATAATGTTCATTTCATCTTTGAATTTCATGCTAGAAAGTATTCTTTCTCTCAGTGTCCATGTTGTCATTGACAATCTTGTAATTTTAGGACATCAAATTTGTTTTGAAAATTGGATCTTTTTGTCTGTTGTCAGTTACTCCAAATGTATAATTTATACAGAAACAACTAATAATCAAATAATCAAAATTATTCTAGTTTTAAAATGCTATAATCTATGTTTGTTTTCTAGACATTTCTTTTTTTTATTTTTTATTTTTTTAATTTTTTTTTTAACACTTATTTATTTTTCAGACAGAGAGAGAGCATGAACAGGGGAGGGTCAGAGAAAAAGGGAGACACAGAATCCAAAACAGGCTCCAGGCTCTGAGCTGTCAGCACAGAGCCCGATGCGGGGCTCAAACCCACGGACCGCGAGATCATGACCTGAGCCAAAGTCGGACATCTAAATGACTGAGCCACCCAGGCGCCCCTGTTTTCTAGACATTTCTAAATTTCACCATAATTTGAGGTTTTACATGACTTCTAATAATTTTTGTATACATTTTTCGTCTTAAAATTTTTAGTTAGAACTTGAAATTTTGACTTATAAATTATAACATTTTAAGTAATTTGAAAAATTAAGCCAAAATTTCCCTCAAATATATATAATGTTCAGTCACCATCTATATTTAGGAAGTTAATATGAAGAAAAGACGGGTTTTTTTCATATCCTATTTAGAAAAATTGTTGCTATTTTAAAATTATAAAGATCTTAGAAATATACTCCAAATGTAATTGTTAAAATTTTTTATTTCTTCTCACATTAAAACACCAACAGCCTGCATATTTTTAAAATACTGAAGCTATGGGACAACTTTTTTGTGCACCTACCAATTAAAAAAATATTTCTGTATGAATTAAAAGCTAAAAACTTACTACACTTTGCAGGCTATTAACTGATTTTCTACCATATGCTAAGTACCTTTTGATTAAGAAAAATTGATATTAAAGAACTTAAATTTATAATATTGTTAAAATAAGGAAGTGGATTCTTCTGTGTAATCCACATCATTGAATTCATGGCCCTCTCATCGTAAAACATATTTTAAATGTACTACCACTGATTGTGTTACTCATTCATTCATTCATTCATTCCACAAAGATTTGCTTAGTCATCTAGTGGTTACTAAATACAAACAAAGGGAACATTGACAGGGAAAAAAAAAAGATTTCTCAACATTGGGAAAAGAAAGAAATATAAATGCTTAAAATGATAGTATAGTTGAGTACAATGACATAGTGTCCATGGGTGCCATAGAAACCAAGAAGATGTGCACTCCAGCCTTACCAAGAATAGCAAATATTAGATCCGGGCAATGGAGGGGAGAGGCATGAGAGCAGATGTAATGATATCTTGTGTCCAGGAGAAATCTCTATGGATTCTGGAATATAAAAGGCAACTGACAAGTGTGAGCAGAGAAAGAGACACAAAGAAATAGCAAAATCATCAAGTGAAAATTGAAACACCAATTAAAAAAAATGCCCTCCATCATTTTGCAAGTATCACCCCAAACACCCTATTATTAGTAAAAGTTTTTGCTCACAAAACTGGAGGAATATTTCCCCCCCCAGGAGAATGAATATGGGGTTCTTTATTCAATTTACTTAAGGAATAGATATTAGTAAGGAATGTAGGTGGTCATTTCAGCTTTGGGATTTCAGGGCTCAGAAATCTTCCCCTTAAAGAAATAAAATGCCAAAACGTACAGTGAAAGTTAACTAAGACAAAATGAAAGTATTAGATCCAGTCAACTTGGACATTAAAAGTCAAAGTTCTTAAGTTCTGAGGACACAAATTTCCGCTGCCTGGCCCTTTGTAATGTTAATTGGGTCTCAAACAAAATAAGTTTTGTAATGTCTAAAGCTCACGACTAACTAACTCTTTAGCCACTTGAGAAACTAAGCTATTTGTAAAGGTGCATTCTACCTGCTGACTTCTTCAGTAATGCCCTACCATTCAGTCTAGGTGTTTTTTGTTTTTTTGTTTTTTTTAATTGTGCTCCTTCAGTCAGAAGCTGACACAACTGTCAAAATATAGTCACTCATACACTAGTCAGTCACACTCCGATAATGTGTCTGTCATCATGTTAAAACAGTCATTTGCTGACATATTTTATGGCCATGAACATGTTTCAGAAACCAGCAAAAAGGGTTGGCCTTTAAAAAATAAGCAAGAGTAGCATTTCCTTCTAGTGAAACGACATATAATTTAAAATAATAGTGTGTCAATAGTGACTATAGGAAATTGCTGGAAAGTGGACATTTCCAAGTCCACTTTTATCTGGGAAAAAGTAGTTCTTTTTAAACCAGCAAACACTTTATTGAATTAAAAGCATCTTTGTCAGATTCTGAAAATGTTTATTGCACAAGGCTTAGAGTTCTGAACTTCTCTAAATATGTGGAATAGCAATTTTGTGAAGAATAAATGTTAATGCTGTACAAGATAGCATTTATCCTCAATACCTTTTCATTTATATTAGACCACATCCAAATTGAGTTTTGCATTTAATAACCTCTATCAGCAAGTGTAAGAATAAGCAGGGAAAATTTATAGTTAGAAGCATAAACATCCACATAGATCAGCTCGTGTCCAATGGTTTGTTCCAAAAGCTCTTAAAATATGTCATGGATAAACTCCAATTATGTAATAAATAGGAAACAGTTTTTGAAAATAATAAAGCTTAGACAAGTCCAGCAAGATTATATACAAATGCATGCTGATTTTTTACTTGCTATTGAAATTGGCAAAATAAATACTTTAGTGGATCCCTAAGTAGTTATAAGAGTTCTATCTCTCTCGAGTGAAGAATTCACTTGTTAAAAATACATGCTAGTCCCCACACTGCATTAAAATTCCTACAAAGAAGAGCTTACATTCTGTTCATAATATTATTGTTTTCTGATTCATTAGAATCTTCGTATGTAATTCTAAGATCTTTTTTTTTTAAATATGGAAACCATTCAACATGAACTAGGAACATTATTTCCTTACTTCCTAAAATGATTGCTAAATTAGGAAACCGATCACAGTCCCCAAAACTATTACATCAGCATTGACACCCTGTTGGGTCTGTGGGTAAGAAGATCATATACGTTAAACATCTGTGAAATTGTAGTGACTTTCTTATCCAACAAGATTTTTTGGTTCTTTTAAAGTAATTATTTAAAAGTATTTCGGTGTTCCTTATTAACACAGACATTTAAATCTAGTACCAGCTCCCTAGCAAGGATGGAGAGCCAAACTGTCTCACAGATGCTGTGTCCATAGAAGCAATTTTTATAGAAGAAACATCCTTTCACTTTATTTCACTACCTGGCTTCTTTGTTCATTAAGCTAATTACTCTAGTCTACATTCGTGCCTTTCATCTACCTTGTTTCTTGAGCTTGATCCTTTCCCAACCCTGAATCGACTCTTACTGAACAGTTGAAGCTGAACAGGAAGGAATTGCAGGTGTCAACTCACAGTTTACAAATATGACATCTCCTCTGGCATAGCTGGAAATATGAAATATTGATTTATGTGCAGTAAAAGGTCTTATAAAAATGATCACATACACATGAGAGATTAATGCGCAGGAGATCAATAGAAATTTCATTCTTGACGCTAGACTGTCACCTATGGTGAAATGCTAAAATACAGAAATCAATATTATCTATGAAATGTCAAATTTATTATAATTATGAGGATGAAAGCTGGCCAAGTGGCTCCCAGGAGAGAAGGAAGGATAGGTTACTGGGCTGAAGCATCCTTCATGTCCCTTGTTCACTTGCTGCCAATTTGAGAGCAATATTGGTGCAGGGGGTTTTCAGGCATTATGTACCGCTGTGTAGTAACAAATTCCTGCTGGAATATTTAACTCTTGAAACTGACAATAATACAAGTGTCCACATAGTCAAAAGGTGCAGAGCTTTTAGCTCCCGAAATATGGAGAACATTTTAAGCATAGATTTTACTGTCGTATGTATACCACAGCCCATTGCTTAAGACAATTGAGCTTTTACAGACCGAAGATTAATAAGATCTCGGTGCCGTTTTATTCAAGCTCATGTTCTGTTCTCTCCAGTGGGGGGTGGGGGGAGAGGGGAAATCCTAAATTGTCTATTAGTGGGCTTCACATTTTCTATAGTTTAAGCCATTAGCTTGATTCTTAGAAATTGCCATTCAATTTCCACTGCTAGGCAGCCATTCTTCGAAAAGATTTTTATGAGTTTGTGGCAGCCTACCAGTCTCATGTATCAAGTTTAATAGAGTCTTTGAAAAAGTAACACAAAGCTAAAATTTTATGAGCCTATAAGAAAACAATAAAATGAGAGTATTTTGTCTTTGCCTTTAAGTGGGGAGGGGGATTTTTAGAAGTTGAAGTGAAAAGCATAAAAGAAAAAAAAATGCTTCTTTTTACATATTCTCCATGTCCACAGAAAAGCAGAATATTAAAACCCTTATTAATAGTATTATTGTTCCCCATAACAAGTGGAGGTTGTACAAGCTCGTGTTGGTGATGTCACCCCGTGATTCTTGCAGGCATTGGAACCTGGTGTGGACATAAGAGAGGACGGAATGCGTCTGACCAACCAATGAATTGGGAACCTTGAAGGAAAATCTGTATTCCATTGTAGGAGTCTAGGTGAGGAATAGATTGTGTTATTTGCTGTCAGTTAACATTATTCCTAAAGCCCTTCTGATTCAAATTTTAACGATTCACAGTTTTGAATAAGCCGTGTGCTCTGCCAACCATGCCCAGAGGGCAGCACAAAAAAGCCTGTTCATTTGCTACTCTGGTGCCTCCACCTACAAAGTCCTCAGAGATTGGTGAAATGAATGAATGAATGAATGAATGAATGAAACTTTAATTCATACCACAGTGCTCTGGTACCCCATGAGTGGTGGCGGGTAGAATTTCTTCTCATTTGGACTTAACATTCATTTGTTTTTCGAATTATGATTCTCTCGGGGCACCAGGGTAGCCCGGTCGGTTAAGCCTGGGACTCTGTTTTGGCTCAGGTCATGATCTCGAGGTTTCAGTTTTGTGAGTTCAAGCTCCACCTAGGGCTCTGTGCTGGTAGCTTGAAGCCTGCTTGGAATGGTCTTTCTCCCTCTCTCTCTGTCCCTCCCCCATGTGCGCGCACACTCGCTCTCAAAATAAAGAAAGAAACACAAAAAATAAAATTAAAAAAAAGAACTATGATTCTCTTTTCCTTTCATTCTTTTTTTCAAATCTAGACAGCTTTTTGGTAATCAGCGCGTCCAGGTGGAACGTGGGCTTGAGTACTATTTGCTATATATGAAAATTTCAAAACATAACATCTCCTTGTATGGATAGATGTCTTTCACCATGCACTCTTTAATGTATGGTTTATCACTGAGTTTTTAACTGGAATTACATACAATATGGGAAATTTACTTTCAATTAGTAACGTGAATTTATAATTACTAAATTATAATTTATTATAATAACTACTGTGAGTTTGATAACAGTCTTGTTATTCTACATTTCTTTGCATCTTCCCAGCTCTAAATTAATTTTAGAGATTGGTCTTTGATCTGATTCTTAGGGAGATGTTTCTCGTCCAGACTTCGATTTAGTTGAGACCATTTTGAGTGACGGGATATTCACCACTAATATCTTGCATTTGTTCTCAGTTTTTAGGTATAAAAACGGAGCCGTGCCATTTTGGTTTGTGACAATCAGGCCCCCTTCCTCTAATAAATTACCCTTTTTCTTGGATTTCAGTTTTTCGGTGTTATTGTCTAAAGCTACTGTTTTTGTTCATGACACGTATTCTGCAAGTAATACTTCTGTATTAGTCACGGAGGAGCACCTATCAGAGGTGCCACAGAGCTGGCAGTCTCTGTGTTCCGTCACAGAGGAACACAAGAGGAGTCACAGGGAGGTTCCCCAAATGCTGAGCAAGACCCCATGTGAATGTCATTGAGGTCAATGAGCATTCATTAGTTGAATGTCTACTATATACAGGAAAACTTGGGAGAAAAGATGAAAAGAGCACAGATAGAGTCCTCAAGTGGTTCACGGAACTGTACAAATTGGATGATATTTAGAAATGGGGGAATATTTAGAAACGGAAATTGCAAGACTTGGAACCCGAATCCTTGGATTGGTGTGCTCTCAGCTCAGATAGAACCTATTTCCATATCCTTTAGAGAAGAGCCAGTCCATAGATATTCCAGAGACATAAAATACCAAGTTCTTTCTCATCTATTATTACTAAATTATTTACTCTTCCTAAATATTATCTCTTTTGGCCAGAATTGTAGGATTATTATTACTGCCAAATATGATGGAGGATTCATAAACTTTCCTCCAGTTGGTAATATAAACACTTTTTTTTTTTAAATCTGGAAAAGAGATAAAGATTTATTTACTTTTTAAAAAACACTGCAGCATTTACACAATTTATAAATAGAGATTTGGGAAGATTTTCCACTCTACACAGCTTCTTAAGGCTTTTTTTTTCCCCTCTTCTGTACCTCAAGTACCCAAAGCAGTTAAAGTTAATACTTAATGCAACCTAGTTGAAGAGATAGGCATTTCTTGCAGTCAGGTCTCAATTAAGAGATAAAAGACAAAAAGTGCAAAGCGCTTGATAAAGCTAAGAATACAAGGCCAGCCATGGATGTGCTTGAAGCTGTCCATAGCGATAACTGGATAGTCAGCTGGAATCTTCTTGAATTGAAGTGGGTGCTCTAACTTATCAAATTCCACATATGGGGAAATTATTGGTGCCTACAGTGGTGATTAACACTAACCCACTGGGTCAGAAACAAGCTGGGATAAAGGTGAAAACTGTATCTGACTATCAACACCAAATACATCCATTTAGAGAAAGATAGCAGAGGGTTTTTTTCTCTTTTTATATCTTCAGTTGTGCAGGTTGTCAGGCTGGTCACACAGTTAACGCTGCATATAGAGTGCTCTCTATAATGTGCAAATTGCAATGCACATTAAAATGTAATCTACTTTAATAAGTCACATGAAGATTACATTTTAAGGTAATTGTTTGTGTGTTTATGCTACACACCAAAAATATTTTCCTGCTTTGTTTACAGTATTTTCTCTGTGCCTTTAAACATAATGATTGCAACTATTAGCCCTAAATAACGCTCTTCTTCAAATGGTTGGGGGCAAAGTTATGGAGGTTCAAATTGTGGTTTCCAGGAACCATGGTTCACTGTATAATGTCCAAACTGCTTAATCTTACTGAATTTCCCCAAATGAAACTTGTTATGATGTTATGATCATCAAAAACCTCACTGGACATCAATCATGAGGATACTTAGCTTGAATTATCCAGATAGTTTTACAAAGTTGTCCACTTTTCAATTTCTGGGTAGACAAAAATATTTGAGAGGTGACCATTTTTGAAATACTTATAATGAACATCATGACCTGGACTCTCTGACAGATCTATTCACTTAGAATACGGCCAATTATCAACGATTTATTAAAATGGGTGAGAAGGAAATTAGAGGAAAATGGAAATGACAAATAATCTCCAAATTTCTCACTGTTCATTCAGTTAAAAGTCCTTTTCCATTCAGCTACCAGTAAAATCATTTACAAGTGATGACATTTAACTGAAAAGATTTTCATCTCTCTTTTTTTTTTTCCCTCCTATCCATCTTGTAAAGGAAGTATCAACGGATACTAAAATAATCCATTGGGTTTAAGAGGCAAAATAAGTGCCGATTAATCTACGTAGATATTGTGCATTCAGCAGGAAGCAAAATGACTGGACTACAGTTGGTACCCAACCAACATTTCTTGAATGAATGAACGAATGAATGAATGAGTAACCAAAAATATAACTGATTTATGGATTGACTGAGCTATGTATTTTTAAAATCTGGAAATTATTATAATGCTCAAACATGCCGTATGTATTTTGATTTGCTTATGGAAAGCCTATGGCACGTGGCTTAATCATATACGACCACTTATTTCATTATACTAATGTCACTAATATATGTCATGTCACCCAGAACGATTGTAATAGCCTTGCTCGGGAGCCATGGGACGCTAAGTTAATGTACTTGTTTCCTCACTAATCTCTGGGTTAACAGGGAAAATTTTCAATCTACTTTCTGTCAAAATAATTCAGTGATCTTTGTTTTTATCTGTTTGAATATTATGACGGGAGATCCCAACATTCTGGAAAAGTAAAGGAGCCATATACTAACAGAACCTTTTAGTCCCAGGTGATATAAAACCCAACTGAATCAGACTTCAGAAAAAAGAAATATTAGTTTGTATATGTAACTGAAAATTTGGCAGGAGGTCTTCAGGAATAGCTAGATACAGGAGTTCAAATAATATGGTAAGAATTCAGAATGTCTTTATTTTCGGCCATAATTTCCTCTGTGTTGGCTTTCTCTGTAGGCAGCTCCTCCCACAGGAAGGTTAGGTAGCTCTCAGCAACTCAAGATGGCTTTATTACTAACCTCAATCTAAAGGAAAGATCATCTCCATTTCAATAAGCCACCAAAAGTTCTGGCTTGCTTGGGTTCTGTGTCCATCCTTGACCCAAACACTCTGGCCAGACAGGTGAAATACACCAGCTGTAACATTAGGATCACGAGTCCTTTCTTAACTCAATTTGCATTTCCACTGGGATGTGGTGCTCTGTCTCGAGTCCTACGTCTAATGCTGGGATTCAGAAGTAGGATTAATATAAACCGAACCAAAAGCAGTGCATGTGTAGAAAGATGACTTTAGGAAATATAAAATTACATTTTCAGAGGAAAAAAATGGATCTTGGGGGTGAGGGGAACAATAGACGATATTGCAAGAAGTGTAGATGTAGAAATGAAAATATTAGGAAAAGGATTACAGAGAATGAAAGCCTTCATTAACTCTGAAATCATATCTACTAAATGACTAGAAGGCTATATCCTACTGCTGTGTCCCAAATGGAGAGTATTACCAAAGATCCAAGTCTTCCAAAATATTTTGGAATATATTCAGCTCTTCAGTTGAGAAATGTGGTCAATATATTATTTTTTTAACGTTTATTTATTGAGAGACAGAGAGATACAGAACGTGAGCAGGAGAGGGGTAGAGAGAGGGGGAGATACAGAATCTGAAGTAGGCTCCAGGCTTTGAGCTGTCAGCACAGAGCCCACGCGGGGCTCAAACTCACAAACTGTGAGATTATGACCTGAGCCGAAGTCGGTCGCTCAACCAACTGAGCCACCCGGGGGCCCCAATATATTAGTTTTTATATTGGTTCCTATGAAAGGAACCAGTATATATAGACTTTCCTGTTTTTAATTTAACCTGGATTTTGGTTTTGAAGGCAATTGAGAGTCAAAGCTGGGATGAAGAGAAGTGACTCATTTTCTTCCTAGTGGAGACTCTTCATCTGGGGGCATCTGCGGATTGCTCACATCACACTGAATTCCACTGCCCCTAGAGGACATTATTTTTAATGTCAGGAATAAAATCACATTATTGAATGAGAATGGAAAGAGAACTAAAATGGTTACTTTGATGGGTTTCAGTAGATTAGCTAAAATAATATTCAGACATAAGATTTCATCAATAACATTAAGCAGCATTTTATTCTAGACAATGTGACTTAATGAGTTAAGTAAAAGATAGCATCTGAAGGTTTTGGGGTATAAAATACATTAATTTAAAGTTGTGTAAATTGTGAATAAAATACTTTATTTTATATGTTCTACTTTAGTTTGGAAACTTTGTCTTAACTTTGCTCTGACCTTTGGCAACTACTACTGAAAGAAATTATTGTTTATATTTCTATTCTATTGTTTCTAGCAAAAGCAAATGTTCCTCCTTCACAATTTTAAACACTATTTACCAGTATTTCTAAATTCTAGACTTTAGAAAAATAATCTTATAGTTTTGGACAGACTCAGAGTTACAAATCTGTTTCGTAAATGGTTCTTCATAATTCCTTCTCGATCTACTATTACAAATCCGCAGCATTTCTCTTCATCAAGCCATCATGTTTTACTAAACTGTGCCAAACTGGGTAGCCTATTGCGCTTTTTAATCATTTCCCAAATGATCTCAGGTCAAAATCTATAGGATTTTGGAGCACTTTGTATAAGATGTATAAGATGATATATCAAGATTTGTGTTGCATTTCAGATAAGGCATTAAACTTCAGTTTTTCATGAATTGTTTTCACAGTTCAGTCTGGACTGGCTTTATGAGCAGGAACCTGTGTGAAATAGTTGAGGGGCAGCCAAAAGGCCCTCTGGACTTATAAAACTTCCTTCATCCCAGAGTCTCTTGAAATAAGTACTGTAATTCCCATCAAGTGGGGTGCCTTATCATTAGCTCATTATTCCCCAGAAAGCCCTGTGAGGAGAACATATATGGTCATTAATAGAGCCATTGACATTTGAAGCCAGCAAAGGTAGGGAAGCTGGAGAGGGGCGTGGGTAAAGGATAGGGTCTCAAGCCCTGTGGTTTGCAGAAGAAGATCTTGCTTAATTGCAGAAAAAGAAATAACCTGACAGTCTTGCCTTCTTTGTCATTTTGTGTAGACTAGACTCTAAGCTGGGCTATTATAAAAAAGAGAAATTGGCTTGAGATATCAAAGTTTTATCTAATATTTATTATGTATAGTTTTGGAAGATACAGTTTGTTGTTCCAATGGTTTTTGTTTGTTCATCTGTTCATTCTTTTATGAAAAAATAGCTGTTTTTTCAAGTTTTCTGCGTGTCAGATATTGTCCTAATTGTATTACATGTGTTATCTCACTAAAGCCTTCTAAACAATCCTCGGAGATAGGCACTGTTATTATCCACATTCTACAGAATAAAGTGACTAGTATAGATATTAAATAAGCAACGTCACATGCTAGTAAATTATGTGTCTCGGAGTTGAGGAGGTTTACAAGACAGCAAACAAATAACAGGTACATGAAAAAATAGTACAGGTAAAAAAAATCAAAATAGGTGGTGTGACAGAATAATGAGGCTTTGGTGCAGAAGGGTAGAGATTATGATGTGTCAGGTGGTTAGGGAAGGATTTGGGAGGAGGTGACATTTGAGAGACGACCTGTAGGATAAATAGCAATGAGCTATGCAAACACTAGTGCAAACTTCTTAAAACAGAAAAAGGTTGGTGTGTTTGATGAAAAGAAAAGGGAATCCCGGTTAGCTGTATCTCAAGTATAGTCCTTCTTCTACTAAACCTCGGTCTACTTACAGATCTAGCTAGATCAGAGGAAGAACAAATAGTTGTTTCTTTTCCTTCCTTCCTTCCTTCCTTCCTTCCTTCCTTCCTTCCTTCCTTCCTTCCTTTCTCTTTCGTTTGTTTTATAAGTAACTGTTTCTTAAGTTCTGTTCAACTCTACTCATTCTCTCTGGAATCAGCAAATCTTGGGTACTGGATGTCTTCTCTCCTTTTGGATTTCACATGGAATTTCTCTCTCTGGCCTTTCTCATCTAAATTCTTCTCTTGTTGGTATACACACTAAGGCTCCACAGCGTTTAACTGAGAAGTAACATCTTTCTTTACAGTCTTTATTAAGATCAGAGTCTGGACTTGATTAACATCTTTCTTTAATTCAATCAAACACTAATCCAGGGCTTAGTTAGGATATATTCTCAGGTTAATCCCAAAACAAATTTGTCATAAACACTATCCTTAAGAAGTTTAAAGTCTAATATAATAAATATTTAAAAAAATAGGGGCACCTGGGTGGCTCAGTTAGTTGGGCACCTGGCTTTGGCTCAGGTCACGATCTCACAGTTTGTGGGTTGGAGCCCTGCGTTGCGCTCCATGCTGGCCAGACCTTCCTTGGGATTCTCTCTCTCTCTGCCCCTCCCCCTCTCATGCTCTCTCATCTCTCTCTCTCTGTCTCAAAGTAAATAAACTTTAAAAAAAATTTAAAACATAAATTAAAAAATTAAAAAATATATATTATTTAAAAAATATTCTCATGCTCTCTCATCTCTCTCTCTGTCTCAAAGTAAATAAACTTTTAAAAAAATTTAAAAAATAAGTTAAAAAATTAAAAAAATATATATATTATTTAAAAAATATTTGCTTTATTTACTTTTTATATCCTATCAATCTTTTCCCCTTGTGATTCCACTATCTTTGAAGCCAGTGAGCCAGTCAGAGGAAACAAATAAGTCATTCATTATTCATGCTTAAGTTTCAAAAGTGATTTTAAGTTAAGGATTTTAAGTTAAGTTTTAAAACCAAACTCTTTGGAGAAAGAAAATGCTGTTCAAAGTTTCAGAAGTTTATCTATATATAATTACATAAAATATATATAATGAAATATATATAATGAAATATATATAACTCTATATACATATATATAATGTATAATGTACATACATATATAACTCTACATATATATAATGAAATATATATAACTCTACATACAATACATGTAAGCAAAATTTAGATATCTTATACTATATGTTAACTAACTTGGATTTAAATTATAATAAATAAATAAATAAATATCTAAAAATTAAAAAAAAAACCCTTGGAGATCTAAGTGCTGTACAAAGTATAACATATGGAGATTGTAAGACATGTTGTTACAGAAGTTCTTATCCAAGCAGCAAGGGAAAACCCTTTTTGTTCTGGTGGTATGAAAGTGCAGAAACCTTGAAGAACTGGGAGAGCTCAAACCTTGAAGAACTGGGCAGCTCAAAGGCTCTTTTTGGCCTTGGCTGTAGTTAAAGAAAGATGGGGAAAATGAAGACAATATATAATTGAGATTGAAATAAAAACTATGGGGTTTTGTGTCTCTTTTCCTCTTGAGAACTCTGGGAAGAGGACTGTCACAATAGGTCATCATTTACCTGGGAGCATAACACAAATTTAGGGGACACTAGTCAAATTACTGTATATCTCAATTGTGCCTCTGGAGTTGTACATTGCTCAGCTGTAATTCGGAATATGGTGTCTTTGACTACCTGCGCATCCCAGAACAAAAATAGCTATATAGGATGCTTATGCGAAGAAGGACCTGAAATAATTCTCATGAGTCTCCTTCTTTCCACCTTTGATGGAAGAGATTTGAAAAATTCCCACATAACTTCAGTTGAGCAATGCAGAAGGAAGGTATTAGTGTTGGGGATTAAATGGGAATTGTGGCCAGATCACAGATTTGTAACACCAATGAGAAAAGAAGGGAAGGTCCTGGATAACAGGTAGGTGGGCCAGTTTCCTGGGAGAAATTAGAGTTCCTTTCTCTAAGGGGAGAACAGAATAGGCCAGTTAAACTGCGGCCACTTCAGCATAGGACTGAGGCAGTGAGGACAGAGGTTGCTTGTTCTCTATAGTCTAGTGGGATGAAACACCAAAAGGGAAGTTGAGCATAAGGTCCTCTCCCTGATGCCAAAAGGTATGGCCAGCTTCTCTTCATACACAAATACCATCTTGGGAAGGAAAAGACGCCTTGAAAGGGAGTTGAACTTTGAATTGTCTTCATAATTACCAGAGATGGATGATTCTGAACCAGAGGAGATGAAAGTAATATTATTTGGTAAGATAGAGTGTTTTTATTATTACTTTTTGTTCCCTGGATCCTTCTCACAATAAAGACAGTTTCTAATTTTTTACCCTTCCACTTCCATACATGCTTATGGTACTAAATACAAAGCAAGATGTCTGACAGTTTTAGTGAAGTGGTCTTGAGTTCAGGAGAAAACCAGATTCTTTATAGATAGAAGTAATCCCGTTTTATTGAAATCTGTGAGCTGCTTTTGTTTTCCTAACTTTCAAAGTGGATTGTCCACAATGGATGTTCAGTTGACTCGTGTGGTTGGAGCTTTTTATGCTTTATTAATTGACTTTCAAGATTCATTTGGATTTTAAAGAGATAGTGCTTTCAGCAGTTAGAGAAGGATTACTTTTATTACTCAGAGTTGGAGTCCATTTTGTTTTCTGAATGTATCAAATTTCTCCACTGTAGAAGGTAGAGGCCTCAATGGATTTTCATGGACTCTGCAGGTTATACCTGGTGCCAACAATATTGCTTTAGGGTTTTCTATAGAAAATGAGATCTTTTAGGAATATCTGCAATAAACTCAATTTAAATTTCTAGCAATAATTTTAAAAGTCAGTTTATTCTGGTAAGGTTTTGGTTTCATCTTTACTTTCTTATTAATTCTTTTGGGAACTCTCTTCCAAAAATTATATCCTTAAAGTTAGCCACAAGCAGTATTTAAAATGTTTATCAGCTGTTACATCTTATTACCAACCAATTAGGGCCACCATAGACTGAAACGAACCAATATAGCTCTCTGGACTGGGGCCAGCCCTGGTTTGGGCAAAATTACTTCAGCTTGATTTATTTATTGTTCATTACCATTGACACTAGCAGTACTGAAAGTTGATAGTATTATGAAAAATGGGGTTTTCTGATATTCTCTCCTCACTTTTGGGGGGAAAGGGCACATACCTGCACATTTCTGAGGTCCTGGGCTATAGACAACTAGGAAAATCGAGTTTCCCATCAGCACCTAACACAATATCTGATGCATTCTCAGTAGATGAATAAAATACAAAGGGTGGAGTTTCAAAATTGCATATTTGTTCTTTATGACTCTGGACATCACATTTGCGCTTAGTTTTTGGTTAGTTGATCCCTCTAGGGCACGTTAAGATCCAAGGTGATCAACATGTAATTTCAAGTAAGTCTTTTTAAAAGCAAACTCCAGGGGCTCCTGGGTGGCTCAGTCGGTTAAGCATCTGACTTTGGCTCAGGTCATGATCTCACAGTTTGTGAGGTTGAGCCCTGCGTTGGGCTCTGTGCTGCCAGCTCGGAGCCTGCTTCTGATTCTGTGTCTCCCTATCTCTCTGCTCCTCCCCTATTCATGCTCTGTCTCTGTCTCTCTCAAAAATAAATAAACATTAAAAAAATTAAAAGCAAACTCCAAATGTCTGAGGTTTTTTTTCTTTTTTTTTTCCAAATTATAAAGAAAAAGAAACTTGAAAAAAATGTCAAATGACTTAGCTTATTATACAACAGAAATCAAATAAGCTATTGTGTTTATAGCACACTGTTGTAAAACTGTGGTAAAATTTACTGAGCTTTTTTCATCAGAGATAATCTTTTAAATAGTAATATATTGACTTCAGATCATCTTAGCTGCCTTCCCTTTGGAACATTCTTTGGGAAATTAATTTATTCATTTTGCTAATAACGTGCTTCTTCTAAGTGCAAGTAACTCTTAGTCAGGCTAGCAAAAGAGTTAGAGTAGTGAACAAAATATTTTCCTGCCCTAGTGGAGCTTATATTCTAATGTGAGTCACAGGAAATAAACAGAGTAAATGAGGAAATTACAAAATATAGTATGATTACTCTTACCTGATATTATAAAAAAAATTAACTCGAAATGGATCCAAGAACTAAAATGTGAGAGTTAAAACTATAAAACTCTTAGTAAGAAAACATAGTAATGAATGTTTATAACTCCAGATTGGGCAAAGAATCCTCATATATAACACTAAATGAACACGCAACAAAAGAAGAGTATATAAATTAGATTTCATCAAAGTTAAAAATTTTCATGCATCAAAGGACTCAATGAAGAAAGTGAAAAGACAATTTGAAGAACTGAAGAAATATTTATAAATCTTACATCTGGTAAGGGTCTAGTACATAGAATACATAAAAATTCTTACAACTTAACCAAAAAAAGATGAACATCCTAGTTAAAAAATGGGTAAGAGACTTACATAGACGCTTTCCCAAAGATTGTATACAAATTGCCAACAACTATATGAAAAGATACTTGACATCATTGGTCACGAGGGAAATGGAAATAAAAATCACAGTGAAACACCACTTCACACTCACGAAAGTGGTTATAAAAAGAAAAAAAATAAGTTTTGGCAAGGATGTGGAGAAACTGATATCTTTGTGTATTGTTGGTGGAAATCTAAAATTGTGCAGCCATTGTGGAAAGCAGTTTGACAGTTCCTCAAAAAGTTAAACAGAAAATCGCCATATGATCCAGCAACCCATGCCTAGGTGTATACCCAAAAGAATTGAAAACAGGTGTTCAAACAAAACTGTACAGGAATGTTCATAGTAGCACTACACACGGTAGCCAAAAGGTGCAAATAACACAAACGTCCATCAGTGAATAGCCGGGTAAAGAAAATGTGGTATATCAGTACAATGGAATATTGTTCAGTCACAAAATGGAATGAAACAGTCACACGTGCTACAATGTGGATAAACCGTGAAAACATGAAGCTAAGGAAATAAAATGCCACAGATCACATATGGTATAATTCAATTTCTATAAAATAGCCAGAGTCGGCTGTAGGATAGGTGCTAGAATTTGATGATGGATTATACATATGCTGTATTAGAGAAAGAGGAGTAAAGAATGACTCCGAAAATTTTGGTCTGAATAACTGGATAAATGGAGTTGCCACTTGCTGAGATGAAGAGGGCTATAAAAGGAGGAGGCTTGGGGGGAAATGAAGAACTTGGTTTTGGAGATAAATTCGAAAGACCTATTTGACGCCCAAGGGGAGGTGATAAGTAGGTAGTTGGATATACTAGTCTGGTATTCAGGGGAGTGGTCTGGGCTCATAAGCAAGAAGATTGTAAACCTGTATGACTTGAATCAGGTCATGAGAGCATGGCGAGATGTGAGAAGAATGACAGACTAAGAGCTGGGACATCTCACTTTTCGAGCTTGGAGAGACGCGGGGCTGCAAAGGAGCCTGAGAAGAAGCAAGCTAGTAGCTAGGCTTTTAACCCATTCTGATGGCTCTATCCTTTTCCTTCATGTAAGTACTAAATCTAAATCACCAGCCCCAACATCTCCCTAGGCGCTGGGTTGCATTTTTTACTGACACTATCACTTGGTTCTGGTAGAACGAACCTCCAACTCAATATACTACGTTGCTGATTCTGTGTCAACCCCTCTGTCCAATTCGGTCCTCATTCCTGCTTTTAGGGAATCTCAGCACTACTTCTGCTTGAACGCTTCTTGAACATTTCAAGGCCTTTCCAAATGCAGCCGCATCTTGATTTATAATCTTGTGTTCATTGTACCTGTATACCCACTCCTCCAAACACCACACTCCTCTGCTTGTGGTCCCTTTCCTATCGCTCTTTCTCCCTAATCTTTATCTAAATTCTAACCACCTTCCGAGGCCCATTTCACATACGCGTTCAAGCCTGGAGCACATAACTTTTCTTCATCTCCAGCCCATATGAACTATTTCATGCCCCTGAGAAGGTTTTACATTTTATTTCTTCTAACCCAGTGAGGTTTGGTGAGTATTGTCAGTTGGGAAGCTAGGCCTCCTCCTCGTAACAGTATCTGGAGTTCCTTGTGGGGGTGCTATTTATATTCTATGTTCTTCTGGATGATTTGGGCGGTACCAAGAGAACTCTTTTTGATACAGAGATGGTCACGTATCCAGGTTTGCCCAAACAGTTCTGCTAAATGCTCTAGGGATGGGCAGGTGACACAAGCGAGACAGGTGAGTCACTTTCTCTCTTTACCCTGCTTTACTTTTTACACAGCCCTTATCACAAATAATTATACATATTTATTTCTGTATTTGTGTCATGTATATTTTCTCCACTAGAATATGAACTCCATGAGAGCAGGTGACACTATTTCATTTATTACTGTATCCTCTAAGCCTGGAACACCGCCTAATACTTACTCTGTGCTTAATATTTGTTAGATGACTGAATAAATTAATGACCCCATCCCAGCTGTATTGCAAGAACTATTCAGAAAAATACTTGCTTATCTCTGGGTTTGACAATCTGGTAGAATAGAAATATAGAACCGGTAGTGGTTATTTAACCACCACATAGGGAAGCCTAGCTGAGAATGAAGCCAATTCCCGTCCAACATAGAACCAAAAGATGGATTTCTGTCAACATGATTTGAATGCCTGGACCCAACTGGGTGTGGACTTCCTAATGATTTTGGAATTTGCAGCTTGTGAAGCAATGTATTCTTCCCTTCCCCACATTTTTTTTTTTCCGTAAGCAAGTTTGCCCATTTGCGATAGCCCTGATACACGGTTTTTATTATACTCCAGTTTGTACAGTGTATCATAGAATTGGCAATCTTTTAGCTCCTCTGTTAGACTGTAAGCTATCTCAGGGTGAAGACCTTGCCTTATATGCATCTTCAGGTTTCATATAGCATTGACCCCCTGGTTTCCTGATAAACATTTGATAAACACTTGTTGCATCAAAATGAAATTAACGGTCTTTACTTGAAAGTCAGAAATATCTTTCTTACGTAATACTTTGAAGAAAGGTATGGATATTCCCGAAGAAGATGTTTGCAGAATGCCCATATTTTAGTGTTCTTTAAAGGATAAACTTCAACCATCTAAAAAATATTTTTGCTAACATTTTAGACTTTATTCTATAATAACTATTAATCATATTAGAACCTTGGATGAGTCCAAAAAAGTTTGATACGATTTGGCTCCTTATCAAAAGCCTGGGAGGAATTATTGAAATATCTCTGTTGGAATTTATAACTTGATCTGAGTGCTTCTTGGTGTGCTTTGATTAAAAAAATAGAGGGTGGTTCTACTCATTTAACAGAAGGTATGATGTATTTTTGGATTCGTAGATCCGTGTAATCCTAATGGTTTGCTATCAAGATTCTCATATTTTGGCCTATATTTCTGCCTATTAAATTCAGTCCAAATGAAAGTTTATAGCTGTGCCCGAGCTCATTAATTCTCTCTCTCTTGCTGGTGGCCAGCCATACCTATAGGTGGGCTGGCCCGAGTTAGAAACCAAACAATCTCCCTGCGCAAGGAATCAGCGGTTTGATCTCCAAAGCTCAGGGTTTCATATCAATTGAAATAAGCAGCCAAAGATAAAAGGCGGTCTGTTGTGCTTCCTTAGTATTTCCAGGAGAAGTAAACAAAGACCATCTATTTTCCTCTAACACGCCCACACGCCAGCCCCTTGCCTCCTTCTCTGCCTCCTGGTCATTTGAACATTAATGCACATGTCCCTGAAATTGTCTTCTAGCCAAGAAGTCAGAAAAACGTTTGACCCAGGAGATCAGAGATCCTTGGGTGCAGAGCACAGACCCGTGATGTGGAAGACATCCTTGCGTTGTAGGCAGAAGCCGGAGGAATGAGCCACTCCTTTCTCCGTGCTCCCTACACAATGGCTGCCACCAAGCAGAGGTTCCCAACAACCTGTTATGTTTAATCAATGAAGAGATAGAGTCCAGCCACCGTCTTTGAGGCAGAATTATGTGCTCTAAAACTCAATTTGTTTCTGTTTTGTTTTATGCTTTGAAGCCTTCTTTTTTTTTTTTTATATATGAAATTTATTGACATATTGGTTTCCATACAACACCCAGTGCTCATCCCAAAAGGTGCCCTCCTCAATACCCATCACCCACCCTCCCCTCCCTCCCACCCCCCATCAACCCTCAGTTTGTTCTCAGTTTTTAACAGTCTCTTATGCTTTGGCTCTCTCCCACTCTAACCTCTTTTTTTTTTTTTTTTTCCTTCCCCTCCCCCATGGGTTCCTGTTAAGTTTCTCAGGATCCACATAAGAGTGAAACCATATGGTATCTGTCTTTCTCTGTATGGCTTATTTCACTTAGCATCACACTCTCCAGTTCCATCCACGTTGCTACAAAGGGCCATATTTCATTTTTTCTCATTGCCACATAGTATTCCATTGTGTATATATACCACAATTTCTTTATCCATTCATCAGTTGATGGACATTTAGGCTCTTTCCATAATTTGGCTATTGTTGAGAGTGCTGCTATGCAATCCCAATCAAAATTGCACCAGCATTCTTCTCAAAACTAGAACAAGCAATCCTAAAATTCATATGGAACCACAAAAGGCCCCGAATAGCCAAAGGAATTTTGAAGAAGAAGACCAAAGCAGGAGGCATCACAATCCCAGACTTTAGCCTCTACTACAAAGCTGTAATCATCAAGACAGCATGGTATTGGCACAAAAACAGACACACAGACCAATGGAATAGAATAGAAACCCCAGAACTAGACCCACAAACGTATGGCCAACTCAGCTTTGAAGCCTTCTAAGTGGATTTGGTACCATTTGCTGATTGACAATAATTAGAGTCCAGATTTTTTTGCATCACATTTCACTGATACATTTAATGTTGCCTGTCTAGATTATCATTATTGTTATTATTTTTAGTTCAGTGCTCGATAGAGTCAGAAAACAGTTGCTCAGCACCTTTTTTATAATTTCAATTTATTAACATAGAAACCTCTCAGACTTCTTTCCCCCTAGCTTAAGTGGCTTTAACACCTCAGAAAACCCCCAGAATTCATTTTTTTCCCCTAATTACCTTTCTCTGGATAATCTCCAGTTCCTCCAAGTGCTTCTTTCAAGGGTGTAAAAATCCATTACTGCAGGCTTTCTTGGACAATAACAATTCTGTCCTTGCCCTTTGGTTGACAGAGTAGCATGGCCAACATTATGGTAAGGTGAGGGCCCAGGGACCCAAGAGTTGTTTTCTTCCCGTGTTCAGTTGCCAGTTTAAATACTATCAGTGTTTCCAAATTTACCGCACTGTGGTCTCACGTTGACTGAGAAAATTCTTATAGGGAAGCAAAAGTTTTTACTATTGCCCACCCGTTCTGGTAATATAAGAGAGGCAATTTTCCAGTTCTTGCAAACACATCTGCAGGCCGGTGCCCCAACATCAGGTGCCATAGTTTGGGCTTGTTTAAGTGAATGAAGCTGGTCAAGTACCAAGCACCTGCTCTAAGTATTCCGTATGGTTTTCCTCCCAGAAGGAATGACCAGTCTGAAGCAGCTGTGGGTAATTTTATTCGCCAAAACAAGCTGGAAGCAAAAAGGAAAAAATAACATGATTAAAATCCTAAATGGGACTCAGTACAGTCTCATTAATAAGCTACAAAGCATTTAAATAGTGAGTGTACCTATGTGCTTGCCAGTATTAGCACATCATCAAGAAAGTGAAAAATGGACATACATGTTATTCATTAAATCCTCAAAGGTAGGAAACTTGAGGGCTGATTAATTCAAGTAGGTAAATGAAGCCAAGAAATATGGATCACTTGATGGAAAATAACCAAGTTAAGTCCAGTGCTAGCTCACCTGTCTGCTTGGTGTATGATGTCCTCATAGAACACTCAGAGCAAAGTCATGGGAGTTATCAAGTCAGGGAACATTTCTTGAATGGCCACTCATTGTAGTGTCTCAGGCGCATTGTTGATGGCTGGTAGTATCTGCTAAAATTTAGGAAGGAAGATGTGCAATAGAAAATTAGAAAATTCCAACCACTGACCCAGAAACAATGTGTGACAGATAATTAAAAACTCCCATTCCTGTATGTATATCACCTTGCAACATGACTTTGCTGGTCCTCTCAACCATTGAACTTAATTTCTTCAACCATTGAATCTGGACTTGCCCTTTTAACTTGCTTCAGCCAAAGGAAAGTCAGCAAACATAACTCAAGCAGAGGCTTGAAAAGTCTCTGTACATTGGGGCCTGTGATGGTTATTTCATATGGCACTTTACTGAACTAAGGGATGTCCAGATAGCTTGTTAGACATTGTTTCTGGGCGTGTCTGTAAGGGCGTTTCCAAAAGAGATTAGCATTTGAATTGGTGAAAGACAAGGCCCTTCTCAATGTTGGTGGGGGTCATCCAAACCCTTGATGGCCTTAACTGAGCAATAAAGAGGAGGAAGGGCAAATTCACTCTCTCTCTCTCCCGGAGCAGAGACAGCCATCTTCTCCTGTTCCTGGTTTTCAGGCTTTCAGATGCAGACCAAATTACACTGCTAGCTTTCCTG
The DNA here is from genome assembly GCF_022079265.1 of Lynx rufus. NCBI lineage: Eukaryota > Metazoa > Chordata > Mammalia > Carnivora > Felidae > Lynx > Lynx rufus. Next base: position 75,904,295 of record NW_025814834.1, read on the forward strand.
GTTCTCCATTTTGCATATGGCAAATTGTGGGACTCTTCCACCTCCATAACCACAGAAGTCAATTCCTATAATAAAAATCCTCTTATATGTATATCTCTATATATCCTATTGATTCTGTGTCTCTGGAGAATCCTAAAATAGAGCTTTACTCTCTCTCCCTGTTGGGAAACCTGCGAGCTCCAAGTGAAGAAGCTTGGGCTATTCTAGGAGAGAGACCAGGGAGAGAGAGAGGCTCAAACATTCCATTCTCTCCATTCAAACACTGTGCAGAGAGAGGCTCAAACATTTCAGCAGTCACGGCCGTAGCCCCAGACATTTGAGCGAAGCCAAGCTAGACCCTTGCCTTGACCACTCTAGCCCATAACTGCCAAGTCCCCCACAAAACATGAGAAAAAAGAAATTGTATTAGTTTTAAGTCACCAAGCCAACAGCAAAGGCTAATTGATACACGATGAAATAATTATTTATGTAATTAAAATTCAACTGTAAAATGTAATGTGTGGTGGTGGAATGATTAGAAAAATTATACAAGGGTGAGGCTGGAATGGAAAAGTCTCAATACCAGTGAGATCTGGCGATTTTGTGCAGAGCATTTTGCAAGGATTTTTTTTCTGCTTCATTTTCATCCCCAAACCATCTGCAAATCCTGGTCACTTTATATTTAGATTCCTGCAAACACCTTCTTATGCATCTTCCATAAGATTTGTCGTTTTGTCCATAATCCAAATAAGTATGCTTAGAGCCATTTGAGTTATATATAAATTCTTTGAGGAATGCAACTATACTTAGTATCAAGATTTTTTGATTGTTCAAACAAAGTATTTCAGCTTGGAAGCTAAATAGATAATGTGGTGATTTTAACGGGTGTCCACAGATTCTTTGATGACCACATCCCACTTCAAAAGGTGGACCCTAGTTTCCCAATCAAGTTAGTCCGTTTAGTGGGCCTCTGCATGAAATGTCATTTGCCTCTTGTTCAGTTGAAAAAGGCTGGAGTGGCTTGCTTCTAGTGAATAGATTGTAGTGGAAGGGATTCCAAGTGACTTCTGAGGCTAGGTCATTGGAAGGGTAGAGCTTCTCTCTGTCTTGGACCATTCACTCTGAAGGAGGGCAACAAACGTGTGGGGACAATCAGACGGTCCTATAGAGAGGCCCACATGGTGACTGACTGTATTTCCCGCCATCAACCAGCACCGAATTATCAACTCATGGGAATGAACTACCTACCTTGGAAAAGGATTCTCCAGCCCAAGTCCAAAATTGCGGCCCCAGCCATTATCTTGACCCCTTCCTAGTAAAGGGCAGAAAGGCAGAACCATCCATCTCAGCTGCTCCTTAATCCCAAGCCCTGGGAAACTGTGAGATATAAAATGTTTCTTGTCTGAAGCCACCAAGTTTTAAGGTAATTTGTTTTACAGCAATAGATAACTATTACACATAATAAGGAAAGGATGAAATTTACATGGTCCTTTCAAAAATAAAGATTATAAGTCGATCAACTTTTTGTCCAACAGCTAGATCAAGGAAAGTCAGTTCCAATCCCTTAGAATCCAAATGTGGACTCACACACATTTTAAATATGTTACAACGATATAATGCTATCATCTAATCAGCAGACCTTATTCAAATTGTGGCAAATGTTGCAATAATCTCTTTTATAGAAGGACATTGATCATCCATTACAGGTAGATATTATGCGTCTTAAATGTCCTTTAATTTTAATAGTTACAAAGCCTTTTTTAATTTTAATTTTTATTTTTTTTAATGTTTATTTATTTTTGAGACAGAGACAGAGCATGAATGGGGGAGGGTCAGAGAGAGAGGGAGACACAGAATCCGAAGCAGGCTCCAGGCTCTGAGCTGTCAGCACAGAGCCCGACACGGGGCTCGAACTCACGGACTGTGAGATCATGACCTGAGCCTAAGTCGGACGCCCAACCGACTGAGCCACCCAGGCACCCCACAAAGCCTTTTTTTAAATTAAAAACAATATTTTATCTTTCAACTTTATTAAGATATATTTAATATATAGAAAGTTGCACATATTTAATATATATACATTAATGTGGGTATTTTGAATGCGGAAATCATGCATACACCCATGATACCATCACCACAAATTATATGGTGAACATACCCATCACCTTTAAATAACGTTTTGAGTCTCCTTACTGGTCTTTCTTTCTTTCTTTCTTTCTTTCTTTCTTTCTTTCTTTCTTCCTTTTTTTTCTCCTTATGGTAATAACACTCAGCATGAGAATCTAGGATAGACAAATATATAAAGGCAGAAAGTAGCTTATAGAACAACTGGGAGGTGATAGCCAAAAGGCATGGGTTTCTTTTAGACATGATGAAAATGTTTTATGATTGATTGTGGTGATGGTGGCACATCTGTGTGAATATACTGAAAAGCATACACTTTACCAAATGGGTGAATTATATACTATGTAAATTAGACCTCGATGAAACTGTTACAAAAAAGTTCCACTAACGGAATACTGACAACACGCTTTCAAGACTCTAACGTGTATGGTGTAGGTACAAAATAATCTGTGCTTGTTAATTTTCAAATTTATGTTTCATATTGGATTTGTGTTAGAGTATACCTATTCTCAACTTGAAGAATAAAGTTTCCCAAAGAGGGTTTCATTAGAATCCCAAGAATAGAGTTGGGTTATGCAGAGTGGGTTCTCATTAGAATTTTTGCTCACACCGATGCGGATCCATTCTTTGCACACAAGCCAAGACGTCACAACATCACAAGGCAAGAACAAGCTAAGTCACCAAACAAAATCAAATTTTGAAAAGTTTCCAGCTTTTATATTTTTCAAAATAAAGCAGACAGGACTCTATTCCTTTTTTTTTTTTTTTGATTATTATTGTTTATTTATATTTGAGAGAGAGAGAGAGAAAACAGGAGGCAGAGAGGGGTGGAGAGAGAGTGAGACACAGAATCCAAAGCAGGCTCCAGGCTCTGAGCTGTCAGCACAGAGCCCGACGCAGGGCCTGAATCCACAAACCAAGAGATCATGACCTGATCTGAGGTCAGAAGCTCTACGACTGAGCCACCCAGGCGCCCCAAGGGACACTATTCCTGAACTCTGGGAACAAAATCTCAGAATATAGATGTTGATGCTGTTATATAAAACATGTTCAAGCATGCATGCCAGCATGTCAGCCCCACCCATTATCAAACCAGCCCCACCCCAGGACACTCTCTTGAATGGCTTCCCCGTGTATTTTTGTCTATATATATTTTTTCTACAATCTATCACTAAAGGCTTCTTACACATTCACAGCTGTCTATAGTCTATAATCTATCACTTCAACCTTCTACAATTTATCACTAAGCATTATTAATCATTCCTTAATAATGTATTAAAGGCTATTGAATTTTTCAATCTGCAAATAGGGGTACTACTTTAATGTAGGGAGACGGCTTCTCTCAGTGCATTGTTGCCCAAGTATGATAGGTTGAGGTACTACTTAAGGCTCTGCAGGACTGGAGATTCTTTAAATTAGTACAAGATTGGGAAAAGAGCTGGAGACGGCAGGAAGGACAAGCAGACTTGTTTTGGGGAGACCCTTGGGAGAGGAATGGAGGAGAAATGGAGCAGGAAAGGACTGGGGTGTGCTGGAATGGGGCACCACAGGCAGCCGCTATGGTGGTTTTATTTTTTTCCTTGCTACAGATTTGTTAGCACCGATGTCAACCTCTTTCTCTCACTCCATTCCCAAAACGCTTCCCCTCCCTTAGGCGACACTTGAGATTTCTGGTCAGGGTGAACAGGCAGTGGTGATAATCCCCAGGAATGTTCCTGAGGGCCAGGATGTCCAAAGGCCTGAAGAAGAGGGCATGATACACAGTCCAAATCACAGGCTTGAAGTCTGCAGTCAGATGCACTGGGAAGCCTGGAAGTGCTGTAGCCTCCAAGTCCCAGACGGCAGAGCTGGTGCTTAAGAGACAATCTGGAAGCAGATCTTTGTTCAAGTCATAGTTCTACAACTTACTAGCTGTGTGATAAATCCCTTGACTCTTCTGAAACCAATTTATTTAACTCTAAAATGGGGATGATGGTAATATTCACTTCATACAGTTATCGTGGGAGTAACAATAATTCTCACTAATAATAATAATATTGTCTAATAACAGAGTTAGCAGCAAATAAATGATAGACATTTTTATTATTGTGTTTAGATACTACACATGCAGATGGAAATGAGTCCTGGAAGTGAGGTGCTGAACCTTATTTTTTTCCATTCAGCCAACCAACAAATGTTGAAAGTTTTTGATCATCTTAACATTCTGTCTATACAGCCATCTGGAATATTCACAGGAAATATTTTGAAAGACTTGATAAAAGCTCATTGTAATATATATATATGAATTTTATATAATATATATATATATGAATTTTTTTTTCTTTTCCAAATGAAATGACAGCTGTGGATGGATAAGAAGCCCTTTCCCATCACATTTTGGACAGTTCTAAAGTATTTAACATTTTCAAAGAAGAACAGATTCTGGAGATCACTTTAGATTGCTTTTTAATTTGTTGAACAATGCCAATTTGGTTAGAAATTAATTCTCAGCATTTCAAATTTCATAGACGGAAGGTAAGTATCTTTTGAACTTTTCTCTCATATACCCGTAGGATCTGGGATTTCTTGATGCTGATTAAAAGAGAAAATAATCTTATTGACATAGAATATCTCATGTGCCAATATAAGAGGCATCATGCTTAATAGTCTCTAATTAACAGCTGGTCATAAATAGTGTTATGCTTTCCATTGAGGAACTTATTTTCTTTTATGTGGCGTTTGAATTTGTATTTTATATACTGGCAAGTGTTACTGGTTTTAATTTATGTCAATGATACAAACTTTAAAAAAAATCTTTTTTTTTTAAGTGAGTTATTTTAAGGAACAAAAGAAGAAAATATAGGACAGGTAGTATACGGATATGGTGTGACAGAACCCAGCCATATATGTGTATCCTTAGTTCACAGCTTCTGTTTTACCATGTGCTTAATAAATACTTTGTGGGTGAATGGATGAGTGGGATTCTGCCTTGCTCCCAGGGCATCCCTGCCATGTTCCTCAGTTCTAGGAAATGTGCTTCCCCTGAATCTGTCATTTTGTGTGTGTGCTTTTAGCTCTTCCACTTGGATCTGTTTATGAGTCTTTCTTTCTTCTTTATTATTCTTAAGCATTTTTGAGCAATTTGAGATCTAGGGCAGCTCTGTATTGTTCTTGGTCTTTCCTCTTCACCCTTTTCTTTTCCCACCCATTGAAAGCTCCAATATCCAGTTTCCACAACTTTTGCTGCCATATATTTTATGTATTCTCCAAGACATGGCCCAGTGGCTGACATTTGAATCCTAAATACAGGCTTACGCTTGATCATAGAGTTAACTTAATGCCTCTGGGCATTCCAACCTGGTGAAATCATAAACCTTGCTTGCATATACAGGTTGAATTCTCAGTCCTTATCTTTCTTCATCTTCTTACTTCTTGTCACCCCTTTTTTGTAGTTTCTTTCTTAAAACACATATTTTTATTTTTCACTTTTCTTCCAGGAACCCATTCATTCTTGGTTTTCCTCCTACCGTACTTGTTACTCCTTCTCAGTGTACCTTGTTAGTTCTCCTCTCCTTTTCAGACTGTTGAGGTAGGTGTGCTAGGACTCAGTGTTTGGACTATTTATTTATTTAAAGATTTTTAACATTTATTTATTTTTGAGAGACAGAGAGAGACAGACCATGAGCCGGGGAGGGGCAGAGAGAGATGGAGGCACAGAATCCAAAGCAGGCTCCAGGCCCCGAGTTGTCAGCACAGAGCCCGATGTGGGGCTCGAACTCGCGGAGTGTGAGATCATGACCTGAGCCGGAGTCGGACGCTTAACCAGCTGAGCCACCCAGGCGCCCCTGGACTTACTATTTAAACTCACTTGACAAGCTTATCAATTCTTTCAGTTGTTGAGGCCAAAAATGTTGGAGTCACTCTTGAGTCCTTTCTTCCTCTCATATTACATAGCTGATCCTTGAGCAAACTTTATTGGCTCTATCTCTAAAATATATCCAGATTTCAATCACTTGTGTCCACACTTCTACAATCCTGACCCAATCAACGATTATATTGTAATTAAATTATTGAATTAACCACTTGAATTACATTTTTACTTGTATTCCTGTTTATAATTTATTTTCAAAAGCCATTTAAAAAATCAGTAATATCATGTCCCTTTTCTTTCACTTCATATACGTAATGTCTGTTTGAATTGTTCTCCAGTTCTCTTATCATATTTGTTTCTAGCACCATTATTGATTTGAGGTCTAGGGCAGCTTTGCATTTTTCTTGATATGTGTTTGTATTATAATTGACATGCAATAATCTGTACATATTTAAAGTGCCCAATCTGACAACTTTTGATATATGTGCACACCCCTTAAACAATCACTACTATCAAGATAATGAAGACATTCATTACCCCTAAAGTTTCTTTCTGCTCTCTTGTATTCTATCCTTCCTGCCCTTCCTTCCCCCACCCTCATTTTCCTGGCATCCACTGATCTGCTTTCTGTCACTACAGGTTGTTTGAATTTTCTAGAATTTTATATAGGGAGTAATACAGTATGTATTCTATTTTTGTCCCCATTCTTTTACCCAGTAGACTTGAGATTCATCCGTGTTGTTCTGTGTATCAACTGCCTATTCCTTTGTGTTGCTGTGTACCAGAGAATATGAATGTAGCATGGTTTGTTTTACTATTATCAACTGATGGACATTTGAGTTGCTTCCAATCTTTAGCACTGATAGATAGAGCTGCTATGAAGATACTTGTGCAAGTCGTTGTATGGACAGAGTCTTTCATTTCTTTTGGGTAAATACCCAGGAGTGGGATGGCCAGATCATATGGTAGATGGCTATATTACTTTTTGAAAAGCTTCCAACCTATTTTCCAAAGTGTTTTGTCAGTTTACCTAACCACCAGCTGCATATGAGAGTTCCTGTTCCTCCACATTCTCACTAACACTTGGTGTGGTCAGTCAATTAATTTTAGTCCTTCTAATATGTATATGGTAGCATATTGGTGTGATTTTAATTTGCATTTTACTAATGACTAATAATGCTGAACATCTTTTCATGTGCTTATTTATCACCCCTATATCCTCTTTGGTGAGTGTTCTTAAAATCTTTTGCCCATTTTCTCTTTGGGTTCTTATTATTGAGTTTTGAGAGTTTTTTTTTTTTTTAAACTATTTTAAATATATGTATTTTTTTAAATCAGATGTACCATTTGCAAATATTTTCTCCAAGTTTGTGGCTTGTATTTTCATTATTTGTATTTTCATTATTTTAACAATATCTTGTGAAAAGCAGAAGTACTAAATTTGGATGAAATTCAATTTATCTATTTCTCTTTTAAGAATCCTATTTTAGGTGTCGTGTCTAAGAAGTCTTTGCCTAAGTCAAAGTCACAAAGGTATTTCTCTCTATATTTTTTTTCCAGAAATTTTATAGTTTTAGGGCTTACGTTTAAGTTCTGTGATCAGTTTTGAATTAACTTTTATACATGGCAGGAAGTACAGATTGAAGTTCCTTTTTTTGGCATATGAATATCAATTATTCCAGTTCCATTTGTTGAAAATACAATTATCTTTCCAATAAATTGCTTTCTTGTCTTTGTAAGAAATCAGTTGCCTGTGTATGTGTGGATCTATTTATAGAATCTCTATTCTGTTTCACTGATCTATTTATCTATTGTGATGCCATAGCCACACTGTCTTATTTATGCATCATATTCTAATGGAACAGACTGTATTGTCTTCCCATTTATTTAGTGTATCATCTGTCTTCCCCAACCCCTGGGAAGTAAACTCCACAAGGGAGAAGATATTTGTCATTTTTGTTTTTGGCTTTTTCCCAGAATACTGCTTACTTGGTGCATTTTGTTAAATAAATGAATGGACAGAGAGCTCAAGTGAAGAGATGATTAGCTTTCCTCAAGTTCAGGTAACAGCAGAACCTCTAGGGATATCTGGCTTTTGAAAATATGAGACTATAGGGGCGCCTGGGTGGCGCAGTCGGTTAAGCGTCTGACTTCAGCCAGGTCACGATCTCGCGGTCCGTGAGTTCGAGCCCCGAGTCAGGCTCTGGGCTGATGGCTCGGAGCCTGGAGCCTGTTTCTGATTCTGTGTCTCCCTCTCTCTCTGCCCCTCCCCCATTCATGCTCTGTTTCTGTCTGTCCCAAAAATAAAAACGTTGAAAGAAAAAAGAAAATATGAGACTATAGGGAGGTCAGATAAGAGATAGACATCTGGGAGACATTTGGATAGAGGAGAAAATTCTTGAGGTCTTTTCATTGTTTCAGACGACTTCAAGGCAACAGCAAGGATATTCAGATTCTGGGTGTTGATTCTCGGGGAAAGCAACTCACTAGTTTCTGCCTAGCATTAAGAGATTTCCCCCTTTAAGGTGTGGTTTGTGAAACTATGTAACTCTGCTACTTGTCCAGGTTTAAGCCCACTCTACTAGCTTGACATCTGACTGAGGCATGATCTCTTTTTTTTTTTTTTTTCCACTCAACCTTGATCTTCCAATTGGCCTTTGACTGCTGACTTCTGTACTTTACTTGGTTCCAGACTGTCTGCTTGGCTGACCCTGTGCTTAATTCCTGACCTCTCCGTGACTCTTAGGAACCAAAGCTCGAACCCTACATTGACTGCTGTCCACAGTTCAGTCAGAAGATGGAAGCCTTTAGTACAAATGAATCCTCAATGGGAGGAGAATATATATTAATATAAAAAATAGGTCTCTGGGTCAAACTTTGTGAAATGCTCAAAGTAGGGGAAAGGAAGAAGGGAATAAAAAGGGAATAAAAAACACTGAAAAGGTAGAAGAGCATAAAGGAGGGTTTTAAAAAGAGAATATATTTTCATGAAGAAAAGATCAGTCAACTGAATGAAATATAGAGAATAAAGAATGAGCCAAGTCCATTGGGTCGTAAAAACAGTAAGCCATTGGTGACCTTTAATTGCACTGAAATTTACCTGCTAGATAATTTTGGTCCTGGTTTGAATGTGCTTCTTCACCATTTAGAAATGAAAATATGTTTCTGTGTGTATAAATGTAAGTGTTTCAAAGAGATAATTTGGCTTAATCCTCACTGGAGGCAAGGAGTGGTGCATGTGTGCACTTGTGGGTATGTGGGTATATGTACGTAGGTGGCTGTAGGAAGGAGAAGCAATTAGGATTCATTTTTCTTTCTTTCCTTTCTTTTTCTCTCTTCCTTCTTATAACAATCCAAATGGCATAGAAGTATGAAGCCATGGTTTGGTTTGAGGGGTTCGCTCTGGGTCAGGCAGTATTTTCACGTTTGCTGTGAAGAAAAAAAACTCTAACTTTTTGTTCACCCATCTCAAACTGTAATTTACTGCTCTTAAGGCTAGCAGCATTTGGAGATATGTGTTCTACTTTCATTCAATGGTCTTAGCCCATTCAGATGGTTTACATAACAGAATGGTCTCACACGGTTCTTTCGAAAGTTTGAATCTGGCCTTAAGAAGCTGAAGTTGGCAGCAAGATGTGATTAAGCATATTAGACGGACCAAGATAGTCTTGTGTTTCCACAACAGCCAGGGTTTAAAGGAGCTTATTTCAGAATATATATTATATGTATATACATATGTATATATGTGTATATATACATATGTATATATGTATATATGTGTATATATGTATGTATATGTATATATGTATATATATGTATATACATATGTATTATATGTATATATAATATATGTATATATTATATGTTATATGTATATTATATGTATATATACATATAATATGTATATTATATGTATACATATATTATACACATGTATATATTACATATGTATATTATATGTATACATATATTATACACATGTATATATTACATATGTATATTATATGTATACATATATTATACACATGTATATATTACATATGTATATTATATGTATACATATGTAATCATATGTATATGATTCCCCGAGAATCAATTATATGTATATAATTTAAAGCTTTCATATTAATGAAAATACTACGGATTGATAAGGTAAGAAGAAAACTAATTGAAAACCAAGCCAAAAATATTTGGACAATTACATCTCAGTTTTCGTAACAGAGAATGCTTTTGACCAACATTTTAGTGACTGAACTTGTAGGGTTGCTTTGGAGTATTCAAGACATACATAGACACACACACTGACACACATTTCAGTCGTGGACTAGGAGAAAAAGGACTAGTTTTCGGGGCCCTGTTTGATTGCATACCACAATTCAAGGTAAGCAGGTGGCTTAGTGCAATATAAAAGGGTTGCTAAACAAAGAATTTTATTTCCTGGCTGGTGCCTGCAGGGGAGAAACTTTGAAAGGAAAGCAGAAACCTGACCGCCAAAGAGAGTCCAGAATTTTGAAATGAACTGTTTTTACTGATTTTAAAAGGTATGCAAATTAATTATAATTTACAAACAAACCTAAGCTTTTGAACGTGATAGATTATTTTAAAAAATAATAACAGGTGAAAAAAAAAAAACAAAACACTTCATCAAACCCTATGAGAAATCCTAGCTCCGGCTCAATAGAAGGGTGTTACTCCATTTTATCATAGATGACAGATTTTGTAAGAAGCCAAATAAAGGCACAATTTGAAAGAAAGCGTGGTATATTGCTTAGTTAACTATTCTTTTGCATAAGCTATTAATGGATAGATGAAACAGGAAGAAGGAATCCTTGGGGGATTGCACCATGCCAAATTCTACTGCGTTTTGCACTACAAATTCTAGCTTCACATTATTTCTAATAGGAAAGACCGTCTACCTCAAGCTAAATAAAATCTTCGTTTTAGTAGACACACCGAATAAACACCGTGGGCTCCTTGCATTTCTGAAATTAATAGTTACTTGGAGCCACCAATGCCCACATTTGTTTTCTTATTTTCATAGATGATTTCACTAAGCAGAAGCCCTTGTTAATCCTGCATTCACATAGATAGAAGGTCAAAGTTGGTCAGTGAGCCAAGAAATACCATATCAGGGTTTCTTTCCTCTTCAATTGAGAAAGGTATAAATTGTGGAATTAGTGTATTGATTGAAGGCCACAACTTCAAGCAATCAGTTTTTCTGGCTTGACAAGATTATTTTATCCTACTTTTCTTTTATTATTATGTGTAGTATTTGAGTCATCCTTCAGGCAGATGAAGTGACAGCTTGATTTAACTCAATAAAATCCACCAGTTAGGTAACCTACTGAGCCGAACAAAAGATGAAAACAACCGCAAGGGGCAGGTGCACTGTTAGTTTAAGCGAGCAGAGGAGGCTGAAGAAGAAGAAAATATTAACAGAAATTATGCTCTAATCAATGCATTTCTATGGAAACTTGAGAGAAATTTATAAAACCTTCTTGCTGGGCAATTGAGCAGATAATGCCTTTGCTTTAAAAACAAAACAAAATAAACACATCTTTAAAACCAGACTACATGCATGAAAAACAATCTCTCTGTAATGGCTGTGCTTTTGTTTAATTGCAGCAAGTCAAATAATCTTTAATTTCTTGGTATCTTTGAGATGAAAACAGTGCCTGATGGATTTGCGATAGTTTGGAAATTAAAACTATAATTTGTGTCTCTTTCATTGAACCTTTGCTTTCTCACATTGTACCCAATTGATATCTTTAATGATTTCTTAAGATTTGAGTATTTGAACATTTACAAATAATCGCAAATTGAGTTTTCCTAAGACACCTAAATATACAAGTCATAGTGGGTATTTTGTTTGCAGAACAAGAAGGAGAGTCTTATAATTTTAAATGTTGACTTAATGGAACTGAAGTCTTTATTTAAAGCTCTTCAGACCTAAGGATGCTCATTGTTCTTTGATTACATATAAAGCTTTCATTAATGACAGTGAGAATGTCTCCATGGGCAACTGGGGACAACTTGTGTGAGCTGAAATTTGCTTTTAAATTAGCTGTTTCATTAATGTCACATTTTAGAGTTTTAGAGACCACGTTGTTTAGTGTATTGACTTGAATAATACTGTGTTAGAAATCCTGGAGGAGTATAGGTGAGGTTTGTGGTGTAGTTGTGGGGTGGAAGATGGGGAGTGATTTTATTATTATAAGGAAACTTGGAAGTTCCTTTCATGGCAGCACTCTTAGGTTTTATATGAATCTGACCTGATCTTTACAGAAAGAAATCATTTGTTATATAGCCCAGATACATGAGCACCAACTCTTTAAACATCTTCCAGAATTCTACTCAATAAGCAATATCAGTATTAAATCACTTTCAGAAAGCCTTCTTGTAACGTTTACATAAAGCTTGCACGGAATGGCAAATAGATTTTTCCTCACATACGAATTTTGACCAGTTGGCGGTGTTTTCCTGACATTATGAGATGTTGATGGTTCTGAGGTTCTATCCAGGCTTAGCAGGGACAAATACAGTGAGGCATTAGTGACAACCGCCTTAAATGCAGAATGGGGAAATGAGGGCAACTGGGCTATTATTTTTTAACTACTTTTTTCCCCCAAAGAGGTATAAGTCATATTTATTTGTTAAATTAAGTTTTTTTCTTTAACTCTTGTCTTTGCTCTTCTCTGACTTTTCTTTTCCACAGATGTTTCTCTCACCAGAGCTTTCCACAGTTAAGGGGGATTTCTGAGGGGTAAGGGCAGTGTGATCAAACCCAAGTGTGACTGCTTGGGTTGCGGGGTCTGCATTTACTCCACTGACACAACAATGGTATTGGCAAGTTAAAACCATTGGAAGGGGAGCAGGTCGGTGGTACTACGGGACAGGTGCCCATTTACCGGAGGCACTGCCATTACAAAGATTGATTATTTTCAAATACTTTCATTTCCTTTATGACCCAAGGAATTGGAAGCACCTTGAAAAGCTGTGCTTAACAGAAAGGAAATTAAAATCGTATGCCTAAGGATGTAAGCTTTATATACCGTTAAGTTTAGAAAAGAGGGAGAAAAAAAAGGAAAGGAAATATTTTGTTTAGAATCCATACGGGATTGCCCTCTTAGAGCCTGTACAGTCACTTTACCTGAGATATAATTTAGAAGGTACTAGCACATGTCTGAAACATAATTCAGCTCCTAGTAGTGTAAGATGTTGAAACTAATGAAGGTTAATGTTATTTTAATAAACTACATTTAGGGAGTGAATAACTTGTCAGGGAATTCATGTCTAATGTTGACTTTTTAATCCACATCCCCCTGCACGTGCTTCATTTTATGTTTGTGGTCATTGTGGGAATGAAGCAATTATAGTACTCCCAGTTTAATTTCCAACTTTGTATGGATGTTTTCTTTAGTTTTATTTTATTTTGTAGTGAAGTATACTTCACATGTTCAGTGTGACGAGTTTTGACAATTATATATACCCATGCTACCATTATCCCAACAAGATATAAAATGTATTTGTCACTTTGGAAAGTTCTTTCCGTGTTCTTTTAAAATTAATTCCAGCTCCTCCTCGACCATGTTTATAGGCAATCAGTGTTTTGATTTCTAATATCACACACCACACACACAGACACACGTACACACATTTTTTTTAATGTTTATTTATTTATTTTGAGACAGAGAGAGAGAGAGAGAGTGCATGAGCAGGGGAAGGCAGAGAGAAAGGGAGAGAGAAAATCCCAGGCAGGCTCCATGCTGTCAATGTGGAGCCCATTGTGGGGCTTGATTCCACAAACCGTGAAATTATGACCTGAGACGAAGTCGGACACTTAACCAACTGAGTCACCCAGGTGCGCCTGTGTTGGTCTTTCTTATTTCTGAGTAATATTTCATTATATAAAAACACCACAATTTATCCATTCTATTGTAGGACATTTGCGATGTTTCATTTCTGGTTACTGTGAAGAAGGTGAGGAATTACCAGCTTTTTGCAAACATCTGTTTTCATTTATCTTGATGACACCTGTAAGTAGACTTGCTGGGTCATAGATTACATGTATATTTTGTTTTTAAAAATTACTTGAAAATTTACATACATAAATTTTCATTTTATTTTTTGGTGTATAGTTCTATGAATTTCCACACATGTATAGATTTGTATAATCACCACAATATTCAGGTTAAAGAAAGGTTCCATTGTTCCAAAAACCCCTTTATGTTGCTTATTTGCTATCAAACAATTTTTTTATCTTTTAACCCCTGGCAACAACTGATGTATTCTCCATCTTCAGGGTTTTACCTTTTGCAGAATGTTACACAAATGGAATCGTACAGTGTATAACCTTTGAGACTGGATTCTTTCACTCAGCATACTGTCTTTGAGATTCATCCATGGTGTTGGCTGCAACTATACTTTGTTCCTTTTTATTGCTGAATAGTATTCCATTGTATGGCTGTACCATTGTTTGTTTGGCATTCATCCATTAAAGACATTGGAACTTTTATACTAGTTTGGGGCTAATATTAATAGAGTTGTGGGACACCTGTGTGGCCCAGTTGGCTGGGTGTATGACTGCGGCTCAGGTCATGATCTTGAGGTTCATGGTTTTGAGACCCACGTTGGGCTCTGTGCTGATGGCTCAGAGCCTAGAGCCTGCTTTATATTCTGCATTTCCCTCTCTCTCTGCCCCACTCCCGCTTATGCTCTTTCTCTCTCTCAAAAAAATCAATAAATGTTAAAAAATTAAAAAAAATAAGAGAATAGCTGTACATATTCAAGTGCAGGTTTTTGTGTGAGTGTAAGGTTTCATCTTTTACATGTTGATGTTCTATCTTCTTCTGAACTTACTAAATTTACTTATTAGTTCTATGAATTTATTTTTTATTCTTTGGGGTTTCTACATAGACCATCATGTTATCAACCAGTAGGAGTGGTTTTATTTCTTCTTTTTTAAACTGCATTCATATACTTTATTTTGTTCTCTTAATTTTGTTCTCTTACTGCACAATCTAGAGGTTCCAATAAAATGCTGAATACGAGTGATGAGACTTAACATTCTGGCCATATAACTGATTTTAAGGTGAAAGCATTTATTATTTACCACTAAGAATGATGTTAGCTGTGTGGTTTATTTTGTTTTTGTTTCATTTTTGTTTTTAAGTTTCATTTATGAGCTTAAGGAAGTTAATTCTATTCTTTTTTTGATGAATTTTTTTTTACCATGAGTCGATATTAGATTTTGTCAGATTATTCTTTTCACCAATTGGTATAATCACATAGTTTCTCGTCTTTACTCTGTTAAAATGATAAATTACAAATATCGATTTTCAATACTGAACTAACCTTGCATTTCTGAGATAAACCCCACTGATCATGATGTAGTTTATAAAAATTTTTTGCTGGATTTGATCTGTTAGTATTTTGTTGATAACTTGTTTGTAAATATTCATAAGGAGTGTTGGCCAGTAGTTGGGCTTCTTATATTGTGGTCTGTTTTGTGGGTAACGCTGGCTACATATAATGAGTTGGGATGTGATCAATCATCTTCTATTTTCCTAAAGAAATTGTTTAGAATTGGTATCATTTCTTCTTAAAATGTTTGGTAGAATTCAAGTCAACGCATGTGCTTTGAAGACAATTCTATTACATGTTTCTTACTTCCTGAAACATGAATAGGCATTTATGGTTTTTTGTCTGATAATTCCAGCGCTGGTGCCATCTTAAGTTTGGCATTTGTTGATTACGTGAAATGCGAAAGGTTAAAATTTTCCAATACTTGTATGTCAAGTCATTTTGGATTCCATCCACACATTTTCATATTATGTTGTCTGACTCCAGGTCTTGTTTAGTCCCATGGAAAATATCATTTGTTTTTGTTGGTTTCAGCAAGCCCAGATCCATGAATGCTCAGCTTTGTAGTGAGCCCAGTGGCTCATGCACAACTTTATGGAATTCCTTTCTTGAACTCACAGCTTTCTGTAATTTCCCCAACACTTTTCTTTTTACCTTAGCTGGAAATTGTGGGTTTTAGTTTCCTTGCTTTGCTGTGACCTTGGTGTGACAATGCCTGCTTCTGGGATTAAAGAGTAAGGAGAGGAGAAAAGATCAGAGAAAAGGAGAAAGAGAGAGGAGAGCAGAAGAGGGAGAGAGAGAGGGTGGTGGGAGAAGGGGAGAGAAGTGCAACAGATGTTTGTTTCCCCCCATACTCTTAAAAGAGCAGTGTCTCTGGTCAGTGAGAAAGGTTCCTAACCTTAGAGTTTTAGGCACCCACCCATCTACTGCTGCCATCACTCAAACTATAACTACTGACTAGGCAAGAGTGAACTGCAAAAAACAAACAAAAACCCCACAACATTTCCCACACTGTCTGTGACCCATAGAGCCCTCCGTTCCTACTTCATGGACCAGAAATAGGAAGTTTCTCTTGGAACATTTTCTTTCCATACCTAGAGGTGTGAAGATGATTTTGAGTCCAGGCCAGGAAATACTGTGGAAAAACATGTTAAACTTACTACCAGTTCAGTGGCATTCTGGTTCTGGTTTTCTTCCCTTATTTCTTTAGCTGCCATTTACTTTTTAGAGTCCTCTGATAGCTGCTTCATGCTCCATGTGTTCTACCTACTGTGTTTTGTTACAGTCAGTGGGAAGAAATGTTGAAAGGTGCTTACTCCATCTTGATTGGAACTGGAATTTGCTAAAGGTATTCACAGACGTGGGGCACTTGGGTGGCTCAGGTGGTTGAGCAATCAACTCTTTTTTTTTTTTTTAAATGTTTGTTCATTGTTGAGAGAGAGAGAGAGAGAGAGAGGCAGAGGGAGAGAGAGAATCTTGAGCAGACTCCATGCTCAGTGTAGAGCCGGATGTGGGGCTCGATCCCAAGACCCTGGGATCATGACCTGAGCTGAAATCATGAGTTTGATGCTTGGGGTGGCTGGGTGGCTCTGTCAGTCGAGCATCTGACTTCAGCTCAGGTCATGATCTTACAGTTCGTGAGTTCAAGCCCCATATCATGCTCACTGCTTTCAGCCCAGAGCCCACTTTGGATCCTCTGTCCCCTCGCTCTCTGCCCCTCCCCTACTCCCTCATGCATGTGCGTGTTCTCTCTCAACAATGAATAAACATTAAAAAAAAAAAGAGTTGATTGCTTGTCCTCTCTCTCTCTCTAAAATAAAATTTAAATTTTTTTTTAAAAAGATATTCACAGAACTATGTGCAATAAAATAATCTGAAATCTGGGATTTCCTTTAAAGCACTTCATTTTGAAAAACACAAAGTGAGAGAGAAGCTGAGACAGTACAGGGACCTTTTTCCCCACCGCCAGCAAGCAATTATTTATGGGTGAGCAGGGGATCTGGGGAATTAGACTTGGGTATGGTGTCACTGAAAAATTGCGAGATTGGCCTATGTTTAACTTTATAAGAAAACTGCCAAACACTCCCAATGTAGTTGAAACATTTTGCCCACTTACCAGTTTTACATGAGAGGTCTAGTTGTTCCACATCCCCATCAACATTTAATACTGTCACTTGTTTAGATTTTAGCCAAGCTAGTGGGTGTGAAATGGCATCTCCCTGTTTGAATTTGAATTTCATCAAGGACTAATAATTTTGAACACTTTTTCATGTGTCTATTGGTCAACGACATTCTTACTGTTGTGATGGATCTATTATGTTTCAATGGTCGACATAATTATGGAAGATTCTGATAGAGAAGACGTTACTTACATAAAAGGATGTCAGCCTGATGAGTTGAAGTATAAAAAAGAGGCTACTAAGGAAGCTGTAGAGAAGCTTTCATAAAGTTATCGTAAATATTAAAAAAAACATAATAGTTGGTGGCACCGGAGTGGCTCAGTCGGCTGAGTGTCCGACTTCGGCTCAGGTCCTGATCTCTCAGTTTGTGGGTTCAAGTCTTGCATGGGGCTCTGTGCTGATGCCTCGGAGCCTGGAGCCTGCTTCGGATTCTGTGTCTCCCTCTCTCTCTGCCCCTCCCCTGCTCATGCTCTGTCTCTCTCTGTCTCAAAAATAAATAAAGACATTAAAAAAATAAAAAAAAAACCATAATAGTTGGAAATCCCATAGAACAGTGTTTGGTTCATTTTGAATGCTGTGTATGTTTTGCAAAATAAATCATATATAAATAAAAGTGGAATTAATTTTTTAATTGTTTCTCTTTCTAGTGACTATATACTGCTCTTTAGTATTTATTCATGATTTACATCACTAGTGAGTGTTCACAGATAAATAATTTTTCTCAAGTTTTGGATATGTACCAATGAGCAACAAATTCTCTACTGATTCATAGTATCCAGCTAGAAGATAATCTTTTAAGGTTCATTATTAAGTATATTTTATTTCCCTGTTGATGCTGTTTTCTCAGTGAGACTCTATCCTTCAGTCCTCCAGATATACTAAGCCTATTTGAAAGTCCACAAATGATCTCATTATATTTAGATAATTTTCTTTGTAGGGATAGAGATTGTTCAAGAAATATTTTGGTAAATTTTGAACCAAGTTGTTAATACATTTTCCTTGAAAAATAAACTTAAGAAACTTTAAAAAAATTATATTTCTTAAACTATTTTTAATAAAATTATATTAGTACGTCATTTTACTTCAAACCTACAAAATTAAGCAGTTATTGTATAAATACTTTTTGAAGCTTTGAACTAAATTATTAGGAAGAATATAAATAACAGAATATAATGAATGTTACCTTTCCAAGCATATATTTCTAACAAACTTTATAAGATAATTTAAAGTTTATAAAGCATTTATGGAGCTGACTTAACTAGTAAATCATTAAATTCACTTTTATGATCTTAACAGATATCATAAATATATGTATATGAGAAATAATTGGATAATTTTAACAAAAGGTATTTAAAATGTATATCAAAGAGTTGATCATTATCCTAAAGTGGGTTTTAAAATTTTCTTTTCTGGTATCTACTGGAAAGAGGAAATGTGGATTACATATTAAGTTATTTTCATGATCAATATTACACTGATAATTTTGATTACTTAAAGACAATTTGAAGGACTCAAATATGGCTTTGTGTTTATTTTTGGACTCCTTGTCCTTAAAGGAAATTTTTAAGATTTAATGAGTGGTAGTTTGATTTTAGAAATTTTGTTGATATATAGCTTTTTTTTTTTTTAATTGTTCATGCTTTTATTTTGTCTGGTAAAAAAAAAATATTGAAAATAACACAATATGGGGCTCCTAGGTGGCTCAGTTGGTTAAGCACCTGACTCTTGATTTCAGCTCAGGTCATGATCTCATGGTTTCATGAGTTGGGGCCTGGAGCCCCTATACATACCCTGACAGGGGGAGCTTGCTTGAGATTCTCCCTCTTTCTCTGCCTCTCCCTCACTCACACTCTCTCTGTCTCTCTTAAAATAACTACTAAACTTAAAAAAAAGAAAATAATACACTATGTAGTTACAGAATAGTATACTATAAAGTAGTTATACTATAGTATTTTAATTATTTTCAAAATAATACATTTACTTGGCATCAATGGTAAGGTTTATCATTTTAGGTGCTTTTCTATTAAGTTCTTTAAGCTCTATCAAATAATGTTCAAACATGTCCATGTATGCAACTTCTTAGACATTTTGAACAAAACTGTATTGCCTCCTAACTAACATGACTCTGGATTATGAATAGATGTTGCACTAGATTCACCTTTTGTGAAACATCTATGGTGAACTAATACTGCACGTCTTTTTTATACATGATATCATTTAATCCTCACAATAATTCTGGGAAGGTATCATTCTTATAATATGCTGCTAAATATTGTCTTTTTGATAAATTAGGGCGACTTATTCCATTTGGGCTGCTATAACAGAATATCATAGAATAAGTGGCATAAGAATAACAGAAATTTATTTCTCATAGTTCTTGGGAAATCCAAGATCAAGGTGCAAGTAGATTCAGCGTCTGGTTCATAGCTGGCCTTCTTCCTGTGTTCTTACATGGGGGAAGGGAGGTGGGACGTCTCTGGGGTCTCTTTTTAAGGACACTCATCCGACTCACAAGAGCTCAGTCTTTATGACCTAATCACTTCCCAAAGGCCTACCTCCAAATATCATGATGCTGGAAGCAAGTTTTCAGAATATAAATTTTGGGGGGAATACAAATATTCAGTCTATAGCACTAATTGTTACATAAAAATGGATTTCTTCTACTTTAATTTTTACCTTTTTTAACTTTCTGTAATAAACTCAATAAAATTTTATTTTCATGGGATACTTTAGTAATAGATTGCTCCACAAATAACTGTTTGAAAATACCCCAATGGTTGATTTATTCTAAGATAAGTAAATACACATAAATAAGAGTGTGATAGATATTTCATTGATTATCATAGTTAATGTTGATTTATTAGACACAGAAAATAACACACTGAATTTAAGCAAAACAGCAGTGAGGAAGAAAACACACTGGTGTGGGTGATAAGAGAACATGGTGGTGGAAAAAGAAAGATAGGAATGTATCTCTTCACTTTTTAATGTATGTGTTTTTATTATGAAACTTATTTATCAAAATAAATGAGGGAAGGCAGCACATTTCTGAGATTTGATACAGACTACTCAATGGCCAGGAGAGGCCGAAATGATGGAAAGCACATTGTTCAAGTATGGGTTTGGCGTCTCAGAATACATGGATGATATATATAAGAGTGCACATCTGCAGTCATGAACCAGATACGACAAATGCAAAACACAAAAAAAGAAAAAAATTTGCGTAATTGGACAAAAGAAGGATTAATATTTAATTTAGTCATATTGCTTTCTGTTAATTTAACTCTAGCCAACATTGTTTGCAAAGTAGTGTAAGTGAGGAAAAAAAGAGCAAGGCTTGATCCATGTAATAGGGTTTACATGTGTGTCACGTATCAAAGTGTGATAATCACAATAATCAGAATTTGGAAAACTTATGAAGCAGTAGTTGGAAAAAGGTTAAAATCCTAGGAGCTTAATCAAAAACTTTTTACTTAAATAATGACAGGTTATAAAGCATCTCATTTGCTCCCCCCCCAACAATGTATAGTCATTTGTAAAAAATATAAATTCAATGAAAAATACATAAAATACTTGCATACATTGACATCTTGTATTTCATAAAAATAAGCTTTCTGCTAAAAAGACATATAAAAAAGAAAAAGAAACTCGAACAGGATTGTACGTTTTCCTTTCATCTGAATTTGTTTATAATTAGGTAATCTGAGTATGTTCCATGGCATAATGCTAATTGTTCATTTTAATTATTCTGCAGTTATTCCTTCATACATTTTCCAAGTATTGAGTGCCAACTTTCTGACATACTATATTTTAGGATCTGCAGATAGAGTAGTGAATAATAGGGAAAAATCCTAGACCTATGGAACTTACATTCAGGTGAGGAAAGATAAACAAGTAAAATGTATAATATGCCAGGGAATGATTAAACCATTGAAAGAGGTGGAATACTGGTGGGTGTTGGTTTGTTTCTTAGTAGTAGGTTCCTCAGTGCACACCTCATTGTTACAGAGACATTTGCACAGAAGCCTGAGGGAGTGAGGACATGAGTTATGCTGATATTGGGGTGGAGGATTTTAGGCAGAAAGACCAGCAAGTTAATAGGTCCTGACTTAAAGAATGTGACTGTATGTTTGAGGAGAACTGAGGGCCAGTTTTGCCAGAGCATTGTGAGTGAAAGAGATCTGGTAGCTAATGAGATTGCTAAGGTAGTTGAGACCAGATCATGTAAGTGATGAGAGAAAGTGATGAGTGGGAGAGAAAACCATTAAAGAGTTTTGAAGAGAGGAGTCATATGATCTAACTGATGTTTTTAGAAGACCACTCTAGCTGTGATATACACAGTAGCATGTATTTGTGTACGTGTGTGGGGGAGGGTGATAAGGATGAAAATAGGACACACAGTAGAAGGTTTGTTATCAATATCTAGTTGGCAAAATATGGGACTGGATTATTAATGGTGAGGATGGTAAGAGGTTGTTGTATTTTAGATATACTTTGAAGGTTGATCTTGGAATTTACTGATGGAGTGGATATGGGTATGAGGAAAAGAAAAGAGTTAAACTTGCTCCCAAGGTTTTGGCTTAAAATTTTAAAAAATAATACTATTAAGATAAGGAAGACTCTAGAGAAATCAGGTCCTAGGCAAATCTTGGGGATGTTTTTTTTGGACTATTAAGTGGATATGTCAAGTAGATAGTCAAATATATACATCTGGAGTTCAAGAAAAAGATCTAAGTTAAATTTATACATTTTGATGATATCAATATTTAGAAACTGGCTAAGACTATCTTGGGAGTGTGTGCAGATATCAAAGGGAATATTTAGTGGCTAAAGATGAGGAGGAAGAAGCAAAGGAGGCTGAAAAGAGAGACAAGGAAGATAAAAGGGAAACCAAGAGTCTGTGTTATTTTTTTTTTTTTATATGAAGTTTATTGACAAACTGTCATAGTTTTCTGGTTATTTTCATGGCAGATAATTTGGGATTTATCTTGAAAATTTAAAAATCATGTTTGAGTTTGTGTCTCCTGTTATCTTGTGGAGAGTGTTGATTTTTATTTGTTTTAGTAGACACTCAACTTGGTTAGGTAAAGACCTCAAATGTATGTCACATTTTGTGGCCAGTGGTTCTAATGTCGGTTCAGTTTTCATAGCTTTCTCCTAATGTCTCTGATCTATCTTGCCCATGTTCCTCTCAAAGCTTAGAGTCTAGGATTTGGGCTGAAGTTAATATTCTGATATAGTCCTCAGCATGTTCTGTGTTGCCTTGGTTTAATTTTGTGTCTATCTAGTTTGAAAAAAGTATGGGACTTTTACCAGCTCATACAGAGAATTAGGATATATTTTTTCTCCGGATCATATGTCTGAAATTTTTCTTGTATTATCTAGTTCTCAGGAACCCTTTCTCTTGGTTCTCTAGAGAGAAAAACAAAGTTTCTCTCAGAAACTTAGTTTCCTACTGATAACTCAGTTCAACACTCCTGGTCACTCTCATGACAAAGCAGCAAGAGAAAAAAAAAAAAAATTAACAGGGATTCCCCCCAAGGATTTGCTTTTCCTAGTTTCTCTGGACAGAAAAGTGAATTTTCTCTCAAAATGCTCCATCACTGTGATAATGGCACACAACATGCCCAATGCTGCCCTCAAAGCAGCGAGATGGGGAAAAATGGAAAGCCTTCCACAATTTCCAGTTGTTTATTTTTTATTTTTTTGAGCACCCTTGCTAAGACTTTATACACACACACACACAGGCACACACACAACACTGGCCACAAAAAAATTTATATATTTATATGTGTAGTTACAAATATTTTCAAAACAATAGCTTTTGTTTATTTTTTGTTAATTTCTTGGAGTTTTTTTCTTTCAAAATGCTCTGCACTTGCTCTTGTTATTGTATAAACAGTGCTTTATTCATCCTTAAAATATTGATGTGGTATATTTAAATATTATTTATTTCAAAATATTCATTTTCCTTATCATTTTTTCTTTTTTTTTTTTTATGAAGTTTATTGACAAATTGGTTTCCATACAACACCCAGTGCTCATCCCAAAAGGTGCCCTCCTCAATACCCATCACCCACCCGCCCCTCCCTCCCACCCCCCATCAACCCTCAGTTTGTTCTCAGTTTTTAACAGTCTCTTATGCTTTGGCTCTCTCCCACTCTAACGTCCTTTTTTTTTTTTTTTTTTTTTTTTTTACCTTCCCCTCCCCCATGGGTTCCTGTTAAGTTTCTCAGGATCCACATAAGAGTGAAACCATATGGTATCTGTCTTTCTCTGTATGGCTTATTTCACTTAGCATCACACTCTCCAGTTCCATCCACGTTGCTACAAAAGGCCATATTTCATTTTTTCTCATTGCCACATAGTATTCCATTGTGTATATAAACCACAATTTCTTTATCCATTCATCAGTTGATGGACATTTAGGCTCTTTCCATAATTTGGCTATTGTTGAGAGTGCTGCTATGAACATTGGGCTACAAGTGCCCCTATGCATCAGTACTCCTGTATCCCTTGGGTAGATTCCTAGCAGTGCTATTGCTGGGTCATAGGGTAGGTCTATTTTTAATTTTCTGAGGAACCTCCACACTGCTTTCCAGAGCGGCTGCACCAATTTGCATTCCCACCAACAGTGCAAGAGGGTTCCCGTTTCTCCACATCCTCTCCAGCATCTATAGTCTCCTGATTTGTTCATTTTGGCCACTCTGACTGGCGTGAGGTGATACCTGAGTGTGGTTTTGATTTGTATTTCCCTGATAAG
Source organism: Lynx rufus (assembly GCF_022079265.1). Lineage (NCBI taxonomy): Eukaryota > Metazoa > Chordata > Mammalia > Carnivora > Felidae > Lynx > Lynx rufus. The sequence goes on from NW_025814834.1 coordinate 75,928,554, forward strand.
GAGCGACGCTGAACATCTTTTCATGTGCCTGTTGGCCATCTGGATGTCTTCTTTAGAGAAGTGTCTATTCATGTTTTCTGCCCATTTCTTCACTGGGTTATTTGTTTTTCAGGTGTGGAGTTTGGTGAGCTCTTTATAGATTTTAGATACTAGCCCTTTGTCCGATATGTCATTTGCAAATATCTTTTCCCATTCCGTTGGTTGCCTTTTAGTTTTGTTGGTTGTTTCCTTTGCTGTGCAGAAGCTTTTTATCTTCATAAGGTCCCAGTAATTCACTTTTGCTTTTAATTCCCTTGCCTTTGGGGATGTGTCGAGTAAGAGATTGCTACGGCTGAGGTCAGAGAGGTCTTTTCCTGCTTTCTCCTCTAAGGTTCTGATGGTTTCCTGTCTCACATTTAGGTCCTTTATCCATTTTGAGTTTATTTTTGTAAATGGTGTGAGAAAGTGGTCTAGTTTCAACCTTCTGCATGTTGCTGTCCAGTTCTCCCAGCACCATTTGTTAAAGAGGCTGTCTTTTTTCCATTGGATGTTCTTTCCTGCTTTGTCAAAGATGAGTTGGCCATATGTTTGTGGGTCTAGTTCTGGGGTTTCTATTCTATTCCATTGGTCTGTGTGTCTGTTTTTGTGCCAATACCATGCTGTCTTGATGATGACAGCTTTGTAGTAGAGGCTGAAGTCTGGGATTGTGATGCCTCCTGCTTTGGTCTTCTTCTTCAAAATTCCTTTGGCTATTCGGGGCCTTTTGTGGTTCCATATGAATTTTAGGATTGCTTGTTCTAGTTTCGAGAAGAATGCTGGTGCAATTTTGATTGGGATTGCATTGAATGTGTAGATAGTTTTGGGTAGTATTGACATTTTGACAATATTTATTTTTCCAATCCATGAGCAGGGAATGTCTTTCCATTTCTTTAAATCTTCTTCAATTACCTTCATAAGCTTTCTATAGTTTTCAGCATACAGATCCTTTACATCTTTGGTTAGATTTATTCCTAGGTATTTTATGCTTCTTGGTGCAATTGTGAATGGGATCAGTTTCTTTATTTGTCTTTCTGTTGCTTCCTTGTTAGTGTATAAGAATGCAACTGATTTCTGTACATTGATTTTGTATCCTGCAACTTTGCTGAATTCATGTATCAGTTCTAGCAGACTTTTGGTGGAGTCTATCGGATTTTCCATGTATAATATCATGTCATCTGCAAAAAGCGAAAGCTTGACTTCATCTTTGCCAATTTTGATGCCTTTGATTTCCTTTTGTTGTCTGTGTTATTTCTAAAGCTAACTGAAGAAAGCATTTCAAGAAGGAGAACACATGTCTTTTAATGGGAGCTATTAGTGTCTCATTCACATAATTTGGATCTTACAATTCTGAGTTGTTCCTACCTACTTTCAGCTGTCAATATCCACATCTTCATACCTGAGGGTTGTTTCCAAAACCAAGGAAAAGCACTCTTCCCAAGTATAAGCCAGGCCAGAAATGCGGGGAAATTATACAACCCTCCCACTCAGGAGCCCTTCAGTGATGACTGGAGAAAGTAGGTATAAAAATACTCCAGCTCTAGATCCATAGGTGGGAATAATGCTGAGGTGAGTGTCTGTATTGTTTCCACAAATTTCCTCATGGTACTGAATTCTAGTGGCAGCTGTGTTAGTAATATAACCTTTTTGGGCTGGTTTTCCTTTCCTGTACCACTTTCCACTTACCTACTAGTGTTCTCTGAAATTTCTAAATAAACTGCTTGCCTTTGAATCCTTGTCTCAGGTCTGCATAAACTAGTGGGCATGGTTGTTTTCCAGTAAAATTTATTTATATAAAAATACATTGTATAAGTTTGCAGGATACAAGATTAATGTACAAAAGTCAATCACTTTCCTATATGCCAGCAACGAACAAGTAAAATTTGAAATGAAAAGTACAATATCATTTACATTAGCACACCCCAAAATGGAGTACTTATACATAAATCTTAAAAAAAGTAAAAGATCTATATGTGGAAAACTACAATACTCTAATGAAAGATATCAAGAAAGAACTAAATAAATGGAGAGATAGTCCATATTCATGGGTAGGAAGATATTATTGTCACTTCTTCCCAAATTGATCTTCAGATTCAATGCAATTGTAATGAAAATCTCAGCAAGTTATCTTATGGGTGTCAACAAATGGATTCTAAGGTTTATATGGAGAGGTGAAAGATCCAGAATAGCCAAGAAAATATTGAAAAAGAAGAACAAAGTTGGAAGAATGACACTACCCAACCTCAAGACTTACTATAAAGCTGTGGTAATTAAGACAATATGGCCCTGGTAAAAGAATAGAAAAATGGATCATTGGAACAGAATAAAGAACCCCATAATAGACCCACATGAATAGAGTCAACTGATCTTTGACAGGAGCAAAGGCAATACAAATGAACAAAGATAGTCTCTTCAACAAATGGTGCTAAGGCAACTGGACATCCACATGTAAAAAATGGATCTGGACTCAGACCTTACACTATTCAAAAAAATTAGCTCAAAATGGGCCATAGATCTAAACATAAAGTGCAAAACTGTAAAACTCCTAGGGGTTAACATAGGAGAAAACCTAGAGGATCAGCAGTTTGGTAATAACCTTTTAGATACAACTCCAAAGGCATGATCCATGAAAAAAAAACTGATAAGTTGAGTTTTATTAAAAATAAAAACTACTCTGAAAAGTAATGCCAAGAGAATGAGAGGATGAGCCATAGACTGGTAGAAAATATTTGCAAAAGCTGTCTCTGATAAAAAGCTGTTATTCAGGTTTTTAATATATAAAGAACTCTTAAAACTCAACAATAAGAAAGCAAAAATCTGACTAAAAAATAGACCAAAGACTTGAACAGACACCTCACCAAAGAAGATATATAGATGGAAAGTAAGCTAATGAAAAGATGTTCAACATCATGTTTCAATAGGATTTGCAAATTAAAATAACAATGAGATATCACTACACACCGATTAGAATTGCCAAAATTCAACACACTGACAACACCAAATGTTGGCAAAATGTGAAGCAACAAGAACTCTCATTCATTGCTGGTGGGAATACAAAATGGTAACAGCTATTTTTGGAAGACAGTTTGGCAGTTTCTTACAAAATTAAACACACCCTTATGATCAAGCAATCACCCTCCTTGGTATTTACACAAAGAAGTGGGAAACTTGTGTTCACATAAAAACATGCACACAGATATCCTTCATTAAGTATTATTCAGTGTAAATAAACTGTAGTGTATCCAAATAATGGAATATTATGCAGTGCTAAAAATAAATAAGCTCTCAAACCATAAAAATACATAGAAGGAACTTAAGTGCATATTACTAAGTGAAAAATCCAATCTAAAAAGGCAACAGACTATACGATTGCAACTATATGACATTCTGGAAATAACAACATTATGAAGACAGTACAAAGACAAGTGGTTGCCAGGGATTAGGTGAGAATCAGGGATAGATAGGCAGAGTCCAGAGGACTTTCATGGCAGTGAAACTATTCTGTACAATACTACAATGGTGGATGCATGTCATTATACTTTTGTCAAAGTTCATATAATGCATAATAACAAGAGTAAACTGTCTTGTACACTGTGGACCTTGTATGATAATGGCAGGTCCATGTAGGTTCACTGTAATGTAACAAGCATACCACTCTGGTGATGGATGTTGATAGTAGAAGTGGTTGTACATGTGTGGGGACAGGAGGTGTATATATGGAAAACTCTGTACCATTTGCTCAATTTTTCTGCGCACCTAAAACTGCTCGAAAAAGAGTCTTTACAAGAAAAACAAGTGGCTGGCCCATGGGCATAATTTGTCAACCTCTTATCTATGGTATGCCTATGAGTCTGGGTCGCTGGAGTAGGCTGAAAGACAAGACTATTGAAAGAGACAAAGTCAAGGAGTGAAGGAACTGATTGTTGACAAAGCCATGAGTGTGGATACTGACATTACTCAGTCCCGTGAAAGTAATGTTGGGGAAAGTAACAGTGAGACTGTCACACGTTTAAGGAATGAAGGGGAGTGAGTCTGGTGTTAGTACCTGACTGCACAAAGGTGTGATAGAACAATCCTTTTTTTTTTACAACACAAAGAAAGTCCCAAGTATCCTGACCATCTGAACTTGAGTATTATTAAAAATAACGTATAAAAGCAAAGGGTCTTTTGGTTAGGATTAAAGAATGTGGATCTACAACCAAGAAATTCAAACTTATCATAAGGAAAAATGTTATTTGTCCTATACCAGATCAGATTTCCTTTGTCTATGGCATGGATATCCATGACCACTGATTAATCTTGGCAAACTCTGATGTCAGGCTTATTTGGAAACAGCTGCTTTGGGTGCATTCAGTGTTAATTCAAAATAACCTGCTCACCTTGTTATTTTTTCTCTTTGTATCTCAAATTAATTTCACTTCTATTTGGTTACATTTAAGGATATGCTAAATAAAATAATTCTTTAAACCCAGGACAAAACTAACCTCTAGTCTTAGGTAATAGGCTTGTGTTTCCGTACTCCATCAGAATCTGGTTGATTGGATGGACAATGTATGTCTCTTTTCACAGCCTCTGATTTGCAGAAACGTGGCTTCTTCCTAGGCTGATGTCAGCTACAGCTGGTTAGGTACTGTGAGGGCAGGAAAAGGACAACAGCCACTTAGAGGAGTTTTTGTTTCCAAATGATTACTCATAACCATGGATTGTAACATTAAGATGCCTGCGACTGTAGATTAATCTTTTTATCAACCTGTATTCTTTTGTCCACCCATCACATATTTACCATTTAAATTTTTGATATTTTTTTGGTCAGAATCACATCAAAATCTCTTGAAATTATAGCTGGGTAAATTACTTGTTTAGAATTTCAGTGAACGCATTCATAAATAAATATAGTTTTCTTATATTCCTCACTAGATGTCATTTATTTTGACTAAATTTACTTAAACCATTTTAACCTTTCAGTGAAAGTCCAGGAGTTTTTATTATTATTATTTTTTTAATACTCAGCTGACATTCTGATTTACCAAAAGGACATCACTATTCCTCCAAAGTGTGTTTGTTCAAAATCAGAAGAAAAGAAAACAAAGGCCTTCATATTCTATTCTTCTCATTACATTTTAGCTTTAAGGGGCTTGGGGAATTATAAAGTTATTGGTGAATCATGAAGTTCTTAAATTCCATAAGCTGAACCCACAATGTACTAAATGCTGTCAACTGTACTAAAAAAAAAGTCACCCAACATCAAAATAGTCATGACTTTTTCTTTATGCACATTCTAATCTATCTGAGTATTTCTCCTATTAATGTAATAATATACCATCCTGTGTATTAGAGGGAGATGCTCTCACTCCATTGTGGGAGGATTAATCTCTCAAAAGAGTGTTTTCCAAGACCCTTCCTGGGTTTAGTCACATTTACTTTTTTGTGATCAAGTGTATTGACCAGTTGGCTGGCTAAAATTTCAAAAATTTGTAAGTTATTTTTCTTCATAGAAGGTAGGTTTTTGGTAGACATTATTACTTAAAAATTTTTTTTTCAAAGAATTTGTTTTTAATTACATAATAAAAAGGAATTTCTTCTGGAATGACCATGGAATAATAGGTGGAACTAGTTTGATCTTATTTTATTCAAAGAAACACCTATGCTGTTATTTTATACAAAGGAGAAGATTTCCTATTATTCATTTTGGTCTTCATAGTGGAGAACAGTATATTCAGGAAGAAAAGCCTACCTTTAGGGTGTGTGTGTGTGTGTGTGTGTGTGTGCATGTGTGTGTATTACATGCATGTGTCTGTACCAGACTTAACACTCATGACAGATAGAAACTCATTAGTTACAATGGCAAGCCCACATGTCTGTTGTTGAAGAATAGAATTACTGGCATAGAGAAACTTCTAAACAACTGGATGAAAGATTTTTAATGATATCTATAGCTATTTGAAACAATATTACTTAATGGGCTAAAAATGTATAAATTTCAGGTCACTTTGCAAATGTATTATAAAAATAGGTTAATATCACATATATTACATTCCGTTTTCATTCTATACTTGGTAGAAGGAGACCAAAAAAATATTTGATTTTGACTTAGCACACACTGGATTAAATTATTTCTCAATTTACCTTTCATAGTGGATGACAGAGAATGAGCATGCTAATTTTCATTTTTCAATTACCTATTATTTAGAAGAAGGATCTATTGAAGCAATCATAATGTATATGGGAAGCCTTGAAGTTAAAATCACATTTCTAAAAGGTACATTATAATTCTAAGAATGTGTGTGTGTATGTGTATGTATGTATTTAGTATTCATGGGCTAACTGCTAAGAGCAATTTTGTATGTTGCATAATCCAGAATCTGTAAAGAAAAAGAAAACAGAATAATTAGAGCCATACCATGTGGTTCTCCTTTTTATTTGAGGATACTACTTTTCTCTGCTCTTTTGTATATTAAGGTAAAGCCATGCACTTTTGTACTCTTCATTAGACAAGAAGTTGTTTGGAGAATTAGAAAGAGTTTTTATTTATTTTTTTAAAATTTTCTAGTCAAAGCACTGTGCTAGGTGCTAGGATGGCAAAAGATGCAAATAAGAATGAAAAGAATTTTACTGTGGATGGAGCAGTTCTCAAATAACATTGGGAAACTGAGCATATTACATAACACTCCTGTAGATCTGTGACAAAAATAGGCATATTAAAGCATATTCTGACAATTTTGGATGGCAATCTATATGTTTAACTTTCTTGATGGTCCCACTTCCCAAAGATTCTTCTTTTGCAAAACAACAATTAATGTCTCCAGCAACCTCTATTTGATGGGATAGACTGGAGAACTCTGGGTTGCAATAACCTTTTGGCCTTAGTTCAGATCCCAACCCTCTCACCTCCTGTGTCTAGTTTCAGTTACGCACCACCAGGCAGGATCTCTCTGAGGTGCCCATCAGCAGCCCCAGCTAGAGACTGGGGTGGGCATTTCTGCCCAGTTACTTCCTTGTCGCCAAAGTGGATAGGCCTGTATCACTTTCTCAGATTTCTGATTTGGAAGACCGTGACTATAGGATTTGAACATTATGAAGTGTACTGATAGGATTTCAATTGTTAGTAAGTTCCTATCTTCCTACCCAGGTGCTGAGCATATTCATAGTCCCTATGTCACCATGGCAAACAATTAGAGATTTGGGGCAAAATGAGGCATTTCAGAACCCCCAAACCAAGATGCATGTATAGTTCACAACTTGGCCTAAATCACCAACTTTCCCTGCTCTGAGGAGCACAATTATAAAATTTCTAATTGGCGATCTTGCTTTAAAGCTGACTTGAAAAATAGAGCAAACATTTTTTTTTTCATTCAGCAAAAATATCTTAATCTTAAACCACGTCACCCTTGGTGGTAGGGTACCCATTGTTTTTCATCCAAATTATTGCAAGTATCACAACTGATTTCCATGTTTCCACCCATACTCCCCTCCACAAAAGGAATTCCATGTTTCCACCCATATTCTAACCCCAAAAAGGATTTCACAGCTGAAAGGACCCTTATAAAACAAGTTTGGCCAATTACTGCTACATTCAAAACCCTCACGTGGCTCGCCATTTTAGAGAAAGAACCATCTTCACAATGTTCAGTAAGGTCCTACACAGCCTGATATCTTCATTCCATTTCATTTCCCACCTTCTGTCCCTTACTCTCCTTTATCCAGTTACACTGACCTCCTTGCTTCATATTCTCTCTTAATGAAATTGTCTTCCTCCAAAATCGCACATGGATAACTTCCTCACTTTTTTAAAGTAACTGCTCAAATACCGGTTCCTCAATAAGAGCTACCATGACCAGCTATTTAAATTGGCAACTTTTCCAATCCTCTTTAACTTGCTTTTTGTCCATAGCATACACTGTTGCCTAACCTATTTAGTTCATCTAGTGTTTCTCATCCGTCCACGCTGCTAGAATTTGAATTTAATGAGGTCAAGGTTCTTTGTATGTTAGTTTTGGGTTTGGCCTCTTTTATTAATTGTTGTATCCCAAGCACCTAGAAAGAATGTTGCTGACAGATACCAGTGGTCAATAAATATTTGTTGACCAAATGAGCGAATGAGTGGGTAAAATAATCAAAACCAAATGTTTTCCACTTGTTTGATGAAAGAAATTCATCAACCGAAAAAATTTTCTTTTAAAAAAAATTTTTTTTAATGTTTATTTATTTTTGAGAGAGACAGAGACAGAATGCAAGTGGCTTAGGGGCAGAGAGGGAGGGAGACACAGAATCCATAGCAGGCTCCAGGCTCTGAGCCGTCAGCCCAGAGCCCGATGCGGCTCAAATTCATGAGCCGTGAGATCATGACCTAGGCCGAAGTCGGACGCGCAACCGACTGAGCCTCCCAGGCTCCCCTAATTTTCTTTTTTTGATAAAAAAACCTAGTGCTTTTCAAGGTAGAAAAATCTAGCTTTAACCTAGCTAATTGAATTATTAGTTTCTTGTTAGATAAATAAACACCAGAATTATGAAATTCCTCACAATTTAGTCCTTGTGTGGTTAAAACATTATTTTGTTACTCATTGTTGGTTTTGAATTGTACTCTTTAATCTCATGCCAATACCTGACATCTAGCTAAATGTTGTAGGGTCCCGAAACCAATATTCTTTCTTCCTGACTTGGGCAGCAGATATTTTCTCCAATATGACATTAGCCTGCATTAGTCATAATGAAAGCCAAGATTTCAAAAGGCAGCAAGAGACATGGGTTTTGCACAAGTGAAGATCACAGAAGCTCCCCCCAAATGTTGCTTAAAAAACAGCAGAGAGAAAACTCTCTTACTGCCTGTGATGGTGGGTTAGCCGTGGGGGCCCGGGTGAGAGAGGCAGGCTCCAGGCTTAAATCACGTGTTCTCCGAGGAGGATTAGAGGACTCTAAGCAACAACTGTGGGGTGAGGGAGGTCAGAGAGCTGGCAAAGCTGGGAAAAATAAACCACTGTGTGCCAGAGCTGCGCAGCTGTGTCCACCACTGATAATCCTTCTGTAGGAACAAGCCAGTTGCTTCCCAGATCACCCTAGAAGGGGACTTATTATATACACGAAAATATGTAAAAGTCAGAGTCTTCATTATAAGTTCTCTACTCACTGTTTTACTGTCATCCCTTTTTTTTTTTTTTTTTTTTGAGACAGAGAAAGCTGGGGAGGGGCAGAGAGAGAGAGAGAGAGAGAGAGCATCCTAAGCAGGCTCCACACTGTCAATGCAGAACCCAACATGGGGCTTACTCCCACAACGGATCCGAGGATGGATCCCACAACCGACACATAACTGTGAGATCATGACCTGAGCAGAAATCAAGAGTCAGACTTGACCTTGATTGATTAAGATTGATTAAGCTTGGCTCAGCTTAACCCACTGAGCCACCTAGATGCCCCAACTATCGTCCCTTCTAATGATACTTCTCTACTTCCTTCACTGATTGGCCTTCCCATGTAAAACAGTAAATCTAAATTCTAAGTAAAAAACAATTTTTACATATTGACTCTGTTCTTTTTTTGCTTTTACATTGGAAAAATCTACTAGCTTGTTAATACCATGAAGAAAACTCAAGGAATGCCCAATCCTATCTTCCTAGCATCCTGAAGATGTAATTCTATATTTTTCTAACCTGAAATGTCCAATTCTAGTTGATCAACTACACTGGTAGGATCTTTCTTTTCCAACATGTTCTTTTCAACCTTGACAGAAAACATTTATTCACTTGTAAAATGTGAAATCTATAATTATATATTTTAATCTGCTGGATTAATTTTAAAATATTAGTTAAAAGTGTAAATTTTGTAAATGATTTTAATTTTGTTTTCTCAAGCTTTCACATATATGTAAAATTTCTGTAATGAAAATTACTCCATAATTTAAAATATCCCTCAGAAATTTTAATTAAAATTATCTATGCTTATTATTATTATTGTTATTATTATTAATTTTTTGTTACTCTAAGCTACTCTTTTTTTTTTTCAAAGTTTATTTATTTTTGGGACAGAGAGAGACAGAGCATGAACGGGGGAGGGGCAGAGAGAGAGGGAGACACAGAATCGGAAACAGGCTCCAGGCTCTGAGCCATCAGCCCAGAGCCTGACGTGGGGCTCGAACTCCCGGACCACGAGATCGTGACCTGGCTGAAGTCGGACGCTTAACCGACTGCGCCACCCAGGCGCCCCTCTAAGCTACTCTTTACACCATGGGCCACCAATTAATTTTGTATTCTTAATTTAGCTCCTTGTGACATTTGCATCTTTCTCTCTCTCTTTTATTTTTAAATATCACTATAATGTGTTCTTACACAATATTATAGAAATATTATACATATAATATTACTTGATACTGAAAATTCAGAAACTGTTAAATGCAAAAATGTACAAATTCAGAAATATGTGAAATATAATATAGAAAATGGATGTCATCTGTAATTGCCCAAACCTGATGACCATATTTTACATTTTTCTATATATACTAGAATTGTCTCTAAATATTTAATCTGTAATTGTGAAGATACACACATCACCATGCACATGCACATTTTTAAAACTGGAGGCATAATTTGGATATTGTTTAACAATGTATTTTTTATTTAAATATTTGGTATGTGCATCCATTGAATAGATGTACCATAATTTACTTAGTCTAGTATTAACAAACATATAGATTATCTCCACTTTTTCATTGCAATAGGTATTTTTGGACACATTTTTCATATTTGCATAATAATCTCTAGTGTTTGATTTTGAAATTCTAACAAAAATACAGTAAGTAATCTAGTAAGCTTATACACTTTCTTCATATTTTGTCTCATAACAGTAAAATGCTTCAAGACTTCCTTTTCAAGTTTATTACTTATCGTATTTATATATGTAATCAGTGCTCCTAATGGAAGAAATCCAGGATTACTATACCAATAATAGAAACATCTTATTCAATGTTAAATACCCTACTGCATTTTCCTGATGCCTGATTTGCAGTGATCAGAGAGTGAAAACTAATTCAGGTATAGTTAAATCCCATTGTTACGTGCCTTGGCAGTCTTTGTTGAATTCACCATTGGTCAAGTTAGTTCTGTTCCCAGAACATTTATTATCTTGTGCATCTCTCAGAAAGCTTATAGCATGGTTCTTGTCCTCTCTGGAGATTAAAACTAGTTCCTATTAAATTTTGGTAAAATATAATTACGAATGCAATCAATTACTGTGAGGAAAACAAAAAGGAAAGTTATAGAACATATTCCAACACTGCCTATAACACGTTATCATGAAAAAGAATTAAGTAGGAGCTATCGAAATTTAATCAGAGATCTGAAACAAATTAGCCATGAGAGAGGGGCCAGTCGCAGTCTGCCTGAAACCATTTCCTCATGTGCTGAGTTTTATTTGCCCTATCAACTTTCAAGGTAGCTGTGTGGATCATAGGAGGTAACACATGTTGATAGTTTTCAAACAACATCAAGAACAATTTTATACAGGCTCCTAGCATGAAGGAGAATTTCCACTTTGATGTTTTCAATGAAAGAGAATTGAATCAAATCACTTTGTACAAATTGGTTTGGGCACTTTGCAAATTCTCGGGTTTTACCCCAGACCCACTGAATGGGAAAATGGGTATGTGTGGGTCTAGTGAGCGTGCTAGGCAATTCTGATTGAGGCTAAAAATTGGCAACCACTGAGCTACATTACGTTTGGGCAATAAGTTGCTCCAAATAAATCAATCCCAAACCACTTATCTCCAGCTCATGCTACATGCCCATTGTGGACAAGTTTGTTGTGCAGCCGTTGCAGTTGTCCTCCTTGTGTTCTTCTTTCCAGGCCCCAGGCTGATGATGCAACTCCCGCGGACAGCATTGCCTGCCACGGTGGTGGAGGGTAATGAGAACATGGTAGAGGCTGGCTGAGAAGCGACAGAAGTCATGTTGGTCCTTATTGGCCAAAGTTGGTCATGTGGTCATGCCCAACTTTAACACATCTGCATGTGTATTTCACCTAGAGTGAGGTGCCCTGGATACGAATGAAAAATAATACTATCCACATCACCACAACGAGGCCAGAAAAAGTCATGAAGGGAAATGGAGGCCTGGAAATCAGAACAACCTGGAGCCGTGGAGGAGAGCCACCCGGAAGAAGAGAAACATGGTGGAGTGAACAATTGCTGGAAAGAGGCACAGACAGAGAGGCCTCCACACTTCTACTGTGTTTGCACAGGTCAGTCTAGCATGGCCCAGAGCAGGGCAGAGAAGCATAGAGCCTGGTTTCGGGGGTGCAGCAAATACGATGACCAATTCAGGAATTATTATCTTGATGGCTTGCATGGTATCTAATCGTTTACACCCTCATGTCCCTTCTTTAGTCTGTAAGAGTGAGAACTGCCCATGCATGAAACACTTGTATCTACATTATATATCCTACATTATCTGAATTTGATGTCCTGCCGAGCTAAATAGGACTTTAATTATTTTGAGTTAGATGAGTGTTTATTTCTTAATCACCACAGTATTGTTTGGTACCATAGTCATCAGCGTCAGTTTCGCCTCAATAGATGTGGATGAAAACGATCAGGCGACAGTGCAGTATTTCTTTTTTTTTTTTAATGTTTATTTTTGAGAAAGAAAGAGGCAGAGCATGAGCAGGAGAGGGGCAGAGAGACAGGGAGACATAGAATCCGAAGCAGGCTCCAGGCTCCACACTGTCAGCACAGAGCCAGATGTGGGGCTCAAACCAACGAACCATGAGATCATGACCTAAGCCGAAGTCGGACGCTTAACTGACTGAGCCACCCAGATGCCCCGATAGTGCACTATTTCTAAAGCAAAGATAGCTTCTACAATTGACAAAGAACAACAAAGTGAAAATGTCTTCACCTGGGAGTCGGGGACCTTAATTCTAACCTGGATTTGCTGTAGGCAGGCTATAGAATTGTAGGGAAAACTGTTTATACATTAATAAAAAATTTGGTTGAGATACCCTCTAGGACTCTTTTTAGTAATATAAAACAATATTTTTTAATGCCACATTTGCTTTATTATTGGATGGCTATTGATAGAAATGGAAGTGAGATAGATTTTGCTGCTTCTAATCATCATTTTTCACTAACCGATTCTATATATTATACTGTGACCAGTATTAATTTATCCTCAAAAGCTTCAATTCCAAGAAAACTTAGTAAATATATTGTTGGTTTCCAGCACATACTTCTTAATTTACAGATTAGCAGTAGGATTCTCTTGGGAAGTGCAAGATAGAGTGAATCAAAATAATGCTATGAGGTTTGAGTTTTTGTGTTTGTTTGTTTTTTTAAATCTCCACATTAAGGAAGATAAAAGAAAAGCCAGAGTCAGAGACATTAGGTATCTTGAAAAAGTTTGCACATCTAGTATACAGCAACACTAGGTTGTGTGGTCTTGCCTAAGTTAGTTAATCTTTTTGAGCCTCAGGTTACTCATCTTTTAAACCAGGAGTATAATACAAATATTAGAAATATTTTGAAACAATTAGGAGAGATATCATATGCATATTCCTTAGTGAAGCATCTGGCATGTGGCAAGTTCATTATAAACATTAGTTCCTTTTGCCTCCGTCTGTTTATCCAAAGTACATACGCCAACATTTTGAATATCATAGGTGCTTAGTATATTATGAATTCTTGTTTGATGGAACCAATCAGAATATCTGATTGGCTATAACTCTGTACTAGTTGCTGTAGACCATGCTGGTTGAAATACTGGTGACCTTCATGGTTACTTTTAGTTTTGTTGACCATGGTTTTAACAACTTGACTGTTTGGAGTCCAGGTGTGAATCTTGACTCTGGCAGTTGTAAGCTGTATGATTTTTTTTTCAATTTTTTAATGTTATTTATTTCTGAAAGAGAGAGAGAGAGAGAGAGAGAGCATGAATGGGGGAGGGGCAATGAGAGAGGGAGAATTTGAAGCAGGTTCCAGGCTCTGAGCTGTCAGTATGGACCCCAATGCGGAGCTCGAACTCACGAACCATGAGATCATGACCTGAGCCGAAGTCGGACGCTTAATGGATGGAGCCACCCAGGTGCCCCTATAAGCTGTATGATCTTAACCCAAGTCACTGCGCTCAGTTTTCTCGTCTGTAAAATGAGTATGATGATGATGATGATGATGATAGCAATGATCATCTCCTCGTAGATGTGTGTGTGTGTGTGTGTGTGTGTGTGTGTACGTATTGAAGAAGTGAATAGCCTACAGACACTTGAATTAATAATGCTTGGCACAGTCAACGCTCAGAAAGTGTTACACTTTATTATTCTTCTGTTTTGTATCATTGTTTGATCAATGTTTATCTCCCCACACAGACATACACACAGACACACAGACACACAAATCCTCTAAACAATGCAAATGATATTCCTCCCAAGAGTGACCCCCAACAGTACAGTATCAATATGTGTCGGCTTCCAAATGTCATTTTATAAATGGGCACCAAAGATTCTCTTAAGCAACAGAAAGGGAATCAAATGCCAAAAACCAATTAAATAATACGAAGGGTGAAACACTATCTGACACAATCAGACGGCGGAGAATGAAGGCCAAGATAGCGATTGCTGCTGTACCCTCGGGTGCCCTTTTCCCCCTCGTAACGGGGTGAGTTAAGGTGGAGTGTCATCCTTAACTTTGAATTTTGCTGCTTTTGTCAGTTTGTGTCACAACCTTAACATTATTTAAATGTACTTTTTTGTATTTAATATTCATATTCAGGTGTTCAAGCCATAATTTCTGTTAGTAAAAGTGACATTTCTTAAAGTTCATTATTTTTTCCACATAGAAATCTCAGACATCAAAAAAAAAACAGACTTTAAATAATAGAACAGAAGTGTCTTCAGGCTAACAGCCACCCCTTTGATTTGTCATTTTAGTACTTGAGTACTTGGAAGAAATAAGTTTGATAACACCCGAGTCATTTAGCTTTGTGATTAGAAACCCGGCAGTCAGAGTTACATGTCTTAGGCAGCCCTTCACACTCAGCGGAGAGCTTATATAGACTGTGTTGCTCTGACTTTTTTTTTTGCTTGACATTTTCAAGCCAAGATGCGCTGTATAAAATGTCCATTAAATTTGCCAAGGATTTCAAGTTATCACGGCAATGTATCTTGATGCTAATCAAGGATGTGGCAACAATTATATGGCATCCATCTGTGGAGTTTAGGTAAGGTACTCAACTGAAATCTTCAAATTAATTCACTTGCAAAAAGCAAAATGAGTAATTCTTTTGGCTAAGAGAGAGATAATAGAAATAAGACTTGTGAAAACCCTCGTGTCTTTCAGTTGTTAGAGTTTGACAAATACTATTTATCATCGATGTAATTGGTTTACAATAATGGAGAGGAAAGGAGATTCTGGTGTTTCACCATACTAGAAACATACCAAAATTTCCACCTTCAAATCCCTGCTCTCAGCCTAAGATGTTTATTTATATCTCATTCCCACTGAAGGGTTGGTGTTTGTTTCTTGGTTAAAAAGAATGCTGCGTCATATTCAATGTGAATAAAAATTGGCATCATCTAAAACTTCAAACAGACAAAAATTAAGTTAGGCACTGGCATTTAAGAACTAAAAAGAAGACATTCTCTGCTTTACTTAAGGATTTACTTCAAATAGTAAAAAGACCTAACCAATAGAGACTTGTATATACAACTGCTCAGGAACATCTAAAACATCTGCGTTATACTTCTAACACGTGATGGCTTTCATGTCTTATTCCAATTGTATAAAATTAATAAAAACCTAAATTGTTTGAAGACGGAAATAGAAGAGCCATTTTTAAAAATAAGTTTTCATGTTTAACTTTTGCTGGCATTTGAACAACATGCTATTTGGTGGTGTTGTTTTCTCTGTTGGCTTACACGTATAGTGATACCTGTTCATTGGAAATTTTAACCCGTGTATGGAGGTAAATCATTGTTCACTTGTTTCAAATGAGGTCAGTAGGTTTGATTATGCCTTTGATACAGGCTTGTCTTTTTACTTTTCTTTTTAATGGAACTCATCCAGGCTCCCCTTCCTGCTAAGCAGGGTATGAAAAAGACACAGATCTTTTCTGGAAGAAAAAAAAAAAATCCTCAGCGAAGAGAATATCATTTCCCCAATCTCTCCTGGCACGTTAGGGCTTCTTGGTGAGGTTCTTCCTTTTTCTAGACAGTAAGAGACAATTGTGAGAATCTATTTTCCTTCATGAGAATGCTCTTCCAAATTTCCTTTACCTCTTCAAATCCCATCCAATTTTTTTGGGCCTAGGTTAAATTTGACCTCTTCCTTGAATCTGTCTTTATCTGTGCTGGTTCCTTCTCATGTTCATACTCAGGATTCCTAAGGCATTTTTGTGGTTTTTTTCACCCACTTTTGCACATAATTGTACATTTAAAGTATTATGTACCTTTGTAAAAGTTCATGAAGGCAGGTACCAAGATGCCAGTGAACAAGACTGATGGCTAGATCCTCAAAAAGTATCATTTCTTATAATGCTGTATTAGTTTTATGTGAAAAGTGTTATTTCTGTATGAAATCATAGAAAATTGCAAGCATTTTTTTCAGGATGCCCTCTCTAGAGGTTGTGTGTACTATATCTTCCTCAAAGCTCCATTAGAACCTTTAATAAGAGTAAAATACTGCATTTTTCTAAACATATGATTAATTGTGTACAATTTTTGAAAGAGATACACTGGCTACTTACAAAATTTCCAGGCAATGGATGAGGGGAACGATGTAGTTTTAATCATTATAATTGGGTAACACCATTGGGTCACGGTTGATTCCTAGGGTAAAATATGGGTACCAAAAGAGAGTTTCACTTAACGTCCAGAACCATTTAACTTTTCATATCGCTCACATAGTTTGGGTCATATTATTTGACGCAAGCTTATTTGTGGACTATTCAAGTTTTAATCCTCCAGGAATCTATAGATGGAGTGAACTGCCCAGCTGTGAAATGCAGATTACTAAACTCTGTAAAGCAGATTTATACATTATCTTTTTCAGTGACAATCACTGGTGGTTAACTCCTTTAACCACAGAACTGGCAAGGAAAATAATCCCATTGACCACATAAACTGGAATGGAGCTGGTTTTACACATTCCGTTAAGGCAAAGAAATTAAATCTCTTATTTAAAATACAGCTCCCTGAAGTACATGTTCAAGTAGTTCATGAATGAAATGTCTTTATTAACTTGAGCCCAATACTCTTCTGGGAGCTTGTTTTTGACCCAATTTAACCTTAACATGACCATTTCCCCCCATATTTGGTTAAAATTTTCTCATTGTGATTCATAGATATGTTGTGTTAAGATATTGCTGGTAAAATGTGCTGGGCTCCAACGGAGAAAAAAGGTGATCGAGGTCATAAGAAAGTATTTTCCCACAAAATCTAATTGTCTGAACAATATCTGGCTTTAGGAAACACATGTGATAAACAATCCTTTTATATATTGGGTTTCTAATAAAGCCTCAAAATATGAATGTTTTTGTGATCCAGTGAGCCCCTATGGCATGAAATGATGTGATTTTCTAATAAATTAGAATACAAAATGAAATTATCACCCAATTCTGGGTAAGACATAGAAAAGGATTATGGGTTTTTAGGCGTCTCCTAAGAGTGGCTTAACTGTCTTCATTTCTTATGCCTTTGTTATAAAAAAATAACTTAATAAGAATTTAAATATTCTAAGCATGTTGGAAAACAGCAGTTACAAAGATATTTTCTTAGAAATAACTGTTCCATGCCTCTCTATTTTCACATTAATAATGTAAGATGTGGTGAAAAAGATGGGGCAACCACAGGAGAAGGAAGTCACAGATCTACCGGTGTTAGTCCCAGGAGGCTGCTGGGAAAAAAGTAAGAGAAGAAATCCATTTCTATTTTTCCTACTGTTCTCTGCAATCCATGAGCTGCCCTCACTATCCCCACTATCTTCGTGTGTGTGAGTGTGACAACTACTATCTATCTTTTCCATATCTGTGGCTCTAACATTTTCTTTTCTTTCTTTTCTTTTTCTTATTTCTTTTCTTTTCTTTTCTTTTCTTTTGGCCATAAAACACTTGTATAAAATACCTCCGGCTTATTGGGTGTTTAAAAACTCAAGGTGATTTTAGGAGATGTATATAAGGTGTGTGTTTGCACCATTTCACTTCTATTAAATATTCAAGCAGGATTAGAATGGCTGCCAGGTGATAGAAGTAGATAAAAGTTAGTCATTCTGTTTATCAGAGATTTAAGATATCTGACTCTGTAAGATACTCCTTGGTAGCGCTCTATTGTTCTGTAGAGCAGAAGAACTGGATTCCAAATGGGAAGACTTAATTGTGTTAAGCATTCTGGACCAATGAAACATATTAAGCAAATATTGAGAGGATGCAATGAGGAGATTCAGATTCAAGTCATGTTGAAGGATTTAATTACTGGATTAGATTGGAGTTACCTGTGTGAATGACCAAAACTTTACATAGAAAGCAATTATTCAATAATCAACTTATTTTCAAAGTTTCAAAGTGCACCGTAACGATCTTCACTTCCTATTAAAATAGTAATTAGTTTCTTTAGGTTAATCTCACCTACAAAGATGATTTTACTTAATGATAAACTGAAAGACATATTCAGCTTTTTTATTAGCAAAGACATTTGGTAGCATGGACAGCATATCAGAACCTCTCTAGAAGGGGGAAAAAAGCCTTATAATTATGAAATAGGATTCTATTTCCATGGTAATTACTTGTATAGTAATTACTTTAACCACTTGGCATTTAGCCTTTATGTGATAGTACCTGCCACTTATGGCCACTATGAGTTGGCTTTGCCATCATTTTTTACTTTTGATGTTAAAGTTTTCGTTTAATTTAGTTTAAGTTTTGCTAAGAATATTACCACCTCTCCTTGGTTTCACTGCTTTTGGTTGTTGGGTGTCGGTAGTTGTGATACAAAGACAGTTAAGTGTTGTTTGAGTGTTTGAAAAAAATCACAGAAAATACGTATAATTTGTAAGACTAATAACATTCTCTAGTAAATGAATTCACTCCTTAAACATTTTTACTGAGAGCACAATACATATGAAGGACTATTCTAAAGGCTGTGGATAAGAAATGGAAGAATTAAGGAGCACCCTCAAAAGTGAAAGCAAAAAAGTGATTCGAGATAGCACACGCAGCAGTTATAAATATCAGGGCATATATACTCGTGGGTGCAACAGTGATTACATCCTTCTTTTACATTATCTCCATTTTGCCTCTACAATCCCATCCAGCCCAGCTAGCATAAAATTTCATCTCAGTCATTAGCAGGCCTCCTGCTTTTTATCAAAACCTTGGGAATTGAAGGGCAGTGTGCACTGTCCAGAACTATCGTAGGATGGTTGTGGTACCCCAGGTGCAATTGAGTCCAATTTGGTTCCCTTGAATCCAAAAGTTCTCTGCTTTGATGCCACCCCAGGTTTAGGAGAATCTCCACCAGATTTGGGAACACTGTTTCCACTATGCAAGCGTCCTGAAGCCTGTTCATTCACCTAGGTGACATGTGGTGGGAGTGGGGCTCAGCTGACTTTACCCTTCTTCCCACACAGGAATCTATCAATGTACCCTCTCTTTCTCTGTCCCCCCACCCCCAATCTCTCCTCTCCTCTCTGCTCTCCCTTCCACACCCTCCTCCTCTATCTTTCTCTGGAGAACCATCTTCTCAATGAAATCTGACTTTACAAAAACCAGGAAGAGCTCCCGATTCAAATACTTCCCTCTTTCTGCTTCCTAAACTCAGGAGAAAAATTGCAGAGAATATACACAGAATATATAGTCATGTAGCAAAGAGGTTGATATTTATCTGTTTTATGTTCTCTAGGACAGAGAATTCCAAACTTCAGTGAGTGCATTTGGGGTCTAGGGCAAAAATATTACCATTTCTATTTTTTTATTTTGCACAATTTTATCCTTTAAACTTAAAAAAAAATACGTGTTTTCTATGGGCATGCTATATTAATACAATAGCAACTACATGCATGTAAAATTTATAAATGAATAAATGTGTGTTGAGAATGGGAGCTTAACACTATATGAGTACCTGACATGTACTAAACAATGTGCGAAATATTTCAGGGCCACAGAATGTAAAGATAGATCTTGCTCTTATGTAGTTCATTATTTAATAGGGGAATAAGAAAATGAAATTCATATCTACACCACTGACCTGTCCTGTAAAAAGGATCTTTTGAAGGGAATCCTAACATGAGGTTTCCAAAGAAGGAACGTTCACATCCAGTTGTGTTTGTGTTGTGGGGAGGTGGGTAGGACACAGATCATGAAAACTTCATGAATGCAATGCTTTTAGATTTGCATATTGAAAGTAAGGGAGGTATTACCTGTGAAAATAAATTAACGAAGGGCAATCCAGGTCAGCAGTCTTTGAGCATGGACATCTTTGGACATTCCCGAAGGCACACAAAGAATCTGTAGGAGGTACTCAGGCATGGGTACCTATCAAGAAACAAAATTTCAGAATCTCAACATGTATTCCTTCTTAAAATCGACCTGCCTACTTGTAACAGTATCTGGAACACGGAGTGGTGATTCAAGAACCCAGGCTCCCCGTCCTTGTTCCCTGCCCCGCAAGCAACAATGCCCCCTGTGTGTGTGGAATATACATTAGAAACGCTGCAACTCTTGTTTTTCCAACATCCTTATGAAATAGATAGGACATAGCCCAAGTTAGACGAGAGGAAACTATGGCTCAGAGAATTGACGCAACTGGACAAAGACTGCACCTGTGCCCCGAGGAACTGTAACCTGAACACAGGCCTTTGGAATATATATTATATTATTTTCATGCCACTATCCAGTCTTTATGCTTACTCTATTCTTACAAGTCTGCAAAGAATACGAAGTAAATTGGGTAAAATGAAGTTTAGAAAGGGTAACTCACCCATCATGAAATCTGATACAAACTGGATTCCCAGATTTTGAAAACCATCCATATCCTCGTTGCCAAAGTGTAGTTTACGGACCAGCAAAAAAGACATCACTCAGGAACTTTTCAGAAATATAGAATCTCAAACCCCCAGCCCAGATTTAACTGAATTAGAATTTTCGTTTTTAACAACATCCCAGATGTTTCTTTCAAGTTTGAGAAACCCAAGCAGAGGCAAACCTTTCGATGAAGGTAAAATAGCTTATTTGACATTTACAACACAGTGTTTACTGGTGAATGGTTCAAACATCTGCTTCAATATTAGAAATTCTTGTTATCCATAAAAATTCAAACACAAAAAAGGTAACTTCCCATCACTTCTCTTCCACATAAGGGAAACTAGTTTATTATATTTTAATCCAGGCATCATCTTATTTTAAAATAATGTTTTCCTAATTTAATGGCACGACATCACAACGCAAAGATCACAAATTAGATAGAAACTATGGGCAGATTGGCTGACGATTGAATATTTGGTTGTTCCAGCATTTATAAATGACATGTATGGAAGGTTATAAATCACATTTTGTGCTGATGTTGTCTCTTCATCAGAAGCAGAACATGGACGAATTCAAAAGGCAACCACAAAGAAGCGGACCTAGAGTTTGTTAGTTTCCCTGAATTCTGACGCACAACCTCCTGCTTCCGATACTCATCAGGGTTTTGTTTTTGTGTGGTTTTTTTTTTTTTCATCAAGTTAAAAAAAATATTTATAAAGTTGGTGGTGGTTTGTTTAAACTCATTGCACTTTTGTAAATTTCAAGTGACAAGTATGTTCTGCCATTAATAGAGTTTTTGGAGCCATTCATCCAAATGTGCCAGCACATGAGAAACCACACATTCTTTGTTAAACTAAACAGTCCTAAGCATTGTGTGGACTCCTGGCATAGTTTGGCTAAATATTCAGACACATGCCTATAGAGTACTGTGTGTTCTGCGAAATAGTGGGAAAACAAAAGAAAGAAAATCACATAAATATACTGGTAAACATTGACTTTGTAAGGAACAGCATAAGCTGCTTTGGGGGAAAAAAATCATGGAGCATGATTCAGAGAATACATTTAAATTCTTCTCCTTAGGAAAATGTATCTAATTTGTTTTTCATGAAAACATGTATTTAGCAGTGGGGAGTTTTTCATTGGCTAAGATATTTTGGCATATTTATAGTATAAAGGTGATTGGAATAATATTTGCATTCATTTTGCACTGAAATCTGAAATAAGTATAAGATATACACTTTGTAACATAAAATCGTTGCTAGTCAGGATATACTCCCTTTAAGAAAGCATAATTCAGTACATGAAAATTCAAAGTGACTAACCTATAAATATGGGGGAATTATTCATGTTACCAAAGGATTCTTCTTTCACCAAACATCTATCACAGGGTATCTTTAAATAGCTAGTTTTATTTTGGGACATTTAAAAATACTAGATTTAGAATTTTTGATGTTCAAGGAATATCTAAAGAATATATGTGTATATAAGGCATGAGCTTTAATAGATGATTTTAGAAGTCCTTAATGATTTTGATTTGTGCTACAATTATTAATCATGACCAGCCAAGAAAGAAATTGAAAGGCTAATGGCCAAGCCGATGTGATGTTTCCTCAAGTACTTTCTGTAACTACAGGAGAATGATACATCTGAGTTCAGTTTTTTTCTCTTCATATGATGACTTTCTAAATGGCATTCTATTATGCCTATAATTATTTATCCCAGAACAGGTGCTGACTTTTCAAGGGATATTTGAAATCCACCTCTCTTTCCATAAAAATAATGCTCTGCTTTCCTTCCTCTCCAAACATTTCCTGCAAAATTGCACAATTAAATCTCCTTCCGACCAGACTAACTTAACTTCTCTGTCCTCTCGTAAACTACACCACATCCTGGCAGGTACACTGAGAGATATGGTTCAAACTAATGGAGTAGCTTGAACGGGCTGTTGCTAGCTCACTTTTCCATTCTCATTGGCTCTGGACAAACTAGCAGGAGCAATCAGCTATTAATTGCTCGTTCGTGACTTTATTCCTCGTATAAACCATCACTGAAGTCACGCTAGTTTTCGTTCACTTTTTATGCATCATAGAGCCTAGTGGTTCTCTCCACTCTAGGCCTTTCTTTACCTTGTCAGCAGTGTGTGTAGTCTAAGAAACAATCCCGGCCCTACTATTCCCTTTTCTAAAGGCTTCCCATGATATTCTTTTTAATATGACAATTTCCCACCGGCAGAGAAATTATCCAATGACTGGCCCAACTGAGTGAATGGTTAAAGTAGCCTTAAAAATTTTGTTAGGGTATATTACATGTCCTGTATGGTTTTATAGCAGCCCCCCAAATATGGGAAAAAGCAGCCAATAGTCTTTGTGTTTAGGCCCGATATACAGAAGAAAATAGTCACTTATATTCTTAACCCTCCCTTTTCCAATACCTGCTGTTGTGTTCATTCCCTTTGCACAGACATAGTTTAATGGGCTTGGTTTAGTCCGTCCAATGCTAATCTCAGGGAATAATATTTCTTCCTCTACCTAAATTTTTTGTATAATGTTATCTATCGTCTTGTGGATGTATGACTTGTTTTATCTCCTCGTTTCCTTTCCAAAATTTTCTTTCCTATTCCTTTCTCACTAAGGCACACACAGTTTCTCTGCTCAGAAAGTATGCACTGACAATTTTGTGTGGCAGGTTCCTACAACATACATTTTGTGCCATTCTGAGCAAGGTTATAAGTCAGGGTGGAGCCAGGCGTATGCAGAATCACCTTTTAAAAATGAGGATTTTCATAATGCTGTTCTTTGGAAAATAATTTGCATTGGCTTGTAATTATGCCAGCTCCTTCCCATCATTTCCCCTCATGTATTTGATTCCATAGTTGGTATAAAAAGCTTGTCATTTCCTATGTACACTAGACCCTTGTAGGACCACATGCTTTTACACATGCTACTCCTCAAATTTGCAATTCTTTCCCCTTCCCCCCCCCCCCCACTTGGAAAATTCCTATGCATGCCTCAGAGCTCAAATGTCAACGCTTTAGTGAAGTCTTCTAAAATCTCTCTGGGCAGGATTATGCTTTCTCCTTTGTGCTATGGTGTTTTTTAAAATTCACATTAGTATCCTTTTTTTTTTTTTTTAAATTTTCAGTATGGAAGTTTTGAATTCACATTAGTATCCATAGCAATGGGTCACATAGTAACCCAGGGCTCTGGTTGTCCTCCAGTCGGAATAAACACTAAAGAATCAGAAGAAACTTTTGAACATTTTGCTCATCCCTTTTTTTTTTTTTCTGCCGAAGGTAAGATCATCTAGAGGACAAAGAGTTCTCTCATCTTAGAAGAACGACCAGGAAGCACATAGTGACACCAGATGTGTAATTTAGGGAACTCTATCTGCTAAAATTATTTTTGGTGTCCAGCTATCAAGAAAAATCCAGAAAAAGATGTAAAGCTGCTGCGGCGAGTGAACTAGCACTGACAGGCTACAAACTTCAACATCACCTCTAACATTTCAACCAACATATTAGATGTTCCTGAGCCAATTTCCCTACCTAGGTAACTTTCATCAAAGAGTTACAGGTTGGGAACTTGTCTCATTAATATTTCACACAGGTGTATACTATATGAAGTTCAGCTCTCAAGCTCTCTGTTTTAGTATTTGCGGACATAGAAAAATGCACCTTTTCAAACAATGAGGCACGTGTTTTCCCTTACTCGGCTTCCACACCTCACTTTCCAACTTATTTGGGGGAGAATTTCATTATCTTTGGAAGAAGCATTGGGAAAGTTTCAAAAGGAACTAATGGCATTTAAAATAAAAATGATTATAGTCCACCGAAATTCTATATTGGGATTTATGCCTAATAAAATTAAATCAGAACGCACTTGAATTAGGACTTAAGGGAATCTATTTCTATTTAGGAGATTCAAAACTTACCTATTTCAACCAGAAAGCATCCACAATGGTCTGAATCCTTTTGTATCTGATTTGTTCAACTTAATCACAATCTGTATTACATAGGCACTCAAAGCAGCTACAATTTGTTGTTAAAAGTCTGATTATTATTTCTTGCTTTGTTAAGCATATTTCCCAAAGATGGTGTTTGAACAGGCAGCGCACAATCTATATTTTCAGGGCAAGACTGTAAGGATAGATTATTATTTTTTTTTTTAAATTTTTTTAATGTTTATTTATTTTTGAGACAGAGAGAGACAGAGCATGAATGGGGGAGGGTCAGAGAGAGGGGGAGACACAGAATCTGTCAGCACAGAGCCTGACACGGGGCTCGAACTCATGGACTGTGAGATCATGACCTGAGCCGAAGTCGGACACTTAACCGACTGAGCCACCCAGGCGCCCCGATTATTATTTTTTAAAATATAATTTATTGTCAAATTGGCTAACGTACAGTGTGTAAAGTGTGCTCTTGGTTTTTTGGGGGGATTCCCATGTTTCATCGCTTACCTACAACACCCAGTGCTCATCCCCACAAGATTAATTTTTGTGTAAAAAATTTTTTTTTCGGGTTGTCTGTGCAATTCTTTTACTCTTGTGTCAGGTGCCAAAATATTTCGAAAAGGAAGCTTATTTCTGCCATGGGTGATTTCTGACATCCGATTTATTTGAATGTCATTTTGCACTGCATGTGAGACGACTCCTTTTTATTTCTTGATATCTGTTGCACCCAAAGGAAATCTGAATTTTGCTTTCTGTAAGAAAAGAGTACCTGGGAGGCATCGGAAAAACTTCTACCCACGAACATGGAAAAATATTCTATCTGTCCTGTTACATTGAAGTGGGAGACTTTAAAGGGCAGCGTACCCAGTTAAAGAAGATCTATTTCCATCTGTGATCAATAGCATGTGAAGAACAACTCCTCTCTGAGTTTTACCCAGGGAAAAATTACCTTGGTAGTTCCCCAGACCGCGGACACTCCACAAGTTTCTAAGGTTGAGCAGCCATAGGGAGCCATGCCTGATTCTGAGGGGGAAGCTGCTCTCTTTGTGAGATCCCATGGAACAGGACTCCTCACTGTTCCCCAAGGCTGCAGGACGGCTTTCAGAGACTGTATCTTCTATATAGACCACACAATAAGCAAGAGATAAATAGGTCCCAGAAAGCATTAGAGAGGAACTAGTATGACAAATGCTATTTCATTCCCTTCTGCTCTCCCAGTCCTGTTTTTTTTTAACTTTATTTATTTTTGAGAGTGACAGACAGAGAGAGAGAGAGACATGAATCCGAAGCAGGCTCCAGGCTCTGAGCTGTCAGCACAGAGCCCGACACGGGCTCAAATCCAGGAACCGTGAGATCGTGACCTGAGACGAAGTCGGATGCTTAACCGACTGAGCCACCCAAGCACCCCTCCCTCTTCCATTCTTCTTTAACAGAGAAATAATGTGGGTTCTTGATTGTTTGAGGAAATTGACTATGTTTACCATAAAAGAACTGGAGCATCTAGTTCTCTTTAGACAAAGGGAATGTTACATTGGACCAGGTACTTACACCCCATCTTGCTATCTTTTTTTTTTTTTTTTAATTCTCTGAGACATTTAAGGCTACATAGAAACTTTAAATGCAATGGGAGTTTACTAATGAAGTTTCTTTGTAAAGCTGTTTATAATCTCCCACTTTTTAATTAAAGTCCCTATAAATTCTGAGATGTCTATTTGGTATCATCTATCAGTGTTTTTCCCTCCCCTCTGTCTTTCCTCCCCCTCCATGAAGGAAGTACGGTTAGCCATAGAAGGTTTTCACTCATTTAAATACAGTAATTTCTTTCTGCAGTACATGAACTAATCAGGTCAGCTCTTAGTGGGTGAACATAATTTAATCTGAATTTCTCTACATGGTCTAGGAAAATGCAAACCAACAAAAGGCATAAAAAATAAAAAAAAATAATTTTGTCATTTCTGTATTATATCCATTTTTGAGTTAATTTTGAGTTTTTCTTAAAGAAATTTTTTCCTTCCTAGGGTAGCTGGCCTTTGGGACTGATGAGTGTTATTTCCTGTAAACACCTGGACCTATGAGTCTTAAAGGGCATTATAACGATTTCCTCAAGAAGTAAGACATTAGGATTGGTCACTGGTATTCTTTTTAGTATAATCTTAACTAATTTTCTTGAAGGTTACCTTTGAGGGGAACTTGTTGGGCTGCATCATGGACACAGATTGGGAGGATATGGAGAACCAGGATAGAAAGTAGAAAAAGAAGGTGTGGAGAGTTTGGGGAATGTTTGGATCCGGGGAGTGCTCAGACCCCAGGGTTCAAACCAGATCAGTATTGCAAGACAATATAGTACCATTGACAGAATGTTGGAACCAAGGGCAAGCTCCAAACCTAATCCTGCCACTAATTAGCCGTGGCCATAGACAGGAGAAGCATTTAAATCAAATAAAGCATTTTCTTTAGTAAAGCATGGGATGCACTAGTAATTGAGGGAGGCTGAAATTTTCTGTTCAGGATGGCAAACTATCCTATTAGTAAATACCACAAAGGTGTTAGTCCACAAATTTCTAATTAGCCTTTTCTTTGAGGGGTATAGGTAGAAAAAAAAATTTTTTTACATTAACTTATTTATTAAACCATAGATATGCCTCGATTTCAAAAAAATACCATAAGGCAATCATCCTAAAATGACATTTACTTTTACAAAAAATATCACGCAATTTCTTTAGACAAGATAGAATACATTTTTTAAAAAATATTTGATTTATGCACATCTCATAGAACATATTTATTGGAAAAAAATGTGGGACCCATCTGTATTTTCCAAGAAAAATAGCCTCTTATTTTTGGTTGACTTTGCAATCATGAGTCTGAAAATATAAGTGTTGCTCTGTCAGGAGACAGAAAGATGGACAAAATGACCCTTTACCTGCCCTTTCCAAATGTATTGCCATCTATGTTACTACTTGAAGATACCTGAAAGAGATTTAAACTCTTTTCACCTTTTATGCCTGAAATATATTTGCTGAATTCTTCCTACTAGATAATTACAGCAAAGGTTTTTTTTTTTTTTTTTTTTTTTTTTTTTTTGCCTCTTTCCCTTGTGAGGATATCAATAGTCTATCTAGTCAGAATGATGTTAATATTTGGGGACATTTCTCATGTTTCTCTGTGAGTCGAGCATTAGTCAGATGAGATTAATTAGTGTGTTGATTATTCTGGCCCCTTAACCTCTCTTCTTTTTCCTTCTTCTCCTCACCTTTTGGTTATTTCATCACTCATTAACAAGCTTATCAAAGAGTGGGCAGAGAGAGGAGGTGAAACTCAGCATTTTCTACCATTTTCCAGGACTGGTTAAAACTTTAAAGTGTGGGAGTGAGAGTGGTTGGGAAGAGGAAAAAAGAAAACTATTAGCTTAAATGAATTAATTTTTTTTTAAATTACTCAGATATTTTATCTTTTCAAGTGCAAAGGAAAGATGAATGTGCTGTTACCTTTCCTTCTAAAAAAACATGTTGCTGTTTTTTTTTTTTTTTACAAAACAGCATACATTAGCATCTTTTTCAAAGATGAATCAAATAACACTATACAGAAAACAGAATACAAAGCCTAGAAATTTCCAAGTGCACCCAACTGAAATAATTGTTTTTCGGGGAAGGATTACCTTATGAGTAATACTGGGACCTTAACCCCTAAACTCCTGTGTTCCTTAAGTAGCCTTTATCTCTAGAAATCAGAAGAGTGAACTTCTCCATTACTCTCCAAAAAAATTCTTTCCATGTCTGGTTTTACTCTGGTATTCACCCAGTGGAACCTCCTGTTTGCTTTGCTGCCCGGCATATTTTGCGGTTCTGGAAAAAACTGTCCTTCCTTGGGAAGATGCTGTTGTAGATATTCATCACTTAGGAGGAGGAATAAGGATGCTCTTCTTTTCGCTACCTGGTTCCAAACATGGACGTAGGTCCTGCTCCTAATTTGGCATAACACAGATGAGACCAGATTGCAACAGTTAACAAATTGTTCCTTAAAACTTTAGGATAACAAGGTAGTACCGAATACAGAGCCATTTTACACTGGGTCCAACACTGGGCATGACTCCTTAAGTGTATATCACCAAGAACTATTTCTTTCACTGCCACTCTGGGAAGACTTCAGTATATTTGTGCCCTGACCAGTGCCGGCCCTCTGCACACGCCTAAAACTCCCCTGCCCTCCAGGGGAGAAACCTTTCTCAATCCTATAAGTATAGTTTTTTTTATTCTAAGTCATCTCCATTTCAGTATTATCTACTCATTACCCATCTCTTATCTATAGAGCTTGCCCTTATCTTTAGTCTCCAACAGTGCACCCATGTTACAGTGCATAATCTGACATTTGTTATTGACCAAGATCTGAGTCATTTTCCTTGGAACAAACCGTATGGACCACAAACTGCCCAGGTTAAATTTCAAGTCATCAAATTCAGACTTATTTCTTCTTATCGGCTGTCGACTCGTTGGAGGAGAACACAAGATTTTATAGTCTCCTGGGTCTTAATTCCCAATCTCCTGACATCAACTGTTTGAACAAGAACACACATCCATACCCCAACAAGCAATAATTTCCAAAGAATCCCTGCATTGTACATCATTGTTCCAAATGTTTCTCAAGAGAATACATGGACCTAGAGATGCATTATGTCCTACAACAAAGCAAATCTTTCATAACATCATACGGAACAGGTTACTTTCTTAGACCATAACAAAGTCCTTCATTTCAGAAAAGGAGCTCTGTTTTGCATTTTGTTAACTAGAAACACTTATTATGGTGGTTTTCAAGTCAAATCAAAGAAAGTATGTGTCCCAAAGGTGAATTCAAGTCTCCCCTTCTTTCAAAGCTACAGCTACTGTAGGCCTTTGGAAATGAAATTATTCCTACCTTCCAGTATGTGCATTCAAAACTCAAAGATTTGAGGGTCAAATTTGGTCAAATCTCAAGAAATTTTTACTTCTTCCTAAGCAGTCTTTTCTAGAAAATTATTTTTCCCAAGTACCTATACCATAAATAGGTGCTTAACCTTGAAATGAAGGTGGTAGATAACCTGCTTTACCCTTCTGGAACAGAAGGTCAGTGCTTCAAGCAAATGCAGCACACTTTTCAAATACTTTACTGTTAACAACTTTGCTTTTGAGGTCTTTGTATCAGTTCTGTCCCATTCACCTTTAAGCTTTATTTATGTGTTAGTAATATTTTATGTCTTTTCTACTTAGGAGGCTGTTTTAAGCAATAATATTTTGGTCTGCTTCTTTCTTGGATTGTAAGGCATCAGTTTCAGTTTATTTGTGTCCTGTTTTCTACCCCCCTCCCTGATGTAGTGTCTCTTCTTTCTGTAACTGTTTATAGTAAATCTCTTCTTTCTCTGATTCTACTGTGCCTTTTACAGGGGTGGCATGTAATGCCAATCTGTCTCATTTGATTCTAATTAATATGCTTCCAGACCCTCTCTGGGTGACCTGTCTTTTTAAGGAACCCAACTAATTGGAAGAGCCATCATAAATTATATACAGTTACGTCATTCAATTCCATAATATAAATGAAACATAAACTGATATCTTCCCAAATCACTTAGTACCTAGGGTTATGAATAAAGGAAAGGCCTGATTACATTTGAATTTTCTGTTTTTTCTCTTCCAAATGATCAGCAAAGAAAGGAAGGTGCTTGCAGATTTTCTATTTTTATAATATAAATATTATATTCAAGGAAGTGTCTAGATTTTGCATCAAACTTAAAAAAAAATATGTTCTCCCACATGCACCTAAGCCTATACTATTGTTGAATTGTGTCTCTCCAAAAAAAAAAATTGTTTGTTGAAGTCCTTACCCCCAATACCCCAGAATGCGGTCTTAGTTGCAAATAGGGTCATTGTAGATATAATTTATTAATATGAAGTCATCCTGGAGAAGTATAGGTCCCTAATCCAATATGACTGATATCCTTATAAAAAGGGGAAATTTGGACACAGACAGGAACATGAGGAGAACACTGTGTGAAGATAAAGGCATAGAATGTGGTGATGCCACTACAAATCAGGGAATGCCAAAGATTGCTGGCAAGCTGCCAGAAACTATAGAAGGCATGGACAGGTTTTCTCTCACAGCCTCATAAGAGGAAGCTGGGACCATGGAGGGAGAGCCTGTCCAGAGGGGGCTGCAGCTGGAGATGCTACCTGAAGAAGAGAGAGAAGGTAAGCTACACCTTGGCTTCTCGTTTCCTCCTTTGCTCTTCCGTCCTGTCGGTGCCTCCTGTGGGCTGAGCTTAGTAGTAAGCCAGCTGGCAATGGAGTCTGGAAGGTGCCATTTTCAGTGGAAATTTTGAAAATATATTTTCTGTCCGAAAAGAAAACAACCAACATGGCTACAGTGGAGTAAAGTTCAGACATGGTGACAGGAGTTGGCAATTTTTCAAAAACGGTACCCACATTTTGTTGGAAGGGAAATGAACACTGACTGAATACCTACTATATGCAGGCACCATTGGATGTTTTAATATTTGTGTGCATTATCTCATTTATTATATACAAAGCTATGACAGAGATGTATATATTTATTTATATATATTAATATATATACTTAAGAGCCAAGGAGATTATAACACAGAATATTTAGATATTTCATACATGATTATATTTCTAGTGGCTGGTACATTTGAACCATTTGATGTGTCTGATGTGAAGCCCAGGTCTGTGCAAGCTTTCTCTGCCACCACATTTTTATCTCTTTAGGCTGTGGGTCACATTTGGGAAAGAAGACCAGAAACTGGCCATTGATGAAGAGGCAAGAGCCTACCCATGAAGAAGTGAGAGCTGCCGTAGGCAACACAAAAATGGGCCAGGCAGTTGAAAGGCAAAGTGTCATAACTGAGATCAATGCCAGGTGACACAGTAGCTGAGAAAGAGATTTGGTAACGATGGGCAATAGTTTTTAAAAACCCACTTTATCAAACTGTAATAATGGAGGCATTGAGATTAGAGTCTTTTCCCATACATTTGAAATATGTAGATAATGTGGAAAAAATAGCATTTTACTTTAATTAGAGAGTGTGTAAACTAAATAGGTAGAAGCCTCCAGAATACTGCAAGATGGTTATGATAGTGAGGCAGATTAGTAATTTAAGTGTGGCAGTGACCAGCACTAACATTCTTAGGTTCCAACTGTAAGGACCAACTAGGCATTGTCATTTTCATGTGTCTCAGAGGATCCTTGTGTGGTTGTGACCATAGCTGAGATAGACAAGGCATAAAGGAGGCCAAGGAATCCCTTTACTTTAGGATTATGATCTGCTGACAGATTCAAAAATTGATATCTAGAATTATAACCTGGTGGATAAAATTTCTTAGACACATGATAAAATCTGCAAATTTTAGGGGCACCTGGGTGGCTCAGTCAGTTAAGCGTCCAGCTCTTGATCTCAGCTCAGGTCTTGGTCTCAAGACTTGAGTTCTTGATCTCAAGAATGTGACTTGAAGCACCACGTTGGGCTCCACGCTAGGCATGGAGCCTACTTTAAAAAAGAAAAATCTGCAAGTTCCACACAGATTTACCGTAGTCCTTTACATTGTAACTCTCCTTGACCATGAATGACAATGGCATACATGTAGATACATCATTTCAAAGGCTAGGAAAGCTTGCAAACTCCCATATTCATGCTTCTTTAGGAGGAGACTTCTGCTCTCCCCTTTATTAGGAATCAGGCAGTTGGGGAGAGAATTTTCTCCTCTTGCTTGTGTCTCTCTAAAGGAGGAGTGGCTAATATGTTGGTAAAATGGTGTAGACCGTGACATCCACTAAGACTAAGGTTCTTTCTTCTTTGGTGGGTGCTTTTATTTAGCCTCAAAAATGGGACATAGGTCTCCCTGGCACTCTTTCTTGTTCTCCTTCCCTTCTGCCTTCCCCATACTGTTCTTCCTCTATCACTTTTATCTGCTTTGAGACCTGGTACAAAGGGAATCGGGATGCTTCTCCACTTCCTCTTTCTACACGATAAGCACAATCGGGTCAGAAGGTCATCACTCTTTCTTCTACTTTTCATTCTGCTCATGTCTCACTTTGATAGGAAAACCCAAATGGGTAAGTCAGAATCTGCTTTACACACTTAACACTCCCAACAGATGGATCACAAAGAGTGTTTGGGGCAAGTGGTTGAAGGCCTTCACTTTGGTCTCAGGCACCAGCACTGTGATTCGATTTAGCTTGTCACACAGCTGGACATTTGGAGGGCATGGCATTGTCTCTAAGGAATTGAGATTTTGATCCCCATTGGCTTGTTTCTACCAGCCAGAATCCTGGGGAAGGGGAAGATGGTTGGTACCCTGGACTCAATGTTGACAATTAAAAACTTTATTAATTTTGCTGTTTGGAAATTTCCTCCTGTGGCATTACCCTGAAACTACTCCATTAGAGAAATATTTATCATTTAATTTTTTTATGTTTATTTATTTATTTTGAGAAAGAGAGAGAAAGAGACAGAGCACACGAGCAAGGCAGGGGCAGAGAGAGACGGACAGAAGGAATCCCAAGCAGGCTTCACGCTATCAGCGCAGAGCCTGATGTGATGCGGAGCTCTATCTCACAAACCGTGTCATCAAGGCCTAGAAGTAAAGTGATGTTCCTAATGCCATGTGGCTATGAAGTGGCAAAAGCCGGGTTTGAACTCAGAAAGCCCGTGCTTATCTACATGTCCTAGAATGAGATTTTAATTCCCCAGTTCTGCCTTTAGAAATCTTTAAACTATCATCCTCTTCTACTCAAAAAAAAAAGAAAAATCTAAAATATAGACAAATATCCACTTGCTATTACAATTCAGCTTCCTAAATTCTTTTTTTAAATAGATATATTTTTTAATGTTTAAGTTTATTTAAGTTTATTTATGTGAAAAAGCACGGGTGAGGGAGGGACAGAGAGAAAGGGGGAGGGAGAATCCCAAGCAGGCTCTGCATGATCAGTGAAGCCTGATGTGGTGCTCGAACTCATGAACTGTGAGATCATGACCTGATGATCATGATGCTTAACTGACTGAGCCACCCAGGTTCCCCAGCTCCCTAAATTCTTGAATAATCTTGAGATGATCTTTAGGGAATCATATCAAAGACATTAAAAGTTCTGGGTGAGTGCTCATTTCATACTGTTTATGGAGATATGGGCTGAACTGAAAGTACATATCTGGCAAGTACTTTTCCAAGTTTTAGGTTTTAATATGTTAAGACTGAAAAGTAAGAAAATATATATATATATATATTGTCTTCCATTTCTTTAAAACTTAGATATTAATTCTTCAATATTTACAGCATAGAGAATGAACTTAAAGAGAAGAGAGAGACACAATTAGAAAAAGCCTCCTAAAATGCCATGCTGTACTTAGGAAAACATTCTTGCATTTGAGGAAATCTTTCCCCTCTGTGTGTTTGGCCTTTGCTTTTGCCAGGCACCCTGGTGGTATCATTTGGCCCGAGACCAATTTGTATGGCTACGGCTTTCTGTATCCTGCTCTTTCAAATATATGAGAGAGGAAGGCGTGTAGGAGCAACTGAGGCTACACTCAGAAAAATACACTAGTGTGTTTAATGGTTAATGACACTGGACTCCACTTTTCCTTATATTGACCCCAAAAGGTTAAGACCAGAACTTTCCCCTGGGAACTAGTACATGTATTCTCAAATCTAATGGTCATTTAGCATGGTAATTCACATTGAACATTGGCTTATATTGTTCACAGCTGTTTCTATATTTAGCCTACATGCTTCCAGGTGAGAAATCAAACAACAAAATGACAAATATGGAAGGAACTGGAACCATTTTTAGGCAAGATGCCCATAACTTCTATAACACTCCATATATATGCTCTTTATTATGTAGAGGGTGGTAAAGATTTTGAAAATATGAATGACCTCCCAAGAATAAAATTAACAAAATTGATCAGAGAAATAGAAAACCTGAATGGGTCAATAACTGTAGACTTGCAAAGGTAACCAGCCTGATGGAGAGTGCTTGTCAGAAGGAAAGAATAGCAAAGAGAATAAGTTGACTCTTTACAATCTAATTTTTATTTGAAAAATAATAAACTCATCAAAGTTAAAAGAACAGTGTAATGAATACCAGTGTAACGCACACTCAGATTTATCAACTGCTAATGTCTTGCCAAGCCTGATGCATCTCTCTCTGTAAACAGGCACACAATTCCCTTTTGCCAATTTATCTGAAAGTAGATTTCAGCCACCATGATACCTCACTTCTGAAAACTTCCACATGCACCTGTCAGGAACATGGACATCCTAAGACAAACACAGTATCATCATCACACCCAAGAGCTTCACCATTACTTATGGAACACCATATGGTATGCACTCCACACCAAATACTAAATTTCCCCATTTCTCCAAGATGTTTCATACAGCTATATATTTTTTTCCTTTTAATTGAGGATTCATTCAGGGTTCACATAGTATAGATTGATTGTTATATTTCCTGGTGTCCCTTAGAACAACACCCCTCTCTTCCACTCCTCTTTTCCTGCCTACTCTGCTTTTCATGACTTCAGATCCTTTAAAAAGTTCAGTGCGGTTGTCGTACAGGATACCCTACATTCTGGATCCTTCTGTTTCTTCAGCAAAGACACCTTTAGGATCAATTGTATCTGTATTCAATATTTTTTTCTTTTGGTTTTAATTTTATATTTTAGATATGTAAAATACAGGTTTCAGAAAACAAAACTATAGAAAGTGATATATTCAGGGAAAGCTTGCTCAATGTATATCCCCTCCACTCCAATCCTATCCATTTCCTATACTAAACTATTATCCTCACCCTCTAAGTGTATCTTTTCTGTTTTTTTTTAAATAAGAAAAAGATATTTATGTTTTTATTTTTATTTCTCACAAAAGGTAATATATCGCATACACTCTTTTCTACTTCACTTTAAAAAAATAATTGCCGGGGCGCCTGGGTGCCTCAGTCGTTTAAGTGGCCGACTTCAGCTCAGGTCACGATCTCACGGTCTGTGAGTTCGAGCCCCACGTCGGGCTCTGGGCTGATGGCTCAGAGCCTGGAGCCTGCTTCCGATTCTGTGTCTCCCTCTCTCTCTGCCCCTCCCCCGTTCATGCTCTGTCTCTCTCTGTCTCAAAAATGAATAAAACGTTAAAAAAAATTAAAAAAAAATAATTGCCATTTTGGGAAAACATTTTATGTATGGAAGAGTTGCAGGGATAGTACGGAGTTCCCAAATACCCCTCATTCAGTTTTCCTAAGGTTAAAATCTTATGTTATGATGGTCCATTTGTCAAAAGCAATAAACCAACATGGGTGCATTACTATTAACTAAACTCCAGACTTTATTAGAATTTCATGAGTTTTTCCACTAATGTCCTTTTTCTGTTCCAGGATCCCATGAAGAATCTCACATTGCATATAGTTATTACGCCTCCTTAGTCTCTATCTGTGATACTTTCTTAGTTTTTCCTTTTTATATAACCTTGCAGTTTTGAGATTCACTGGTTAAATATTTTGTGGAATGTCCATCAAGTTTGGTTTTTGTGGTCTTTTTCACAAGATTAGGCTGAGATTATGGGTTTTGGAGGAGAAGATCACAGACATGAGGTGCCTTTCTCATTGCTTCACATTAGGGGGGATGCCCTGTCAACATGACTTAGCATTAATGATGTTAACCTTGATTGCTTGATTAAGGGAGTGCTTGCCAGGTTTCCTTCCCTACTGTGATGTTACCATGTTTCCCTTTCCATATTCTATTCTTTGGAAGCAAGTCACTATGGCCAACGCACACTCAAAGGGGAGAAATAGATTAAGCTCTCCTCCCCAGGAGGTGCGGAGGCGGGGGGTGGGGGCAGTGGGTAGCACCCTGCTTTCTCATTTTTCAATTTAGCCTGTAGCATTCTACATCATATCCTCTCACTTTCTACCTCTTATGTCTGTATATTAAAGTAGGTGCTTTATTGAATGGATATTCCATAATTTATTCAGTGAGTGCCCCACAGATGAGCATTTAGGTTGTCTCCAATATTATTAATTATAAATATTAAACCATAGGAGATACCTTTTATCAAGCTGAAGAAGATCTCTTCCATTCTGAGCATGCTGGGAATTCTTAACAGAGACAGTATTAAGCTCTATCAAATGTTTCTCCTGTATTTGTTGAGATGTAATTTCTTTTTCTTTTTTTTTCTTTTTTGTTCTGTTAATATGGTGAATTACACTTATTTTTCTATACTGAACAAACCTTGCATTTCTGGGATAAACTGTACCTGGTCATGATGTAGTCATCTCTTTTATGGATTATTGAATTAAATTTGTTAAGAATTTGCCAAAATAAATTATGTCTATGTTTATGAAATCTATTGGTCTGTATTTTTCTGTTCCTATAAATCAACAATTCTTCACTAAGTTCTTATACTTTGTCAGGTCTGACCAGAGAATCCCATATGTTCTCTCTTAATTATAACAGATAATGACTGGACAGAAGAACCATCACTTTTGTCTCTTGGTCAGTGAATGATTTTAGTTCTTGTGTCTCTTAACTCCCCACCAAAACTGAATGGTTTGACTTTAGTGAATCAGTCTGAATCTATGTGTTATAAAAAAATTATGGGGCACCTGGATGTCTCAGTTGGTTAAGTGTCCGACTTAGGCTCAAGTCGTGTTCTCACGCTTTGTGGGTTTGAGCCCTGCATCAGGATCTGTGCTGACAGCTCAGAGCCTGGAGCTTGCTTTGGATTCTGTGTCTCCCCCTCTCTCTCTCTGCACCTCCTCACTCATGTTCTGTCTCTCTCTGTCTCTCTCAAAAATAAATAAGGATTAAAAAAAATTTTTAATTACAATATGACCCAAGCAAATTATTAATTCTTCCATTTTGATGCCTTCATTTACCCTTAATTGGAATTTTCTGGAAAATATCCTTATTCTTTGTAACCAAACTTCTGAGCGTTTATAGAAGGGTCTCTTTTCCATAGTCTATTGTCTTCTTAGACAGTAGAAAAGGCTGCTTAGAGAGCTGGATTGGTATATGGGTGTCTTGTATATTGAGTCAATTGATTAGATTTGTGAATGTCCATATATGGGTTCTGAGTGATAGTAAGAAGAATTCAGAATTTTTCCAACTTATCTTCTAAGAGTTTTATTTATTTATTTGATTGTTTTCCAGTTTTAATGAGATATACTAGGGGTTTTAAGTTGTCTTTCATTTTGTAGGTATTGAACACTAATTTTTTTAGTTCCATTCAGTTAACAAGAACCAGTAGGAATGTATACTTTCCTTGAGGGTTTACGTTATGTTTTAGAAGGTAACTGGGAAAAGGCAATTGACCACACTTGTGCCTATGAGTATTTCCTACCGTTATCCTTCTTTTTTTTTTTTTTTTAATTTTTTTTTTAACGTTTATTTATTTTTGAGACAGGGAGAGAGAGAGTATGAACAGGGGAGGGTCAGAGAAAGAGGGAGACACAGAATCCGAAACAGGCTCCAGGCTCTGAGCTGTCAGCACAGAGCCCGACGCGGGGCTCGAACTCACGGACCATGAGATCATGACCTGAGCCGAAGTCGGACGCTTAACCGACTGAGCCAGCCAGGTGCCCCCCGTTATCCTTCTTCTTAAACCCTATTCATTTATGGTTCATTTTGAATTAATGATGGAAAAATACATAAAGTAAAAAGAAATGTGAAAGAAATAAAATTAACATAAGATTCTGAAAGGGAAAGAGATGGGAATGGCAATTGTCTACCATGGCTTTCGAGTCAAATGTGACCTTTCTTTCCAATTGTAGTGCATTGCTATTTGATTCAGAGGTCCAAACTGGGTTAATCCAGGCAGCAGATGTACTTATTTTCACTTGTATAATGTTTTAAAAATGTTTACATTGGTGCCAGAATTTAAAAACAGTAAGATTTCTTTCCATAAAAATCCAGAATTCTGGTTTCTCTTGGAACACCAAAACATTAGTCTGGTCCCAGCTCTATGCTCTCTGGAAACAATAAGCTGTTGCTGAATGGTGGCTGCCTCTTTTAGTTGTGGGTGAGTCATGTTTGTACTGTTTATAATAGCCCACCGCTCATAGCTTTACTCATTTTAATTAGCTTCCTGGTATGGATAGGCATTTGAGTTTGAAATAGCTGATACAACTAATGATAGTTTTTTGTTTTTTTTTTAATTAGGGTTTTTATGAACAAAATAAAGCAATTTAGTTCCAGGTCAGTATGGATAGTTGATGACTCTCTGAAAAGAACAAACATTTTCCTGTGTTGAGATCTAGAATGTGAAGGTCTTTCTAGGAAGGACAAGATAAAAACACAGGACTCAAAGCTATTCAGTAGAGTTAACCTGTCCTTTACTTTATATATTTCTAATCACTCATGCCTAAAATATTATTCATTAATTTCTATTAAATATCAGAATTGGGAATTAGATGGTAAATGGAACCAAATGGTAGAAAAGGACCATGAAAGGGAATTGCAGACCAACATATACATTTATTAAGCCAATTTCTAGACTTTACCTAGACTGCTGAAGTTTGGTCTGGAAAGGTTTGATTCCCGTATATGATGATCACAAACAACCAAGTTGAGAACGATATGGGCTAGTTCACCATTTCATAAAATTTTTGGCTTAAATAATTAACTGTATTAGCAATAAAGTAGCTGATGATGAGTCAAGAGTAGAAGCAATTATTTTGGTAGTCTATTTTTTTAAGCTTTTATTTTAATTATAGTTAGTTAACATATAGTGTTATGTAAGTTTCACGCATATGATATAGTGATTCAACAATTCCATACATTACCCAGTGCTCATTCTGGTGGTCTATTTTTAAAGTCTGATAATTCCAACCAGATAAGATATTTGTTATTATATTACATGCCAAATAGATAATTCATCAGTGAACTGACACCACAGGGAACCCATCAGAATGTATCTGCTAATAATCTTGACTAAATTTCCTTAATACATTGCACATAAATATTGAAAAATCACATGTACCAATTATCAAAATAACATGAATACTTTGTGTGATGTATCTGCAATGGAGTGGCAGATTTTTATTCATTTAGATAAACAATGAAACTAATTGGAGTTCCAATAAAAGGTTGGTGTGCAATGGGAGCATAAGGAAAAACTGCCAGTTTATAGAGATCAAAAGAAAGCTGTCTCTGAAAAAAACAGGTAATTCTTGCAATAGATTTGAATCCTGGGAAGCAAGCCTTCTCTGTAGGACATTAGTGGCCTTTAAGGCCATTTTTTTTAATCTCCTTCCTATACTTATAAATCCAACCAAAAAAAAAAAAATCCCTGTGTGATGAAATTTACTTTTTATTATTTGCTTTTGAGAACCCAGACTCAATTCCCAGGGCAGGCAGTTAATGTTGGTTAATAAGGACCATGTTCAGTGGCTTTT
The DNA here is from genome assembly GCF_022079265.1 of Lynx rufus. Taxonomy (NCBI): domain Eukaryota; kingdom Metazoa; phylum Chordata; class Mammalia; order Carnivora; family Felidae; genus Lynx; species Lynx rufus. Next base: position 75,968,930 of record NW_025814834.1, read on the forward strand.
GCAGGTTTTCACCTCCTCGTGTGCCACTTAAGTGAGAAAAAAGCCAAAAAGTTTTCCAATGACTTTGGACGTTTTCGTAAGACATGCTAAATAATGATTAGAGCTCCAGTGTCTATAGCTATTGTAGTCAACTAGACTTTCCACTGGGGAGGAGATTTTTATCATTTTACCAAACCCTCAGAGTTTACCTCGGAGACTCATGATGGGCGGAGTATGAAGTCTGTTCAATTGCTTTTTTCTCATAGCTGATGCTTAAGAGTTTGGGGGAATCTCTGGTGCTGGGGATGCTCTTTATTGACATACATGTTATTACGAGCAGTCATACCTTGTGTTTTAGTAAATGCAGGATGTATGCGAAGTAAAATGGAGGAGAAATTTGAAGTGTTGAGGCTTGATCATTTTCTTCTCCCCATGGGCATTTGTAAATTGAAATTTTCATGTTTATTTTACTAATTAATGTACATTTGATATATAAAACATAAATACGATATAATTTCAAATAGCTCTCTTTATTTTTCAATATTGATGTATTATGGATCCCACCAATGATTCTATTTTCAACTATTTTTATTTTTACTTCAATTTTGAATATAGTGACACTACTTTTTCCCTGTTAAAGTAAGACTCACAAAAATATATATATTTAGAAATATCTCTGTATGTCCTGAATTTATTCTTCTCTATCCTTTTCTTATCTTCTGGGAAGATTCCCTTGCCATGTCTCTTTCTCTGAATGATTAAGAGATACTTTATAATATCTACCATAAATGCTACCATTTGGTTAGATGCATTGTTTTCAAATTGTTTATTCATAGATTTTGTTTAGGATCCCCAAGAACAAGACCACATTTCTCTCTTTTTTTTTTTACTATCACAATTCTGACCCAATAGACATCTGATCATATAGGGTCACTGAATACTTTATTGTCATAATTATCCATTAGCAAATAATCTTACACTTTCTTAACATTTTGTTAAATGTGGAATATTTCTCATTCGATGTGATCACAATTACAATGAACAACTCTGTTGAACAGAATAAAGTAATGTAATGGACTTTCCACATTTTATACCTGCAAAAACTATAGTTAGATTTGTGTATATATTTGAGATTTATAAATTTACTCTCAAAACAATGTTCTCCATAAATCCTTCCTCAAAAAGAGTCATTCTGGTCATTATGTTGCTCTGTATTACTTAAGGGCATTTTTTATAATTCTATTCCTATAGTTAACTTTTTTTTCCCCATCTCTGCTTGAATTTCCAAAACCACAGGACACCATTTTCCTTCAAAATTTCTACAGTAAGTGTTGCTTTAATGCTTAACAGGTTTTAGTTCACAAACACAATACATGGGATACAATACTTTGCTTTATTTTCTTAAAAGTCTACCCAAGTCTGACTCTGAGGTTCCTTTCCTGCAATACTGTTTGAAAATTTAACCTTAATACCAATTAAGACTTTCCATAGAGGGTTCAATGCTGATCATTCCTAGAACCAACATACAGACAAAGCTTTTTAGAGCCACAGTCATTGGCTCACATTGGTAACTTTAGACGTGCCCCTTTCAGTCTGGGCATCCTTTTGCCATCCATGGGACAGAGGGATCCTGAAACTCTGGGACTCCAGTGGTTAGGATCTGATCTTGCTAGTTGTTCTGCACATATTCCAACAGTTACTGCTACTCCAGAGATAACAAACATGCTCTCTTAACTTTTTAGAGATTCTCTTCAACTTCAAAAGCCTTCTACACCTAATCTTTCACTCTTGAATGTTTGTCATCATCTTTTCATGTGTTTGAATTCATCTATACAAGTCCAAATTCCTGAGGCAAGGACACACAGAAGTAACTGCCTATCTGCCATGTGAGAGAAAAGAGTCTGCAAGGAGAAAGATGCCTAGTAATCTTGCCAGAAGCCCACTGCCTTGTGTCCCTCAGCACTTAACATAGTTCTCATCACAGGGACAAAACTGATGTGTGCTCAGAAAGCAATGCCCATTTTCTGAAGAACATGGGGTTCAGGAAGGTGTGGGGGAAAAGCATTCAAAATGGCTGATGGGTTTGAAAAGCCACAGGAACAGTGGTTATTCTGCCAAACCCAGGGTCAGCAGAGCTGCGGTACAACTTTACTCTATTGTCGTGAGACCCAGACATGGCACACACTCCCAGATATCAAACAGAGGCTCCTATTCTAAATTCAAATTTATGTACTTCCTTAGATTTGAACTCAGTGGAACACAAATGTTTCCACTCTGCCCCTTCAACAGGTGGTGATAGTGTCCCTAAGGACTCATGAATAAATAACGTTATAAACAGGCTTTGGAACATAATCTGTTAATAAGCACAAGAGTTTCTGTTCTAGAGTTGTACATAGGCACCAAATCAAAGATGGATATAATTTATTTTTTTGTCCTTTTCCCCTTCTTTTCATTCTTTCTTTCTTTCCCCTATTCCAAATCATTTAGTGATAGATATCACTCTCTATGGTATTTTTAAATAATAAAAAGTTAGAGCATAATGAGCCACCTCACAAAGTGGATGAAAAGTGTTAAGAATATAGAGATAATAAATCAAAATGAAAGAGTCCAACAAAGGAGAGATTAAGTTGCCTAAAGAGAAATAAATAAATAAATAAAGACCCCATCCACAATCAGAAACAGAGAGAAACAAAGTATAGGCACAGAGGACACTCATTGTAGAAGCAAGTCCATGGACTTGAGATGTGACGGTATGGAGTGGCTCCAGCATCTTCCTGGAAGCTCTTCTCAGTGCTGTGTCAGTGGATGCTGCTTTCATGAAGCAGAACACAACAGTCAGCTTTTTCTAAAGAACTCTGATTAAGTTTTGTATTCTCTCATTACCTTTTTGAAGTTCCTACTATCATTTCTATTTTCTTTGTAACATGATTTAACCTATTCACTTCCCCTCCTCCTCTTCCTCCTCCTCCCCCTCCTTCTTCTTCTTCTTCTTCAGAGAGAGAGGGGGACAGAGGGAGAGAGAGAATCTTAAACAGGCTCCATGCTCAGTACAGAAACTGACACGGGGCTCCATCCCGCAACCCCTGGAATCATGACCTGAGCTGAAATCAAGAGGCGAACACTCAACAACTGAGCCATCCAGGCACCCCAGACTTACTCACTTCTACATTACATCTTTGCATTAGACTCGTGGCATGGTTGGGTTAAAATTAGACAATTTGCAAAGTTTGATATTAATGATATTTTGAGTAATAAAAGTGAACATATACATAGAATTTATAATGTTTCAAACACTTTTTATATAAATGCATCTAATTCTTTTGATAACCCATAAGACATATACCATCATCATCCCCATTTTGCAGGTGGAGCAAATGCATAAGCATAAAGCACAAGCCAAGGAATGGAGGAGGATTTGAAAGTGGGCAGCCTAGCCCTACGTGCCCATATGCTCACCCTCCCTGCTACACTTCCTATTGTTTTGGAAATTGCAACTGAAGAGCGGCTCCTTCAGGAGCTCCTGAAAAAGTCTTATTTTATCATTTAAAAAAATGCAGCCAGTGCTAACGCCACCTATTTACCTTTAGTGCTTCTTACAATATTTCTAGAGTGAGTAATGGCTTGCAGGCTCCTGGCTCATTGCATTTGCACAATGCTTTGTTTTCTCACCTTATTTTGTCTTTTCCCTGCAGTTTTATGCTCAACCTTTGTGTTAGTTCCCTGGAGCTGCTGTAACCAATTACCATAAACTTGGTGGCTTCCAACAACAGAAATGTATTTTCTTCTCAATTTTAGAGGCCAGAAGTTCAAAACCAGTGTCAGGCAAGAATGATTTTTTTCTGAAGGCTCTGAAGGAGAATCTTGTCCATGCCTCTCTCCTAGCTTCTGGTTATCCTTGGCCTTCCTTGGTTTATAGCTGCATAATTACAATCTCTGCCTGTCTCTGTCTCTGCACAGCTTTGTTCTTTGTGCGTCTGTCTCTTGAATCTTCCTCTCCTTTCTCTTAGAAGGACGCTGGTCATTGGACTTAGGGCCCATGCTAATTCAGCATGATCTCATCTCCAGATCCTTAGCTTAATTATATCTGTGAAAACCATTATTAATAAATAAGGTCACATTCATAGGTACCAGGGATTATTAGTTGGACATAGCCTTTTGGAGGCCATCATTCAACCGATACACCTTTACACCTTCTCCCCATTTCCTCTATCATACAATTCTAGCAGAGCACATAAGGAGGACCAGAAATACAAAAATTAGGGGTGCAGAAGAGCACCTACATAAGCTCACACTATATAATAGTTCTAATGTAATACTTTCAAATAACTTTCTCTGGTTATATCCAACTGTGTCCTCTTGTCTCCCAATTTCATATCTACTTTTCCATAGGCCATTTCATTTCCTCTCTTATTCAATTCTACTTTTAGTCCCTCACTATTAAGTGGATTGACTTATACTTATGTTAAAAATTGAATGTGCTACTAAACCAACAGACATGCATACATTATGCAAATTCACTGAGTCTGAGTCTACTGACAAATATACCATGTCCCCAGAGTAACTTGGAGTCTCCTCAAATAGCCTTGCTGGCTTCTAGAGATGGTTGAGTCCATGAAGATATTCCCTATCTCTGATACCTGGGTCCGAGTGCATAGCAAGCACTGCACCAGCTCTAGTAATATTGATGTTTGTGTTATTTCATTAAAATAGGAAAGAAAGTTTGGTTTATCCTGAGATTTCTCCTCAATGGGGTTTGCCCTGAACTCCATTCAATTCAACTTTTTAAGATAAGAGCGTGGATAGTTATACTGTAATATTTACATTTTATCTGAAACATATATGAAGCATGGTCTTCATACCTTCATTGTTTTCTGATACTATATCATCATCAAAACCACAATGTTAGTGTGTCAGTGTGTGGAATTAATGCTCCCATTTGGATTGGGAATGTTAAATCATCAATCACTTCCCCAGGATTTTATTTCCTGCTCTAATACCTTCAATTTGCTCATTGCAATTTTAGCACAAAAATTGTTTTTCCTAAACCAGATATTGTTAGTCTTTTCTGGGTCCATTTCAGATATGTGGTGTGTTTAAAACTTTATTTTCAATGTTATGTAACATAAAAACAATGGGGAAGCCAGGCACATATTTGTATTATTATAAGAGCATAGTGACATAGATTATTTCATGCTTGTAGAACGCACTTTAGTTTATGTGCCACCATACTCCTGATTTCAGAGATGGTAAACTGTTAAAAAAATGTGCTTCTTAGACCTAATTAATCCTATATTCTTAAACTTATTCATTAATGATCCTTCATCCTATGCATAAAAAGTGACCTATTTGCTATCCTTCACCACAGTGTATTTGGCTTTGCCTTTTGTTGTTGTTGTTGTTGTTGCTGTTTTATTTTGTTTAATTAATTCACTTTCTTTATCCAGTTCCTTTTTATAGGTATAAGATTCTGAGAAACACTGTCCTTCCCACATGCCAGACTCTGGAAAGAGATGATTGGAATGACCCTTGGGGCAGGTATCTTTGGTCACCAGATCCATCTGGTTGAAATGAAGCTCGTGTTACCTTTGGACTTCTCAGGTAATTTTACCAAGCTTTCCATTGACTTGTGTGAATTAATAAGGCAGCACTAATTTTCAGTTTCTTAACAAAGGGTTCCCAATCACATTAATTCCTTGAGAAAACAAAGCATGATGGTACGATTTTAGTATGCAGCAAAGACATTCAGGTCCTTTGGGGGTCAGCAGGCTTCTATTCAATCCTCTCCTTAATTCTTTATGTGCCAGAAGTGGCAGGGGGGTGGACCAGGAAACTGAGGAAAGGGTTATAAGTGATAAATGAGGAGAGGCCTCAAGTTAAGTCTCAGGAAATTTGCTCTATACTTTTGCAAGTATAGGGCATTTCACCAGGGTAGAGAACATGTGATCTATCACACATTATTCTATGCCAACAGTAAACAATATAGATATATAGATATAAATATAAATATAGTGAAATTTTGCCGGTTATTTAAAGCTTACTGCTTAATGAATGGAACATTCCTTCGGGTCTTTCAGAGTTCCTATAACATGAGGGACATGAAAAAGTGAATATATATATTTGTTGTTGCTGCTAGGATTATTAAGAAGTCTTGTTCTGAGTGCTAATGTAGAGAATGATTTCAATATTTTCTAAGGGATACCAAAAATGTATATATTGCTTTTGGGTACATTTAGAAAAATAGGAATGTGAATGTCTGAAATCTACCCAGCCCATTATTGATTTATTAAAATGCCTGGAAGAAAACCAAATAAGCAGATCTTCCTTCCTTCTTCCTTCTTCCTTCTTCCTTCTTCTTCCTTCTTCCTTCTTTGTTCTTCCTTCTTCCTTCCTTCCTTCCTCCTCCCTCCCTCCCTGCCTCCTTGTCTTGTCTCTCTCTCTCTTGAACTTCTTTTTGGATACCTATACAGGGTTAAATGAAGCAGTGCATATGAAACAACTGGTATAATGATTGTCATAAGTGGGTTCTCAACACTTATTACTCCACAGTTGCTCCTGTTATTTTGGGGGAGAATAATGACCTTTAAAAGGTAGGGAAACAAACGGAGTAAAATGAACTAGAATGAGTGGTGGTGCAGGTTGCCCTCAGGTTAGCATCAGTGCCCTCAGTACCTCAGAGCTACTGTGACTTGGGCTTTGATATAAGGGGTACAGAACGATTTAGGAAAAGCAGCACTGGATTAGAAGCCAAAAGACATATTATAGCCCCAGTTCTTTTACTTACTAGCAATTTGACCTTGGGTGACTTAATTTATTTAAGCCCCTGTTTCCTCATCTGAAAAATGAAGACTGATGATATCTGCCATAACTCCGTTTTGTGAAGATTCAATGAAATAACGTACTATAGAAATGTGAGGTGTTACTTTTTATTAAAGGGATGCAGTGAATTTACATTTTACAAAGTCAGATGTGCCATATCTATGTCTTAAATCCCTCACAACCCCAAACCATGAAGGTGTCCTATTTTCATGGGGGAATCCCATCTGGTGTATATAGCCTATGAAAAAATAGACATGAAATAGTGAGACAGTAAAACAGAGTGGATATCACCAGAGAAAGTTGCTTGGGAGTATTATATTAGAACTCTCACAGCATATGAACTTTATATGGGTGAGAATATTTCAGAAGTTAGATTTCATGTAGAAGACGCTCTCTTCCACTAAATTATAACCCTTTCACCAGGGAAGCCTCAGGGGCTCAGAGCAAGAAGGAAAGATAGCCGCTTAGTGTGAATAGAGAGATGCCATTCTTGTGACCATGAATGCAGTGGTAGATATTCTTCAGGATATTCGAAAGTGTTAAGGACTCCAAATATATATTCGTCAGGCTCACTTTTTGGTGGATGGGAAAAACACAGTAAACGGAATAAGTAAATTGTATGGCATGTTAGAAAGCTGTGAGAGGTCTACATAAAAAAATAGCAACAACAGCACAACAGTCAACCCCAGAGCAAGTTAGGGGGGACTGGCAGGACAATAGTTAAGGGTGCAAAAGAGCAATTTAAAACGTGGTCAGAGAAGTTCTTGTTGGCAAGTTGAACACTGAACAAAATTTGAAGAAGGTACAGGATTAAACCGCATCTATATGATGCAAGAACATTCCGGGGACAGAGAACATCCAAATCAAGTGGCTTAAGGCAAGAGCATACCTGATGTTAAGAGACAGTATGGCAGTCAGAGGAGAGGAAACTGGGCAGGGAACACGGATGCTTACTCCTCTGTCTGCACGTTTGTGATTTTTTTTTTTAACTGTCACCATCGTGTTCAAATCTTAGCTCTAATTTGTCTAAGCCATCCCGTTACATATCAATATATATACTTATATTCTACATATAAAAATATATTATTTTACAACATAATATTTAAGTATATATTATATATGTATATATAATTTATAAATACATGTGCAAACACACATGTGCAAACACACACATATTATATATGTGTATATAATTTATAAATACATGTGTATGTATATAATGTTTGACTGTACTATATATATAGCCCTTTTCCATACTTTGGAATTAATCTTTTCCAATTAACAATGTTTTTTAAAAATCATAAATATGAAAAACAAATTGTAAATATGTTGTTGAAGACACCCCCTTATATGTATTGTTTTCTGACCTGGATAGTTTCCAGATAATAGTTTGAATCACACATGCTATCCACATATATCAACAAGACTATTCTCCTTACATATTTTTGTCTTAAGGTTTATATTTGGGGATTATAGCATGTAATATAATGAAGCATTTTGAAACAAGTATAAAATATTAACTGATCATTACACTTGTATAAGTAGCATTTGTTTCTTGTTATCCAAGGGGAATATCCTATGTTAACTTCAACTAGAAATTAGACTTTAGCTCCTAGAAAAATGTATACATAGATTTGTGGATATAGTTAGATATTCATAGATGTCTATCAATCTACTTACATATATTTCCAGCTATATGATTTTGTATGAAGACACACACATGGGTTTGTAAAGTAAGTAAACAAATGTTAAGTTTCTTTATCCATATCCATATTCTTATTCTATGTTCAGCTTATCCTTTCTGATATATTCCTATAATTATGACCCTAATGCAATTTTATTTCTTTTATTTTTTATTTTTTTGGAGTGGGGAGGGGCAGAGAGAGAGAGACAGAGAGAGAGAGAGAGAGAGAGAGAGAGAGAGAGAGAGAATCTTAAGCAGGCTCCATGCTCTGCGAGGAGCCCCAACTGGGGCTCAATCCCACAACCTGAGCAGAAATCAAGAGACGGGAGCTTACTGACTGAGCCACCCAGGCACCCCCAACTCTAATGTAATTTTAATTTCTTGATTTTTATGTACACATGACTTCTGACAGAGTGTCTTTAGGATTTCCAAAATTTGGGGCCATTTTTCTATCAAGGCACTGAATGTTAGAATGAGAAAATCCTTTCTGAACAAATTTTCAAAAAACTTACCTACTTTTTTTATTACTGTGAAAATGATGCCCAGCCAACTGCCAGTGTTAAGGGTATTATTCCCTCCCTCTTTATCAAATGGTAAACTTATGGTACATAGATTTCAGCTACAGTCATGTTGTGAGTTCTTAATAGCCCATACTCGACTAGTTCATTCCGCAACGGAAAAGACCATAAAAATTTCAAGCCTCTCCTAAATTTTATTCCCATGAAAACACCTTCTTCATCTGAATGTAAAGGAAAAAAAAATTCTTAAAGCTAAGGTAGAAAAAGTATCCTGGCCTGATAGCTTAAGAGAACAATATTTTCCTTCACTGATGTTTACATCTAAACTTATATCTATTAGAAAGCTTCAAATGCTTAGTCACTTTTTTATATGTATTTGAAATATCATTGAAAAGGTAAAAAGGAACTCTGAACCTTAAATGTTTATGCCTAATCATGGAATGACATTTCCAAAAAAAAAAAAAAAAAGTTTTATATATTTGTTTCAGATTGCCTAAAGCGTTTAGTCAGTGAGTTATGAGTTGGCACAGAGGAAGAAAAATCAGATATCTGAATGCCTACTCGTCCTGCAGAATCAAACTAAAGTTTTCAACTATCCTATTTTATATGGATTAGTTATGTTAATTTTAGGCTTAGATTATTTGAGTACTGTTTCTAATCTCTAATCTGAGATTGGGAAAGATTTTTCCAATTAATCTCTGTCTAGAAGAAATATGCTCAGTCACATGAGCATAGTCTCTGAATTCCTATGTGTTACAGTGGAAATGTACAGAAGAAATTTTTTATTCCTTCCATCGTATCATCAAAATTCCTAAATCCACCCTGAGAACATGGATGTTAAAGTTGCTTGGTTTTCCTGGAATCCCGACACCCAAAGCAAGTGGTATAGAAGGTCCTCTCAGCTTCCACCCATGTTGATGTGAAAACAAATAATATCAACCTACTATAATACATTCTGTATGGAGAGAAAAATATGCCTCCATGATAGAATCTTCAAAAGGCAAGCTGCTCATTTTCACAATTCTTGCCGTGAATTCAACGGTGCCTTAACACAGTGGGCAGAGTTAGGGCACAGGTGCATTTTTTTGACAAGATGTTCTCCAGGGAATTTAACTTTATTTCTGACACAAGTACTGAATGGTAAAAGGGCCAGTGTCTTCGCCTCTTCCAAATGTGGTGCAATTTTTGTAACTGTACTACCTCATCTTGGGTTGAATGCTAAGATTTTGTACTATGCAATCTGACAGCTGGTTATAGAAAGGAAAATGTTGTTGCTTTAAGTCAAATTTGTTGAGAGCAGTAATGTGAAATTTGCATGATCCATCTTTCAAGTTATAATACAATACCGTATTTGGCAGTATATATACACACATATAAATACATATATACATATATATACATATATGTATATATATGTATATATATGTATATATGTATTTATATGTGTGTATATATATGTATGTGTATATATGTGTATATGTGTGTATATATATGTATGTGTATGTATGTGTATATATGTGTATATATATGTATGTGTATATACGTGTATATATGTGTATGTATGTGTATACACATATATATACATATATACACATACATATATATACACACATATAAATACATATAAATACATATATATGTGTATATATATATATAAAATCAAAGAAATATATATATGTGTATATATATAAAATTAAAGAAATATATATATATATCTTTTTTCTTTTTCTGTTTTCCTGTTATGCGATGTCACCTGTAGGCATCTGTTTGATAGAATTCTTAAACTATTTATTATTCTGGTTTCTAGCTCTGTACAGATGTTTAGCTACAGGGCAATGTTACTGCCCAGATTAGTACAGCTGGTTAGAAGACACTGTGCTAAATATGTAGAGCATCTGCGGTTTGTCTTGGGAGGTTGAATTTCAATTAATTAAATGTGCAGCTAACTTACAAAGATCTTGCCTCTCAGTTAAACTGACTGTGGAGCAGAACTAATTTTAAAAGCCCAGAATAAGTAGTATAACAGAAAACTTTGAAAAAGACAAATATCTCAGACTACACAAATAGAATGAAAATAAGTATTTAAATTAAAGAATAAAAACCACTGTCATCCTATCTTGGAAAGCAAGAATCTATTTTCAATATTGCTAGAAGAAAATGGTAAGATTACTTAAAAACTAAATTCTTTGATTTCATTAAGAATGTAGTTTAAGAGAACACCGTTTCTTCACGTGTCCTCTCCACTTCACATTTACTTTTATATAAGAGAAAAAAACGGAGTCAAAGGTAATCATTCCAACATGATACTGAGCTGAAATTAATCAGATAGCAACTACAGCATATACCACTTATGATTACAGTTGTGATGTTTGGATGAATTTCCTGGCTTAATATTCTGCTAGGAGGTCTTTTGTCATTATTTAGACATTTGGAAAATGGATTTCACGAAAAAACATTCTAACAGTGAATGCTTACAAAACCTTCCCCTGAACATCTGCAACAAATTAAATAAGCTTGTAAATATAATAAATAAGCTAACTTGAAAAGTACTAGGGAATAAACAAACTTGATTCCGTTTTCTTTGGCTAGCTACAAATAATTTTATTTGTAATGGTTTTTGCAATCTCTGTGGTATACATGTCAGATACCTGCCTGATACAAGGGACCACCAGACTGATTAGTTAAAAGAAAAAAGAAAGAAGGAAAGGATAAAAGGCAGACTGGAAGTCTAAGCCCAGATTCCACATGTAAGGCAAGTTTCAAATTATGCAATTTTTGACCATCTAAAATGTGTGGAATTTCACTGAATCTTTATTTGAATTTGGGGTTATGCTAGGGGACGAATGTGTGCCCCCGAGTTTATATGTTAAAATCCCACCCCCCCGTGTGTCCATATAGGAGATAGATCCTTTAAGGAGGTGATTTAGGCTAAGAACAGAAGGGTGGAGCCTTGATCTGAAAGATCTAGTGTTCTTAAAAAAAAAAAAAAAAAAAGGAAGAGATATCAGATCTTTCTCTCTCTGTCTACACATGCGATGGCACAGTAAGACAGACATATGAAAGCCAGTAGAACAGTTTTCACAAGACCATGCTGACACCCTGATCTCAGACTTCCAACCTTCACACTGTGAGAGAATAAATTTCTGTTTAAGCCTCCCTTAATAGCAGCCTATGGCCTTTTGTTATGGCAACCCCAGGTAGACTAGGGTAGGCTACTTCATCCAATGATGACACCGTTTTTTTTTTTAATTTTTTTTCAACGTTTATTTATTTTTGGGACAGAGAGAGACAGAGCATGAACGGGGGAGGGGCAGAGAGAGAGGGAGACACAGAATCTGAAACAGGCTCCAGGCTCCGAGCCATCAGCCCAGAGCCCGATGCGGGGCTCGAACTCACGGACCGCGAGATCGTGACCTGGCTGAAGTCGGACGCTTAACCGACTGCGCCACCCAGGCGCCTCCGATGACACCGTTTTAAAAGAAGTAATTTTTCCTTATCGAACCAGCTTATCAAGTGTCTTCATAGCTCAAATATTGCTAAAGGATTTGCATAGTTGATTTCAGCTTGCTATGAAGTTATCAGCACCGATATCTAGAAATTGTAATTTACAGAGGAGTCAAGTCATTGTCTTAAGCCTTATCGCTCAAGAAAGTGATCGCTACCTTGGTTATTGCAAAGCCACCCTGTGGAATAACATATCCCCTGAAGACAGAAACAACCCCTTAGGGAATTTGAAAGATCCTCACCTGCTTAACAGACCCCATAGGACCTTTGGAGTTTCTCTGAAATTGGTAACAATATCTGGCTTTTAAAAACAGGAGAAATTAAACTTTGCAGCATTTTGCTATTTGAATGACCTACTCTGTGGAATTACGGCAGCAAACTAATCCTTTAGGAGCGATGCCTCTATCAATCTTTGGATTTTTCTAATGTAGAAGCTACTCAATTGAATCTCAGAAATCAGGGAGGTAATTACTCATGCAGACAGCACAAAATGAAAGAAAAAAATGCAAGTTCTGCTGAGTATCCCTTTTAGAACAAGCCGCGGAACAAGGAAAACAGCCTCTATAATCAGTCAAATTCTTCCACTAATTTTTCAGGTGTTGAAGGCTGTAGTAAGAAGACATGCTATGAAAGTTAACAAAGCAATGTGGCTTTAAGAGTGGGTTTTATGGGAGAGAGAAAAAGAGGGAGAAGCATGGTTCATTTTTAAGCAGGAATTCTGCCGTGAGTGAAGTTCCTATTCTTCCAACTTTAATTGCTTTAAGTGTATGTTCTAGGACACATCTTATGTGTCATTCACCAAAAGTCTCATTACTCTATAAATATTATACAAACATATTAGTCAGTGAGGTAAATTAAAAATTCAAATTTTGGGGGTGCCCGGGTGGCTCAGTTGGTTAAGCATCCGACTCTCAGCTTCCGCTCAGGTCAAGATCTCGTGGCTTGGGGAAATGAGACCCACGTCGTCAGGCTCTGAGCTGACAACACAGAGCCTGCTTGAAATTCTCTGTCTCCGTCTCTCTCTCTCTGCCCATCCCCCACTGTCTCTCTATCTCTCTCTCTCCCTCAAAAATACATCAACATTGACACAGGCTGGTTGGGATTTTCCAAAATCTGGGGAGATCTTATTAGGAAAATTAATAAATTGTAGCAAAGAATTTGAGAGATTCTGCACTGGTACTGCATGGAATTCTAGATTGCTTCAGATTTTTCTGTATTCCAAAAACCTAAAGAATTTATACTTCTAGGTGAAATGCCCATTTTGCCATCAAATATTTGCCTCTAAGCATTAAGTAACTAAGGAGCCTTCGGTTTCTTTCCAAAAAGTGAGGGAAGATAGCATCGTTATTATGGGGCTTACAGACTTGGGATTTGGCATTGCTTGATGTTTTGTTTTCGATACGGGGCACACAAAGATTTGGTTATAAGTACTCTGTCCCTTCTATTCAACTTTCCCTATTCCCCCCCCCCCCACCCAAGACCTACCTATTTCTTACTTAAGGTATTTAATTTGAATGTTTAATTGAAATCAGAATGCTTTTTTTTCTTCTGAGGGAAAACAAATGAGTGGGGGAGAAGGTGAAGCCAGCTGTTCGTTATTGTGACCTGGTCACACGGACTCCAAATGTGCTAACTTCTAGTTGAAGCTCTTTTTATAGACAGCCCATTTTCTAGATTGCCAGCCCTGGGAGAGTAATTTGGTACCATAAAAATGCTAAAAAAGTGGTATAATTTTCTTGGGCTGCTAGCTTTTTGGCGATGCTATATCTATAGGGATGAGAAATAGCTTTAAGGCATATTGATATTTCTAATCTGTATAAATGAGCTAGCTATACCCTTCATTTTAGCAGTACATTTTTTTTCCCCTGGGGGTTGGGCAATTGTGGCTTTGCAACTATTTAAACAGCTACCAGTGAAAGCAGGCCAGGAGATAGAAGGAGTGGAGGTTAGTGTTGTCATTAGAGCTGGGCTTTTGCGTTTCCTCTAGGAATCACGGACTACGGGGGTTTCATTCTGGACAGGTTCCAGATAATGCGAAAGTGGGCTGCTTTTCTTCAGAAATTCAATTCAAAGTTCACAAAACTGCAATAAGACATACAGACTGAGTTCCGTGTCTTCTCTTACTCTTTCTGCTTACAGCCGTTTCATACCAAATCACCGTTTTCTAGAATGCTGAAAACCTTACTGGATGACATAGGTTTTGATTAATTAAGGGAGTTCAGTCTGGATATCTAACATTCAAAAGAGTAAATCAGATTTCAAAGAAGGTTGAAAACAGGCATCAAATTAATGCTCTTATTGAAAGCTTATGTAAACCAAGAATGCAACTATCACCACATGATTCATTTGTCATATTGGTTTTTAGAAAAGTCTTGAGTTTCTTGTTTTCTACATGCTTTTCCACAAAAAATAGCTGTATGGGTAAGACAACTGACATAAAAAGACATGTCCACAAAATGTTATGGGGTATAAAAGGAGGGAGAGATGACAGTGTGTATATCAGAAAAAACTGCCATAGAGGAAATATCATTTCAAATGGGACCTTAAAGGAAAGATTAGGATTTCTGCTGGCAGAGAGGATCTCAGTAGTGCTTTGGGTGGACTAGTCTGACCACAGTGTGTAGAATGGATAAGCATGAGTTGGGGAAAGATAAGATGTGAGTGGTGGTTATAGCAGTCAAGGTAGGGAATATAAAAGGTGTGAACCAGCGCAGTGTCTATAAGACTGGGAAGGAGGTAGGGTAGTGTAGAAGTCATTGAGACATGGGAGCTAGGTATAAAATTGAGGGTAGAAAAGGAGAAAAATGTGAATCTAACTTTTTGAGTTAAGAAACTGAGAACATGGTTGAGATATAAAAAATAAATGTAGAAATGTTCAGTTTGTTATTACAACCAGAGAACGAAGATAAGGAACTGAAAGTTATATCTGAGAGTCATCTCCATAAAAATGTGATAACTGAGGCATTGGAAATGATTATGTTTCCTGAATAGAACAGAAAAGAGAATTTCAGGAAATGAGTCATTTCCAAGATGGCAGGATGAAAAGAAGTCCTTCCAAGCTAACCTTACTCACATCAGAGAATCTAAAAGAGGAATTTTTATGGAAGCTTAGTTAAAAGTCCAAGATTAAGAGACAACAAAAAGGATGAGAAGTGAGGAAGATAACTAATTAAGGTGGAATTTTCTTTTCTATTCCATTTATTCATATAGAAGTCAAAATTCTTTGTGATAGTCTGTATCTGAATAGAACAAACTTCTTGAATACAAAGCTTATTCACATCTGGGTGCCTGGGTGGCTCAGTTGGTTAAGCATCTGACTCTTGGTTTCTGCTCAGGTCGTGATCTCACAGTTGGTGAGATCGAGCCCCGTGTCCAGCTCTGCACTCACAGTGCAGACCCTTCTCTCTCTCTCCCCTCTCCCTGCCCATCCTCCACTTGTGTGTGTGCTTTCCCTCTCTCAGAAATAAATAAACATTAAAAAAAAAAAGGAAAACAGAGCTTATTCACATTTTTTTTTGTAATTTACATATTTCCCTTATGATTCTGTGGGGTAGAGAAAAAATGGCTATCAAGAACTAATGACCTAAGATATTTTTCTTGTTATCACTCATTTCCCCTTAGGCAGGTTTTCTGTCTTCTCCCTTAACCAACCTCTCTCTCTCTCTCTCTCTCTCTCTCTCTCTCTCTCTGAAATTTAGTCTATAAGTTGAGTGGTGCCTCAGCACCAAATAAATCCATTTTCACTTAGAAGATAAGCAACCTGGTAAGCAGTAGAATGCTCTGAGGCCATGTCTGCCTCCACTCAGAGAGCATTCACTTCTTGTTTATTCAGAAATAAAATGGCATTCTTGGAAGGAAGAAAAACATGTGTGCCCTCAAGAGTGAACTCTCTGTCTAGCAGAAGAAAACAGCAAAAGCTGGTTCTATCATTTTATATTTTTGCTTTAGAGAACACAAATGCCTTTGATGTCACAATAAAAAGGCTGAAATTTGAATATAATACATTTCTTCAGCCTGGAAATGTTCGGTCATACAAGGACACCCAAATGAAGAAGTCTTATTTTATGTGTTTTTAAACATTGTTTTGCATGTTCTCAACCCTTTTTGTTAAGAAATGAGAAGCGGGGGACAGAAAGAATCTCTTAGGGAAGGAAGTAGATAGAAAAATTGTCTTGGGTGCTCTGTTACAAGCCTCATCTCCTGTTTTCCTTTATTGTTGTCTTAAAATAAACAAGCAGCAATTCTGTAACAATGCACTTCTGGGCTCCCTTGTGAACAAGGGATGGTGACACTGTTATCTATAAGTATTGTCATTTCCTAGTACGAGTCGCAGAAAAACTAGTAACTTCCTAATGATTAGTAAATTGTTCTCAATAGGGAAACAATATTGTTAAGCATTTTTAGTGATACTGGCCTGTTGATTCTTCTGGATGAAATTCAGAATAATTTTCTGAAGTGAAAAAAGAAAAAAAGAAAACTATTGATTTCTTAACAGGACTACGTTAAAAATCTGGAAGATTCATCATCCAGTCAATGCTTGTCTTCTTACCGAGAAATATGCCAGGTTACTGAGAACTTCCCTCATTAACACTTCACTCTGTTTGCTGGAATTAACCCTCAATGTTTTTGTTGCTATTGTGAGTGAGGTTATTTCATGCCTTTGTTTGCAACTGGCTTTTGATATTGTAGGAGAAAAAGTAGCAACTTCAAAAGGCACTCAATGTACTTGTCACTCTTCAGCATTATAATTATTATAAAAACGTTTCCATTAAGTAAAACGTAAGCTCAAGCAGCAAACTATAAAAATATTAACTTGGGGCTTACTAAGGGCGCTACAGTAAATGTTTTTTTATAATTACCTTTTTTAGTCTTCATAATACCCTCTGAAGTTAGTCCTTCTATGGCCTTTCTTGAATGAGTAGATTGAAGCTTAAACGGACTGCTTTGCTCCCTGGGGTCGCACTGCTGGTAAGGGGTGGGTGATTCTGGATTCCAGCCAAAGCAGTTTGACATATTTTTAACCTCTGTGCAAAATTGTCTCTCAAGCTGTTAGTGTTGATAATATGCATATGGAATCACATATTGCAATGAAGTAAACTGACAAAGCAAAAGAGCAGAATTCACCTCAGCGAAAGGATTTTGCTTATTTGTTTAGAGAAACAGGGGAGTTAAACTTTTTGGTTGTAGAAAGTTCAAGGAGGAAAGAAAGAGACTATAGGAGAGCTTCTAAATCCTCCAACATCAGAAATGAACAGACACTTGCGGGTGGAGAAAGCCAAGTATGCTTTTGCAAGGTAGTGATAAGAAAGAAGAGAGAACAGGAAACTGAGGCAGAAGGGACCCGGAAAATTACCCGGGCATCTGCAGATGTCTTTGGGAGAGCACTGGACTTCTCCCGGAAGTTAAGGAGTTTGGCCAATTCTGTATCATTTAAGAAGACAGGGTAACATTTGGGTTAGAGTAATATAATACCTACAGTTCCTGAAGAATCGAGTATACATTGGTGTTTGTCATTCTATTAGTAACTTGAGGGACACATTTGCACTAAATGTAAATACTATGCAAGATAAAGTTCTATTTTGATATGAGTATAGTAGATGGGAGTAGACTTCAAACTGATAAAAAGCATGGTGGGAATATTTGACTTGACTTTGTACAAGTAACATGTTTGGCTTGAACAATGAAACTGAACATTAAATCCACAGCTTGTATAACTAACAACTTTTAAACAGAAACACAGGGAGAGACTGCAATATTGGTGTAACTGCTACCTCCCTGCGTCTGCTGTTGAGGCAGATGAAACTTATTATTGTGAAACTTACCTTGCATATGCCTGAAGACAATCATACTATATGCAAATAATGTTATCTCCTCTTTACCAGTAAACTTCTTAAGATATTAAGTGACTTATCATATAGGTGAAGACTATCTTATTTTCATAGGTGAGGAAGATTTTATTTATATTTGTAATCAGGAATCAATATTATATTTTACTGACATTCATTGAAACAATCATGTTTCTTTTTGAAAATGTATATAATTTGTTGATTTATTTCTTAATATTGAATGATAATTGTACGTAAGTACTATTTGGCTGTGGTGAATTCTTCTGGTGTCATATGGGTTTAGTTGCTCTTATTCTGTTTAGCATGACTTATCTCTGTTTATAAGTAAAAACAGCTTAGTTTTCCTGTTTTGACAAAATTTTAATGCTGTGGAGTGGAAGATCTCCTAATGCGATAAAAGTAAGCTCATCTTATACATGGGAGAGCGATGGAAAGATCGATTTCAGAAAAATTTGAATGGCCCACTAGTAAAATAAGGTTATTCTGGTGAAAATGAAAACATAAAGTGAAAAAGTAAAACAAACAAACAAAAAATACCCTCATGATTCTCTATAATCATGTTTTTATATTTTATATTTTTTTTTTCTAAATTTTTTTTTTCAACGTTTATTTATTTTTGGGACAGAGAGAGACAGAGCATGAACGGGGGAGGGGCAGAGAGAGAGGGAGACACAGAATCGGAAACAGGCTCCAGGCTCCGAGCCATCAGCCCAGAGCCTGACGCGGGGCTCGAACCCACGGACCGCGAGATTGTGACCTGGCTGAAGTCGGACGCTTAACCGACTGCGCCACCCAGGCGCCCCTTTATATTTTATATTTTAATAAATTTTAAAACTAAAATGGTTTACAATTTTATTTATTTATTTATTTAAAGAGAGAGAGAGAGAGAGAGAGAGAGAGAGAAAGATGAGAAAGACCATAAGCAGAGAGCAAGGGATGAGCAGAGCAAGAAGAAGAGAGAATCTCAAGAAGGCTCTCCGTGGTCAGCTTGGAGTCCAACAGGGGCTAGACCAGGACCCTGAGATCATGACCTGAGTCGACATCAAGAGTCAGAAACTTACCTGACTGAGCCACATAGGTACCCAAGTTTTACATTTTTAAATTTGGTATTGGTGAATTTTGAACAGCACAATTAATTTATTTTTTGCTAATTCACTGATTTTTTCTTTAATTTGTGTTTTTCTTTACATTCCTTGGGTTAATGTTGCCTTTGTATCTACCTTCTACCTTCTATTATATGTGTCTACATAATATATGCATGCAATTTTTTATTTTTATAAATTTTTTATTTTTATTTTTGTAAATAAAACCGTTATAGAGCTGTATAAATATATACTTGTATATATATCACACACACACACACATATATATATATTTTTTATTTTTATAAGTAAATACATTATAGCCATGAATATACCACTGAGCATCATTTTGACTGAATTCCATGGAACTGGTTGTGTGGGTTTTCATTTTTTTAATTTTCCAGATCAGTGTGTTAACTGCAATTTTCATTTCTTCTTTGACTCTATAATTATATTATTTTGGAGAATTGTAATTTGATAATAACTTTTGGAGACTATGATTGTTATTATTTTAAGTTTTATGATTCATCTCTAGCTTATGGCACTATGGGTAAGAAAATGCATTCAGGTAGTTCACAATCGGTGGGTCAAAGATTAAGCATGAATATGGTAAGTACTTCTTTAATTTTGTCCCTGGCCATTCCTATTCTTATTTCTATGGTTTCAGTTTTATGTATTTTGATAGTAGTATAACCATATAATTTGATGTTCAATTAGGACATTCTTGAGAGCGAAAGGAGGTACTATTAACTGAGATGAAATAACAGGCTTTTACTGGAACCATCCTATGAAAATTTGTGCTTGTGGTTACCCTCACCGGTTTCCATGTTTGCTTTTTGAGAGAGGTTGCCATCCTTGAGAGTTATTATCATCACTAGTTTTCTTGTTGCATTTTTGGAAAGAGAAAAAAATGTATTGCTCTCCTTTAGCCCACGTGTTCTAATGCTTGCTGTGCTTTCTGATAAAGGCCTGGAATGAATAAAAAGCCCGAGTTATGCACATGGCCATGTCCCTTTCCTTCGCTGAGCTGCATCCTCTTGGTTTGCCCCTACAGACCCGTTGTACACTCTTTTCACCACCTTCTGTGTCTGAGGAAATTAACCTGGGCTATACAACCTCTTGCCCTTTGGCTTCCAACAGGATTCGACCAATGAAAGTCCCGCGGGAGACTGGAGGCTAGAGTGATGATGGTAGGCTTAAAGTTGACTAGTGTTGTAATCCTTCATTGAGGTTGGCCCACACCCACCCATACCTTGACAAAGATCCCTTTAGTGAATATTTTTTATGGATGTACTATCTGTTTCCTGCCTGCTCCATAACTAATACACTCTCTGTGAGTGTATGACTGTGTGCTTTTTTATATAAAAATATCTGTTTTACAAATAATTAACATTTACATCTAAAGCTTCTAAGTATCTCTGGAGAGAACAAAAGAAGCTTGCTTTTTTTTTTTTAAAGATAAAATCAAAATATTTACCTTGGCATTCTGTAATTTTTAAAGTTGTGTTTAAACAAAACAAAACAAAACAAAACATCTGGAAACTGGAAACAAATGTCTCTGGTCCATTTTTTGACCTTATTCGATTATTTCTTCATTAAATACTGAGTTCTCGCCATTTGCACTGAGGACAGGTTATGGCCCCTGCTCTTTGTGTTTGAGCAAAGATCCTGATCACAGATAACAAGAGGGCCTAGTTTAGGGGTATGCATGTGTGGGTGGGGGGCAGTGTTAAGGGAATGATGTTAACATTTAAGTTGGAATCTGAAGAATGGATTAAGTAAATAAAGGATGAGAATGTGAAGTTGGATGAGTTGGGTGGGCATGTCCTATGAAGCTTCTGAAGGAATTGGTCTTCACTCTGAACATTTACTTTATGGAAAGCTACTAAAATGTGGTAACTAGAAAGGTAACAGGAGATATTCTTTTTTTTTTTTTTTTAAGATCCTGCTGATCAGTTAGTGAAATCTGGAGAGAAGGCAATTCAGATTGGAGACTACTGCAATAGTCTGAGTGTTGAATGAAGACAGTGAGAAAGGAAAGGGGTGGAGTTTTTGGATACAGTAAGGAAAGTAATTACCTTTCAGGACATAATTATACAAATTAAACCTTGTAATTGATCAGATGAGTATAAGAGTATGATGAATAGGAAAACATAGTTAAGTATAAGTCTTCAGTATACGTGCAGAAAGTGGACACCAGTCAAGGAGAAATTACTTTGGTTTTAGCTCCATTAAAATCACCTGCATATGTTTTTAAAATTATAGTTTTATCTCATTCATGTCCTGGATTCTAAGTAGGTGCTTGGAAGGGGCTTGGACATTTGTATGAAAGCACAATGAAGCAAAACAAACAAATAACAGCAACAAAAATCTTTTGGTGATTCTAGTGAGAATCTGTAAATCAGGTTCATTAGTGAGGGAAAACGTTCTAGGTAGAGAAAGTAGAGAAGCATGAATGAAGACAGGAAAAAAATCACTATTTTGTGCTTAGGTAAGGCTGGTGCATATGTAAAGACAACATGGGATGAATCAGGAAAAGAAGCAGGAGATGAGGCTGAAACTTTTAGTTTTTTTTTTTTCTGTACCTACATAAATACACATATTTTTACCCAAAGTGGGAACTATCGTGCAGATTTTGTTGTTTAAATTTACCACTATATCATAAACATACTCCCATGTCAAGTCTTACTGAGATAGCTCTATCTCTATTGACTGTATCCTATTTTATAATAATGCTGTACCAGAATTTATATAATCTTTTTCTCATTATTATACACTTGGGTTGCCTTTTTCGGTTTCACATCATGCTACAGTAAAAATCTTTGTACTAGTAACCTTGAGCAGATGTTTGAGAATCCTTTCAGAAGTAGAATTATTGGGTCAAAGGACACACTCACTTTAAATGTCATTGGATGTTAACAATTTGCTCTTCTAAAATATTTGGACAAACTTATAAACACACCAAGATTTCTTCAGTCTCTCAATACCATGGTGTGTTTCAATCCCTTGGCAATATGAAAGGGGCAGACTGGTGTTTGATTTCTATTTAATTTGTATTTCTTTGACTAATAATAAAGTTGGTAGGACTTTTCCATACATACTGGCTTGTTTCCTTGCAGTCTTATTTTTGAAAAGTGCATGTTTTTATCATTAATCTTATTTCTACTGGATGGTGTTCTATTTACCATTGCTGTATCCTAAAATATAGCCCTTAAAATAATCATTTTATTGTGTTATTGCATTCTGTGTGTCAACAATTTTGAAAGGCATCTCAGGATGTCTTTGCTCCATGTCTGGGACCTCAGCTGTGGGGACTAAAAGGAGAGTGTAGGGATGCCCATGGGCGGTTTCCAGGACCAGTTTCATAGGTGAATGTGCAATGTGTGCAGTGCTCTGCACTTAGAAAGGCCCCACGTTTGGTTTAATGCTTTGCTGTGGCCCTCTCGAAAGTCTGAATATTTTTGAATGTGGGGTCCTGTATTTCATTTCACAATGGGCTCTGCAAATTATGAAGCTGGCCCTGGCTGTATCACCTTGTGGTAATGCCTTGTGGTAGGCAGAATAATGGGTTCAAAACTTGCTAGCTTTTCAATCCCCAGAACCTGTGAATGTGTTACCTTATATGCAAAGGGGATTTTGCAGATGTGATTATGTTAAGGAGTTTGAGGTAGGGAGATTATCCTGGATTAGCCTTCTGGGCCAGAAGTAATCACTAGGGTTTTTGTAAGTGAAAAGGGGGGATAGGAGAATGAATGACAGAGTAATGAAAGAAAAACTCCATTAGCCATTGTTGACTTTGAAAATGGAGGAAGAAGTTAGAAGCCAAGGAGTGCAGGCAGACTCCAGAAATTGGAAAAGATAAAGGAACAGATTCTACTTATAGCCTCCCGAAGCAGCACCATCCTGCTGACACTCACTTTGTACAGTGAAACTCATTTTGGAGTTCTGACCGTTCACAAACTCATTCACTCATATTTCTGGCACCTGGGACGGGATGACTCAAAGATAAGCACTGCTGACCAGAACATCTGCCTATCGTTTCTCCAAGCATTAAGGCTTCCGAATAGCAGAGGGTCCTCAGAAGAGGTGGGCAGTTACTAAGCTCCAAGACTAAGTGTTCTGGTAAAGCTGTATTGTCCTTTATGATGTAGCCTTAGAAGTTATGCAGCATTACCCTTTCATATTCTGTAGGTTGAAACAGTCAAGAGGCTACCCAGACTTAAGGGGAAGGTAAGTAAACCTGCTCTCTCACTGGGAGGAGTGTTGAAGACTCTCAAACAAAGAATTTGAACCCAGTATTTAAAAAAAAAAAAATTAATGTTTATTCATTTTTGAGAGACAGAGAGAGAAGAGAGCAAGTAGGGGTGGGGCAGAGAGAGAGGGAGACACAGAATAGGAAGCAGGCTCCAGGCTCCGAGCTGTCAACACAGAGCCCATTGCGGGGTTTGAACCCACACAATGTGAGATCATGCCCTGAGCCAAAGCCAGATGCTTAACTGACTGAGCCACCCAGGGCCCCTAAACCCAGCGTTTTAAAACTGGGTTTTAAAATACCACAGATGGGGGATGCCTGGGTGGCGCAGTCGGTTAAGCGTCCGACTTCAGCCAGGTCACGATCTCGCGGTCCGTGAGTTCGAGCCCCGCGTCAGGCTCTGGGCTGATGGCTCGGAGCCTGGAGCCTGTTTCCGATTCTGTGTCTCCCTCTCTCTCTGCCCCTCCCCCGTTCATGCTCTGTCTCTCTCTGTCCCAAAAATAAATAAACGTTGAAAAAAAAATTAAAAAAAAAATACCACAGATGGTTTGTCTTTTTCCTATTGATTTTTTTGTTTTTTTTTTTTTAAACATTTATTTATTTTTGAGACAGAGAGACAGAGCATGAACGGGGGAGAGGCAGAAAGAGAGGGAGACACAGAATCGGAAGCAGGCTCCAGGCTCTGAGCTATCAGCCCAGAGCCCGACGCAGGGCTCGAACTCACAGACCGCGAGATCGTGACCTGAGCTGAAGTCAGACGCTTAACCGACTGAGCCACCCAGGCGCCCCTTTCCTATTGATTTTTACTCTTTGCTTATTATGGCTATGAACCATTTGTGCTTTATGATTATTTCAAATTGTTTTGATCAGACTGTCATCTACATATCCTATTTTTCAAATTAAAAATATCACATTTAAAGAAAATTGAGTAAACATTAACTAAATAAGTGGATTTTCAGAGATTGTCTAAGACTAGATTTAATTCACTCATGGATGGCAACTTAATTTGAAGGTTAAACAGGCAAAATATTATATAGTAAGATCAAGGTAAGAGATATTAAAAAGTTGAGGGAAGAAAGAGGTAAATACTGTTTTTTATATAATCGCGTTTACATTGACTTCATCATTTTATTCTGTCTCTGCTAAATCCTGTTTTCAAATTAAAGTTTTGGAGAATTTCTTGGTAGTGGAAACTACACTTTTGATAGCATCAGACTATCACAATTAATCTACATCTTTTCTCTTTTTTTTTTTCTGGTTTCAATAGACTATATTTTATTTAATTTCAGGTAATTTAGTTTTATTAGCTGTCACAGCAAGACTTTATTTTAAAGTGCTTATTTGAAGAGGATATGTTTTGAATATCCTAAAATATGGATTGAATTATAAATCTGTCTATATTCATGTTTGCATCTTCAAGGGTTATAGTTTCACATATACTTTCTGAATAAATCTATATGTTAATAGGTATACTGTTTTATATAATGAAGTATAAACAATTTTTAATCATCGTGCAGGAAAGTTTTGAAAGAGACATTAATTAATAAATATGGATCAATGTTTAAAACCTAATGTTCTTTTAAGAAAGATCACCTATTTAGCACTCGTGTATTTAACACATATATGCTTCAATATATTTGATTGGGACATTAATAAAACCTTATTGCTTATATTAGCATCCACTTGTATAAAACAATTAACGGGCAAGAAGAACCAGGCACAATACATTAATCACTGATACAAAAGCAGAACAATTTAAAGAATTTGTTAAAGATAATCGCTTTTGATAAAAATAGGAAAATTCAAATGTAATATTATTCTCTTAATTAGTCTATATACATAAAAGTGTAGGGGAATTATGTTGAAAGACCTTAAAAAAATGAGAGGGGGAAGGGCTCTGTCACAGCCAAATTCATAAGCCAAACGATTATGCTTTGCATGTTAGTAAAAAACTCGGGTCTTCATTATAATGATCGATAGTGTGTTTAAGCAACTGGTCATGTCTGAAAAGTGTTTGTTTAGTTTCAAAGAATGCATATATTTACCATTTTAGACTTCTTTCTAGATTGCTCACAGATAATTGTGGATCACACAAAGGGAAGATAAACAGCACTGTTATTCTGAAGATATCTCAGATAACAGAAAATTTAAATTTGGCCTAACAATTATTCATGCAACCTTTTGCTTTCTAAACAGGCGTTTTAGATACAACTCATTCCAGTTGGGCTTTGATCAAGCTATCAAGGGTCTATTAATACAATTCCCAGAAACTGCAAGTACAGTGAGTGATACATTTCATAAAACTTTCTCTCAGTTAATTGTGGACTTCTGGTAGCAGGGCAACCCCTATGGGAAAATCTCATCAGAAAGAGCAAATCCCCACTAACCTAACTTACAGCCTGAGTGATCCCCTCTGTTGTGTGTCTCTTAGGCTTGGGCATTGCAACCAAAAAGAAACCACTGAGGATGCCCTCATAATGGCTTAACAGTTTAGTTGATGGCACTTTGGAAAATTTAAAGGACACGGGGAAAAAGCAAGTAAAATTCTGACAGTAGTGAAAGCGTATAAAATATTGTGGCTCATAAGATATTATTAAAGAGAGGTCTTAGGTCAGGCCTTAAGTGAGAGAGTCCCAGGAGGCCAAAGGATGCGAGTATTCAATCAATTTGCATTGAGTTACTGAACAGAAATAAATGTGAGAGTGTAATGGAGAGTGTTCAAAGAAGAGTGAGGTTTTTCATTGAGCACCTACTATCTTAAAGCCTTGGTGTTAGATGCTGGAGGCATACACTCATTTCTACCAGATTACATTGGCTAAACTTGTGATAAGGTCACCCCTGACTGTTAAGTGGATTAGGAGATAACATCAAAATGTGACCAGGAGAAAAATGAGAATTATTTGTGGGCATGTGGGCTACTCCTGCCAGAGTTTACTTTTTTATGGTATCTATCAAACTCTTCCTTTTAAACATAGACTTCATGCCCCCTCCTCAAGAGACACAATCTCAAATCCAGATGGGATCCCTGGGTAATGCGCAGTTCTTTTCATCAAGTCTGGATGAGATTCTTCATGGTCCAATGGCCTACGAACTAGAAAGACAAATTATCTACCCTCTCCCTCCCCTATCAAACCAATGTACAATTGTAGAGCAGAAATAAAATAACCATCGTTAATTGCTCTCATTGGAAAGGAGAAATACACAAGACACAGTATTTTCACAGCAATTATGAAATCCCTCTGGCAGTTATTATGAAGTCCTCTCCCTGAGGACGTAGGAAATTCCTTGATTAAATCCTAATTTTGCTTTCTGGGGGGAATATATATATACATTGTGTGTGTGTGTGTGTGTGTGTGTGTGTGTGTAGTATATGTGTATATATAATTCTTAAATGAGAATTCATTTTGTACCAAGTGTCATGGTCGTGATAAACTTCCTTTTCATCTCTCTCTTCTAGGAAATATTTTATTATTTTATTTTATTTTTCCAATTTATTTTATTTTATTTTATTTTATTTTATTTTATTTTATTTTATGATTTTTTTTCTAAGTAGGTTTCACACCCATCATGGAGCCCACTGCTGGGCAGAGCCCAGCATGGGGCTTGAACTCACGACCCTGAGATCATAACCTGAGCCAAGATCAGGAGTGGAGGCTCAATGGAATGAGCCACCCAAGTGCCCCTATTTTTATTTTATTTTAGAGGGAGAGTGAAAGTTGGAGAGAGAGTTTGGGGGAGAGAGGGAGAAAATCTCAAGCAGGCTCCATGCTCAACGTGAAGCCCCACATGCGTTTGATCCCAAAACCCTGCAATCATGACCTGAGCCAAAATCATGAGTCAGATACTCAACCAACTGAGCCATCCAGGTGCCCCAGGAAGTACTTATTTTAAAGTCTACTCTTTCATTGAGGATATATCCTTTTGAAGATCTTGGCTTTCTGCAAGTGTCTCCCATGCCAACTTTTCAGCTCACATAGATCCAGGTTTTTCTATTTTGTCTCTTAATGTCTATTAAATCCCAAGTTCTCGGTCACTAAGGTGAGCAATAACCACAGATTGCCTCTCTGTCCATACTGACAAGCAGGATAGCTAAGCCCTGTGTTCACTTCCATTTCTTATTTTCGATTTTCCTCCAATTTCTACCCCTGGAGATAATTCTCACTGTCCCTTGAGCTCAGTTATGCACATAGAAGGCTTTATGTTGTATTTTATCCATTTTAATAAGATTTTCATAGCAGGGGAGTTTTCATACTAACCAACCAGTTGTATTGTTTGTAATGCAAGCCCTGGAACTGAATTTTGAAGTTGGACTATCCCAGATAGTTCAAGTGCACACACCCTGAAGTATAAACGAAAGAATGGAGGCTCCAATGTAAAGGAGGAATTACATTTTTTAAAGTTTCAATCTGCAATGTAAGTACAGTTGACCCTGGAACAACACAGGTTTGAACTGCACAGGTCTACCTATGCATGGATTTATTTTGATAGATACCATATAATACTATAAATATATTATTTCCTTATGATTTTCTTTTTTTAAGTTTATTTGTTTGAGAGTAAGAGGGAGAGAGAGTGCACATGCAAGGGGGGAAGGGCAGAGAGATTGGAAGAGAGAGAATCCCAAGCAGGCTTTGCACTAACAACAGCCCCAATGCAGGACTTGATCTCATGAACCTGTGGGATTAAGACCTGAGCCGAAAACATGAGTCGATTACTTAACCAACTGAGCCACCGAAGCACCCCCTTATGATTTTCTTAACATTTTTCTCTAGATTACTTTACTGTAAGAATTACAGTATATAACCCATATAACACATAAAATATGTGTGTTAGTCAATTTTTATGTTATCACTAAGACTTCTAGTCACAGAATGTTATTAGTAAAGTTTTGGGGGAGTCAAAAGTTATATGTAGGCTTTTGGCTGCACGGAGGGGTCACTGACCCAACTGCCACATTGCTCAAGTGTCAAATACATTACATTTCTCGTTTTTAAAAATTTTAAAGTTTTAAGACTTTAAAAAGACACTTTTTGTATAAGCGACTTATTTATTTCAACATTCTTTTTTTTTTTTTTCATATGTGAGTAATCTGATGCCAAAAGAGGTCATACACCCATCTAAAGACACAGTGCTACCTAGCAGGAGATACAGAGACTAAATTTCATGCCTCTCTTGACAAGATCCTGTGGCTTTTTAAAAATTATTCTTATTACTTTGCACTGATAGAAGTTTCAAAGAACTTGATGTAGGTTCAATTTGACTAAAATTGCCTTGATATATTAAAGTAATATAAAATAATATTTTTTTCAATTAAAAGAAAACAAAACACAAAAATGCCTTCAAAACTAAAGGGTGTATTAGCTAGCCACAGCAAATGCTACTTAATACAAACGATCTTATTCATAATGAAGAGGGCAGGAGAAGGAACAGGAAGTACAACTCTTTAAAGAAAATAAAATTCAAAGGACATTCACAAAAAATCTAATTTAATAATGGTAACGTTTCTGTTTGATTCCACTTTCACTACAGGCAAGGCTTTCTTTCTAAACAGTGTGTCCGAGTATCCCATTCTTTCCCTAGAGGACTTCCGAAAAGCCCAGAACTGTTGGTTGGCAGTTTGTCTCAGGGTTGGGGTTGTAAGCTTTAGAAAACAGCAATAATACGGGGCGCCTGGGTGGCGCAGTCGGTTGAGCGTCCGACTTCAGCCAGGTCACGATCTCGCGGTCCGTGAGTTCGAGCCCCGCGTCGGGCTCTGGGCTGATGGCTCGGAGCCTGGAGCCTGTTTCTGATTCTGTGTCTCCCTCTCTCTCTGCCCCTCCCCCGTTCATGCTCTGTCTCTCTCTGTCCCAAAAATAAATAAACGTTGAAAAAAAAAATTTAAAAAAAAAAGAAAACAGCAATAATAAAACAAAGCAGGGTATCCACTCAAGGTTGAATTCCAGATAAACAATAAATAAATTTTAGTATAACTATATACCATAAATATTGCATGGGGCATACCTATACTATTTATTATTTGTTTATCTGAAATTCAAAATTAACTGAGACTCCTGCATTTTATCTGATAATCAAAATGCGGTTGATGTGTCAGAGGGGAAAGGGGCCCACAAGCAATGACAGCTCAGTGCTGAGTCCGTAATTTCCTGGTTGTCTTGAAAAAGGATCCTTCTTTTCATTTCTATTTCATGGACTCCTCACTTTGTATTTCCTTCTCTTTCAGTTTGCCTACTGGCCCCTCTTTATAATAATAGGGAGGTAGAATATACAAAAGACATAGGTTGTTATTTCAGCTGAAGCCCTATTAATTTGTATCAATTTATAAAATATACATTATATAACACAAATTTAGTGTCGTTTTCTCCTCCAAGAAATAGAATTTCAATGTTATTCTCCATTTTTCCAATATAATGATGTTTAGAGAACCAGTTATTTTCCTTTCAATTTGATTGCCAAATTCACCTTAATGGTTACTAAATAAGTGGAATCCTCACACTGATACAATAATCTCTCTCCAGTTACCTTTTGCCACCATGAAAAGTTTTTATTTATGACCATACCCTCATCTGCCCTTTAGCCAACATTCAATCCATTTTATGTACATTCATGTCCATTCTGTTTTCCTCCTTTCGTAGACCTCAATCTTTCTACCAAGACCTTGATCTCTGATGTGGAACTTCGTCAAATGCTGTCTGAAAATGTAAGAGCACACTCTTCCCTGCATGGAGACAAAGCCAGAATCTTCCTTGAAAGGCAGGAGGGTGCTGAATGAATAAACATTGGCATTTTGTGGTGGGGTTCTCTGTCAGACCCAAGCGGCTCCAGATATAAAGTTTTGATTAGAAATTTCAAGAGGTGTTGTATGGAAGGGCATTATCGGTCTGTTGTCATGACTTCACAGATTACAATTATACTTTTTCAAACGACTTGTCAACGATTGAGGAAGAAGACAGGGCTGTCAGGCACTTTTGGCTAAGCACTGCCCAAGAGTGGACAATGGGAATGAAGAAATGTTTTTCTTCCTTTTTGTTCAGGAAAAAACAGTTGTGGTAAAGGTCTTAGGAATAGATCAATTTGACTTCTTCAACTTCTTTATCCTGACAGAGGCTTGGTGAACTGTAAATGAATGTTCAGTATTTTTAGAGAAACACTGAAGACTTTTAATGGCAACTTTAAGTTTAATGAGCAAACATACGCTTTGTATTCCAGTTTGCTGTGGGATGAATGCAACTTTTTAGAACCAAGTATAGATAAATATGCACTTTTTATATATCTAAAACAGGACCAGTTCTCTTTAAAGAGCCAAATAAAACTGGAAACACACAGAATATCAAGATTTTTATCCAGTGAAGTTTACAGTTACAAACTTCTTTAAACTCCATTAAAATAGGATTTAATTGTTCCCTAGCCTCCATTTTAGTGATAGAGTGGACAAATATGACTCTGCTTTAGCTGATAAAGGAAACAGGAAGCTGTGATGTAATCACCATCTCTTCTTTCCCTTCTCCACTGAGTCAGATTGAAATTTGGGAGAATATTTGAAATTAGTTTCTTGCATATTCAAAAAACCAAAACATTCAACATTCTTGCAAAAATTTGTGCATTTTATACGCATTTGCTGACGTCAATGTTTTTTAAACTTGCATACTGAAGTCCTTACTGTGGTCCGTGGGGCCCATGTGGTCTGGCCCTAGTCCGTCTCCCCTGTGTCAGGTCTCACTTGTCTGTCTGTACCGATCATGGTCACAGGCCATTCCTGGTTATTTGTCTTCCTTAGTCTAGCATTCTAAACTCTCTTCTGCTTCAGGGCCCTTGCATTCCCTGGGCTTGAAAGTCCCTTTTCCCTTCTCTGGTTTGCTTCTTCTCCTTCTTCAGGTATTCACTCAAATGGGTCTTCCTTGATGTGGCCATCACTGACCATGGAATCCGTGATTTGCCACAGCTTGTCTGTTTTATTTCATTTACAACCCTTCTTTAAAAAATTTTTTTTTATTCCAGTATAGTTAACAGACAGTGTCATATCAGTTTCAGGTGTACAATATAGTGATTCAACACTCCTATACATTACTCAGTGCTCATCAGGGTAAGTGCTCTCTTTGTCCCTTTTATCTATGTCACCGCTCCCACCCCCTCCCCCCAGCAACTACCAATCTGTTTTCTGTATTTAAGTCTGGGTTTTTTTGTTTGTTTGTTTGTTTGTCTCCTTTCCTCTTTATTTGTTCATTTGTTTTGTTTCTAAATTCCACGTATGAGTGCGATCACATGGTATTTGTCTTTGTCTTCACATACTTCTTCATGAGTGAATAATTACTATATGAATAACTTCTTTGTACAGTTATTTATCTGTTCACGCACTTGTTTCTATTTCCTTGTCAGCTTCTGGAAAAAGACCGCTTAGAGAGCAAGGACCCTGTCTGTCTTTATCATGGAACAAAGAGTGCTATACACAGTACATACTCAATATTTCTTATATAAATGCATTTCATCCTCTCCTTTTCTCTCTCCTTTTCCACTTTCTTTTTTTCCTTCTTTCCTTCCTTCCTTCCTTCCTTCTCTTCTCTCTGCCTCCCTTTCTCTCTCTCTCTGTTGTGTACTTTCTTCTACACAAAATGAATATAAATATATAATATGCAATACTTTATATATATGCAAATTGCTTGGTGCTATTAATATGCTTTAGAAATATTTACAGATCAGTTTATTTAGTTCTGACTTATATTTCAAAAATAGCTTTAAGGTATTGTATTGTATGAATGAATCATAATTTATTTAATCATTCTATAGTGAAGAACATTGAGATGGCTTAACAATTTTTTTAAATAAACAATCAATACTATCATAAATATCATTATATAGTCTTCTTTACTTATACATGCTTGTGTTTCTCTAAAGTAGAATCCTAGAAGTAGAAAAAATATTTTAAATTCTCTCCTGAAAGGTTTTACTAAGGATATAGGAACTTGCACATTTTTCTCATCTGTACCAAAGCTGGATATTTATAGCTTATAAAATATCTTTATCGGTTTTTGATGAAACATAAAATCTTATTTTTAAGTTGTCTTAGCCTGATTCTTAGTGAGGTTGAGATATGTCCATGTATTTATCGACTAATTATATTTCTTCCCTGAGTTGCTTTTTTTATTCTTTTCTCATTTTTCTATTGCACTGTTTTAGTTTTTTATTTTTTATATATTCCGATTATAAATATTTTGACTCTTGTATGTGTTGAAATTTTTTTCTAGTTTGTGACTTGTTTTTTATCTTTGGCAATAAGGTCCTTTAAAATACAAAAATGTACAAATTGGCCAAATACGTTAAATATTTCCTTCATGGATTTTGGCGTTTGTAATTGATTAGGAAAGCAATTTCCATTTTGAGACTATTAAAATATTCTCAATTTTTTTTCATATGTGTCATATTTAAAAATTTAAGCATTTGTCTTTCTACCTATCTGAAATATGCCTTCTGGTATGTTGTATGTGCATATGGAACTTAACTTTATATTTTCCAGATGGGTAGCCAATTTTGTGGTCATTTATGAAATAATTCATTTTCCTTAAATGATTAAAATTCTTAAAGCTCACATAGGCATTTACCTCTTTCTGAACTCTCTCTTCTCTTCCATTGATCTCTGCAAATATTTCTGCCACAAATGTACATTAAGTGTTGCTATAGCTTTATTTTATGTTATGATAATAAAATGCTGATAGTATGGAGGAGGCCTATATTTGATTATAAATTCTATCTCATGAAGACTTAAAGTACAAATGTACAAAAAGTACTAAATGCTCTATCCAAGTAAAGTTCAAAGATGACAAAAGTCAAAAGAATTGGGTCTGAAATTAAAAAAAAAAAAATCTTATCCTTGTGAGTCCAAACATATGAGAGCTGGGGAGAGGGAATATGTAAAAGCATGATTATTTATTTATTTATATTTATCTCATTGAAGAGAACAATATGATACGGATTAACTCTTGGAAATCATTTTTTAAAGTTTAAATACACTGTTTAAAAATTTAACAGGAGAATAGAAATGGATATATAACTTCCAGAACCTTAGATAAATAAAAGAAAAATGGAGAAAAAAGCTTGAACAATCCAACCAATGGCAGGAATGGGCAGGAATTATAAGAATAAGAAAGCAGGCTAAGTAAAACATCTAAAAAAATACTGCAGGAATAATCCCAGACAGATCTGTACCTCATGATAAATATTAATGGAGTAGGCAACAGTTACACATAGGGACCCTTGATACATCTGAAATATATATATATAAATATATTTATACATAAATATATATATATACACACACACATATATATACATACATATATACATATATATAGATATACACACACATACATATATGCATATATAGATATACACACATATACATATATACATACATATACATATAAATATGTGTGTGTGCGTGCGTGTGTGTGTGTATATATATATACATATATATATATATACACTCTATTCTATAAGAGTCCCACATTAAACAAAATTACAGGGAAAATGAAAATAAAAATGTTAAAAATATTTATAGACCATTACTTATACAGTATAATTTCTGGTGAAAAATTCTAACCAAAAAGCATTAAATGAGACAGAGGTATATTAGCACCCCATACCAAGAATATGTATGGTTACATGTCTTTATTCACCTAATAATATAACAGATTCAAAATATAAAGCAAAATGTGCTGCAAAAAAAAAAAAAAAGAAGAAATGGACAACCTACAATGAGTAAATTGTATCTTTTTCAGAAATAGACAAAATGAGTCAACAATATAAAGTAAATAACAATGAAGTGGATTTAAATAATGTTGTTTTCTAGAGCTATATCTATCTATCATCTATCTTATCTTTCATCTATCTGTTTGCACAAATAAACAGTGAAGTATATTACATTCAAATTTCAAAGGACCTTTCACAAATATTGCTGAATAAAAACAATGGGCAATTTGCAAGAAGATCTCTAAAAAATTCTAATACTCAAAAATAAGACAAGCTGTATATTTGATCATTAGATCGTAAATTTAGAAATAAACCACAAAAAAAAAATGCCCCATGTCACCAATAATCTAAGGGAACATATTAAAACAACATGCTACATAGCTCTTGTGTATAAAGATGAAAACACTATTGAGTAGGCAATTTTGAAAGGAATGACAAAAAGATTACTTGTGTATATCAACACCTGGGAGTTAAAGCGGAAGAAAAACCCAGAAAATACAACTTATCACCATAAATTATTTATTAGAAAACAAGAAGAGTGGAAAATATTTAATGTGTTCTGTGTAAGAAAAGAGAAAAAATAATGATCATAAACATAATTTTTCTTGAGGGCTTACTACATGCCAGCCACCCTCGCAAACCATTTATGAATAAATTTGAGACTTCAAAACAACTCTTCGAGGTAGGCAATTATTGCTATTTTGTACACAAGAAGTTGAACCACAAGAAGCTTAAGTGAGTTGCCTGAGGTCAAGCTGGGGAATATCAAGTTGGAAAAGTTGCACCGATTCTAACCCAGGACCTGATAAGAGGGAAACTCAACTGGGCTGCATATCATCCAATCCTAAAAGAGACCATCCAAACACACAGCAACTCACACAGCAAGCCGATGAAGTAGAAAAATAAAGACTATGCAAAAGTCAGCGTGAGGAATAAAAAACGGGTAAAATTACAGATATGTGCTAGAGTTTAATTTTTTTATGAGAATACTATACCCAACTTTACAGCAATAGATTTTATGATAAAATAGATGGTATAAAATATGAACGGATGGGAAAATAAAATAAAAAATGGACTCAAAAAAGATTTTTCAAATTTCTACATAGGCTAATATTTACAGGAGAAATTGAAAAAGTATCTTTGAAAATGGGTGGCCCAGAGTTTGGAGTGAGCATATTCATTTATTCAACAAATGTTGATTGATCCCTGTACAGAGTAGAGCTGTCTCTGCAGAATGCTGTGCCTCTATCAGCAAAGGTCAAGCAGGAGAGTCTTCTTGTCCTCCAACTGACCCTGGCTTCTACTTTTATGGCTACTCCTTTGAGTATCAAGATTCTCACCTTATTTTGTGGCATGTGCTGCTTTGTCAGTCCAGTGAATTCTTTGTACCCTTTCTCAGGGAAAAAAAAAAAAAGTTAAATGCATCCCATCACTTACACAAAAACATACGACCATAACACACAGGATTACAAAGAAAACCAATTATACTTCAGTATTTTCCAGTTATTGGGTCCTTGGGGATGGATTTCAAGTTAAGAATCTCATCAAAGTCACATCATCACCCTATTTTCATTTTAATTTTATGACCCTTAAGTTCCAGTTGACCTTTAGAGCTGTCCAAGCATCCTACATTTCCATAATCTACTTACTCTCCTATCCTTCTAGGTGACTGTTACCGATTCTCTACTCACCAAAAATCTCCCATGCCTGCTTCTAATGTTCACTCTCTGCTGTGGAAAATCCCCACTTTTTCTGTTTTTGTTTTGTTTTTGTTTTTGTTTTTGAGAAAAATGAAGACATTTGAAGAGAATATTCTCAAGATTTTACTACTGCATCTTGTTGCTTACATACTTCTGTGTCACAAACCTTAACTGTGCTTCTCTTATTGGAGATAAATTGTCCATGCTCCTAGCCTAAGCTATAGCTTCCAATTGTGTGTCACACACTTTTCCTCTTTCCTGCTCAAGGACATTTCTCTTGCGATTCTCCCTCCTCTCTTTTTCTACCACATCAGCAATTTCTCCCTTTCTTTTGGTAAATTCAAGTCAACAGAAAGCAAAACAAAGAAAAACAAAATTCTACTATCTTAAAAATTAATTCCCTTGCCCTCACTTCCCCTTCCAGTATCATCCAATTTTTGCTCTCATTTACGCCAAAATTCCTTGAAAGACTTGTACTTTCTCTCTCCCATCTAGCATCTCTTGTTTTCTGTTGAACATGTTTCAATAGAGATTTTATCTCCAACTACAGTGAAGCTGAGTCTATCAGGGTCACCAGTGACTTCCATATTGCTAAATCCAATTGTGAATTCTCAGCCCTCATTCTGATAGCACCCAGTAAAATTCCAGAAGCTACTATTGGCTGTTCAGGTGACCCCAAGATTTCAAGTGTATGTGAATGGTGCCTCTGGGGTTGTAGATCATAACAGCACATTCTTGGGCTTAATAGCAGTATTCCACACTTTTGATCCCTCTTCTCTCCTTGAAATGCATTTGTTTATTTGGACTTCATTACATAATCACCTCTGTGGTTTTCTCTTCCTTCTGAGACGACTCCACATCTGTCTTCTTTGCTTGTTCTGTCTTCTCTCCTTGACTTTAATTGCTCATTGTACCTGTATGGAAAAATGCAATGAAAATGACAAGTGTTTAGGAGGGAAGAAGAAGCAGAATTTAAAACACATTTTGAAGAGAATTCAATCGAACTTTATTACCAGCAAAGTGAAGAAAAAGTCAGTTTCCAACCCTGTTGCCTGGGTAGATTTTAATGTTAATTGTGGTGGACTGAATGTAGGTGTCTCCCCCAAAATTCATATGTTGAAGCCCCAACCCCCAATATGACTATGTTTGAAGATAGGGACTTGTGGAGGTAAGTAAGATTAAATGAGACTTAAAAGATTCAATAAGAGACAAGAGATTCAACAAGAGAGATTGTTCTCTCTCTCCTTTCCTCTATGTCACGTGACGACACAGTGAGAAGGTGGCCATCTTAGCAAACCACTAAGAGAGTTCTCATCAGAAACCAAACAGGTCAGAACCTTGAACTAGGACCTCTAGCCTCCGGAATTGTTAAAAAATGGATTTCTTTATTTCAGCCATGTAGTCTGTGATATTTTACCATGACAGTCCAAGCTAACGAAAACATTATCATACAAGGTACAGAAAATTGAATGGGGAGAGGAGGAGTGCAGACAGTTTTAAGAAGCAAAATAATGGGGGTGCCTGGGTGGCTCATTCAGTAAAGCGTCTGACTTTGGCTCAGGTCATGATCTCACAGTTTGTGAATTTGAGCCTTGCATCGGGTTCTGTGTTGACAGCTCGGAGCCTGGAGTCTGCTTCAGATTCTGTGTCTCCTTCCCTCTGTCCCTACCATGCTCATGCTCTGTCTCTCTCTGTCTCTCAATAATAAATAAAACATTAAAAAAGTTTTTTAAAAAAAACTGAAAAAAAAGAAGCAAAATAATAAACTGCAAAATACTACTTTCCCCCTTGGACCAGCTCTGTTGCCTGAAATTTCTCAATATGTTTGATGATTATTTTGTTCAAGACTTCTGTTTTTTTAATGTTATCTAAAAGGTGAAACAGAGTAAAAAAATCCATCATTGTTCTTTCACCTTTTATGTGGAATGAACTTCTCAGATGAACTGTGGTTGAATGGAACTGACAAGAGTTGATGGCAGAATGGGTCAGGAAGGTTAGTGATGGCATACAGCTAATGCCTAACACCACCTATAGGACAATGACAGGGTCACTCACAGAGTTTGAGGATACTTTGTAAATCAGGAAGCCCTCATTTTACTGAGGAGAAAGCTAAAGTCCAGAGTTGCAAAGAGATTTGTCCATGAATCCACATCGAGTAAAATGGATAGCACTTTACTCAGATGTCTTCACACATAAACCTTTCCACTAGAAGTCCTCAACATTTTTTATTGAAACTAATGACTTCCAAGCCCTACTTAAATGAATATCTGTGAAGGTATATTTTTATTTATTTATTTTTTTTTTTTTTAATTTTTTTTTCAACGTTTTTATTTATTTTTGGGACAGAGAGAGACAGAGCATGAACGGGCGAGGGGCAGAGAGAGAGGGAGACACAGAATCGGAAACAGGCTCCAGGCTCTGAGCCATCAGCCCAGAGCCTGACGCGGGGCTCGAAATCACGGACCGCAAGATCGTGACCTGGCTGAAGTCGGATGCTTAACCGACTGCGCCACCCAGGCGCCCCTGTAAAGGTATATTTTTGCAAAGTATTAAAATATTGGCTAGATTTTTGTGGTACTTTGTGTTTTTTTTAATTGAGAATTCATTTTTTAAGAAGAGGTTAAGGTTCACAGCAAAATTTGAGGGCATGCACATGATTTCCTATATAGCATAGTCTCCCCCATTAACAATATGCCCCACTAGAGGGATACGTTATTACAACTGGGGAACCTACATTGACACATCATAATATCATAATCTCCCCTCATCCCTAGTTTGCCTTCAGGTCCACTCTTGTTGGATATTCTATGGGTTTGGTTAAATATATAATGACATGTATCTATAATTACAGTATCAGAGTATATTTACTGCCCTAAGAATCCTCTATACTCTACCTATTCATCTCTTTCTCTATCCATCTTCCTCTGAACCCCTAGAAACTTCTAATCCTTTTACTGTCTCCATAGTTTTTCCCTTACCAGAATGTCATATAGTTGACACCATACAGTATGTAGCCTTTTCAGATTGATTTATATCACTTAGTAACCTTTGCATTTAAGGTTCCTCCACGTCTTTCCATGGCTTGGTAGCTCATTTCTTTTTAGTGCTAAATTATATATCATTGTCTGGATGTGCCACAGTTTATTGACCCAGTCACATACTAAAGGACATCTTGGTTGCTTCTAATTATTTGTAATTATGAATAAAGTTGCTTTAAACATTTGTGTGCAGGTTTTTTCAACAATGTAAAATTTCAGCTCCTTTAGGTAAACGCCAGGGAGTGTGATTGCTGAATCATGTGGTAAAAATATATTTAGTTTTGTAAGAAACTACCAGTTACCAAATGGTCTTCCAAAGTAGCCGTACCATTTTGCATTCCCATCAGCAATAAATGCAAGTTTCTCTTGCTCCACATGCTTGCCGACATTTTGGTATCAGTGTTTTGCATTTTAGCCATTCTAATAGGTCTTTAGTGGTGTCTTATTGTCATTATAACTTGCAGTTCCTTAATAACTTATGATGGAGAACATCTTTTCATATGCTTATTTATCATTTGTATACCTTCTTTGGTGAGGTATCTGTCCAGGTCTTCATTCCAATTTTAAAATCAAGTTGTCTCTTTTCTTATTGTTGAGTATTAAGAAGTCTTTGTATATTTTGATAACAGTCATTTATCAATATGTCTTTTACAAATTTAATCTCTCAGTCTGTGGCTTGTCTTCTCATTTTCTTGACATTCTCTTTTACAGAGCATGAGTTTTTAATTTTAATGAAGTCCAGATTATCAATTATTTCTTTCATGAATCACGCCTTTGGGGTTGTATCTAAAAAGTCATTGATATACCCAAGGTCATAGGTTTTCTGCTATGTTATCTTCTGAGAGTTTTATAGTTATGTGTTTTACATTTAGGTCTGTGATCCATTTTGAGTTACTATTTGTAAAGGGTATACCTCTGTGTCTAGATTCATTTTTTTAATGTATTCATTTTTAATTCATTTTAATTTATTTATTCTAAAAGAGAGAGAAAGAGAGAGCATGTATGAATGCAGGGGAGGGGCAGAAAGAGGAAGCAAGAGAATCCCAAGTAGGCTCTGTGCTGACAGGGCAGATCTCACAGTTTGTGAAACGCAATATTTCATTTTTTGGGAGGTACTAATATAAAGGGTGTAGTGTTTTTAATTTTAAATTCCATGTGTTCATTGCTGGTATATAGGTAAGTGGTTGTCTTTTGTGTACTAACCTTGTATTCTGTAAGCTTACTATGATCACTTATTAGTTCTGGGAGTGTTTTTGTCTTTCAAATTTTTTACATAGTTGATCATGTCATCTGTGAATTAAGATGGTTTTATTTTTCCCCTCAAACTGCATACATTTGCTTGTCTTATTTCATTATGTAGAATGTCTAGTATCATGTGAGAAAGGATATCCTTGCCTTTGACCTGATTTTACTGGGAAACCTTTGAGTTTATCACCATTAAGTATCATTAAGTATCATTAGCTGCATGATTTTTGTAAAGGGAGAAGTGTTCTATATTCTGATAATAGGTCTTAATCTGTTAGTCTGTGCTTCTGGACTGTGAACTTCACAAGTGTTTCTCAGTTGTTTCTTCCTCTTTAGGCAAAAGAAAACAGCTCGAGTGGGCTGGAATTGGGTATTTCTCTTTCTTAGGTCAGTTAGGTTTTGATTAAACCCCAGCAGGTTAGGTTCTGGGTAACTAGTTTCCCCTAAGGGCCGACCTCATTAAGAACAGAGTGGCTGGTGTATTTCACACTGGTTTCTTTTCTCTCCCTGTGCTGAAGCAGGAGAGCATTTTTCTTTGAGATTTGGTGTGGGATCCTGGTCAAACGTCTGGTGGTAAATCTTACAGTACTGTGATGTCTTTCTTGTGACTGGGTCCCGCCTGGAGCTTTTAATTCCCTTACTCGTCCATATTGAGCCTCCGGCAATTCATTAATCACAATTCAGGCTTTCCTAGCTGTCACTGGTTGCCTCCACAGTTAGCAGAGTCCTTGTCTTTACCTGTCTGTCCCTCCAACCTTGGGGGACAAGAGTTTGCCCTATATCTTCTTCTCTCTTACAGCTTTTTACTTGTTAGGAGGAAGTGGCAACTTCCAAGTTCTTGATGTGTGGACCAGAAACTGATCTTCCTTGACTAATATCTTTAAAGCCTTTTTAATTTTTATTTGACATATTTATTGGGCTGATCCATGCATACAAACAACGAAACAAAACAGAACAAAAAGCAATATGCATAATCCCCACTCAACGTCTTTTGAATTTCACACTTTGACAGCAGAGGCTAGTATTTAAACCCTGCCCCCGACATTTTACCTCCACGGATGAATACTATCAATACCTATCGAACGTAATAAGAATTGCTTTGAATTAAAACAACATCTATTTCACCACATTTGGTAGTCTTCTCTTGCTCTTGAATTTTTATTTCTTCAAGTTAATATGTAAAAGACACATCCCTAGGGAGGTATAGTACAAGAATGTTACTCCTTTGACTTGGGACGTCTTATTGATTCCTTCATTTTCTTCACTGTTGGGCCTGTGCCTGCCAATACAGCCCCCTGTAGAGAGATTTTTAAAAATTCCCAAATGTTTTGAAGAATGCTTTAGGATGTAACTTCTGCCAGAATCTAATTAGACAGGAAACCTGGATTTGGGGAGATATTCTTTGTAACTAGCTTTTTTTTTTCTTTACCCCTATTCTCAAAAGGAATCTTAAAAATATTGTCTTCATAATTACTCCTTCTCCTTATTTTTGGCCTTTTCTGTAATGGCTTAACAATTCTTCTAAACAATAAGAACAAATGTTATAAACAAACTCTTTCACAGGCGTTTTCTTCCTCACATCCTCCTTCTCTTCCTACACTCTGAATAAAACAAAGACTGAACTTCACAAAGCAGGTTTTCATGGAATAAACGCAGAAATCAGAAAGCTAATAAAAATAAGCCAGGGTCAATTTCTCACAGCTTATCAATACATTTAGCTTTTCAAAGTGACTCTTCTATCAGCTCTATGGGAAGCCCATCCCATTAGCAACAAGCTGGCCTGGTGGTGGAAGGCTGCTGACCATCCTGGCATTGATTCTGCCCACAAAAATATGCAGCAAGTCCAAATGGAATGTACCCTTTGGCCTTTAGCCTCCCCCTCTTCTCAAACCAAGAAGTATTGTTTGCACTGTGAGACCAGCTTTTCCACCAGCTAGAAGTGTTTGCAGCTTATTACTAAATGATCTTAGCACAGTTCCAGAAAATATGGAATTTCTTTTCTCATGAGCACAGAAAAAAAAAGCCTGAAATTGCTAGTCTTCAAAAAAAAATTAAAACTCCTAATATTCGCCTAGATTCTTTTCCTGACATTTTGTTTGATTTCAGAAGCATATTAGAACTTATGATCAGAATTACACGCATCTGAGAAGACACAGTGATTCTTAACCTACAGATTCTCGTGTGTTCATCATCTTCCGAAAGTGCACTTATTATCACTTTTAAAGTAAAGAAATGAATGAAAGTCGTTTGGAAATACTTGTAGAGTTTCCAACAACAGCATTGGTATGCGCAAATAAGGGACGTCCAGCAGTCAGAAGAGAGAGGTTTGTCTTCTGTAAAAATAGAGAACATAGATTGGTCTGTTACAAAAAAATACGTCTAAGAAAATAAACTCAGAGCGTAGGTAAAAACTTCCTGACTTTTCCTTTATGTATACACATCTAGATGATTGTTGGATAATGTGTGATTATCATGTTTAAAAGAACTGTCATCTTTACCCTGTGAATATTAGCTGACATAGCTACTTTATCCTTTTATAGCCAAGAAAACTAAATGATAAAATAGACAATTGTTGAAGTTAATGCCTAAAGTTGGAAGAGAATCAAAATAAACCTTTGTGTCTCTCTCAAACTTGTCTGTTGCTGCTGAACACTTAGCTTCCCATGATGGTAGTAATTTCAGAGTGCATGAGAGCACTGGGTGTTGCATGTAAGTGATGAATCATTGAATTCTACCCTTGAAACCAATACTGCACTGTATGTTAACTGACTAGGATGTAAATAAGAATTTGAAAAGAAAAAAAATAAAAATAAAAAGTGCATAAAAATAAAATTTCATTAAAAATGGCTAAAATACACAATGGAAGTGGGAAAAGAAGTAAAGCTAGAAAGTGTTAAAATGCCAAATGCGGTTTTCTTGGCTTAATCATCTCAGATTTCAGATCAAGAACTGAGATTTATTTAAGTCTCTTTTGTTGAGGCATAAGGATGCAGTTCTTGTCAGAAAATTGTTCACTTTTCTTGGCTGTAGTAACATTATAAATGCCGTACCAATACTGTGTTTCATCATAGTCTGCCAAAAAAAAGTGGCAATAAAGAGTTAACTAAATATATCCACATCTCAAAAGCATTTTAATTTGAATTTTAGAATAAGATTGTAGTTAATTCACTTTTAAATGCTGCAAACTTTCTTAATTATAAGAAGTAAAAATGGAATTTATATATGAAAAACTGTATGGTTTGCTAGAGAAAGAGAGAGACAGAGACAGATAGAAAGCACAGACTGAAAAATGACTGGTAATCTCTTTCAAATTTATTCAGAGACTGAGGGTGATGTCAAGGGTGAGGACCAGTGCTGGTCTATTTTTACGCACTACAGTTTACACGATCATGCGGCGTCAGGAGAAAAGAGACTGACCATTCAGTGTTGTCTCTTCTTTAATTCTTTAGTCTGAATTCTAGTGACATCTTATATGTTGTAACAAGAAACCAAATGCTCCTTGCTTTAATCCAGTGCTTTGTTCCCAAGGGAATGGAATACCTGGAACA
The DNA here is from genome assembly GCF_022079265.1 of Lynx rufus. Classification (NCBI taxonomy): domain Eukaryota; kingdom Metazoa; phylum Chordata; class Mammalia; order Carnivora; family Felidae; genus Lynx; species Lynx rufus. Next base: position 76,012,882 of record NW_025814834.1, read on the forward strand.
GATACTATTATTCAGAGAGTAAGAATTAGTAAACAAATATTTAAAAGTCTTCAAAGTGTTTCCATTCTCCAAAATGGTTAGAGTTTCAAAGGATCAAAAATTAAGTCTTCTTTTACTGGTTGGAGGTGATGGAAGAAGGTGAAAAGGAGTATAGGAACAAGCCAAATGCAAATACTTTTAAAAATCAGCTTTATTGATGTATAATTTACATAAAATAAAATTCACAAATTCAATTGTGCAATCCAATGAATTTTGAAATGTGTGTGGTTGTATAATCCCCACCACAGTCATGATACCAAATATTTCCTTCACTCTGATAAATCCCCTGGTGTTTCTTTGTCACCAACCCACTAACAACCTCTGGCAAGAACTAGTCTGTCTTCTATCTTTGCCCTGTTTGCATTTTGTATCAGTAATATCATAAAGCATGAAATCTTTTTTTCTTTTCTTTTCTTTTTTTTTTTTTTTTACTTAACATAATGTTTTGAAATTCATCCACATTGTTTTGCGTATCAGTAGACTTTTTTCTTTTCATGGTTGACTTGTATTCTATTATATGGACACTCAAGAAATTATTTATTCACCATTTGATAGACATAGGAGTTTTTGTCTATTATTAAGAAAACCTTTTGGAATATTTGTGTTCATGCCTCCGTGGGAACATATATTTTTATTGCTCTTGGGGAAATATCTAGAAGTGGGATGGATCATACAGTAAAAGAATATTTAATTTCAGAAGAAATTGACAAGTTAGTTTTTAAGATGGCTGTTACCATTTTGAATTCTCACAATGTCTTAGAGTTCCAGTTGTTCTCCATTTTCAACAATACTCAGTATGGTCAGTGTCTTTAATTTTAACCATTCAGGTGGGTGTATAGGAGTATCTTGTTCAGAGTACAATGTACATTTTTCTAACAAATAATTATGTTGACTTTTATGTGCGTATTTGCAACTCATTGGGATAGCATCTATTTAAATCATTTGCTCATTTTTGACTTTTTGTTCATTTTGTTTGATTATGTTTTTAAATATTTATGTATTTATTTTGAGAGAAAGAGAGATGAGCACCAGCAGGGGAGGGGCAGAGGGAGAGGAAGAGAGAGAATCCTAAGCAGGATCCATGCTGAGTGCAGAGCCCTATACGGGGCTCGATCTTACCACTGTATGATCATGACCTGAGCTGAAATTAAGAGTCAGGTACTTGGCTGACTGAGCTACCTAGGTGCCCCAAATTTTTGTTCATTTTAAAAATGAAGTTGTTTGCCTTCCTAATACAGAATTTTAAGAAGGCTTCACATATTCTGGATTGAAGTCTCTCTCTCTCTCTCTCTCTCTCTCTTTTAAGAGAGTAAGTTTATTTATTTTTTAAAAAATTTTGGTTCAAGTCCAGTGTATCAATTTTGTTTTTTTCTTGTATGGATTCAGCTTTTGGAATAATGTCTAGGAAACCATAGTTGCCCTGAGGTTATGAAGATGTTCTCCTCTCTTCCCTTCTGTTCGTTTTATAGATTCAGCTTTACATTTAGATCTGTGATCCATTTCAGGTTAGTTTTTGCAAGTGGTGTATGGAAAGGTAAAGTTTTATTTATTTTACATATAAATATCCAATCATTCTAGAACTATTTTTTAGAAGGCTACTTTTGTCCCTTGAGTTACCTTGGCACAGTTGATTCCATTGACTTATCTGTCTATTCTTTTATCAGTGCCACATTGATTACTATAGCTTAATTGTAGGTCTTGATATAGGATAGAGTAAGTCCTCCAACTTTGTCCTTTTTCAAAATTATTTTGGTTATCTTAAGTCTTTTCATTTCCAAGAAATTTTAGAATCAGCTTGTAATTTCCACCAAAAGCCCTGCTTGGATTTTGATTGAGATTGCATTGAAATCTATAAATCAATTTGTTTAGATTTTCTTTCTTTCCTTTCAGCAAAATCTTGTAGTTTTCAGTGCATAAGTATTATACATATCTAGTTAAATTTATCCCCAAATATTTAATCTAATGACATTTACCAAATCCAATTGTGTGTTTTTAATATATAGGAATAACATTAATTTTTTATATTGGCCTTGTTTGTATCTTATGACCTTGCTAATCTCATTTTTTACTGAATAAGGAATGTAGAAGAGGGATTTCAAGATTGGTTAATTCAGTATTATGTTATATGATCAAGGATCTGGATATTTTTCATAGCTCAGCTCTGCCGTCCTCATTATGTTAGCTTTTGACTTCAGGTTTATGTGGTCATAGCCATAAAATGACCGTGAAACCTCTAATTCTCACCCCAAAACACACAAAATCAAAGCCTACAGGAGAAAATCTTCTTCTGGTGTCTCTTTATAAGAGATTTACCAAATATTTTCTTCTCCTAAGGCTTTTCCACCAGAATTCCATTGCAAGCCCATTCTTGAACAACCGTGGTCAAGGAGACCAGATTCACCATGACTGGCTCTCAGTTTGAATCAAGACTCATCCATCCATGGATCTAGTAAAATGCCCAGCCTCCTTTAAGGGGACTGCCTTCCTTTAAGGGCATGTGACTGCCCCATACCCAACAAAATGAAGGGTTTTTTTCTTTGTTTTTTTGTTTGTTTGTTTGTTTGTTTGTTTGTTTGTTTTCACAAAGAATGGAAGTGAATGGCTAATGGGCCATCAGAAAGAAAGTTTTTCAGGTCTCTCATAACTTTAAGAATGATTTTATGTTACTTGGCAACAAAATGATAAAAAACAGTTATTTTGAACTTGACTTACATAACATCAGTGTTTTGAGACAGACATATGGGATATTATCCATATTCAGTCATGATAGTTCTACATTAGATCTCAATAGACAAGTCAATGAAACAGCAAGTCAAGTGCAGGCCTATGGCAACTACACACAGAAGGTAGAAAAAGCCTTTACTCCTCTGTGATAAGCTATTTTATTTAAGATTTTTCTCATTTATAAACCTAAGTTTAGTCTTATTTGAGTGAAACAATAGCAAAGGAAAAGCCGTGATTCATGTTATTTTTGGGTATTATAAATAATGGCAAAAATGACTGAGAGTATATCTACAATCTTAAAAAAAAGAAAAAAAAGACATTAAGGTAACCAAAAAGAAACTGGCCAAATAACACCCATGAAAAGAATGTAAAATAACAAAGCATTGGAAAATTGTTCATTGATCTCTTAAAATAGATATATGTGAAAATTCTGAGTCTCCAAAGGGCCTACTTAATTAAACATAAATTCAAAATAAGCGCTGAAGTGAGAATTCAGTTTTTTCAGTTTTCTTACTACAAAAGCACCGTCTTTTTGTGTCTGCGATTCTATTCATTGAACCCCCTCCTTCCTAAAAATATCTTATGTACAAAAACCTTTAGTATAACATTCCAGTTTTAAATGTTAAACTTTAAATTTGAAAGTTAAGATTCTAGCAGCATTATTAACAAATTCAACCATTTTGTGTTCAACTGGGAAATCCTTACATTTCTGCATGATAGTAACTTTAGAAAATGTTATTTTCTGATATCATATATGTAAGACATTTTAATACATTTCTGATATCATATATGTAAGACATTTTAGTACACACACAGGTACACAGTGTGTGTGTGTGTGTTTATTATACTGTAACCTCAGTGAGCACCCTGCAGAGTATAAATTCTGGCACACACACAAAATCTGAATATTAAAACATTTTAGCTTCTTAGGATTTGGGAGGAGTCTTTGGAAGCAGTCTTTGGAAGCATTCACCCACAGGTGGCTGGGGCAAAGCCATGGATGGCAGTCTCATCAGCTCTTCTGCCCAGTGTCTCCCAAGGGCCAGGGCTGAAGGAGCATGGGGACAATGTCACTACTTTGGAACGTGTATGCTGATAGACTCTTGATCTACCCAAGTCTTTTAACCCAGTAAACACTACACATATACTATCCCAGAGTGAACAAAGGCAGGGGGGTGAGGCCAGGGTATCTGGGTCCAAATGGCATCAGAGTGTTCCAGGACACTTGGGGGGGGGGCAGAGGGAGGGCTTTAGGACTGAGTAGAAATTCTGGAAGCTATAAACTCTGTTCCCAAAAAAAGGGAGGTGAGGGTTGAAGTTATTAACCAGAACATGAGAAGTTCGTATCTTTCTAATCCTTTCTCAGATTATCAGCCATTACATAGCTTTTCAATTTTCAGAGTAAAATATATACTCCATTAAATGAAAATTCTAGAGGGTGAAATTCTCTTTCTAAGAACAACTTGTGCATTTATTATTCTTCACATCAGAGAGTTTGGGAGCACATAGTCAGCACAAGATGCTGCGGAAGATAATGGGGATAAAATGACGAGTGGGACAGATTTTATTCTCTCCACTCTCCCTACCTACCCTGACTTTTTCCCTGCAGCTTGTAAATATGCACAATTTCCTTCTTAAAATGAAAAACCTCTCAAAACAATAGAAATGAAACTACATTGACTCCGCAATGCCCTTGGGCTACGGATCTCTGTCCCAATTAGTTGTAAGAAAGCGCCTCTGCCTTCACCATCCCAATTTATTTACCTCTCCACTAACTGTTCTTGCAAAAATGTGGAGTCATTTTCCAATCGCTACATCTAATGTTGTCTTTTTAGTTTTCCTTTAATTTGCTTATTTGAAGTGATAGACATGTCTGACTACTCTTTGTGGAACTCTTGACCTCCTTGGTTTCTGTGACTCTATTTTTCTTTTTAGATCATAGATTTCTGTGTACTCTTTTTCTAGTTTTTGTTCTTTGAAACTTTATGGCTTCATCAAGTGATCTGATGTCTGTCTTTCACACAGGGCTATAAGCATCATCTGTATTCTAATGTCCTCGTTTCTATGTATCTACCCAGATACCTTTCGTTTCTGCATGATAGTAACCCAATGTGCTGGACCTTGACAGCTGGAAATCTTAGTAACAACTGAAGCCCAAATGTCTTTTAGAATGTAACTAAATTCACCCAAATGAACTCACTGTATTACTCCTACTCCAAACCTCCTCTTTTTGTTTGTGACCAATATATCTGTTAATGACAGGACTCACTTGCCCAAAAGTTGGGAATCAACTTTAACTTTTACCTCATCCCATTAACTTTTTCAATCACCAAATCTAACAGAAACAGCCTTTTAACATAATGGTTTCCTGTTGATGTTGAATGTAGACTGCTTTTGTTGAAATCTTGGTTGTAATATCTCTATCTTTTGCAAGTTACTTAACCTCTCTGTGCTGATCTCCTCTTTAATATATGGATGATAACATGTGGAGAAACCATGTAAAGACAGATACCGATCTGATAATATAAATTAGCCGAGGGGGTGGAAATGAAGGGACGGTGATGGAGAGGACTATTAGCTTTTTCTTGATGTAGATATTTTTTCAATACTCGAAAAGAGTATGTTTATTTTGTAATTTAAGCAATTAATGAAGAAAAATTGAAAACAAAATTATTTAACTGGAAAGCCCTAAATCCAACAATCATTGTTTAAATCTCCAAAACCATTATTCTGAATGGCGATGATCAGAGTATCACACTCTCCTAATCTCCTGATTACTGATAACCATTGTCAATGGTAAGAGCTTCCTAAATCTCTCATTGGTACATATTGGTCATGTGTCCTTTACCTTAGTTTTCCTGAAGTCAGGAACAGTTTAACAGTGTTAAGCAATATTTGAGATCTGCCTGAAGCATATTGTTTGCTAAATATAGTGAGAATTAAAATTCCTCTATTAATTTCAGCTTCAGAGAAGTCTCTGAAATACCATGTTTTGCAGAAATCCTAAGAAAAGGGTATTTCTTAAAGTTTTAATCATTTAGGATTCTGTCTTTAAACATATGTATTTGCGAATTCGCACAGCAAATGTATTATAACTCTGGATATTAGCAAATGAGAAGATAGCAAGGCATAAGGAAAGAGCCGCACAGATATTAATGACAATTATAACAGCTCAACTGAATACATTAAGTAATATAATGCCCTATAGTGAATGTTTCTCTGCCAATAATGTTTATCATATTCAAATGGAACTTTCTTCTGCTTTGACCCTTTTTATAGCTTTATTACACAAAGTGTTAGCCTATATTAACCACTTACTAGATAAATATAGGAAAACTGCCTGTCACTTATCGGTTTATCCATTGTCATCTCAAATAGGGCTGAGTGGTCCGATTTCAAAGTGACAGCTGGTGGTGTCTCTTCCTGATACATGCTAATCCAGTTTTTATTATGGAAAAACTGCCTGTGCTTTCAGACAGCGAAAGGGAGTTACTAAATGTAATCACTAAGGAGGAACCTTGGGATCGCAAACATAAAAGACTAAAATGAACAGTTTTCTCATTACAGAATGGTTTCCTGATTAAATACAGATTAAGGGCAGGGAGAAATCATTTAGAGACCTAAATAGCATTCTCCGTTGTGTATATACACACAGAAGCACAGATACACACATCTTTAAATGGATACGGGTATAGAAGTGATGCACATAAAAATAGGTATAGCATCAGCATAGCGTCGTATATAGTGCTTTATGCCGTCACAGACTTTACTCTCCTTAATAAACTCATGAAATAATTTAAGAGTGTGTGGATCAATACCCATTCTTCAGGCTTGGTTTTTTTGAGTGGGGGCGTAAAAGACGCTATGGCCATTGGAACAAAGTGTGACTTTTACAAAGACCACTGCTATGATTTTATTGTATCACTGTAGTGTAGACCGACTTTGTTCCAGGGGAATGGAAGACTTCCATGACTGTTCCCTACAGAGGAAATGAAACGCTAGGAGAAAGCTATCACAAAAGACTTGGTGGCTAGTGCATCATAGCTGCATGATCGAGCCGACAGAAATTAGAATATTTAGTGCATATCCAGGCAGGCCTACCTTCCTCATACTCTACTTTGGGATCTTGATGCCATTTGTACTCTATAATAAACAGCTCTTTCGAATTTTAACTCCTAGCTGTCAATTGAAAAGGCCACCTAGCTATTTCATTATGCCCTAATTAATAATACACTTCAATAAAAATAATATCTTTACTCCATAATTTATCAGTGTGCTGAATATCTTGCCCAGTACTTATTGCCGGAATAAAACAAGCATCCTATTTGTGAGAGGACAGAGAAGCTGCTTAATTGACAGAAGAAGAGAGTGAAATCTAAAAGCAATGAGCTCCTTTCTTCAATCTCTATAGTTGTGGCCTTAATTATTTTGGACCTCAAATTGCAAATACAAACAACTGTGCTGGAGTTAGGTAGTTATGCCAACGGATGACCAGTTGCCAGCGCAATTAGCCATCTGACCTCATTTTGAAAATATAAGTGCTCACAGTTTCTATATCCTTGGTGCAGTTTGTGCCCACACATAATTCTGGGTGCAGAAATTGGCACAAAGGGCACAAGTCAAAGGTCTAGTGGGAAACTCTTTCAAAATCCAGCTGTCAGTGTCAACACACTCTTTTTTAGCCAGTCTGTAAATTCGGAAAGCACAAATAATCATGGCCAGAAACAAAGATTCATTCGAGAAGGCAAAACTCCTCCTGCCTGAAAGGGGGTGTCTTAGTCTGTTTGGGCTACTGAAAGAAAATACCAGAGACTGAGTAACTTGTAAACAGCAGGTGCTTCCTTCTTACAGTGCTGAAGGCCAGGAAGTCTGAGATCAAGGGACCGGCAGATTTTGTGCCTAGTGAGGACCCACTTCCTTGGTCATAGATACCACTTTCTTGCTCTGTCCTGGCTTGGTGGAAAGGACTACCTAGCTCACTGGAATCTATTTTATGAGGCCACAAGTCCCAGTCCTTTATTACCTAATCACTTCTCAAAAACCTCATATCCCAATTCCATTACCTGAGGGTCAGAATTTAAACCTGAATTTGGGAAGGTGGGGCACAAACATTCAGACCATAGAAGAATAAAGGTGGTTATAATTCTAAGTTCAAAGAAATATTAGTTGGGGTGCTTGGCTGTCTCATTTGGCAGAGCATGTGACTCAACCTCAGGGTCCTGAGTTCAAGCCTCCCATTGGGCATAGAGCTCATTAAAAAAAAAAAAAAAGAAAAAGTATTAGTCAAACGGTAGACAATGGATTCTCTAAATGGTCATTTCTTCTGTATATTTGATAACTTTTCATCAATCGTAACTAAGGAGAGCAAGACTTCAGAGACCCCTGTATCAATGCTCTATGATCAAAACCATTAGATGCTTTTCAAATATTGCCACTTTAACTGATCTATTAATAAAAGGAGGACTGGCAATAAAACTCCCTGTCCATTAACAATGATGAGAGGCTATGTTGTTGTTGTAAAAATTAGCTTTTTAATCTTTAATAGAAATAATGATGTTTGGCACCCATTTTATGTTTGTACTCTGCAGGGATCAAAAGTAATACTAATGCCAGAAATAGAGAAAAAAGGAAACATAACATGCATAAAATTATACACCTACTGCCCCACATTGATTCAGTTATGCTGTTGTAAAAGACTCAAGTGAGAGTTAATGATTCTATTTTGAGAATGTTGATACTATGTTCATGACAATAATGTATGAGATAATAAAACAAAAATAATGAGGTTTCCCTTCCAAATGCCCCATATTTTTGTTCTAACATTTGTAGACTATTGTCAGAATAATGAAACTAGTTAACACAGTGGAAAATATGTCAAAATTAAATTCATATTTAGGAACAGGGAAGAAAGAAACCAAGGATAGAATTGTAGAAATAGAAAATTAGTTTAAAGGACAAAAATAATGCTTTACAGAGTTTCTGATTTAAAATATCCTTGTATCTATCGATCATTTAGGAAGTATCTTATTTTGTTTGGATAGATTGGCCTGACCTTGTATGGACATCATCTACAATTCTGGACAAAGAATTGGAAGAACTAAATTCTAGTCCCTAGAGCAAAGTTCTTTATTATTATTATTTTTTTAAATTTTTTATTCATTTACTTTTTAATTTACATCCAAGTTAGTTAGCATATAGTGCAATAATGATTTCAGGAGTAGAATTCAGTGATTCATCCCCTGCATATACCCAGTGCTCATCCCAACAAATGTCTTACTTAATGCCCCCTGCCCATTTAGCCAATCCCCCCCACCCATGACCTCTCCAGTAAACTTCAGTTTGTTCTCTATATTTAAGAGTCTCTTATGTTTTGTCTCCCTCCCTGTTTTCATATTGGTTTTCTTCCCTTCCCTTATGATCATCTGTTTTATATCTTAAATTCCACATGTGAGTGAAGTCATATGGTATTTGCCTTTCTCTAACTGACTGACTTCGCTTTGCATAATACCCTCTAGTTCCATCCATGTTGTTCCAAATGGCAAGATTTCATTCTTTTTGATTGCTGAGTAATACTCCATTGTGTGTGTGTGTGTGTGTGTGTGTGTGTGTGTGTGTGTGTGTGACATCTTCTTTATCCATTCATCCATCGATGACATTTGGGTTCTTTCCATACTTTGGCTACTGTCGATAATGCTGCTATAAACATTGGAGCGCATGTGCCCCTTTGAAACAGCACACTTGTATCTTTTGGATAAATTTCTAGTAGTGCTATTGCTGGGTCATAGGGTAGTTCTACTTTTAGTTTTTTGAGGAACCTCCATACTGTTTTCAGAATGGTTGCACAAGTTTGCATTCCCACCAGCAGTCAAAAGGGTTCCTCTTTTTCCGCATCCTCACCAACATCTGTCATTGCCTGTGTGTTCATTTTATGCCATTCTGACAGGTGTGAGGTGGTATCTCATTGTGGTTTTAATTTGTATTTCCCCCGTGATGAGTGATATTGAGCATTTTTTCATGTGTCTGTTAGCCATCTGGATGTCTTCTTTGGAAAATTGTCTATTTATGTCCTTTGCCCATTTCTTCACTGCATTATTTGTTTTCTGGGTGTTGCATTTGATCAGTTCTTTATAGGTTTTGGATACTATAACCCTTTATCTGATATGTCATTTGCAAATATCTTCTCCCATTCTGTCAGTTGCCTTTTAGTTTTTTCTGATTGTTTCCTTTGATTTGCAGAAGTTTTTATCTTGATGAGGTCCCAACAGTTCATTTTTGCTTTTGTTTCCCTTGCCTCTGGAGACATATTGAATAAGCAGTTGCTTCGGCTGAGGTTGAAGAGGTTTTGCCTGCTTTCTCCTCTAGGATTTTGATGGCTTCTTGTCTTATGTTTAGGTCTTTCATCCATTTTGAGTTTATTTTTGTGTATGGTGTAAGAAAGTGATCCAGGTTCATTCTTCTGCATGTCTGTCCAGTTTTCCCAGCACCATTTGCTGAAGACACTGTCTTTATTCCATTGGATATTCTTTCCTGCTTTGTCAAAGATTAGTCAGCCATACATTTGTAGGTCAATTTCTGGGTTCTCTATTCTGTTCCGTTGATCTGTGTGTCTGATTTTTGTGCCAGTACCACACTTGATGATGATTACAGCTTTGTAAGAAGTCTGGGATTGTGATGCCTCCAGCTTTGGTTTCTTTTTCAGGATTGCTTTGGCTATTTTGGGTCTTTCTATACACCAACAATGAAGCAGCAGAAAGAGAAATCAAGGAATCGCTCCCATTTACAATTGCACCAAAAACCATAAAATACCTAGGCATAAACCTAACTAAAGAGGTGAAAAATCTACACACTGAAAGCCACAAAAAGCTCATGAAAGAAACTGAAGAAGATATACACACGCATACAAAAAGGAAAAATATTAGATGCTCATGGATTAGAAGTACAAATATTGTTAAAAATCTTGATATTACCCACAGCAATCTACATATTCAATGCAATTCCTGTCAAAAGGACACCAGCATTTTTTACAGAGCTAGAACAAGCAATCCTAAAATTTTATGGAACCAGAAAAGACCTAGAGAAAAATTCTCAATGACCATGAACCTCAGTTACCTCAGTGGTAAAATAGATCTTACAATGATCATTTTTTTTTCTTCTTCATAGCATGAATAACATTTGATAGATTAGTTTGTAATTTGCCAGTCATTTATTTTTGTATTTTTGCTAGTGATTTGTGATTGTTGTCTTTGACTTAAGCCTGCAGAAGTAGGAAAGTGCTGGTTAATAAAAGGCCTTGAAATCTAAACAACTCATTAACCCTCTTGGAGGTTCTATTTAAAAACGTATTCATAAAACTTAAAAAAAAAACAATTGCTGGGGGCACCTGGGTGGCTCAGTCTTTAAGCGTCCATGTCTTGATTTCAGCGTAGTAAGTCATGATCTTAAGGTTCCAGGAATTGAGCCCTGCAGTCAGGCTCTATTCTGATAGCACGGATCCATCTTGGGATTCTTTCTTTCCCTCTCTCTCTGCCTCTCCCCAGAACTCTCTCTCTCTCTCTGTCTCCCAAAATAAACATTTAAAAAATTGCTGGACATTTCTGCTTTGTGTCTTGTCATCACTCTAAACTCAAATGTCTTCTTTTCCTTTTATCTTCCCTGTCCCCGTTAATGAGTAGTATCTGGTCAGACTAAACTGAAGAATCCTCTAACCCTCTGTTTTCTTATCTGCCAATATCTAATCAGTTAAAAAGTCCGATTCTGGTTTATTTCAAAACCTCTTTCTTATGTGTTTTTTTTTCTTCTCCAATTTTACTATTAATACTCAAGCTCAGGATTAGAATAGAATAGAGAGAGAAAGATATATGATTTCACTCATATGTGGAATTTGAGAAGCTCAACAGATAAGCATAGGGGAGGGACGGTAAAATAAGATAACACAGAGGGAGGCAAAACAAAAGAGACTTAAATACAGAGAATAAACTGAAGGTTTCTGGAGGGGAGGTGGGTGGGAGATGGGTTAAATGGGAGATGGGCATTAAGAAGGGCACTTTTGGGGATGAGCATTAGGTGTCATATGTAAGAGATGAATCCCCGGGATTCTACTCCTGAAGCCATGACAACACTGTATGTTAACTAACCTGAATTTAAACAAACAAACAAACAAACAAAGAATAGATCAGTATTCTAAAAGGTTTTTTTTTATCCTTGATTTTTAATAAAGTACATAATCAACGTGAAACACTTAAACATTCAGAAGAAATAAACAAGTTACAAAATCCCAATGTTTTATCACCCAGAGTACACTGTTAGTATATTTGCACGAATAGCACTATTATATCTCCCTGATGAATTATCACATTGATTATAATTGGATGACCTTTCCCCAGCCCCCCAAATTGCTTTTGTCTTAAAGCCCAATTTGTCTCATACGAATATGTCATCCCAGCAGCTTTGGGTTAGTATTTCCTGGTTTTAGGTGTATCTTCTATAAAGAACATGGGGACAGATTTTAAAAATCAAATCTTAGAAATTTTGTCTTCAAAGGAAAGTTTTATCTTTTTACATGTATTAGGATAACTCATATATATAAATTATGGTTCTATGAGTTTTACTGATAATATTCTTTCTTTACTTATTTCTCTGCTAAATGCCTTATTGCATAATAGTTTTTTTTGTTTTTTGTTTTTTTTGCCTTCTCCCCACCCCACAAAGCCTTGTCCCTCCGCTCTTTTGAAAGTTATTCTTTCACTCTTACGGCCTTGGAGAGGTTACTAGTATTGTGTTTTAGCAGATACACCTTACCTTCTATGTCCCAAGGGCAAGTCTGTCTTCTTCAGACCAAATAATAATCAGCATATTTTAACTAAAACCTCTTCCTTACATTTGCATTTCCATGATACAATTGTCTTGTATTTCAGTTTCATCCTATCTTTAATCCCACAAATGTAAGTCATTATCATTATAATTGTTTTATTTTACATTATAAATGTTTGTTGAATGAATAAATGCAGTAGGATTTTGACTCCACAGTCAGGTTGAATATAAGTTGTGCTTTTGATTTCTCCTCATGGATGACTTTTTATTTTTCTGCCTAGGTGTTTTGGGCATAAATAATGTCCGAATCTTCCTTGACCTGTTAAGTTTATTTTTTATTTTTAATTATTTTTAACTTTTTAAGTATATTTATTTATTTTGAGAGAGAGAGAGAGAGTAGGGGAAGGGCAGAGAGAACGCAAGAGATAGAGAGAATTCCAAGCAGGCTCTGCAGTGCAGAGCCTGACGTGAGGCCCAAACTCATGAACCACGAGATCATGACCTGAGCCGAAATCAAGAGTAGGACACTCAACCCACTGAGCCACTCAGGTGCCCCATGAGCTATTTTTAGAATCATACAAAAAAATATCATGCTGAACCTAATTATTTTAGACTTTCTTTTTTTTAATTTAATAATGCTCAGATTCAACTATATTGTTTCATGCCAATGTAGTTAAGTCATTTTAACAACTATATAATATTCTAATAAATTTATATGTCTATCCTTCTCTGATGAACATTTCTGATGACTTCTAAGTTTTTGCTATTGTGAACAATGCTTCTATGAACATCCTTATACCTGTCTTGTCTTCCTTTGTTTATATTATTTTTGAATTTAATTTTAAAATTTTACCTTATGACTCAAGTATTTATCATTGTATCATTTTTGTAATTTTTATTTTTACAATTAAATTCTTACCCAATAGTGTCATATATTTCACTTGATAATGCCAGCTGTTATAATTTGTGGATAGTCTAAATTTTCTTCGATATTAAGTGATTCTGTAGTGAACATCTTTGTACTTAGAATTTTTCCTCTGTGGGAGGATTCTGTTATGATGCATATGAATTACTGGCATCGAGACGGAGATTACAAATAATACACATATGCTAAGATTATATTCTAAGAGTATATGATATAAATGGTACGGTCTCCACTGTACTATTAGAATGTCCCTTTGTCAGCTGTTATGACAATGGTGACACTACGGTATTGAAACCATAATGACATCTAATACAATGCAGTTGGTAATATTTTGCTTTGAATCAACTCTGGATGAATTCAGTTTGGAGGCAGTAAGTACTATTGATCCAACAAATGCTGAATGGAATTCAATTTGAAACACTAAGCTTCCCTAAATAAAAGTATATAGCTTGTGAGTTGGAAATGGCTCAAAGTTCTTTAGAGCACACCTAATTTAAGTGCTTATTTGACTTAAGATCTGAGTATGCATGCTGTAAAAGGGATGTATAATTAACTTGATTTAGAATCACATATACTAGGATAGATAGGGCCATGAACAACGATTTTTTGCTAACTTTAAAAGCCCTGACTCTTCATTTCATCTCATTGACTCACTTTCCTCTCGGCAATACCTTGTCACTATTTCAAAGCATATCAGAGAGAACTACCAACGTATTCTACTTATTTAACACCTTCATTCCTAACCTTCATTCTTAACTAAGTCACAAATTGACAGAACTGCTCCATCTGTCTTAGATATTTGTAATGGCATCATGCTTACTATAAAATTACAGCTTCCCTTACAGATAATTAGTTAGTTTATCCTATCCAATTGCCACTATTCAGAACTGGAGGGATGTTATTTCCTAAACTTTACTAGAGACTGTATAGACACAATAACAAAAGAGAGGAAAATGAAGAAGATGGTCAGAGCAACAATGTAGATTTCCTTTCCAAAGTCTTCCTTGGGAAAAGTTTGTATTAGTTCTGGATCACTCCGTGCCCATGCTGGTCAAAGGCCATATGGTGGTTAAAAACCTTAGATACCTTTTATAGATATCTTACTTCTGGAGTTAGCCACGTTCCTAGTTAAAGAATTAAACTCTCCTATATCTGGAAACTATTTCTTAAAAAAAACTATCACTTTTATATTGTGGAAACTATCAACTATCAATTTTATATTGTGTAAAAAATTTAGGGGTAAACTACAAAGATATAATAAAACTAGCATAGATCATATTCAAACCACTCTATATCAAAATTCTTATAAATCGGAAATTGTCTACTAAGAGAGGCAAACTGTTTAAAATCTGTCACCATGTAATAAAATACATAACTGCATACGGATAAAAAGCATAGAGCACTGCAGTAATGTGTACCTTGCAACCATTTTTCTTCTATTAAAATGGCAAATGTAAAATTTTCGTGTTAAAGAGAAATTTCAAATTTTTAGGAATAATTTTATAAATCACATATTTTAATCATTTACAATGTGGAAAAAAATTAGGTAGGTTGAAAATAAAAATTTCACAATAATGACATTCAATACTACATGCAAAATATTTGAATAAAATAGTTATTAGCATTATTCCAAATACTATATTTTGTTCTCAGCACAACACATATCTTTGCATAATTATAATTCTGCTGAGAAGCAGGAACCAAGTTGTACAACCTCAGTTTACGGAAATACAGCAAGAAAATTATTAACATAAATAAAGCTGTCAGTAATGTGTCATGCAGTTAGAGAGATGAAAGCTAAGGTTAAGAAATTTTTTAGTGTCTGAAGCATTTTTTTTAAATGAGAATTATCATTAAAGTTGTGAGCAATTTTATACAACCTGAGCACAATCTGAGACTCAAGATTAATTGAAAAGTTATGTACCTTATAGCATTGTTTTCAACGTAAAAATATTCTCAGTATGGTGAAATGAAACAGCGAATTTTTAAATGGGTTAAATATGAAATAGTAGAAAGTGAAAAATTGAGACAGGGAACCCCTTCATTGTTCATACGACTCCAAATCTGCACACATGTTCTTATCATTGTGGTGGGCAATTATGCCATTTCAACAATTCCTGATAATATTCTCATTTGGTGGATTTAAGTCAACACCTTAATATTATTTGAGCATAATTTTGATGGTATCATACAAAATGATTTTAGGTTAGATTTGGGTAGAAAATAGCCAGGGCCCATTTGGCTGCTACTTCTCTTGGAAGAGAAAAAAAATAAAAGCTTTATCTTAATTAAAGTTTAATTAAGGATCACGTTTGGCAGTACTTTTCACACCGATCTACACCAGCAGATTTTCTAGGGCTTAACTTTATCGTGCAGAAAATCCTCTTTTATTACTCCCAACCTGTTGTAAAAGCTGTTGGCACAGAGCGGTGGTTGCTTCATTCAGACGCCTTGTTTGCCACTGGAAATATCCCAAGTCTCTAGAGATAGCACCACAGTGGTTCAATTTAATATCTGTCCTATCACTACAAGACTCCAGCTCATTATTAATGATACTATTCATTAATTTCTTGTTGGGCTGATGTTGTTATTTATTAAAATATTAAAGAATGCCCCTGGGATACATGCATAATGAGGGACACCTCAGTTTCATGAGCGGCACCAGCTGAAGGAATGAATGAACACACCACAGATTTACCCACCCTGTGCCACACTATTCCTCCCTCATTAGTCCTGCTACATCTCTGAGTGACACTGTAAATTCATTTTGTGCTCTGTCCAATCAGAGCTTAATACAAATGCAGGGCCCTTTTTTTAATGAGCCATTCCTATGCAAAATGAATTGACTAGTGTCTAACTCATCTAATCTGCCTGTATTTTGGGGAAGAACTAAATTGCCTGTATTTATATAGGAGATAAATAAAAGTTGACAGATTTTTTTCCTTTTCAGTCCTGCATTTGGAAAATTTCAACATAATAAATTCTCCATCTTAAGAACCTGCCACCTTAGTTAACTAAATCCCAGCATGACATTTAAACATGTGATCGTCGTATTTAAAAAAGCCTAAACAAGCAGTTTGTACACGGCAGTGGTCATTTGATGTGTGTTTGCACATGCATTCAGGTGCAGCCTACAGAAATTCTAAGGATGCTTGATGTATTTGCTCACCCTTTTAATACATGGGTATTTCAAGACATCCTTTGAGTGTGCGCAAATGTGTACGGTAATAGAAAAGAGGAAATACGTGAAATGTTATAACCATTTTCAATGATTTGGGGAATAAATAATATTAAAATATTTTGATTAGAGAAGAAAAATCTTATTATTTGATTCTCTTGCTGGTCACTGAATGCACAGAGTGAAATCTGCATAACAATTGAGGTAGCATCTGAAGGTAAAGTTTTAATTTGTTCTATAGGGTTGTTATTTTCTCTCCTGTGCAAATAATTACTCTGGTGAAGAAATACCACACTGTTTTGAGGGGATTAACTGGGCATAATTGCAGCCTGTTTTGATCCCTCTTTTAATAATGGATTCTTTCAATCTATATCTAGTACAGCAGCTTTGTAGGGATAGTTTAAAAGCTTTTATAGATGCCTATGCAATCTATATAATGTAAATTTATACCTGTTTGTTTCTGACTAAAATAAAGGCATTACACTTGGATAGTCGCATCAAAGGTGCATATTGCAAATCTTAACCCATCTTTGCCTAAAACAGTGAATTGTGGCAGTTTTAATCCCATCCCATAGTTTATATTTCAATATGCATACTTTCTAGATCATAGTCTGTTCAAAGTAGAGTTAATTGTCTGTTTTATTTGGAAATATTAAGTCGTTTCAGGAAATAATTTTCCCTGGCCAATGTTTAGGTGTTCAAAAATCATTTGCAAAAATAAAGTATGATGAATCAGCTGCAAAATATTTCATTTGTCTAAATTTGTGAATCTTGAACTGTTAGTGACGTGTGTTCAGCATTGAAGTACATTTGCTTCACAACAGTGGCTTAGAAGTTACTGATTTTTAGGCCATATTTTTTTTTTCCAAATCCTGATCAAGATATGTTTTAATTTATTGGTATTGGTCATGTTCACGAAGAGCACAGAGTTTATTTTCTTCAAAGCAAAATAAATCATAATGACCAAATGTGTTTGGTTCTCATAACCACAAATCAAAAATGATTTGAGGACACCTCAGTCCTGAAAAAAGAGAAATAAGAGATGCATCATATTAAATAAAAATAAAGGTTGGGAAGATGGAGATTGAGAGAAGCAATGATCAGATTTAACAAAACCATGAGAATGCAAGGAGGAAGTGCTGCTTTATTGTTATTATTTTACATGATTTCTGATAAATGAAACTGAGGTGATTTTGGAAGGATGTTTTACATCAAAGCAAATGATAATAAAATAGAAAACAATGTTTTTTACCGTAATTCCTCTTAGGAAGTCAGCTGCATTCTTTTTGGAGGCAAATGCTTCCATAAACACCTTTGGGGTGGCAGATAAAACAAAGAGGGCCTCAGGTGAGGGAAGAAACCTTCCTAGAGAGATCTAAGTTGGAAGGTAGTAGTAGGGAGGGGGGAAACGTGTTTGTTTCTTTGAGGAGAGAGCTGGCGGGCAAACGTGATAGAAAGGCTGGCTGCCAGGTGGCTATGCTTTGCACCTGTCCTCCCAAGCTTGGTAGAGACCACTAAAATCAATAATCATGCTTGGTGGCCGGGGATTTTAGAGTGGACTCAGTGAAAAGCTCTTCAGACAATGGCGTCATAGTTAGGCAGATGTGGAAATGCTGAGGTCGAGAGGAAATGTGGCACCCTGGGTTGGACCAAAAGTAACAAATTGGTTTTGGGATGGGAAGCTCTCAGCCAACAGCAGGACAACACACACATTTCTACGCGTAGAGCTCGAAGGACTCAGTCCCATAGATATTTTTCAGCCCAACAAGACCTCTTATTTACAGATAATGAAAAACACACTAGGAAGGCCAATGGCACACCTAGTTACACGCTGATTAGTGTAGTTAGTGTAACTTCCACCCTACTATGTTTGCCTAGGATGGTTTCACGCTTGTAATGGTAAGAAATAGTATAGGATGAAACGATACAGTGTAGAAGGTCTGGGGTAAGATTATGCATAAACATATATATATATAGTAGGCAACACAGTTTGGGACAACGCGATTCCAGGATTTACTTAAACAGGTAAGATTAACATAATAGGAAGTCCTTAGACATTATGACAAAAATTGCTTTGAATCATTGTCAGAGAAAAATACTTTGTATGTATCGAGCGGTGGTACGATAATCTTTGATTCTTATGCCTCTTTGATTACTTTATGCAGGAAAACACTCATTTACTGCACCACATATTTAAATTTTTGAAAGATTAAATGATAAAGGCAAGGTTCTTCATGAGTTACAAGGCAAAGAAACATAACTTCTTCCTGAGATTACCTTTAAAATAAAAAGTTAAGTGTCTACTTAGTGCCATATTATTATCATTAAGTGACTATAGTTAGATTTTGACAGTCATGTCTTAGAATTCACAAAGTGAAATATCTTGATGTTTCTTTTACAATGTGATCTTAGTTTTTGGATTAAGAAGCAGGAGTGAAACGTACTGCTTGTTTAAGTTAACTAGTCAAAATTTTTCTTAACTTTCAGAGAGCCAATTTAATGTAAATATATAAATAAATATAAACAGAAAATATAAAAATAAAATGTAAAAAGAGAATATTCCACATGCCATTATTTAATGTCCTTTTATATAGTCAAAAGAGACTACATTGACAACCAATATAGTCACATCAAATTGTGACCTTATCTGTGACAAAATGAGCTTATTTGACAGATCAAACTGTGAATTGTCTCTTCATCTCATGTTATTATATCATTTTTGGCAACCAGTCATTATTATTTTATTATCTTTCATTTACTAAGTTAGCATTTATATTCTCTAAAATGATTCATGGTACATAATAAAAACTGAAACCAAAGTATATTTTAGAACAATTTCTTTTCTGAATTCATGTTTTGACTCATATGTTTGATTTTTCAACTGCCAGGATGTTAAACTTAATAAAAGAATATCTTGAAGTTCTAGAGTTGTTTGCTTGTAAAAATTTTTAAAGAGATTATATACATGTATATGTAAAAATGCTGCCCCTAAGCTGAGCCATGCTTTTTGCAAGCATCAGCTTGGAGTGGATATGACCACTTCCATTTCCCAGAAAATAACCAAAAGACATAAAAATAATATTTGTGCCATAGCATTACAGAAGAGTATTGCCTTGTCAAGATCTGACTCCAAAGCTGGGGTCTGGTACCAAGAGTTCTGTCTCTGACCATTGCACCAAGCTCCTGGGTGTGGGAGGGTATGGTAGTCCATGATCACAACTTTGAACCTTAGGGATACAACTTAAACTCCATCAGCTCAGTCATTTCCTATAACCCATGAAGAGGTTGTTACTTTTTAATTATTTTTTTTTATTACTTATGGGCATTCAAAGGGCAGCAGTAATGAGCTTCTTAAACAATGTAAAGAAATGCTTTCTTTACTTAAACCTATGAATTTTAAGAATTTTTCTATGACTTGGTGAGCTAGTTTGTATTCACAATAGCCAGCCAATTTATTGCTTATTCTTTGTCATAAATCCTAATTAAGGAACATTAATCTCTTAGGAGTCTGTGAGATGGATGGGTAGATTAGAGGGGAAATACAAACAGACACACACACATATAAATATAAACAAGATTTTATACATATATGTGTGTATACACACACACACACACACACACTCACTCTTCAAATATGCTTACCCATCTCATTTTGAATCTTTACAATTATTTTTTGATTACAAGTAAGTTAGGTCCATTTCCGGTTAGGCTGTAGAAAGTTACAGCAAACTTACAATTCACCAACTAGAGAAAAACAGATAAACTACAATACCATATATGTGGAAGGGCAGGGGAAAGCTGTGGCTATAAGAAAACTAAAGGGACAACTTCCACAGAGGAATGAGTTTTCCTGGATAAATGGATATTTGGGGCTGTTATTTTTATTGGTTGCATTTGTCATATTGGGCACAAGTGAAATAATTGGGAAGAAGGTGGGTCTCCCTTAGCTGAGAAGAAAGAAGAAACTGGTGATATTTTAATGAGCATGCAGGCCAGTGTGACCTACAGGAATCTCAGGAATCCTAAACTCCCTTATGGTGTCCCCACGCGCCCCCTCCGCAACCCCCCCCCCCCCCCCGCCATGATCAGTTTTCCTTTAAGGATGTTGCTGGGGTAAGGGCCAGAGAGGCTGGGCTGGAAAGGCAGAGGTAAAACTTTTCCACAGAGTATGATACTTAGGAGACAGTCATTCTGGCTAAAATGACTAGCAATAAACACAAGAACGTTCTTGTCCATTTTAACATGAAGTAAAATGATACTAAATAAAGCTGCAAACCAGTCTCAATACAGGAACACAATTCAGTTCTTGATTATATTAAAGCAATCAGCCTCACCCTGCTTGCCTAATGAGGAGAGCATATTTTTGGAGAGGGGGATATATGTATATGTGTGTATGTGTGTGTGTGTGTATAATATATAATTATCTAACATTTTTAAAATACAGAATTTGTGGCACAAAATTAAATTATGAGTTAGGGGAAGCTGCAGAAAAAAATGACTCATAATGGAGAAAAAAATATTCAGTGGAAGCAAGGACACGTGATAGAAATGTTGCAATAAGCAGACAAGTATTTTGAAATAGCTGTCATAAGTACATTATAGAAAATCTTTTTAAAAAGATGGAAAAATGAAGGAATGATGGAAAAATTCAAGAGTTTTAAAAGTAAAATAAAAGAACTTTCTGATATTCTAGGAGTGAAAGATACAACGTTTGAAATGGCTTACAATAGCTGAATGCAGCAGACAAAATGCTCAAGAAATTAAAAAAGAAATTCAATCTGAAGCACAGAGAGAAAACAAAGAACTTAAAAATGGAGCAGAATGTGAGAGACACGTGGAACACTGTCAAATCATCTAACATATGTGAAATTAGAAACCCAAAAAAAGGAGGAAATAAAGAAGAGATCAGGAGCAATTTTGATGAGATAGTTACCAAGAATTTCTTTGAAACTAACATTAAAATTCAACGTACATATTTAAGAAGTTTAGCAAACCCTAAGTAAGATAAACACAAAGAAAGCCACACTTAGGCACATTGTAGTCAAATTTCTGAAAATCAAAGATAAACAGAACATCTTAAAAGCAGCCAGAAAAAAGATACAATATGCTCAGGGAGCAACCATAAGATTGAAGGCTGATTTCTAAATAGAAACTATAGAAGCCAAAACTACAATGAAATAGCAGCTTTAAAGTTCTGGGGCAAATAATTGACAACTTTGAAACCACTCAAGATATTAATGGTCCATTGAAAACATCACTGACAAATAAAACCAAATAAAGATATTTTAAGAAAATTTAAAAACGAGAGAATTCTTTGCTAAAAAGTCCACAGTATAAGAAAGAGTAAAGCACAATTTTCAGATTGAAAAGGAATACTTTAGGTAAAAGCATGGGCCTACAGGAAGAAATAGAGGAATATTTGGTTAAACATAAGAGAGCTTCTTAAAAAATTGAAGAAATTATGTAAAACAACAAAATAATGATGTACTGTGGGGTGATAACATATACAGATGTAAAATATAATAACCAACAGCACAAAATGCAAGAGGAGAGAACAAATAGAAATACGCTATTGCCAGATTCTTACATTATTCATGAAGTGATAAAATACTAATTTGATGTAGATTCTAATTAGTTAAAGATGCATATTGTAATCTCTAGAGTGGCTAATTAACAATGCAAAAAGTTGTAACCAAAAGCCAGTAGAGGATTTAAAATGGAATTCCAAAAAATTAGTGGTTAGCCCAAAAGAAAGCAACAAAAGGAGAAAAAAACAGCCAAGAATGAATGGGCAAATACAAGACAAATAGCAGAATAAATTAAAATTCACCTATACAAGTAATAACATCAAGTCTTGAAGAAAAAAAAAAAAAGCCTCATCGAAAGACTTTGTCAGGCAGTGTAAAATAAGTCCTAAATGCTAGTGTATATAATACATATATGAAGGCAAAAAAGATGGAAAGACCTATATTTCACTATATTTATAATGGATAAAGTAGATTTATGAAAGAGAATTTTCAGAGACGGCACAGGACATTGCAAAGTGGCCGTGGAAAGCCTAATGAAACTAAATGCATACGCAACTCATCGCTTAATTACAGAATATAGAAAAGCAGAAGTGGATACGTAAACAAACAAAAAAAGAGAAATAGACAAATCCACAATCACAGTTGAAGATTCAGAATCTCTTTCAGTAATTTTGAGAACAAACATAAACCTGATCAGTTAGAGAAGTTATGGAAAATGTGAACAATGTTAACTGCATTGAGCTGATTAACATTTGCAGAACTCTATACCCAGCCACTGCAGAATACACAAACATAGAGCATTTTCATTAAAATTGAACTACAATGCAAGTGTCAGACAATTTGTTGAATAGTGTCTACAGAGAATGACCCCAAAGTGCTCCTACATGCCGGGAGCGAAGGGCACTGGGAAGAGGACAGTGATTGGCCAGCCTATCCCATCATCCACAGGTATTCCTCATATTTCAGATGAAACTAGGCTGTTTCAGGTAGTTTCACCACTGTAGTCTCTTTGTGCCTGTCTTTAGGCAGAAATACTTGCAGCCTCAAGGGGTGCCTGGGTGGCTCTGTCGGTTGAGCCTCCGACTTCAGCTCAGGTCATGATCTCATGGTCCATGAGTTCGAGCCCCACGTCAGGCTCTGTGCTGACAACTCAGAGCCTGGAGCCTGATTCAGACTCTGTGTCTCCCTCTCTCTCTGCCCCGTCCTACGACTGCTCTGTCTCTTTCTCTCAAAAATAAATAAACGTTAAAAAAAAAAAAAAAGAAATACTTGCAGATTCCAAAGGAGTCACACCCCATTTTACTTACTTCTGGACGTTTTTAATCTACACAACCTCGTCCTTACTCTCAATTTTTGCCTGAAAAATGTGAGAACACAGCTTATATTTTCCCTTCATTAGGAAGATTCCCTTGTCACTCAATGTTATGATGCTCTGTTGTGTGTTTTCAAAATAACTTGAGAATGGATAAAAAAAACAAGACCCATCTATTTGCTGTCTACAAGAGACTCATTTCAGACCTGAGGACACCTTTAGATTGAGAGTGAGGGGATGGAGAACTATTTATCATGCTACTGGAAGCCAAAAGAAAGCTGGAGTAGCCATACTTATATCAGACAAACTAGACTTTAAATTAAAGGCTGTAACAAGAGATGAAGAAGGACATTATATAATAATTACAGGGTCTCTCCATCAGGAAGAGCTAACAATTATAAATGTCTATGCGCCGAATACCGGAGCCCCCAAATATATAAAACAATTACTCATAAACATAAGCAACCTTATTGATAAGAATGTGGTAATTGCAGGGGACTTTAACACTCCACTTACAGAAATGGATAGATCATCTAGACACACGGTCAATAAAGAAACAAGGGCCCTGAAGGATACATTGGATCAGATGGACTTGACAGATGTATTTAGAACTCTGCATCCCAGAGCAACAGAATATACTTTCTTCTCGAGTGCACATGGAACGTTCTCCAAGATAGATCATATACTGGGTCACAAAATAACTTGAGCTTATGCCTAACATAGTTTTTATTACATTATGTTTCATTATTACCTTTCTGACACCCAGTTTAAACAAACTTACAGATTTTGTCTTGTCTTGAGGACAGGAATGTCTTGAGAACAGGAACTACATTCTTAACATTGTATTTACAATGCCCGATACAATAAATAATTTTTGAAAAATGAAATAATTAAGAATAAATAAAGGTATTTCTGAGTATCAATACACACACAGCAACAGTGTTATCAGAAATAATAGTTTCTTTGTCTTACCTTTTTAGTCTTTCCTTGTTCTCTTGAGCAGCAATATTTTTTTTAAATGGTAAAGATAGACATTTTTACAAAAATGACTCTGCAGAACATACACCTCAACCGTTTTTTATGATTTCTATTTGAACTAGTAATGTGCTGAGAAACATTATCCCTCCTCCTTCATCTGGTCAAATATTGATTGAGAGTTGGATATGTGCTACACATTGGCATGGCTGGGTGAGGGGATTAAAAATAAATCAGAAAAATTTGTGATCCCTTATGATATTATAATCAATAATTGATATAACACACGTATATCAATAACCTTCTTATAATGTAAATAATTAAATGTCATTAGGTATAAAGAAGTGCTATGGGAGTGCCGATAAAGGAGGGATCTAATTAATTACTTGGGTGTTGTGTGGTCAAGGAAAGCTTCGTGTAGAGATGTACATTTGACAGGCCCCTTGCAGAATGAGTAGGATGCGGGCACTGTGAGATAAGGAGGAAGGACATTCACGGTGGAAGAACTGTTTGAACAAAAGCACAGAGATGGCAAGGCAAAATGTGTGAAAGGGAAGATTTTCAATTGCTTGGATTACAGGGTGCAGGGAGTTCCTTGAAAGGAAGGTTGGAACATGCAATTGATATTAGCGTTACCAGCCTGGATTTCATTATGCTTGTAGGTGCAGATACTCTGCATTTCCTAAAATCAAGTAACTTGTTGCAACCTCTCACAAGTTAGAGTATCTGTGCAGTCTGATTGTTGCTCCTTCTTAGTTTGTAGCTTCCCGAATAGATTCCCAAAAGTTCAAACTTAAAATTTGAAACATGACCTTCCAATAAAAGCAACTTGAGCAGAACTGGCTTTCAAGAAAAGCTCTAGCCTTTTGGATAGGCGTTTCTTCCATTATTTCTGTGAATGCATGGTATTCTAAGAACATTTTCAAAATCACTTTTTTTTTTGTTTTTTTAATCTCAAGTGTACCCTGCAAAACCTATCCTGAGGGTTGCTGTGTACTCCTCAGTGTGAATAAAGTACTAATTTCCTTTTAAGGACTAGGCTACTGGAAAGTGAATAAATTGTTAATGCTTTTTGACCCATTTGTTTCGCTATGTAAATTCTGGAGGAACTAGTTTTATAAGAAAAAGAAAAAAAAATGTGATGATTATAATTGAATATTTTTGAACCACTATTGTTAAGGTCTCAGGGAATCTGTTGTGAGGGTTAATAACTCTTGGAGAGGGGATATTTTTATATCCTCTGCAACCTTCAGGACTGTGAAATGTTTCTAAGGGTAATTCTCTGGAAGTTAAAGTTGGGGTTATTAAGGTTCACTTAGCAGATAAAGTTTGCCACGATTTTCTGGGACTCTATGATAAGATGACAAGATTTTTCATTTATAAAACCAGGACAGAATACTAGAGGGCCATGAACCATGCTCTCCCTAGAGCATTTCCAGAATTTCTCCTTCATGTGGAGGCTGAGAAAAAATATCAGAGTGCTGAAGCTGATAAGTAACCAGCTGGTTTATCTTTTTTCTAATTATTTCACAAATAGATTTGATGAAATTCATGAAAACAATAAAAATGTTATTAATTAACTTCAGGCCATAAGTGCAATTTCTATTTATGAAGATTTAGTGTTAATTTATATAGGAATACCTGGAATCAATATATACAATTTTTTTGTAAGACTTCTAATGAAGGGGCGCCTGAGTGGCTTAGTTGGCTAAATGTCCTACTTTAGCTCAGGTCATGATCTCGCTGTTGATGAGTTCCGGCCCTACATCTGGCTCTGTGTTGAGAGCTTAGACCCTGGAGCCTACTTTGGATTCTGTGTTTCCCCCTCTCTCTGCCCCTCCCCTGCTCATGCTCTCTTTCTCTCTCTCCCTCCCTCCCTCTCTCTCTCTCTCTGTCTCTCAAAAATAAATAAACATTAAAAAAACTTAAAGGGGTGACTGGGTGGCTCAGTGGGTTAAGCATCCGACTTCAGCTCAGGTCATGATCTCACGGTTAGTGAGCTCGAGCCCCGCACAGATCTCTGTGCTGACAGCTCGGAGCCTGGAACCTTCTTCAGATTCTGTATCTCCCCCTCTCTCTGCCCTGCCCCTGCTCGTTGTCTCTCTCTCCCTCAAAATAAATAAACATTAACATTTTTTTAATTAAAAAAAACAGACTTTCACTGGAGACAGATTTGTTTCTTAATAAACAAAGCTCAACAAGCAGGATTTTTTTTAATTAAAAGAAAATTTTCAGTAACGAAAATCACTTATATATGACTAAAATATTCTAGATTATATTTAAATATTAGAGTAAGTTGCATCATGGATTTTTTTTAATTCAAATATAAATAAGAACATTTAGATTGTGGTACACTCTTAAAAAGTGACTTGGGAAACCTGGAGGGCTCAGTCAGTTAAGTGTCTGACTCATGGTTTTGGCTCAGGCTGTGATCCCGGGGTCATGGGATTGAGCCCCACGGCAGGATCTGTGCTGAGCGTGGAGCCTGCTTGAGATTTTCTCTCTCCCTCTGCCCCTTTCTCAGCTTGTACTATCTCTCTCTGAAATAATAAATAAACAGCTAAATAAACAAATAAATGGATAGATAAAACTGACTGAACTAAAGTTTGACTCATCGGCTAACCAATCCAATGTTGGTTTTAAAGAGTCCCCTTGACTCATATTAAGGTGTTACATTTTCTCATGAATGGAATATAGGGTAGGTAATGTGTAGTTTCCATTCAAGCTGAAGTATCAAAGTGAGATTAGACACACTGATACTCTGATAAGAAAAATCACTATTAAAAATATGCAAATTTTTCTACTTTTTGTTATTGAGGCACAATTTACATATAGTAAGATTTAGCCCTTTTATTGTACTCTTTTGTGAGTTTTCACAAACACATAGAGTTTTACAATCACAAACACGTCTAGATACAGACGAGTTTCATCAGCCCGCAAACTTTGCCCGTGCCTCTTTCAGTCAACGCTCTTCCAACCCAGCCTCAGGCACCCATTCATCTGTTTTCTCTCCTTCCAGAATTTTCTACATATAAAATCATACGATATGTATTCTTTTTGCTTCTGGCTCTTTTTACACTTTGCTTCGTGCATTTGAGATTGGCCCAGGTTACCTTGTGTCTCCTCTGCTTTTACCTTTTCGTTGATGAGTCATGTTCCACTGACCCTTTTGCGGTCTCTTGTTCAACTTCTTACTTTTCAGTGATTTTGAAGAAAGCCATCACAAATAGTTACATGCCAGCTTTTTCGTGAACATAAATTTTCCTTATGCGGAATTAATCCTACAAGTGAGAGGTCTGGGCTGTGTGCTAAGTATATGTTTAACTTGATCAGAAACTAACACTGTTTTCTAAAAGTCCTCTAGCGCTTTGCATTCCCACCAACGATGTCTGAGAGTTCCAGTTGCTCCACCTACCAGGTCTACACTCTCACCAGTTCTTGGTCTTTTAAATTATTAGTGTTAATAGTATTAAAATGTTACCCATTATAATAGGTATGCAATGGCATTCCACTGTAATTTTAAATGGCATTTTTCTAATGACTAATGATGTTGAGAATCTTTTCGTACGCTTGGTTGCTCTATTTCTTTTTTTGGTGGAGTGTCTGTTAAAATCTTTTCCCTATTTGTGAATTGAGGTGTTTATTTTCTTATTATTGAATTTAAGAGTTCTTTATATATATGCTGAATAATCTATTTTATCAGATATGGGCTATGCAAATATTTTCTCCCAGTTTGTGTCTTATTGTTTTTTTATCTTAACATTCTTCTGGAACTCAGAAATGCTTAATTTTTAAGAAGTCCAACTTGTTAGAATTTTTTTTATGAATTGGGAACACACAACTGCTAACTACATTTTTTATGAAAGGAAAGTATATTGTAACTATTGTACTTTATTTTGTATACAAAGAAAATAGTATCTTGGTAATGCTAAATTTTGATGTTTGCAAGTAAACTTATTTTGGGTAGTTAGGGTGGAAGAATGTAGTATTTTTAAAAAATGACAAAATTATGTTAATTATACTGAAAGTTATTTTATTATTATTTATACAACTGACTGATTAATAGTATAATTTTGAATTTATTTGAAAATTTACGATCCTCGGATCCAATTAATTATTTCCATCTTCTAGAAATTTTGTGTAATTTAATATTGATTTTTGAATTCTAGGTATTGTAGATGCAATGAAAACATTGGAATACTATTTTGAATGTTTCATTTCATAAAGATATTATCTAGTTGGGAGGTAGGTTAAAACTGGAAATATTTCTCTTTGTTTAGAATTTATTTTTCTTTTTTTTTAAAAAATGTTTATTTATTTATTTTGAGAGTGAAAGAGAAAGAGAGGGTGAATTCCAAGCAGGCTCTGCACCACCAGCCCAGAGCCCGATGTGGGGATTGAACTCATGAACTGTGAGATCATGACCTGAGTCGAAATCAAGAGCCAGCCGCTTAACCGACTGAGACACCCAGGCACCCCAAACTGAAAATATTTCTTAATAGATCATAAATTCTCCTTGAGAATGAATTGTTTTGTTTTGTTGCAAACAGCAATTCTCATTACTGATGTATTCAAACTATGAAACATTATGTCTTCGTAAATCTTTTAATCTAAAACCTGTAGTGGAATTTTTGAGATTCCCATAGCCCCTTTCAATTAAAAAATAAAAATTCAATATTGATGATTTTGTTATTACTTGAAAATATGGTTCAGCTCAGTTTCCTGGGTGGATTTGCTGTTAGTAGCCTAGATGTCAAACTTTCTGCTCCGGGTGCTTGTGGTTTTATTCGTTGGGAGACTATTTGATGATAGAGTGTGAGATCTTCCTGCCAGAACATGAATGGATTTCCCAGAACTTAGCATAACAGAGGGCAAAATAGATGAACTGTGTGATGCATATTCTCCTGAGAGCACTGTTCTTTCCAGTGTATTAATAGAACACTTCTCAGTAGATACTTGTCGAAACCACAATTACCTGGTCAGAGGGTGGCAGCTTTGCCCAGATCACCTTCACTGTCAGGTGCAGTCATCTCCCAGCTGCTCACCACTGCCCTTTTTTCCTAGAGAATTATCTCTTATTTAACACTAGCTCTCTGGCCTAGAAGGTAGCATCTCCCCTACCTTGACAACCCAGGTAATGCATAGCCAATCACTGACTAAAAAAAGGATGCAAAAAAGCTAGCCACCTGTATAAAGTGGGAACAGATTTTGTGGTACCATTTATGTTCTCCAGGGGACCAGACAGAAGCTATTCTTCAGCTAAAACTGTATTTGGCTCCTGAAAGCACTTTCTCAGTAAATTACTTGTGCTAGAATGTCTGTCTCAAGCTCTTGAGATCTGACTTAAAACAAATACATTTGAGAAAAAACCTGTTCATTACTGCCTACTCTTGGAGAGTCCATGAACTTTGCATATTAAAGACTAATGTTCTACGGTCACAGATACTACCAATTTTGTTCAATGCCTAATTTCCCAAATTTGTTTAATAATGGGATGATTTCTCTCCTCTGTAACATGTTATATCTCTCAGTTCTAGTGTTTCTCAGAGTATACTTGGGGAAACACTGGCTTAAAATATGTGGGTCTACATCTAGGGCTAAGAGACACAAACTTTGCAATTGAAAAACCATATCTAGGGGCACCTGGGTGGCTCAGTCGGTTAAGTGTCTGACTTTGGTTCAGGTCATGATCTCACGGTTTGTGAGTTCAAGCCCCAC
Organism: Lynx rufus; assembly: GCF_022079265.1. Taxonomy (NCBI): domain Eukaryota; kingdom Metazoa; phylum Chordata; class Mammalia; order Carnivora; family Felidae; genus Lynx; species Lynx rufus. The sequence continues at coordinate 76,043,091 of NW_025814834.1, forward strand.
GTTAGGCTCTGTGCTGACAGCTCAAAGCCCTGAGCCTGCTTCGGATTCTGTGTCTCCCTCTCTCTGTGCCTCTCCTCCTGTCACACACACACACACACTCTCTCTCTCTCAAAAATAAATAAATACTAAAAAACAAAACCAAACAAAACCATATCTAGCTCTTGCAGGACAATTTTGCTTTTGGTCCAGGCTCCTTAAGCTCTAGCAGGTACTTTGCTAGTTTGCCTGAAAGGATGATTTACAAAACATTTCAGATTTCAGTCCGGTATCGAAGTATAGCAATATCATTGAGAAAGCACTCTCGGTTGCTGTGACAGCTCTTCTGGAGCACTCTAACTTGGTGAATTGCAATTCTGACTCTTTTATGTTATCATTTACCTTTGTTTTCTCTGTTGCCTATTGCTAAGAAGACCATACGTATGGGTTGCCCTGCACAGTAGAGTCTTGGATTCATGTGTCGTCTAGTATTATTGGTCTAGCGTTTCTCTCTTCAGAGTGTCCTGGTTTAGATAATAAACTCTACAGTTGACCTACCTATAATCCTAGTGATTTTGCTTGCCAGACCCTGGGATTCTTCCTAGACCTGTTGTCATCTGTTGCTACTGAGTTTGCCACCGGTGATGATATTTTGTTATTGTGGGAATCTGCTCTTCCCCAAGTCTTTAGACGTCTTGATACATTAGACTTCATTATAGAAATAAACTGAGAGGATCATACCAAGGGAGACGTTAATAAACTTATTTAAATGGACGGATTATTAATATGTGAATACATTTTGCCTTCTATCCATCATCTTAACATCTGCTTACCACACCACTGATTCCTCTTTTTTTTTTTTTTTTACTTCTTTAAAGAAACAGGAAGTATGTACATCTTTCTCTTTTGTGAAATTCTCGTTCTAAGATAGAATGGTGTGAGAGCATCACTACTTATGCCAACTTGGAGCTTAAATGGTGTGAAAATATCAAAAGTGTTGAATGTAAAACAAACTTCTGGAGAACATATCTACAGTAAAAAAAAGTAAATCACTTATAGCTCAGGACTACAAAGTAGTTAATCAAAATCCGATAATTTGGATGAAGATGACAAATGATAAAGATAGATAGATAGATTGATAGATAGATTTTAAATCTTTTTTCATTCTCATGGAATATAAAATAAATCTGGTTCCTTTTTTTCATGCATGAAAAAATAATTTTACATTATTTTATTCTGAATTTCAAACAGAACTAATTCATATATTTTAAATCTTTACACCGAATTCCATAATATAGTACTTCGAGTACTTTTTAAATGTGATTTTTTTAAAGTTGTCAGTGGAGCCCATGTTTTACTGTACAGGAAGTGGGTTAAGGAAGAATAAGAATCAATGCACTTACTCATGCTCAGGGGTGTGGAAATCCTAGATCCCTGTTAAGAAAAACTGAATAGCTTCTTCTTTTGTTATATTTTGCTGCTTTGAAAAATTCCCTCATACAGTGTTATGTTGTTTTATAACATAAAATCCTGCAAAAAAAGTGATGAAACTTTTTCTCAAAATGTTGAGTTCTCCACAGACCTATGCCTCATGGTTTTGGTTCTATAGGTATTAATCTCCACGGAAGCCAGAGGCTGTTGGCTTGCCATTTTTTTAAACTCTGAAGGAACAAAAAAGGCGACCACGATTTCTAAATCCGAAGCAGTTATCCTTCGTAAGTGAAGATGATTGTATTGTTCCAATTATAATAAAATTCTACAACATGCAAACTAATTTATAGTGACAGAAAGCAGAACGATGGATGTCTGATGAACTGTAGTGAACAGAGGGCTAGGCAACAATGGGGCTCTAGGAAATTTTTGGAAGTGATGAAAGTGTTTGCACTGTTGAGTTTGATGATGGCTTCATGGAGATTACACTCAAGCAACTAGAAAAGGAACAACAAACTAAACCAAGAGTAAGCAGAAGGAAGAACATAATAAAGATAATAGCAAAAATCAGTAAAATAGAAGTGTAAACAGCATCGGAAACAAAACAATGAAATGAAAAGGGGCTTTCTGAAAATCATAAAATTCATACATACCTCTAGCCAAACTGATATGGTTGTGTTTTGGGGTGGGGGGGGTGTTGAGGCTGGGGGGAGGGAGAAGAGACAACACAAATTACCTAAATCAGCTATGAAAGAAGGGATGTCAGTATAGATCTGCAGAAGTTAACAGAAAAATAAGGAAATATTATGAACAACTTGTTGCCAATAATTAAATAGCCGAGAAGGAATGAACACATCCAATACAACACAATTATATTTCTATATACTAGCAATAAAAACATGAAAAATGAACTTCAAAATATCAACTTAGCAGGTGCCTGGGTGGATCAGGCAGTTAAGCATCCAACTCTTGATTTCAGCTCAGGGTCTTGATCTCAGGGGCATGCGTTCAAGCTCCACATTGGGCTCTATACTGGGTGTGAAGCCTACTTAAAAAAAAATCAACTTATAAAAAATAGAAAATACTTAGGGATAAATATCAGAAAATAGTAAACAACTTATACTTAGAAAATATTGAAAGAAGGCTAAAAGTTAAAAAATACTTAAACAAATGGAAAGATATATTCACGGATTAGAAGACTCAATATTTTTAAGATATCAATTCTCTACAAATTAATCTATAGATTCCATGCAATTGGAATTAGAATTATTGTGGGGTTTTTTTAGAACTTGTCCATTCAAAATTGTCAATTTATATGGAAATGCCAGGATTCTAGAATAGGAAAAAGAATTTTGAAAAATAATAAAAAAAAATGGAGAACGTAGACTCCTGATTTCAAGACTTAGCAGGGTAGGATTGGAATAAGAATGACAAAGAGTATGTTTTCAACAAACTATGCAACGATTGGATAAGTATATGTCAAAAAGTGTACAGCTGGTTCTTGAATGATGTGGGACTTAGGGGTGCCAACCCCTGCAAAGTTAAAAATCCACATGTGACTTTTGATCTCCCAAACACTTAACTGCTAGCCTACTGTTGCCAGAAGCCCTATTGATAACATAACGGATTAGCACATATTTTGTAGGTTATATGTATTATATACTGTATTCCTACAATGAAGTAAGCTAGAGAAAAGAAAATGTTATTAAGAAAATCATAAGGAACAGAAAGTAAATTTACAGTACTGAATATATATTTGTTGCAAAAAATTCCCATATAAGTGGACCCATGCAGTTGAAATTCATATTGTTCAAGGGCTATGATACTCTTATCTTTCATGGCATCCACAGAAATTAATTCAAAATGAATCATAAGTTGCTATGTAATACATAAAACTCCACAAATTCTAAAAGAAAGCATAGAAAAAAATCTTTGTGACATTTGGATTAAGCAAAGATTTATTTAAAAGGACACAGGAGCCATGAATTATGAAGGGAAAAAAAAATAAGTAGGAACTTCAAAAGTAAAAACTCCTGTTATTCAAAAGATATTAAGAAAAATGAAAATGTAGGCCACTAAGAAAAAAAAGTCTCTAAAATATATACCTGATACCAGACTTGTATCTAGAAAATATAAAGAACTTTATAACACATTGATATGATAAGCAACACAATTTAAACATGGTCAAAATATGTGAACCCATTCTTTACAAATGATAAAGAAGCCCATGGAAAAGAAGCTTGCCATCATCACTCATCAGGGAAAGGCAAATTAAAACCAAAGTGATTACACACTTACAAAAATGGCTGAAACCAAGAGTGACGGTACCAAGTATTGGTGAGGACATGGAACAAGTGAAACTAGTATGATAGGTCAGAAGAAGGCAAAATAATATAGCTCTATGGAAAGTGGGTAGTCACTTATAAGTTAAACATACACTTACCATAGCACCCAGTACTCTCACTCCCTGATACTTATCCAAAGGAACTAAATGTTCTTTACAAAAAGACATGTGTGCAATCGTTCATCACAGTTTATTCAGATGAGCCATGATCTGAAAATGACCCAAATATCTATCAGCTGAAGAATGGGTAAACTAATTGTGGGATGTGTAGACTATAGGATTCTATTCAGCAACAAAACAGAGCTAAATAGACAGTCATACAATGAGTCTCAAAAAGATTGGGAAATAAAAAAGGTAGATACACAAGACTACATGTTGCCTGATTTATTCACATAAAACTGTAGAAGAGAAATATATATAATTACAGTGACAAAATATGGATCCATGGTTAATAGTGACCAGGGATGGGGGAGGGGATTGATTGGAAAAGGCATGAGATAAGTATTTGGGAAGCTGGAAATGCTTTACACTATGACTACTGTGTTGGTTATACAAATTTGTGTCTTTTTCAACACTCATTAAACTGTACTCTTAAAATTACTGAGCCATTATATGTAAAGCATGCCTCAGTTAAAAAATAAATGCAAAAGGAAAAAATATTAAAAAGAAATTGTATCAGAATACAACGAGATGAGGAGGAGATACCTAAGTGCAAGTAAATATATCGAGTAAAGGGCTGTATGTTGGTGAATGAAAAGACAAAAAAAACCCTGTACAATTTGATATGAGTCCAAAGTTAAGAAACAAAGTTCATGGCCTGGTATTAGAAATGGTGGAAAATGGGGCGCCTGGGTGGCTCAGTCAGTTAAGCGTCCGACTTCGGCTCGGGTCATGATCTCGCGGTCCGTGAGTTCGAGCCCCGTGTCGGGCTCTGTGCTGACAGCTCAGAGCCTGGAGCCTGCTTCGGATTCTGTGTCTCCCTCTAGTTCTGACCCTCCCCCATTCATGCTCTGTCTCTCTCTGTCTGAAAAATAAATAAACATTAAAAAAAAAAATTAAAAAAAAAAAAAAGAAATGGTGGAAAAAAGTGTTGGTATTTGTTCTTTGAAAATTCTATAAACTTTTGCCATATTACCTTTCTGTATAATAAATTTTTTAATATTTAGATAACTGGCAATCTTTTCATTTTATTTATATATTTTTTTGCAAATTTCTATCACTCCTCAAATCAATTTTTTAGTTTACATTTTCCTAGAAAATATAACCTTTTTAATTTACATTTATTTTATTAGTTAATATAAAATTATCTTTTAAACTTTTAAAAATCTCTGAATCTGTGATTGTGCTTGTTTCATTCTTAACCTTCATATTTAGTATTCTAAATTTCAAGTTCTGTTGTTTGTTTGCTGTCGAAATACCACATTTAGTTTGTTTAAAATATTTTTCCATGTTACTGAGCCACAAAAAAGAATAAAATGTTGCCATTTGTAGCAACATGGATGGGCCAAAAGGGTATAAGGCTAAGGGCAGTAAGTCAGTCAGAGAAAGACAAACATAATGTGATTTCACTCATATGTAGAATTTAAGAAACAAAACAAATTAACACACAAAGAAAAGAAAAGAGACAAACCAAAAAAGCAGACTTTTAAATATGAACAAATTGGTGGTTGCCAGAGGGGAGGTGGGTGGGGCATAAGTGAAATCGATAAATGGAATCAAGAGTACCCTTATCGTGATGAGCACTGAGAAATGTATAGAATTGTTGAATTATTCTGCTGTACACCTGAAACTATTATAACTCTGTATGTTAATTTTATGTGAAGAAAATAAGCTAACATAATAGAAAATATTAACATATTTATTAATATATTTATTAAAATATGTGTATATATGATTAACGTATCACCTCATATAGTTAAATATTTTATTTTACTTATTTTATTTTATTTTACTTATTTTATTTTATTTTATTTTATTTTATTTTATTTTATTTTATTTTATTTTATTTTATTTTATTTTATTTTTATTTGACTGCTTGTGGTGTGAACTTTTAAGATCTAGTCTGTTATCAAATTGGGCTTCCTCGAAGAAACGAATATATTCCCAGAAACACACAACCTTCCAGGACTGAATCATGAAGAAATAGAAAATTTGAAACATTAAAAATGAGTACAGAGATTAGGTAAGTAATCAAAAACTTCCCAACAAAGAAAAGACCAGGAGCAGATGGTTTCACTGGTGAATTCTACCAAAGAGTTAAAGCATTAAAGGCTATCCTTCTCAAACTCTCGAAACTTTGAAGAGAAGAAAACATTCCAAAACTCATTTTAAGATGCCAGCATTAGCCTGATACCAAAGCCAGATAAGAACACTACAAGAAAAGAAAACTTCAGGTCCATATTCCTGATAAAAACACCTTCTGTTTTAATTGACTAGCTTTATTTTATTTGTATATAAGGAAGGTGTTAAAAGTGAGTCCATTTCTTTAAATTTCTGCTTTGATGTTTATTAGTTTTATGCTCCTACTTTTTATATCTTTACATTAATTTATCTATTGCCATTGGCAATTTATTTTAGAATAAGTAGCATTAGTATTTTAATTTTTGAAATCATTAGATATTTTATGATTGATTTTGTTTATATTCTTTATGTATTTGAAAAAAATGACTTGCTTTTTTTTTCTGTGAAATGCATGTATACATTATATTTGGACTATAATGCAAGGTACTGTGTATTCACCAAACAAATCCACTATTTATCCTGTTTAATTCTTCTATCCCCATCTTTATGTACTACCTTTTCTTTCTAATTATGGGTAACATATGAGTTAAGTTTGGAATTTTGCTAATTTCTCCTTGTATTTCTAACAATATTTTTCCTTTAAATATTTTGGTGTTCTGATTTTTAGTACATAAACCATGAAGGCTATGGTAACTTCTACATAAATTGCAATTTTCATCGGTAAAATTTTCTCACATAGATGGAGCCTATTATATTTTTCTTGAATTTTGACTTGCCCCAAATTAATATTAACAGCTTTCTAATTTTTTTCATCCATTTAGTATACCTATTTTTGGTAGGCAGAATTGTAAGATAGCTCCCAAGGTCCCCCCCGTGTTGTACACATACTGTATAAGACCCGCCTGCCTTGAGTGTTGGAAGGAACTATGAATAAGATGGACAGTCACTCTCTTTGCTTGGTTATATCACATGAGCCAGAGTAGTAGGTTACTTTATGAAAGACTCCATTTTCATAGATTGGGGAGATTCTTCTGCTAGACGTGTAGAAATACGCTGCTCACCTGTGACAGGGCCATGTGGCTAGAACCTGAGGCACGTTAAGGAGCGATAGCAATCCCCAGCTGACAGCAAGAAAATGGAGATCTCGTTCCTATGATCACAAACACTGAATTCTGCAAACAGCCTGAATGAACTAGGAAGATGACTCTAGGCTCTAGATAAGAAAGGGGGCTGAGCCAACACTGATTTCAGTCTTTGGAGACCACTGCACGTGGATTTTTGAACTGTGGAAATCGTGAGATATATACAGGTATTGTCTTAAGTGAAATCCGTTATGCAGCCATAAAAAATTAATATATTATTCTCACTTCTCAGTTATTCTGATGTAGTTGCGGCTTCAGTTAAAAACACAAAACAAAACAAAACAAAACAAAACAAAACAAAACAAAACAAAAGCAAAGCAAAGCAAAACAAAACAAAACAAACTATATTCCCTGAAAAGACATGGAAGGAACTTACATGTGTATCACTAAGTGGAAGAAACCAATCTGAGAAGGCTACATACTATATGATTTCAACCGTATGACATTCTGCAAAGACAAAAGAACACACAGTAAAAAAGATCAGTGGTTGCCATGGATTAGTGGGGAGAGAGGGATGAATAGATGAAATGCAGAGAAATTTTGGACAGTGAGATTATTGTGCAGAATATTATAACGGTGGATTCATGTCATTGTACATTTGTCAAGACGCACAGAATGTATATCACCAAGATGAAACCTAGGGGTCTATAACTAAAGTGAACTATGGACTTTGGGTGATGACGGTATGTCAATGTAGTTTCACTGATTGTAACAAATGTGCTACTCTGATAGGAGTTAAGGACGCTGTGCATGTGAAAAGGGCGGAGCAGGAAGCAATGGGAACTCTCTTCGCTTTCTGCTGAATTTGTAAACCAGAAAATAAAATTTATGAAAAAAAACCTATATTTGATTTCTCATTGACTATATTAGCTGATATTCTTTATAACCTCTTATCAGTGGATATGAGTAGATATAATTCATATTTATTGTTATAAATTTGATGCTAACGGTGCTCTAATTTTTGCTTTCTGTTTTACACTTTCTAATTGTTTCCATTTTTCTTTTCTTTTGCTAAATCAGATGTTTTTGGCTCCTTCTTTTCTATGTAACTAGAAGTTTTGCATTATATTGCTATTCTATTAGCTGATGACTTTAGTTTTATTTACAGATTTATATTACTGGTACATACTTGCTCTTATTTATATTTTGTGTCATTTTAATAGTATTTGGAAAGTAATGAGAGGAAAATATATGGATAAAATATTCCATTCTCCAATATGCTGAAAACCTTCTGCACTGCTGATATAGTAAAAATATTTTTGTGTAGGGGCACCTGGGTGGCTCCAACAGTTGGGGTCTGACTTCAGCTCAGGTGATGATCTCACAGTTTGTGAGTTCAAGCCCCGCATCGGGCTCTGTGCTGACAGCTCAGAGCCTGGAGCCTGCTTCAGATTCTGTGTCAACCTCTTTCTGTCCCTCCCCTGCTCAACTTTATCTCTCTGTCTCTCAAAAATAAACAATAAACATTTTTTAAAAGATATTTTGTATGTAATGCACGTTACACAAATTTTATTTTTTAGATTTTCTCAATATAGGAGGGTTCTCCAATACCATGAACATTATGTTCTTGCAGTCGTGGAAGAAAGGAATCCTTGAAATTTGAGGAATGATTGCAGAAATTATGAAGAATGTAATTTTCACAATCAACTAAAGCTACTTCATTATTTGGCATTGTAATTTGATAGTAAACATGAACTTGGACATATTTATTGAATTAAAAATAAACTTTCAACAAAAGTCTCTTTAACAGAAATGAAACCCATTAACTTAAGTAGTTGGAAGATGATGTAAGACATTGAATGATTTGAGGTAGAGATTAGAGTTGAAAGGAAATGTGAATTGCTGTAATATTTCAGACAGTAGTAGAAAATGCACTCAACTTATGAACTAGGGAAAAGGAGATGCAATCCATTCAAAAATGAAGATAAATGACTGATCTTACCAGGCAGTCTTGTTTTATATGTAGACATATATGACCTATTATATAGTTGTGATTGTGCTTAATTCCAGAACATAAAGAGTAAATAAATGCCACCCAAGAATGATTTCACATCAGTCTCATTCCTAGAATTGAGTGTGTCCTACAACTTTCAAATTTTCATTAACAAAACTTATGTAAAAAGTCTGACACATTCCTAATTGTTGTACATGAAATAAAAACTTAGAAGTAAGGATTAAATAATAATACTATACTGAAAAGGTACATGGCCATATATACTTTTTGCTTTGTAGACAAGTTCAGACCACCTCTCTATTGGACAGTAAACTTTACATTTTGTTTTCAAACTGCCAGGTATTTTTCTAAGCATTTTAAATGGATTACCTTGGTAATACTTACAGTAACATACAAAATGGATACTCTTACTTATATGTGCTTTACAGGAAGGAAACCGAAACACAGAGAAAATAAATCTTGTCCAAAGTCACACATGTGCCGACCAATTCAAAGTTCCAGACTAAACCAAATCATTACACCCTGCATTGTCTTCCACGGTATTTGACTGGTGTGGGTTATTCCCAAACTTGGAAGTTGAAGTAAGTAAAGATCTTAATCATGTCACTAAGATATAAAACTGGAAAAGATATTAGAAGTTATTTGAGGATGACATTAAATATGTCAAAGATGCATGTGGTTTAGATTAATATTTGCCAAGTACCTTAGATAGATTTCCATCGATTCAGACTTTTCATCTACAGTGAAATAAGACGTGAAGTCTCTCGTCTTTTCACTGCTAAATCTCACGTCAGTATGTATCTGTACCCAATTGCTCTGCCTTCCATGTTGGTACAACAAAATAAATGTTCCTGGTTTTATCCAATGGCAACCTTTCTTCTCGTGTTCTCTATATTTTGTTCTCGTATCTATTCTGGTTCTATTCTTGCATTTTCCCCTCTTTCTATTCCCATTTCCTTTTCTTTCACCCTCCTTCCCTTTTCCCCTCTATAACAGAATAGAGAAACGCAAGTCATGTCTCAGTCGAATTCATTACGATAATATTTTTGAAGGCCTTTTTTAAATACGAAGAGCAGAATACTGATGGTAAAAAAAAAAAAGAAAAAAGAAAAAAAGATAATTTTAGTTATTCACCATCCTAAAAATCCCTCCTGGTCCCACCCACTGTTCCTATTACTCACTATCTCATTTGCTTTATTCTCTTCATAGCAAAACTTGTCAGCATTTTGTCTAAGATGGTTTTCTCCATTTTCTTATTTGTCCTTTCTCTTGAACTCACTCCGGTCTCCACCAGAAAATAATCTGATCAAAGTCAACAATGGCATCTAGTCCGCCACACTTATGATTGAACTCATCAAAATAAACCTCTGAAATGCAGAATACCTCTTTGCTTGGCTTCCATGTCAAAACATTGATGGCAAATGCCCCAAGGATTTTCCTGAGACTACATCTCTTCATTATTTAAACATTCTTAGGTAGATCTCATCCAGGACAATAGTTTGAAATGGTTGAAATGGTGTAAGCTGTTAACCTTCAATTATGTTACCCTCCAAATCTGTGTCTTCAGCTTTATGCATTCTCCCTCACTGCAGGATTTATAACCAACTGCCCACTCAGCAATCCACTTAAAGAAATAATAGATTCTTGATTGTAACATCCTTCCAAATATTTTTTTTCCATAGTTACTCCTTCCTTCGTACTCATTCTATTTAATTACCTTCCCCCTGTTCAATCAACTGAGCCTCCAAAATACCCAATTTCCCTCTTTCTCCACCCCATCCATAAGTAAAATGTATTGATTATGCCTTCAAAATAATTTTATCATCTCTCACTTACAGTTTGCCTACCTATAGTTTGTTCTCCACAAAGAGATCTTTTTAAAACTGTAAATAAGGTAGTGTTAGGCCTTTATTTAAAATAGTTAATGTCTTCCTGACTATTTAGAATGATATCCAACCTCCTTATTCTGATCATTTTAGTATTTTTGATTTTATTGTAAATTTACTTCTAAGTAGAAGGCAAATTTCATGGGGACAGGATCTCAACTGTCTATTTCATTGCTGTTTTTTAGTGTTTATAACAGTGCTTGGCACCTAGTAGATACAAAAATTTTAATTAAATGAGTATTATTTAACTTTTCATTCCCTATATACATGATATACGTAAAATCTATAAGTGTAATTGCCAGAAGAACCCTTAAAGATTAACCTATAGAGTCATTAACCTGATTTAAATGGACTCCTAGGAGGTCTCTGGGCAGAATTATACTTCAATATGACTTGTTTCCCTTTGTTTCTATATATTTGATGTTACTCTGTAAAAAATACATTCTGAGAAATATCCATAGGCTCTGAAAAGGTGTCCATGGCACAGAGAAGATTAAGGGCCCCTTCTTGTGGCTTAATTTATAGCTTTGTCTAACCCTATATTTTTTCTCTGAGGCCACCAAGGAGGGCTGGGAGTTAAATAATTGCACATATTTGCTTTTATCTATTTTGTGTGTTGTGATTTTATATAATAAGCTCTTGCAAAAATGGGTTCTGTAACTAAAATAAAATATTAAAGCCTTGCACATAGTCTAATCCTTTTATTAAATACGTATCAGGAAACAGGAATTCCGAGAGAGTAAAAGACCTGTTCCCGTACCACTGCTGATTACTACAGAAAAGTCACTAATCACAGAATAGGGAATCTGAACTCACATCTCAGTTCAATTCAAGAAAATAGGAATTTATCAAATGGTTTCTATACGAAAGCACAATGCAAGTGGGACATAGGCACAGCTAAGAGAGTTCCTAATCTAGTGGGCAGATCATATGTACAATCAATTAGGGAAAAAATGCAGAATGAAATAGGCATTATAAGACAAGCATGGTGCGACCAACAGTGAAGTCAAAAGTTATGGGAGATACAATTGTTCAGTGAGAACAAACCTGTGTGGAATCAAGCAGATCTAGATTTAAAGCCCAGTTTTAGCACTAAATTACTGTGTAGCTTAGCCTTTTGCTTAACTTTTTCAAGACTCGATGCCTGGTACTCTCACCTGTAAAATGAGGATAATGGGATTTTCCTTGTTTGACTGTTTTTAATGTTAGATAGTGAATGTAGAGCAGTTTAGTAGGATGTCTGGCAAATAAATTCTCAACATGTGACAGATTACTATTTCCCTCTAGTTATAGTTTTGTAGTCATGATAAACTGCTTAATTCAATGATGGGAAGCATTACCAACAAGTTTTAAGCAGTTTCTGTCCTTGACTTTGATAATCTAAAAGAGAGAAAAAATACTTAAATTTATACCTCAGTCACCCAATAATATATCAAAGAAATAATGAATTAAATTATTAACCAATTCAAACATTTCAATGTCTGTGAAGAAGTAGTGTCTCCATGTTAACTTGTTTTAGGTTGAGATACAAAATTCCTTAGATGTTTTCAATGGTAATCATGTAAGATACTTTCACAAACTAAAATGCATTCAGCTCAATATAGGGTAGAAAATACTCCATCAACCAATTGGAGATAAATGTGAATGAGCTTATACAATGTTTACATATACAGAAATTTATTTAACTAATGAACTATAATTTACATTCTTTCAAATATTGAAAAATTGATAAGGCAGGGGTATTAGATCTTTAATTAGATAATAAAGCCATTAGTATTTCATGCTGAGGTTTTAATTATCCTTATTATTTCTCTATTATGCTCTGTCCATCATGGCAGCCACTAGCAATATGCGAATATGGATGGAACAATTAAAATGTGCTAATCTGACTCTGGAAATAAATTTTCTTTTTCCTTTATTTTAATTAATTTAAATTTAAAAACTGATATTTGATTCTTTTATTGGAAAACCATTAAGTATGTCCAGAAAATTTGAGTATGTGGATCTACTTTTGAACTGTAATTTGTATGAAATCTAAATTTAGATCAAATATTTCAAATGTAAATTTAGTGTCCAAATCAAGATGTAGTTAAGTGTAAAATATACAATAAATTTCTAAGACTTAGTATCAAAATGTAAAATATCTCATTACAAGTATTTTAAATACATTAGATGATCAAATAGACATTATATGATCACATGATAATATTTTGGATATACTGAGCTGAATAAAAACCTTTTAAAGTAATTTCACCTGTGTCCTTTTAATTTTTGAATGAGGCTACCAGAAAATTTAAAATTACACATGTGGCATTCATTATATTTCCATTGGCCAGTACTATGCTATATGGTTTTCATCTTTTATGTTTATTTTACTCATTAATTTTTATTGTAGTACTCCTTGGGAAATATGTAGAATTTTGAAAATGGATGAAAACTCTAGATTGCTGGGAGAATTTTATAGAAACAGAATTCACACTTCTGTGAATTCTTAATTCTGTGAATTCGTCATTTCTGTCCTGCGGAACTGACACTTTTTAAGTGGGGGAAGGGATGCTTTTCTTAAGTGTAATATGAATTTTCACAGTGGAATTCACTTTAACATCAGCTACTTTGTGTTTCCCCAGTTATCTTGAGATTGAAAAGAAAAACGCTTTAGCACCTGGTATGTAAGGAATGATTGAGTAGGAGCAGCACCATCACAAACAGTATAAAAACCAAGGGCACGTATTAATTGGTTTGGGTTATTTTCCCTTCTTCAAAACTTTTCTACATTTTCCTCTCTTCAATTGGTAGAAGGAAATAAATGGAACCTCTTACTGAACTCTAATCTTCCTTGGTTGTTCATGCCCCAGAGAACACGGCACTGCTTTTCAGAAGATAATAATTAAAGCCAAAATGATGTTCTGCGAGCTTCCCTTATCTTAATTTAGGTTAAGATTAAGGTTTGGGTTTCTTTTTTGCATTAGGTGTTTGGAATATAATGGATGTCCACTTCAGATTTGGAGAAAATGCTACCATATATTTACGTCTTTTGAATTTTTCGTATTTACCAGCCACCCCAGCCTTTTGTCTGCTATTATTAAGGGTCTGGAAAAGGGGAGGGAAATTGGGTCAGATGTATGTACATGCTAAAGGCTTATTGGGTTAATTATTATAGTCTGAGATTTTTAACTCAACGAAAAGCTGTAAGTGAAAGAGATTTGCACGCTACATCTTTAATCACTTTTTTTCTTTAATGCTAAAGTGAAGGAAAATATACGGGTTTCTTTATAAGTTGCTATGTGAGCAGTTATGTGAAATTTATGCTGTGTAATGGATTATGGAAAGTAGCTTTGAACAAACTAAATGCCCATTTCATTTGATCAAAGCATGTTTTTACAAATCCAATAATTATGCAACGTACTGGTCTCTCTTTTTTTTAAAGTTTTCCAAAGTATGGTAAACAAGCACTATATTTTCCTCATTTGCACAGTAATATGGCCTTATAAGCTAAGGGTGATTTATGTACTGAAGTAATTTAAATTCCATACCTTCAAAGTCACAATGCATATGTTACATGCCTATAATTACGCTCCTCCGGGTGTGCAAGCCAAGAAGGTGGCAGAGTCAGACACAGAAAAAGAAAGGAGATTGATGATATGGTATTTTGCTAATACAATGCAAGGCGGTAACAGATTATGAACCTCATTCTTGCCTTGCCTACCAGTACCTTCTAAATTACATTTTCAAACTGATGTCTTCACTGATCGCTCATTTTCAGCATCCGCGTTCATAATAAAGAAACTTTCTTGAAAAAAATTTTTTTTTTAATTCTCAGGATTATACTTCAAACTTCTTCAGCCTATGGATAAAGGATCTCCCCTACCTCCTCACACACACTGTCATTTATTAGATTCCAGATATATATATATATATATATATATATATATATATCTCAAACAGTTTCTTTTTTCTAAATTTATTGTCATTTGAAGAAGACTAACCGGTTAGTGGAACCAAGATAACCCACTAATGTCCTATAAAAAGTCACACCAAAGGAAACCTAGAATGTTTTAGAAGGGTACTACTCATTTTACAACTTTTGTTTTTAAAGTTTATTTACTTATTTTGAGAGAGACAGAGGCACCATGAGTGGGGGAGGACCAGGGTGAGAGACAGAGAGAGAGAGAGAGAGAGAGAGAGAGAGAGAATCCCAGACAGGTTCAGCACTGTCAGCGCAGAGCCCGATGCAGGGCTCAAACTCATGAAACCGTGAGGTCATGACCCGAGCCGAAACCAAGAGTCGGGCACTTAACCGACTGAGCCACCCAGATGCCCCTCTCATTTTACAACTTTTCATGTTATAATTCTTGCATGCTGTTGTTTTAAAAAGAGTGATGTTGAAGATTTTCTTCAGTTTACCACAGGTTGCTAGGCATTTTCTTATTCCTAAGTGTTGGGTGACCTTTAAGCAGACGGAACATTTACAGGGAATACAATTAGAATGGGTAAGCAAATTTCTATTAAATCATGCATCTGAATTCCTTTATTATGCTAGTGCCATAATGTTTAATGGCCTCCTCTTTTGGGCCAGTTCAACTTTGGGTTCTCTGGATTCTATTTCTCCCTAAGCTATTAATGAAATCCTACTTAATTTCAAAGTTTAAATGCAAATTTCAGTGCTTTTTTTTTTCCTCTAAAGAAATATGTCATCCCATCAATATAAAGATACAGTGTCACAGTGTGCCAGTTCAAAAAGGGAAGAAATAAATACCACTGTACTTTTTTTTGGTGGGGGCTACATTTTGATGTCATAGAACATGTCTGTTTAATTTTCAGTTTTATTTCTTTAAAGCCTACCAGGCCATTTCAGATCAAGTTTTCCACAGACCTACCGTGCACATTTGATGGAACAGTGAGAAAATAAGAAAATTGCACACACACATGCACAAGTTAATTCACATATGATATATCTGAGGAAGGGTAACAAATTAAAAAAATATGAAAACTTGCCAATTCTTAAAAAAAAAGGAAGATTATTTGCATCATTTGTTAATGTTGCTTGGTTTGTTTGTTCTACCTGGAATCTTATGGTTGGGGATACATTTTGTGACTGGAGATTTCAAGTCTCTCCTGTTTACATTCCTAGAAACACAATAGGCTCACCCAGCTACCTTTTTTAAGGCAGTTTTTTTGTTTTTTGTTATTTGTTTTTTTTAGCAGATGCTCTTTTGCCCTAAATTTTAAAAAGAAAATTTCAAAACTTAGGTAATCAATTGGGGATGACTAGTGATTACTTTTGAATGAGTTAGATCTGGCCATTTACGTTATAGGGCATAGTGGCTATCCAAACTGTGTCTTTTATGTGACTTCTTTGTTTCAATGTGAACGTGTGTGTTTCTACATGATCCTTTTTCTGTATTTGTACATTGAAATCAGTGAGATTCATAGAGATCTACAGGACAATGGGAATACTATACGTGGTTTATTGCACACATTTGAGAGCTGTATGAGAGCTACATGAGGGCTGATTTCTGACGCTAAATTATTGCACAGGGTTTCTAAGTAACATTGTGTATATATTCCGTGACTTTAAAATAAAAATATTGTTGAACCAAGGAAATTTCATAATGACAGTATGTATATAATATTGTTAAACATTAACGGCAATGGAGTTAGAATTAGGAAATTATTGCAAGTATTAAAGTCACTTTTTTAGTGATTAGTCAACATCATATTTAATAATGCAAATTATTCCCTAATGGGATTGGAATTTGTTCATTAGTTATTCCGTGGTTTTCTTGAAACCATCTAGCAGTCTTCATTCATTAAAACATTTTCATGAAGCTAAATAAAGTCATACGCTGTTTACTTGTTTCTAAGAATTTCCTTAGGAAAATTTTGCTAAAAATTACTTTGAAAGTTAAAAATAACATAGGGTAATACAAATATAGGAAGTCTTCCAGTCTGAAAATTCTCTTCATTAAAAAGGGCTCATTTTAACCCTTCCCTTTTTCTGAAAATAGCACACCATGCATTATGTCTTAGTAATAATGATTCATTTTTCTGAGTACTAATTATTAATTTTTTATCAGTTAATAATTATTCAATCTGCTAATATTTATTATATGTATGATAAATTCTAGGTATTACAGATATAGACAACAATACACTTTCTGTGCTGGTGAAAAGGTAGAAATGGAACATGCTTATTGATCAAAAAATTCTTGCTTTAATGAAAGAATTTCAGAGATTAGTAGGAACATGGGAGGACTACTAAAGTAGATGGGAGATATTTACTCAATCCCCTAATTTGGTGGATAGTTGTTTCCATCTTCTCCAAGCTTTTTTATATTAGATGCAATGTTGACAAAAAACTGAGCAGCTGCTGACAAGTGGCTGCTGCAGTTTTTCAGGAATTAAAAGACAAATAACTATATGAACCACTTTGGGGACATTGATGAATTGTTTTTGCACCACGTAGATAAAGGCTGCATCCCACATTTTGCAAAAATTCTCGAGGAGAGTTTTAAGAAACACGCCTCTCTGGTCAAACCAAGGAGGCAGTAGAAAAACAATAGTCTATCCTTTTAGAGATTTTTAGAACTGATCACAAATATAATAGAAAGTCAATATACTAGAATCAAGACTAAAAGCTTCCTGCTGCTAGAAGACCTTAGAGATCAGTTGAGTAGGTACTTATAAACTTTTTTTTTTTTTTTAATGTGGGGCCAATCCAACCACATAAAAAATAGATATCGAGAATATTAAGAAAGTAAAAAAGATCGCGGTTGGGACAAAGTGAGATTTGACCTCTCCGAAACCACTTGACAGAGGTGTGCGGGAGCCAGTCATACTGGCTCGTGAGGCCCCGTTGCACGCACCTCCTCCCAGCTTTGCGTTTGGTGACATGATATTGGCAGACTGGTCACGGTGGGAGTGCGTACACCACGGAAACGGCCAAGGCTACAAGTCGCGGCTGCTTTTTCTTTCTTAGAAAGCCATTGCTAAATATCTACCGGTCTGCTACTGACTGCTGACAATGGAATGTGAGGGGCCTGAGGAACACAATCGAAAAAAAGTAAAAATAAAACATCAGAGTAGTGCGATATGGTCACGTTACTCGGAACCTCAGAGACGGGCTAGCCTTCTTGGGAGGTTAACACATTGCGATAGACTCGGGACAGACCGCAAGTCACACTCTTCTGAACTGAATTGTGTCCGTCGCTCAATTGATATACTGAAAACCTAGTAATCACTACTTCAGAATGTGATTGCATTTAGGAACAGCACCTGTAGAGAGGTGATTAAATTACGATGAGGCCATCAGGGTGGGCTCTAAGTCAATCTGAGTGGTGTCCTTAAAAGAAGAGGACATTTGGACACATGAAAAAACACCAAGGATGCACGCTTAAAGCAAAGACCGTGTGAAGATACAAGACGAAGGTGACCATTTGGAAACTAACAAGAGAGAAGCAAAATCTGCCAGCACATGGAGCTTAGACTTCCAGGCTCCAGAATTGTGAGAGAGACTTTTCCGTTGTTTAAGCCACCCAATCCGTGGTACTTTGTTATGACAGCCCTAACAAACTAATATAGAAATGTAGAGTCTTTGCCCCATGACAGTTTGGCACAGAAACAGCCAGGCAGAGCATTCACGGAAGATCATAGCAGGGCTTTTATCAAGTGTGTTTCTGGTCATTGTCTCATCGATGACTGACTTGCGGGAGCCTCGTTTTCATACATACGTACATACATGCATACAAACAGACGAGTATACTAAGCTTAGGTTCTGCCCCGTTGGGAATCAGCATCTATTCCTCATTCTTTTATACTTCTTTCAAAAACAGCAGACATTTGTCTGCACCTCGCTAACCTTGCATTAACTTTGGTGGCATAATTTTGCTGTGATTTCTTGGTGTCATAAATAGGCAAATCATTCACCAGAAAAACAAAGACATGTTGGAGAAACTCTCATCTCCTGATTGCATGGGTTTCACGTGCATCTCTGATAAAAAAAAAAAAGAAAAGAAAAGAAAAACCGAGGGGTGTTCATGTACTTCCTGATCACATATGATATAATTTCGATTGACAAGTTTTGCGTAGTTCTTCACTGTGTTATCACAAAATTCTCATTCCTGGGCCTTCCGTTATCAAAGTATATTCCTTCTTACTCATAGCTAGATGTTATTTGCCTATTCTTTGTACTGTCTACCTCCCCCATTACCGTGTTTTACAGCTTCCTTCCCTTAACCTTCTGTTTTGCTTTCCGATGTCTTTGTAAGGATGCTGTCTGGCAGCAGTAAATAAACTGACCTTTGCTGTTTTTGATCTAACAGAACAGATGCGAGTGTCTCAGCTCAACAGTAGAAGACAAACAGGTGTCCTCTTATTGTAAAACAGCTTTAAGAAGTATTTCCACAGCAATAGAACTAGAATCCAGGGCGGCTTCCTTCAGTAAAATGGCAAATCACTCTTATTTTCCTGAATACGAATACGGCGGTGTACTTGAGAAGCCATAATATCACTAGAGATGATCATTAGTGAATTGCATTTATCACATCTTAATGTGTGATTTTCCACATAGTTAGTGATTGTAGGGCTCTTTTACGGTAGTGTGACTTTCAACCTTCTTTGAAGCTCAGGTTCTTGAATTCTAAACATTGGATTTACAAACTTTAATTTCTAATGCATATTCGTCATTCTGTATATGTTTCCTTGGAGGATTAAAATAATTCAGAGAAACAAGAATATCCAGCAACACATTTCTGGCTGTAAATATTGCTGCTGATCTGGTTCATATTTCAGCAATGTATCGTGATCAATATTTGAAGAAAACAACTTCATTTAGCACAACAGTTTCTTTTTTAGAAGTGTTTATTTATTTATTTTGAGGGGAGGGGGGAGAGGGGCAGAGAGAGAGGGAGAGAGAATCCCAAGCAGGCTCTGTGTTGATGTGGGGCTCCATCTCATGAACTGTGAGATCATGACCTGAGCCGAAAACAACAGTGAGTCACTTAACTGACTGAGCCACCCAGGTGCCCCATAGCACAACAATTTCTGTAAGACTTTAGCACAATTTCTAGGAAGCTTTTTGTCAGGAAAAATTTGACCATAAGACATGTGACCTTCCTGCTAGGTATTTATCTAACATTCTGGAATTTAAAACATCAAAATATGTAAATGGTATATCAAAATAAAAGGGTCTTAGAGAACAACAATGCATTGTCCTTTGGTTCTTGACTTGATTTCCTGTTTCTTGCACTGTGATTTGGGAGAACAATTGAATCCTTCTATACATTGTTTCATCAGAAAAGAGGGGCAGCCAGAGTGGCTCAGTTGGTTAGGCATCCGAGTTTGGTTCAGGTCATGATCTCACGGTTTGTGAGTTTGAGCCCCACATCGGGCTCTCTGTTGACACCTCAGAGCCTGCTTCGGCACTCTCTCTCTCAAAAATGAAATAAAAAATAAAATTATGGTTTCTTTTCCATTAAATTATCCTTAGACAAGACCTGAATAGTCAAGTAGAAAGATGTCACTAATATGGAATTGTTAAATTTAAAGTTACCACACTTTTTCCTAGAATAAATGAATAAAAAAATGTTTTAATTTTCTGCATCAATATGAGAAGTGATCCATTAATCACTTAGGAAACATTTTCTTTATCATTAGTAGGTTTTTTTATTACAGGTATAAATTTTACTTAAAAGAAGTTTTATTTTTCATTTTTATTTATTTATTTTTAATTTTTAATCTTTATTTATTGTTGAGAGAGAGACAGAGTGTGAGCAGGGGAGGAGCAGGGAGAGAGGAAGACACAGAATGTGAAGCAGGTTCCAGGCCCCAAGCTGTCAGCACAGAGCCCGACGCTGGGCTGGAACCCACGAACCGTGAGATCATGACCTGAGCCGAAGTTGGACGCTGAACCGACTGAGCCACCCAGGCGCCCCGTGAAGTTTTATTTTTAAAATGGAGTGATGTTTTGAGGTCTAACACTGAGAATCTTGTTTTGCTCCTAGAGATTTCACCAAAAGTTATATGACTTATATTCACGATTTCCAAAAATCTTAGCTGAAACAGACATTTGAAGGAGAACAGAGTTCACAAATTGATGTACTGATCAACTCTGTTTTGTACACCACATAGGCATTTCTGGTACTCTTCAAATGTAATATTTGTAGAATGTCTTCTTTTGAGGTGTTCCAAATTCCTAACAAATATGATTTTACCAAATTCACATGAGGTTGCATCTTTTTATTCTAAGAATATGCTGTATATATGGGAAACTGAGGAACTCCAATATTATATACTGAACTTGCATGGCTGAGGCGTTGACTAAATTGCTTTGTCTTTTCAATCTTTTTTACTAAGAAATGTGCACTAACATCCTTGGAAGTGATAGTATGGTATTAAATAATTGCAAAAAACAAAATAAACAAACATAACTTAATTGATTCTCGTTTCCCTGCATAAAATAGCACTATATTAATTACAATAAAATAGAATAATCTTTTTAATTGATAAAAGTGTAATAGTCCGTGACATATTTTATAATCATGCATTATTACTTATAGTCTTACTGAAAACAAAAGCGAATATTTAGCAAGGTATTAAATAAGTCACTAAATGTTTTGCTTACCAGAAACTGTCTGTACCTTAGAAATGTGATAAGAATTTGAAAACAAAACATACCTCCTGGAATCGATCTTTATAAATATCACCAAAGCCTGTAGCATGTAAGATTTTATTTTGTGCAATTACTTATTTTTACCTTTTAATTTTTGACCATTAAAACAGATATATTTTTGCTGTTAAAGCAAAATCAGGTAGCTCAGACTGCAGTATATCATGAAATTCTTTCTCCTTACCCTTCCATTTCTATTCCTGGAGATACCCACTATTAAACATTTGGTGTGTATCATGTCAGACGTTCTTTTCTCATATAACCAAATATAGAATTTAAAAATGGATCATTCCATACATACTTTGCTGCTTGCTTTTTAAACATTTAACTGTATATAATGCATATACATAATACTTATCTTTTCACAAAGAGTTATTTCATTCTTGAAAATGGCCTAACAGTATTTTATTGTATGAATGTTATCATCTATTGAATTAATTACCTATAGTTTGGTGTTTTGATGGTTCCCAATTTTAATTCCATTTCTAATGGAATAATTGCAAATGTGTTTTAAGTATGAGCCATAGTATTGGTTATTCTCATGGAAAATACTAATCTAGAGGATTCTTCACTGACTAAAGTCAGAATAAAAAAATATCAAAATCTAAATGCTATATTATATTTTTATATCTGTCAGCAACTGTGTAATGTACTGGAAAGGCTAGAGATTTACAGCAGAGGCAACTCGGTCTCTTTCAAACTCTGACACTCATTAATATCGTGACATTAGGCAGACTATCTCACTTCTTGAAACGTTGTTTTCTTATCTACAAAATGATGAAGGAAACTATGCGGTCTTTAACCAGTCCAAAAACCCTAAATGGAAAATTACATAGCACTAATGTAAAAATTACATAGCACTCATCACTCACTAAGTGAGGTGAGAATTCCAGAGAAAAGCAACAGTCCCCTTAAGTTACTTATTTTGTAGTAGGAAAGGCTGACAGAGGCATAAACTGAGGAATAAGCATTAACTGGGGAATAGTCACGGCTTATATCCCTTTGCATGCCTACGTTTTAACCATTCCTTGGGCCGTTCTTTCGACTACAGACATAGGCGGGAGAACCCAGACTTTATATTCCTAGGAGGTATATCCTATACTCTGACTCAGTAGTTTAATTCCATTTGGGGTAGAAGAGTTTCAAAACCTCGGTCAGTCTTGGATCGATCAGATTTTCTCAGAGTGTTCTTTGGGGAGTTTCTTGGCACTAGATTGAATGGGACAGGCTGTGTAGAGGGTAGGGTACCAAGGAACGGCTTCCAGAGACTCTGTCCTTCAGAGGATGCATGGCATTGATGCAGGACACTTAAATGGTTAGCTGTCTGTCAGTGGCTGAGGACTGATCCAGGGACCTAGTGTTTCCTCTTGACTCCATCTACACATTTGCCGGATGATTCGTTATTGGCTCTGAATAGTTAGATAAAGGACTGATAAATAAGTTGATCCTTTAAAATGGTAACCTGGGAATCACTGATTGTGGTCGTTCTGTTATCTGGTTTGATTGAAATGAAAACAGGCTTCTTTTTGAGAGTCCTTTGGCCACACATATCAGAAACAGCCCTACCGGCTCTGTGTCTCCAGGATGACAATGAAAGTTCAAGTGTAAAGATTCTCTCACAAAAGTGTGTAAAATGCTTGGAGGCACGTTGCCACAAGACAGTTCTGTAATTAACATACTATGACTCTTTTTCATTAAGTCCAAAGTGGCTACCTGAAATCAAGCTTAGATATGAACTAAAGGAAGTTCTCTTGAAGTGATAAATAGGTCATCTATTCTAATTGTCAGCACCCTGTGCCCAGGACTATTTTTATTGATGCCCCGGTGGTATGAGACTTTATTTGCTTTATGTTACGTTTCCCAACAAAATGTACTTTAAAACCGGTTTTCTTAATGGAATTCATACACAGTGTATTTAATAATGTCACTAATCGCTCTGTTACTAATTGTTTCATTACCTTTCTCATATTAACAACTGTGAATACCCAACATTATTTATCAGGCGTATGAGTGCCCTCTCTCTCTTGGGCCGTGATGCTTACTTAAGAAAAGAAATGAAATCCTTTAGCAGGATTCCTGCCTTTTACCACAACTCCTACCGTCACCTGGGGTGAAGGCCAGCTCTAATTTCTAAAATAATTGCCGTGAACATAGTTTATATATACAAGGAGCCCATGAAAATGGCTTCAGTGTTGATCTTCACATTAATCCCATTTTTCTATTCTCAGAAGAAAAACTAGCATTATCCTTATATAAATAATTGATAGCAAGCCATTCGGCAGGGGTGGGGAGGCTGGGGGTGGTGCCCATGGCTTATCTAAGAACTCTGATAGGCCAAATTACTTCTTCTGGTAGGGGCTAGAAGATTGTGAATGATGTTCCTATATTTGTTTTAATCATTTCCATAAGAAATATAGACCCGATCCAAATATCTTCTACTGTAGGAATTTGAACAAAGAATTTTCCCTTTCATTATCAGTAATCGTGTGAAAGCTTCCCAGGAATTCACTCCTTTAAAGTGAAAAGGACTAGGAGTTATGTGTGTTTCAAATGTTTTGCAACTCGCCTGAACAGAATGATTTCTTTAGTCTACCTTTTTTTCTCCTTTTGGCAAGCTTCCTTTAATATGAATTATCAAGCAAGAATTGCAGCTATTTATAAAGCAAATTCATCTCTTTTATTCGTATGTTAGGGTAGCTATGAAGCATTGTTTCATTTTTTTTAAGCTAATCCCATTTTCATGTTGAACTTTTTCAGATCCCTTCATCCAGCTCTACCTAAAAAGCTATGAGCTATATTTAAATTTTTTTGTTTATTTATTTATTTATTTAGCATCTTGAGGGTAATGCAGGCACCACTACCAATTCTGGGTGAGATAAAATGAATCCATTTTCTCAGCAAGATCCAAGACTTCATGCCCCCCTGTTAAGAATCATGCTATGAGCAGGGCTGAAACTGTTTATGACAGATGCAAATTACACTCAACATCTTTTGTAATTTACAGTTTATCACCAGGCACGCATCGCCCAAACCCAAGCCTTTCTTTTACAGCCCAGAATTCCGGATACTTCATAAAGCAAAAAGCTTGCTGCCACCTTCAAGGAACTCAAACTATCTGATTTTTTTATTTGCTGCTGCCATTAGATTGAAATGATTTTTCTTCAGTTTGCTCAAAGCCAGATTTAAAGTCAGGTCCCAGAGGTAACAGGAAAGTCGATCCCCTAAGCTACTCAGTCGTTGTTTGCTTTTTTTACATGTAATATCCTACTTCTAAGCCAGACTATAATTTAAAATACAAAACACACTCTACATAAATATGTCCTTTAGAAATTTTGTAATCTGACATTTAATGGAAGTTAACTAAGTGCCTTATATCATGTTTGTCGAGGAAAATGGAGAAATTATAAATATCCTTTAAGACCATTATTTCTTAATAGCCTTCTGCATATTTTGGATGCTACACATTTCCTTACCACTTCAGGTCGATAACACCGTGTGCTCTTTTTGGACACAGCCCTACCAGATTTCTCATTTCCAATGCATCTAGATGAGCCAAAAAACATTTCAAGCACTGTGCACATCATGAGCTTCTGACGGCCATTTGAAGAGCCCTTCGTGTGCAGTCACTGTCTGCTGGGGAACAGCAAAGGGTTACTTCAGCCCAGGAGCTGCGAGTACGAGCAACAGGAATCCATTGGCTTTAATTTGTCCATGTCTTTCATTTGATACTACCAGTATTAATAGCTTTGCAAGGAAATTCTGCAGTCATTAATCATAATAATTAATCAGATCCAATTATATTGCATATAAATGCGAACAAATTGCTGAAAAAATAATGATCTATCACCAACATGTCACGAGGAAAAAGACACTAAAATAGTAATTAGAAGCAGGGATTTTGTTGTGTACAAGTGCCCTGCAACTGATTTTAACAGTATGATGATCCGATGATGTAATTAGTTGAAAGTCTAGCCGGCTTTTTTAGCAGGCCATCTAATGACGGTGCAACCGGGGAAAATAAGGTCCACTTCTGCACGAGATCATCCTGCGTTGCCCCTCACTCTGAATAAAGATCTGCTCTCTTGGTGTTCTAATACGGGGAGCTAAATTGTTTCTGCCTGTTTCTGCATTTGCAGGATTTTTAATGTCTCTTTTTAAAGTAAGGCTGTTCGTTAACTGAAGATTACTGAAGTTAGGAATTAGGACATTTTGCATGTCATTTTTTTCCCCTTTTTCCTCTTGCAATCATAAAAATGTGTAACATATAATTCAAAATGAAATGTTTTGGTTAGAGTAAGTTAACACACTGCGGGTAGCATGCATGTTAGCTATTTTCACCTATTTTCTTTCCCTTGCACTGAACTGAAAACATTTCAGAAAATGGAATTACTCTGTTTTCACTTCAGTTAGCACTCTCCAGAGCACTGCCAGATTTTATCAGAAACCATTTAAAAAAATATGTGTGCGTGCGTGTGTGTGTGTGTGTGTGGGTGGGTGGGTGTGTATAAATTCTTCTTTAACAGATTCTTAAACCTGACCAGAGTGAATTGTTCAGTGCAAATTATTCCAGGAGATAATTTTAACATGTCTCTCTTTTCTTTCTATTCTCACTCTTGCCTCATAGGATAGAGCTTTCAATAAATATTTTCATTTAAAAACTTGTGATATACACACACGCCAATTAGCACTAATTTATTGTGTGGTCAAATATGGGCTTTTAAACCTTGCAGAACATTTCCTTGCTCGACTCACAGATTACACACGAAATGGTTAACTAAAGATTGATGAGCAGTTTTTATGATAGGTTTGCGACTTGAAAATAAATGTTAGGTTCATCATAGTTTTCAATACTAAGCACTGCACTTTACTGTCTTTGATCTCAGTGTTGTGACTACTACAAAGAAATAAAACCTTATCTTACCTTTTCCAGCATCTACTGCAGAAGACCTCAATAATGCATAAGAACATCTGGAAGTACGGTAATTTCAGCTATCAGAGATAAGAATTGACACAGAACAGGTAAACCCTACAAAGTCATCGTGTTGAAATGAACTGATTAAGGTTTAGTAACATAAAACATCATGTATGGTGTTTCCGCGCTGGCTACATCTTGCTATTTTGTATTAAAAAAGGAATGTCAATTATATATATTTAATAGGTTGATTAGCTGGTAGCAATATTATATTTTACATGAGGAGACAGAAATGTCTGCAGATCTATTGCCATCCACATCTATTTAGAGTTAACGGTGAGTTCATAGAAAATA
The DNA here is from genome assembly GCF_022079265.1 of Lynx rufus. Taxonomy (NCBI): domain Eukaryota; kingdom Metazoa; phylum Chordata; class Mammalia; order Carnivora; family Felidae; genus Lynx; species Lynx rufus. Next base: position 76,069,997 of record NW_025814834.1, read on the forward strand.
CATGGGCATAGTAAACAGGGTTTTGAAATGACAATTTTTTACTGGTTGCAAGTGCTAATTGCTAGTTTCTCAAGGGTATAGAATTAATCACCTGCTAGATTTACAGTCTCTAGGTTGAGACCTGAGGATGGAGGCAATAAGAAAAGCTCTTGAGGGACATATCATATGGTGAGTCTAAATATCAGTCTCTATGCATATGTAAATTGGTAACAAAGTTTTTTCAAAGCTCAAGTATGCTAATTTCAAACAGGCAAGACTAAAGCTAGCTTTTAGCAGCTGTTTAACGTCTGCCTGTGGGTGGTAGAGAGAGCTTAAAATACAAGCAAACAGTGGTGCATAAGTAATTAAGCAACATTTTGCTGGGCATAAATAATTCTGTTTATATTGCTCTTTTGAAGAGTATAGAACACAAAATAACAGATCAAGCGCACCTTTGGTCACCAGAGGTTAACCATTCTTCCTCTTTACCTTTTCTTTGGTCTTACAATATAAGGGAAATAAATAACAAACTCAGCTACACCATCTTTTATAACTTTATAGGAAATAAAATTACTTAGGGTGGGGGTGGGAAAAACCCTAGTACAGTATCACTGTACCTATAGTTCAACCTTACTGTTTTTAGTGTATTCCTCTAACAGTGTATCAGAAAAAAATGTTATATATAATTGCAGCTTTGTTTATTAACATTTTATCTTTTAGGATTATTGAAAGTAGAGTTTGGGTCATTTGCTAAAATGTAGAAAAAGAAAAAAAAGAAAAAAAAAAGCAAACTTTTTCAAAGTCCACCAAAAAGAAAAAAGTGCCTTCAGATTTTCAGGACCAATTTCGACTGTTCCATGCATAAAAAATAAATAGAGAAGTAAATAAATCATTCACTTAGAGGTTGTTGCCTAAAAATAAGGACTGTGTAAATCAGTGTGCCACATAGAGGATAATCACCTAATTTGAACAGCTCTTGCTAAGCCAGTAGAAATGTCTAAAAGCAAAAGGAAAGCTTGGTATAAAAAAAAAAAAAAAGTTGCATTTGATTCAATAAAAACCTTGAAATTGACCAGAAGGAAGATGAAAGATTTAACACGATTTAGAAATACCTAGTCTGGAAAAAAGGATTATAGATACTAACTGTGAAAAGAGTCAGGGGTTTAAACTTGGTTTGCGTTAAATATTCATGGTTTAAGGAGTTAATGGTAAAAGGAAGTACTCAGTTGGGTATCAGATATTATAAAGGGCTTTATAACCCATAAGAATGCTAGGAAGGCCAGAGTAGTCAGTTATGTACAACCTTGCTATTTCTTTCAGTGTGAACAATTTTCAAAACCTCCTTTTATTCATCCTCAGCATTCTAAGAAAATAGGTAAACTTCAATGAAAAAAAATCTTATTTATTTCTGTCATTTTTACATTTTCTAATTTTGCATTTTTTAAACCATTTTAAGACCACCTGGCCAGAGCAGAAGAACAGCTGTAACAATGGATTGTGGGTACAGACTTGATATTCAGTCAGGGCGCATCTCTGGTCTTTCCCCACGAAAGATGGTGATGTTTTGCACTTGGTTCTTCCTATTCTACAAGAGATAAATATGAACATCAGTTTTAGTCTAACCAAACAAAAAGATGAACTTCAGTTAAATGATTGGAGACTAATCATTTCTTTGGAATCCTAGTACAGTAAAACCTTGGATTGCAAGTAACCTGTTCTGTGAATATTCCGCAAGATGAGAAAACATTACTAATAAGTTTTAACTTAATAAATGAGTGATGTCTTGCAACACAATTGGTACATGACACTAAGTGTCACATGATCACCACTGAGCCAACAGTTCTTAAAATTCACTTTGGTCTATGAGTGCTTTGGATTACAAGCGTATTTCCATAATGAATTAAGCTCGCAAACCAAGGTTTTACTATATTCTAAACCTTGCCAAACTCGTGGAACATCTTACCCAGGAAGACTTCATGGAGTAGTGTGTTCTCTATGTTCCAGTTGAGGTAGAACTCATTCATTTATTAATAGAGGATGGATGGTGGAAACAAGCAAGCCACAGGCTCCCTATGTCTCCATGACAATTTTTAAGATTTGTTTTAAAATTCTGAAAAAAAATGGATAGTAACGAATCATGACGACTTGAACTATTACAATTGATATTCTTTTTCCTTCGTCAGTATCTCCTTAAAAATTGTATTTATTGGGGCGCCTGGGTGGCTCAGTTGGTTAAGCGTCCGACTTCAGCTGAAGTCATGATCTCACGGTCTGTGAGTTCGAGCCCCGCGTCGGGCTCTGGGCTGACTGCTCTGAGCCTGGAGCCTGTTTCGGATTCTGTGTCTCCCTCTCTCTCTGACCCTCCCCCATTCATGCTCTGTCTCTCTCTGTCTCAAAAATAAATAAACGTTAAAAAAAAAATTTAAAAAAATGAAAAAAAAATTGTATTTATTGTCTATGCATATCCTGAATAACAATTTTTGTTATTTTGTAAAGAGGCTTTGATTATGTATGATTAGATAAGAGCTTGAATACCATTATATATTAAGTTAACATAAGTCTTGGCCATGTGTGATTAAGTGAGAAATTTAAATATTGTTTTAGGAGATTTGGAGTGTTCTGCTTTACCATAGCATTTTCTTCTTTCTCCTCCTCTAGTCCTTCTTCTTCTTGTTCTTATTGTTTTTGTTCTTCTCCTTCTCTTTCTGCTTTTCCTCCTCCTCCCTCTTCCTCCCCTCTCCCTCTCGCTGTCCCTCTCTGTCTTTCTCTCCTTCTCCTCCTCTTCCTCCTCCTTCTTTCTCATTTACTCTTTCTGCTTGATCTTCAGGCTACTGTGGGCTGCTTAGTGCCTATCATCACTTTGGATTTGCATATACCCTTAAGTGTATGTCCCACCAAAAATGGACAATTACTGGAAAAGGAAAGTTATATTAGAAGTGAACTTGTTTTAGTTGGGGTTGGCATAGATGCACCATGAAGCTTTTCTCCTACACCTCCTCGCTCGTTTGTCAGTGGAGAATAACAGTTTGTATACATCACTGTAATTCGTTAGTAAAAATGTTGCTTTTATTTCTCTCTTTTATTTTATTTTTTATTTCATGCAGAGGTATGAAGGCAGCCAAGCTTCGCCTTCTGGTGATCAGATTAGTTTACCGCTTAGACAGAGAGTTGTATAACTGCTCAGAATGGTCAGCTTATTGATATAGATCTCAAAGCAGTGATGAATTATGACCAACTCACCTTGTTCCACTGACAAAATTAACATTAATCTGCAAGGTACATGGGAATAGTGTAAAGCTGACTAGGAGAGATCGGAAGTAGAGATCTAAGTAGGAAAAAAAAATGATTGGATAGATACTGAAATACAAAGTTTTATTCCAGAGCTTGGTCCAGCAATAGGTAGGTGAGATCTGGCAGATACAATGTGCATAGATAGCCAATGTCGGATAATTACCATGAACGTTATGGGAGCAGGAAAACCCAGAGGAAAATTCTAATCCTGGGATAGAGGTTATCCTTATGGGTACCAAGCCATGAGCTCAGTTTGTGCTCAGTGCTTCATCTCAGCACAGGGAAATGCAGATTTACTTATTCATTCACCTGTTCACTCAGCAATTGGCTGATTTCCTACATACTGCAATGTGTTCAACACTATGGAAGTTACTACAGACTCAAAGATGTATAACATACAACAAAATGGCAGCATTAATAAATGTGGAAATCTTGAAAATTCAGATTTGTGTGTTACTCAGCACTGGCAAGTTTCTCATTTGACTTCTGACTTTTTTACCCAGCGTTATGGTGGCTATTAAGAGATGGGATGATTCAGCATAAAGGTGATTCAGCATATACACAGAATACAGAATATCTGATTGTAAGCTTTCCTCTCACAGCAACTCTGCAAAATTCTGACCACTTGCCACACCATGACCCTTGGAAATTATTGCATGGAAACATGCTAGCATAGGTTGCCGATTACTCTGTTTATTCTTCACTATTAAATAATTTAAAAAATTGAATATAGAGAGCATAATAATTCTTAAATGGTACTCCATTTGCCCATACCCACTGTTCCCAGTGATCCTTCAGAAAACATTTGTAGCTTGTTAATAAAAACAACCTATTTCAGAATGAACTTTTGCCTTGTTCTTGTCCCAATGTACAGAGCAAGTTAAATCTGCTTGGAATTTCAAACTTACCCTGTTTCAAAACTGTTGATTTCAAATGAAGCCTGCAGAGTTTTCTGTATTGAGGAAGACAATTTCAATTTGTGAATCACTTAGTAATATTTTTCCTTTTTAAGCCTGGAAGCAGAACCCTGATGTTATTTTTATTTTATTTTATTTTTTTAAGCTGTACTGCTATGAAGAAGGAACAATGAAACATATGGGACAGTTCACCTACACAAATTGGTGGGGTAATAACCTTCTGGTGAGATAACAGCGAACTAACTTGAAAGACGTAAATGTCGGAAAAAGGGAGAATCCGATTTTCTTACGCCAATTAACTTCTTTTCCAGAAATTATTTAGACCTTTTTGACATGCAAGAGAAATTCATTTTATTAATTTCTTTTGAAAACACCTAAGCCTCTCTTTCTTTTTTCTGGTTTTGACTGCAGTTGGCACATAGAATTAATAGATACCTGGACCAAACATGAAGGTAGCTTTGGCAAATAATGTACTAATGCTCTCAGCTTGGAGAAGTATGTTCCTTTATAGAGAATAGTGTTCTGTGTATATTCTTGGGGGTAAAGTAACTCTGGTGGAAAAAATAACATCCGCCCTACTCTCTTTCCAACCAACCCATGTCAATAGCTATGCAAAGGGGTGCCTTGGTGCCTCAGTCAGTTAAGTGATCAACTCTTAATTTTGACTCAAGTCATGATCTCACAGTTGGGAGATTAAGCCGCATGTTGGGCTCCATGCTGAGCGTGGAGACTGCTTAAAATTCTCTCTCCCTCTTTCTCTGCCCCTTCCCCTTTCTCTCTCTCTCTCTCTCTCTCTCTCTCTCTCTCTCTCTCTTTAAAAAATAGCTATACAAAGGATAAGTTTGGAACAGGGCAAAATTAGAATTTACTCGCATCAAAGGCCAGAGAACCGCAAGTAACACAGGACACTTCAAACCTGGAATCATTTCATCGATATTCTCTCCCCTTTGGTGTCAGTCTGATTCGTGCACACACGATACAAAATGTCGATCCTTATTTTGCTTCCTGAACTTAAATTCTCCTTGAAGCCCTCACCAAATCCATCAGCTATGCTTCATGTGAAAGGAAAGACTGAGGAGAACCATTGCAGTATCTGGGGTTTTCACTTCATTTGTTTTCCTTTGTGGCTTTTTATGGCGTTGATTGTACAATGTTGAGATCAATGACAGCTGAGAAACTTCTCTCATTATATTTACTAATTTATACAGCAGCCAAAAGGTAAGAGGGAAAGAAAACAAAAACATATTTGGTAATTTCGTGAATTTAAAAACTAGCCCTGGGGGAAAATGCATCACTTTTTATTTTGTATCACTGCTGTGTTTAAGAAACCTAAAAATGGGAATTTCATATTCTCATATTTTGACAAGTACTTTACATTTGCTTGAATAAATATTTTACTATGAAAGGAATATGATTAAAGGGAAAAGAACCCCCCACACTATTAACTTCTCAGTAACGTTAAAGCAGTAAAAGTACACATTCCATAAGCCAAGGGATGCAGCCATATTCAGTTAACTCCAACAAATCCTGGGAAGAGATTTTCTTTTCTTTCTTATTTTTGAACACCAAGAAACCCTACACTTGAAGAAAGGGAAGGTGTGCTTCAACTGTCATGTCCATGTAGCAGAATTTAGCCCTTTTCTGAAGTTTCCATGTCTCAAGAGCATAAAGACAGTAGTCCACTATATGGAGAACCAATAAATCAATTAGCTTTAACAGTCAGTGTCCAGGAAATGCATTTATTCTCTTGGATGAAAACACAGATACTATTTGTAGCCATACTTCATATCATTAAGGTCAGTTTTTCATGTGGAAATTATATTTAGTTACTGGAAAAAAAAATCCCGCACAAATTTTGTAAAGAAAAAACGAAGCACTTACTCATGTATGAGAACAAGTTTGTTTTATTTGTAATTATCTATCTTTAGAGTAATTGAGATTCTAAACAGCAGCTAATAGCTTCACCTTCTCAAATGACTACTGCCTGTAACTTTACCTTGCCAAATATCAAAGAGCTTTTCGATTGCAACTCTACTACTAAAACCTGGGTCATTTTCTAGCAATTAATTGGAAGAGGTGATTAATAGCTTAATAATGGGTTGCTCTGTGTTTAAAAAGTGCAGGGGACGTGCAGAGGAAAGGAATATGTAATTTTGTATCCCTGAAACATAACCTAATTGAAAAATCAGCAGTTGGTCTTATTTACTTTAGGCTTGTATTTCCAAACCCTCTTTTGATCTATTCTGAGAAAATGTGTAAATCTGGAGAGTATTTTTTAATTAACTCCTTGAACATGGAACACGCTATGAATTTAAGGAGCACGAGCTCCTCCATGGCACCTGCTGTGCCTCATTCAAGTTCATAGGAATTTGAGGGCAACACATGTCAAGTATCTATCTGGATGTGCAGATGGTAGTGCCCATTCAGGAATTCACCCACCATAGGGCCACCTGTGGATTCATATGGCATATTGGGAGCCTATGTCCACTTCTACTATGCATTCCTGTTATGTTCGCCACCAACTTAGTGACTGTAAAATCTAGCTGCAGCCTGTTGTGATATCCTACCAGAAACATCCAAGGAGACAGTCAATGCAGTTTAGTCAATCCACTAAGCCTAATGTTCCTTGTTTTGAGATTAGGTCGCAAGAAAATGGCAAGCTGTCTCGTCAGGTGGAGAGTAGTTCAGTGAAGGAGGAAGTCTTGTGCTAAAAGCAAAGGAGACAGCAAACTGAAAGGGGCCAGGTCTCATTTGTCCAGCTCATGACAACATCAGGGTGACAAGATGTCCTTTTGGGTACAGGACTCACTGATTTTTTTTTTTTTTTCCATTGTCTACCACAATTGCTATAGACACTCTGGGTTTCTCCGTTAGGTAGCTAGAAGAAAGTAAGGAATAAGGTTCCCAATTTCTGATAATTTTCTTTACATTATACATTCCTGCTTCTCATTTCAATTCCATCCTATCCCAGTTGCAGCTAGAAATACTGGGCTGTTTATCCCTCACCGTGTTTACACAATGGCTTTGCCACTAGAGGAAATCAGTACTTTGCTAACTATTTGGCACTCTTCCTATAAGGCTAAACCTGAGAAATGAAGGACAGTAAACAGAGGTTCGGCCTGGAGATGAGCTCCACTTCTCAGGTTCTCATGAACCCAGGCATCTTCTGGAAGCCCAGTTTATCCTTCCACAGTAAAGACTCAACTGGCCAGAGTTTCTTTCTTTCTTTCTTTCTTTTTTTTTTAATTCTGTCCATATTAATTGCAGAATACAGAGGGATGAAGGAAAATACAAAAATTAAAAGACAATGGGCTTGCTCTCCCACCACTAAAAGACACACTGCCAGCCAAATTTAATTGGCTGTAATGAAAATGGGCCTGCATGCCAGTGATGGATAAAGTCAGTGAGCTGAAAACAAAGGCAAAACACAAAAGTGGTCCTCTATATATGTTCCCAAACAGGGCCCTACTCATCCCCAGAAGTCAAAGGCTGGGGAAGGCCTGAATGAACACCAAATGGCTAGGCTGCGAGAGGGCTGACTCACCTCTCCTCATGCTAGAGCACAGAATGGAGAGCTCTGCTTCTGAGGTGTGGTAGAGGAAGATCAACACAGATGAGGTAGTCCTTTTATTGCATAGATTTTTATAATTGTTATTGAGATAATACATTGTTTTGCTTGATTTTTTAACTTGTTTTTAGGCCTACAGCAAATCTCCCTATAACCTTCCAATTCGTAGTGTCATTTTCTATGCATTCAGATTTTTGCATCTTTTGATTTTATTTCCTGGTGACATCCTTCCCCGAAGACTTCCTCTATGTATCACTTCTGGCTTGTTTCATTTTTTAACCTAGCCCTGTTAATAGGTATTGTCTCATCATGGTCTTCTGGAATTCTCTTTATTCTTCTCTTGTTCTACATCCTTAGTCTGGTAACGTGAATCCTCCAATAAGCTTTCTGGGAAAGGGTTGTTGGAAGGGGAGTTGTTGGAGCACCTGACAGAAATGTCGTCACTCTGCCCTTATGTGCACCACGGTGTGTTGGCTCCCAGTGTATCCTCTGAGAAGTCTGGACCCTCTTTGATTCTTAATCCACTGTATATTAACTTTTTAAAGGGGTAAATTTTGTTTTTCTCTCTGGGAGCAATTATAATCTAATTGTAATATGCGGTATTTTAAGATTTCATGATTTTATGCTTTGCTATGTGTTGTTCATTCTTCTTGCTTGGGCACATGTCTGGAAGCACATTTCTTGCCAGGAGATTTCCTTCTTTCATTTTTCTCTGTAACTTCTTCCGTATCATTGTCTACACTCTCAGTCAGATGTCAGAGTTTGCAAATTGGTCCTCTAATTGTCTTATTTTTTCTCATCCTGTTTACTTCTATTTTTATTTTTATTCCCTATTTATTTTTGATAGTCCCCTTACTTCAAGATTTTTTTTTCATGCCTCCTTACAAATAACTGATGATTATTGGCTGTACTGATTGAAAGCATACGGTGGACAGGAAGGACTGTCAACCTGTTGCCTTTGCTTTAGGGTGTCCAGCCTGCTAGCCAGTTTGCTTGTTTGCTAGAAAGGTCTGAGTCTAGGCATGGGTACTGAGAGTGGAGTGAGAAAAGGGTTGGAGGTCTCATTCTTAAATATTAGACTTTTATTTAGATCCCCATGTATGATGTGATGCTTTTCTACCATCATCGGAGCCTGGTGTCCCTGGATACGAGATTTCTTTGTTTTGTTTTGCCTTTCTTTCAGAGAGTAACATTTTGAGAATTGTGAAGATGGAAGAAATGCAGAAATTGGCTGCATAGGTAGGTCCAGGGCTTCCTTTGACCCAAACTGCTTGTTTCTGGTCAGATGTTGGTCCCAGAGCAAGTGTTCTCATTTAGCATGTTTTTCTTTTCTTGTAATATGGATACATTTGTGATGCCTCACTTTATTTGAAAAGTGGCACAGGAGAGGGTCCTTATTTTTACTTTTAGCTGAAAGTCAGGGGAACCTTCTCTCTTTTACAGACTAGAGAATTAACGTTTAGAGAAAAATTTTAAGTTGCAGGAGTGTCCGTAGTAAGTAAGTGGTAGAGTTAGCATTTGTATCCAAGCCTCATAGATTGTGGAACATATATGCATTTTTAACACTATACTATGATGTCTCCATTTAAAAGGGGAGAGGATATTTTAAAATTGGATTCAAAGCTGATTCTAACAGGGAAAGACTTGGTGGGTTATAAGAGTTAGCTGGACTAGGAATCATAACGATTTCCTCTTGGCAAGACACCGTTTTACTCTGCCTTTACCCTAGAGCCTCCATTTTCTTCCCATTCTTCCTATTACACTCTGTTTTGAACATTTTAAATTATACTAAAGTATACATTATTGACAAAAATTTTATAAATTGCTATTCCCAGGGGCACTTGAATGTTAATAAAAAAAGGAAAGAAAGAAAGAGAAAGAAAGAAAGAAAGAAAGAAAGGCCTTTGATGAAGTTCCAGCAGTATTCCAGGAGGTAGAAGAAGACAAATTTTGGACTTAAGAAAAGTACTGAAATGTCTGTGTAGATAGACATCTGTGCTTTCTACCTACAAGGCAAATTATCAATGTTGAGAAGAACATGAAACCATGTGGCATTATCATAGTATCCCTTCATAGTATCTCTTCATAGTATCCCTTCATAGTAGGGAGAGAAGTAGGGAGAGAAGCAAAGATCTGCTTTAGATGCTGGTATAATAGACCAGGTCTCAAGATTTGTCTCTCAGGAGTGACCCTGGGACAGGTAAAATATTTCATCTAAAGCAGATAGGAATGGGAAGAATGAGAGTACGATGAAAAACTCAGTGGGGAATAGTGAAGAGATTAGATAAGAGAGACCATATAGTATTTGTTCATAGGTTGAGATCAGATTATGGAGAGTCTAATTGAACCTTATTATAGAGGCAGTTGACGCTAACAGTAATTTTTGCACTTGGAATTTACAGAGCTACGCCTATGCTCAAAGAGATTTAACCTGGTAGAAATGTCTCCTTTATCTTTCTTTGTATTTAGGTAAATTTGTTATCAAGAATATAAATAGACTTGGATGAACAATCAACTTCAGAATTACTATAGGTAAGATGGCTACAATTTATCGTCCAACCTGGATCACTTGTAAGAGTGAAAGAGGGGTGTTGGGCAAAAGTCATAAACAGGGACTATCCCTTACACATTGGAATGTATAGTCATCCTATGTAGGGTGAAGTTGGAGAAAAGAGGTAGGATACAGTGTATAAACACTTGCCTCAATGTTTTCAGGAAGAGAAGGGAAAAGGGAAGAATGATAAGTCATTATAACAAGATCTTTGGTTTATCAATTCCACATTCAAGGTTTTTAATGAATTGAAATATGACTTTTTTTTTCTAAATCTTTCTAGCTTTTAAAGATCATACCCAAAAAAGCAAGAATGTGGTCTTGTAAATCCATACATGTAAGGATATTAAATCGCAATATTTTTAATGATTTAAAATCTGAGGGCTTCCTTTTACCCAATAGAGAGACATATTTAACTCTTCTAATACCCATGGCAAATGATTGGCCTTGCATTAATTGTTTTACGTGTCTAGGTGCTCAGGATGTTGAATAATAACTTAGTAATGTAAAATACATAAAAACAGTAAGGTGCAATACCATCTTATGAAGAATGATTTAGCATTTTGATAGACAAGTCATGTTCAAAATATTTCTGTCTCTTTCACTTGAGTGGGGCCAGCTTATCCATCAGGTCCACTAAACACAGCAGCTTGGTCTTCACCTACCTTTGGGGACCCATTAGTATGTTTTAATTTTTTAAAAATGTGAAAAAAAGAAATTCTATATCATGAAAAGTGTTTTCATATATCATAATAACATTTTTTTCTATCAGTGTAGTAAAAATACATTTTTTGATAATTTTTTACAGAGATAAGGGTCCCACAAAAACCAAAGTGTCAAGGGCCTACAAAAGTCATTGAGTCCAAGTAAACTGAAAAAAGAAAAAAGTTAATATCCTAAAGAAACAATGTTTAAATACCCTGTGGTAGAGTACTGGAATAAAGATTTTTGGTCTTACCTAAGATTTCATTTTAATTTGAGTATCTGGAACAGGACAGCATATTTTCTTCGGGAGCTGGAAATCTCTAAACATAATTGTCCTCTTTCCTCAAGTGTTCCTGTGTGTTTTATTGTGTTTTATTGAGAGGAACTACTTCCATTACCTGATGTGTTTTCATCAATAATGGAAAAGGTTCTCACAGGGACTATTGAAGACACTTCCTTAGGGAAAGGCTGAGGAGATGCCTGATGTTGGAAGCATCAGTCAAGCCTCTCAGATGGAATCACAGGGATAGAGAGGAATACTTGACTGCAGTCCAGGTTCGAAAAAGTATTGGGTGGGACCTCAGCCTCACGTGGCTGGCCTCCATTTCCTTTAGGTTCAAATCCCAGGTGGCTGTTGTCCAGTACCACTTTGCTCATTGATGTGTGAAGTAAACAAATGCCCTCCCTTCCAGCATCCAAGTGTTCACTAGTAGTTAGTGAGGGCTAGCATCACACATGAGGAATAAAGCTAAGCATATGCCCATGTTACATCTGCGCTCTAGTAGGAAGCCATGTTTTCTTAACATATATGCATACCATAGAGACTATGTTTACCTATAACAGCTAATAACGCTATTAATACAATTATTAATACCAGTGGAAAAATAATTGAAAACAACCATAGTTAATATAGATTGAGTCACACATTATTAAAATGTGTTATCCTTGAAGTTTCACCACAGTTCTGTGCAAGTTGTTGGAATGTGTGCTATGTATCAGGAAGAAAGGGCACACCTGTGATGTGCTGTATTCTAGAGTCAGAGAATATAGTGGAGAATAGACAGATGAGGCTTCTACTGTCTTAGAGTTAACATTCAGAGTGATAGAAAACAAACCAACAAGATAAATATCAGATGGTTATAATTTCAGTGCAGAGAATTATAAAAGAATAATGGGATAGAGAACATTGGCGGCTACATTAGATTAGCTAGTTTAGCGTTTAATTTAAGATACAATGTTCAGAAAATTGAAAATGGCTGATATGTCTGAAGCATAGTGAAGAAGGAAGATAACATAGGAGAGGTCATCAAGAGAAGAGCATAGGGTCAGATTGTGTGGAATACTGGAAACAGCTATAAGATAAAGAGCATAATTCCATTTTTAGTATCATGGGGATTCATTGGAGGTTTTTAAACAAGAGAAGGACATAGCCCTACATTTTGGTTTGAAAAGCTGGGTGAGTGGCGGTCATCTTGACTGAGTGAGGAAAACTCAGTGTGAGTGAAGAAGCAATTTTACCAAGAAAAATTAAAAATTATGTTTTACCATGTTAACTGGGTTCGACTGTTCAAGGGGCAGGATGAATAAAGCAGCTGGATGTGAGTTTTGAGTTTTAGAGAGATAAAGACTGAACCTTAAAATCAGTATGTAGAACTATGGGCCTGAATGAGAATCACCTAGGAGGAAAGTATAGAGAGGAAAGAGAAGGATGTATAAGACAGAGTTCTGCAAGTCCTCAAAATTTAGACTGAAATCTGAGTAAGAAAATCTAGAAAATGACACCATCGAATGGCCATCTGTGGAGCAGAAACAAAACCAAGAATGTGGGCATGCTGAGGTCAAAAAAAGAAAATATTTTTAGAAAGATGACAAGGTCAACTCTGCAAATGCTTGTGAGGGCTTAAGTTAGATAAGAATGGACTGGATTATTGGATTTGAAAATATGGTGACCTTAAAAGCAGTCTTAGTGATGCTGTGAGAATGAAAGTATGATTGGATTAGGTTGAGCTTAGAGCCATAGGAGAGAATGTGGAGAAGTTGAATACAGATCTTCATTTCAAGAAACATTGGTGTGATGGAAATGATAAAGAAGTGGGCTAGAAAGAGAGCTAGTTGTTGTTTTCCTTCCTCTCCTCCCTCCTTCTTTCCTTTTTCCCTTCCTCCATCCCTCCCTCTTTCTTCTTTCCTTCCTTCACTCCTCCCCCTCTTCCTTCCTTCTCTTCTTCTTTTAATTGTGTGCTAATAGAAATGATATTATAGGAATAGAGAAACTGATAATATAAGAAGCATAGGACATAATTAGGGAGCAAAGTTGTCCTCAATGTAACCGGTGGGAAGAAGGAAGGATCCAGGGCAGAAGTGGAGTGGTTTGCCATTGACAGGCAGAAGGGCACTTCATACCTAGGAATAGGTGGGACAGGAGAGCCTGTGATGTTGACTGGTTGGTCATTTCAGTCAGGGGAAAATAAAGGAATTGTTGTGATGTAGATATTAGCAAAAGAGAGTGATTTTATTGAAGAAAAGAGTTCCTAACCTATTAACACAGAATGACAGAAACGAGGATGTAAGAACAAATTAAGTAGGAAAAACTAGAACTTACTTTTGCTTGGCTATCTCTTACAGGCACATTTGGAGTCTTTTAACGTGAAAGTTTCCAAAGACACCATTCATTTGAATAGTGATCACTGTCGGCAGATCCCTCCATCTTATTTGATACTTATGGCTAAATCAGCTTTTTTTGGGTACAAATGTCATATGTAAATGTGTTCTATCTAAAACCTCTGAAACCTCACACAGATTTTCCTTGGTTTCATAGTGTTACAAATCATTTCTTCATGTATTTGCCAATCTCAGAATTCTATACTTGAGTTCGGGGACTCCTTACATTATTGGAATGTCAGTATTCCTGTGGAAGGCTATCTACTCGTACGCACCTTCTCCCTGTACCCCCAACTCCCTCATTGTCCTGAGTTTTTTTCCTGTAATGCTTTAGTCTGAACCATGTAATATCATGTTTGTATATGGTCTGTCCTGTTATTTGATTTCTCAGATACACCTCTCAGTGCATTTTAAATTCTCAGGCCAAAGAGCCATCTGGCTGATTGCTAATCTCCCACTCCTTCTCTGGCGCCTTACCTAGTGTTTCAAGCGTTGTCAGTGTCCAATATACGCTTGTTGAAAAGCAGGAGTAGATGTGGATCTAAGACGAGGATTCCTATTTTGACATACCTTTTTAATATTTTCTTTAGAAGAAATAACATGCCTATGTCACAAAAATTCAGTAAAAAATCAAAGTCACAGTAAATACGTCTTTTTGCCCCATAACCTCTTGTGGCCCTGATTCTGCCCCCCAAAGGCCCAGCCACGTCCACGTCCCTCGCACCCCTCCTGGTGACATTCATCTTACCCTGCGGTGTTCTGGGTTGGCAGGCAGCCCTCTTTTTCTCCAGACGGGGTATGTGTGCATACCAAGAAAAGTTCTCTTTAAGTTGACAGACTGGTTTATTTTTTAGCTGCTGTGAAATAATTAAAAATGAATGGGTACGGTTGAATTGGAGGAAGCGTATTTGTTATTTGGCGTAGTTATTAAAAAAAATTCCTTGAAATTAAAAATCATACTTTGAACAGGTCGATTAGTCAGATTTAATTTTTCTTTCACTCTCTTATATTGGTGTAAATATTTTCATCTGTTATGCATAACCAAAAAGTATATTAAACTGTCAAAACATAAATGATTTCCTTTTGGCCACCATGGCTTGAGGGATTTATTTCAAGTCTGTTGTACTACTATTTGCCCCTAGGATGTGTAATCTATATTTTAGGAGAATGTGGCTTACTGCAAGACACCTGTATTATTTATGTGTGATTAATATTTGCGTTACGGTGAATGAGGTCTTTTGGCCTTACTTTTCTCTCATAGTGACTTAATCATTTCTCACAAGAATGTAGTCATTGTAATAAAACATTCCACGTACCAGTTTGTTTTTCAGCAGTGACAAATGCAATTGTTGTAAAATGTGAATTTTCAGTTATTAAATATGGCATCATGAATGTAATTTACTGGGCCACATCTACAAGATGCTGCTCTGTGGCACCGCTGAAGCTCAAACCAAGCCGATCCTTGTTTGTATGAATTTAAATATAAACACTGGTGAACGACATCTTTAAATCACAATGCTCAGGACACCAGACCTAATTTTGTGGTTCCGGAAATAAATCTGTAAACAGTACAACTAGTTGGTTATACGGATGCCCATTAAATTGGTCTCATTGTCATTTGCAAATTTGCAACAAATTATGAAGATCCTTGATCATCCCTGACAGATAATATCATGTGCCAAATTAGGACGTATTTCAACGTTCCTTTCTGTGGGTTATAGGACATGACATTTTTCACAACTTCCCTTCAGAAAAAGCACTTATGTCAGGGGAGTGAGGAATTGTAAGGGTTCCAAAATCTACAAGACTAAAATTCAATTAGATATTAATGTTACCTGCCAGAACGGTCTTCCTTCACAATGGTACAGTAAAACATATTGCTTTTAGCAGTTATTACCCAGATTTGGTGGCATATGGATTATTCAACAAAAAAGGAATTCATCTGAAAATGTCCACAACGAGTCTTCTACTCGTGTTTTGGTAAGCTTTGCCAAATGGCGAGAAAGGAGCTATAAACATAAAAGGTGATGTATTTATTGTTGGACAGCTTCTCTTTGTGAATACACGGAAGCAGTATTTTTGTTGCTGTGGCTTAATGTCATATTACTTCAAATTTGAAAAGATGCAAATGACTCGGAAATTGAGAAGTTCTTTTTCTTTGCACCTTGTCCGTTATGAGAGCTGTGGTCCGATTTTTACTCTGTAATGTTGCCAATGGTGAATATTTTTGAAAAAAAATAAAACCCTCCATACTTCAGAGAAGGGATTAGGATACGTGTCTACTAAAGGTGTGATAGAAGACCCTTCCGTGTACATGTTGGCACTGAGACACATGAAATACTTTTCAGGTATCCATTAAAATTGTAAAAGTGCGCAGACTTATCGAGCTTCCAGAGGAAGTCATCAAGAGTATTAAAGAATGATGTTGATAATCACACTAAATTCAACCAGGATACGGTGGACAAGGGCTTTAAAACTTCAGAAACATCAATTAAAGCCCAAGTTGTGTGCAATAAGCATCAAAAATTGATAAAAACTCAAATTTAGGTTTTTAGACTTAGTGTTTAAATCAATCAACTGCAAACAAGATTTAATTAAAGAATATTATTTCAAAGTGTAATTACCTACTGGGATTAGAATGAACCTCTATTGCCCATAATGTTCTCCTACTGTGATCCCACACTGAAAAATGTTGAGTTTTAGATTAATATGCATCTTGTAAGTACAAGTCCTAATCTCAATCTTAAAGGACATTTAAAACACACTTGGAACCTTCTATGCAATCAAGCCCAGTGTGACTACTCTGTCCACCATGCTAAATTTGTGATTACATTTTTTATGTGCATGATTTAAATCGCTTTAGCAGCAGTCCAGGGAGCATTTTACCCTGCATATTAATTACACAAAGGCTTTGTCATGTGAGGGTCTCAGTGGTCATGGTCTGTAATCCAGCTCATTTGAACTGTGAGTACAGTTTTTGAGCATGCTGTGCACATCAAGCCCAGCTTTAAAGCTAGAATAGGCTGAGATGGTTAACAGGTATGGTTCCTGCTTAAGGAATGAATGCCATTTATTTAGTGACATCTGCAAACTAATTGCTTAAAAATCCGAAAGTGAATATGTGTGCTCAGAAGGCTGTTATTAAAACATAAGGAGAGAGGCTCCATGTCACGGCATCCCAGTTCCTATTGTCTCAAGCTAGCATTATCCAAACACTCATTTGCCTCCTTTATAAAATTCTTCATGTTACAGGAAAGGGCTTTTGGCGTCTCTAAATTTCAATACTTTTATCATCATCGGCATATTTACGTGTTTGGAACCATTAAAAAGTGTTATGATTTAAAGAGGAATTAAGTGTATGTTGTCAGCGTATTTATGTATCTTCAAATATCAATGAGTAAAAAATAAAAGTGAAAGCTCATTAAAAGTCACAGCACCTCAACCAAAGAATTTCTAAATATTCAGGGCTTTTGAATGCATTGCTTTACTCTAACAGGGTGGTTCTAAAAAGATCAGAAAATTAATGTAGCCTTTGTTCCACATTTTAGAGGTTTAGCCATATACCATCAGTACACTGAATAGTTGAAAACTAAAATGGAAGCACTCACCTGATATGACCCTGGAGCCTTGATATCACAAGAGTCGCACTGGTTCTTAAGTATGAGGGAGAATAGGAATTATTTGAGTGAATGCCACATATAGATACCCAGGACCCATGACAGAATTTTAAAAATCCAACTAATAAAGGATATGTTCATGCGCAAGTATATTCTGAAAAAAGGCCCTGAGATTTCAGGACCACTGATGGTTAGCTGAGCAATTTAATAGAAAATAGCTCTGCTTTAATCTCTGTCCAAAGGAATGTAATGACAGAAATACAAAAAAAAAAAAAAAAGACTATAATAAAAGAAAGGCAAATGTTTCAAGATTCATTTTGCTGGGAAACTCCATTGCATCTCTGCCAACTAATGATATAGCAAGCAATCTTTTAATTGACACATATTTCTGTATAATCACACTTGACTGGAAGAGTAAGAAAAGTGCAATATTTTTAAGTGTTAAATTATGTCTTAAAACATAAAATGGACAGGCGTAGTCAGACAAACTGAAATGCTCTATGAAGCCTAAATGTAAATAAAGTAAGAGTATTTAAGTTTAAACAGGTGTGGGATATCTATCACAACCACCAATATCTGAAGAAGAAAATAATCATCTCTCAGAAAGAATGACTATCTCTGTTTTAAAAAAGGTTTTTGCAATGATTTATGTGTAGCTTTTCTTATTCAAAGCAGTGTACCTTTTATTTTCGAGTCTCGGAATCCCAGATGCAGCTAAACTATTTGAAATTCTTGCAGGAACTCCTTGAGAAGTTCTATTCATTCAACATTCAATACCGGTATTTTTTGAGAACATGTTCTATGTACAAGGCAATATAAATGGAGTTGAGGAGAGAAAGACAGCCAAATTATGGTATATGCCTTAGAAGCTCCGAATCTATTGGAAGCAGTGACAAAAATAAATAAATAAATAAAACGTAGTATGACAAGAACTTTATAAAAAATGAAGAACCTTATCCTTCTGAGGCTCTCAGTATTTTGTTGTCAGATTCATTTTTCTTCATGTGTATTTTGAAAATAAATTACTTGCCATATTCTTTGAAATAATTACTTTGGAACGAAAACAGAGGAAAGTTGTTATTAGCCTTCACCAGAGTATGCATTCTATAGATTTATTCTCATATAATCAGCCTAAAGTTCATAATTTGAATGAAGTAAGTTCATTCTGAACCAAAGCGGAGAACTTTAAAATGAGTTTTTGCTGCAGGAGGAATCGTGTGTAAGTTTAACATTAGGTTACAATATGCAAAGGGTATGTAAAGTTACAGATATATTTTTGTGTGTGGAATTGGCTCGAATTCATCCTATGGATTGAGTTGCATATTTGAAGGACTTTGTGATATGGTATTTGAGGAGTCAAATGCTGCGTCGACTTACACTTATGCATCATTGTATTATAAAAAGATCCAAGAGAAATTTGGCTATGCCATTTAGCAGGTCTGACAGCCTTTGTAGGAGTGTGAACACTCAAGAGGCCATGTAAAAATGCAGTGTCTATGTCTGAACATTTGTGCTCTCATACTGTTGGTTTGGGTTACAAAGGATGATGGTGTTTTTTAAAGGAACAGCATCAGTTCAATCAGTTTTAAATATTTCAGGATTCATGTCAATTTTGCCATAACTTCGGAATGAAGTTTCAGACAAAGATCCAGGGAATTCAAATTCTACAGACACACTTAGCATCAGTTATCCGAACATCTTACTAAACCAGAATTATCATTAGGGTGACTCTTGTTTCTGTTCTTCACTCCCCATTTGGCAACGTTGATGCCACGAATGATGACTATTTGGAAACATCCTCCTCGGTGATTGAGTTTTTCACGTTTCTTACGGATGTTTAGCATCACACAGCAGTCGTCCTCACTGATTTCTGTACCCTTTACAATGATTTCTTCACAGAGAACTCTATTCCATGCAAGGCATATTTTAAGAGCCTATAACTGAAATCAGTTTGAATACTAAATCCTGATGTCATTCAATTTACATTTTATCAAAGAAACACAGCGTTTTCTTAAAATACTCTTAGTCTTCTAGTAACTGCCTAACACGATTCACAACACAGCATAACTCTTTCCAGACAAATTCACTGAACACTATGCTTTTGTGATCATTTATTTAAACTCACCCGTTCTCTCAGAAATGTCTTTCCTCCCTTAGAACTGGTCTGAAAGTTGGGTAATTCGAAGTTCAAATGCCCTTTCGGAGTTGATGACTTTTCTTTAATGTACTTTCTCTGGTTCACCTAATAGAGTTGTGCATTAATAAAAATCTATAGATTAAAGCTATGTGGTTATTTTTCTAATGAAAAGCCTCCCTAAATATCTGGCATTTGGGATCAAATTTTAATGTTTCCAGTTTTGAAATCTCAGCATAAAACTGTTGATGTGGGTCCCCTTTGATAAATTAGAAAGGTAAACTTTAATGAACATTGAATGGGATCACCTTTGCTACTTGGGGTAATAGAATAAAATAAAACAAGCAAACACATTTTTCTTACTGCCACATGCCTCTCCTTAATAATAACTTTTGTCTCTTCTGCAGAAATAGATGCTGTGTAAGTCTCATTAAATTACCTGACTGATGGAATAAATACACAGCCCATAGCTCGGCGGTCCATAGTAAACCGAGCAAGGGTCTTGATATCTCAGAGTTCTGCTTATTTACACATGCCTTGGACTCTTCTCACAGATATGTAAATTATTCTGGTTAAAACTAAATGCTAAAGTCTACACCATTAGTCTTCCACTTCATGATCTCCACATGGGGCTGTTAGAGGGATAATGTACCATACAATACACGGTTTACTTTTAATTAATAGAAAAAAAATGTGAAATGAATATTAAATGTAGCTTAATGTGAAAGAAAGCTCAAAGCAGTTTGGTTGTTATTTATTTATTTAAAAAAAATATTCAGCCCTGCTTTATCATTAGAGAATAAGTAATGCCTTCGAGGACCGGGAGCCTTGCTGGAGGCTTTGGAAGAAAAAAGGGAGCTGGGAGAGGTCTTAACAAACCAGCTAATGGTACCAAGCCTGACACAGAGAGGGGGTGCTGGACGGAGAGGCTCAGGGGTCCTGCTCTGTGCCTTTTGGATCCTAGCAGAGCTTTTCCACCGGAGTCTCTGTATTCCCTGCTAAGATGGTCCCCTGCTCTATACCATACGAATTGTAGGATCTGGTATTAAATCTTAGACTAAAAAAGCTCATCAAATAGAGCATTTAATTAAAACACAAGATCTGTTTGTCTGTGTTATAATTCAACGTGTCAAAATTAATGCCTCTGTTTTTAATAAATAGAATTACCAATTCGCAAACGGTTTATCACACTGTTCCCAACCACAGAATGGAATTTTAATTATATAACATTATTTATGGCAATGAAATGATCGTGTTTCATAATATTTGCCAACAGCACAAGTTAGGATTTAACAGGAAAAGCTCTATTAAATAATCACTTCCTCTAGTGGATTCCCTTTTGTCTCATTTGGCTCACCTAGGATCAGGTAAGGACCTTGGGAAAAGACAAAGAACATGAACGACTCTGGCTAGGCTTTAGGAGATCACAAAGTCCTCACTGAAGGCACTTATTTGCAAGATTAAAGGGTTTGAAGTAAAGCCTGAAATTAGTAACTTTTCATCTCCTTTTACCCAGACAGCCAGTGTTTTGTAATAAAATAAAGACCTTGCACTTTCCAACCTTCGTGCCAGACAGACTGTGAAACTGAATGCTACTCAACTTTAAATTATTCATACATTCTTAATTGTGATGTTATCCTTATAAATGATAGTAATGGTACCGTTGAAAACCTAAAAACCAGCAGGCACCTGCCAGTGAAACGGGTTCATTTAAAGCACAGCCATTGAATCCCTAATATGAGAGGCTATTGAGAAGACTCAGCTAGGAGAAAGTCACTAAGACATTTGATTTTACAGTTAGGAATTAGGTAGCTTGACGTGATTAGCAGAAGGGAAGTGAAATGCCAGTGCTTAATTTACAGAGAATTTACAGACCATTTGGAAAAATCACCCTGGGCTTGGAGACTACCTGCAGAAAATTCTACTAACTCTCCTTATATAAGAGCATTTGCTGCAAACACTTGTTTTCCTATTATTTAGCAGGGATCAGAATACATCGCCAGGCAAAAAAGATATGCGAGATCATGAGTAAAATGACTTGCTCACTTTAAAAAAAAAAACATAAGTGTGTGTGTGTGTGTGTGTGTGTGTACATCTGTGTGTGAGTGAGAATGCTTAAAAAATAGGTTTTGAGAAAGATCCATGTAACTGTCCAAATAGTTCTTTTGAGTATTAAGAGAACTGAGTTAAGAGTCTGTAAAAACGAAGGTCTTTACGAGACATATATACCAAAATCATTTTACTTTCTCCAACATTTAAAAAAAATTGATGTTGCTTTGAATTCATTTTCAGAATCCTTTTAGTGATATCAACACTTGTCATGGTGTTGGGAGAAGAAATGTCTCTCTGAAATGTGGCCATATTCTTTTGGAACATACTTGTTAAAAAAAATAGTAACTTTTTGAGGTTGTGTCATTTTTAGATGGACATTTTTATATGCATCAATTTCTGTAACCTTTTAAGCAGTTTTTTTCTGCTCTTTTTTTTTTCTGTTGGTGATTTCACATTAAAAGTCTTTAATAGCAAAAAAAAAAAGAATTTAGCTGTTAAATATTTTATTCAGCTCTCAGTTTTCAGACAGGCTAAATAAGTAAAGGAGATAAATAACAGATTTCTATGCATCCAACTTTGAGTCTGAGACATGAGTATCTCTAGGACTCTAAAGATACTGTTTCAGGTATCATTAAATGATTCTAGCCGTGCATATCATTAAAGGCTTAGAACAATTGGTATTAGTGAACCACACTCGAATGCCCAGAAATTTGTTATGTATTTCTGAAGGCTTTTCTTGTATCCATCAAGAGAAGGTATTCTTATGTCCACAAGTCTCGAGTGACTAATATGAGATCTTAACACTATATTCCACAAAGCTTTAACCAAAAGGGTGTTTGTTATTATTGTTCTTTAGTTGTCTCTTAGATTGCTTGTGTCTGTTATGTGGCCTCAATGAGATGAATTGCTTTTCCTACATGCACGCATACCGACAGTATTTATTTTTATTTATTTATTTATTTATTTTTAAATATTTTTTTCAACGTTTATTTATTTTTGGGACAGAGAGAGACAGAGCATGAACGGGCAAGGGGCAGAGAGAGAGGGAGACACAGAATCGGAAACAGGCTCCAGGCTCTGAGCCATCAGCCCAGAGCCTGACGCGGGGCTCGAACTCTCGGACTGTGAGATCGTGACCTGGCTGAAGTCGGACGCTTAACCGACTGCGCCACCCAGGCGCCCCAGTATTTATTTTTTAATTAGGGTAATAGACACAATGGTCAGATAGGAAACCTATCATATTACACCATTAAAATAAGGTGTCTCAGATTTGAAATGTATCCTTTGCTTTGAATTTGAAATTTTAGAGTTTTAGAAAATGTAGTTGACACATTTCAAGCATGTTTGCCTGATGGAGATTCCTTGGGTTAAAATCCAGGATCTGCTGGATTCCTGACATCTCGTGTGTCTTTTGACTTAATGGGGAAGAAGTAAAATCATACAATGAAAGCATTTGCTTCCTAGCAACTGTTCAATAGCTATGAACTAGTTCGAAGGTCAGTTTTTGGAATAACCAGCTTTGTACATTGTTCTTATAGCCTCACCAGCAAATGATGGGATCATTAGCATATTGAAGAAACAAAATGCAAGAAGACTGATAATGGAATCAGCTTTATTTGGTTGTCCAGCTGTCCTGTTAAATCTTTTTGTTGGGGGTGGGCAATTCTTGCCTTGCTTATTTTTCTTTTTAATGTTTACTTATTTATTTTGAGAGAGAGCGAGAGAGAGAGAGAGTGAGCTGGGGAGAGAGGCAGAGACAGACATTGAGAGAGAACATCCCAAGCAGGCTTCATGCTGTTAGCATGGAGCTGGATGCAGGGACTCGATCCCACGATCGTGAGATCATGAGCTGAGCTGAAATCAAGAACCAGAAGCTTAACAGCCTGAGCCACCAAAGCACGCCTCTTAACTTGCTTCTTGAGGAAAGTTCCAACAGGCCCCATGATTTCCTGATTATCTTCCTGTTTAAAAATAAAGTGATCTAGGGGCGCCTGGGTGGCGCAGTCGGTTAAGCGTCCGACTTCAGCCAGGTCACGATCTCGCACTCCGTGAGTTCGAGCCCCGCGTCAGGCTCTGGGCTGATGGCTCACAGCCTGTTTCTGATTCTGTGTCTCCCTCTCTCTCTGCCCCTCCCCGGTTCATGCTCTGTCTCTCTCTGTCCCAAAAATAAATAAACGTTGAAAAAAAAAATTTAAAAAAAAAATAATAAAAAAAAATAAAGTGATCTCTTGCTTTCTTAAGTTCAACGTTCAGTTTCATTTCTCTAATTACAAATATCCAATTCCAAAAAATATTTAACCTAATTTAATCTTTTTCATAGTATTTATGTTTTTAATGTCTACCTATTTATTTTGAGAGAGAGAGAGAGAGAGACCGAGCAGGAGAGGGGCAGAGCGAGAGAATCCCAAGGAACAAATACACACAACTTGGATTAATCTCCCATAATGATGTTGAGTGAAAAAAAGGCCAATCCTCCAAAGATTCCATACTGCATTATTTCATTTCTATAAAATACTTGAAATGACAAAATTATAGAAATGGGAAGGGGATGGGAGAGGGAACGTGTGTGGCCATAAAAGGACAAAGAATGAAATACTTCTGATGATGGAACCATTCTGTGTCTTGACTGTATGGATATCCAGATCCAGATTATGGTATGATGTTACTATGGCGTTGTGTCAGGTTACCACTGGGAAACTAGGAAAGGATACATGGAATCTATTATTTCTTACAATTGCATGCAAATCTATAATTTTTTCAAGATAAAAAGTTTTGTAAAGCATACGACATACGCATGGAGGGGACAATCTGTGTTATCTTTAGAAGATATGTGCAGACTTCATCCTGGTCTTTAGGACAAATTATTTATGTAGTAATTTCTGTTGAGAGAGTTGTCAATCAGAAGAAATGTCCACATTTATGTATATGTGTGTATGTGTGTATGTATGTGTGTGTGTGTGTGTGTGTGTGTGTGTGTGCGTGTGTGTCTATCTATTGTGTGGGCATCTATACAGCCCATCCTCCCGCCTTCCGTAAGATGCATTTAAACTTACTTGCCTATGTGTGAAGTATATAGCAGGACAAAAAATATTCTGTCCAGAAGTTTCTCAAAGTTTATTCTAATAGTTTTAACATCAAGAAAGGATGTGAGGCTAATTCTTCAAATCCAGAATTATAAATGGAATTTTTAAAATTAGTGAAATATTTGTATTCAACATAACAATGATAGCTCATTATAGAGTTAATATACATAGCACTGTTACAGATGGGTATTTGCTGCTACATGGAATTCTGCAATTGAGAGAATCTGCCTGCTGGTCTCGTATACTAATGAGTAATTCATAAAAGTTTGGTAATCTCAATACATTCGGAAGCAGAAATGAAGCTCACAAGAAGAGGACTTAACAGTTGGTCACATTTATACTTCAAGTCACATATAGAAAGTATTTTTGCTTAGCACCATAACTACAATGACATAAACAACACACATAGGTGAAAATGACTGAAAATAAATTTTTAACATGTGATTAGTGATCACGTTAGTAAGAATATGGCATATACATGACACTTCTTTCTGCATCATAGCAGACATTATAATCAATTATAATTGATACAATTGATTTGGCCAGACATGACCAAAAGCTCTTTCTCAACTCACTGCCTTGGAGTCATTACAAATCAGACAAATTTGGCAGTGAAATTAACATATTTTTCCTTCCTTTGTGAGAAATGTATTATGAGTTATGTTGTCGATTTTTAAAAATTTCTACGTAGTCTATTTTCATAAATAAGTCTGTCACGTATTAAGCAATTTAAAATTTTAAGCCAGCATCAGAAATATGCAAAGGAAATAAACTCCTTATCATAACAAAACTTGCCTAATGACAAATTTGCACTATCAAAATTAAGAGAATTAGCAGTTTAAATTTTCCAAGAAAGAATAATTCCAAATATGGAATACGGTGCCAGAATTGCTTCATAAACTAAAAACATCGCACACAAATACTTACATGCTGATTGTTAGAACAATAGAGGTCAAGTGGTTTCTAAGTGTAAATTATTACTCTGCTGAAAGTAAACATCAATTCAGTCTGACCAAATGCAATTGGATGGATGTCCTAATAAAGAAATATACAGACTGTCAGGGAAACATAAAACATAGACAGTTAGTCCTGACTGGAGGAATCAAGGAAAGCTATATGAAAACAGATGACAGTGAACTAGCCTGTTCTTAAAAACCAAAATAAAGTTCTTCAAGCATACAGATGAGGACATCCTAGAGAGAAATAATGCACAAGTAAAAGCATCATGTATAGAGTTTTCTTATCCCCCTACTCCCAGCCTCCACCTTTTGAACCTGACAGAATCAGAAACCTGGGTCAGCAACCTTGGGGGCTGAGGGCACCACTTGGTGGGGAACGAGCAGACATCGATGTCCTTCCACTTCACAGGCCAGCCAATGTGCTGAAGTAGATTGAAGTAAGGACTGGGAGAAGATTTAACATTAAATTAGGTTAGGGGCTCAGTTGGTTAAGCGTCCAGCTCTTGAGTTCAGCTCAGGTCGCGATCTCACAGTACCTGATATTGAGCCCTGTGTCAATTTTGGTTCCTTTTTGGTGCTAAGCAGTATTCCGGGGTAGATATACCACAGTTTAGCCATATAACCATTGAACATGTCTGGGTTTGTTTTTTTTTTTTTTTTTTTTTTTCCATTTTCTGGCTTTTACAAATAAGCTGCTGTGAATATTTGTGGACATTGTGAACATAAATCTTCATCTTTTTAAGACAATACCTAAGAGTTCAATTGCTGGGTTATTTGGTAGTTGGTTGCACGTTTAGTTTTATGAGAAACTGCCAAACTATTTTCTAGAACGGCGTAGCAGTTTGCATTTTCACCAGAAATGTCTGAATGATCCAGCTTCTCCAAATTCTCACCAGCATTTGATGTTGCCATTATTATTTTTTCTTGCCATTCTGATAGGTGTGTAGTGATACATGGGTTTTAAACCACATTACCCTGATGGCTGATGATGCTGAATATCTTTTCATGTGCTTATTTGCCATCTGTCTAAACTTTCACTGAAATATCTTTTATGCATTTTGCCCATTTTCTAATTACTTTTTTTAAATTTCTGAATTTTGACAATTTTTTTAGTATATTCCAGAAATGAGTCCTTTATCAGATGGGTGGTTTGCAAATATTTTCTCCCATTCTGTATTGTTTATCCTCTTCAGGTGACCTTTAACAGAGAAAAATTTTAAATTTCAATGATATCCAATTTGTCAATTTCTCTTATGGATAGTGCTTTTGCTGTCAATTATAAAAACATTTTGCTAACGTAGATCCCAAAGATTTTCTCCTACTTTTTTCCCTAACTTTTTTTTTCTTTAGCTTTTTCTGAATATTTTAAATCAATGATTTATTAGGAGTTAAATTGTATACAGTGTGAGACTTAAGTTGAGGTTTATTTTGTCAATTATGGATATGCAATTTTTCCAAGCTTATTTGTGAAAAAGGCTAATTTTCCTCCATTGGATTGTTCTTGCATCTTTGTAAAATTTAGTTTGGCACATTTGTGTGAGTCTATTTATTTTTGGGGTCTCTGTTCTGTTCCACTGATCCTTGTGTCTAGCCTTCTATCTGTATCTCATAGTCTTTTTCTTTTTTTAAATTGTTTTAATGTTTATTTATTTTTAAGAGAGAGACAGAGACGGAGTATGAGCAGGGGAAGGGACAGAGAGAGAGAGAGACACAGAATATGAAGCAGGCTCCAGGCTCTGAGCTGTTAGCACAGAACCTGATGCGGGGCTCAAACCCATGAACTGTGAGATCATGACCCGAGCCAAAGTTGGACTCTTAACCGACTGCGCCACCAGTCCACTTCTCATAGTCTTGATTATTGTAATTATCCAGCAGGCCTTGGTATCTAGTAGAAGGTTTCCTCCCACTTTTTCTTCTTGCCCATGATTGCTTTAGCTATTCTAGGGCTTGTAGCCTTCCATAGGAATTAAAAAAAATTTTTTTGAATGTTTATTTATTTTTG
Organism: Lynx rufus; assembly: GCF_022079265.1. Lineage (NCBI taxonomy): Eukaryota > Metazoa > Chordata > Mammalia > Carnivora > Felidae > Lynx > Lynx rufus. The sequence continues at coordinate 76,097,513 of NW_025814834.1, forward strand.
AAGGAGAGAGAGACAGAACGTAAGCAGGGGAGGAGCAGAGAGAGAGAGGGAGACACAGAATCCAAAGTGGGCTGTAGGCTCTGAGCTGTCGGTACGGAGCCCAACACAGGGCTCAAACTCACAAACCGTGAGATCATGACCTAAGCTGAAGTTGGACGCTTAACCGACTGAGCCACCCAGGAGCCCCTCCATAGAAATTTTAGAATAAGCTTGCCTACATCTACAGAAAATCTTTCTGGGATTTGGATAAGACTGCATTAAATCTACAGATCAATTTAGGAAGAACTGACGTCTTTACCATGCTGAGTGTTCCCACTTGTGAACTTAGATTCCCCTTTAATCAGCATTGCATAATTTGAAACATAGAGATTACGTACATATATTGTTAGGTTTGTACTGAAGTGGTTAACTTTTTTGGAGTAATTATAAAATATTTTACGTTTTTAATTTCGATTAATGTTGTTTGAAATTCTTCAATTGTCTGGTGGTCGTTTTCTTTCTCACTTTCAATTTAATTGGAATGGGGACTCTAGGATCATTCATTTTTGGACTATGCTTAGGCTTCCTTACCCCAAGCATTTCTTCCTTACCCTAAAAAGTTTATAACGCAAAACAGAAAGCAAAACCTAGCATTACTATTACTAGTAGAAATATATAATGCTTTCTAAGCCCATATATAGTCATATTGTTTGAGAGAGTGAGGCTAAAACAAATATGGAAGACATAGGCTATTGGACAGAATACAGGTTTATATGATGGCTGATAGCTTACATGTAATGTTAGCTTGTTAGAAACTGGCTTCCATATTTTGAGATGGTGCATTTATATCAGTATAACTTTTTAAAAAATTTTTTTTAACGTTTTTATTTATTTTTGAGACAGAGAGAGATAGAGCATGAACGGGGAAGGGGCAGAGAGAGAGGGAGACACAGAATCGGAAGCAGGCTCCAGGCTCTGAGCCGTCATCCCAGAGCCTGACGCGGGGCTTGAACTCACGGACCGCTAGATCGTGACCTGAGCTGAAGTCAGACACTTAACCGACTGAGCCGCCCAGGCGCCCCTCAGTATAACTTTTTAAGCACCCCCATTACACACACACACACACACACACACACACACACACACAGAGAGAGAGAGAAAACATGTGGATAATGGTACCTCAATACATATTATGAAATAGGCACAAAGCATCTCAGAAATTTTTAACAGATGAGACAAACATAAATAGAAGTTTCACACTGGCTTTCTCTTATCTCAAAAGATCCTTTGCACACTCAAGAAATGTGTGCTTTGCACTTTTGAGACCACAGGTTTAATAGCCATGCCCTACAAGAGGGCAGTGTCCTCATCTCTCTTGTTGACTTTTCATGGCCAGGGCAGTAGGTTCTCACAGAGTGAGTGAATGGACACTGAAGAAATAGAACTTAAGAAGGAACAAAACTGGGATGTGTGTTTGGACCCATATTTGACTTCAAAAATTAATTGTATATAATTTCCTTCAAAGAGAGGATTTGCACTTTTTCTTGACTGTAAATTTGTATGAAGCAGCACTGCTGTGGCTGAAAAAGCAAGTAGAGAAGTATCCAGAGATACTTTTAGGTGATACCTTCAGTGCATTATGTTCTCATTAGACAATGCCTGAGGTACTGTGTTCCATTTAGGTGTCATATACATCTATATGCCTCGGGGGGTTGTTTTTCACTAAGGTGTAATTTGATTTCGATATAATTCACCCATTCTGCACGTAGTTTGACATGCTAATTTTATAAAATCATAAATACCACCACTATTGAGATAGAGAACAATTATTAGAGTGATCATTTAAGATCAATAGTTGAAGTGTATGTTAAAGAAGATCCTAAGACACTAGGGAGTGATTAGAACTTATGCATGATGGACATCGATGGAAGGGACTGAACATATTTTGACTTGGAGAAAATGCAGGAATGAGACATGAAAATGTCCTTCATATATCTGAAGGAACATTGTTTGAAAAAAAAAAAAAAGGATTAGATGACTTTTCTATGTCTTCAAGGAGCAAGGCAAGGACCAATATATGATGATTACAGATAAGTAGATTTTAGCCAAACTATGAGGAAGATGCTTTAGGAATCACTTCATTGCACAGTAATGAGCTTCCCCTAGGTGCAAGTATTTAACCAACAGTTAAGTATGTCAGGAATTTCATGGCAAAACTTCTTAAATTGCGTAGAGGTTAGAGAGGGTGATCTCTAAGCTGGCTCTTACAAAATATTTGTTGAATGAGATCCTTGATTAGGAGGCGCCGGCAGTAGGGCACTCAGAGGAAAAATGGGATTTGAGTTGAAGTAGGGAGGCCTTGGGGGTTTCAATGAGGTACAAAGGAACATACGCGAAGGTATATTCAGATGAAAAAGTATTAGAAAGGCAAAGGTATGCAACAACACATTTCCAATCAGTTTGGATTGTTCTAAATAAGCACTTGGGTTTTATGGATCACAGACCACTGAAACAGGAATAAAGAGAGCACTTTCTTACATTGCTTTCCTTACCCTCCTCTCTATTCCTAAAATGTAAGAGAGGAAAGATTTTTATCCACTTGCACGCAAACTCCCTGGTCTCTTAAGCAGGACTAATGATCTTAAATTTATAAATAGCATACAGCTACAAACAAATATATATTTTTCATTTAAAAACACCATGTAGGTTTGCTTTTCTTTCAGGCAGATAATGCGCCTTTTCCCCCTCATAGTTCAACTGACAAAGAATTGGTAGATTTTCTCTACAATTTGCTATTATCCTAAAACTCAACAGCAAACCCAAATGCCATCAGTGGTTATAAGCTGTGATGTGTTTGAAAATGGAAATTTGACCACTTCAAATAGCAAAATCTTCATTTCCATTAGACTTTTATGAACGGTCTGATTGTAGATCACGATAAAACGTACACTATTCTGTAGCCTGCTACGATGCACCAGGCAAGATGATGAAAACAAAAGCAATTATTTGTACTAGAAATAGCATATTTCATTAAGTATTTCATGCATGAATATAGCCACAATGGTACACATTACCTTTTGTTGGATTTCTACCCTCACACTTAGAGAGAGGTCTTCTATTTTAGTTAAGGAGATTTGCCTCTGAACATCTGTTTTGTATATATCTTTTAAATGATGCATTTAAGCTACAATATTTTATAAACCACCAACATTTAATAAGCTAAGCGGTCAATTGCTTTGGTCATCATCTTTCCCTTCAACTCATGAAAGTTTACCCAATAAAAAAAAATAGGTTATTCCTAATTAACAAAAGAAGATCAGGATAAAATTGATTAAATTCTTTTTAGAGGATTAAACACAGGTAAAAAGCAAAGTTTAATAAATCTTTCAGAATTGACAAGAGTGATGAAATATTTTATTAAATATCAAAGGATACGGGGCACCTGGGTGGCTCAGTCGACTAAGCGTTCAACTCTTGATTTTGGCTCAGGTCATGAACTCACAGTTGGTGAAATTGGGCCCCATGTCAGGCTCTGCACTGATGGTATGAAGCCTGCTTGGGATTCTCTCTCTCCCTGACTCTCTCTGCCTCTCCCTCGCTCATTCTCTCTCTCTTCTCTCTCTCAAAATAAATAATATATGAACTTAAAAAACTAGAAGGATCTAAATATGGTTTTGAAAAATAATCAGAAAAATTGAACAAGTCTTACTAAAAAAATGCTGAAAACGTAGCCACAAAATTATGGTTATCCAAGCGAGTTATCAAATCTGACAAAATCTAGGCTGTTGGTTTTTCCTATTGAGATAAAACAACGTGAATAGAAAGGCACAAGTTTTAGACCTTTGTTCTTTGTGAGGGAACTGACAACAGATATTCCTGAGTGGAATACAATTGTTTGTCCAGACTATTGGCATAAATGAACATTCTCAAAATGGGTCCACTGGAACATTTCTCCTTTTGTATAGTTCAGAAATATGAGATTTAAAACGATGAGATCTTTCCTTAGATCCAAGGTCTTCATATACTTCCATCTTGGATGTAGGAGCCTACATGGTGATTTTTATTGGCTGGGAATAGATTATCTGGATGTTGGCCATCTAGGCCTGCTGGTGGATTTGTGTTATTATTATAAATTGAGATATCTTCATATCTGTGTAACCCCTAATGCTTTTTCTTGTGCAGTAGAGTTATAATATGTTAATTTGGGGCATATTTGGAGGTTGAATCTACCACTTTTTAGCTATGTTACTTTGGACATATTACTGAACTCTTGTGAGCTTCAGGTTTTCATCATAAAATTGGTTAATAAAACCCACCTTAGAAAGATGATGTGAAGATTAGAGAGCACGCATGTAAAGCACCTAGTGTAGTATTAGGTTTATAACACATAAAACAAAAATAAACTATTATATTTATTATTAAGAGAGATATAATTAGAAGATCATCATCATGTGTGGACAAAAAGAAAAAAAAATGTGACTCATTTGTTGGTTATTTGGTCAAACTTGAGAAGTACCAGACTCAGCTATAGCCGGGACTTTAACACTCTTGGCTTCAAATATTCTCATCTTCATTCTTGTTAGTCATTCATTCACCAAGCATCTATTAAGTGCCCACTGTGTTTCAAGCACTACTCTCAATCTGATCCAATGAACTTTTACCTGTTACTACTGTATATGTGTTCATTAATGAAAATGGTCATTACTGATCCAAAAAAATTTTTGTCAGTTTCCCCTGAAATCTTTTGTTCTACGTAGGAAAAAATACATTTATAAAGTGATTTGAAGAGTCAAATACAGCTGTGATTTTGTGTCTATTTAAGTTTTCCTTCAAAAAACTTCTTTTGCTATTTATGGAATTATACTATGCAAATGTGTATGGTATATATGCATTTTCAAATAGTAAAATTAAATACTTGTGTCCCCCAAGCCTAGTTTAAGAAATAAAGTTTACCAAGATCTTTTAAAGTCACTGGTGCACCTTCCTATCACATTCTATCCCTGCCCTATTATGCAGAATTTTGCATGCCCCTTCCTTTATTCTCCAGAAGAATTTCGTAGTCTTGCAATTTCTTTGTTTAAGCTTTCCCCCTGCCCCCATGCCAATTTAAGACAGGATTAAGATTTGTAGTGTCTACCCTATGTCTGATTGACATACATGAGAATATTCCCCAGTTGGTATTATAGCACAGAGTTGGTGAGGTGAAAGCACATTTTATGTTAGCACAGACTCAGAAATACTTGGAGCACTGGAATGCACATATGTTATCTTTGAACTCCTGCCAAATCATAAAAGAATGTAAAGAAATAGGAAAACTCCTATATAGAATGAGATATTGTCATTAAGATCATACATTCTTTGGTATCAGTCATTCATATTTTCTTTGAAACAATTTGAAAGAATTTTTATATTGTGACTACTGAGAGACTGTAAATATACTTTCCAAGGTCAATAGTAGCCATTTTCTAGGTCTTCTTTGACATACATTCTACATAAAATAGTTCTAGAAAGTCCTTTAAATAGTGCCCGGCACTGAATGAGTATGCAACCAATGCCAGCTCAAAGTGTTGCTGTTGGTATTATTTCTGTTGCCACCTCCGCTTTTCCAGTAATATCCTACTTATTCTATGGAAAGAAATACAGTGGTGAGAGATGTTACTGTATAAATTTGAGGGAAATCTTGCTACATTAGTGGTAAAGCACTTACTTTCAATATTCTGGCATTTTGCATGAAGGTGGAAATTCGGTGACCCCACAACTAAATTTTTGTGCAACCCTTCTCTTTCCATTCCCGTCCGTGTAACAATCCCGTATCAGGGCATCCTTTTTGTATTGTTTAAAACATCAAAGAAGCAGTGATAGATGCTACTATGGCTTATCAATATTTATTTTCTTCCGGAGTCCTCGGAGCCAGCCCTGACATAGCTTTGGGGAGGGCCACATGACTGACTTGAGCCAATGAGGTGTGCCAGTTTTGGATGAAGGCAATAAAAAGCCTCTGCGTGGGATTCTCCAGTCTATTCCTTCAGCAGAAATCATGGAAATGGTGGGTTGAGAGGGCAGAGCAGCAGAATTAAAACACCTTAGGTTGTCAGGCTGCCACACACAGTACAGCGGCCCAGGAGGGTGACCTGACCTATACATGCATTTCATGAACGAGAAATAAATCATAGGTGCTAAGCCACTGAGACTTTGAGGTTGTTTGTTACCTAGTCTGTCTTGACTAGCACAAAATACTGCATTATTTTTCATGCACAAATAACACCGGCATTCTTAAAGAAAAAGAACACATTACTCATCTTAATGGACTATCAGTGTGCTTATACTAAAAGGATGAAAACTTGGGAGATAAATATTCATTACTTCTGGAATTCACTTGCTCTTTATTCAGTATTCTAATGGTTGTTTCCAGATATTTAGGAACGTAATACAAACTGACTAGCATTTTACCAGTTTAAGACATAATACTGATCATCAGAATAATTTATTGCCAGGATTAGTATTGGTTGTGAACACATATAGACAAACATATTAATCTGTAATCCTTGTGATATCACAAATGAGGTCGTCTAGATGATGATAGCCTTGCTATGACTTATGAGAATAGTACCTCGTTTTGTATCTAACATCAAACTCAACCAGGTTAGTTTGCGGACGGCAGATATTTATTTGTTGGAGGAAAATCTTTACCCAGAACTGAACAAACCACAACAAATACTGATTGGACAGAGTTTAGGGCAGACAGCTTAGACTAAATTATACTCCAGGAATAGCCTCAAAGCAAGTGGCTTACAACACGTTTACTACTCACTTGTACTAATATCCAGCCTGGGTTAACTATGACTCTCCTCTGAGTCATCTTCTTCCAGAGAACCAGGCTGAAGCAGCAGCTGCTGCCTGGGGCATTGCTGGTTTTGCGGCAGGGGGAATAGAAAATATTAGAATCCCAAGATCATTTCCCTTAGAAGTGTCACACCTATCCTTCCTCGAATTCGACAGGACAAAGCCAGTTTATATGGGCAAATCTGTTATCAATGGGGCAGGGGTAGATAATCTCCCACAAGAAAAGGCAACATGTATTTTGGTTTTTTTTTTTAAATTTTTTTTTCAACGTTTATTTATTTTTGGGACAGAGAGAGACAGAGCATGAATGGAGGAGGGGCAGAGAGAGAGGGAGACACAGAATCGGAAACAGGCTCCAGGCTCTGAGCCATCAGCCCAGAGCCCGACGCGGGGCTCGAACTCACGCACCGCGAGATCGTGACCTGGCTGAAGTCGGACGCTTAACCGACTGCGCCACCCAGGCGCCCCAGGCAACATGTATTTTGAACCGTAATACAATCTGGTCCAAGGTTTAGCGGGAACTATGTTAAGCTAAGGGTAGGATCAGAAGAAAAAGGAAAAGGAAAAGGAAAAGGAAAGGAAAAAGAAAAAGAAAAAGAAAAAGAAAAAGAAAGAAAAAGAAAAAGAAAAAGAAAAAGAAAAAGAAAAAGAAAAAGAAAAAGAAAAAGAAAAGAAAAAGAGAAAAAAAAAAGTCTTGGAGCACCTGGGTGGCTCAGTTGATGACTGGCTGACTTTGGCTCGGGTCATGATCTCTCAGTTCCTGAGTTCAAGCCCTGCATCGTGCTGTCTGCTTTGGATCCTCTGCCTCCCTCCCTCTCTGACCCTCCTCAGTTTTCTCTTTCTCTTTCTCTTTCTCTTTCCCTTTCTCTTTCTCAAAATAAATAAATAAACTTAAAATAAATAAGGAAAGAACAAAGCCTTTTGGCATTTCCAAGAGCACATGGTCAGTATCAGCAATGCTTGTAGAAAATTAGATAATTGAGAAGTAATGATGAATATAATCAAGGAGTCTGTTTGAGAACCTGATCTTTATCCCACGCTAAAATCAGAAAATAGGAAGCCCAGAAAAGTAAGACAGAAAAGAAAAACAAAAAACAAAAAACAAAAAACAAAACACCAGGTACATATTGATGGGATTAAGGCCAAAAAAATCTGAGGTAGATTTCCAGCTTCAAATAAGATTTTAATTAAAAACAAAATGCAAACTTTGGATTATATACTATTTCAAATATATCCACAGAGGGAATAATAATGAACCCCTTATACATTTATTGTTCATATTTGACAATTATTAATGTATGGCCAATTTCATTTCATTGCTCTCATTCTCAGAATTCTGGTCAGATTACCTTGGATCAGTTATTGAACAACATTGCCAGTAGATTGTATTTTCAGAAAACACCACAATACGTTCCACCACTCAATGAAAAGAATGTGGTAGAGTGGTTTCTGGTGGAGGTTATAGAAAGACACACGCCTTCTGCTGACTTTCTCTCTTTCTCTCTCTCTCTTTCAAGATTCCTGCCTTGGGAGCTCTGAGCTGGCATATAAACCTGTCTTCCCTGAAGGTCTCAAGCTGGTGAGACCACACAGAGATAGAGAGACATGCCCAAGTTGTGCAAGCTGTTCCATCTCCTAGCTATTTCAGTCTTTCTAGTTGGCCACCAACTTTGAAATTTGTGAGGCTTCAGAAGATTCTAGTCCCCAGGCTCTGAGCCATCCTAGCTGACATTAAGTGGACAAAAGTGTTTCAAACCAAAAATAAATATGTTGCTGTCTTAAGTCACAAAGTTTTAAGGAGATTTATTACACAGCAATTGATAAGAACCATCAAGGAATTCAGTTCAGTTCAGTTCAGTTCGACAGGTATTTATAGATTTTCTACTATGTGCAAAGCATTGTAGAAGGGTATAGAGATTCAAAGTAATTAAAGCATGATTCCTGCCATCATGTAACTTACTCTTTAACAAAGTGAAATATAAGGGTCTCATTTTTCAAGGATCTATGAAGTAAAATATTAAATTTATAAGTAAATATAAATGAATAAATAATAAAAAAAATATTTGCCATTTCTTATACATGCATCATATTGTCAGACATTATGTTAAATGTTTTACACAATTATTTCACTAAGCCTGAAGTGAATCTCATGAAATAAGCCTTAGGAGCCTCACTTTGCACTTGAACACCCTGAAATTTAGAGAAAAGAAGTAATGTGTGCAAGGTAACTCAGTAAGGGGTACAGCTAATTTCTATCTGGATATGCCTGTCTGTTGTGAATGCATACTGTTGTTCTTCTGTAATAGAATCTTTCAAATTTTTTGAAGAATCTGTTTCCATTGGGCAAGGCAAGCATTAGCCATTTCCACGTTAATTCCACGCTTATTCTAAATGATATTTAAAGTGTATTCTTTCTTAGTTCACAGTGGCTGCGTGGGGTTTGGGGGGCCCTCAGCAATGTCTCAAGTTCTAGAAGCTAGGGACCAGGGTAGGCAGTGACGGTAGCCCGAGACGGTTGCACGCACACACCCAGCAGTGAGGCCCAGCTGCAGGCGCTTGTGTAATGGTAGGGGCCAACTGCAGACACACATGTGGTCAGAGTCAGGGTCAGCAGTGCAGGTGCACCGACAGCCGTGCAGGTCCTGGCTGTCATGTATGCTCCTGTGGCTGCACAGTCTGGCCACAGGTACATGCACAGCCAAGGAAGTTGGTGATGAGAGTTTGGCTGGCAGGGTGTAAGTACATAGCCAGAGGGGCTAGTTGCAAGCAAGCCTGGGAGTGCAGGTCAGCGACAGGAGATAACCCGAGGCTAGACCTACAAGCAGCTGAGAGGTCCTGGTGGAGTTCACCACTGTGACTGCAGGGCTTCACCAACAGTGCATGGCGGGAAGGCCAGTGTCAGAAGTCAGGCCAGGGCAGGGCAGGCACAGAGCTGGAGAAGCTGGCTATAGGTGAGCCCAGTGGTGAAGGCCAGTGACCGAAGATAGGGTTGCACCTGGGCTATCAGTGTGTACTTCCGTGGCTGCGGGATCTTGCCACTGATGCACACACAGCAGTGGAGGCCGGTGGCTGGGCATCTGACGGTGTGCAGTGACACAGCTGGCATAGCTAGACCCAAATGCACGCACGCGGTGGGGTAGGAGGGGGTCCCCTACATCCCCTAGAGGGATCTAGGTCCGAGTCTTGCACTCCTGCTGCTGGTGCAGATCCCTGGTTTAGGCAAGGTGGAGGGAGAGAGCAGGGAGGGGTTCGGGGCTGGTGTCTACAAAGGCAAATATCTGTGGGCAGAACCTGGTGAAATCTACAGTTGGGTTGGTTTCTTCAGTGGTGAAAGTTGCCGGGGTTCTTCCGCAGAGCAGGTCACGCTAAACCATGGTCTCCTGCTACGTGGCTGATAATGACAGCCCCCACTCTTCTTTCTCATTCTTAGCTATCTCTACACATCTCAGCTTTGCCAGTCTCTGAGTAGGGTGAAACCAAAGCGGGTACTTCATGTGGTGCCCCAGAAGGCTGGCAAAGCTGGCTCCGTACCCCTCTCTCCCTTTCCTAGTGATAGGAATTCTTTCTAGCCGGGGTATTTTCTCTTGATACTAAGCAGTACTACCCTGGAGGATGGGATGATGCAGGGAACATGGAGCTGTTCTCCCTTCCCTTTTCAGTTATTCTCAAGGTTTTTGTTGTTGTTGTTGTTGTTGTTGTTTCACTGCATTGCTGAAGTTTCTTAACTTGCTGAGCTCTCTCCGAACTATTTTTGTTTATAGATGCCTAATCGTTTTTATGGCCATGGATGCTCCTACTCACCCATTTGGGCCACTTTGCTGCTTTCTTGAAATGCTTTTCTTTTTTATGTCCAGGGATACCACAACATCATAATATTAATGACTTCACTGGCCTTTCCTTTCAGTCTCCTCTGTTTGCTTCCTCTGTTCTACCTTTATCATCAGCGGTCCCTCGGGGCACAGTTCTGCTCTCTTTTATCTTGTCTATCTATATGAACTCCTTAGGTGAGCTCTGTAGTCTCAGGGCTCCAAGGAATCTCAAATTTATCTCCAGTGCTAACTTGACATTCTCAAAGGCATTACTCTAAGACTGGGTAAGTCAAAAAATGGCCAAAGCACAATTTTCATTCTCCTTTTTCCAAAGAAGTGGTTTCTCCTGTAGTCTTGTCTGTCTGGGTAAATGAACTCACATCTACTTGTTGATCATCAAAAATCTTGGAATTATCCTATAATCTTCTTTCTCTTGGTTCTATTCCCACCTCTTCCATGAGTATCTCCTATAAACTCTGCTTCTAAAATATATTCCAAATCCATCCAATTCCTTCCATTTCCACTACCTGTTCCCCATCCACACCACCAACTTCCCTTGCTTGGACTATTGCATCAGCCAACTAACAAGCTGTTTAAATCCTGATTCTTCAGTTCTTCCCACTGAAGCCTGGGGAAACTTCTAAAATCCAATGCTGTACACATATTTCCAGGCTTAAGAACGTCCAGGAACTTCTAATGGAACTGAGCTTATTTTTGCCTTTTGACCTTTTCGCTAACTCTTCCTTTTACTTGAAATGTTCTTCCCATAGATTTTATCACAGTTAGCTCCTTTGTGTCATTCAGATCTTCACATAAATATCACATCCTCAGAGAGATCTTCTTAAATCCTCAGTCTAAATTTGCATTCACTCTCACATGCGCTCTTAATTTTCTGCCAAATACTTAGAACTACCTGAGAATCTCCTTGGTTATTTGTTTGTTGATAATCTGCCTCTTGTAGTGCAAGCTGCATGATAAAAATGACATTCTCTGCTTCTTTCTCCCTATGTTTGAGAATCTATATCTATTGCTGTAACCTAATGAGCACTCAGTATATCTTTTTTTATTAAGAGAAAATGATCGCACCTTCCAAGCAGACATATACAAAAGTTATAAAAATAAGTTAGGATAAATTTATCCTATCTGCACTAACAATCAATATATGGGGAACAGTATTCACATTCTAAAAACTGATGCTGTAGGATGAAAAGCAGCCACAAAGTTCTGTTCGCTTCCTTAGCTGTGAAGTGGCAAGAACCTAGAAAAAAACAACGCAGAGAAGAAGCACGCCGGTTGCAAGGTTGGCAGAAACAAATCGATGTGGCCTAAAGTTCCACGCTAAAGTAAAAGTTTACAAAAGATTTGAGGCACATAAGCACATAAGCTTATTGTGTGAGGCACATAAGCAAATTTTATTAACAGCATTTATGAGTCACAAATAGCAGTGGATAGAAAGACAAGACACTAACCACAAGGCCAAATGTTGTCACTGAAGACAAGTTAAGAGTGATCCTGTTGTACTGGAACAACAATGGGAACTGACAGTGTAACATCATAAGAAGTGCATTATGTTGAGCTCAAGAGGAAGGCCAGATGAATAGAAAATATTGCACAAATAGCAAACAGATCACCACAGAAGAAAGTCACCTTCATTATTGGTCTTCCAGATGATTAGGTGATGCATTTTGATAGGCAAAGTTTATGGAATTAAATTCTCTCTACCCATACGGGGGCCACAGGAAACTAAACAAATATAATTTTTTTTTCTTTTTGTTAGTGGAAGCAAAGAAGGAACATCTTACTGGTTAATTTGACTGGATTGATTAACTAATTAATTAATTAGTATAGTCAGTGTCAGGGGCTCCGTTTAACAGACTCCTGAGATTTATAGTTCATCCATATAAAAATACTTACATGAATATTTAAGAGTTGGTTAAGAACTCAGCTTGCGAAACATTTTTTTTTCTTGGTCTATGTATTTTAAACCTGTTTGATTGTTGCAAAAAGATTTTGTGTTAAGTGCCATGAGATCCATTCCTTCCACCTCAAGCAGTGGAGGTTGTGATGACTAAGCCTTGCCATTCTTCCTTAGCAGGGTGCCCACTCTTGAAAACAAAACAAAACAAAACAAAAGCATTTCAATAGAAAGGTCCAGGAAAACAAGAAAAGCCACAACTCATCAACACTATTTAAGTAAGTCCCCAGCCTTTAATATGACTAAATAGAACAGTTCTTGCAGTAATCAGAGGGTTCTTGACTGTTGGGGCCTGATTTGCATTGCAAAGGATGAAGTAGATAGAAGGGGTGTGTGCATGCAGGGAACAGAGTTCAGAGAGTCTGAGGAGAGGAAAGGATTATACTTAATAATGGATATATTTTTGAACTCCTTAGGAATGTTTTGTTGCCTCGTGACTGCAGAGCACTGTGGGATTTTGCTGTACTGTCTCCCTGGGGTCTTATCAGGAGATGGTTACCTAATTAGCACACAGCATATTCTTGCCTATGTTCTATTTGCACTGCAGATGCTTTCATTTCATACATCATTCACAACCTGCAGCAATTACAAAGTGGTAAATGACCTTATGCGATAATTACACTAATAGATCTGTATTGTTTCATTTGGAGAAGACTGGAGGAGTGGGGTGTTTCGTGTGTCTGAAGAGTGGTTGCAATTTTGATCTTTCCTTAAATCTGGAATGCAAAGCAAGAAAAAGATGACTTTTGATTGTAAAAGTTACATCATAAACTCAATCAGATGAATTCCTAGGTAGAGAGATTTCTCCGTGGAATGAATATAAACTCCTGGTCAGTATCTCCAATGTACTTTTGCTTGGACAAGCAGTACCTAGATTTATCAACTAGATGTGATATTTTAATAAATAATAGTATTCTGGACTGTTAAAATCAGGTAAAGAGAGAGAATGACTATTTTCCCCTAAAACTACTTAAAAAAAAAGTCTTGTACTAATAGTTGTAAAGATTCGTAAGTAAATTATAATCCTAATCTTTAAAGTGGTTGCAGTTCAAACCAGTCTCCATTTTTGAAGGAAACGTAACACTCATAATAGATGAACGCCAATACAGAAGAAAAAAAGACAAAAATAAATAGTCGATGCTGGTTTCTTACCCACCTTCCCCCCCTTCTATACAATGAGGCACCTTACAAAGTTGCCTGGAGATGATTTCCAGAAAGAATTTGTATCATCTGAGCACATTAATTAAATAATCTAAATTTTTTATAGCTAATTATATACATAGACTTTCTAAATTTTAAATTTAGTCCACAGAAATATTCTCTACCCACACTCTCTGGATCTATGCTGACATATGTGAAACACTCTGAGGCTTACTCTATGAAATATTAATTAAAATGGAGTTTTATCAACTAATTAAATATAATATTTTCAGGGCAACTTTATATACAAGCCTAAAGTTCAGAAAATATGAGCTGTCTTCACTGATGAAATTCACAAAATATTGACTCAGTTTCAATTTTACTTTGTGCTGGCCAGAACCATAAAAGTGAGTGAAGGAAGCACTGTAGTATTTTTTCTGTAACTTTATTTGTCAATGGGTGAAAACAATAATTAAAATGATAAATATGATCGAGTGGAAAAAATAGTAGCTTAATAGTTACAAAAGATGTGTTCTAGCCCTTGTATAGCTTGTATTTCAGGATATTTGAAATAAATAAATAAATAAATAAATAAATAAATAAGAAAAGCTGAACTTGTAATAAGATTCCTCCAAACTTCCATCATATCCATGATCTGCTCCTTGGGAATTCTGTTGTTGGCTTGGATCTCAGTCTGGAAGTTTCTTGTCCAACAGAGGTGAGAATATAAGATGGATCAGAGATTTTTTTTTTTAATGTTTATTTTTGAGAGAGAGAGAGACAGAGTATGAACAGGGGAGGGTCAGAGAGAGAGGGAGACACAGAATCTGAAACAGGCTCCAGGCTCTGAGCTGTCAGCACAGAGCCCGTCGCGGGGCTCGAACTCACAGACCATGAGATCATGACCTGAGCCAAAGTTGGACGCTTAACCGACTGAGCCACCCAGGTGCCCTGATTTTTTTTTTTTAATTTAAGTTTATTTATTTATTTTGAGTGAGAGAGCATACACGTGCCTAGCACAAGCAGGAAAGGGGCAGCGAGAGAGGGGGAGAGAGAGAATCCCAAGCAGGCTCCATGCTGTCAGTGCGAAGCCTGACGCGGGACTTGAACTCATGAACCATGATATCATCACCTGAGCTGAAATCAGGAGGCTACTTAATTGACTGAGCCTCCCAGGTGTCCCATGATGGATCATAGATTTAACAATAGTTCTGTAGGGAGGTATATAATAAAAGAAGAGACATGGAAAGGAAAGGAAAGGAAAGAAAGAAGGAAGGAAGGAAGGAAGGAAGGAAGGAAGGAAGGAGGGTCAGAAGAATAAGAAAGGAAAGAAGATTTTAAGAAAATATATAGCCTTGTAAAATATATACTTTAAATATAAATGCACTCATATTTCAGAATTGTAAAAATGTGGACAAATAAATACATGATATATAATAAAGGGATTAAAAATCATTTTCCTGGCTATGGCACAGACACACTCACACCCTGTGAGAACACCTCTGACAGTGACTACACTAAGGTCATTGAAGAGTCATTTAATTTGTTTGCAGTTACAGTTTCTTCACCTAAAGGTGACTGAAGCAAGAGATCACAATTTTCTAACATGACTCTCACCTTCAGATAAATGATTTCATTCCATGCTCATGGAAGAGTAGATTTTCTTCTTTTGTGGAGCAAAATCTGGAATTCATATAGGTAGGATACCCACAAATCTCAGGGGCCACCAATCACATATTTCATTTCTATTAGCAAATGAAAAACACTTAAGTGACTCCACAGAGCTTTTGCTTGTTTTCTTTACTGCTTTGGTTTTGCTCCATGAGGTTTTCTGTTATACTTTTAATATGGTCACCATTAAGGTCAAGTTTGTTTTCAGGCTGCTTGGCAATTTCTCTTTGCCGCTCACCAGTCGTTCTCACAGACATTTTCTTCGAGTCTTTCTCATTTAGTCACCCAGTGCTTTGGTGACCCTCACTCCTACAGGGGAGGTTTAAACTTTGCTTCTTTTGTAATTGCAGGGTTTTTTTTAGATTCTGTTTTGGTAACATCATGGGACTTGCTCCCCCTCCTTGTCCCCCCACCCCAAATGAGCTGCCATCTAACAGAATCAGGGATTGCATTATTTCCCTCTCTTCTCATCATCACTATTGTTATTTTATTTATTTATTTTTTAAACCACACATTGTTCTTTTCTGCTCAAAGCTTGGCATTCTGAACTCTGAGTAATATTTCAAACAGGATGAAATGAGGTAGTGGGCCATACTGTGCCAAAACGAAATGCCTGCCCCTTCTAATCCATGCAGTTAAATAAGACAGACTTTGTTGAATATCTTATTATAAAGCATTCCTAAGTACACATTTTACATGTAGCCGAGTGAGTAAACAATTGGAGTACTGTAAGTTGCTTCACAGCATAAAGCTGAATAACACATTGAAACAACCTCAAGTACCACAATTCTCTTTTTGAGAACTGTGTTTTTCTTCATTAGAAAAGCCTTTTTGATATGTCACATTTGGGGGAACTGGGAATCTTAATTTAAGCATTTTTCATTTGATGTTCCTTGCCCCTTTCTTTTGTTTGATGATCATAACCGAGGTAATCAGCTGCAAGGACTCAAAGGGATTTCTATTAGCCTTGCTAATCATGCAGAGACCCTTTCTGAAGCCACCCTACATTTTTGAGGGCAATTTTCCCCTTGTTTGGTAGTGGGAGGGTAGAGGGAAGAACGAAGGAGGAAGGCAACTTGAAAGAAAATTGTAATAAAGGCAGTCTTGGTGATCTAGTTTATTGGGTACCCATGGGCTAGTTTCTGGTGGAGGTGGAAAACAGCCCAGGAATGTGTCAGAATTCATGTATGGGCTTAAGGGTTGGGTGAATCAATTCAACGTCCTGACTGCCATCTACTAGACTGATGATTTGGAGCAAACCGCTCAACTTCTCTAAGTCTCAGATTCATCTTCTCTAAAATGGGATCATAAATAGTTCCTACTTCTCCAGATTGAGAACTTTAAGTGTTACTTTCTTGTACGTTACATCTGCAACAGCCTACAAACGCATAATACTGGTTATTCCTCATTAGGGCTGCTGTTCTTGCTGTTGTATGGAGCTTTAAATATACATGATCAAAAAATGACAAGGACAGTTACATTACTTCAGCCAAGTCCAATTATCAGGCAGATGTTACTTCACTCAAAGAATTAACTGGAAGGAAATGCATTACTTCACACATTTGTTTCTTTACCTACTATCCTCCTTCTTAATTTTGATGACAAATTTTTAAAAACAAATGGGTTAGCAATGCTTTTCTGGAAAATATAAACTTACAAAATGAAGCTTAAGCATTGTCAGGAGAAGGAGAAATTCTTACAATTAAAGGTTTATGAAACATTGATTTTGACAAAATGTTTACCTTCTTCTTTTTCTTTTTCTTTTTTTAAATGTATTTCAGTTTCTTCACTTGAGAAAATAATCCCAGTTATTTTTTGGCCTATGTTGAAATGTCATGAGTAGAATGGAACAGCATAATTTTTCTCCCCTGGGGTTCAAGAGTTTATTCCTTCTGATACAACAATAAATCAACTGACAAAATGGAATTTCTTTGCAATACATATGCAACAAGTTAGGTTGCATGGACAAGTTGAGTTTCAGTTTAAATATAGAAACTCTGGAACATTTTATTATAAAGGAATAGTGCTGGGAAACTCCTTAAAGAAGTGACTACAAAAGGAACTATGAGAAGAAGATAATAAGATTAACAATAGAGAACCTTGAAAAGTGATATCAGCAGCTATGGAAACATCTGCTTGCCAAGCAGTGATATATATTGGGTGAGTATAAAATAATGCTGATTTAATGACTGTTTCTAACACTGTTATTTCCTTAGAATGGACAGGCTGGTAGAAAGAAATGTTATGTGAATTAGCATAGTTTTGTTTTATGCTCAAAGAAAATTGAGTTTTTGGATCTTAGAGTCCAGGCTCAGTATCACCATACCTTTATGTCATCATGTGTTTGGAAACCCCCATAACCGGATCTGTCTCTTCAAGAGACAAAAGCCCACTTTGTAGTCATAGACAAGACACAAACGTTAAGCCAACTCATATTTTCCTATAGCTTCTCTTTCTAGTTAAGTCTGCAAACTAATTTGGATTAAACTAAAACAGACTTTTGCTCCAAGCATTTTGGAAGTTTAAAGAGTTTGGCTAATTTTGGTTGTCTTTTCAAAATATTTCTTATATGGCTTCATGTCTGCGTCCTGGAAGGGGACCAATATGTGCTTAAATCTTTTAAGAAGTTGCTCTTTTCTTCTGCCCAGGCTTCTGAAAGGCAGCAAATACGCTGAGGTTCTAAGGATTTCTGTCTGCTTTTATCAAACGGATGCTGGACAAAGTTCACTGCCACTAGTATTCAAAATCACTGGGGAAGAAATATAGAATATACATTTTAAATATACTATACTTTTTCTGATATTCTAACACTTAGTAGACATGTACAGCAATTTTTAAGAGAAATAAGAACAGAGCAGTAGGCTTCAAGTCCTTGTTCATCTTTGTTTCTCCCTCTTTCATATTCACTATGACTTTATTTCTTGCCAGTTGAACCTGAAAGCAGGTTATTTTCATTTCTACTTTAGATTCTGTGCTATCATTGGTACATGGTACTACATAAGAAATCTACTCTTCTAAAAAATCTTTGCCACTGATGCCACATACAAATACCGTATGGACTAGCTCTCAGAGCCAAGGCAGGAAAAATCGCCAAAGGGTAAAAATAGTTCTTGATATGATGATATGCTGCTAAAAGCCACATGGTGTTTGGGTGCAGCATTTCACAGTCAAACAATCATAATTTCATGCCTAAAATGTGCATGTTATTTCAGGAAAATACAAAATCTGAGCATTGCACATTTGCTACAGAATGACCAGTGAGTGTTGCTATAATGATTTGTTTTTCTTTTACAAATGAATATTTCTTGCTGAGCCTTTTCATGCCATATTGCCTGGGGCGGCAATGGGAGTAAGGACAGGCGGAGGTGAGAATAGGAGGGAGTATTGAATATATCTGGTCTTCTTTGCTAAATTCTTCCAATTCTGCAAACTAGGTAGGATATAAAATAAGCCTCCCGTCTTTCTCCTTTGAAATGTAGGTACTAGAGTCTTTATCTCAGAAAAAGTGAACTTTCTGAAGCTTCTCCCTGATGGTAGGGAGCTTTTCAGTAGGAAGGTTTATATTCTGTCCCTAGGAGTCCTAGACTTCTCATGTAATTATTAATAAATATTTATCACAATAAAACACACTCTCCCTTAAAGTTATAATGGGCTTGACAGAGCTCAACTGGTCTGAGGCCATGGCCATTGCAATGTGGATGCAAGAACATAATGCCAGTTCCAGTAAAATACTCATCATATATTACTTAAGCTATAGGATTCTTCATATTCAGGTGACAGAAGCAGAAGGACAGTGAGGTACAAGGAGGAATTGACAGGGGACAAAACCTAGAAACAAAAAGGAAAAATAATTAGGGTGTGTTTTTGCTTTGTTTCATTTTGTTTTGGTAACAAAAACATTGCTTACTCAAAGACAAAAAGGAAGCCCAAAGTTGTTATTAAGCAAAAATTAAAGGTTTGTGGTATCTCACAAACCAGAGAAATTTTAAAGGCCTGGAGACAAAGAAATCCGTTGAAACGTCATGGTACTTGTGAGGATGGATGATTAATCCAAGGGTCAAATCAGGATAAATGGAAAAGGGTCTGATTCCCTTACCAGAATAATAATTAATGGCATTATGTAAAGTTTAATGTGTGCCAACCACCTTAAGAAAATTAACTCACTTAATTCTCTACAAAGAAACTTTGATAGGTATTATTGCTATCCCCATATTACAGATGAGAAAACTGAAGAAGGTGTCACAGGCAGACCTCTAGAATATTGGTTAGTTGGTAAGCTGGCTAGCTTTAAGAATAGTTGAGAACTGAGGCTGAAGGTTCAGGCACACACTGTGTCCATATGAAGTCAACATGGAACTGAAATTGGGGGGGGGATTACCAATTATTAGGTTAATAAAAGAAGACTATATTAAAAGGAAATTATAATTTAAAAAGTGTTTCATATAATTGAGTGATGTTACTCTGTACATTTATCATCTACTTTAACTCAAGACTGTCTAGCCAAGCAAAAACATATTTTAAAGCCGGGGAGGAACTTACCAGTCATTTAATCAAGTGGAATTCAACAATCTTCTGAAAGATGGTCACCTGAAGGTCAACACTCACATGGAGAGCACACCCTGAAATGAAGAAGCTGAGGGCTGAAGAGATTAACTCAAGGCTTTGCAGTTAATTGAGGGTAGAGTGTGGTGAAGGATAAGACAGTAACTCCAAGATCGTGTTGTGAAAATGGCTACTGAGAATATTTAGTGACTATCTAATATGTCTTAAGTGTTGTTACCATGCACAGAACAGATGTAATTCCAATCTTCATGTTTCCATAACTAGCAAAGGAGTTGGACATGTTGGACAAATTGGACAGTTGCAATACGATTGTAATAGAATACAGTGTTCACAGACCATGTAAAACAAATGCCAAATCTGGACTCACAGCTTTGAGGGAGGTTTCCCAGATGGCCTCTGAAAAATGGATGAGATTTGGTCAAGTTTGGAATTAGAGGAAAATATATCCAGACAGACCTGAAGAAGAATTGTATAAGGGAACAACTAAAACAAGTTTTGTTTGACTTGAATGCAGAGTCTAATGGGGCATGGCTAAGGTGAGGCTGAAGGGATAAGCAGGGGCCAGGCAATAGAGTTTTCAATGCAATATTAAGCAGTATGAACTGTATCTCAAAGATCTTGAAAAGCATTTAAGAAGATAGTGATATTCGTCAGATTTAAATTGGAGCAAGATCGCCCAATTTGCAATGACAATAAACTCATGACAAAGAAACCAATGAAAGAGGCTATGTTAATAATCCAAGTAAGAAGGAAAGTGGCTTATACTTTCAGAAAGCCCATGATGATGAAGAATAAATAGATTCAAGATGTTTAAGAGGTAGAATGGCAGGTACTGTACTGACAAAGTCTGGATGGTAAGAAAGCAAGACATAAAATCAAAGACAGTGCTAATTTTTTTAGACTGAATTGTGTTCCCCTAAAATTCATATGTTGATGCCCTTACCCCCAATATGACTGTATTCTGACATAGGGACTTTATGGAGGTAACTGAGGTTAAACTAATTAAATGGGGTCATAAGCATGGGGCACTAATCTGTATAGAACTGTTGTCCTTGTAAGAAGAAAGGACGAGGGTGCCTCGTGGCTCAGTGGGTTAAGCGTCCAACTTTGGTTCAGGTCATGAACTCATGGCTCGTGGGTTCATGCTCCATGTCGGGCTCTGTGCTGACAACTAGGAGCCTGAATCCTGCTTCATATTCTGTCTCTGTCTCTCTTTCTGCCCCTCCCCTGCTTGTGTGTTCTCTCTCTCTCTCTCAAATATAAATAAACATTAAAAAAAATTTTAAAAAAAGAGGAAGGTACATAAAAGCTCTCTCTCTCCATGCTTGCACAAAAGAAAAAAAAAAAAAGCCATGTGAGGATTCAGAGAGAAGGTGGCTATCTACAAACCAGGAAAAGAGCCATCACCAGGAACTCAACTGGCCAACACTTTGATCTGGGACTTTGAAGCCTCCAGATATGTAAAAAAAAAAAAAAAAAAAAAAAAAAAAATTGTTTGTTTAAATCATCTACTTTATGACATATTGTTATGGCCTAAACTGACTAATTTTTATAATTTGTCATTTATTTTATCAAACCTAGTACATAACAGTGACATTTGCCAATTTTGGAAAAGTGAGTTTCAATTGTAATTCTCAGAGGAGGAACCTCACAAAAAAGAGGTTTAAGAGAAAAATTCTCAGTCCAGGGTCACAGAAGTCCAGAGAAGAGAACTTCAAGGAAGGAGTGGTCAACAGTGTCAAATGCAGCGGAAAGGACAAGAAAATTAAGGACTAGAAAGAGTTCATTGGTTTTGTCCATTGGAAGCTTGGATGAGAATGATTTAAATGGTGGGGTATGACTGTTGGTAAATTACAGGAGGCTGAGTGTGTTGTCAAGAAAATGTCCCACTTTAGTATTCTGCTTCAGGAACAGAACTGAATGATGGCTCCAGGCATTGTCCTTCTGGATTTACCACCATTTCAGCAGAGGCTGTAATTCCCATTGGCTGCTCACAGCCAATGACTGAGCAGAGAGGATATAATGTAGGTCCAGTCTTGAGAGACCTGGCATTCCTTAAATGGGCAACTTTGGTTTGAGGTGTCCTCATCTGCCAGGTTGACACTATCCTACAGTTATGCAACAGTCTGAGACTCTTCCTAATGAACCCACATCCCTGAATGCTCTCTCTTTCAAGGGCTCATATCAGCATCACAGTCTGAAAGCTGTCCTCACCTTCTTGTACTCCCTTCCCTTTCTCTTCTGCAGGCATCCTTCAAGAAATCTCTTTTTGTGCACTTAATCTTTTTTAATAAAACATTTTCTCCTCTGAAAATGCAAACTGACTGTGGGGAATCGATAGGATGAAAACCCTAGACATTATTATGCAAATGACATTTTTCAGAAGTATGGCTACAAAGGAGTGAGGGTAGAATGGGTAGAGTGAGTACTGTGAGAAGTCATAAAGGGTAGAATGTAGTCCAGCAGGTAGGTAGCCTGAGAAAAAGGAGATCTTTTCTATTTTCTTTTTTTTCAAATGTTTATTTACTTTTGATAGAGAAGGCCAGAGTGTGAGTGGGGGAGGGACAGAGAGAGAGAGAGAGAGAGAGGAAGACACACAATCTAAAGCAGGCTCCAGGCTCTGAGCTGTCAGCACAGAGCCCCATGTGGGGCTTGAACTCACTTACAGTAAGATCATGACCTGAGCTGAAGTCGGACGCTCAACCGACTGAACCACCCAGGCTCCCCCCCGCTTTTTTAAAATTTATTTTAAGTTTATTTATTTATTTTGAGAGAGGTTAGGAGAGGGGCAGAGAGAGAGGGACAGAGAGAGAGAAAATACCAAGCAGGCTCCACCCTATGCTTAACCGACTGAGCCACCAGATGCCCCCCTTCTATTTTCACACAAAGTGGATGGAAAAAGGGATAAAGATGCAGGTAATTTTGTAGGTTTCATGGCAGGGTCTTAAGACAATCTTCACTTTCTGGCTTCTTTGTGTTCTGTGAGTTAAGAGTAGAGTCTCCCCTGAGAGCAAAGGGGATGGTTAGGGGCTTGATGAAGGAAATCTGAAATAGACACCATGGTCCATGCAATGTAGAGCATTAGATAGAAAACAAACTAAGGAAACACCACAGGAATTTGGGGCAGATACAAAGGCCAAGGTGGATTTAGCTAATTGCTCTTCTCTTTTGAGATGAGCTCAGTAATTTTGTTATAGAGTGAGAGAAGGCCAAGAGTTGAATTTCAACTTCAACTTCCCTGTTTTCAGATAGTGCTTCTGACTACACACATCCCTGGCACTCTGCTCTCTTGTTTGGTCAACTTGGATGAAAGTGTTTCTGAGATTTTGAACTAGAAAGGCAGTTGAGTCAAGATCCTTTGCTCTTTACAGACCTTGAGAGAGAGTCCCTGTATCAGTACTAAAAAGATTCTTTGCCTTTGGTAGGAATAGTGCTACCTGAGTTCTAGTTCTTGACTCATACAATTCAAAATGCTAAAACAAAAACATTACCCTCAATCTCTTCTACCTTCCTGTGCATATGTCTCCTGAAGCATTTCATGTCTTCCTGATGGACCCACCATGTAGTCCTACCATTCCTAAATAATAGACAACCCAAAGGGAACCCAGGAGGGATGATCTGTCACCTTATGGGTAGCCTGAAAATATATTGTCATACTTGTAATTGCAGTTCTGTAGCATCCTATTTGTAGTTTGGACAAAGGAATGAAGACAGCTGAATATTTAAAGTATTCTACAGCAAGGAAAAGCAATTATTAATAACAAACTGCTGATAATAGGAATCATAGATACTTATGAGTTTTATTTTATCTTATTTTTTTTAATGTTTATTTTTGAGAGACAGAGAGAGAGAGAGAGAGAGAGAGAGAACATGAGTTGGGGAGGGGCAGAGAGAGAAAGGGAGACACAGAATCTGAAGCAGGCTCCAGGCTTTTAGCTGTCAGCACAGAACCCAACGTGGGGCTAGAACCCATGAACTGTGGCCACCAAGATGCCCCTTATTTTATCTTATTTTAAAGTTTATTTATTTATTATGGGGGGGATGAGAACACACTAGCGAGGGAGGGGCAGAGAGAGAGGAGAGACAGAATCCCAAGCAGGCTCAATGCGATCAGTGCAGAGCCTGATGCAGTGTTCCAATTCATGGAACTGTGAGATCATGACCTGTGAGATCAAGAGTTGGCACTTAACCGACTGACCACCTAAGTGCCCTTGAGTTTTAGTTTTTTAAGACATAAATGAAAAGGTGATAGGATTAGCTGTGATATTGACAGTGGATATTGTTATGTTGCACACAGAAAAAGTGAATATCAGTTTCTTTATTGTATTTGTAAATCCCATTGGCAAAATTATCAGTAGATTGTGAGGTAAATAGAGAATTTGAGTACAAATGTACTTCTTACTGTTAATTATGCATATCATTTACTGAAAATTCCGCTACCTGAAAGCATAATCAAATATGAAAAGCAAAGACTTTGACCTGACCCCATAACAAAAAAAGAAAATGGATGAGGTGTTACAAGACAAAATAACAAAAGATAATAATGATTAGGAGATAAATCAATCCTAAATATGTTTATTATATTCCTAGAGACACTAAGTAAGAACTATCTATTAATGAAGCTTTAATAACCATAAGTGAGTACACATTCTATATTTTATATTCTTCCTTCCTTTGTATGACATTTATTTGGTTGCTACTACATTTATGAAAGTAAGGGATTTATGTAAGAGATTTAAGACAACACAAATTCACACTTGCTTCTTTGGGAAAAATGTGTGTTTATGCATACACTGAAGATTTAAGAATCATTATATATTATATGAGATCATCATAAAATGCTGTAGAAAATAGGTATCCTTATTCTTTTCATGATCAACATATTTTGTTCATCCTGCCTTTATTTGAAAATGAAGAAGATGCCTTTACTATTTTCAATTTTTAACAAAAGAGATGCATACTTTTTTTTAGTTTTTAATTTTAGCAAAGTCTTATCTAGTCACTGTGCAAATATAGGATAATAAAATTCAGTAGAACTTTCCAGAATTGATTGAATTAGGTATGTGTGTGATACCAAGAAAATAAAATGAAATGAAAGATATTTTAAAAAGAAGTTTTCAAGGTAAAAAACGAATTTATCTTAATTATACAAACTAAGTTAGTGCTTGAAGATAGTCATGCATTTGAGATGCCATAAGATCATTAAAACTTTCTGGGTAATTTTTTTAAACATTTATTAATTTTGGAGAGAGAGAGACAGAGCTCATGCAGGGGAGGGGCAGAGAGAGAGGGAGACACAGAATCGGAAACAGGCTTCAGGCTCTGAGCTGTCAGCACAGAGCCTGAGGTGGGGTTCAAACCCACCAACAGTGAGCTCATGACCTGAACAGAAGTCAGACCCTTAACCGACTGAGCCACCCAGGTGGTGCCCTTGATTTTGTGAGCAATTTGGAAAAAAAAAAAAAAAAAGAAAGAAATCTTAACGTTTAATACAGTGTTTGTGGGAAGCATAGGTTACTTCTTTCTTAATAATACATGCATGTTAACTTTTCTTTTTGGATATGTTAACTTTTAATTGTCACATCATTTTCAAATTATTTCACTTAAATAGTTTATGCAATAATTTTAATTTTTTATTTTAAAAAGAGAAAGTGTATTTAAAATTTTCACAAACTGTTTTCAGATAGTAAATTGATATTTAATGTTAAAGGCTTAGTATGTTTGTAAATATCAGACGTTTTTATAATAATGAGGATGCTGTCTTTTCGATATTTACTTTAAATTCTCAAGAACAGTTATCCTATTACCACCAACCTAAAAATTTTATGTGTAAAGCGTGCAAATTGATGGTGGTTTGGAACAGCAAACAGAAAAACTTAGAAGTTCACAAGCCAGCTTTTATATTCATGACCTAAATTTATGTAGCTTATTTAACTTTTATAGGCTCCATTTTGATTCCTGTGATCCTTGACACATCTAATGTTGTTTGTTATGAGTAGACTCAACATTTTTATATCTTTCTTTAATATATGAACTAATTCATTTGCAGGCAAATTTAATACAATTATGAATAAACAAAATAGACACTCTCTCAAACACATAACCATGTAGTTACAACAGAAGCCTCACGCTACATGCTAAGGGAGTTTTTATACCTTTATTCTCTAATGACGTTGCCATGATGACAAAAATAAAAGAGGGTTGACCCCGAGTATTTGAGCATTGTCCCCGCCCCCCCCAGGCCCCGCCCCGTGATTTCTTGATGAATCGGTCTCTCCTTTGGACTCTGGCACTGTGTGTTTTTTATTTCCTTTTGAGAACATTTACTGGGAGTTTGTTGTTGTTGTTGTTGTTGTTGTTTTTAACTCAGTGCAACTTCATGAGGAAATAACCTACGAAATCACTCTCAAAATTCAGAGTCACACCATTTTGAAATCAGATTTGAGAGTGACAGGCTAGCCCCTGGCAGGAACAGCCTCCGCAGAGGAGGAAGCGCCTGGGGCCCAACAGCTGAATGCCCCGGGCAATCTGTAAAGACACAACTGCTCTCTGACCTGGGAACGTACCTCACTGGACAGATTGGCTTGTTGGAGACTTTTTTTTTTTTTTTTTTTCTGGTTTTGAATCAAGATAGAGAAATCATTTTGCCATGACATTAAAAAAAAAAAAAAAAGTCAGACAGGACTTAACTCGTGAGGTGTATATTCTCTTCTGAGTCTGTGCCTGTAACTCCCACTGACAGCCATGGCAGTTAGGCAGGTGCATGCGGAAGAAAATAGACTCTTTTTAACATTAAGCATCAGATTTGGGTCTCCCCGGAGAATGCTGGTTACTGGAGTGGCTGTGAATGATGCATTCTCGTGGAATGTTTAAGCCATAAATCAATCCCGAATCATACTTTTCCTAGAGTTCTTTATGTCTTCTGAAATCCTAATGCGTCACGCACGCCCCGACTCTATTTCAGACTGAGCCTAAACACAGTTGCCAAAATAAGATTCAAATAATGAAATGTGACTTTTATAATTGTTTTCCTCTGAAGATCCAGAGCCTTAATCTGGCTCTGGTTAATCGTTTTAATTTGACTTATGATACAGTGTCAGTTTATTTAGTTGGAATTAGTTTTCCATTTCTCTCCTTTTTGTAAGCGCTGCCTGTTTACTTAACAATATTTGGCTTTGCCTAATGATATGTACAGAAGACAGTGCTAAGTGGAACATCAGCTGTTTACATCAGCTCTAACAATTAATGCATGTTAATTTTTAATTACACTGATTGTACTAGAGGCAGAATGTATGTTTCTTCACAGAACAGATGTACTAGTCAGCTTGGCTGGTGAACACGCATATCGATCAGATGTTGATTCTGCCAGCAATTCAGCAAAGTCTGCTGAGTGTCGGCTTCTAATGTACTTACAAGTTTACGGCTCGGAGTCCTGGTGGAGGCAATACAGCTCGATGCTATATCCTCTAATGTTTACAGATAATCACAATATGTCTGTTTTGTGGTTAGCATTCGACAGTGTATGACTAGAAGATTGAATAGGTATGAGGGGATCCAAAGGTGTCTTCACTTGTGGACTGCTTTCTCTACTCTTATTTTGAGGCAGTGTCTTCCAAGATTGTACTTTGCCAATAAGATTAAAAAGCAAACGAACGAACATGGTTCTTGTGTTAATGTTAGCTTGCCTGCCACAGGTGACCACTGTCAGTGCAAGGAGAAGTTGAAAATATAATATAGTTACTGTACTTGGAAAGACAACCATTTTTTTTTTTTTAATGGGCAAACAACTTCCACCAGCATCTAAAAGAAACTGTTAATTTGGCCGACATATGAAAAGATACTTGACATCATTAGTTATCATAGAAAGGCAAATTACAAATTATAGAATGAGATACCACCATAGCACTACCAAAAGGGCTGAAATTAAAAGGGTCAAGCAACGCCAAAGGTTAGCCAGACTATGGAACAATTGAAACCCTCATTTATTGTTGATGAGAGTGCATATTGGGAAAATAATTTCAAGAAATTGGCAAATGCTACTAAAGGCAAACATACATATATCCTATGACCAATGAATTCCGTTTCTAGGGTTAGGCTAAGAACAAACACTTGTTTGTGTCCATCCAACAAATGTCTGAAAAATTGTCAGAGGAGGTTTATTTATAATAGCTGAAGACCAGTAACGTTCAAGAGAATAATGACTAATTATGGTATATTCATACCATGAAATATTGTTGCAGGATTTTTTACCTCAATACCGGGGATCTGTTGTCTCACCGCTTTGAAGAATGAAGAGGTGGACACAGACTAAAACGAGCCGCAGGCAAAAGTTCATTACAGCAGAAGATGAGAAAGTAAAAATAGTATGAAAGCTTTGTTTACTGAGAGGGGGCATTTGAAAGTGAACGCCTTCCCACTTGTTCCTACTCCCTTGTTTCCTCTCAGGTTCTACCCTTATTGGCTAGGTAACTCTAAATGCCTAGTCACCCTTTTTGATTGGCTCGTTTCCTTGGTATGAGGGGTGGTCTATGGCCATACCATTCCTTGTGGGTCATAACTTTTATGGTCTGTTGATTTTTCGTCAGGTCTTTTGTCAAATTCCTAAAGGGGAGTAGGTGGTTTCTGTTACATTCTTAAGAGGAACTTTGCTCCTGACGGAGTTTGCTCGAGGTCAGACATTCCCCAGAAGAAATGTTTTCAAATACTGTGTTTTTCCCCACCCAGGGACCTTCAAGCCCTAGCCTCTCCCTTTCTGCATACTGAATCCTGTCTTTTCCTATCGTAACATTACCTGCAGCAAAAGAGAAGAAACTACCTCTACTTGCAACAACATAGTGGTATCTCAGAGGCATAATATTGAGGGAAAGAACCAGACGTAACAAGAGTACATCCATATGATTCTATTTATATAGAATAGAATCTATTTATATTTTTGCAGTTAAAAAACAAGCAAATTGGGAGTTTTGCTTCTGGCACGACTGTATGAGGAGCTCTGCAATCCAGTAAAACTGGGGAAAATTATAAATAAAAATAACCATTTAAAGTTTCAGGGAATGGTCCTAAGGACATACAGCAAATGAAGAAACATTTAATCAAGAAAATCTACTATAACTCAGTAAGAACTGTGAGAATGTGTGGTATTTGAACAAAGACCCATGCCCTTCATCTTTCCCTCCTCCTAGTTCAAGAAGACATAAACCTCCATTTCACACTAGATGAGAAGGAGACCTGTCTCCTCCCTCCAGCAACCAATTGAAGGTCCATCTGTCCTAAGGGTACAGAACATCAGTGTTTCTAATCTTGCTCCCAGCTAGATTTGCTGAGGCAAAGTTACGGGTGAGTGTGGCTGAGAGTTGGGGGCTCTCTTCATCTGTTTAGCCCCCACTCATGGGACAGAGGCTCTACCTTGGGCATGGTGCTGCTGAAAATACTGGAGACCCCAGTCACCCTTATGCTGGCCCACTAGGTGGCGTTCCATGCCAAGAGCAAGAGAGGCAAACCAAAGATGCTGGCCCCTTCTTATCCATTGAGTGTTCAGCTCCTGAAGTAAGATGTCACTTAAAGAGAAGCTCTCCACTAACATCTGCTACCAGCTCCAAAGCCATGGCTTACAGATTTTGCTTGGGTGGGTCAAGCAAGCCACCGAACAGTGAATTCCAAATTCCTCTCTAAAGGAACTTGACTTTATGTGCAAGACTGAAGAAGTTAGGCCTAAGGGCCCTCTCAAAAAATGATGGGCATTTTGGTGAGAGACAATTGATAAGAGATGAGTAGATTTATGGATATATGGGCTAAACTGTAGGACAGTTTACTGGAAGAGAAATGGGACAATAGATGTCTGAAAGAGCTCTCTAGGGATCAGAACAAATCTTTGACCCTAGGAAGATAACTTCAAGTTCCCAAAATTTGATAAGAATAGTCTGGAAGGAATTTGTGCCCCAGGGCACTACGGAAAACAATAGAACAATGAGCCAGCATTTAGTGGGGCTTTAATACCAGAATGTGGTCAGGGAAAGAGACAATCCAAGAGTCCTGCCAAATACCCTGTCATCAGAGGGCCTGTGTAAGCATACTGAAGGCTGTGACCTTGAAGAGTAACATCAGAGACATCACAATGGGAAGTTTGGGGTCATGATCTCATGGTTCATGGGTTTTAGCCTCGCGTTGGGCTCTGTGCTGACAGCTCAGAGCCCGGAGCCTGCTTCAGATCCTGTGTCTTGCTTTCTCTCTGACCCTCCCTGGTTCATGCTCTATCTCTCTCTCTCAAAAATAAATAAACATTAAAAACATTTTTTTTTTTTAAAGAATCAATATTGATCTAATCTTTCACCCTAAAGCACTGGAAGAATAAACCTAGAGCATGCGGGAGGAAGGGAATAATAAAGATTAGTATGGAAATTAATACAATTAAAAGAAAATTAGAGAACATCAGCAAAACTAAATCCATTTTTGTTGTTGTTGTTCTTATTGTTAAAGATTAAAACATTGGCAAACCTTGAACTAGATTGACCAAGAAAAACTCAGATTACTAGAACCAGAAGTCAAAGTAGGAACATTACTAATGACCTCATACAGAAAATTGATTATAAGATATAGTACTGACAATTGTACACTAATAAATTTGATATCTCAGAGGAACTGGCCCAATTTCCAAAAACCCACGAGCCACTGAAGCTGAATCTAAAGGAAATAGAAAACTTGAGGATATTTATACCACCTAAAGAGATAGATGTCAAAACCAAAAAATTTACCACACAGAAAACTCCAGGCCAAAATGGCTTCACAGGTAAATTCCACTGAGCATTCAGAGAAACATTAATTTCAATTTTTCACAAGTTGTCCAAAAAAATAGAACAGGAGAGTACACTTCCCATCTCTTTCTCTGGAGCCAGGATTAACCTGATACCAAAACAAGACAAATATTTCACAAGGATAGAAAACTACAGACCAATATCTTTTATGAATATGGATGCAAAAATCTTCAACAGAATACTGGCCAACCTATTCAGCAACATATAAAAAGAATTATACACCACGACCAAGTGAGTTTTATCTCAAGAATGCAAACTTGGTTTAACATCTGAAAATCTATGAATGTAATAATATATCATCATATCAGGGGTGCCTGGGTGGCTCAGTCTGTTGAGCGGCTGACTTCTGCTGAGGTTGTGATTTCACGGTTCATAGGTTAGAGCCCTACGTTGGGCTCTGTGCTGACAGCTCAGAGCCAGGAGCCTGCTTCATAGATTCTGTATCTCCCTCTCTCTCTACTCCTCCCCCATTTATGCTCGGTCTTTCTCTCTCAAAAATATCAAATAAAAACATTAAAAAAAGTAATATACCATATCAGAAAAGTAAAAAAAAACACATTGATCTTACTAGACACACCATGCAAAAAAAAAAAAAAAAACAAAAAAAACACCAAAATGCAGAGAAAGCATTTGACAAAATCCAATGCTCTTTCATGATAAAAACATTCAACAAACTAAGAAGAGAAGGAACCTTCCTTAACCTGATAAAAGGTTAGTTAAAAAAACAAACAAACAAACAAAAAACCAACCCACAACTGACATATGTAATAATGAACGAGTGGATGTTTTCCTCCTAAATCAATAAAAAGGGAATGATGTTCATTCTCATCACTTCTCTTCAGCACTGTACTAGAGGTTCTAGCCAGGGTAATTAGGTAAAAAAAGAATTTGTAAGTAAGAAACAAAATTCATATGGAGTTGCAAGGAACTCAGAATAGGCGAAATAACCTTCAAAAAAGAAGCAAAACTATGGAAGACTCACACTTCCCAATTTCAGAAATGACTACAAAGCAACACGGTAAACAAGACATTGCGATACTCCCATAAGAATAGTCATATAGACTTGAGAGTCCGAAAATAAATCCATGTGTTTATGGTCAACTGATTTTTGTCAAGGATACCAAGACCATTTAATGGGGAAGCAGTTGTGTTTCAGCAAATGGAATGGGAAACTGGATATCCACCTGCAAAAGAATGAAATTGCACCTTTATCACACCATATCCAAAAAGTACCTAAAAATTTTTCAAAGACCTAAATACTATCATACCATATACAAAAAGTAACTAAAAATTTTTTAAAGACTTGAATACTAGAGACATATCTTTAAAGGTCTTAGTAGAAATGTAAGGTAATTCTGTACTATTTTAGATTTGGCAATGGATTCTTGTTTATGACAACAAAATATGAATAGCAAAAGAAAAAAAATAAATGGAACTTCATCAAAATTAAAATCTATATTTCAAATGATACCAGTGACTGAACTGTTTGATGCTTTCTAAAATTTTTTTTAATGTTTATTTTTGAGATGGAGAGACAGAGAGTGGGGAAAGAGGGGCAGAGAGAGAAGGAGACACAGAATCCGAAGCAGGCTCCAGGCTCTGAGCTGTCAGCACAGAGCCTGACATGAAGCTTGAACCCATGAACTAGGAGGTCATGACCTGAGCCAAAGTCAGATGCTTAACTGACTGAGCCTCTGCAAGTAACATTTTAAAAACATAATTGTTTTTGGCTCTTCTTATTTTCTGCTTATCTACCTTTTAAAGATGGTAGAGAAAGTTAATTATAAATAGCTTAACAGAAGAATTGTAGCTAGTTTTGTCATAGAATGATTTTACTCTCTTTACTGAATCTTAAAACATATTAAATACCTTAAAAAGCAGCAATAACTAGAATTGCATTGTACTGGCACAAAGATCAAAGATCAAGAAGATCAATGAATTCATGGTCCAGAAATACATTCAAATACCTGTAAGAATCAGGTCTAGGACAGATAAATTTTTAAATAAAAAGTTGTTAGAATTAGATCATTTTTGGGGGAAAAAAAACCCTTAAAGCTAGATCTCTAATTTATTACTTACAAAAAAAAATTCTTGGTGAGTTTCTAAATGTAAAACATTCAACCCAGGGACACCTGGGTGGCTCAGTTGGTTAAGCATCTGACTTCGGCTCAGGTCATGATCTCACGGTTCGTGAGTTCGAGCCCTGTGTCGGTCTCTGTGTTAACAGCTCAGATCCTGGAGCCTGCTTCAGATTCTGTGTCTCCCTCTCTCTGCCCCTCCCTACTCATACTCTGTCTCTTTCTCTCAAAAAAAAATAAACATCAAAAAAAAAAAATTAAAAAAAAAAACCAAAACATTCAACCCAAACAGTCCTTGAAAAAATAGAGGCCAATGTCAGGAAAAAAGCAGAAACACTATTTTAGCTTTTACTCTAAAATAAATTACACATTTTATTATTTGTTTTGCTGTGCAAATTTTTAGCTTGACATAGTTTTCCTTGTTGATTTTTGCTTTTATTTCTTGTGTTTTTGGTGTTGTATCCAAAAACCCATTGTCAAGACCAATGTCGAGGAAGTTCATTCCTATGTTTTCTTATAGGAGTTTTACGGAATCAGGTTTTATGTTTGAGTCTTTAATCCATTTTGAGTTAATTTTTGTGAGTGTGCAAGATAAGGGTTCAATTTCATTTTTATGCATGTGGTTATCCACTTTTCCCACCACCATTTGTTGAGGACATTATCCTTTCCCCATTGGATGTTCTTGTCTCTCTTGTCAAGTACCAGGGACTTTTTATGTGGGGGTTTATTTCTGTTCCATGGGTCTGTCTATTTTTATGCCAGTATCATACTGTTTTAACTGTATAGCTTTGTAGTATAGCTTTAAATCAGGAAATGTGATTCCTCATTCTTATTTCTCAGGACTGCTTTAGCTATTTGGAGTCTTTTGTGGTTCCATACAAATATTAAGATTGCATTTTCTATTCCTGCGAAAAATGCGACTGGAATTTTGATAGGGATTGCATTGAATCTATAGATGGTTTTGTATAATATGGACATTATAACAAAATTAATCATTCTTACAGAGTAGAAGAACATATTTGCCAATCATATTGGATAAGGGATTAATATTCAAAACACATAAAGAGCTCATACAACTCAATAACTAAAAACCGCCAAATAATCCAGTTAAAAATGGCAAAGGATCCAAATGGACATTTTTCTGAAGAAGACATCCAAATGGCCAACAGGTACATGAAAAGATGTTTAATATTACTAATAACCAAGGAAATGCAAATCAAAAACACAACAAGATATCACCTCATGCCTGTCAAAATAGCTATCATCAAGAAGACAAAATGTTGGTGAGATTGTGGAAAAAAGGGAACCCTTGTGCACTATTGGTGGGAATGTAAATGGGTTCAGCTATTATGAAAAACTCTATGGACACTCCTCAAAAAATTAAAAATAGAACAATATAATCCAGAGATCTCACTTCTGGGTATAATGAAAACAGGATATCAAGGGGTGCCTGAGTGGCTAAGTAGATTAACCGTCTGACTCTTGATTTCGACTGAGGTCATGATCTTGTGGTTTGTGAGTTCAAGTCCCGCATCAGTGTCAGTGTGCACTGTCAGTGTAGAACCTGCTTTGGATTCTCTCTCTCTTCCTCTCTCTCTGCCCCTTCCCCCTCTCAAAATAAATAAATAAACTTAAAAATAAAAGAAAACAAGATATCAAAAAGATGGCTGGGCGTTCTTGGGTGGCCCAGTTTGTTGAGCGTCTGACTCGTTATTTCAGCTCAGGTCATGATCCCAGGGTCATGGGATCAAGCTCCATGTTGGGCTCTGCGCTGAGTCTGGAGCCTGCTTAAGATTCTCTCTCTCTCTCTCTCTCTCTCTGCCCCTGTTCCCCACTCACAATGCTCTCTTTCTCTTAAAAAAAAAAAAGTCTGCAGAAGAGGTATCTGCACTCTCATGTTTCTTGTAGCATTGTTCACAATAGGCATAGTATGGAAACAATCCAAGTGTCTGTCAATGGGTGAATGCATAAGGGCGCCTGGGTGGCTCAGCCGGTTAAGCGTCTGACTTCGGCTCAGGTCACGATCTCGAGGTCCGTGAGTTCGAGCCCCGCGTCGGGCTCTGTGCTGACTGCTCAGAGCCTGGAGCCTGTTTCCGATTCTGTGTCTCCCTCTCTCTCTGACCCTCTCCCGTTCACGCTCTGTCTCTCTCTGTCTCAAAAATAAATAAACGTTAAAAAAAAAAATTAAAAAAAATGGGTGAATGCATAAAGAATATGTCATGAAATATTATTTAGCCATAAGAAAGAAAGAATCTTGCCCTTTGAGATAACATGGATGGACTTTGAGGAGATTATGCTAAGCGAGATAAATTAAACACAGAAAGACAAATACTGTATGTTATCACTTAAATGTGGGACTATAAAAGCTAATGTCATAGAAACTTATAATCGAATGGTGGTTACCAGGGAGTAGAGGCATGAGGGGTGGGTGGGGTAACTGTGGAGATGTACCAGAGTATAAATTTGCAATTAGAAGAATAAGTTCTCAAGATCTAACGCACAGCGTAGTGATTATAGTCAACAATATTGTATTATATGCTTAAAGTTGAAAACAGACTCAGTCTTCAATGTTGTCACCACAAAAAAGAAACGATAATTGTGTGACCTGTAGAATGCTACATCAGTCATCATATTGCAATATGTAAATGTATCAAATCAACATGTTTTACTCCTTAAACTCACACCATGTTTTATGTCAATTAGATCTCAATCCAAAAATAAATAAAAATAAGATAGATTGCATGTGATAAAATAGCTAATTAACATACAAAAATTTTAACTTCACTTTAAGAAGAAACTATATGTAAATTTTGTGTTTTTGCTCTTCAAGAAAGTAACTCATAGGCATAGTAAAATGCCCTGAAGCTTTATCTCTTACTTGACCTCTTACAATATTCTCATAAATACTCTGTTCAGCCTTTTTTCTCAACCTCTATAATCTTTTCTCTGTAGTGCAGGTAGAATGATTCTTTAACATTAAATCAGACACAGTGTTCAAAATCTCCCAATGGCTTTTCACATCATCGCCTATGATATTCTACCTGGTTTTATACCTGCCTCCTCTCTCACCTCATTTGTTTCTCTCTCCCTTTGATCATCTACTAAGCCTTTGGCCTCTGCCATTCTTCACACACATTCAGCACTATTCGACCTCACTCGCTGTTTCTCTGATTGGAGACCTATCCTGCACTTCCTTCTGGTGTCTGATTAAATGTCACCCTCTCAGAGAGGCCTTTCTCAACTCCTTTATGTAAATGAGCAGACCCATATCCCCCAACACTTTTTGATTCTATCTCCTGCTTATCCTTTGTACAACACATTTATACAATGTTTGTGTATCGCGTTTCAACAGATTGTAAACATTTCTAATCCTTTTATATTTCTGGCTCCTAGAACACAGTCTGGCACAGTGTAGGTACCTAATGATAAATAGATAAGGAAAATAATTTTTAACTATATAAATCTTCAAAAAAATTAATAAGCAAAATAAGCAAAGTTGAAATGGAAGACCAACATTAAACGAGGTAAATTACTTTGGGGCTGCCTGAGTGGCTCAGTGGATTAAGCATCTGACTCTTGATTTTGGCTCAGGTCATGATCTCATGGTTCATGGGTTCAAGCCCCATGTCGGACTCTGCACTGAAAGCTTTGAACCTGGATTCTCTGTCTCCCCCTCTCTCTGCCCCTTTCCTGCTCTCTCTCTCAAATATAAATAAAACATTTTTTAAAAAGCTATTAAAACTGGGGGAAATTACTTTCAACCTCTATCTAATTTATTACACAAAGCGCTCTTGCATATCCCTTGGGAAAACACCAATACTACATATGCAAAAACATAGTTAAATGACAAAGTCATGATAAGAAAATGCAAAAATACATAAAGTTTGCAAACCCACCAGTACCTGATGAAACAGAAGTAGAAATACCAGTTTTTCCCAGTAAGATTAAGAAACATTTAAAACATGTTTTAAATGTCTGCAGGGTTGATAGGTTGTTTGGGAGAATAGAAACACATTCTTTGTGTCAAAGCATGGCAAACCACATTGGAAGACAATTTGGAAATATTTATTAGCATATTTATTTATTTATTTATTTATTTATTTATTTATTTATTTATTTTTGAGACAGAGAGAGACACAGCATGAACGGGGGAGGGGCAGAGAGAGAGGGAGACACAGAATCGGAAACAGGCTCCAGGCTCTTGAGCCATCAGCCCAGAGCCGGACGCGGGGATTGAACTCGCAGACCGCGAGATCGTGACCTGAGCTGAAGTCGGACGC
This sequence comes from Lynx rufus, assembly GCF_022079265.1. NCBI lineage: Eukaryota > Metazoa > Chordata > Mammalia > Carnivora > Felidae > Lynx > Lynx rufus. Next base: position 76,134,662 of record NW_025814834.1, read on the forward strand.
TTAACCGACTGAGCCACCCAGGCGCCCCTTTATTAGCATTTTAAATGTGCATCTGTTGCACTTTTAGAACTCTTTATAACCAAAGCACTGGAAGAATTACACAGCCTTTACCTGGCAAAAGTCCATTTAGTTTCTTGAAATAGTAGCGACAGGGAACAAAGCCTACATGTCGTAAGGATAACTCCATTCCCTGGTATGGCATACCAGCACATTTGTTCAAGAGTCTGTTGACATAGCTTCCACTGCTTCCTTGATCACCTCATCTAATGTATACTCCAGATTTTGTCTTGTGTCCCAGTGGGTGAGGAGCATTCCAATATTTAGTAAAAGAAATCTATCAATACTGTCATGAAAGGATAGTCCTAATATGTCATCAAGATTACAAAACAAATCATAGAAACCTGCAAGAACATAAAGCAATCTATGAACAATGATTTCTTTAGAGGAGTGGAATGGGGACGTGGCCCTTTTACTTTATACTACACTTGGCTGCTTGATTTAATTTTTACCACGGTGTGTGTTCTTACTCGACACTTTAAAATACCCGAGAACGACAAAATGTTGACATTATCTTTAAAATACATGGCTATTTGTAATTATTAATATCCTTCAACAGCTTCAAATTGAGGTTGGTGTTTGGAATCATAACTTTATTGCTTTACATTTTCTCCCTCTCAAGAATGAGGGCATGGGGGAAAGCATGCGTGCGAGCACAAGAGAGCAGGTAAGCATACGTAAGGGTGTCTGCATGTGAGATGTTCTTCTCACTTTATCTCCACTTGAGAGGTGTGGGGCATTTGGGGGCCAAACACAGAGGAATTGTGGTGTAAAAAGAGAAAGGAGAACTCGAACTTTTTGTTTTTTACTCCTACAAAAAGCACCACGCTTCACCATAAAAACAGTATTTAAATTTTTTTTTAATGTTTATTTTTGAGAGACAGAGAGAGACAAATCATGAGCAGGGGAGGGGGCTGAGAGAGAGGGAGACACAGAATCTGAAGCAGGCTCCAGGCTCCGAGCTGTCAGCACAGAGCCCGACGCAGGGCTAGAACACATCAACTGTGAGATCATGACTGAGCCAAAGTCCAACGCTTAGCTGACTGAGCCACCCAGAACCCCCCTCTTTTTTTTTTTTAATGTTCAGCATTTTTAATAGAGAAAATGGAAGTTGTTAGCACTTGTTCAGTATTTGCATGAGTCTCTGTTAGTGTAGGGAACTTGTACTATACTCCCTGTTTTCTTGTTTGTTTTTCCATATTGTTATTTTGGACTTATCTAGGTGAAACTTATTTTGTACCAGTACATATTGTTTTTTAAAGACAGTTTTTTAATATAAAGGATTGAATGGAAAGTTTTCACCACCATTTATAGATACTCATGACATAGTATCTCAACTCTTATAGTACTAAGCAGGAGTTTTGGAATGTCCTTCTGGTATGGAGCGGGATTTGAAATCTATAACAAACATGAGGTTCAAAACAATGGATAAGAACTCTACCACATCTGTTTCTAGTACTATGACTGTGACTAATCCTAATAATAGTCATTACTATTTCTAGCATTTATTGAGTGTTCAGATTTTACCAGAAACTATTCCAGGTGGTTTATACATGTGTAGACTCAATATATGTAAAGTATTTAGAAACGGGCTTGGTGCATATTAAATGCTCACAAGTATTAACTATTATTATTATATACAATAAGGTGGGAATTATTACAATTGTACATTGCAGAAAACCTGGGATACTAAGTTTAAGGAAATTTCCCAGGGCCATGCAGCTGACAAATAACATTATCAGGATTTGAACCAAGGCAGTCTGACTCCTGAGTCCATTCTCTTAATATTGCTTACACAATTGTTTTAAGTGAAAGAAATCTAACATGTTACAATGTGTCATGTGAATGATTCATATTATTTGATCCTTAAATTAGGTGAAGGTACCAAGAACATTGCGAGAAATTGGTTCATTTGCCATATTTTGCCAGAAAATTCCAAGGAAGTCAAAACTAGCCTCTCTAAACATTAGAAGAAATTATTTTAACTCAAACTTAAAAAGCATTCTTGTGTATGGTGTAAGAAAGTAGGCTTTAAGTATAATAGAGCTATGTTGCACAATAATCTGCGATTAAAAAGGAAAGGACTGGAGTTTTTTTAGGCTGGTAGATTGTAATTACCTAATTGGAATATTAATTCCGTTTGTCTTCCTTTGAAGGATGTTTCATCTTTTGTTTTACTCCTTGGTGGTACATCCAATTACTGAAAACAGGATGTGCCTGTAAAAAAAAAAAAAAAAAATCCAATTCCCAGCATTGAGGAGCAAAAGCACATCTACTACTAATTGTTGTCATTGAAACTAAGTACCACACAAAGCCAAACAACAAATGGTAATGCTAACAATTAAAGGAAGAAAAAGAACAGTCTCACTACATTGCGTAATAGGAAAAACAGGGAAAATGTATTTCAGGATTTAGGCATGCTTCCCCACGATTGAGACTACTAAAAGGGGAGAAACTTTGGAATGAGTTAGTTGCACTTGTCAGTTTCATTTTGTCTTGTTTTGTGAAAAATATACAGAGGTGGTACAGGGCTCATATATTTACTGGACACCGCTCTACTGAAAATGCTGAAATCCACATACCCACCGCCCATCTCAACTGCAACAGCATTATTCACAGTGGACAACTTCTCCCTTTGGTTTGTTTCTATAATGATAACAGAATGCTTGGTTTAAAACTCAATGCACGTATAGCAGTCAAATGTCAAAGGAGGGGGGAAAAAGATGCCATTTTAGTATTTTGCAATAAAGTGTTAAAAATCCTTCAGTAAAAAAATCTATTATCTATCTATCTATCTGTCTATGTATCTATCTATCTATCTATCATCTATCCATCCATTATCTATCTATCTATCTGTCTATCTATCTATAATCTATCTATCTATCTATCTATCTATCTATCTATTATCTATCTATCTGGTAGAATCAAAGACTAAATGAGACCATACCATGATTTCAATCAGGTCTGTGTTTATATTCTACTGAACAGTAGAAACTATTCCCAATTACTAAATTTATATACAAGGAACTTCCAGAAGCTCTTTCATGAACTTCAATGACAAGATGTACAGGAAAGATATTACTTACTTAATATATTTATTGATGTTCTACAGTTCTACAAACTGTAGAGAGAACATTTTACTTTATCATTTGTATTGGGGTGCTGCCATTTAGAAGGAACTAGAGCTGTCTCAGGTGTTTTATTTAGGGTTCAACCCCACACGTAAACAAACAAAGGCTTTTATTAAGTAATTTTCTTTTGAGTTTGGCACACTTTAGGTTCCATTCTGCAATTCCTTAGCCAAACCTTTTCTAAGCATTAGAGGATTCCGTTCCTTGAATGTCTTGGGATCGTGTATTTAACTACTTCAACTCTATGTCCTGTTTTTAGAGTGCATATAAATTTCTTAGGTGTGGGATTTTCTATATGTAGGGATTGTGCCTGTTATCTTTTCTCTACAGAAGTCATGACAGTTGTTGTGTTTTCTGATGCTGATGCTGAAGAAGATGACACCAGGTTAAGCGTGGCCAAATATTTTCAGAATGAAAGATGGGTGCTTCAGCTCATGCTCCTCTCACATTTGGTGGAAGGAGCAACAGTTGATATCATGGTATGCAAGTCAAGTAGCTGCAGTTGCCAAAGGTCAGGGCTGGACTTGGTAACAAAGACCCTACCTTTAATTTCATTTTAATTAATACTTGCTCGATTTATCCTTTGTAGATTTCCCAAGATCCTATTTCTGAATTCTAGTGCTTTTGATAACCCTCTAAACTTTGTGCCATCTAGAAATTCAAAAGATATGTTTTCTTTACATCACCCAATGGACAAAAATGTAAGTGAGAGGTTAACAGAGTAACATACTTCCCTTCCGAACGTTGTCAGCCCATTCTTCTGGATTCCTATTGAGTTATGATTGTTCAGTCAGTTATCCAACTAATTTCTCAGGTAACCAGCCCTTATTGCTTCCACTTTATCAGTGGTTCCACTACCAGTTGGGACTAACAATCCTAAAGGTCTCAGTGGCCATGTCAGATTTCTACTGTTGGCTACCATTTACTACCATTCAGTGGCTCAAAACAGCATACATTATCTCACAGTGCAAATAGAGATCTCTTAATAAAGCAAAAGTTTTAATAAATCAACACTTTACCAGAGTCTTTTCCTGCAAACAAGAGGTTGGTCAGGCTGCATTCCATTTTAGAGGTTGAGCTCCTCTTCCAAGTTCATGTGGTTGTTAGCAGAATTCAATTCCTAGGATTGTTAACACTGTAGGCAGAGCTGTTCTCCTCTGAGTTGGTTAGGGGCTATGTTGAGGGCCTAGAGGCCTCACACAGTTTCTCGCCAAAGTATTGTTTTTTGGGCCATTCATACCAAAGCAGCTTTCATACTCAAGGCCAGAAAGAGTCCCTCCCCTGTAGTCTGTTAAGGCAGAGTCATTTACAGTGTAACATAGTCAAGGGTATGCCGTCCCCTCACCTTTGCCAGATAGCAGAACCTAATCAAGGGGTTGACTGTCCCCTCACCTTTGTGTATTCTATTAGTAAGAAACAAAATAAATTATTCTTGCACTCGAGGGATTATGCATGGGTGTGACTCATCAGGAGTCACTTTAGGCTGTGCATGCCACAGTGGTTTAACAAAATTAAGGGTTAATTTCCTATGCATTCAAAATTTACTACAGTATTTTTTTTTAAGTTTATCTATGTATTTTGAGAGAGCCAGAGAGAACACTAAAGCAGGGATGGGGAGGAGAGAGATGAGGACAGAGGATCCAAAGTAGGCTCTGTGCTGATGGCAGAGAGTCTGATGCAGAACTCGAACTCACAAACCATGAGATCATGACCTGAACTGAAGTCTGATAGTTAACTGACTGAGCCACCCAGGTGCCTCCAAATTTACTGCAGTTCTGAGTAAATATACAGGGAAGTTTTCCTCTGTGTGGAGATACAGTCACCCAGGCTGCCTCAATCTTGTGACAATTACAACTCAACTCAAGATCATGACCACCATGGCAAGGGGCACAATGATGGAGGGTCTCAAACCAACAGTTAAAATTATCACCTATAGCTACAGCACAAAGGCCAAAACTAGTCACGAGTCTCTACCTTTCTGCAAAAAGATAGGGCATGCAATCTTCCCAGAGAAGAGGGAGACCTGGTTTCTAACACAGTCATCTTAAGAAAACTTCCTTTCAATTTTTGATGGTATGTATATGAATTTATTTTATTATCAATATGCTTTTTATGGATTGAGTTGTGTCTTCAAAATTTATTTTACACTTCTAACTCCCAATGTGACTATACAAGACAGGCGTTTAAGTATGTAATTGAGATTAAATATGGTCCTAAGGGTAGGCCCCTAATCCAATGACTGGTGTCCTTATAAGAAGAGGAAGAGACTCTAGGAATGCACATGCATAGTGGAAAGACCGTGTGAGGACACAGCAAAAAAGTGGTCATCTGCAAGTGAAGGATAGAGGCCTCAAGACAAACAAAACCTGTTGATACCTTGATCTTGGACTTCTAGGCTCCAGAACTGTGAGAGATACATTTCTATTTTTTGAGCCACATACTCTGTGATATTTTTTACTACAGCTTTAGCAAACTAATACAACACAAAAGAAAAAGAAATGTAATTAGCCTCATATTTAAAGCTTTATAACTCACTTTCACCTATTTGCTTATTGATTTGGGTAGCCATCTTGTGAATCATACGTTAGTTTGTTTGTTTTTAATTCCCATACTATAGATCATTATTAGGCAGAGACTCTGGAGAGAAAATGTAACTTATGCAAAGTTACCTAGCTAACTAGTGTATCAAACTCAATACAATGTTTACTTTGTGTTCTGGGGTAATTCAAATTTTCAGTAGTAAGTTCTATCAGCAAAACTGGTTATTTAAGTAGCCTATAAAAACATTGGCTTTTGGGCATAAAAGGATATGTGACCTGAGCTTACTATCTTAAGTTTATTAAGATTTCCCCCATGGAAATGTCTATTTAATTGAACATTCCCATACAGCATTAATTTTAGCAACTATGGCTTTGAGTTTAACAATGCTTTGAAATTTTCTATAGTCTTAGAAAACAATATTTGAGGCAACTAATTGTAGCAACAATGTTTTCTAGTGCTATTACTAGGGGACATATGTTAACAGCCAAATCTCTATGAATGGAATATCCAGGGATCTCACTTTGGGTAGCTTTTATTAGTAGAATTGTAAATATGACTGGGGGAGTGAAGAGATTATTGTTTAAGTAATAAGGAAATTCCTCCCACCCCCATTAAATGTTTGGTCTTGTTAAGTGCACTCTTCCACAATGTGGGCAATCACGTTTCCTTGGTACATTTAACATAATTAATATATGCATTTGTATTTGGAAAGATCTTTCTTCTTTCCTCTTTGCTCATGACATGAACCTTACCTTTATACCTATTTTCTTTACTGGGTAGTCTCATCTGTCCTTAAAATCTACTTTTGCTCACTGAATATTAGATTATCGAATTTGCTAAAATGCATAGAACTCATTTATGCATCATAAACATTTTTTCCTCTATCTTTCTTATTGTCCAAAATAGTTTAAACTATTTGCTTAATTCCTTTTGTGTTAATACACATACTTAGTGCCACTTGACTACAGTTTTCATGAGATTTTTCAAATAACTTTAAAGCTTAACCATTCACATCCATCACTGCATCCCGATCTCATTTTCTATGAGACTTGCATCTGTTTTGTTTAATTATGACAGAAGTTCATTTTCTATTTCTCACCGCCATCATCCCCCATTAACATCCCAAGTCACTTTGGTGTCTATTTGAAGATTCAACCAGCTATACCCCATCCCCAAACATCAGCTGGGGCTGCAGTCCAGCCTCATGCTGGAACGCCCATCGAAACTCTTGCTTCACTCTGAGCCGATGATACTCTCAAAATTCAGAGGCACCTCAGGCCGACCCCAGGGACCTTCAGCAAGTGGTTAGCCACTATTTCCAGCCAAGTCTATGGGGGTTTGTGTGATGGAGGTTTGGCTTTAGGTTCACAGACTGCTGCCGTGTTAATAAAAACATATGCAAAACTGCACACACAGTCTTTTTTTTTTCTTAAATAAGTGCCCATTAAAAATAACTATATGATAATTAATGAGGAAGGAAAGTAGTACAGTGTAGATGGTTTGTCAATATTGTAGTTAGGTCATTCATCTGTGGAGCAGTGATATTCACCTACTTTCTCCTTTGTTTCAGAGAGGTAGAGTTAATATTTCACTTCTTATTTTAGACACTATCTCAAGCATTATTTTAAACAAGCAAACAGGGACCACTTCCAAGATAAAGAAAGTCGCCATTCTTTGATGATGAATTCATAATGAAGGGAATCCTCACTCCAAATGGACTTCTGTAAGGCACCATTCCCCTGAAACTCATGTTCCTAAGTATGTGAGGAGAACCAGTTAATGAATGTTAAATTAAGTTGTAGCATACTTAGAGACATGGGCAATGTTTATGTGACACTAGTTTACTTTAAAACACTCCCTATTGACCTTTACAAAAATAATACAATAGCAATTTGAGATGAATATTTACAGTGGGTGGAAATAGTTCGGAAGTGCTAATTCCCAAACCACTGTTTGTGAAACGTCCTGCTTCTTTGATCTATATTTTCTCAGGCTTCTTCAGGCAGAAATGGCAAAATTGCCAAGTTCCACGAGACAATTTCTTACGGGAGAACAGGCAGGACCCGCGGCCCTGAAAAGGTAGCAATGAAGCAGGCCCGGTTGCTAAAATGAAATCACTTAATTTGTCACGTGAGCGTGCCTACCCAGAAACTATTAGTTGCGTTGGAAGAAAGACTGAAAATACGTAAACTCTAAGAGAAGGTATCTTTTCAGCGAAAAATCTGACGTAGTAATTAATACCTGGCACTTTCATATCAAAAACGCTCTTTTAAACATTAGTTTTATTGGTTGATGAATATCTCTGCAGCGTGGCTCTCTCTATTCAGGCCTCATATATGTGTAAGTTGTGAGGGAAATATTTTAAATCAAAGCTGTAAAATAAGCATAGTTAGAGAGCTAACGTGAGGATTTTTACTTCATTTACATTCATTACATATTATGAGTTTAATTACCTTCCTCAAATAATACCAGTATGAAGGAAAGATGCTGAAGAAGGCGTACTTCTATGATGATTTTATTGATTGTGACTGATGGATGGCACCAACATTTCATAGTGAAGAATCATGGTTTTGTTACATCAGGAAAATTAAATTGGGAGAGTTATTTTCTTTCCCAGTGATAGTGGCAGTTAGAATATTTCACCTGTAATGAGATGTGTGCGTTATGTGCCATCGTGAACCACGGCTCAGCCATTAAATATATGTAAATGAAGAGAAACACAAGAGAGCCCGGGCATAATAACGTGCAGAACAGAGAAATGGATCCTGGAAAGTGATTAATTTATTTGATGATGCCTCAAGTGAGGAATTTTAGGTCACAAATGAAGTGACAGAATGACAAATTACCATTTTAAAGAATTTACTGGGCATCATTACTGAACAATTGTCAGGTAGTTTATGGTGGCTGAGAAGATGGTATAAATATAGATCTTTTCCTTATCTGAGATGAATTATTAATCACCTTTTTAAAAATCTTTGTGAGTGATGGTTGGCTGTCTGATTGGAAATAATGTGTTCTACAATTTTAACTAAATTCTAATATGATATGTAACAGGAATCTTTACAATTAAAGTCTCAGTGGAGAGTGGTAGGAGGTTTACAGTCAATTGCGGTTTTAATGTGATAGAAGAGGATGAATCCACTCGCATATTTCAATAGATTTCCTTAGGTATATTATCCCTGCTGTGATGTTATTCAAATGTTTACAGTTTATTTTCATTTGAAAAATGACATTCAGATACTTAAATTGTTTTCCTTGGTTTATTAGTTAATGAAAATGAAATTCTAGTAATTACTATAGTTTTGCAGCCTGCCACATTATTTAAAGTGAAGTGACTGCCTTTGTCAGCGGCATTATAAATGTCATCTTCCTGTGTTTTGTTCAATTTTTGTTTGCTTTGTCTATGTTATGTCCCTTCTCTGTTATATGTCACTGTGTCTAATACCAGTACCAACTGGAGTGTGGAAGACAAAGTTACAATGTGAAATAAAGACATTTTCTCAAGTTTGGGGGTTTTTGGTGTATTTTGATAATTAAAGTACGCACCGACCTACTTTGTACATAGCACTAACCATTCCAAAAATAAAACCAAAATTCTCTATTACGAGGTACGCTGAAAAATCCAAACACATTTTAAGATGTCTGTGTCAGGCTGTTTAAACCGGAGTTTATACATCGATTCGTGTCTGATCAGCTTCTTAGATCAAATGTATTTGCTGTTGCAAAGTGTTTTATTATTATTGTTGTTGTTATTGATAAGGACTAAAGGCAGCAGTTGTTTTTTAAACAGTGTATGCTAGTTACCTAACGGAGTAGAAATGTCTAGAAAAACTATGTTTGACAAGCTTGCTCTTAAAGCAAGCAGATAGCAGTTGCTATTTAAGAAGGTCCTAAAAGGCTAATCTTTCACCTGGAAGGAAGTCTGAGATTTTGCTCCTTTTTCCCCATTATGTGCACCTCCTCGTTTTAATCCTGATTCATTCTGAGAGTATATGAAAAATTTAAATAAGTATTCCCTGTGTTACCCATGACATCTTACATTGCTGAACTGGCAAGAAATTTAAATTTTGAATGTACATGCTACTTTTTAAAATCATTTTGCTTTTATCCTCCCCCACCCCCCATAGTGGGTGATAGAATTTTACAGAATCTTCCTGTCGGTAAAAGAAAAAAAAAAAACAAAACTAAAAGAATTGTTTGCTTTTAATTTCAGGTCCGGTCTCTACATGGCATGCTGAGTTTAGGGAAATCTGCATGCTGCTTTCCTTTCCCACAAAAGACGCTGAGGTGTCCCTGGTGTGCCTAACGGCACATTTCAGGTCAGTCCACTCCGGCGTTTTTCCATTAGAGATGACCTGCACCTTTCAGTTGTCTTTTATTCTTGCCTGCCGCAGAAAATATAAACATACAAACAAATGAGTGAGGGCATGCCCCTCTAAAGAAAATTCAAGTCCTGGATGAGGTGCTAGAGAGAGACTGGGCTTGTTTAACCCGGCACGGTTCACAGTGAGCAAGAGTGTATCAGAGGGGAGAGTCACTGTTGTGCGTGAACTCAGCCCTTCTGCCACACTTTAAATATCTTTCGTCTTCTGCCAGCTTACATCAGCTGTCAGACAGAGTTGCAAAAATGCAGTGGAGATGCCGTTGACTCCAGTGTATTGAGAGAGCAAAAAAGATCCCTAGGTAAAATGGTGAAGAAGAGATTTTAAATGAACTTACAGACATGGAAGAGAGGATGCTTTGTGCAGTCATAAGACTGGGATTCTTGGCCTTTTGCATGATTCAAGATGAGCATAGAGGAGGAAGAGGAACATCTGATTAATTGAAATGTCGTGATTGGTCACTGTGTGCCAAGCGTATAGAGAAACACATAAAAATGTTGACTGTGCCCTTAACGAACTTACTCACTGATGAGCAGTTGGGCCACAAAAAATGTCCAGACGTTTCTTGTAACTCCATAAACTGAGATTTCTGAGGAGTTTTATAATACTGAAATGATCTAATTATCTTCATTTCTTCTCTTTCTATCAGGGTTGGTTTATTCCAGGAGCAACACTTCTTTGACTGCCTTTTTCCCTCCAAATTCTTGCCGTGGCATTTCTCCTATCAAAGGGAAATCCAACCACATAGTTCCAGACACCTTCTCCTTACTTCCTATTTCCCCAACATTTTGTTATAAAAATTTTCACACACATAGAAAGAGAACACTCATGTAGCCACTACCTAGATTTACCATTGATGTTTTGCTACACTCATTTTATCACACATGTAACCATCCATCATCAATCCATCTGGTAATCTTTTTTTTTTTAATTTTTTTAACGTTTATTTATTTTTGAGACAGAGAGAGACAGAGCATGGATGGGGGGGAGGGTCAGAGAGAGAGAGAGACACAGAATCAGAAGCAGGCTCCAGGTTCTGAGCTGTCAGCACAGAGCCCGACGCGGGGCTCGAACTCATGGACCGCGAGATCACGACCTGAGCCAAAGTCGGACGCTTAACCGACTGAGCCACCCAGGCGCCCCCCATCTGGTAATCTTTAAACATATTTCCAAGTAAGTTGCAGACATCATTACATTTCCCCTAAATACTTCAGCATGCTTATAGTTAACTATTATTTTTGTGGTTTTTTTTCTCTTGAACTAAATTTTACACATAATGGAATATATTCTTATTGAGTTTCAATAAATGCACACATTTGTATAACACAGACCCCTATCAAGATATAGGACATCACTATCACCCCGGAAAATTTCCTCACCCCCTTTCTGATCAGTGTCCTACCTCCACTCTCATCAGAAGAAACTGCCATTCTGATTTTTTTTATATAATAAAAATTGGTTTTGCCTGTTTTAGAGCTTCCTATAAAATGGAGTCATACAACATGTTCTGCTATGTGTCTGGCTGCTTTCACTAAGGAATTCTTTTGAGATTTACCTACATTGCTGGTTTTCTTTTTATGGCTGAGTTGTGTTATATTCTCTGAATACAATGCAATTTGTCTACCTATGTTCCTACTAATGGACATTTGGGTTATTTCTAAAGTTTTGGGGTATTACGGTTTTTTTAAAATTTCTTTAATTGGGGTATTATGAATAAAGCCACTATAGACATTCTTTTTATGAACATAGATTTTTGATTCTTTTGGATAAATATCTATATGCGGGATTGCTGGCTCATAGAGTGTATGGTTGTTTTAAGGAACTGATATATATATATATATATATATATATATATATATATATATGTGTGTGTATACATATACATATATATATATATATATATATGTTTTTAACAATATCATTATGCCAGTGTATATTCCATCCACAATAACTAAAATTTTGGTCGTTTTACTTCTTTGACAACATCTGGTGTTGTCAGTCTTTTTATTTAAGGCCATCTTTTGTTTTTACTTTTTTGTTTTCCTTTCATCTTTCATGTGTCTTCAATCACTCTCTTTCTTCAAGATGATTATTATGTCCTAATCAGCCTTCAAACACGCTCTGGTGTTCTACTCCTTACAAAACAAAGAACACAAAAAAATTTTGACCAAAAATCTCCCTCCAGCTACCAAATTATTTCTCTACGCTCCTTAACCACTCAGCTTCTGCACTTTATCAACTAAGCTGCTTCTACTTTATCACTTGAAACTTCCTGACTTCTGGATGTTGGGGTTGCTCTTTAGCCCTTGGTCCTAGACCTACCTACGTTCTGGTTATGCATCTTTTCCTTAAGAATTGTGCTTCCGTGTTTAAACCAATCCCAATGCCAACAATTCTCAGACTTATATCTCTGGCCTGAACTTTCCTTTGAGTTTCACCTGCCTACTTTCCATTTCCATTTCCACATTTCTCTGATGCTGATAGCTCAAAGTCACCATATCTGATTTTGATCTTATGCTTTTCCAATTATGCTGTTCCTCCAGGATTCTCAGTCTTTGCTAGGATTCTGCATTTCTTCTTACTCTGAGATTTAAAAAATCTAAGAATTTTTACATCTAGTTAAACACACTAAGACATATACTTTGGAAAAAGATTAAAATAATCTAAAAGAAGTACCTAAAATATCTGATGTCTAAAAAGAAATTAGTCAATACCTAGAATGAATTAAACATCTATTTACCAATACTTAGTGAATATAGCAAAAGTCATTCACAGTGGAAAATTTGCAGGCTTAAAATATTTATATCATAAAAGAAGAAGGATAAACATGGATGAGTTAATAGGTAATTCAGATAATAGAAAAGGAACAAAAGATAAATCTCAACTAAATGAATGATGAAATAAATGATGACCAGAAAAGAATACAATTGAACTCATATAAGAAATAAAACAAGTGGCATGATCAAAAAATGATTATAGGATGATCTTAACACTAAGTTGCATATTATGAGAAACTTAAGGTCTCTAGACTCATTCTAAAGGTGGAGGGATATTATAGAAAGTAGAACTCTAATCTGATAAAACTGATGTCTTTATAAGCTGAGGGACAGACACCAGAGATGGTTCCCTCCACTTGTACACAAAGAAGAGGTCATGTGAGCACACAACAATATGGCAGCCACCTACAAGCCAAGAAAAGAAGCCTCAGCATCTTGTCAGCACCTTCATGTTGGACTTCTCAGCATCAAGAACTGTGAGAAATAAATTTCTATTGGGCAAACCAGCCAACCAGTATCATTTTGTAATGGCAGCCCAAGCAACCAGTACAAAGAAGAAAGAGTGAGGTATTTTGCTATTCCTGAGTGAGGGAAGATGATTTAGGGATATAAAATGATTTTACTGCAGAGGAGAAGGAAAATGTGAGAAAATGCACTGGGATGATTTTTCCTGTCTAATATCTTCAACTAGGAAATAACTGAAAAGAGCCCTCTGAAATGTCTCTGAAACAGATAAGTCATAGTAAAATGATCTGAGAGAGTTTGTACTTGATAGCTGCCAACAGCTACCAAAGGTGGTCACAAAATATTTGGAAGATTTTATTTTTTTTATTTTTTATTTTTTTTTATTTTATTTTTGGGACAGAGAGAGACAGAGCACGAACAGGGGAGGGGCAGAGAGAGAGGGAGACACAGAATCGGAAACAGGCTCCAGGCTCCGAGCCATCAGCCCAGAGCCTGACGCGGGGCTCGAACTCACGGACCGCGAGATCGTGACCTGGCTGAAGTCGGACGCTTAACCAACTGCGCCACCCAGGCGCCCCAAAATATTTGGAAGATTTTAGAGGGCGTGAATGGGAGAATCAGCTTAGCATTAATAAATGAGTTCCAAAGCATTGAGAGAGTTTCAGTGGGAAATGAACAAGGAGAAATAATCTAAGATGTCTATGTCCTAATCCTAAGAATCTGCTACCTTATGTGGCAAAAGAGGCTTTGCAGATATGATTAAGGTTGCAGACGTTGAGATAGGAGGACTATCTTGGATTATCCTGGGTGAGTCCTATCTAATCAAACGAGTCCTTAAAATGGAGAAACTTTCTTGACTATAGTCAGAGAAAGAGGTGTGATGACAGAAGTTCTTTGGAGATGAAGGAAGGGAACCATAAACCAAGGAATGAAGTGGCCTTTGAGAAGCCAGAAAAGTGAAGGAAACTGGTTCTTCCCTTGATTCTCCAGGAAAAATGTCAGTCCTGCTGACACCTTGATTTAGTGCAACCCATGTCAGAATTCTGTTTTTCAAAACTACAAGATAATGCATGTTGTTGTTTAAGCCAGCAAGTTTGTGGTCATTCCTTATGGCAGTAAAAGAACACAAATACAAATTTTGTTCTACACCTTTGGACCAGAGCATAGAAAATAAAGAAACATGAACATAGTTAAACATGCCAAAACTTGACATCGCACACAAAGAAAATATTTGTCCACCCACACTTCTACTATGAGGATGCTGTATACTAAAATACCTATTAGCTTATATAATTCACACTATGTATAAGAATGTAAGTGTGTACGCTTTGTATATACACATATTTAGACAGAAACATACATATAAAGAGTGATCGGGTAGGTTAGAGGAGTTAATACTAGAAAATACTATCAGTCATTGCATTGCATCTCATAATGATCACAAACCCGTTTAGCACAATTTTATGTGACAGGTGCGTTTTTAAGTGCTTTACACATATTAAGAATTTTAAACCTCACAACAGTCCTATGAGGTAAGTGGTTTATTTTTATCCCATTTTGCAGGTATGCAAACTAAGACAAAAAAAAAAGTTCAGCAAACTGGCCAAGGTCTACCAGCTTGGCGGGTGATAGAGGTGGAACTTAAATTTAGGTATTGTAGGTTCAGAGAAGCTGCTCTTAAACTGTACTGTGGAGACGCTGAAACACTAATAGATGTTGATGTATTTCAATGCCTTCACATATACGCGGTAGAATACAGATAAATTGAGATAACCTTTCAGCAATTAAAAACATCTAATACATGATCGGGGTGCCTAGGTGGCTCAGTAGGTTGAGCATCCGACTCTTGGTTTCAGCTCAGGTCATGATCTCACGGTTCGGGAGTTCGAGCCCCATGATGGGCTCTGTGCTGGCAGTATGGCATCCGTTTGGGATTCTCTCTCTCTCTTCTTTCTCTGCTCCTCCCCGGCTCATTCTCTCTCGCGCTCTCTCTCTCAAAAATAAATAAATAAACATGAAAAAATCTAATACCTGACTGTGTATTACTAGTTAAAATGTATTATTAGTTAAAATGTATAAAATAATCTATTATTTAAAAAAAATATTATGTTCATAATAAGGTAATAGAGGCACTCCCATTAAAATCATAAACCAAGGAAGGAGAACTGCTCTCATAGTAACTTAACCTTCTTGTGCACTGTTTGTTTATTGCTTTAAGGCATAGTGAACTTAAAACATGAAAATACAATTATATGCTTATACAATATTAGAATTCTAAAAGGAAACTCCGCAGGTTAATGAGAATATTAAGAAGGTGGTGGAATAAAAATAAGTTTCAAATGTCAATATATTAGTTTCTATGCTACAAATACTGAGGATAGAAAAACAAAAAATCTCAAATCTTATTTATCTATCTATTATTTATCTATTTATCTATCTCTCTATTTATTTATTTATTTATTATTTTTTAATGTTTATTTATTTTTGAGAGACAGAGAGAGACAGAGCATGAGCGGGTGAGGGACAGAGAGGAAGACACAGAATCCGAAGCAGGCTCCTGGCTCTGAGCTGTCAGCACAGAGCCTGATGCAGGGCTCGAACTCATTAATTGTGAGAGCACGACCTGAGCTGCAGTTAGCTGCTTAACCAATTGAGCCATCCAGGCGCCCCTCTAATTTGTTTTAATAGAACGGCGTGATTGTTTTACTAAAATGTGGACAATGAAAATCTACATGCTAATTTTTGCTAATGCAATACGTAGGAAACCTCACACAGAATACTAGCTAATTTCCTGCAACATGTTATTTTAAATAACCCAAAATGACCAAATATGTTCATTTTAGGAACATGAAGAATATTATAGTAGAAAATCTATTAATGTGACACAACACATTAATTACTTAGAGGAGATAAACCACATTATGCTCTCTAGAAATGCCAAAGTGGCATTTTGGATTTATTTAGCGCACCCTCCTGAATTTTTCAAAGTATCATTTTATCCGAGGAGCTCCTTACTTCCCCAAAGCATATGCTGAACTTTCTAAGAACAGTGGTTTGTCCTCTGTTTGGATAGCATCTAAGTTTCTCCCCAAATGTTCACCTTCCAGTATTAGCATTTAAAATCAGTGAGAAAGAGGGGTCTTTGCTAATAAACATTAGTGGAACAGTTGACTTAGCAATTTGGAAAATGCTAGAATTACTGTCATATCAAACTTTTCCTCCAAGTAAGTCCCAGATAGATTAAAGATACATTAATGAAATAGAATGTAAGTCATAACGTCAGTAGGAGGAAACCTTAGGCATTGCCAGGAAATTAAAATGTCTCATACAGGAGGATAAACAACTTTTTAAATAAACAAGGAAAGTGAAAAAATAAGTAAAAAATATTAGTAGCTTTAATGACAAGACACAAAAAAGAGAGTGTATGTCCATACTTAAATTAAAAGAACAATGATAATGTAGGGAGACATTGCCGAATATTTGACACAAAAATTATTGATAACCTTAATATTAAAAAAGCTTCTACACCATCACTAATAGGAGTAAAACGTTTTCTGTGTGCAGGTAATTCATAAAAGACAGCTGGAGAGATACAAGTGGTCTATAAACGTGCAAAAAGTATTTAAGAGGCTCCCCAGATCCACATTGATATATGATTTTTCACCTCAAATTAACTAAGTTTAAGAAGAAAAAGAGAAAAGCTTCGCATATCTAGTGAAGTTTGCGTTAAGTAAGGATGCCAACTTAGGCACCCTCGATGGAGTGTAAATAATGCAGCATTCCTAGCCAGAGGAAAATTTGGAAGTGTGAACTAAAGAATCTTTAAAATTTCTCTTATTGCATTGACCAATTTTAATTAAGAAAAAAAAATTCAACATATGTGGTAGTGATTTCAATTTTAGAAATGATCAAGATACATGACAACATCCAGTTATGAAAATTGTCACCAAAGCATAATTTATAAGAGTTAAAATTATATTTATATACTCAATATCATATCAGTTAAATACACTGTGCAAGGTCTACAAAGGGATATTATAAAACAATTAAGTGTACTGTTTTACAAGAAACTTTAAAGTCTTGAGAAATTTTAGCAACAGGTGTTTACAAAAAAAATAATAACCCATTGAATTTATCACACAGTTTTTGAGAATCAGGAAGATACGCATATATTGTACATACACACAAACTCTGGCATGGAAAAGTCTTTCTTCCTTTGCTGCCATATGAGATTTCTACCTGATCTTCTCCTATGTGTCTCAGTTCTTCTTTTCTTCTCTTCCAGGTGAAAATCCCCTTTCCCTTTTCCCTCCACCCATGTCCTTACTTTCTCCTTAGCATCTCTCTTTCTTTCTCTTTTTCTCTCTCACTCTCTCTCTCTTTCTCAAACTATTGGGTACAAATTATGAATTCCTCTAATTCTTCAATGCAGAACACTTTAGTCCTGCTTTGTTTTCTACTCTCTCTTTCAAGAACTTTGCCTTTTATACATAGACCGTGTTCCAGTAAATCTCCCACAAAGAGCCAACTTTTTGGTATAAGTTATACACTTTCCTAAATTTGAAAGGCAGATGCCAATGTCAGTCAGAGTTTTTTGAGAAAACATTTAATAGCATAGTTTTCTTATTGCTTCTACATAGAAAACTATGCTAAAGCACAAGTGACAAATGCAAAGAAATACTTATCTATAAAGATGTTCATCAGTGTTTTTTTATATATTACTGTTTATAATATATATATTTTCCTTTCTTTCATGTTTATTCATTTTCTAAAGATACAGACAGAGCATGAGTCGGGGTGGGGAGGTGGAGAGAGGGAGACACAGAATCCAAAGCAGGGTCCAGGCTCTGAGCTATCAGCACAGAGCCTGACACAGGGTTTGAACCCCTAAACCCACGAATGGACGCTTAACCAACTCAACCACCCAGGCATCCCTATAATACTTTTCTAAAAGAAGAAGTAATGTAAATGTAATTGACTTAATTAATAGATGCATTTTACATCTTGTCATCATTTCGTTATATGTATATTATGTTATATATATATATATATATATATATATATATAATGATGTTATACAAAATTATATATAATATCAGTTAACATATAACTAACATATTAGTAGTATATATAACAACATTATTAGCATATATAACAGTAGTATATAAATGCATACACATGACATGCACGCATACACTGTCATGAGTTGATTCAAACAGATCAATCAATTGGTCTGGGATGGGTATAAGAGTTTCTAAAATTTCTAGTATTTAATATGATAATTATTATCATCAGCTAAGTTTGAAAAAATTAATTTAATAAGATTAACTTATATCAGGGGCATCTGGGTGGCTCAGTTGGTTGAGCGACTGACTCTTGATCAGGTCATGAACTTATGGTTCAGGAGACTGAGCTCTGCACTGATGGTGTGGAGCCTCCTTGGGATTTACTCTCTTTCTCTCTCTCTGGCCATCCCCTATCCACACATGTGTGTGCACGCACACACATTCTCTCTCAAAATAAATAAACTAAAAAAAAAAATAAGATTAACTTACATCTCGTATATAAATACAGATGAGCTGTTTGGAGAGAAAGAGAAGTAGTTTCCAAATTTGGAGGACAGGTAAGTAATCTTAGGTCGCATGAGATAGGACTGAGAAGTTGGGAAGTGACATGAGGCAATGTGAGCACATCAGGATTTTGAGAACAAAAAGAAAATTGTACTTTGAAGTGGAATGGTGCAAAAGAGATAACCAAAAAAAAAAAAGTGTACACTTTTAAACTTTTTCTTAGAATGGCACCAAGGCATCCTTTAATTTCCCTCTTATCCTCTCCTGTCTGTAATATCCAGATCTCAAATTAGTGTTTAAGATTTATAGATTAGTCCCATTTTAATTGAAATAATCTAATGTGCGACATCCTGGTCTTATCTACAATTCTATGCAAAGTATATTGTAAAGTTTGAAGAGTTCTCTTATCAACATGTGAAGCATGGTCAAGTTTAAGTTGATACTCCTTTCCACTTAATTTTACCAATTTATTTTAACTATCCTTCCCCCCTCTCAAAATTTGGGAATATGTGAACAATGACCAGCTCTTCAGCATTCAACAAATATTTATGATCTTAATCTTAAGTGTCATAAAATGACATGATGTGTAACAGTATTTCCCTGTCATTTCTCTGATCAGCAGTGAAGTTACCTGAGTTTAACATCTCTTTCAATTCTACATTTCCTCAAGGGATACAATAGCCAAATGTAAAATGTTATAAGGCCAAATGACTAAATTAGTAAGCATATAACAGAAGGTCATAAAATCTCGTGAAAATTTGCAGATTTGGACTTCCCATATAAAAGCAGAGTGAGCTCAAAACCTGAGTGTCTCAGGACCTGACAACAATTTGAATGAGCATAATACTTCTCTGAAAGAAATGTAAGGCTGTGTTCAATTTAGATTTCTCTGTGTTCCTATACTGAGGAAGGCAACAATTGTGTTTTAAACTATATTCTTTTTTATCAGTGTTTATTCTAGTTTATATTACATGAGTGTCCCTATAACTTTAAGCAAACCGTGTAATTCCTTGTATTTTATCCTAAGGCTATAGGCAAATAGACAAATGCAACTTTACAAAATGTTCTTTGTCTATGTTCATTATAATCGTTATAATGAGATAAAAAATACTATAAATATATGATCGTTTACCCTTTCCGCTAGTTTACTCTAAACCGCACTTGTATTTATTTAATTTAATTATTTAATTCATTATAAAATAATCTGCACACCCATTTATTAGCTCTCCTGAATAGTAGGCCATTAGTTATAACACAGTGATGATTCCAGTTCTAGATCTTTGCTAATCTTTTTGGTGTGACATCGTATCTCACTTTGACGCTTAGCAACCTCCTGTGTGCTACTCTTTCTTTTTCTATTAATCCAAGAATAAAACTAGTATCAACTCTTTGTACTTATATAACATTAGGTGCTATTTACGTAATTTTAAAAGGAGAATCATGGTGAGTTTGACCAAGAACTTTTTTATGACTTACACCTAGAAAATTTTCTTCTCAAATCTCTATTTGTAGAGTATAATCCATTTTTGTCACTCGTTATCAGCACAGTGCTCCTGCTTCTTATGTATTTTATCCTTTTTTTTACACAAGAATTCTCAAAAATAAATATATTTGGGGGAGGGGGCTCATTCACGAGAATGATAAAAATGGTTGTCATTGTCTTTTAATCTTCTATATATTAACCATATATATATATATATATATATATATATATAATATATGTCAAATGTCCTTTGTGTGGTTCACTTGTGTTTTTATTTGTTCTGTTCAATTCACCTCTATCTTTTATGTTATTGAAAACCATATTAATTAGTTTAAAATCGTTCAATCCCTAAGCTACTTTCAATAGCTTAATGGTCTTCATTTCTGTGATAATAACTGCTTCTGAATCATTTCTTCCCCTCTTCAGATTAGATTTCTTTTGACATCATGTTACTTGCTCTTTTAGTTGTTATTTTTTGTTTGTTTCTTAAGTTTCTCCCTCCCCAAAACTCTTCAGTTTGGTGGTAATTTCTCAAGTTAGTCTTCATGTGTTTAGTCTCATTCCTTGTCCTATCACTGCCTTCCACTCATTTTTTTTTCCACGATGAAAGTTATCAATAAATATTGCTGGATTTTGTGGTGAAATCTTTTTCTTCTCATCATAAGACCCTTTTATCTCCTCTTAATTTTTTTTTAATGTTCATTTATTTTTGAGAGACAGAAAGACAGAGCCCGAGTGGGGAAGGGGCAGAGAGAGAGAGGGACATACAGAATCCAAAGCAGGATTCCAGGTTCTGAGCTGTCAGCACTGAGCCTGATGTAGGGCTCGAACCCACAAGCTGTGAGATGATGTCCTTAGCTGAAGTCAGACACTTAACCGACTGAGCTGCTGAGGCATTCCTTATTTCCTCTTTAATGGTCACAAATTCTACTCCCAAATCTCCCTCCCACTCTCTCTCTCTCTCACCCACCCATCCATGTTTTTCCTTAGGAGTTATGTACTTTATTCTGTAAAGTCAACTGATTTAAACATTTTCCACCTTTTGTCACCCTGGAAGAGAGATGTTGTCTGTCTATTCTGAAATGTTTCTATTTTTGTTCAGTCACACTGAGACACAAGCTGTATTATTACTTCAATTTTCCATATGAAGGATGTGATGATTTAGCAATTTATTTCCAGTGGTATAGCTTGCTTATAACAGGCCTGAGGTGAAAACCTAATTTTAACCATTCTTAACTCAATGACTATGCTCCTATACATTTATTTTTATTTATTTTTTTGCTAATACAATAATTTGGAATTTGCTGTGGGATATTAAACAAACCATGTAACTTCTCTGGTTTAGTTTCTCTATAAAATAAGGTAGGGTTACATTCCTTGGAAAAGGTCTACAAGTAGAGTGCCATCTTACTTATTTTATTTACACTTGCACCAATTTATACTGGGTCGGTTAATTGAAAGGACTCAAAAGATTTCACAGACTGTATTCACCAGAGGCTATAAGAAAGGGGAAGTGTATAGCGTACTACAGGAAAGAAAGGGCCAGCCATCACAGAGAGGTCTGGAAGCTTCCAGGCACAGCCCTTTGGTTTCTTCTCAGCCACACAAGACAAGCTGAACATTCGAATGAGGGAACACCAAGATCTGTGCCATGTGGTTCAGGGAGCTTAAGCACACAAGTTGCAGAGGGGAGTTTTGCCCTACTGATCTCACAGCTGAAAACAGTCTGGAAAACCTTTTAAGTACAAAACATCCATTTACATATCCACACCATAGATTTGATTCCCAGCCCCACCCATTATACAATTCCATCCTCTATCTCTTCCAACCAGGATGCCCACCTGCCTCCTTCCCAGGGCTGCTGTGAGGACGGAATGAGACGATGTATATTCATGACTTTGAAAACTCTAATGTAAGGTCTTATTTTCTCTTTGGGAAGTGAGACGGATCACGCTGAATCTAGACTATTAAACCGCAGAGAAGAAAAGAATAATATCATCTACCTGGCTGGATTTGCAGTCTTTCTTTAGATATGCCATTTCGAACAAACAAAAAATGAATCCAAAGGGGTGAGAAAGTGTAGCTGCAAATTGGGAAAAAAATGTTTTTCAAGAGCTGTAGTTTTTCACTCTAAGATGTGCAGGCTTATCACCCTGCAGAGGGAAACTTTCCAGGGGGGTGGAGAGAGAGTTTCCCACCTAGGGCTTTGAGTAAAAAGTATAAAGGGAAGCCTAGATACCATATGTCTAAATACTTAAAAGTTACATATCAAAGTAACAAGCTGTGAAATAAAATATGACTTAATCCTTTGAAAAAGTTACCTACAAAATGATCTGGATTTCTGGGTCATTTAGAACTCCCACTCCTGCAAATAATGTGCCCCTAGTCAGGATTCTATGTTTCTCTTTCCACCTGAGGCTCCATCATCCTGCACAATGATGGGCTTTGCATGCATGTGTGTAGACACTACAAGCTGGAAATCCAACTCCAGCTACTTAACCTAACCCTGCAAACAGCAACCCTGTGTACAGACCTCAGGCCTGGTGTCCCACAGGAGGAAATTCACCCTTGGGAAGTGAGACCTGGGGGAGGGGCTCACACTGCTCCTGCTCTAGATGCCTTAGTTGTGGTGGTAGGAGAAGTTTTAGCCGTTCACATTTATTATAGTCATTGATAGGTTTTGTCTCATATCTGATTTTATACTTTGCCACTGATCCATTTATTATATGTCTGCTATTACAGTCAATATTTTCTATTTATTTTTTCTCAATGTTTAATTTTTTTTTTCAACGTTTATTTATTTTTTTGGGGGGGACAGAGAGAGACAGAGCATGAACAGGGGAGGGGCAGAGAGAGAGGGAGACACAGAATCGGAAACAGGCTCCAGGCTCCGAGCCATCAGCCCAGAGCCCGACGCGGGGCTCGAACTCACGGACCGCGAGATCGTGACCTGGCTGAAGTCGGACGCTTAACCGACTGCGCCACCCAGGTGCCCCAATGTTTAATTTTTTATTTTACTATGTTCTCTTGCTTTTTTCCTCCTGCTTTTTAAAATTGTTGCTCTTTTTCCTCTAGTGGTGTACAGGATATGTATAGGATATGTATAAAGTTTAAGGTCATATTATAATCAGCAAGCAAAACTTTCCTTCAAATAAGACAAAACTTTCTTCTTCAACTTGCCTACCGTCCATATCTTCTTTTTAATGTTTTGACATTGTTAATAAATATTTTCCATTTTATGGCCCTTTCTGTTTTAGGAATTTCCTTTCGAAAGAAAAATCACACAATGAGAACAGTAGCAAGCATTTTAATTATAAATTTTATGAGTACTAATGCTAATAACTATTAGTTGATTATAAAAATAGGTTTTTAAAATCATTTTCTTCAGAATTTCTTGGCTATTATTCTGTTGATCTTAGTGAGCTTTAGAAGGTAAGGCAACCAGAGAGAAAAGAGTAAATGCAAGCTAATGTAAAGAAATTGTGCAAGGGCTAAGTTCACATGAATTGGGAACAGGAATGGACCAACTGACATATACAGGGAGTATCTATGAAAGGTACAGTGTAGCATCCTCTGAGAGGAGGAAGAAGAAGAGACGTACAGCCGAAGAGAAATTTCAAAAGAAAACCAAAGAAAATAAAAGAACATATTGGAACATGTATCATCTTTTGAGTTATGGACAGTGATACAGATTTGGCAGTCATCAGTATATTAGAATCTAAATTTCGGGTGATGATTAAAGCCACGGATATGAAGGAAGGTTTGGGCAAAGTATATGTAGAGTGAAAAGAAAAGTTGCAAAAGTAAATTTTTATTTACATAAAAAGACAGAGTGGGTGTGTAAGACAAGTCTGAGAATACACAGGTGTTTTTTAGTGTGTGTGTGTGTGTGTGTGTGTGTGTGTGTGTGTGTGTTTTAACCCACTGGAATAGAAATATAGAATGGATGGTGTTATAAGGTAGGTGATTCACTCCAACTTTTCTTCTTGTACAAATACTCCTGAATATTAAAAAAAAATAATGTAGGGGCGCCTGGGTGGCTCAGTCGGTTGGGCGTCCGACTTCGGCTCAGGTCATGATCTCATGGTCCGTGAGTTCGAGCCCCGCATCGGGCTCTGTGCTGACAGCTCAGAGCCTGGAGCCTGCTTCAGATTCTGTGTCTCCCTCTCTCTCTTACCCTCCCCTGTTCATGCTCTGTCTCTCTCTGTCTCAAAAATAAATAAACATTAAAAAAATTTAAAAAAATAATGTAAAACAATACTTACATTTTGTCATTGCATTGGTCTAATTTGCCAATATTAGACTAACGAGAAGAGAAGGCAAATGTGAGAGGAAAGCAAAATAAAAGTATCTTTACTTACATATAAAATGTTGAGAACATTTGAAAAATAACCATTCCATGTTTCCAGTAGAATATTTGCTCTTAGAGGTTGCATAATTTCTGGATGTCCCAATAGGTAAGATATATTGTTGTCAAAAATAAGTTGCTCTGTCTTTGAAAATTCATTAAAATTGTCTCAATGTTAGTGCAGTTTGGGGAAAGTAATACCATCTTGAATTCCTGAAACTATTTGTTCCCTGGATTATTTTGTGGTGTGGTCATATTCTGAGAGCAGAGAGGAGAGAACTGGGAAAACATGATACCAGTTTGTCTCTTTTCAAAGTTTGTAAGGTGCTTAGGGACTTCAGAACTTGATTTTTTTGTGTGTGGGTTAGTTTACCTCAGAGAAGATGAACTGATGAACACAGACGACAAACATACAATTAAGAATCATTTTGTATTAAATCATGTCCCTGAGAATAGTCAGGAACTGAAGCTGCCCACATTTCTGTAGTTGTACGATACCTATAACTTTCCATTAACTTTTGGGGTCTGTTTGTAAATTACTGCATCCTGTTATCACAGTTGACTGTGCATTGTAGAAAGGTTCAATAAAGGTCTGGAGCTATGGTGTTCTGTTGATGTGACCCAGACCAAGTTATGTAACATCTTTGAGATCCAGCTGCCTCATCAGTACTCATCAGTACATAGTACTATCAGTGCTACAGCATAGTAGCACTCATCTTATATTAATGTGAATTTTAAAAGGTCCCCAGCTCACACCTTAATATATAGTGTGCACACAGCAAGAGCTAGGCTTCCTCTCTGAGGTAGACCCTGGCTATGAACACAAGACAGTTAGCTGTTATCTCAGGGGAAGCTATTATCTTTGATATTACCCAAGATAGAAGATGAGAAGAGGGAAAAAGCAAAATGAATTGAAATGAACAACTGGAATAAACAGACATATCTTCCTCAGCAGGAGTTATTAAATTAATTAACTTTAAAAAGAACTAAATCCATGGTTAAGGAAGGAATTAAAGGTCAATATTTATGTCAACAATACATAAGTGGAATTAGAAATTAAAAAAAACTATTTAAATTAATAACCCTTCAAATGAAATACTTAGTCATGTCAAAAAATATCCATAAAATACGTACAAGCTCTAGATGAGGACAATTATGAAGCTCTAATGAAGGAGATCAAAGAACAAAGTAAATGAAAAGGTACTTTATGTTCATAATAGGGAGATTCAGTGTTGTCAAAATTTCAGTTTTTCCCAACTCAATTTATGGATTTCTCACCATCCCAATCAAGATCACAACAAGTGATTTTAGGACAAACTGATTCTAAATCTTATATGGGGAGGCAACACAATATTGAAGGAAGAGGACAAAGTCGGAACACTGACAGGACCTGATGTCAAGTCTTTCTATAAAGCTACAGAAATCCAGACAGTGTGATATTGGCAAAAGAACACGCAAATAGATCAATAAAAAATAGAGAGCCCATAGAGAAGTGAAAAAATAAGGTAAGAAAAAAAATAAATGTGTCTGTCAGAAAAGGAAGCCATTGAATTTTTATACTCTTTTTCCTACTAGTTATCTAGCTATAAAATTCTCCTGTTCAAAACCATTGTGAAATTTTTCATGTAGTCGGTAGAAAATATGTTATATGAGAGTATTCTTCAAACTTAGATCCTAGAAACTGTAAATGGGATGTTATATTTCATCTTCATTTTTCAAAGAATCATTGTCTATCAATGAAGAAGATAATTTTTAGTCACCATCAACTTTTTTTGCACAATGGTCTTGGCATAAAATAAATTAAAAAAACAGTTATTGTGAATAAACATGCAATGCTTTTGTTTTCATGTAGAAATAGAAGATACCAGTCATGGAAAGCAACAATGCCAAGCCATAGTAGGAACAAAGATAGAAACTGGAAAACTTGGGTCACACATACAACTATAGGAATTTCTAGTATGTAAAGGAACTGAGTAAATTAAAACAAAACAAAACAAAAGAACAACAACAAAACTAGAGAAAATGGGTTCAAAAACCTGATTGCAGATGATCCTTGGGCAAAGGAAAACTAATTCACAGTTTCTCTAAAGTTGCTTTTTTCCTGCTGAGTTGAATTTTCATGGTTAAGCATCACCTGATAGAGTATATCAATCTTTAAGTATCTATCCTCCCAATTTGCTTGATCCTATTTGTCTTCTGGACCACTTGCCCTAGAAGATTCCTGGGTGCCACTGCCCATGCCTCATCTCCTAACCTTTTTGGTTGTGTGAGCCTGATCCTGGGTGAGTGTAAATCTCCATCAAGGCTTAATTTGTGCCTGCCATCATAGAGGTAGCAGAAGCAGTTCTGGATTGTAGATTCAACCGAACCAGGTCCCGAAGGTTCTGGAAATTCCCACCAATGTTGGACTCTGCTGAAGCATTCTACTACAGTACATGGCTTTCCTAATGGCTACTTGGAGGGGACAAGTAACCAACATAAAGAAAAAAAAAGACATTGAATATTAACTAGATACAGGAGACAAGATGGAACCAGCAATGGCAATTCTGAAGCATTATGGTTCCATATGGCCAGTGCAGTAACGTTCATATTAGAGAACATGGGTTAAATTTTCTTGACTGGCTTGGTCAAGTACCACCTTGGATTATTTTTTCCTCTTTCTTTGTTTTACTCTCCTTTCCCCTTTATTCTTGTTGCAAGAATCTTGGGATTTCAAATTTCCCTCCTCTCTCTTTGCCAAAAATTTTAGCATATAAACTTTGCCTTAAAGTAGCAGAGCCTGGCTAAGACCACATGTCATATCTTTGCAATGGGTAAGGAAAACTAAATTGGATTACCATAAATGACCAGTTTTGTTATATATTAATAAGTGTAACTCAATATGATGCTCTGCAGTTGATGATGTTTGGAAAATATTGAGTGAAACAAGTGTAGTCAAGTTTCTGTACTTAATACTCTTGATTTATATTGCTTTTTTTTTTCTCCCCTTTCTCAGAACATCCACTACGACTAAAATATCTGAAATGCATCATGGAAACAACATTTAGAGAGGAGAAATGGTAGAAAATGTAAAGTTCCATAGAATCCAGGGAGGTAATATAAGTAAATAAAACAGCCTGCTGGCGTCCTAAACTGGAGACAGCTTGCACCAGCTAGACTGGAACACCTTCAGAGGATGGGTAACATATGTGAATGTGGGTTCTGAGTTACTGGACCTGCTGATGTTTCAGTATATGACAAAAATCTACATTTGCTAAAAAATATGGAATCTTCTGTTAAAAGTAGTGACATCTGATTCTAATTTTTAAAAGTCCTTGCATGGTCCAAAGACAACAGAACTGTAAGCTGGGCCAGAGCCAATAGTTTATAGCAATGGTGAGGTTACTCTTTGAGTACTCTGATAAGTCCACTGCCTTCTAAGCACTTCAGGGGGAAGGGGAAAAAAAAATCAAAGAAACATTTCT
This sequence comes from Lynx rufus, assembly GCF_022079265.1. Lineage (NCBI taxonomy): Eukaryota > Metazoa > Chordata > Mammalia > Carnivora > Felidae > Lynx > Lynx rufus. The sequence continues at coordinate 76,162,880 of NW_025814834.1, forward strand.
TACTTTCAAGGTACTCAGGAAGAGCAGGAATTTTTCTTATCATTTTATATCTAGTTTGTGTATGTATATACAATATATTTTCTCAGGTCATCCCAGAGTGGAAATCTATCTCAGAGGAAAATTTGATGTCCTTGTTCAGCCTGGAGCACAATTCTACGATGCATCAATTCTACTTCATAGTTCATTAAATTGCTGGTAAGTTGCTTACTCCTTTTTATCCTTCCATTTTGAAAATAGTGTGAGGATTTGACAAACATGTATACTTATATTTTATGCCTAGATATGTATCTTTGATTTAACTAAAGTAAATTCTTGGGTGAGTGATTTTGTTTCACAGAAAGGATTTTGTTTTAATTGAGTTGAAAATATCATTCTCTCCAACTATTACAATCTAGGGAAGTATCACAAAGATGATGATGACTATTGACAATACCTCTCAAAATCCATCCACTTGTGACATGATGGTATGTGATGAGTGATGCAAGAATTAAGTTACAACGTTATTATGAGTGGGCTACTGTGTTGTCAGCTCATTCATGAATTAATTATTGCTACAACTAAAATACTTTAGTGAGTAATAATGAGCATTATGCTTCCACTAAATATCAGTCTAATGTGATGATCAGTGGTATGTGTACAACAGTTGGCAGAATTCACAGATGGCTCTCCATGACCTCCACCCCCTGGTGTTATCATCATGAGTATGTTATATAGCAAAAGGGATTTTGCAGATGTAATTGAGGTTATTAATCTCTTGAGATTAAGATAGTGAGATTATCCCAGTAGGCCTGACTGAATCACATGAGCCCTTTAAAAGAAGGGTATTTTTTTAAGCTGTCAGCAGAAGACAAAGTCAGATTCAAAGCTTGAAAGAGGTTGGTATGAAGGGGGCTTTGTTTTGCTGAGATGGAGGGGACCTTAAAGTGGCTGGTTGGACCTAAGATCCATTCCTGGCTGACAGCTAGCCAAAAACAAAACAAAACAAAACAAAACAAAACAAAACAAAACAAAACAAAAAAAAACATTGGGGCATTATCTTAGAACCATAAAGGAATTGAATTCTGCCAATAAATAAGAAATGAAGAAATGAAGTATCTGCCTTGTATTTATTTTTCTTGTCTTATTACCTAAATAGGAGCACTGGTAAAACACTGAATATAATTGATGATATGTGGTGTCATTGTCTTATTTCTGACTTAACTTTTTTTTAATTTTTAATTTTTTTAAAAGTAGGCTTTACACCCAGGACAGAGCCCAGCATGGGCCCTGAACCCACAACCCTGAGATCAAGACCTGAGCTGAAATCAAGAGTCAGACGCTTGGGGCACCTGGGCGGCTCAGTCAGTTAAGCATCAGACTTCGGCTCAGGTCATGATCTCATTGTGAGTTTGAGCCCTGCATCAGGCACTCTGCTGTCAGCTCAGAGCCAGCTTGGGATCCTCTGTCTCCCTCTCTCACTGCCTCTCCCCAGCTCACACTCTTTCTCTCTCTCTCAAAAATAATTAAGCATTAAAAAAAAAAAAAGTCAGATGCTTAACCAACTGAGCCACCCAGGCATCTTTTATTTCTGACTTCAATTAGAAACGTTTCTAAGTTTCACCATTTTCTAGTATTTCTTTGTAGGCTGCTTTTAAATAAACTTTATTAGGTTAAAAAAGCTCCTTTCTTTTCCTAGATTCTTAATGGGAAATTTTCTTTCTTTGTTTTGTGGGGAAAATGTTTTATAATTAAGGAGTATTCCTTATTTTTTAAAAGGCTTATAAAGTTTACTGTAATGCTCTTTGTGCCTAGTGTCTTTTTGTAAGAAAGTTTAAATTACCGACTAAATTTATTAGCATCATCCTGTTTATATTTCTGCGTCTTTATAAGTTAACTTGTGGCAATTTAGATTTTTCTAGAAAAATATGTATTCCATGGAAATTTTCGCATATCCACATGGAATTGTACATGGCACTTTCTTATATATATAAAAAAAAACACAATTAGTTGTACGTACTTCTGATTTTTACTTCTAAATGTAAAGAGCTTGGAAATTACCAATTCTTTTCTGACAACAAGGGAAAAAGCTGAGCAAACTGAAAATCAATGACTTTTCTGGGCCCCGTGAAAGAATTGAGGTCACAGGGAAAATGATCACCCTGGGATCTGGGAAGAGGGGGAAATACAAAGAAGCAACACTGAGATCACCTTTCTGGAATGGAAGCCACTGGGGTGATAAACTGGTAGGAAGACTTAAATAGAAACTCGGATGAATTGCTGGAGACTGAGGGTGGGTTATCGGGGAGTGAAAAAGTTCTGGAGGATCAGAGTGAGGAGGTGCCCACACTTTTGGGTTTTACTTCTGGGAACACCACCAGGGACTCCCTGTGAAGAACAAAGGAAAAGCACCCTCAGTCACTGGCAGAGGAGGGCAAGAGGAAACATTTGAAATATGTCTGGTGAGTTTCACGTAATGAAGGCCTTTTCTCCTGTGAAAAAAGATTTTAGCAGAGTCTTATCTCACCCAGTCTGCAGAAGGGCAATTAACCAGCTGGGGCCAACTGTAGCTGGTCTCACCTCAGGGGAAGGAAAGAAAAAAAAAAAAAAAAACAAAAACAAAACTAAAGGGAGGTCACAGCGCAGGGACTTAGGTCCACCAAAATACTGAGATTTAATCATAATATTAAATAATCCCCTTCTCTACATCTTATCACCACATCAGCAGGACTCCTGCGTGGTAACAGTTGATCACAGCTGAAGAATCTACAATGTATGAGTTCTATTTAAGAAGGAGTTCTTAGGAATACCCAAAGACAACAGGGGAGCTAAAAGACAAGGACATCAGAGGAATTTGACCACCCTGGAACCTACAGCTTTAGCAACCATTAATCACAGTCGGCCAGATGAACATAAAACTTCACAGTGAATTTATCAATGTGTTTTCTGCTTTTTTGGAACAGGCTGGGGATGAGTTAACTGTGTTCAAATCTTGTATAGGTTACAACTTAATTTTGTCTGCTTGATCTAGAAGTTCCTGAAAAAGATGTATACAGACGATATACAGACAATTTATGTACCAGTGCTATGACAGATACTCTGGAAAATAGAGTCTGGAGAAAGAACTAAAGGAGAAAGGGTGAGAGAAAGGAAACGGAGGTAGGAAATATGAATTGAAGCTAACTGATGGACTACCAAAATGGACACTACTTCATGACAAGCTCCAAAGAGAAACAGCTCAATGAATATGTCCACTCAGTATACAAGATTCTTCTGGATTTATTTGTTTGTTTGTTTATTTGTTTATTTTAAAGAAGCCCATAAGAGCAGGCACATGTTATGGATTAAATTCCATTCCCTCAAAATTCATATGTCATCCTAACGTGTAATATGACTGTATTCAAAAAAAGGCCGTTGAGGAAGTAATTAAGGTCAAATGAGGTCATAAGGGTGGGCCCTAATTTTGATTGGATTAGTATCCTTAGAAGAAGAGGAAGAGGCTCCATGGGTATGTGTACACAGAGGAAAGGCCATGTATGTAAGGACACAAAGAGAAGACAGCTGTCTGCACACAAAAGAAGGAGGTCTGAGGACACCCCAAACCTGTTGACACCTTGGTCCTTGACTCCTAGCCTCTGGGTCTATGAAAAAACAAACTGTTGCTATTTCAGCCACCTAATTGTACTCTGTTATGACAGCCCTAACAAACTAATATAGTAAAGAAGGGGAATCTCCCAGGCTTCCATCTGTCTCTTTAATCTATTGGGTCCCAATTCTAAAAGATTGCATCACCCCTTGGATGATGCAGTTCAGGATGCCGTACCTGATCTCTTTGGTACAGAATTTAAACCAAGTCTAGAAATGTCATTAAAGCTGGAAACTCTGGGTGTGTAGCTGGTTGGCTGAGATATGCAGGTGGCCAAAGGGAGGTGATTGGCACTTCCCAGGCAAAGTGAATATTTGGTATTGTATGTGGCAGTGTGTTATAGGAAGTGAACCACATTATAAATTTCAGTGTATCCTCAAGATATGTGTCCTGTATAATAGGGGAAGTGGGGAAGTTAATATCTGAACTCAGAAGACCATCTTAACTGGAAGTCTTATAGACATTTATTATTCCCATTTCTCTTAAGTTTCATTTTACTTAAATGAATATACCTCACGTTTAGATATACAATAAACTCTTTGGGTTATCTAGTTTAACACTCTCATGCTAAAAGTGAGAGAATTCAGGCTCACAAAAGTGATATTACTTGCTTAATTTGTAGATAGTAAGGGATATGCTTTACCTAATTTGCTTAGTCTTAGAATTTGGTTCTCAACCCATTGTAAAATCCAAGGGACTTCCCATTATTTTATGCTTATGTTCTATGAGGATAGATCGATAAAAAATAGCATGATATGGCATGAGAGGCTGTAAAATTTCAAATGGCACACAAGTTGAACTATCTGCCTTTGTTTTCCAAATATGGTAGCTAATAAAACAGAACTTGAGCAGAATAAGGTGTTCAGTATAAAAGGTAAAGCTGTGATGCTGACTTCAAAGTTAGCAGATGAAACCAATCACTTCTTTACACTGAACTGTAAAAGGTCAGTTACAAGAGAGAAAAATACTATTGGAGGCTTACATTTAGTGCAGCAATACGTCAGCTAGCATTGGGTAACCAGGTGAATAAACTTGCCTTAGTGGCTGTCTTTTGTCACTTGTTTTTTCTGAAAAAGCATATCAAATTGCAATATTTTTAATTAAGAGAAAATAATACGATTATTCGAAAAATATGGGAATCAGGAAGAATACGAAGATTATAAGGAATAAACAGTCGTTACAAATTGAAAACAGGAATGATGTATCACGTGTTCTAGGCATCTAAGTTAACAATATTGTGAGTCTGTGATACAATTTGGGGGGACCTGTTCTTTAAAATAAAAGTAATCAACATCATCTAATGTATATTCAGTGTTTGAGAATATAACAGGAGCAAAATGACAAAATCCACTCCGATTTTGTTCTTTACTTCCATTACAACTAGAAGCAAACATTACTGTTTCCTGGTTTGATGCTGAGTGAATAGGTGATAGCTGGCAGTTCATCCAGAATCGCTCATAAGTAATCAGTAGACGCTATGCCTTATGTGACAGCTCTTCATTTAGTTTAATTTACTGTAACTCACGTGTATTAATATCCTAGTAAGCTCCCTGGTGTCCCATTTCTGGCAGTGTGAGTGTCTCATTTTCTCTGTATGGGATTCCCTTGTGAAATATTTGGGAGCTCTAACACAGAAAGCATCAGGAAGGGAAGGATGCTGCTTGGAGGAATAGTTTTTTATGTGGTCGACTAAGTAATCTGTTACTCAAAAGGTGATAAAAACACGTAGTTTGGATAAATTGTTTTAACATTTATTGCAAAATTGATAATTGCATCAATTGCTGAAAATAATACCATTAAATAAATGTAGTAGTATTTGTTTTTCTTGCTGTGTTCCTTTCCTAAATTTTACAAATGTGTATTAAATTCATACTACGTGTAAGCCACGGTGGTATATGTTTATAGATCCAAAACGCATTGTTAGAAATTCCATTTTCACTAGTATGGATAAATAGATACCTCCCACTAAAAACAACTGTGAATGCTTTATAAACTATTTATAGTTCATTTATTTGTTGTCTATTTATTTACTTATCTACATTAGGATGGCTCATGTATTCTTATATGCAATAGACTGTATTCCATAAATATAGTTACTCATGTCTGATGCTCGACATGTATCGTATTTGTTCAGCGGGATTCTCTTATATTCAGCTCTTGTGTCCTTTGGGTTTTTTTCCCATCATTCTTTGAATATTTTCTTATTGAAGGCAGTAGAAGACACTTCAGGTTTATTTTTTAATTTTCATACCCCAGCTTTGGAATTAGCTGTTTCTCCAAAAAAGCCTCACAACCTTTAGGTGGAAAAAGATATTTAGCAGCCAAGATCAGGGTGGTAAGTGTGCTCATTGCTACCTGTATTATTGGTCTTAGGCTCTTACTGGAAAAAGAAAGGGCATGTGACATATATAATATCATTTTTTATATCTATTTATTTTTCTCTCTGTCTTAAAGACCATGAGTTCATACTGATATTTCAAATTCCCAAGAGTGAGAAATTGGACTCTCACTACTATCAATATGTTCATTCATTTAATCAAGCCTAGAGCACACAGAAAGTAGTTTCACAGTTGCTAACTCATTACTACAAAAAGGAATTCTGTATTTGTTTACTGTATGTATGTGAAATACATAAACTTTTTTCCCCCAATTTTATCAAGACACAATTGACATCCATCACTGTATAAGTTTAAGGCATACACCATGAAGGTTTGATTTACATATATTGTGAAATGATGAATGCATTCGATTCAGTTAATGTCTATCTTCTCATATGGATACAACAACAACACAAAAAAGAAAAAAAAAAGAGAAAACATTTTCTCTTTGTGATGAGAACTCTTAGGATCTACTCTCTTTAACAACTCCGTTTCCTATATATCATACAGAAGTGTTAGCTTTAGTCATCCTGTGTACATCACATCCTAGTACTTAGCTTAAGCATTTAATTCATTTTCTCAAAAGCAGACATTCATGTAATCCCCACCCCTAACAAGAATAGAACATTTTTTTCAGTCTCCTTCCTAGTTGTTCTCCTCTCGTGCCAAATTACTTTCCTGAATTTTTATCATGAATATACCACAATCTGTTTGTACATTCTCCTGTTGGTGGGCATTTGAATTATTTCCATTTTTTAAGCTATTTTGAACAAAGTTTCTACAAGTGTTCTTGGGCAAAATTTTTGTAGACATATTTTCATTTCTCTTGGGTAAATACCTAGGAGTGGAATTATTTGGATTACACAATGGGTACATGTTCAATTTCGTAAGAAACTGCCAAACTGTTTTCTAACTTCTCGTTCCAGTTTACCTTCCCATATTCAATGTATGAACATTCCAGTGGCCCCACATCCTTGCTTACATTTGGTGCTGTCAACCTTTTAAAATGTTATCCATTATAATTGATAAGGTATGGAATTTCTCATTATTTTTATAATTTTTATCTCCCTGATTTACTAATAATGCTACTTACTCTCTTATGTTGTCCATGTGTACTTAAAGACCTGCATTTTTATGTTTTTTTGAGACTGTTTCATTAATGTGGATAAAGTCAGGGTTGCTGACCATGTGTCTCATATCTTCTACATCTTTGCTGATTTTCTCTCTATTTCTTAAGTATTATTGATAAAGGAGAGTTGAAATATCCATGTATAATTAGGGGTTTATGTACTTCTCCTACCAGTAACGTTAGGTTTTGCTCCTCATGGTTTGAAGCTCCACGAATGCTTCACGGAATTATTATTATTTTTTAAAAAAAATTTTAATGTCTATTCATTTTTGAGAGGGAGAGAGAGACAGAGTGTGAGTGAGAGAGGGGCAGAGAGAGAGAGAGACACAGAATCTGAAGCAGGCTCCAAGTTTTGAGCTGTCAGCACAGAGCCTGACGCCAGGCTCAAACTCACCAAGATCATGACCTGGGCTAAAGTCGGACGCTTAACTGACTGAGCCACCCAGGTGCCCCATGAAATTATTTTTTTAATGTATCTATTCACTATTTGGCTATATCTCTCTGTATATTTTCAATGATTTCCTTAGGTATTTTAACAAACATACCTTACATTTCATGGCTCATTTAGAATTAGTAGTTTCTTCTTTACATAAAATGTAGGAAACCTTGTAATTATGCAGGTCACTTTACCTTTCCTCTTTTATGTTATTGTTTCAATATGTATGACTTCCACATATACTGAAAATCCCACGAAGCAGTGTTATAAGTTTTCCTTCAGCAGTCATATAGTTTATTTATTTATTTTTTAATGTTTATATTTATTTTGGAGACAGAGAGAGACAGAGCATGAGCAGGGGAGGGGCAGAGAGAGAGAAACAGAATCTGAAGCAGGCTCCAGGCTCCGAGCTGTCAGCACAGAGCCCAACGTGGGGCTCGAATCCACAAACCGCGAGATCATGACCTGAGCCAAAGTGGGACGCTCAACCAACTGAGCCACCCAGGCGCCCCTAGTGATATATATTTTAAATAACTTGGAAGAAGAATATTATTTTAGTTTTTAAGTTTATTTACTTATTTGGAAAGAGACAGAGACAGAGCAAGTAGGAGAGGAGGAGAGAGAGAGAGGGAGACACAGAATCCCAAGCAGCCTCCACATCTTCAAGGCAGAGCCCAATGTGAGGCTCAAACTCACGAAACTGTGAGAGCATGATGGAGCTGAAACCAAGAGTTGGATACTTAACCAACTGAGCCACCCAGGTGTTCAGAAGAATAAATGTACCTAGATATTTACCATTTCTCTTGTTTTCCTTTCATTCCTGAAGTTCTAAGTTTCCTTCTGGTATCATTCTCCTTAAACCTGAGGGACTTTATAATTTACTTTACAGAAGGTATTTTGGAAAGGAATTCTCTTAATTATCCTTCATTTACGGTGACTTCATTTTACCATCATTTCTGAATAACTTTTTTTACAGATATAAAACATTGGACTGACAATTTTTTTCAATATTTTAAATATATCTATCATTCCATTGTCTTCTGGCCTGTATGGTTTCTGATGAGCAGTCCACAGTCATTTAAAACAGTATAAATCTCTAGCAAGCCATTTTCTCTGATTGCTTCTAATATTTTATTCTTCATTTTTGGTTATGATGTATGTGAGCATCACTTCCTTAAGTTTAGTTGGATTTGCTGAGTTTGTTACGTTTGTAAATGTATGCTTTTTGCAAACGACAGCGTTTGGTCACCAGTTCATCAAATATGTTTTCTGAATGAATCTCTTTCTTTCTGAGACAAATGCTACATCCTTTGATATTGCCTCCCAAGTTTCTAAGCTTTGTGACTTGATTTTTCAATTATTTTTTGTTCTTGAGCTTGCTTGACTTTTATTGATCTATTTTTAAGTGCCTGAACTCTGTCCTGTCATCTTGATCCTATCAAATGAATATACTTTAATGGCAGATGCTGTGTTTTTAGTACTAAATATTTCATTATTTAATATCACTTTTATTTATCTGAATACTTCTATCTTTCCATTTCAAAGCCTCTTTATTTCAGGCAGCGCGGTGATGGCAACTGTTTCAAAGTTCCAACATTTGGGCCATTTTGAAGTTGACATTAATTATCTTTTCTCTTTGGAATCTGTCATAGTTTTCTGGTTATTTTCATGGCAGATAATTTGGGATTTATCTTGAAAATTTAAAAATCATGTTTGAGTTTGTGTCTCCTGTTATCTTGTGGAGAGTGTTGATTTTTATTTGTTTTAGTAGACACTCAACTTGGTTAGGTAAAGACCTCAAATGTATGTCACATTTTGTGGCCAGTGGTTCTAATGTCGGTTCAGTTTTCATAGCTTTCTCCTAATGTCTCTGATCTATCTTGCCCATGTTCCTCTCAAAGCTTAGAGTCTAGGATTTGGGCTGAAGTTAATATTCTGATATAGTCCTCAGCATGTTCTGTGTTGCCTTGGTTTAATTTTGTGTCTATCTAGTTTGAAAAAAGTATGGGACTTTTACCAGCTCATACAGAGAATTAGGATATATTTTTTCTCCGGATCATATGTCTGAAATTTTTCTTGTATTATCTAGTTCTCAGGAACCCTTTCTCTTGGTTCTCTAGAGAGAAAAACAAAGTTTCTCTCAGAAACTTAGTTTCCTACTGATAACTCAGTTCAACACTCCTGGTCACTCTCATGACAAAGCAGCAAGAGCAAAAAAAAAAAAAAAAAAAAACAGGGATTCCCCCCAAGGATTTGCTTTTCCTAGTTTCTCTGGACAGAAAAGTGAATTTTCTCTCAAAATGCTCCATCACTGTGATAATGGCACACAACATGCCCAATGCTGCCCTCAAAGCAGCGAGATGGGGAAAAATGGAAAGCCTTCCACAATTTCCAGTTGTTTATTTTTTATTTTTTTGAGCACCCTTGCTAAGACTTTATACACACACACACACAGGCACACACACAACACTGGCCACAAAAAAATTTATATATTTATGTGTGTAGTTACAAATATTTTCAAAACAATAGCTTTTATTTATTTTTTGTTAATTTCTTGGAGTTTTTTTCTTTCAAAATGCTCTGCACTTGCTCTTGTTATTGTATAAACAGTGCTTTATTCATCCTTAAAATATTGATGTGGTATATTTAAATATTATTTATTTCAAAATATTCATTTTCCTTATCATTTTTTCATGACTCACGATTTACCCAGGTATATGTTGTTTAATTTCCACATTTGAAGTATGTTCAGTATATTATGGTCATGATTTTTTAACTTAATTGTTTTCATCTATATGAAAACATTTTCATATTTGTATTTGTTATGATTATATATTTCTTTATATTCTTGAACAGACTTATAACTGTTTTAAACATGTTAAATTGCAGGGGCACCTGGGTAGCTCAGTCAGTTGAGTGTCTGACTTCAGCTCAGGTCATGAACTCACGGATCACGAGTTCGAGCCCTGCATTGGGCTTTGTGCTAACAGTGCAGAGTCTGAAGCCTGCTTCAGATTCTGTGTTTCATTCTCTCTGTTGCTCCCCTCTTGCTCTCTCTATCTCAAAAATAAATAAAGATTAAAAAAAATTTCAAAAACATGTTAAATTTCAAATTTGAGGCAGTTCTAGGTTCGTTTCTATTGGCTGCTTTTTCTGTTGAAATTCTCATGCATATTTGCATGTCTAGTCATTTGTCAATAATTATTGGGCATTTTAAATAATATATTGTAGGATCTCTGTGTCTTGTTTTCTTTGGAGGGGAATTATTTTTTATCTGCTATGCAGTTAGCTTAACTGAACTCAAAGTCAATTCTCACTTACTTGAAACAAAGTGAAAACTCTGCTCAGAGTTTAGCCTTCCAGCTATGTTACCTCACCTTGAAATCTTCCTCAAGTGCCCACAGATTAGGGGTCAGGCAAGGATTTCAGTATCATTTATATGCAACTTTTATGACTTCTGTGGCTGTCTTCTTCCTGGGGTTTCTTCCTTCATTTTCCATGCATTTAAGAAACCTGAAATTATATCTTCTGTTTCCTTAAGGACTACCCCTTTCTACTTGAGCGTTAGCTATCCTGTACTGGGGACTGGAGAATACACTTAGGTGAAAAACTGTGTAAATTCAAGTATCATCCAATATAGTGCCCTTCTTTCAAGGGCCAGACTCCCCTATTTCTGTCTGAATTTGGCTACTCTTTAGTGTCTCTAAAGAGTTATTCTTTATATTTTGTGCAGAGCTTATAATTGTTATCTGCAAAAGCCTCAGTTTCCTAGTAGGCCCTCTGTCATTACTGAAATCTATACTGTTTCACAAATATGTGGAAGATATTTTAAATAATGTTTGTGAGGTAAATATGACATATGTAGATAAGTGTATTTATATTACTTGATTTTATTAATTAAATCTTTGTCATCATTTTTATTTTTGTTATTTTTTTGGGTGGAGAGATTTTTAAATTTCTTATTATGATTTTTTTCCCTAAAATTATCTTTGTATTTTTACTTTTCTTTCTCTTTCTCTCTCTTTTTTTTTTCTTTTTTTATGATACAGTTTATTTCTATGTTATTCAGGGCATAAAATTTCATAATTTTTATACTTATTCTAATGTAATATGACATTTTTTTCCTGTTCATTATATTCTTCTTAAATTCAACCTCTGTATGATTTAATTTATTACATGATTTACCATTGCTCATTCTTTTTACTTTCTTTTCTTTTCTTTTTTTCTTATCTTTTTTTTTCTTTAAGAGAGAGAAAGAGAGAGAGAAAGTGTACAAGTCGAGGAGAAGGGCAGAGGGAGAGAGAATCATAAGCAGGCTCCTTGCCCATCGCTGAGCCCAACATGGAGCTCGATCTCACGACCCAGAGATAATGACTCGAACAGAAATCAAGCGTTGGACACTTAACTAACTGAGCCACCCAGGCGGCCCTACTTACCTTTTTTGAGAATGTATTATTTCTTGAGGATGAGTCTTTTTAATATGTTGATAGACAAGTTCCCATTTCCTAAACTTATGTGAATTGTATGGTGGTGGTAATTTATCGCTTAACTACCGGCTAAACACACACTAAGGGAAGTGAATTTTGCATAAGAGCAAGTAACATAAGTTATTTGCTTGAAAAATTTTACTGGGTCAAAATATTAGTTGCCTTTACTTGTCAAACGTGCTGACGTCAAGTCAATGTATAATATTTCCTTCTTATTTCCACTAGTAAGTTTATAAGGATTTCATTATTACACTTCACATTATGATGAAACCTTTTATTTGTTTCATGTGTTGTTGTGTGTGTAACTTTCCATGAGTCATTTTCTTTAATATGATTTTTCTAAACAAATGAACAAAAATACAGATGCTTTGTAGCAATTTATAGTTCACCAATTTTATAATCAAAGAGGCAACTAGACATTTTCTTCACTCTTGAATATTCAGCATATTTCAGTCTAAACAAGTTATTAGAAACTAAATTATATACAAATTTGAATTCCAAAATTGTAAAGAAGCTCTTTTTTTTAAGTTTATTTATTTATTTTTGAGAGAGAGAGAATGTGCACAAGTGGGGTAGGGACAAAGAGAGAGAGGGAGACACAGAATCGAAGGCTCTAGGCTCTGAGTTGTCAGCACAGAGCCCCATGCAGGGCTCAAACCTACAAGGGGTGAGATTGTGACCTGAGCCAAAGTTGGACATTTGACTGACTGAGCCACCCAGGCACCCCTGTAAAGAAGCCTTTAATATGACTTATTTATGTTAATTTTTCTTAAGTATATTATAATTTAACATTCCTTGACACATTTTTTTCCTGAATTATTTTTTTAAATTTATTTACTTATTTTGAGAGGCACAGAGACAGTCCATGTGGGGGAGGAGCAGAGAGAGAGAGAGAGAGAGAGAAAGAGAGAGAGAGAGAGAGAGAGAGAGAGAGAGAGAGAGAATCCCAAACAGGCTCTACATTGCAGTGCAGGGTCCTAACCCACGAAGCCATGAGATCATGACCTGAGGTGAAACCAAGAGTCAACTTTTAACCAGCTGAGTCACCCTGGTGCCCCTTCCTGAATTAATTTTTAACATCCAATAACAAATCAGTTTTAAAACCATAGTTGATACCAAATTGATTAAATATTAAAATAGACAACACCAAATTAAGTCTCGATACATAATTTTATTTCGTATAAGTGATGAAATCTTCTGTAATAGATATTTTAGTTGGGATATGATTTCTTTCAGAGCATTTGTATATATTTATATAAATTAACAGTACATTTTTAAAGCAAATGAAAATTAGTTTTAGATTTTCGTATTTATTTTGAATTAGCAATTAAGTCAGGATATATTATTTTTTAAATTTGTTACATAGATCTCAGGCAATAACAAACAGGTGATATGAGTGTTAATTAAATAATTAGATTAGTTTGCCCATAAACCTCTGGCAGTCAACATTATCATAATTATTTGACAGTTAGGACCATTCACAGGAAGCACACCACTGTGTTTGAGTCTAATGGTTAATCAAACAAAAATCAGATTTTATCCTCTTAATATAGAAATAATAAAAAATAAAAAAGAAGAAGGAAAGCATAAAGCATGGCCATAAAGAGCAAGAAAAGTAAGAGAAGTCCACAAAGTGTTCTACATATGCATACTCTGAGTAAATTTTCATTAAATGAAAGAGACAAACTTTGCTTAGTATTGGAACTCAATGGTTCAATTACTAAACTTAGAAAACCTAAATTCTAGATGTCTCTGCCTTCTATGAAGAACGTGTTCTTAGAACAATCACTTAAATATTTGAATTCAATCTGTAAGATAGGGGTAATAACATCTTTTCTGTCTTCCTCAGAGTTATTGTAAGAAGCAAGTCAAATAATTTTATACTTAAAAGCACTTTCTAAAAGTCCCAAGCAATATATAAAGATTGCTTTTATTTGTAGATATAGTAATTTTTACATATTCCTTTAAATTCTGTTCTCTTATTGTTTTAAGTGATTCTATATTTTTACTCTGTTTTCTTTTGAATTTTATAAGAATATGGAAAAATATTAAAAGTCTTGCCATATTGCAGAGTTTTATCATAAGAAAAGAAATATGAGGTAAAAATAAAATAATCAATGAGGAAGCAAGCAGAAACAGCTCTCCTCTTAGACTACACAGTTCTGATCTTTATCAATCAACAAAGATTTTATTATCATCTATGTATTTATGAAAAAAAACATTCATTTATGTTGTAAACTCAAAACATTGTCACAATATTTTGCCATTTCTTATTTAAAAATGTGGTTTAGAGGCTCCTGGGTGGCTCAGTCGGTTAAGCATCTGACTTCAGCTCAGGTCACGATCTTTTGGTTCATGAGTTCGAGCCCCACATCGGGCTCTGTGCTGACAGCTCAGAGCAGCCGAGCAGCCTGGAGCCTGCTTCGGATTCTGTGTCTCCCTCTCTCTGCCCCTCCCCCACTTGCAGTGTCGCTGTGTCAAAAAATGAATAAATGTTAAAAAAAAATTTTTTTTTTTACTAAAAAAATGGGAGAGCACATGGAACAAAACTGAGCCAGATCCAAATTCCAGATTAGTTAGTGAGGTTATCTTGAACATTCCATCTCGGCTGTCCCTTGAGTGATAGCAATTCCAACAGAGGAATTATATAGCCAACCCTTAGCTTTGTGAGGAATAATAAATTATTAATGTTTTAAACCACTAAATTTTAAGTTGTTCTTTTACACTATAGATAAAATTTTCAAGGAGTAGGTAATATCTTGGCAAAATCTTATTATTTTCCCTATCTGTAGTTTTGACCACTTCTGACTGATGCAAAACCTTTTTGTACACTAAAATAAAACTTTGACAGTGCTCAGTTCATGTTGGTTCTCAGTTAAGTGATGCAAATTAGTAATGATTGAATAATAATCAGCAGTTGTCCAATTGTGTGTATATGTTTTCAGGTTGAGTCCTGCTGATAAAATAACTATTTCTATCTCCCCCTTCAAGAGGAATAAGGGTCATTGTATTTATATAGATTTTTTTCCCAGCAAAAGATTTTTGCTTTGTGTTCCCTTCTATGTGGTGTTCTGGTCTCAATCCTGTTAGAGATTATATCCTACTTCTCCTTTACTAAACTTTTCAGTGCGATCAATGCATTTCTTAGATGTTTAATTATTATGTTGATTTTATATCATCACAAATGTTTAAGGTGAGAGGAGTCTGCAATGAATAAGACATAACACTTTAAATTGGGGGAATTTTTTAAAAAAAGTCTAAACTAATGGATTAATTGGTGTTGCTGCTATATTTAGATTTGATATTTTATTATAATAATCACTTTTTAAAAAAATTTTTTTTACATTTATTTATTTTTGAGAGAAAGAGACAGAGTGTGAGCAGGAGAGGGGCAGAGAGAGAGGGAGACACAAAATCGCAAGCAGGCTCCAGACTCTGAGCTGTCAGCACAGAGCCTGACGCGGGGCTCAAACCCATGCGGGGTGAGATCACGATCTGAGCTGAGGTCATACTTAACTGATTGAGGCACCCAAGCACCCCAGTAATCATTATTATTCTATAACAAAGGTATAAGATTACAAGAAGATATTTGTGTGGTTTTTTGAATAGAAATATAGTAGAATGGTATTAGTAGGTAAAATTCTCAAGGAATAACTCTCTGGTCAGTTTCTATAGTAAATGCCAAGAAGGAGTAGACAGACTGAAATAATATCCTGTGAATAAATGGGTCCATTTCTTTTTGCTAAATATTCACTTCTTAAGGATTAAGTAAATCACCTGTGTATCCTACCCTAAGGTTCCAAATTTGCCCATTTGCCAGGATTTAAATCTATAACCTTTCTAATGATACTTGGAGATGAATGATGACTCTTGAGAGAAGTTATTATGCTAGTCTGAAAATTCAGCCCACACTTGGAGAAAAGAAGAAAAGCACATATTGGAACCAGAATGCTATGCTTTGCTTGCTTCAGTACTTTGTCCCCTTTCATTTCAATGTCAACAAATATAATTTACCAGTTAGGGCATCTCAATCAGATGATGTCTGCAGTTCAAGTCATACTTAGGAGTTCAAGTATGAGAGAAATCTTAGCTTCCTCATCTTTGACACTTAACATATTCTTCAAGAAGGATTCTTTTTTTAAGTTTGCTCATTGATTTTGAGAGAGAGACACTGACCATGAGCAGGGAAGAGAAGCAGAGAGAGAGGTTGAGCGAGAATCCCAAGCCGACTCCATGCTGTCAATGCAGAGCTTGATGCAGAGCTCAGTCCCACAAACTGTGAGATCATGACCTGAGCCCAAATCAAGAGTCGGACACTAAAACAAATGAGCCACCCAAGTGCCCCAAGAAGGATTCTTTAAAAACCACTTTTATAGTAACAAGATCTTTTGGGTTTCTGGATCCAATTCCAATATGGGTGTGTGAGAGAAAGTGATTTCCCCCATACCACCAACAATTTGTCAGACACCAGCTGGGTGTCCTACAATTTAACTTAATTCTGGCACCATCTACCCAGAGACCACATCAGATTCCACAGATTAAGGGTTGGGTCTTACACTGCTGGCCCCTCCCCACCACACACACACCTCAGATGCCTATTGCAAGCTGAGGTTGTGACCTGTGCTTCTGACCAACTGGCTATAAATCATACATTCCCATGACCCACCCTCGGGTTTGATTAATTAGCTAGAACAACTCGTATAACTTTGAGAAACATTTTGTTTACTAGATTACTGTTTTATTATAAAAGGAACAGGAACAGCTGGATGGAAGAGATACATATGGCCAGGTGTGGGGAAAGGGCACTGAGCTTCCCTGCCCTGTCCATGCACCCCACTCTCTGAACACTTCCCCTCAGAGAAGTGTTCCCCTGTTTGCCAGCTCTCTGAACACTCTCCTTCTGAGTTGTCATGGAGGCTTCATTACAGAGGCATCGTCACTTAAATAATAGGACATTGGCAGTTGATTCAACCTCCAGGCCCCTTTTTCCCACTCCAGAGATTGAGGATGAGATTGAAAGCTCCAACCCTCTAACAGCCTGGTTGTTTCTTCTGGCAACCAGCCCCCATCCATAGGTGTGATCAATAGTCACCTCATTGACATAACAGAAGGACCCTATTGTTGCTCTTATCACTGGGAAATTCAAAGAGTTTTAGGAGCTCTGTGCCAGAAATGGGTACAAAGGCTAAATATATATTTCTTATTATAAATCACAATAGGATACAAGCATATCTCTCCAGTACTTCTTTTAAATGGTTATATTAAGATAGATTGGCTTGATTGGTAATTAATTAATGTCTGATGCAATGTGGCCAAACTGAAAGAAGTTTCAAAGTGCCTCAATTTGAGTTTTATACCATCCACACTCCAATTATTTAACAATCATTTGAAAGAATAATGCCTTCCATTTGGGAAAAGAAAAAATTACATTATGCAAATATAAACTTAAATAGATATAAACATTATTAAATTTCCATATAAATATGGATGAAGCAGTCCACTTGACTAGAAGCATTAGTAGCAATTCAGCTGTCTAGTGTTGAGTGGATAATGAAACCAGGAAGGAAGAATGTCCAGAGGGGTTAATTGCACTAAATCTTAATAAAGTGCCTTAATTTCTAATGAAAGTTGGAACTCGGTACTAATATTGATCCCTAACTTTGATTATTTCTGAACATATCTGTACCATATTACTGAGAATACTGCTGATAGGTTCCCCTACACCTATCTTTTTACTATTTCCATCACTTTACCTTCTCCACAATGTCATAGAGTTGGAATCATACAGTATGTAATCTTTGGCTTCTTCCACTTAGTAATAATGTAAATTTAAGTTTCCTTCTTGTCTTTTCATGGTTAGATAGATCATTTCTTTTTTTGCACTCAATAATATTCCATTGTCTGGATGTACCACAATTTATTTATCCGTTCACTTTCCAAAGGATACCTTGGTTGCTTCCAAGTTTCAGCAATTGCAAACAAAACTGCTATAAACATTAGGGTGCAGGATTTTGTGTGGACTTAAATTTTCAAGTCATTTAGGTAAAAAAAAAAAAACAGGAGCACAATTGCTTCATTGTATGGTAAGAGTATGTTTAGTTTTGTGAGAAACCACCTGTCTTCCAAAGTGATGGCAATATTTTGCCTTCCTACCATTTCTACGAGAATGAGAGTTTCTGTTGTGCCATATATATCCATGTCAGCATTTGATGTTGCCTGTATGTTGAATTATGGCTATTCTAGTAGGCTTGTGCTGGTATCTCATTGTTATTTTAATTTGCATTTCCATGATGACATATGATTTGGAATATCTTTTCATATATTTATTTTCATCTGCATATCTTCATGGTGAAGTGTCTATTAAGATCTTTGACCTATTCTTAATTGGTTTATTTGTTTTCTTATTGAGTTCTAAGAATTCTTTGTACATTTTGGACAATGGTCCTTTCACAGATGTGTCTTTTGCAAATATTTCTCCCAATTTGTGGCTTATCTTCTCATTGTCTTGAAAGGGTCTTATAGGGAGCAGAAGTTTTTAATTTTAGTAAAGACCAGCTTATCAATCATTTCTAAGATGTTGTTACTATACCCAGGGTCACCTAGGTTTCTCCTATGTTATCTTTGAGGAGTGTTATAGTTTTGTGTTTTACGGTTAAGCCTATGATATTTATTTATTTATTTATTTATTTATTTATTTATTTATTTATTTTTGAGAGAGAGAGAGAGAGAGAGAGAGAGAGAATGAGCAGGGGAGAGGCAGAGAGAGAGAGGGAGAGAGAGAATCCTAAGCAGGCTCTGCACATCAGCACAGAGCCCTACGCAAGGCTTGAACTCACAAACTGTGAGATCATGATCTGAGCCGAAATCAAGAGTCAGACAGTTAACTGACTGAGGCCACCCAGGCGCTCTGCCTGTGATCTATTTTTAGTTAATTTTTGAAAGGTATAATAAAGTCTCTGTCTCCATTTACTTTTTTTCACATGGATGGCCAGTTGCTTCAGCACCATTTGTTGAAAAGTCTTTGTTGAAAAGACTGTCTTTACTCCATTGTATTGCCTTTGTACATTTTCTCAAAGATCAGTTGAGTATATTTATTTGCGACTGTTTCTGTGGTCTGTATTTTATTTCATTGATCTATTCTTTAGCTAATTCCATTCTGTCCTGATTACTGTCCCTTTATAATAAGTCATGAGGTCATGTAGCATCAATCTTCCAGCTCTGTTCTTCTTCTTCAATACTGTGTTGGGTATTTTGGATGCTTTCCATCTCCATATAAACATGGTATATCTTTTTAGGTTCGTCTTTTGTTAACTATTCCACAAGAATAAAATCTGTCTTTAACATATCAAAATTTTCTCTATGTATAGTACACATTCTGAATGCTTAAGAGTACTCTTTTTAAATCTTGAGTTTTTGCTCAGTTTTTCACTATTTCTTCATTTGTTTTGACCTAACTCAGCTGGGTCCACTTCCACATGAATAAAGTTTAAAGAAGGACTTGACATTTTTTCTGACCCCTTCTCCCTGTTTGTTTACTTCCCCTCACAGCCTTTCATATCTTATTCTTTGAGAGTGAGGCCCTTATGAACAAATCTTTCATACTTTTTAAATAATATCAAAGTGTTGTAAAGATCATAAATACATGGAGAAAAGTAGGAAGAAAAAAATAGCTGCAATTATTAAAAATTAAAGATTAAAAGCAATTCTTTACTTTTATTTCAAAATTTCAAGTAACTGTTTTGTGTTTCCTCAGAATTCTTGTCACTATATTGAAATGTAGAAAATACAATAGATGAAAAATTCAAAATCTATTATAGCTTTCAGGCCAATTGCTATTAGGTTAATTCTGTCAACATGATAATCTTTATTAAAATAAAACTATATATCTCTATGTAAATTTATTTTTAGAGTAGAAATTCTAAATTATCAAATTGTATTTATGGTGTTAAATTGACTTAGAAATGAATTATGAATTAGGAGCATAAATTAGTTTCTATAAGATCCCTGTAGTAAATTTTGCTTCTATATTTTCATAATTAAAATTTGCTGTATAACTACTACAGACAACAGTCAGTGAATCTCAGCTTCATCAAACTAGAGGTTGGAAGTTCTTCATATGGGGGATTATATTTAGAAATTTATTTGCCTTATGAACTGACAGGGTAAAGTTGATCGGCCTTCAGGCCTGGGATGTTGGGTCAGGCCATTGATAAAGTTCAGTGGCTAAGAAAGAGGGCAGTGATTACTATTTATAATTTGTTTTCTGATAATTTTATCATGCACATGTACTCAGAGGCCATGGGTTGCAGTTCATAAATTGAAACAAATGAATAAAAATATGTAAAACTGATTCTGTCAATTTTCAAAGACTAAGATATTTGTTATAGACATTTAAATGAGTATGACTTCATGCATTAACTATAAAGTACAGCTGGCCAATAACAAAATATCATCCTGTGTATTCCCCTTTATGAATTTTCATATATGAATATTTATAAAAATGATATTGATGAAGAATTACAAGTCAACACAAAATATAAAGGGTAAATCTTTGCATGTGAATTTGTTTCACAATTCATCCCTATTTCCTTTTGTTCCTTAACGATTAAGAATTTGAACAAGTAATTTATTTATTTTATATGCGTAATAAAATGTTCTATCTAAAATACATATATTTGTTTCTAGATTTGTCATTGGCAAGTACTCTCTTATTGTTTATCACATCTCTTTATTGGTAAATTTTGCCAAGATTTTACTGGGGCCAAAGGTTTATTTATTTATTTATTTATTTTCCTGGCAATTTGATCGACATACAGAAAGTCTATATTTAATTTCCTATAGTTTTCTTAGCAAATTTTGTTTTTGGAACATTCTTAATACCTTGAAAATCACAGTATATAGATACAGTGTAAAATAATATTTTACTAAAAACAACTATAAACGTAAGATTTTATCTGCATACATACCATTAATTGAGTCAAATCTCATAAATATAAAATAAGACATTGGATTAATTCTGAAAATGTTTTTTGGTTGTTGTTCATTTGTATCTTCTTTTGCTTGATTTTCATGGGACTCTGTATTGATAGGGAAAACAGGGTCATTTCAAATGATGATGATTTCATAACTTCTGTCTAATCAAAATGGGATCACAAGGAGGCTGGAGAGTAGAAGGGTAGCTGTTCCTAACATGGCTCTACAATTCAGAGGACATAGGAAGGAAAGCTTCCCTTGGAATTGTGTTCTTGAAAAGCTAAAAGTAGATATCAGCACACAGGAAATGATAAACAATCTTCAGAGTATATATGTGACAACATAGGTCCATATTTATTGTCGAGTCTCAGGGACATCCATTACTGGGGGTCAATCGTTGCCATGTTCCTTATGTTTTCATAAGGATAGGTCTATAACTGGCCTAAATAAGTGGGGTGTTTAAATGGTTAATTTTTTGATGCAATTTTATTTATTTAGTTAGTTACTTAGTTTATTTATTTACAGAGTGAGAGAGAGTGTGAGCGGGAGAGGGGCAGAGAGAGAGGGAGGGAGAAAGAATCTCAAGCAGGCTCTGCACTGTCAGCGCAGAGCCTGATGTGGGGCTCAAACTCATGAACTGTGAGATCATGACCTGAGCCGAAGTTAAGAGTAGGATGCTTAATTGAGCCACCCAGGCACCCCAAAACATTCAATTTTAAAAGATACCTATTAAAATGTTTTATTGTCATGTAGAAGATGATCACATGATTGGGTTGAGGTATTGATTCCCCTCTTACATTAACATATAAATTAAACATAGAAATGACTAATTGATAAAGTGTTATTTTAAAAAAAGTGGTATTCTGAAGAAATGAGTGGAGCACATTTGATCACATGAGGTGATCAGCTTTACTTGGCATAAAGATCCACAGTAAGATAAATTGCTGTGTGCACATATTTGATGTGATCACTGTTAGTGGGAGGTTCAATTCTCTGTCAAAAACAAAAGTGTTGGGGGGCGCCTGGGTGGCTCAGTCGGTTAGGCGTCCGACTTCAGCTCAGGTCGTGATCTCGCGGTCGGTGATTTCGAGCCCCACATCGGGCTATGGGCTGATGGCTCAGAGCCTGGAGCCTGTTTCCGATTCTGTGTCTCCCTCTCTCCCTGCCCCTCCCCCGTTCATGCTCTGTCTCTCTCTGTCTCAAAAATAAATAAACATTAAAAAAATTAAAAAAAAAAGTGGTAGAACTGGACTATGTCTATTCTAACTTTGGCTATAGCTCATCCTAGCTCTGTACTAACTATGGGGAGGTTACTTAAACTCCAATAACCCCAATTTCCTCATGTATAGATTTAAACTAATAAAGAAGTTGATGTGGGGATTAAAATAGATTGTGTGTACAAAATCCTTAGAACAGTGGCTGGCATACTGTTATGTTACATATGTTATGTTATATATGTTACATATATAACAGTATATGTTAGTATGGTGAGTGGTTTTTAACATACTATAGGATAGACTGTTTCTATGCTCACTGCATAGAGATATTTTGCAGATATTCGCTGGAAATTAATGTTAGTTCTATCGCCAAACATAAGTTCTCCCTCAAGGGGAAGCAATATTTTCCATGGGCCAGTCTGTAAAGTGACCCAGTGACCCATAAGCTACACCTTGGTGACAGCTGCTAGATTCACTTGCCACACTTTCATAAATACAGCTGGTGAGGGGACAATGAGCCCAAGTGAAAACTAAAATCTTATTACTCATGTAGCAGTTTTATAGACTCCTACAGAAACCTCCCACTGTACTCTGAAATGGAGGCAAGGTAGACGTACCTGCATGCTGCTGAATCTAGGAACACAGATGATAAATGGTCACGTGGAAATCTCCCATAAAATGTAGATGAGAAATTGTAGACAAGCGTAGTTTATCAGGATGTCTGCCGTTGGTCCAGGAGGAATTACAGGGCATTCCACCAAAACTGTGGTCAAGCATTGCCTATGTGATCTATGTGGTGACATGTGAAGTCTCCAGGATACCATAGTAGACCTATGTCGCTACAAAGCCAGTTAGATCAAGAAGAGAACAAAAAGCTGGGGGTTATTATTGACTTGTTTCAACTTCTTTAAGAGTTTCCCTAGTTAGAGGTCCATTGTTATAAACACAACATTATGGGGGCGCCTGGGTGGCTCAGTCAGTTGAGCTTCTGAATTCAGCTCAGGTCCATGATCTGTGGTTCATGAGTTCAAGCCCCACGTTGGGCTCTGTGCTGAAGGCTCGGAGCCTGGAGCCTGCTTTGGAATTTGTGACTCCCTCTCTTTCTGTCCTCTCCCCTGCTCATGTTTTGTCTCTCAAAAGTAAATAAATGTCAAAAAAAAAAAATTAAACCCAACATTATGGTGGCAGTGCTAAGAGATGGTGTTTCCAGAGTGTTAAGTGATTCATGAGGGTTTTTACATGGATTTTGTTAATTCATATGCATCATAGTCTTTCCTTTTCAGGGCTGGTGTCACGCAAAATCTAGGCAAGAACCAAGGTGTGGTAGTGGGGAAAAATCATGAAGAGTGGATAGGTTAGACAAACAATTCAAGGTTTAGGGAAAAATACACTGATTTTCTCTGGAGTTGATGAGTCTTTTCAGCATTTATTTTTAATTAGAAAAAAGTTTATAACTGAAGATTAAGACTGCATCAGGTCTCCTTTTTTAATAGGTCTTAAGTTAGGATATTTTGGATACAACACAATTTATCAGAGAATCTTAGCTATAAATAATGCAATTTTACTCAGCATGGTTCCACCGCATATTTTTCTCTAGGACCTGAGATTAAATAGGTACATGGGGATTTGGAGGAAGTTTTCACTGGGAACATAAATACAAAGAATGAGATACCTCAAAAATTGAAAAAAGTCTCGGTAGGATTGAGTCTCTTTTCTTCTCTTCCTCAAAACATGCATTCCATCAATACTAAAATGCTACAGTTTCCTCTTTTTTGTCAGACTTTTATTTATTTTATTTTATTTTATTTTATTTTATTTTATTTTATTTTATTTTCTTAGCAAGAGAGAGAGAGAGAGAGAGCATGAGCATGAGTTGGGGAGGAGCACAGAGAGAATGTGAGAGAAAATCCCAATCAGGCTTCGTGCTGTCATCTAAGAGCCTGATGGGGGCTCAAACCCATGAACCATGAAATTGTGACCTGAGTGAAAACCAAGAGTCTAGCATTTAACAGACTGAGCTGCCCAGGTGCCTAAAATGCTACAGTTTCCCAGCATGCACACTTTCATGCACTTTTGGGCATGCTATTCTTCCTGCTCAGAATTAACCTTTTCCCAAACCCTACACATCTGATGAATGCTTATTTATCATTTAGAATTATCTTAAATTCATTAAGTATGTTCTTTTCTGCTTTCTCATCAGATAATCCTCACTCTCTTGTGCTTTGTATATATTTGTTATTATGTTTATAATACAAAACTGTGTTATTTCCCTTTATGTATTTATTTGTGGTTGTTAACTGTAATATCTTTGAGCTCCAGTTCATGGGTCATGGTTTTGCATCCTTGGCATAGAATTCTTTAAGTTTTTATTCAACTGAATTGAGTTGAATTTAATTAAATTTGTTTGTTGTGTGTTTTTCTATGAAACCATTCACACTCTTTCCTCATTTTCCTTCTGACCAATGGCAGGTATTTGAGAGATGGACAGGCTTAAGGACACAATCTTCTGAAATGGAGAAGAACAATGTTAAATGAGCCACAAAGAAATCAATTCGTACAATTAGACCACAGAAGCCTAAAACTGAAACCAACAAGCTCACCATCTTTAGGGCTATAATGAAGTCAGAAATAAAATTTCTCTTCCTTTCCTGTGGTTTGTTTCCAGACTTCTAGGAAACAGAAACTATTAAATTATAGTAAATTATTATTGGTAAAGTTATTCAACTATTTAGTGGAGAAGGCAAAACTAATATGAATGAAATGTAATGTATTTAAAAGTCATAAAACAATTCAAAAATTTAAGACAACTAGAGTCAGATTGAAAATCATTAAAAATGTAAACTATTTCAAAGGAATTTTATAATATCTAATTTTTTATTTTCATACTAAAGTCATTCAGTTTAAAATGTTTATAAGTTATATTATCTCGTCATTTGAATTAGTAATAAATTGTCCTAAAAAGTCACCTGAATAAGGGTTATGGACTTTCTTTGTTCTATGAGATGCTTTCAAGGGAATAAGACTTTTTTACTTGTTTATCAAGAAAGTAAACAATTATCTCATAATAGAGCCTTGGAGGAATTAAAATTTTATGTTCTGTATTTTACTTTATATTTGTCACTGTAGCAATAAATTCAAAGATGGAGGTTTCTTGTTTATTTATTTAGAGAAAGAGAGAGCGATCACAAGCAGGGGAGAGGCAGAGAGAGAATCCCAAGCAGGTTCCACACTATGAGTGTGGAGCCTGATGAGGGGCTCGAACTTATAAACCACGAGATCATGACCTGAGCTAAAACTAAGGGTCAGACCCTTAACCTATTGAACAACCCAGGTGCTCCAAAGATGGAGTTTTTAATTTGGGCTGGTATTTGTTTTCTCAGGTGGATCAAGTTTTGGCTACGATTATTAGCCTAATGGATACTGTACCCTTCTACCAAGGTTTTTCTGAACTTGTCAGATAATAACAATCACCTGAGATAACTCGTTATGCATGCAGATTATCAACTCAATAAGATGAATATGGGTAATAAGACTTCATGACACAAATCCTTTAACATGGAGCCCAGGTGATTCTTAGGTCTCAACACACTTGGACAATTGCATCTCCATACTATCTCAATGAATTAAAAACTTTGGAACCTTTGCAGGTCTTTTTGGTCATTGAAGCAGGCTCAGCACTGACAGTAGAGACCCCAATGTGGGGCTCGAACTCACAAACTGAACTCACAAACTAAACTGTGAGATTATGACCTGACCCAAAGTCAGATGCTTAACCGACTGAGCCACCCAGGCGTCCCTGAATTCATTTATTTTAAATCGCCCCAGCCAAGGGACACCTGGGTGGCTCAGTTGGTTAAGCATCCAACTTTGGCTCAGGTCATGATCTTATGGTTCGTGGGTTTGAGGTCACGATCTCATGGTTCATGGGTTTGAGTCCTGCGTCGGGTTTGGTGCTGACAGCTCAGAGCCTAGAGCCTGCATTTGGATTCTGTGGCTCCCTCTCTCTCTGCCTATCCCCTGCTCACGGTCTGTCTCTCTCTCTCTCAAAAAATAAACACTAAGTCTCCCCAACTAGACCATGAGATTCTTGTGGTCAGGCAAACTACTAATTACTCTTCATGTTCCCAGATGAGCACATACCTGATATCTACAATAGATGTAAAAGAAAAAAAAATGTTTGCCAAAGGAATGAAAAGTACAAATCCTTTAAGTCCTATATTTAGGCTAGTTTTATATTAGTCAAGAGATCATTAACACAAAAAATTTAATTAACTAGTTTAAAAGTTATCAAAATAATACCTATATATGCAAATAGTGTAAGTTAATATAAATTAAAAGTGTTACCATCTCCAACTCACAATAAAAACACTATTACTAGTTTCTTGTTTGTATTTCTAGAAATGTTAATATATATGAAGCATGCATACATATATACAGATGTCAGATATATTCATACATGCACAGATATACAAAGATCCCCATACATACATTTGTTTTCATGTACACTTTTATACAAATAAGATAGTACTTATTTGTTATAATGTTTATATCTTGGAGAAAATTTCGTACCAACTTATATAAATCCACCTCCTTCTTTTTATTGGCCATTCTATTTCATGTATGCATCATGATATAGTTACTTAATCCCCTCCTACTGGAAGTTTGGGTTATGTTCATTTTTTCTCATTACAAACAATACTGCAGTGAATGTTTTTGCATATCAATGTTTGAGCAATTTTTCTTCACCATGGGTTTTGTATAGATATTTATCAATTAATCTTGAGAAAGATGGTTGCAATTTATATTTCCATAAAGAAGAGACTGTTTTTCCACACTCTCATTAATTTTGTATTATATAATTTATATATTTGGGTGATCTCAGGTGTTTTAATTAACATTTATTCCCATATGAGTGAACAGGAGTATCATTACACGTATATTAAGATTTGTGCTTCTGAAGCACATTGGCTTTGTGTTTTCTTCTATCTTAGATACTGTTATATCTGTTTTTCTCTGCTCTAAAACTCTCCCAAAGTTTATTTTTTTCATGCTTTTGATCTCTAGATCTCTGCTTATTTCTGAAGCCCTAGTTTTTATTCCCTATAGTATCTTTTAAATAGGCCAAACTGTTCTATTTGAAACCTAATTTATGATGTAGGTAATGTCAGTTTCTAGGTTTGCCATGACACCCATTCTATAGTTTTGGTTTTCAATGCCTACCTACTTAGGGTTAATGATGCTTATTATCTCTCCCCCAAGTACAGAAAAAAAACCTTTAAAGTTAAGAAAAGTCCTAAATTTGAGGTACAGGAAGAATATTTACAGTGGAAGGTATACACTTCTAGTCATGGAGTGAATAATTCAGGAGATGAAAGGCATAGCATAGGGAATAGAGTCAATGGCATCGTAATAGCGTTGTGTGGTGACAGATGGTGGCTACGCTTGGGTGGAGCACAGTGTAACGTATGGAGTTGTCGAAAAACTTGTGATGTACACCTGAAACTTATGGAGCATTGTGGGTCAGCAGTACTTTAATAAAAAAGAACATTTACTCAAGAGTATGGCACGTTTCTTGACTTTGTGTGTCATCTCTGCACAGGGGTCACGCTGGTGTCCGTATCATTCTAGTCTTGGCAAACGTGCTGCTGAAGCGAGCACTGGACTTAGTGTTTCTGATCATAGAACGGTCTGTTCTGGTATAATCTGTGTATGTACGTGAGTCCTCGCATGTGTGTCCCAGTATTGCGTTCAACTTGTTTTACTCCTGCCCAAATGTTTTCTCTGGTAGAGCAGCACTTGATGAGAAGCCCTGAAATGATTTGCATTACAAGTTTTGGGTATGCTCTGCGTTTAGCACATTTCACCTACCTTTATGCAATTCTAAAACAATAAAGTTAAATTGGACACAACTTTTAATTATCCTGGGATTTTGATAACTTATTAACACTGAGTGTTACATGTATCTGTACGTACTACATCAGTTGTCGTTAGATACCTCTTATCTCATTTGTAAAGTTTAGCATCTTGTTTTTACCAGCCTATTTTTCAAAATATGTTTTAAAATTTTGCATCTCAAGATATTGATGCTCATACATTAGCTTTCTTGAAATTGTAGTTGAAAGAAATGTTTATGTTGGTTAACCTTTTGCATGGGTGTCTCTCTCTTTCCTTGTCTTTTCTCTCTCTCTCTC
Source organism: Lynx rufus (assembly GCF_022079265.1). Taxonomy (NCBI): domain Eukaryota; kingdom Metazoa; phylum Chordata; class Mammalia; order Carnivora; family Felidae; genus Lynx; species Lynx rufus. The sequence continues at coordinate 76,191,313 of NW_025814834.1, forward strand.
TCTAAGGAAGGCAGGAATAGAAAGCAAGAGGAGACAGGTAATTGACCCCTTGACCAAGTCATTCTGTTTGGTGAGGTTGAACCACATTGCCCTTGTGAGGTTTACAGTAAAAGCCGAGCAGAGGTCTGGAGTGGAGGGACTAACAGTGTTAGGATCAAAGGCCTAATTGTCTGTTTTCTTGAAGTTGGGGTTATTGGCAGCTGCCATTACACCATCCGTGCTCCTGTCACCCAACACAGCCAACCAGCATGCACTAATTGCAGTGGCCTTTTCATCAAGTAAGATCATCCCGCTAAACACAAAGAGCTGTCTTTCCATTAGCACAGACAGTAGCCAGCTAGATCAGCTGGGCTCCTTGAGTATGATTGGACTGTCATATTGTTATGATTTGTTCAAGTTTAGAGCATTTAGCAGATACCCTTTGCACCTCTCTTTGTACCTGAATACTATAACCTGCCTGCCCCTATCATTTAAGAGGGTACTATAGCTTTTCAAAGTTCAGCAACGCACAATTGCAGGCAGGCAACTGGTTTCTGACAAGAGATCAATACTGTCCTTCCAAACGCTGGAGTCAAGCTGCTGGGTCTGTCAGAGGGATGTGTGCTGTAATTGGATCATGGATGGGGAGAGTCATCTGAGTTTCCCTTCAGCTCTGTCACAGCTGTCAGATGTCATCCCTTTGTACAGCTGTCACCGCGGGAGGGTTGGGGCTCTCTCTCCGTTCTAACCCAATGCAAATGTCCACTTAGCAGATGAATATTGAAGATATTAGACACTTCTTTATGCCTTTATGCAAAATAAAGATCTGTGTCATCTGTGAATTTCATGGAAATAAGTTGCAATTTATTCACTGTAAGAAAAGTGAAGTGAAGCCTGTAAAAATGAGAAATTATTTGGTTCAGGCTATTAAAAAAAAGGAATATTTTACAGAATAAACAACAATATGCAGATATTCTTCTTGAGATGGGAAAACTGATAGTGTGAAGTATTTAAATGGTCACCTTAGATTTGGAAGTTATTTAAAAATATACATGTACTTTTACTTCATCCATATTCTTAGAAAAGGGACAGATCTTGAATAGAGTTAGGTGCTTTTAAATCATTGAAATTTATGGAAAAATATAAACTCAATGTCTCTTAATGGAGCAATATGATGAGATTTAAGGAATAGAGTTATATTTAGAATCAGGTCAAGGCATCTCAAGAAAGTTTTTAAGACAGAGAGGGCAACCCCGATAAAAATGAGTATGGCGTTTTGGCCACAAAATCCTCTTTTTCTAAATGATTACAACAGGTACAGAAGGACATGTCCATAGTGGGCAAGATAATTATGTAACTAGCGAGAGACTTCTATTAAGCTCAGTGACTTTTGCTTTTGTTGAAATTAAAAATAACGTTCAGACAGAAATGCATTTCATTTTACTCTAACTGCACTTATAACACCATATTTTTAGAAAATGATGAATAGTTAACTCCTGGGATTGTATAGCTTGAGTCATGTACACTTGCAACCTGTAATTAAAAAACAGAGAGAGAGATGTCACTAATGTGGCGTTGGCAATCATCATCTTAACTCGGAAACTTTCATGATATTGTGATGGGTCCGTGAATTTCCCTGGACCATCCCAGAATAAAGTACAATCTTCATTTTTTTTCACCATTTTGTTTTCTGTGTCTCTAAGCTGAATGTCAGAATCGTTTTTGGATGGCCGACAGAGTAATTTTTGATCTGGGTGGCTGACTTCCTTTTTCTTGCGGTCCAGACCACACACCACCTTCTCTGTCAAACAGGCAGCTTGCACTAGCCCTACTGACAGAGTAGCATGAACCTTATTTTCCAATATCTAACCTTCACGTCCTGTCATCACCAGGGGAATTACCCTCGGTCAGCCCCTCAGAATATCCCAATGGTTTACCTCCATCTGGCACGATGGAGTGACCTCCCCTCATCAGACGTGGCTCAAGTTTTTTGGAGCCTAAAATCAGTGACTGGCAAAAATCAAAACATATACGTTTGGTCTACACTGTGGGGTGGGGCAGTGGGAAGAAAGGGAATCAACAACAAGCCAACACACCTAATGTTTTCATTTAAAAGACAATGTGTTTGAAATAATTATAACACAGGCTAATGAGGAAGTCACCTTCCCCTGCCTCAGTTAGCATTTTTCTCTCAATGTGATCGCACTTTTACCAGAAGCACGCTAAAATCCCAGGAAAATTAAAATGTTTTAATCCTAAGAGATGAATTCTTTCACAATCAAATCTTCGTTGACCATTGCTGGTATAGTAAAATGGTCTTTAATAGTTACTTGGGCAGAAAATATAAGAATGAGTGAAGTAAAAATTTTAAACTTAGTTTCTTAAGGTTATTCTTCTGTGATGATAACTGAACTTTATATGCAACTCTAGTGACTCAAGTAGCCACTCTTTCTTTCTTTTCTTCATCTTCTTCTTCTTCTTCTTCTTCTTCTTCTTCTTCTTCTTTTTAACATGGTTTATGGCTAATTACATCAGAGGTCCAAAACACTCTTTTCTACATTTGCATTAATAAGGGTGTCACATGACCACATTGAAGGAGAAGTATACATCAAAGGTAGATTAAAGGTTGGTTAAGCATCAAACCATGTTCCATATGTAAATTTATAGCAATGATGTGCTGTAGAAAGATAGCTTACCCTCTATTTCTCTGCTACTAAATAAAATTAAAAATTCACAACTCTGGTTTATGGGATTTTAAATGAATTTGATCTCTCTTTTGGGCAGGGCAAATAAGTGTTTTGTGATGTATTATTTTATAAAAAAAAAAAAAGACCATCGTTCTGGCTCATTTAATTTTGCGAGTGAATGATCTAAGATTAACTACAGACTAGTCAGTGCAGTTTAAAAGCTGAAAGCAATTTTCAGCCATAGATGGTAATGCCACATTCAGTCCACAACCGAATGACTCTAAATGACTAAGCTTCGAGGTCTTTGTATATGACCACAGGGCCTGATAAAGCCATAGGAACACAGTAAAAGCACAAAAATAGTTCCAATTTATTTGGTGCCATCACCTTAATGAGATTAATACAGACGTGTTCATGTGCCTAATTGGTGATTTTGTTTTAACTAGTAATGAAGGATTAAAACTTCAGGCAACAGGCTGCTTGCTGGAAAGGGGATTTGAGGGGAAAAAGTTTTTAATTATAAAAGGAAGACAGTGAAGTGTGCCACGGCAAAGTTAATAATCATTCTTAAAAAAAAAAAAACAAAACAAAACACAACACCCTGATTAAAATATGTACCTTGGATTGTTCTTGCTATTTGGGGACAAAGGGTGATTTTATGAGCAGTACCACATACGGCTTTTATTTACCAGTAGATCATTTGGCATACAAAAACCTATAGGACTGTTATTTCCAGTGAAAAAGTGTTAAAATGGAAAAGCATTGGCCTTCAGGCTACTGTGGAAATTCAAGTATGTGGTGTTATATTCTAATGTATTCTTTTAAAAAGTGACCGTGGCAGGAGAACCTGTAGCTGGCTGTCCGGAATCCCACAGCATCCCAGTAAACCACCTTGGAGGAATGTCACCTCTGACTTGCAATGGGATTGTCCCCCAGCACGTCTGGTTGTATCCGTTTAAATGCGAACAGTATCAAGCCTGCTGCCAAAACACAAACACTCAGCCTCCGTCATTAAAATTTAATTGCAAGGGGGCAGCTGAGCCCAGTTTGAGTTTTGCATCTGAAAAATCTTGTAAAAAAAAAAAAAAACATACACATGAAACCACCTACCGCACCTATTTGCATCTTTGCCCACCAGCCCAGTGAACTATATTTAAACAGACTCGTAGGTTTGATCAGAGTTCAGCAACGTGCTCACCCTCCCCACATTAAAACATATTTTGAGTATTGCTCCTCTGTCATAACCATGAAATGGACCATTGTTTTATCTCATTGTTGGTGGTGGTGAGTCGTAGAACTTGGGGCACGCGTATCTGTGCGCGCAGGCTAATTTTTTTTTTTCTTTCAGAACAAACGGTAAAATAAAGGAACTGTATCCCTACACTGTCAACTGAACAAAACATATTATGGAGGTAATTATCCCCACCCCCCCCTCCACCCTCGGAAAAAAAAAAAAAACTTTGCCCCAGTCGAAGTGTCATTTTGATTAGAGAAAAGGCCCTGAAATGCAAGAATTTTGTCTTTGATGCTCTATTATGAACCACTTTAAAAGGACTCGGGGTAGTGATACTGTGCAGTTTAAGATGCTACCTTCCCAGAGAATGAAGACAGAAATATATTTTACATTTCTTGTCAGATTGAACTTTAAGACATCCTGACTGCTTTCTCTATAATTTAAACATCACAGCCAAAATGGCAACATGCTTTGTTCAGTTCCAGTTGTGTGGAGTTTTAGTGCTTCATTGATTCAGAGGAAGTCGGAGCCTGGCACCAGGAGCAGGGCGTTGGAATCACACTCTCAGTGCAGCATGTCAAGCCATTATATCTGGGACCAGAATGTCACCGTGGTCTCAATGGTTCGTCAGCTGAAGGATATGGTTAACAAATGTAAAACCAAACTTCAGAGGAGTTGGTTTTCTGTGCTAAGTGATCTGTATTCCCTCTGAATTTACTTTCCCCTAACCCCGTGAAATTAACAGTACTTTCTGACATTCGACCCCCTGACCTCACACATAATAAGAATTTAAAAAGCACCATGCATGAGTGTGCCTCTGTAATGCAAAACTGGAAAAAATGACCATGTCACCGTTTTATTATACAAAACCTTCTCAATCTCCATTGCATGCTTCATATATGAGTGCTCGGTTTAAAGTTATTATGAAGAAAAACACAATTTTAGGAGTAATAATTCACTGTTCGTGACTTTTATAGACAATAAATTGTAGCAAATACATATTGCTACCCAAAAGCTTTGTACTCCATTAATGCAGATATTTACCAAGATAAGTGTTAAAAATAGTCCGCTGCCAGACTCTGATGGTTCAAAGGCAGGGGCTTCCTGGGAGCCGGTTGCCAAGGGTGCAAGTGCGTGCACAATGTGGAGGTCTCAAGGTTTAAGAGGCAGAAGCAGGCAAGTGTTATGTGGAAATGATTTTGTGTTATCAGGCTCAGGGGATGACAGCATACAAGAGTAAGAACAAGGTGCTATGTGGCTTTTTCTTCACTGTGAAGTAAAGATTGGCAGCTGGAAGTAAGGCTTACAGACAGACCTGCACACAGGACCTCTTCACCTAGGACTCATAATCACTACTCAAAGGAAAACGCATTTACCAGGGAAAAGCGGCTGTAGCCATCAGAAGTGTGCTTAAAACACCACTTAAATATCACTTTATACGCTATTACTTGCAAACTGTGGCTTCGTATTAAATTATACTTGCATAGGCTTTTGCTTAGGTGCTGATAATGCTTTTGAGGTTGCATTGGTGAAGAAGAATTTAGGCTGCTTTACAAGAGACGTGACCAGAATAGTCCATGCAGCTGACAGTGACAGGGTGAAAAATTGCAGAACTGTACTTTCTCTCCCCATATAGATTGTAATTTTAATTGTCATTGTGGCCCTTCTGTTTTAATTATGGGACTTCTTTGATATATACCAGGACATCGTATTGAATGAAAATATGGTGCTATAATAGTCTCTTTATAATTAATGACCACATGTAGATCTTGGTGCATAAAAGGGAAGGAATAAATGAACAATTTATTTAACTAGGTTTTGGATTTCTTTCTGTCTTCCAGTGAATATAAAATGATCCCAGGGCTTCTGAGCATGTTTGATGTAAGAACTGCACAGAATATCTAATAAAATTACTTTAGGCTAGATTACAAAACATATTATGTTTTAAAACGTTCTCCCCACAGATGATAAGATTTTTTTCTATTTACCATATTATTCTCTTAACATTGTATCTCAAACAAAAAAAGGATCTTCTAAATTTATTTGCAAGTGTATTTAAATGTGCCTTCTGAAACAGATTTTACTTGTGATATAATTAATTTTTACAGGTAAAATATGGGTTCAGGAAAGACTTTCAGAGCTTGGTCTATCCAATTGCAAAAAAAAAAAAAAAAAAGATTCTCTCTGAACTTTTGCTTTCAAAATACAATAGATCTGTGCTGCATTTTTTTTTTTTTCTCTGAAGGAAGAATAAATTTTTCTCGGTTACCACTACTAACCAGAAGCTGTTTTTCTACAAATCAAAAATAAGTAGTCTATTCATAGGCGATTTAAAACCCTTAAAATCTGTGAAAAGGAAATGGGGTATTCAGCAAAGGCTTAACATTGTTCTCAAACTATCATGTAACAAGCTTACCATATAGAATAGTGTGGCTTAAATATGCTGGGCTCATATACATTTCAAGAGAGCCAGACCTCTGTGGATTTCTGGAAAGCAGACCTATTTGTCCAGAGTCTGTCACCGTAAAGCAGGAAAATACCCCCTGACAAGCTTCTGCTAATTTTATTGTGGCGTGGAGTCCTATGCATACATCCTCCACAGTATGACTGCAGTTCAATTGCAGAGCACGATGAAATTGGATCGGCAGGGACAGGGACTACCCCGGGGTCAGCTGTGACCATGCCACTTCCATGTGATGTCTAGTTGGGGTGATGGTGTGTAAATAAACGTAGAGAATTGCAAATCTTGTCATGGCCACGCAGAACAGCTCAAGCATTTAAAGATGGTTGCCCGCAAACCTAACTGGAAGGTGGTTGCTCTGTGTGGTGGCTGAGGAAATACTCAGTCCTTTGCCCGAGTCGTCGTCCTGACATATATCTGAAAGTACTGACCCAGCATTATGTTGCTGAAGGGATTAATCACTAAATTGTTTTTCACTGTAGTGGAAAGTAAAGAAACAAACCACGCGTGTTTGAATTTGGTGCTTTTAAAGCTATTATGCTGATAAAAAGACACTTTTTATTTATATTATCCTACTTTGATTTATTTGGTTTTTTTTAAACGAGGTGAAGCATCTTAATATCCTACTGTTTATTGAATTTAGCACATTAAAGATCTATGAGGTCTTGTCATTATTATGAACTTTCCTAATGTTAGAAAATAAAATATTATAGAATTCACATTTTCTGCTTATGAATCTAATTTTATTTAAATACTACTTACAGTACTCATTAAAATATACTTAGGTTTTCCTACCTTCAACCAATAAGATGTATTTTTTTACCAGTTTTGCATTTACACATATCTGTTTTTCTGTTACTTTTCCCACATGACAATTACCTTTCATTACAAATTTATAAAATCATTTACATTTTAGCAGTTTAAATGTTTCTGCTGACATTTTGTAACTATTACCCTCTTCTAGAATGGCATATGTTCAGGCAGTTAATAAAAAATTAAATGGAATAGCACTAGACAAGGTGAAGCTTTGTATCAGAGTGTTCTTCACATTTCTGAAAATACCATCTTTGTGTTGCAAACTGTGAAGTGAGGTTAGGGCTGTGCCAATATGTGTATTTGTCACAACTGTCACAGGGACCGCGAACTAGCCAATCACACAGCCCTTAATTAGACAGTTATATTTTGCTTTTTAGAAATTGTCCTCATGTAAAATGGTGTCTATGATTCAAGAAAGGTGCTGAGAGTTAAGAGGGCAAAGAATGCCAGCAGAAAAACACTTTAATTTTTTTTAAAGAAGATTTATTAACTGCTGCATGATTTCTTAAATACGGAGATGAAATATGCAACGTAGCAAATTTAGCAGGAAAGAAAGGTGTTATAAGGATTATTGAAATAGCGATAGGCTGAATTACCATGGTGTCGTGTGTTGTCATATGGATTTTGAAATTATAAATTGAAAAATGCATAAAACGAGCATTCAAACAGTGAAGAGACCATAGGTGCTTTCAAAATCTTTATATAGGTTCACAATTATGACATTGACTTCCTTTGGAGATGCCACTTAAATTATTTGTTGCTGACGGTAAATTATATATCCTTGTCAAAGATTATTTATGCTTTTATATTCTCTTGAATTCTAGAAACATCTATAGAGCATAATTTTATATTTAAAAAAATGAATTCAGGTTCTTCCTTCTCAGAGTGAAAGGTATTGAGTACCTTGCCATATTTGAAAACAGGCTTTTAACTTTCATAATATATTTCTATACAATTATGAAGTCTCATAGAGAATGAAGCAGACAAAAATGTATCAGTAAAATCGTGCCTGTGCAGTAATTGTATCTTTATATGTATTTTCCTTTCTTGTAAAAATACACACTAATATACCTTTTTACTCATGTTATCTCCATCCGTTTTTACATTTTGAAGATTGGAAATTGAAATTGCATTTATCTTTTAAGTAATAAATCACCAACACACTTGGTAATGTTTGCCAGCGATATTGCCTTTGGATGAAAATGTGATGAATTTTATAATCTTGCATATAAGTAAAAGTAAATCAGCATGATTTCAAAAATATCATAAAACTTATTACAACCCTTTTCTTTTATGCGATTTCTGAGGTCTTAAAGTTTTTAAGCTAATTCCAAGCAGAGCACAAACATTTTGAATTCCTGGAACCTGAGGGTGGGAAGCCCTAAAAATCCCAGTAAATGAAAACTATACGATATCACAAAGAGTCCTTTTGAAGAAATTAATAATAAACCCCACTATAAATGAAAGAAATTTGGCTTATTTGTTGTTTGTTTTTAACAGTGAAAATTTCGTGTATTTTATGAGCAAAAAAAAAAAAAACCAATTTGGGGTAACTTGCATGGTTCATCCCATTTTAAATCTTTATTCAATAGGCATATCATAGAAGTTTTAACAGTCATAGCAGATTAACCTTGCCTGTGCTTTTGGAGGCTAGTCATCTGATGAATTTACATGCAGCTGGATGAAAATGCTATTTGGAGAGAGATTGAGAGTTTATTTGATTAAATCCCTTTCTCCACTACCTTGACCTCTTTCTTGTGAAATAATCAGAACTGTTTAGCAAGAATATTCAGGCATTAATAATGAATTGCTTTTGAGCTGGTTTCTTCTGCGTGCAACAAACCCATTGATGTCTCTGCTTTTTTTTTTTCCTTTTTTCTCTTCTCTTTTTCATAGTGCTTTATTTAATGAATACTATGATTAGAAAGAGTAAGGGACACATCTTGGAGGAGTTTTGTTTTATAATGGGTCGGCCATTTTGCTATTTGTAGTACTAATTGCTGTGGTGTTACCCTCCTCTTCTCCCAAAGACAGTCTCCCCACGATCTGTATAAAGATGGGATGTGTTAGGCCAGGCCAAATGCCTCAGTGTGATTGGATTGCAGTTACATGGTTTCTCCTCACCAACTACATGGAAGGTTTTGAGAGTTCACAGAATAGTATGATCTCAAATAGCGTCATTGTTCATGATTCCATTGTTTGTATACTTGTATACTTTTCTTCCATAGACCCTTGGTTCTTAACAGTTTTGTTGCTCCATATAATCAGTTCACAGTTGTTTTTCTGAGTAATTAATAATTAGATCATATTTCATAGAATCTTTTAAGGGATTTTAGAGATCATTTGGTGCAGGCTATTTTTTAGAGAAAGAAAATTATCTGTGAGATTCAATCTATTTCCCATTTTTCTACAGCAAGTTACAGACAGATTTGGGTTGGTTCCACATCCACTCTGGGCTAGGAAAAAGCAGTGCAAGATATGGCTATTGTGCTCATCTACTTGAAATGCAGTTGAAAGACAAGATGTTCATATGTAAAAAACTAATCGGCAATTAACACTAGTTACAGATGAATGAAACAGGGACTTCCTGTCCTGAAAGTTGAAAGGCAGAATTTGCCTCCTTCACATATCCTTGGAATATTACTGGATGAAACGCAGGCTTTATTTGGCAAACGACTTCGGTCAGTGTTTGGAAGCTAAGGTAACTTTCAAGAGTAACTCTGCCATGAAGTAATGGGGGCAAGTGGAAATCTTTAAAAGTATAATGCTATCACTCCTGGCGTATTTAGTGCTCTTGACAGCTAGCTTTTTCAGCAGGTGACATATTTGCTATATACATACCCTACTGTACTGTCATCCATTATACAGCTATAGTATCTTGTCTCCATACTACATTAAGCTTCATTATAATTTGTTTCTTAATAACATGCATTTCACTGTAATATGTAAAATGCTTGGCTTTCATGAACAACTGCATGGAAAAGCTGTACAGTACCTCATTTGCATTTGGAAATTATATTACATTACGATATACTAAGCTGCAGAAAATCTAATCTAACAATTTGAAATAATAATTTCCATTGCTTTACAAGGAGGATACAAGTCAGATTACAAGAACACATTGCACTATTTCTCTGTTGAGTAAAACAGAATTGGTTCATTATTTTTTTGCCTCAAAAGTAGCTAAGAAAGATTTAATTCCTTAATAATGAAAATAGCATTATATTGAGAGGGAAAGACCATTTAGATTGTGCATAGGTAGATAAAAGTTATCTTTCTTAATCATAAATTAGTTATTTCTAAAAATCTAATCATATCATTAATATGCTAAGTTTAGGGGAAAGGTTTCATGAGACTCAAAAGATGTGATAATGATTCTATTGCAAAGACTATATATCTGATTTCCAGTATGTTTATATTTTTAATTATGAATACATCATTCAAAATTTAAAAATTCATATTAAAAAAATAACAGAACATCTAAAATAAAATTAATTTTATAGTGACATAAAAATATATCTACTCTAAAACTTCTGTTCTATTTTTGATGTTTTGGATCTTATAAAGATCATATGATGATGGGGCGCCTGGGTGGCTCAGTCGGTTAAGCGGCCGACTTCAGCTCAGGTCACGATCTCGCGGTCTGTGAGTTCGAGCCCCGCGTCGGGCTCTGGGCTGACGGCTCAGAGCCTGGAGCCTGCTTCCGATTCTGTGTCTCCCTCTCTCTCTGCCCCTCCCCTGTTCATGCTCTGTCTCTCTCTGTCTCAAAAATAAATAAAACGTTAAAAAAATTAAAAAAAAAAAAGATCATATGATGTTTCAAACATGATGGATTTCAGGGGGAGTTTTTAATGTTGATACATATTTTTTTGAAGATTTCTGAAAAATATGAAATTCATTTAACAAATATTTGAGTGTGTATGATACAATTTATTCTAGGGTATGTCAGAAAACACAATCTTCCCACCGCCAAGTATTTTATGATGTATATTGGGAGTAATATTTTTGTTTTTTAGTATAATTTTAATGTGAGTATAATTAGTGGCATAAAAGAATGAAAACCTCAGCACTTAAGAAAAGAAGTCATATTTAATAGAGAATCAGAAAACGTTTGATGGAGAAAGTTATATTTCAGAAGAGGATGAGCTTAAATTCAATTAAATCCAACAAGCATTTATTATTATCAACTACGGTATGACCTCTGCTCTGAAGGAGCTTACAATCTTGTTGCAATACGAAGACATTGGAAGGGACAACCAATTCTGCTGAGCCATTAGGGAAAGCCTCATAAAAGAAATCACATTTGACCAAGTTTTTAATTAAGTCAGAGGTAAGTGGGTGGAGGAAGAGCCATTCTGGGATGAACGAAGGCATAAGAAAAGAAGAAAGTATTAAGGTGTGTGTTAAAAGGCAAGTATCTTCTGGAAAGATAGCTAATCATGGGAAGGTGGAACATTGTGACAGCTGATGAAACAAAATAGAAACAAAGCTTGAAGCCTCTTGTTAAGTCTGACCAGAAGAGTGACCACAAATGTCCAAACTTCTTTTCTTTTTTTATTCATTTTTTTCTTTTATAAATTTTTTAAAAATACTTATTTTTGAGAGAGAGAGAAAGCAGGAGCAGGGGAGGGGCAGAGAGAGAGGGAGACACAGAACTCGAAGCAGGATCCAGGTTCTGAACTGTCAGTACTGAGCCTGATGTGGGGCTTGAACCCACAAGCTATGAGATCATGCCCTGAGCTGAAGTTGGGTGCTTAACCAACTGAGCCACCTAGGTGCCCCGTATTCACTTTTTTTCTTTTCCTCTCTAGTTTTCTTTCTTCTTCTAGAAATCAACCAGAAAGAAGTCAACCAGTTTTGCAAGAGCAGGAGAGAAAAGAGAAATAGAGAAATTTCACTAGAGATATGCTGAATTACCTTAATTTCTGAAATAATCTTATGTCTCTATGTTTGTGTTTAAGAATTTTAGTTTATTCCTTACTTGATACCATTTTAGAAGACTATAATATGAAGTAGAGATCATAAGTAAGAAATTTGGACAACAATCCTTACAGCTAAGAAAATCAACATTTCCATTCCCAAATCATGCAAATTAATTGTAGAACAAATTCAATTCCTGGGGTTATTGCTCAGTCTTCTCTCTGCTATATTCCATGAACAAAAGTTTACTGACCAAGAAGTAAGTAGATTCCTCTTATAAGACTTGACTTTCTGGCTCCTCCTGCACAATTCTAAACAAACCAGATGGCAAGTATCATGTACTATCGATTTTCTTTATAACACGAAGAAGAAACCATAGCAAATGAAATTAATTTTATCCAAGTTTATATTCTTAAAAAAACTGTTTATTTTTGTGTTTGTTTGCTTGTTTCTTTTGCAAATAAGCTTTTCTTAGATTCTAAAATTAGTAAAATGTGCCATTTTCAAAAAAATATTAAAAAAATGATATTTACTGCTTATACACTTCCTGCTTATGCCAGAGACAAATATTTAGAATCTAAAGCAATGCTTTTTATCACTCAGAAAAAATGTGAGGTACATCTTAATCAAGGAACTAGATAAAGCAGTGAGTCTAGAACAACCATATTGGGATATAATATGTTTTTGCTACTTATTATTTCGTATTACTCAATTCTATCCCTTCCCTAGGTAGTCTGCAAGAGTATGATACTGGGGGGATGTAACCAAGGAACTAGTGTAAAAGAGTAAAATGAAAGAGATAAAAAAATATATGCATTACCAACAATGTCTATTTATTTCTCATTACTAAATACTATAATGCCAAGTGAACTTTGACTTTACGACTAAATTCTAATGAAGGCTGAAATTGAATAAATAATTACATCAGCAAAGAAGTTAGATGATCTGACTAAAGATGGGATAAACAAGCTGATGTCTATAATGCTCAAAATATTGAAATGTTTTAAAGAATATTTTATCTATATTGTTTGCAACTTGGATGCGATTGGCATGACGATTTAGTACATTGCTTTATCTAAAAATTGTACTCTCACTATATCCTAAAAATTTAATTGACTGTTTTTCCAAACTCTAAAATGGAGTTAAAAAAAAAAAAGAAAAGAAAAGAAAAAGGAAAGCCCATTGTCTTAACCAAACAGCTCTTCTGATATACAACCTGGTTGACCAGCATGGTGTTCACATCATCTAACCCAAATCCTTCTAACAAAGTTGAAAGTTCTCATTCAGTTCCACATATTTTGCTTTATGATAAAAGGTATGCAACACAGTAGGTGACCCTCCTATAGGGAGAGATGTGGAAACTAGAATGAACATCAAAGATAAGGGCCATATTCTAAAACTGAGTTTGCCCTGAGAATGTGCCACATAGGCAAGCATGTAAGTTCATTCCTTTAGGGTCCACTCCTCATTTTTCCTGGAAAGCCTTCATTGTACAGAGCAAAACATAATGACAAGTTTAAAACAATATATCCTCTAAGTCCAGAGTGGCAAACTTTCATTAGAACAGGAGAAACGCCATCCTTAGTCTGTGGTTCCTTCTCATTGAAGTTAAGTCTCAATGTCTCTTGGCAGTCATACGTTGGCTACCTCATCGTAATTCTTGAAGTTTCTCTCCCAGATTTTCCGTGCTTTCCTCAGGAGAATAACTACATTCCACCATGAAATGGGGGTGGAGTCTCCTAATTTTGTTCATAGGTTGGTCATAGAACCTGGTCAAGGAAGAAAGAGTAAGGAAAAATGATGAATCCAAGATAACTCTGAGAAATTGAGAGGATAGTGGTGAGGATCCCACAAATGGAGAGGATACCACAAATTAAGATATCAGGAAGACAGCATGTTTGAAGAAAATAGTGAATAGAGTGAGATTCTATTTTATTTTGAAACTTATGGCCAGATGATTTGCTAAACTTAAGAGAACAATTTGGCACCGTGATGAGAAGAAATCCACATTTCAGGAGTGTAAAAATCAGTAGATAGTGAGACGTGCAGCAGAAATACTAGCAGACAATCAAAACATTTGACAAGAAAGGAAAAAACAAAGGTAAGGTTATGTCTTGAAAAAGATAAGGGAAGACATTTTCTAGGGCAGAGACATTATGCCTAGGTTTGAAGGCTGTGGGGAGGGGCACCTGGGTGGCTCAATGGGTTAAGCATCTGACTTCAGCTCAGGTCATGATCTCATGGTTTGTGAGTTTGAGCCCCGCATCTGGGCTTTCTGCTATCAGCATGGAGCCTCCTTCAGATCCTCTGCCTGTCCCCCTCTCTCTGTCCCTCCCCTTCTCTCTCTCTCTCTCTCTCTCAAAAATAAATAAAAAAATAAAAGTAAAGGCTATAAGGAAATAAAGGGTGATAAATTCAAATGAAAGAAGTACTACATTATTGAATAAAGAAAGTAAAGACAAAGAAAAGAAGTTGAGGTGCTGAAATACAAGGGGGTCCTCACAGCAGATAAACTCCATCTTCTTATGAAATAGTAGCCACGGCAATTTGTACAAGGTAAGTAGATCATTCGCTTGACCAAGGTAGAGACTGTTTCACAGAATTACAGTTGAGAAAAATAACGAAATGCCCCTCTTTAAACCCCTCCCCACCAAAAGTGAAAAGAATCCTGAGAAGCAGTGGGAGCCTGGCTATGGTTTTGTAGAATTAGTTTACATTTATACCTCCCAAATACCCTAACTACTAGAGTGGGGTTACAATTTCTAATTGGTTCCTCCATTTATGGATGTTTATCCTTATAATAAAATTGTAGACATTGTCAGGATAAATGTTTCAGAAGCTATCCTGTACCCTCTTTGTGAAAACTTTCCTCCTCATAAACTGAAACTTTCTTGCCTATAGCTCTGGTGCTAAATTATCACAAAAAAATAAAAATAAAAAAAAAATAAAACCAAAAAACTACTCCCTCAGGAGGACTGCTTGCCAAAAGCTACCATGCCCTTCTTTGCTTTCAAGACTCTAAACACTTTAAAAATAATAATTTCTAATATTATTGAATCTCTTTCCTCAATGAAGAGAAAAATGCACATTATTTTGAGGCAGAGAACCGTGTGTATATTTAGAAATAACTCATAACTCAAATAATGATATATATGATTGCAAATAAAGACCTATTGCATGACTTATTTTTTTGTTTTATACATATTTAGATGAAAACTATTTTGTTTCTATTGAACTCTCCACTATCAATTTACTAGCATTTCTGAAGATACAGTGTCATGAGGATACCATGGTGGCAAAGGTATCAGGAATAAGATTTGAAAAAAAAAAACATTAAGAAAATATGCAAATATTTTTGTTTTTTTGGAATTTTTATTCTTGATATTGTGATCAAATAGATTGCATATTAATCTCCAGTGAATAAATCTGTCGCTGGGGCACCTGGATGGCTCAGTTGGTTAAGCCACCGAGTCTTGGATTCGGCTCAGGTAATGTGATCTCACACTTCATGACATTGAGCCCTGTGTTGGGCTCTGTGCTGACAGTGCGTAAGTCTGCTTGGGATTCTCTCTCCATCTCTCTCTGCCCCTCCCTGTTCGTGCTCTCTGTCTCTCTCTCAAAACAAATAAATAAACTTAAAAAAAAATTCTCCCTGAGGTGTGGTTGGAATGCTTTAGATGACAAGTGGGTATTGCTTGCCTTCATTGCATTTTTTCCAGAACATAAGAAAATAATGGGAACATTACTTTTTATGGTTGATAGCCTGGCTTTATCAGTTTTTTTTTTTTCAACATTGTAGAATAAGTCCGTATGTTTATGACCATTTCCTTTATTGTGAGTACCTATATTAATTAAAAACAAAATATCCCTCATTAAGTTATACTCTTCACACCATGTCTAGAAAAGGTTAATTTACTTAAACAATATGATAATGTTATTCTTCATAGATTGCTTTCTTTATTGACCATGATGTAGATCCATTAGTTATTGATATACATGATCAAATGTGGGAACATTCTAATATGTTATAGAACTGCTTTTCTTTGAGAATTAATGTAACTCAGAAAATAACCCTCAGAGAATATAAGAGTATGTATAATGTCAATTATCCTTCAATAGTAAAAATAAAAAAAAAAAGAGTTTGTATATAAAAATTCTTTGTGTAATATTAGCTTTGAAATCATTGTAACTGGCTTAGAAATGTTGGCAAAACTACAAAGCTACATACTGGTTGAGTCAATAAAATAGTTCATACCCAGTATTCAGTCCATTTTCTACATTAAAGTTAGTCTAAATATTAATGAAAATTGCAACAGAGAGAATTGCATTAGTTTCTGACAAGATTATAGACTGCAAAAGGAAATTTACAATCACTTGTCATAGCCAGGGCCAATTCAGAATCTAGATACCCTCTGTCTTGTCAAGGGTTTTACCTTAGGCCATATATACCCTTCCCACCTGCCACATTTGCAGTAGGAATTTTCAGAACAGATTTATTAATCCTTCAAAAGCTTCCACACTGGTATAGTCTACACTGATTATCTCAAACGTTCAGAATGCTTTGAAGAAATTAACCATTAGTGGAGTGAATTTTTCCTCCTTTCTTTCTTTCCCCTCCCTAACAGGGAGGGGGGAGTAAATGGGGAACCCAATCTTTTATGCTTCCCTCTTCCAAAAGAAAATCAAACTACTGTATCCAGAAACTTTAAACGGGTTCTAGAAAATATAATATTAAGACGGTGATTTATTTTGTGTTCCAAAAATGCAAATTTAATCTGAATTTTCTCTTTAGAGTACCAGGAATGTAATGCATATTTAAATATCTGATTAATTTGAAACCACACGTTATAGAAATTCCAATCATTCATTTGATTGACATTCTGTCACATTTTCATCTGTTTCTCTATATTTTTCTTCACTTTTCTTATCAATGGTCTTTTTGAATATATCTACCCCCAAATCAAAAATTCTTAAATTCCACATAGCCGTTGCAATTTTAGTTTCTCTTACATTTTTGAGATGCAAAATGAAATTTTCATTAGTTCTTCCAATTGCAGATTGATATTGCTTAAAATGACCTAACATACACTTACTGTGTGTTAAGGATTACTCTCAATTCTTTGTATAAATAATCGCTATAATTCTAAGAACAAGCCTATGTAGTATTATTAGCATCATAATTTCATGTTTAGAGATGGGAAACTGTGGGATAGGGAGTATGTGTGGTTTACTCAAAATCAAAGAGCTAGTTGACGGTAAAGATACAAATTTTAAGTTGTGTAGGTTCTGGATTCCATACCCTTAGCCATGGGCACTACTGGATTATCATAAAGGATGAGTTCCTGGGGCCAGATACAAAACTTTATTCCCAAATCAGGCCAATTATTCCGTCTTTTTGTGAAATTCATTCTTATGCATAGTGGTTATAGAATACAAGATTTTGAGAAGTCATTTAGAGAAAGACCATCAACTTTGAAGTCAGGTAAACTGAACTGGAAGTCTCACTTTTCTAGTTAGCTTGTTGTGTGGCTGATTTTGGTTATTTTACTTAATTTCTCCGATCTCATTTCTTCAGGATTATGAGAATTAAAAGAGTTACAAACATAAAGTGACTAGCACAAAGCCTGGCTTACTGTAGGTTTCCTTCCTCTTTTTTCTTACAAGAAAAAAATAGTCTGTTTTCTTTTGTCTATTTTCCATAAAGGTGAGGCCTGAAGGAACAAACAGTTCATACCCTTCAGTCTAGGCTGCAAAGAAATTGGGCATTTTATATATTGATTTGCAATATTTAAGCGCTTAAGCAGGCTATTTTTCTGTCAATTAATTAGCTTGTGCCATAATATATTGAAACTCTCAAACCCCACTGCTCCATGGTGTTTTACTCTGCCTTCAACGAAGGGGCATCTTGATTTACAGATGTCACTAGAACCACACATGAAAGAGGGAGAAACACTCTCCACCATTTCACAAACAACTACTGCTTGCCAAATCATATTTTGTGTAAGTTTGTTCTTCTCTTGAGGCAAATATAAGTAGCAGGATCAAGTTTCATGTGCTTTGTGAAATGCTTAAACAAACTCATTTAACATTGGAGATTATGTCTCTTGATAAAACACTCTGGTGACTATTTCCTTGAAGACTGGATTACATTTTTTTTTTTTCCAACTCATTTGCCTTTTCAGATACACCTTTACGAAACCTATGGAACTTTTGAGAATGAAGAAAAGTCCTATTGTGCACTGGGAATGCATTTCGAGCATTAACATATGTGATCAGTTTGAAGTATAATATCTGTTGTTTATCAGGACTTTGTTTTTAGTGTCAATTTGAGGTACTATATATAATACCTATATATAAGTACTATATATACGAGGCCATATATAGTTTAATACACTGAATGTTATTAACAGTATGTCTCAGTATAAGAAAGGCACTTGCTATCTTGTTAATAGGACAGAAGATCCAGGTAAAGCTGAACTTACAGTAAAAATGGATAAATGGAAAGAATAAGTCAGTTATAAGGTTGGTTTTTATTTAATACTTTCTAAGGTAAAATGAGATGTATCTAGAATGGAAATGTTACTTTGCTAAACGTTTGTATATTGCTGGGAAGTTATTCAAGTATCTGTATGCACTTTGGAAGTATTTGAATTGCATGTGAAATTCAGGTTAGTTATGTGTTAATAACATAAATGATTATCAGCAAGGGCTGTTAGGGAAACCCAGTAAGAGGGCAGATGTTACAATTGCCTCATGCAATATTCTTGCTGTTTCTCTTTCTAGCACATGTAAGTTTCAAAACAAGTCCAAAATCATTGAAATGATTCAAAGAACATATACTATTACCAGGGGAAAACTGAACATATGCAAATTAAAATAGACCTGGAGAATCTTTCCTTTTCTGAAAAATTTACATACTAATACTTAGGGCTGATGCTAGGATAGATTTTAAGAGGTTGATGGCATTATCAGCTATTTACAATAACCATGTTTGGGTTTGATTTGTATAAAACAAATTCCCCAAATAGCTCCTCTGAAATTTAAAGTTCACTACCATTTATGATATATGAAAACGAGTTGTTTTTAGCCAGTATCTTTCCCCCCCATATTTTATTTTACATTTCATTCACTCAGTCTCACTGTCTGGGCGATGATCATCTATGTAATATATGTTAGGAATTTTCACTTGAAGGACCATGTATCTTTAAATGTCTTCTTTTTATTCGTCCTAGTTCTAACACATGTAATTTCCCCTTTAATTTGACATCATTTAACGGCACATTACACGTCAATGATGTGATCTGTGAATATTTACAATGTTCATGTCATTTTTATTTTCTAATCCAATTTAAGTAGCTCTGCTTTTTATGACATCATGAATTCTTCAGTCTTTTTGGTCTTTTTGGGACTAATTATTCCATTAGTTCCTTTGAACTAGCTCTGTGTTGTCAGTCATTTCTTCCCTTTCGATCATAAGACCTTTGCTGCCCTCCTTTGCATGTACAATCAGTCTTAGGTTTTTGCAACCAAGCTAAGAAGCGAGTGCAGTCCTCATTCCTGCAAACTGCTAGTCACAATCGTTGCTGTTCCCAAGGCAGTCTGAAGGTAAATCTTTCAGTTGTGAAACCATGGCATTTGAGGTTCCTACTCACTGAAAACAAATTTGGATACATTTAATGATCATACATATAATAATAAAATAATGCTTTATATAAAGTACTTACACTTGCAAAGACAGAGATTTAAGGAAAACAATAACAAGGAGTAAGAAAAATAACCAGATAAAAAACAGACTAAATTCACTTGTCACAACATTACATGACACATAGTCTGTGTTTATTGTTTAATACTGGTTTGGCCGTGATTACAAAATGTCTTAGACTCAACTTCTGAAAGAATCTAGGCTTTCCTGGTATTTTCCGTATCCATTTGGCTCTTAACTTATATGAAAGTTTATAGATGTGATTAATTTTAAGCAGCATAAAGGCAAAAGGAAATTTGGAGTGATTAAAGCATGACTTTGTCTTTAACCCTCTTGTTTACTAGGAACTTTTAACATTTCCTCTGTGATGCTAAGGAGCTGTGCTGTCTGTTGCTGCCCTCTGTAGTGATGAAGAAGAGAGCACAAGATCAGCTTTGTTAAATGCAATAGAACTTGACTCTAAAAATTTTCTCCAGAATGCAAATGAAGCCTGTGTGAGATTCACATAGTCATTGAAAATAAAAAGCCAATAGGAATATTTTTGCAGCTGACATGTTCTTCCCCAGGTAGTAGACACTGAGGAACACAACCAGACTGCCTGTTTAGGTGTCATTTTTATAAACTGCAGTACAACTAATTCAGTCTGATAAAAAATACCACCAAGAATATTTAGATATAAAGCAAAATTAAAATAGTCTATTTAAAAAGTGATTTATGATTTAAGGTTTCAGATTGGATAGCAATGACTAAGAATGGTTCAAAATTTCTCCTTTTATAAGCCAAACGATCTTAAATGATTAGTTCTCCATGAGGCTAAGTTTTTTGTTGTTGTTGCTTGTTTGTTTGTTTGTTGTTGTTGTTTTTAACCAAATGGGGATAATTATTGTAAAGCTAAGCTTTGACAAAGACTGTGGTTTGTAAACTATCAAGTCCTACCCAAATAGCAAACGTTTTTATTTCTTTATCTTGATTTAGTCTGACTTAACTATGAAATAGTTAAAATCCCTTCCTCCCTTCTCTTTCTACTCTTTAAATATATATATATTTTATTTATTTTTGAGAGCAAGAGAGACAGAGCATGAGCAGGGAAGGGGCAGAGAGAGGGAGACACAGAATCCAAAACAGGTTCCAGGCTCTGAGCTGTCAGCACAGAGCCCAATACGGAGCTTCAACTCATGAGCCATGAGATCATGACCTGAGCCAAAGTCAGATGCTTAACTGAACCACACAGGCACCCCCCTTCTCATTCTACTTTTAAACATTGATCCTACTGCCTCTTCTTCAGAAAATAAGATTCAAGAGGATTCGTCCAAGTGACAGGCAGTTGTTGAACTCAAGGGGAACTTACTAGGACCTGGATAGTGTCTAGGGAGAGAGACAACTGAAATGTGTCCTCTCCAAAGGAAGTCTGACAGAAGCAAGACAAGGCTTAGGGACTTAGCCAAGTGGACTGGGGCTCAGAGCAAGGAATTCTTGACAGAAAAATTGAAACCTAAGCCCTACTGTGGCCATAAGGCTATCTTCACTGGAGTTAGGGTCAGACCAGAGTATGGTGCCCCTTTGGAAACACAGCTAATTTCAGACATCATCTGAAATAGTACTCTTTTTAAAACCCTGTGTTTTATATGATAAAGTTAACAAATGTGAGTTTGGGTACCAGCTCTACTATTTACAGGCTGGGTGGCCATACCATGGCCATGTTCTTCAATTTCTCTGAGCCTCAGTTTCTTCATTGGTAAAATTGAGTGTAATCGTGAAATAATATTGGTGAAGCTCCTGATATAATGTCTATTTTTGAAATAACAGGTATTTAATAAAAGTTAATTGATTATAAGTCTGGTCAGGATGAAAGCAGAAATTAGATAAGTTAACGTGTAGGTAATGTCAGTGACTATATTTAAAAAGGGCCTTGAGAGGCACCTGGGTGGCTCAGTCCGTTAGGTGCCTGACTTTGGCTCAAGTCACGATCTCACAGTTGGTGAGTTTGAGCCCTATGCTGGGTTCTGTGATGACAGCTCAAAACCTGGAGCCTGCTTCAGATTCTGTATCTCTCACTCGCTGTTGCTCCTCCACTCATGTCTCTGTCTCTCATGATATAAATACAAACATTAAAAAAATTAAAAAAAAGAGGCTTTAAACTCTTTTCTGAATTTCAGAAATTATATGACATAGGTGATTGCCTATTCTGTATATTTGCATAGTAGAGAACCCTGACTCACTGTAGGAAGTTGACAGGGGGTCAGGGTTCAGCTCTTATACCGTACTTTCTATGAATCCATTGTCACGTTCATGCTTATATTGACTTATACTTTGACTTTTCAAAGACCCCATTCCTGAGTGTAAGTTCTGCCTAAGTCTCAGTGAGACTCCAGGACATGTGTCTACAGTTTGTGGAGATAGTTCAAATGATTAAGTCTTCAATATTAAGAACCAATTTGCCTAAAGGATACGTGGTGTAATTAATTTTGACTTTTTTTTTTTTTCATCTAGTGACATTGCCATTGGGAATTTTTATACAGATCGTATTTAACCCTTTCAATGTGTTGGGGGAACATTTGCAAAAAAAATAAATGGTTATATAATGGACCATGCATCCTTTCTCTCTCTTTTAGCTTAAAAATAGAAGTGATCAGTTCTATTTAACTTTAACATAGTCACCACATAAGGGGCTGGATGAAGAAAAGTTGGGGCTTGGGAGATGATTAATAAAGCCTCTGTCTACTGGTCTTTGTACATTCTCTCCATTTTCTTTTGAAAACAAGAGAAAACATTAATAATGTAAATATATGTGATATATAATAAGTATATATCTTATATACTTATATAATATACTTATATACTTATATAATAAGTATATATATATATATAATAAGTATGTAAGTATATATATATATATATGAAATGATCATTTTTCTTAACATTGTTTTAAGTGAACTTTGGAACTGGTAAAAGTTAAGATGTGGGCCCTGGAGCCAGAATAATTGGATTTGAAATCCATATTCGCTACCTTAGCCATGTGAACCTTGGCAAATTCCTACACCTGTTTGTGATTCAGTTTTCTCCACTTTAAATGGGACTAAGTATAGTACTCACAATATTTTTTCATGAGGAGTATACAAATTAATAGTTGCAAAGTATCCATCTATATTTCCAGGTCTATAATACGATGTAAATCCATGGTTTAGAGACCGTTACGGTTTTAATAAAATAATATAGGCTTTGAAAATAGTTGCCCAGGTATAGAGAATTGTTGAATCACTGTATTATACACCTGAAACAAATATAACACTGTATAAGACTTCTATTAGAATTGAAAAATAATAATAATAAATAGTTGCCCAGTGAGATAAGTTTTCCTTAAATATCTATAATAAAGCTATATGTTATGCAAAGCCCATAGCATGGTAATGTTAATTAGAAATCTCTGAAGTTTCTCAAGAAAACGTTGAGTCACAGAATGCGGGCAACATTCTCCATTACTTTGAGTTCAGGTTGCTCCTGGACAGACATATTGTTCTTCAGACAAGTATTCAGCGGCTTGATGAAGAGCATTTCCCTTTTCTAGGTGTATTTTGTACAATATGCATTTCAAAGTCTTGTGCATGTTATATTATTGGTGACTGGATGCTTGTAAAAAGTGAAGATGGTTGTTGGTAGTCAGGCTCTTTGGTGATGCCTCCTATTTTTAGTGCCCTCTTTTGTAGCGTGCAATTTAATCAATGTTTTAACTGTGAGTCAAAAGTACATATTTTATGAATTCTCCTTAAAGGTTTACGATTTTTTCTTTTACTACTAATATACAAAATGACCATTTTATGTCTCTAATGATTGTGTCTCAATAGCCCAATACAATTACTAATAGAGAACTACATGGTCTGAAATGAGCTCTAATATAATTATTTCTGTCCCTGGGTTGTGGGTAATTCAATATTCAGTGCTGATGTACTCAGTTAAACATAGTGGATTTACATACCGACAGTCATAGGTATGTATCGAAAGAGGCCAACTAGTATCATGAATAATAATCATTTCATTTTGCTATTTATCTAGTGAAAATCTGGATTCTGAAAGCCTTACATGATTTTTCTCAGGTGCTCAATATTAATGAAGGAGAAGAAATTTCTATGAATTACTTACGCTTATAGGTAATTGAAACAGAGTCTGCCAAAAGTAGAAATGGAACTTCAAAGTTTGTGTTTGAAAATTTATTTTTTCCAAATGAATTTATGGAAATTATACTTTTCAAAAAAATTTTACAGATAGCTAACATTTGTTCTTTACTGTACTGAAATTTGTACTACACTATATATTCTTGGTAAGGTAAGTACGAAAATATATATTACATAAATGACTGAAAAAGGATAATGATGATATGATTTGATCTTGTTTAAATAGTTATTCTGTAGGTACGGTTTAAGTAGCCTTCTACTCATTTTTATACTACTCTACAGTCTCAAGAATTTAGCATATTAAATTGGCTCTGCCGCTAAAGGAAAATTTTGGATTGACTGCTATGTTTATACATATGTTTAACACCAAGGTTGCCAAACCACCAGGGCTACAGAAAACAGAATGAATTATGAAGAGTATTAATTGAGCTTTTGCTACCAAAAAGCATCTATCCAGTAAGTATAGTGCAAAGTCTTATAGATCCAACTGGCTTAGAATATTTTTTCTACTTTCTGCTATGGTGCCTGAAATGTCTATAATTAGAGATATTCCTTTGGGTTCAGGCAATATCACAATTGTTATCTGGAAGTTTAAACTGTTACTGCACATTGGCCCAGGGACACACATGATCTTGCCCAATATGTAGCTTAAACAGTATTTGAAAAAGGGGGGAAAAGTAAATTAGAATGGGAAAATCTCAGTTCATGGATTATTCTGGAGAAAGTAATTTTAAAAAATTTAATGTTTATTTGAGAAACAGAGAGAAAGCATGAGTGGGGAGGGCCAAAGAGAGAGGGAGACACAGAATCTGAAGCAGGCTCCAGGCTCTGAGCTGTCAGCACAGAGCCCATTGCGGGACTTGAACCCACGAACCAGGAGATCATGACCTGAGCTGGAGTCTGACATTTAACCGACTGAGCCACCCAGGTGCCCCTGGAAAGAGTAATTTTGGGTGGCATAAACAATGTAAGGTTTAGCTCTGATATAAAAAGTTATTATGTGGGGCGCCTGGGTGGCTCAGTCGGTTGAGCGTCCGACTTCAGCTCAGGTCATGATCTCGCGGTCCGTGAGTTCGAGCCCGCGTCAGGCTCTGGGCTGATGGCTCGGAGCCTGGAGCCTGCTTCCGATTCTGTGTCTCCCTCTCTCTCTGCCCCTCCCCCATTCATGCTCTGTCTCTCTCTGTCTCAAAAATAAATAAACGTTAAAAAAAAATTAAAAAAAGTTATTATGATTCTAATTTGCTTGCTTTTCAGCCCAAGTCCTCATCCTTTATGGAAAAATAAACAATAAGGATATTTCTTAATGTAAAATTAAAAATATATGACTTCTTTGGATTTGGTGAGATTTCCTCATTCTTATACAACCTTTATCATTTCAAACTTATTCGTATGTTTTTCTCATATTATAATTTTTGGCCTAATCTTTAAAAGCTTTGTATTTAAGAAAAAGGTTACTTTCAAGTCCCAAATTAATGATTTGTGACCAGAGACAGAATGAACCATAAATATATTATTTTAGGTTTAAAATTTTTCCCCAATAGACATTATTGATGTGCTCTAGTTTGGTTTTCCTTGTGACCAATGACTCATATTTAGGAAATGGTTTGACCAGTAGAAATAGAATTCATTATGAAATTAGGCTGCTCATTTTTTTAAGTTTTAAATTCATTTTCAAAAAAAGACGCTTATCTTATATACTCAATAGTACAACATTCTTAGTTTTGTGGCATTCATTGTTTTAATTAAGTTATTTACCAAATACTTATTAACATTTCTTTTGGCCACTGGCTATGTACAAGTTCATTATTAGGGTTGGTGTAAGGGATAGGATGACTTAGAGATGAAAAGAATATGGCTTCTAGTCTTTAAAATATTTTAAGTTTCAAGGAAGAGACAGTTTGTACACAATTAGCAGTGGAAAATAATTGAAGTAAGAAGATGAGTCTCTTCAGTAAGGACATTAAAGCCACATTTCAATTGGAACCCAAGAATACTAATTGGAATGTTGGCTTTCAAACTTTTTTTTCCAGAAAGTGGTAGGGAAATGTAGTAGAGGGGGCTATTTTTAAAATAAACAAAACAAACACAAAAACAGTTATCTTTCTTATAAAAAATTCTTTCCTAAAAATAAGACAAAATTTAAAAAGGAGCCTGTAATCCTACACTGTAAACAACTGCAAATTCATCAATACTTTTCCCACCACGTAGACATATATATTTTTTTCTTTTAAAATAGGGTCACACCAGAAACTATTTTTTAACCTATGTTTTAACTTAATGTATCATAAGCTATTTTCAATGGTTATAAGTTATCTTGTATAGCATTTGCATATTCATCATTTGTTTACTCATCTAATTAAAAAAATAGTGAGAATTTACTATATTCTAGGCACAGTCATTGTCCAAGGATGCAATTATACATTTCAAAGTTTGTGTTGCTGATGAAACCAAATCATAATAGAATTCAGTGCAAAAGAATGGGTTAGGTAGAGAAAGACAAGAAAAAAATAATTATTTCCTCTTTATTTAGTCATTGTTGAGGATGTTAACTAAGTATTTGGGTAACAGATGTATTCGGTGAACCTCAAGGCAAAGTTACTGAGAATTACTTAAGTTTGTTCTGCTTACAAAACAGAAGATATGTCTATTTATCATAAACACAGACAGGGATATACAATAAACACTTGAAGGCATAAAAGGGAACTATACGTTTATAAGTTAAACTCCTCACTCCATCACCCAGAACCTATATGACCTTCGGTAGGTCAATTACTAAGAATTGGTTGAAGACTTTCCCTTCATTATTGGCCTGGTCCTAGTATTCTGTTCAAAGGACTCCAGAGTAGGTAAAGAAAATGATATTTTCTGTGTCTACATGATTGTGATCATCTAAAACAGGAAAGCATAAATGGAATGCAGGTAGAACTCACACAGGGCTACATTGTTTTTTACTAAAGTTTTATGCTTTCAACCTATAATAGTTACAGTTTTTATAAACATGTTTTTGTCATACATCCATTTATCTATCTCTCCATCCATCCATCCATCCATTGTAGACACCCAGGAGAGGCTGTCTCAGGATGGCCCACTTTGACCTAAAGATTATCTTGAATTAAAAGTACTCTAAATCCAGCAGATGCAAGAAAAGTCTCCATCTCCCCAGAATTACCTAAAATTGCCTTAGAAAGGAGAACCTATGCCAGGAAGAAAGCTATTAACAGTGACTCTTTTTACCTAAGAACCTTATCTACATATTAGAACAACTTTTGTTTTTCCGAATATCTCCTTTCACCTTCTTGCTGATGGTCTTTCTCACCTTTGTATCCTCAGACCCTACACTTTTCCTTAGCTCAGATAAACTTCCCATTGCCTCATTGTCTTTGGGATTTCATGTCTGTGTAGATTCCCCAAACATATGCCTATTAAATTTTATTTTCTCCTGTTAATCTGTCTCATGTCAATTTGATTCTAAATCCAGCTAGAAGGACCATAGGGCAGAGGAAGATTTTCCCCTTCAACACATCCATCCATCTCTCTCTCTGTCTCTCTCTCTCTCCATCTATTATCTAATTAACATTACAATGTTATTCTTAGATAAAGGGATGTAGATTTT
This sequence comes from Lynx rufus, assembly GCF_022079265.1. Classification (NCBI taxonomy): domain Eukaryota; kingdom Metazoa; phylum Chordata; class Mammalia; order Carnivora; family Felidae; genus Lynx; species Lynx rufus. The sequence goes on from NW_025814834.1 coordinate 76,218,894, forward strand.
GAATGCATTGCAGGAAGAGACAGAGAGAAAGGAAATATTCTTTTCATAAATATAAGAGCAAATATGTATTAAAATATGTGCTTATATACATTTATGTGTGTATCCAGTCCCAATTTTTTTTCAAAATGTTTTCCTGTGCAGTTCTTGTTGACTTACTTGCATTTTGTTTTTTGTTTTTTCTACCTAACCAAACATTAACGCACCAGAAAGCTTCTTAAGTGGAAGAGGGTATGCTCTCCAGTTGGGTGGGACTGGTCCATATGTATAAAGAAACTAAAGGGAAATAGAGAGCTCTCCACTTAAAATTAGTGTTCAAAACAGAGAATAATTAGGTTTCAAAGAAAACTCACTTAAAGTTGTTATGTGACTACACTATTAGAATTAAGAGGTAACTGAGATTTCCCAAGTGATAACAGATAATTTGCCATTTAGCTTGTAATGAGGTTTGAAAAAAGATGCTCAACAAGATACCAGCCGTAACTAGAAAGGCATTTCTTAGAAGGTCCACCCAGTGTGCATTTACTCGTTTATCCTTATAAAAGAGACAAATTGTCTAATGCATTGTACTCTCAGTAGTCATCATTAGTGCCCCCAAAAAGATTTCTGTTGACCCTAACCATCTCTACTGACTATTTCCTCCTCACTGGCTTTTCTTAGTTTTCTGCTGAGTATTCTGTCATAAACCATCAGAGCCAGATGTGGTGGGATTGTACAGAGAAATAGAAATCATAACATTCAACGTTGTAGTAATTACATTTTTACTTGAAATATCCAGAGAAATATGATGCAATCTTTAAATGCATATGCAAATCATGTGCAAATTATATGCTAATACATGTGTGGCCCGCCTAACTATTACATATAACTGAATGCAGCCCTTGGGAAAATCTTATTGGAGATCATTGGTCTAATGAAAATTGCTGCTGCACGCTAATTATAGTGACATGTGTGCTACTGTATTGCCCCTTAGTGGTGAGGGGGATGACAGAGGTTAGTTGAAGTTAGGTGACTGACAGAATTATGTCTGTGATCATAGAAGTAAATAGAAAATATCTTTATTCTCCAAAATCCCATATTTATGGCTTTGCATCTAAATTAAAATGTAATATTGGATAACTACTGACAATGTTCAGAAGGACAATAGTCTAGAAGACAAAAGACACAAATTACCACCTTGACTCAGTATAATCTTTCTCTGCTACAGTGTTTTCATGAATTTTTAATTTTTTTACCAGCTTACTAATTCACTGGAAATATACAGATTATAAAAATATGCTCCACATTTAGAGAAGTAATTCTACATTTGCATCCCCCAAATAAGCCAAGTGCTAAAAGGATTTAATAATTTCTTTGAAACAGGCAAATCCAAGCTCTGCAGTGTTCATGCTGTATGACCTTGCATAAGTCTCTTAACATATCTGAATCCTTAGTTGCTTACCTATGAAAATACAATAATAGTACATACTTCTTTGGCTAGATAAAGAATCACATGAAATACTATTTTGCCGAGTCTAGAATATTGTGGTAGGAAAAGATAGGATAAAATAGGCATAGAGGAAAAGATTAGGAGCTGAGGTCCCTGGGTGAAGGAAAAACACAGATTTCAGAACAACGCTGGGAGTGTCTGACCACAGCAAAGCCCCTCAGGGTAAGGGTCTTAAGAATATAACAGACACCACCTACTCCCCCTCAGGTTTCCCTCAGGAATTTGACAAAAGACCTGACTAAAAACAAGTAGACCATAAAGCCTATTACCCACAAGGAAGGGTTTGGCCATAGACCACCCATCATACAATGGAAATGAGCCAATCAGGAATGGACAACGCAGCGCCTAGAAGTATCAAGCCAATGAGAGTAGGACCTGAGAAGGAATACGGGGGAAGGGAAGAAGGGGCTGACCAGAACAAGAACCAGATAAGAACCCTTGCCTATAGTCCTCGGGCATTCTATCGAATGTCCCCTCACTGTAAAGAGAGCTTTCATACTATTCTACCTTTTTGATCTTATACTCTAATAAACTTTTGCCTGCTACTCATTTTATTTTGGGTCCACCTCTTCATTCTTTAAAGAGGTGAGACAATGAATCCCGGGTATTGAGGTAAAAAAAAATCCTACAACAATAGGAAAGGTAAGTGCTCATGAGTCCATTACTTTATTTAAAATGAGTGATTATTAAAATTATTTTTTATACCTATGTATCTTTTCTAGTCCAGACTAATTTTTAATTTATGATATTTACACTTCCTAATTAGAGAGATACTCAATATTGGAGAGATGGCCCATTTTTATTTAAGCTATAAACTAAGAGAAAAACAAAAAAAAAATACTTCCAATTATGATGTAGAATATTAAACAGGAGTATAATGTGTATGTAGGAGTTCTAATACCACCGTTTGAGACTTATGACTAAGAGATGAAGAGGTTGAATTGTGGGGGGAGAATGAGAGAATTACCTTAATTATTCATTAACCTAATTAGCTTAATTAATTTAAGCAGTCTCCCTGCTTGAAAGAAGTACTTTCCTGAACTTGTTCAGAAATTACATCTACCTTCATTAAAGCCAAAATAGGCATAAAATGTTTAGTGGTTAGCTTATGATAAAGTTCAGGAATCAAAGGATTTGCTGATCATGTTCCTCAGGAAATAGCTCCTGGAAAGGATCCCTTGATTTCTGAGATGTATCGATTCTTGCCAGTCTTCTTCATATGTCTTGTTTAAACGATAGTATTTTGCCATTTCTAGAACTATTCCAAGTTGCGGAATTAAGCATGTCTGAGAGCTTCACGAAGCTTTGGCTAAAACCAAGGATATTAAGATTGTGGAGAAAAAGTCACTGGATTTCTAGCTGTAGAATATGCAATTATTTCTAAGTTTCAAAGAGGAGGCAATTTAGGTCTTATTGCATTAAATAACTATGCATTTAAATAACTGTATATGCCTGCCTTACACTAGGCATAAGCTAGGTGGTTGAATATCTCTCTGCGCGTTCTCCTGTAGACCCACAGTGGATAAGGAAATAGAAGGGATATCCGGCTTTTTATAAATACTAACAAAGAAAGATTTGGGAAATAAGCATATGTTAGATCTTGATCCATAGAGTTATTTTATATATAGTGTGTGCTTATTATCAGTAGTTAATGCTGTCAGGTTCATCTTCAGCAATGGATGGTTTTCTCAACGTACAAGCAGCCTTAAGAACAGTCCTTCTGAAGTGCTTTTCTGTTATGAGGATAATGACAGCAAATACAGTTTTTTTGGTGTTACCCTTTTACTGAGGGTGTTCTATTTGACATCTTAAAAATTAAATATAGGGCTGTATCACGATGGACACCAAGTTGCCTTAAATCTAATGTCACATTTTCCCTCATGCAGATAACTTAATTACTAAAAATAAAGTCACTGTCCAGTTCTTAATGACTTAATTATTTGGAAGCAAATTGATTTATCCCTTTTTATCTCAATAAACTCTTCACTTTCTGTGTTAAGCAGAAGGAGGACGTATGTTATGCAATAAAATTGAAGGTTTCAATATGTTTGATCACAGTTTTCTCCTACTATAAAATGTGTGAAGCCAACAGATTCAGCACTTTTAGCTTCGGGAAATGCTTGACTCTCTGGAAGGCATGTAATTGAGTGTACCTGTGGTACAGGGCTATGTCTAATCAGTCGACTGTGTAGCTGGGTAGAGTCGAGTGCCATTCATCTGCCTCCCCTGAGATTTGTGGAAACAAGAAGGAGGAGCAGGCTCAAGACAAAGATATATAACCATGTTGACCACTGAAGTTCATGGTTAACAACTTAATTATCTAAGTTCAGCTATCACTCAGAAACAAACTTGTGCAATTTATGCACATTTTATAATTTACAATAGAAATAGCATAATGCTAAGGACAGTGCTGCTAAAATTAGAATCCACATTAAGTGTGTTTAATTTAATTTTTCTAATTATATTTCTAATAGCTTAAATATCTGCACTGATAAAACGGTTAACCACCTGCATTTGAATGCCACCTGATGCGTTTATTTTGGAACAGTAACAGATTGGTATAATTTGAGCTCAAGTTCCTCTGAAAATTTTTCTATTAATGGTCCTAAATTAATCTTTGTGCCTGATCTGCAGATGATGTTATAAGGCAACAATCATTGTGAGAATTGCCATTACATGATAATATCCTGAGTTTTTTTTTTTTTTCAGTTCAAACTTGGATCAGTGGATAGTTAAATTAAAAATAGAAATTTGCACTGGCATTTCCATTTTCCTATAGAACTTCAATGTTGGAATAGTGCCTGGTTTAAAAAAAAAAATCAATTCAGTGAAATGTTTGCATAGCACTATGTGAGGAAGGTTAGGTGATATGCACTACACCTACTGTACCAAGTGAGCAAACATATGTAGAATGCCTCTATTTGCATATAGTTTCTATATGTCCCATATATTTGGGGCTGATGATATAAAGTGTAATGTAACTTAAACTAATTCTTTGCCCAAGCAGTACAAAAATCTAACTTTTTGAAAATCTGATGAATGATACAGATCCTTTCCTCCTTTCTCAAAAAAGAATTAAAAAAAATGCACAAAGAAGGCATCAGCATTTTATCAAGACAGTCAAATGAAAGTACTCTATTTCCTCTTGTTTAGAAATGAACCTAGGCCCAGCAAAGCGCAGAGAAGCGAAAAGATCACATAGGCCATCTTGCCCATCCTTAGACACACGATTATATTTGAAAACGTTAAGTCTTAAGATACTGAAAGTAAAGATTTCTGAAGCTCTGAGTCTAATGAGGCCAGTCTCTCACTGAACCGGTGTATAATCTGTGCTGAAAATGCTGTTATTCAAGGAAGCCTGCAATGACGCAACCATGGGGAATAATACGGTCATCCCACAGAAGTTTCGGTGCTAACTAGAGGTATGATTTCAATTAACAGTGGTGATAATAATAATGATGACTATTACTATAAAATCTATTATAATCTTTTTAGTTGAATACGATACAGAATAGAGTTGAACTAGGAATCCTTAGTGTAAGTATTGGTGCTAGCTGGCCTTAATATAAATATGTGACCTTGATTAATTCATTCAACCAATACATTATAGGTTTTGCATCTGTAAAGTGTGTGGAAGTTAAACAGGATGATCCTGAAGCTTTAAATTTCTGTATTGGACACAGTGTTCTGCAGACAACAAAATATGAGCTTTGGAGACCATAAGACCGGGGTTAATATTTAGACTATAATCACTTATTATCGAATGTGACTGCTCGAGAACAACCTGTCCCATCCTCACTTTTTTTTTCCCCCACTGAATACATTTGACATAATTAAACTGATCTAACAGAGCTGAAATCAAAATTAAAGGGTAATAGTCTTTGGCTCATAGTAGGTTCATTTGGTTTCATTATGACTATTGCTTTACATGACTGTGAATGTGGCAGTAGGGGCAGAAGCCATGTCTGGAGGCAGTGATGATGTGATTAGAAAAATATGTATGGGTTTATAGTAGCAACTCCTTCCAGGACTGTCACAGTGGCCTTTGTCCCACATGTCACAGAGCGAATTGACTGTGTTCTGAAACCGAAATCCTTAATTTGAAAGCTTGTCTGATGTGTCAGACAGACTTGTGAGCTAAGGAAGGAACTGCAGATCGCTAAAGCAATGGCTCTACTCTGGGGAAATTCATAGGGACTTTTGTTGCTCTGTCCACAACCGTACTCTCAAGAAGGTCTGCATGGCAAGGCTGCAGATGGCCCATTGTCAAGGGCCTTTTTTGTAGAACTCTGTGGGACTGCAAGTTGGAGCAAACACTGTATCTTTTATGATAATCTCCAAGCAAATGTAAAATGGTTGATGGATTACTTTTCCTACATGGTCTGAGTTCTTTCCTCTCTCTGGCAGAAAGAATTGAGCTCACTATGACTTCTGAAATATATAATTATGGGAAATCATGTTTTGGATTGACAGTGGGGAAGGAAAAGGCATGCACGACTCCTGTTTGGACAGGGGAGACTATTGGAGAGGAAGTCAACCTTGAATGGTACTGAGGAGCAGGATAATGAAGCATGAATTGACAGGTGATGGGATAGATCTAAAACATTTGAACATTGTATAATAAAATGAGTGAAATAGGTTGACTCGATCAAGGGCCTTTATGGGAAATTATGTCTTTACTGTACTATTTGTTTCTGTGATAAATGAAGAACTCTATTTCCTTGACTTAGGTTTAAGGTCTTTTCTATGTATAATTTCTTCCAAATCTACTTTGGAAAAAAAAAAGATTCATTTGTAAAGTATTATTATATTTGTCTCCTGGTCCAAACTATGTATGTCATTTTGTGCTACCCAAGATGAATATTGTGGTAATGATGGTCTTATTTTCTTTCCCCAGTAGGGAAGAAAAACAATTCCAAGTAATGGTCAGTTTTGAGACCATCAGAAATAGCCAGTATACATCAAAAACAAATCTGCAAAAATTACTTAAGAATTTCTTCAGTGATAAATGAATAGGGTAAAAAAAGTATGCCAATTTGGATTCAAGTCATTCTTGACATCAAGGAGCAATGATGCTTCTTTACTCTTTCCAATACTTTTACTTTCAACCAGTAGCATATTATGGTTCACGACTTGCCAATGAAGTAGCAGTGCATGTGTCTCATTCAACACAAGGGTTACTACTCTTCCGAGAAGAAAAGTTACTTTTAATTTCCTTGAAGGCTTGATATCACTGAGTGGAGAACAGCAGTGGCGAGGTAGAGAGATATCAGAAGGGCTGAACTGCTGACAAAGGACTACCTGAGGGTAGTCTGCCAATTACTCTCCTACCCCAGCCGGAAAAAGGCCAGACCACCAAGGGACATGTGTCAGGAATCAGCTAATAGGTCTACTTGTTGAGATTTCAAAATTGACTGGTAAAAACAACTTGTTTGCAGGCACTTTGTCTATGTGAGAAGTGACCTATTTGCTCTATTTAACTGTGTGAAAATAGAAATGGTCATTCAAATCCAATTGACATTTGGATACACTTTTAAAGCACTATAAAGATGAATGCTCCTGCCATTGGGAAAAGCTTAATCAATAAAATAATGAAATTTATTGAAAATGTTGAAATCACTATGTCCCCCAAACCTGTAGCTCATTCCTATTCATTGCTCTCGTGATAAAACCTGAATCTTCATTGACTTCTCCCTTTCATATCAGCCATTCCCCAACTGGTTCACCGTGTGCTGTCACTTCTTCACAGGTGTCTCCCAAATCTGGCTGCTTCTTGCTAGTCTCACTCCTGCTGTCTTAGTTCAGAATCTTAACAACTTCTCCAGGAATAGTCTCTTATTGTGCCTTACTGCTTCGATTTCTGTCTGAAGGGCATCTTTCACCCTGCTTCTGCTGTCTAAAGAACCTTACTGCCTGGACATAGCTCACTTGGGTCCAGATCTGGGGGCGGAGAGGCAAGTGCGTCCTAGAAACAAATGGATTATCATGGAGGAGTCAAGTCAAGTTGGAGATGAAGGAAGATGGTAAATGCTTCCCTTTGGTCTTATCGAAAAACATCGTCTGTTTTATCTAAGAATATACGCAATTGCTTTTCTGAAAAAAAAATATATATCTTAATTCATTGAGAGGAGAGATTGTCTAAGAGTCATTCTTTTTTAATAAAATAAATATTTTTTATATTAAATAACTTCTTTATCTTTTCTTTGTGCAAAGGATCAGTATGTATAATGGAGACTGTGGAATCAGAAATTAAGCTTACAGCTTGTCCACTTAAAGCACTTAACTAGCTACGGGACCTCAGTTTCTGAACTATGCCTATTGACCTCTCTAGGCTTATTTAATGCTACTGTCCGGTTACACTGAATTTGTTGCTAACTCTGGATCAAGTCACGTGTTCTTCTCCCTCTAGCCTTCACATATGTTTCCTGTGTCTGGAAGATTCTTCCATAATTTGCCTTTAACCAGCTACTTCCCACCTCCACATACCTACACTAACTTCTCACCATCCTTCTGGCCTTGGATTAAATGACAGCTCCTAGAGGAAGCCGCCTTTGACACCTAATTGAAGTTAAACCCTGTATCCATTGATTCCCATGTGACCCTATACTTCTTCCGTCATGAGGCATCTTAACTGAACGATGCATTTATGTCTTCCCAGCAAGACCGGCAGCTCTGAAAACAAAGGTCTGTCCCTCTTCCTCCCCACTCCATCCTTAGCCCCTAACCAAGCCCCTGGGAACCGAGAAGTCACTCGGCGAATATTTGTGGGATGACACACCCAAATGTGTTTTGCTGTTGATCGGAGCCACATATCCCAAATCCCATCAGTTGTGCTGAATAACAGCAGGGGCTGGCCCGCAGTAGCCACTCATAAACATCTATTCAAAGAACGATGATACAAATGAATGACAAGTGAATGAGTGAATGAAGCGGTGAGAAGAACACAGAAGTCCTTCTGTCTAAGATATCTCTTCGTAAAACTTGAAATCCTGAATAATGCTGTTTGTTGCATAGCCATCAATTCCCCATCCCGGCGGCCAGGCCCTGGGAGGACGAAAGGGAAAGTGATGGGAAGCTAAGCGTGTTCCAGTTTGAAGACAGGCCATTGGAACCCTAGGAAAAAAACTCATGAAGACCCCAGGAAACTAAAGAGTGGAGGAGGAAGGAGGAAGGGAAAGAAAAAGAATGAACCACCTGCTTGTATTCATGACTTGACTCCCAGTTGTGGCAAGTGAGACATTGCTTTTCCTTACTTCCCAGGCAAACATTTGGGGAGGCTTCTGCAGCAAGGATCACAAAAACAAAGGAGACGCATGCAAGCTCAAGAAAATGAAATCAGTGTTTAATTACTAAATAATCTACCTCTAAAATTAAAGAAAAAAAAAGCTTAAATAATTCAGTTTGATTTGGTCTCATTAGTCTGATTTCCTAGTATTTAGCCTTAATTATGTGATACATAAGCCCTAATTATGTGGTACATATACAGTGCGCTCTCTAAAGTTAAAGATCAGAACGGATACTGACTTAAAGGATAAAATATGTTAAATTATTAATGATAATTAATCTTACAAAATAGGCATAATTAGTTTAAGTACTTTAGATATTATTCTTAATAGCATTACAAATAATATGACACAGTTTGATCATTTTAAAAATAATTTGTTGGGAAGAAAGGCTATGTAAGCAGTGTGTTTTACTCAGGACGGCCAAAGGGATTGCTTGGGGCTATCAAAATATCTGTCCTTGCTGAAACTGTGAGTTTGCTTTAACCCATTAAGTGCTGTTTCTTAAACAAAATGGGAATATTGCTTTCAAAGAACATTTTTTCCCCCATGAATAACCGTCTTTAGAAATGAAAGTATCTATGCCATTCACAGGTTTTTTTGGGGGGAGGGGGGATATTTTTTGTTCCGTGCATTCTGGGTACCACGCTATTAGTTGTCAGCACTGTTCAGTTTGTTTCAGTGTTTCACCTTTTTACTGTTAGTTTTTTGTCTTCTACTAGGGTCAATTTAAAATGAATGTGGTTATTCAATTTTGATGCCATAAGTCAAAGCCTTGTGTTTTAACTCCTTTTCCTGCCCCTGAATAAATCTGCTATTGTCTTTTAATATCTAACATGGAATTAAATTCTGAAAAAATTTACAGGAATATAAAAGGAATACAGTTTGCAAACTTTTGAAATGGATGTTTATTGAATGAGGCAATGCACGGAATCAGATACTGTTCATCTCTGCTACGTGGAGTTTAGTGATGAAGAATCAGGTGGTAAACTACACATCAGAAATCATATTATTACCTTTCTAGATGTTGCTACAGTGTTCCAAGCCCAGGCTTAAAATAACTTTGCTGAATACTACTGAGGAAAGTTCATAGAATCCAACTGCAGAACCTTTTCTCAGAACGTAGCCCAAGCAAATCCCCAGAGACATGATTTCATCCAATAAAATCATGAAGTGATTATACTAACCCAATATATATAAATCTGTCTTGAATGTTGACATTAGAAGATACCACAATGGTTAAAAGTAGGTAAAGAATGTTTAGGAACATCTATTCTAAAGTCAGACAGGAAAAATTTTTAATACTGGGGTTTGTTCTGATGGTGTCCTTCCCTAATGTTCAAATCAATACTGCATTCTTCCAAGATATCACATTCGCCATTTAGCATGTTCTTCAAAGCTTCCATCATCAACATTTTGAGCATATTTTGTCCCAATATTCAGTCCCCCTAATTAGATGTAAGGCACTGTTGACCTAATACTAATTCAAATTTGGCTGTACTGAATAAACAGTTGTTAAGGACAGAAATGAAGGCTGGCTTCTGAGTGGGAAGGCTGGCCAACGTAGGCTCAGTCAAGGAAAGGAAATCCCAGCACTGTTATAATGTTCTACCAAGAGGACTCAGCAGGTTGCAGCAGTGACTCCTATACATTTTAAACCTTTAAATCAACAATAGCAAACTTTCTTCATGTGAGATCTTGCATAGAATCTCAGCATGTAAAACAGATTAAATTGATATTTTAGAAGTCAACGAACAATAAGGGTGTTTCACTGAAAAAAAAAAAAAAAAGAAATGTAAGATTTGGATATTACAAATGGCAACACCACTCAACCTCAGCATTCAATTGATTTTTCAATTTGTGTTAGTTGCACAATTTCAAAAAATCCGCCCAGGTAATTTGCAATAGAGTATAACAGATTTTATACTCATTTTAGACAGATGACTTTGAATATTCGATTACTCTTGAACTGATTATGACAGTGTCTGCAGAAGACAGGTTTTTTTTTTTTAAGTTTATTTATTTATTCTGAGAGAGAGAGTGAATGAGGTAGGGGCAGAGAGAAGAGGAGAGAGTCCCAAGAAGGCTCCACACTGTCAATACAGACCCGATGCAGGACTCGAACTCACAAACCGTGAGATCATGACCTGAGCCAAAATCAACAGTCAGACCCTTAACCTACTGAGCCACCCAGGTGCCCCAACGAAAGACACTTTCATTTGAGGTGTGCGGAGAAGCAATTGTTGGAACTGTTGGCTCCTATGGTTTTGTTTAATCACATTTTATTGTGATCTATATGCTTATATGTTTAGCTTATATGTTTGTGTAATTTTATACAAAATATCCTTATGAAACTCTTTATTGCATATTTCATATTGCTTAGGACATATGGTACATCACACAATATACTCTTTATGAGATCTCTGATGAGAAATTCCTGTTTGAACTTAGTACCAGAAAGAATGGAGGTTTTGAGTCTAAGAAGGAAAAAAAAATCATATGAACATTGTGAGCTGTGTAACTGCCAATTCTTTTTTATTTTGGCCTGCAAAAACCCTTACAGCCATCAATTATGACCAAGTATTGAGTGTGTGTGTGTGTGTGTGTGTCTTTACATTGTAAACTTTTAGCCTCATTGCCAGTCTCTATTTTTTCCTTGCTTGAGCTTCTTTTCTATCTTTTTCCAAAGTTTTAAATTTGTTATTATATAATTTTATAATCACCTTAAATAGTATCTGGAAAAAAAAACAGTTCAGGAAAATGTAAATAGTAGTTAACTTAAAACGATTTTTCTTTATTTCTACCACTGACTCCCACTTGTGAAGAATGAGACCATGCCTAATTCATTCTTGTATCTTCAGAACTAGGAGAGAGTCTGTGCTATGATAATTCTATATCTTCATTTATAACATTCCTATGATCACCTATTGATGACCAATAAAATATATGATAAAAGCTTTCAATGATGCAGTTCCCCTCTTACTCTAAGCTTATTTACTGCCTCAGGAACTTGCAGATACCCAAGCATACCCTACACTAGCTCATACTTGTACTGCCACACACAGTCACCCTTGAGTTGTTCTTTGTCTCGGAATGCTTTTCCCCATCTTGTTAGTTTTAACCCAAATACCACTTCCTCTCTGAAAGCTTTTCTAACTTTATCTGAAGTGTTAATCACTCTTCTCTTGAATTTTTAATATAACCAACTTCGAACTTTAATCAAGTTCTCTAATCAAGTTCTTATCAAACTTAATTATCCATTAATATAACTGTTTCTCCTGAAATTCTGTGATCTCCTTAAAGATAAATAACCAGTCTTTTTCATCTTTGTGACAGATGTAACATGAATGTTCAATGTTCTTAACTAACTGTGTGCTTGTAAACAAATTAAGAACAAATGACTATCCATCAAGATTAGCCCCGATTTTCATGTAGTCGCTTAAATCATAAAAATAGCCCATATAATGTAAGTTATTTTTAGTAACTTTGGCTAATTTCTAGTTTTATTTTTACTGTTAGAGATGAATTTTTAAAAGTCCCTGTGGGGATTTGGGGGAGCGCCTGGGTGGCTCAGTCAGTTAGGCATCCAACTTCAGCTCAGGTCGTGATCTCACAGTTCTGGGTTCGAGCCCTGTGTTGGGCTCTGTGCTGGCAGCTCAGAGCCTGGAGCCTGCTTGGGATTCTGTGTCTGATTCTGTGCCCCTCTCCCACTCATGCTGTGTCTCTCTCTGTCTCTCAAAAATAAATAATAAACATCAAAAAACAATTTAAAAGTCCCCGTGGTTCTTTTCCTAAATTTAAAGATAACTGGTCTAATTAAAGTCTTTTACATTTCTGAAATTTGTAAGAGTGCTAATAAACATTTTTAAGATCGAAAAATTTGTCAACATGAAACTAAATGTACACATCCATATATTATATGTATTTAAATAAATAATTAGACAGGAAAGCCATAAGCTAAACTGTATAATATTTGCAATTGTACAAATAGAGCTAAAAATTCAACATTACACTGGTGCTGCACAATGCAGGAAATTGAAATATTTAGTAAGTCTGTTACCTCTGTTCAAGCTTGTTAATGGCAGTGGAGATAAATCGTCACAGTCTCAAGTCTGAAGCAATATGGTACTTGAGGTTAGCTTCATAAAACTAAGGAATACTTCTGTGTGCATTTTAATGCCTAGTGACTGTTTTCGAGTAAGAATAAGTTGCAAAAAAGGATAATACTTGGAATGTCTGTTTTGTAAGTTTCGTATCACCGTAACATTTGTTGTTGATCAAATAGGACACTATTAGTGCTTTGAAATAGAAGATTCGTTTTTCTATTTTTATTTCTAACATCCAATCACTCATTTGACCTGTACTCAACAGATTCCTAACTATTTTCCTTGCCTGGTTGCTTGGAACTACATTAATGGAAGTTTTAAAATCAAAACCGTGGAAAGAAACTCCTGGGGTTTTTTTATTTGTTTTGTTGTCGTTGTTGTTGTTGTTGTTTTCCTTTGGAAAAGCTACAGAGAAACCAGTTACATAATTACATAGTGTTAAAGTTATAGCAATATGTAGTTTTCAAATTGGAATACTTATGAGAGGTTTTTGCACTTAATGAGAGAATTTGTGATAAACGGACATTAAAACTGATTAGCTGCATATCACCTTTATATTTATAATCATTTTTCAACAGTATTTAATTGTTATGATGCATGATAATAATCTCAATATGGTAATATAGTCATGGAAAGTAATGATACTAATTCGATACCAGGCTGCTGCCTGCATTGTCCAGTTTAATAATTATAACATCAAAATGTTAGTGTAAAATAGACTCAGTTTTTTCTTAGGTATTTTTCTTCTGGCTCTCTCTTCCCTGATCCTTCCACTTACTTATCAAACAGTTAATAAGATACTAAAGTGAAGACATATGAATTGTTAATTCTGTTTTTCTTAACAGAAAATGAGAATAATGAGAATAATGAGAAAAATGAGAATAATCTCTCATTTGTTAGATATGCAGATGTGTATGCATTTAGTGCATTATCGATTATGAGGAAATGTTAGGTAGTTTCAATATTTTAATATTGTTTTCCTTTTCCTTTTCTTGCCTAATTTTAGTGTTTTAAATTATTCATTTAATGAATTTCATTGCCATGCTTATCTTTCAGTCCTTAGGAAACAAAATACATGGGTCTTTCTTGTATTGTTTTCCATTACTCATTTTTTTTTTATAATTCATAATTCAAAGGAAGAGAGAGAGAAAAGCAAAGAGACTCATTTTCTAGACCCAGAGCTTAGGAGAAAATCTTGCTATAGGGAGGACAGCAGGTTGAAGCTGCCTCTGAAAGATGGGAGAGGCCAGTGATGGTTAGAACTCTACGGAAAAGACAGAACAAAAGCTCCAATGTACCACAGGCTACTTCTGAACTAATTCAAGACATTCAGGAAAACTTGAGGTAAATATACAGTTTGCCAAGTTTCATTCTTTAGTCAGCTTCCCCTCTGCTAAGCAGAATAGATCACACCAACACATCTATTACACCCTGCATTAGGTGATGAATTTCTTTTGAATCTAAAGTAGTAAGTTCCATCCGAGTGAAGGGAAGAAAACTTGCTTCCTGACTGTAATAATCAGGTAAATCTTTGGTGGAAAAAGTGGTATTTGAGTTAGACCTGGCACTTGTCACAAAGGAGGACAGAAAAGCGTGCTTTTTCTCCATGTCTTGAATACTCCATGGCAAGAAAACAGAGCATGTTGCTCAAGGAGCGGTAATAGGTAATTAGGTAGGGCTGGCTGACTAAGTTTGAAGCCTATAATAAGGGTTTCGAAAGTTAGAAATAATACTCATTTTATGGAAGGAGATTTACACGATTGGAATTTCATCATACTAAATTTCATCACAATATTTAAGGTGGTTTATAGTGAAGGGGATCTGAGAGGCTAAAATAAGCCTAGTTGTTAAGTTGAGACCCTGGTATATAGACGTAAACGTGAGAATTGACTGAAACGAAAAAGTCTTAACTTGTTTGTTTAATGTAATTTGTGTAACAGATCAAGAAGTCCTTATTTTCTGTTAGGTGCTGTTTTGAGTACTTATTAATTAATTTATTTTATAAAACTGATTCTTAAATATTTGGATAGAATGAGAGACAGTGTTAAAATGACCAAAAGTGCAGAATTAACAGAAGAATTAACACAATGCAAGTCTAATGGAAGTATAATTTAAAACAAGTTTTGCCACTGGACGATCTAGAGTTTGTATGTTTAATGAGATAATCTATATGAAAAAATTTAATAAACAGCAAAACATTGAAAAAATGCCCAAGATAGGATTCTCACGATTCAAAATTGACCAGAAACATAAAAAAGAAAATTACATTTGAGTAAGGTTGGAGTCAGTCAGTAGATTACCAGAACTAGTTATGAGATAGCACTTGCATCTAGGAAACAGTGGAAAAAAAACGTTTGCATGTTAACAGAGCTATATAGCCATTATTTGGAAACTGTTATGTGATTATTTTTCATGTACTTTAGCATTTTTTTGAGATGGAAAATCCATGGAATGCTCCATTTTCCTTTTTGCATTAAGAAGGCTTTCATAAGAAACTCATTGTGCCAGAGTGATAATTTTGCATAGTTTAATAGTTCCCATGAATCATGAAACTACTGTCAACCCACACATCATTTGACCCTTGTCAGCTTCTATACACAATCCCAAAGACAGAATCTGGATAAAATGCAGAAGTGCCAAGCATGAAAAATTATTCTGGATTAAAGACAAAGATGAGGGAATTATTTTGATTGCTATATAAATGTGCTTTATGACACACAAAGCAAAATGATACATCACATTTGGGTGCATGGAACAGAAACGATAGAGTTAAGTCAGAAAATGAAATTCTGTGGATCCCACAGTGGAATGAATCAGCTTACTTTTATTATTATTTTTAAAAATGAAAACCGTGCTAGCTTTTATTTGAGCTACCGTGTAAGTCAGTTTCAATTTCATTAGTTACATAATCCAGAAAAAAAAAAATATGGTCTGGACTTCCTGGAGAAAAATCTACTTTCTCTCTTGAAAATTTCATCTATTCTCATTTCAAATAGTATTTGTAGGCTTCATGTTATCAAATGTTTATTCTATAGGGCGAGGCATTTCCTGATTTCTAGATTCATGTGCTTAAAAACCTGCTTGAACCTTCTTACTGAATGTCACCTATATACCTCAAACCACATGTTCAGAACTGAACTGATGGTCTCACCTGTGCCCTCACTGCCACGTATTCCAAGCCCCATATTTCCTCCTCTTTTCCTTATTTGGTAGAGTGGAAAGTCCTAAGACCTAGATACTCTCCTTTACTCCAACTCACTTCCACATCTCTAATAAAAAGTTGTTGATTTTATATCCCAAGTATCTCAAATAAACTTCCCTCCTTTCTGCCCAAATGTCACCCACATACTCAGTATCTCTCTCCTGGCTATTGAAATAACGATCACCTGACGCCATTCTCTTCCTTGTCCAATCAGTGTTTCACTGCTGATGATGCCTTTACACAAATCTGGTTGTCTGCCACTTAAAATTTTGTCCTCGTTTCCTAACGCCTAAATCATAAATCTAAACTCATGGTTTTGCTGCTGTACCACACAAAGTTCATGCCCCAGCTTTAACAAACTCTCTGAAATGTGTTTGATAGTATTAAGACAGGTGGGTCTCAGCCAAAATAAATGGTGGGGTGAGGGGACTTGAGGAGTGAAGTGAAAACTTAGGAAGAGAGACACGCATGCATACACTCATTCTTTCATTCATCAGCACGCATTTAGTAAGCATTTAGTAGGCACTAGGTGCTGTGCACCCAAAGACTGATAAGACACAGTCTTTACCCTTGAGTTGTTTTTGGCCTCCCATGAGAGACATCTAAATTGCCAGTTGCAGCTATACATGTATTTTTGAATAGGTTAGGAGGTGACATCCAAATAAAATCTTGAAAGGCAATGGGGCGTTATTCAAGAAAAGAAAGGACGAAAGGATTTTTAATCAGAAGAAGGAATGTGCCGAAGGTGCAGAAACTAACAAGATCATATCCCATTCTAAAAAAAAAAAAAACAAACAAAAAAAAACCCGCAAAAAATTTAGGCTAAACAGTCAAGAGTAGTGTACTTCATAAGACCAGCAGAGGCTGCATCATAAAGGCCTTGATTGTCATTGTCAAGTGGTTGAAATTTGTCATTCAGGCAGTGGAAAGCTTTTAGTATACAGTTACTTTTTTGAGGTTGGAGTGCATAGATACAAAAAATAAAAAGTACATATAATGTACAAATTAATACCTTATTGATTCCACCTTTAAAATATGATAAGTAGAGGTGACTTGTTTAGCTCTGCATTTAGAAAGATTCTCCTGGTCTAGAGAAGAGATAGTGCAAAACTAAATCATGCAGAAAGGACACTGATTCGGAAGATGTTGCCACATTCCAAACAAAATATGTAAAGGGCCTGATGGAGTGGAGCAAAGTACACGTATTTGGAGATATTTAAGAGGTAGAATCAATAATATTTGGTGAGTATTTGAACAAGGACATGAAATGAATGGGAAAATACAGACAAGACTAGCAGAACTAGACAAATGAAAGAAAACCGAGTTCTTTGCAACGGTGTAAACAGAGCCGTTCTAGTCAAATTTGCAGAAAGGAAGGACAAACACCAGCCATATGTTTATATACTCTCCTTAAATATTTATTTGGGTGGATCAGGTTCTTCTCAAGTGGCTAGGATGCAATGAAGTAATTATCCCAGTCTTGGTCTTACAAGCAAAAACAAAACCGAAATGGATATATATCATTCAGTTTTTAAGAATTCCAATGTAAATGACACACTTTTTCTGATTTGAAGCACAAGAAGCACAAGGAGTTACACAATATATAGTTCTTTATTTTTCTGTATATGATCATGATAATCCCTTGAAATTGGGAAGCTGTATTTTAAGTTATGGATATTGGCTCTGAAGAATCCCTGATTTTCAATGATCACCACGACTCCTACCCCTGTCTATTATTTATGGACACAAGAGTCAATGAAGGCAAAGTGATGACCAAAAAAAACCAAAACAAAACAAAAAAAAAGCACAAAAAAAACATACACACAAAAACACAAACAAACAAACAACAACAACAAAAAAACATGAAAAGAAAAAAGCTGTAAGTAACATTAGGATTTCCTAGGACATTGCTAAACTGCTGAGCATGATTTAAACTAATTTAAAAAGGAGGCATTCTTCAACATTCTAACCTCGAGTTCCAAATATAATTAAAGCTTTATGATTAAGCTTTGGTGGAACAATTTCCAGGTCTTCCTTTTCTACTTTTGCATATTTTTTTAACCTTAATTATTCTTCTATTTAGAAGTTTAATTGTTGAAATTTACCACTTGAGCAATTTTAGTCAACCCAAAGAACTAGCGGATATCCAAATTTTCTGTTCCATTTTTCTTTTATCTTTTATTACCAATATGTTCACTGTTAAGTAGGGACTTTAATGTTCAGCTCCTTTTTATTACTCTGTGTCGAAAACAAACTGGGGGCAAGTCAGAGTTGTAGTTACTTTAGTGAGAAGCTAAGATCGTGAATGGATTCTAGAAACTAGGAAAGGAGGACTGTGAGAGAGGTGGATATGCGTGAGAGATGTACAGAATTAATCCAATGAGGAAATTTGAATCATGCCTCAAGGCACAAGATGCCTGTGAACGAATCATTACATAAAGACTTTTTTGTTGCCCCATGCTTTTGGCCTCTTAGTGAGGTTACTCTTTTGGCAAACGATCTATCTTAATATTGCACAAGGGAAGCTTTGTATGGGCAGTGCATCATCAGAGTTCTCTTGTTCTAGAATAACGTAAGGAAAAGAATGTGTGCAATATCAAACACCAGGGTCCAGAATAAAAATAGTATTCCTTTGTTAAGTAAATGTAAAAGTAATAGGGAAAAGCATCCACTAAAAAAGAACACTGGAATTATGGAAACTCAGCATCTTTGCAAGATTACCTTCACATCACATGTTCATACCACCAGTGAGAACATTAACAGTAGTTCACATGTGTTCTACATGTGCTGGTCATCGCACTAAGAAATTGTTATGGATTATCTCACCCCCTCTGTACACCTACCAAAGCAATCAGATTGTTTATTAATTACTTTTCCCAGATGAGAGAACCTAGGCTCCGATATATTAAAATTTTACTCACAGCCACACTTTCTGACCCAGAATTTCAACTCAAGTCAAGTGATTTTTGATGTGGTATTTATAGTCACCATCCAATATTTCCTTCCAAAAATGATGTAAATTTTAATTTCTCAAGAAATGTTTGCTGTTATGTAGTAAAATGTTTCCGTTTACTATTACATTTTGTAGGATCTTTGGCATTAAAATGTGCATGTTAAGCTGAGGGAAATTTTCAAACTGTGTATGCCTGTCTCTCATATTCTTAACCTTCCCAAGTTGTATTTGAATCATGGATTATTATTTTAGGGTTCATGTATTCCTAGGAGATATATGAAGGTACCTTAGGGGACTGAACACTTTCCAGAATTACATCTTAAACATCATGTGCATGCAGTTTGTTGTATTTTTCAGAAAATGAGAATATTGCTTCTTCAGATTTTAAAGTTGTACATGACTCCAGAAAAGTTTCAGAATCATTAGCCAGATGTTTTGTACTCTGAAAGAGAAAAGATATCTAAAGGTAACACTTCAACAAATAAAAGGGAAAATGAATATGATATCTTATCTGAATTTTAATAGAAACACTGACAGTCATAGGTATATAAAGGCTTAGACTAAATGTCACCAGATATTAGCTTTTTAAAATAATTCCTAAGAGTTGGGAGTGTTAAATCAGTGTGATTTTGACTCACTAAGCAGTATCAATCCAGTTACAATATTGAATTTCAAATTTATTCATGCCAAATATGAAAGATATTTCAAATTCTCTTAATATGAATCCACCAAATCTGGCCTAAAATTTGGTATGTAGTCATCTGGATTAACTGTTTTTATTCTATCTAACCACCATTTTAATTCAAGGATAAACTTACTTTGGTAAGTGTCAGTTTAGCTTTACAAGAGGCTGCTAGATTCTATTGCAAAATATTTGCATCGGTTTATATTGCGTGAGCATTTCAGTTTCTCTACATCATCACCAACACTTGGTATTTTCAGTTTTTTTAATTTTAGTTCTTCTCATGCATTTGTAAAAGAATTGCATTGTGGTTTCAATGTGAATTTCCTGTATAATTAAAGATGTTGAGCATTATTTCTTATATATAATCTTTTGTGAAGCACCTGTTCTAATCATTTCACCACTTTTAACTGGATTGTATTCTCATAACCGGTTTATAAACACTCTTTTTACATTTTAGACACAAACTATTTGTCAGTTTGCGTATTGTGAATATTTTTTTCTGGTCTACAGCTTCCCTTTGCACTTATTTAATGGTGTCTTTCCCCAATAGCAGAAGATTTTAATTGTGGTGATTTACAATTTATCAGTATTTTTATTTTATAGTTCCTACTTTTGTAGCCTATCTGAGAGATCATTGCCTCATCCAAATTGGCAGATTTTCCACTGTTTTCTTCTAAAAATTCTATCCTTGTAACTTCAATGTTTACGCCTATGTTCTATTTAAAGTACTTTTGTGTGTTGTGTGACTTAGGTATTGAGATCCACGGGCATACCCAGTTGTTCCAAGAATATCTGCTGAAAGGCTATCCTTTCTCTACTGAATTGCCTTGTACTTTTGTTAACAGTGTCATACCTGTGGGTCTTCTTCTGGAACCCATTCTGCTGCATATTTGTCTATTCTAACAATAACGTACTATCTTTTTTTTAAGTTCTTATTTAAATTCCAGTTAGCATACAATGTAATATTAATTTCATGTGTACAATATAATGATTCAACACTTCCATTCATTGCCCAGTGCTCATTATAACAAATGCATTCCTTAATCCCCATCACCCATTGAACCCATCCCCCCGCCCACCTGCGTTTTGGTAACTATCAGTTTGTTCTGTATAGTTAAGTGTCTGTTTCTTGGTTTGCCTCTCTCTCTCTCTTTCCCCATTATTCATTTGTTTTGTTTCTTGAATTCCACATATGAGTGAAATCATATGTTATTTGTCTTTCTCTGACTGACTGATTTTGCTTAGCATAATACTTTCTAGCTCCATCCATGCTCCTGCGAACAGCACAATTTCATTCTTTTATGGCTGAATAATACTCCAGTGTGTGTGTGTGTGTGTGTGTGTGTGTGTGTGCGTGTGTGTGTGTGTGTGTGTGTGTGTATCACATCTTCTTTATCCATTCATCAATTGTTGGACACTTGGGCCATTTCCATAATTTCGCTATTGTAGATAATGGTGCTATAAATATCAGGGTGCACGTATCCCTTTGAATTAGTATTTTTGTAGTCTTTGGGGTAAATACCTAGTAAGCAATAGCTAAATCATAGGGTAGTTCTATTTTTAACTTTTTTCAAGAGCCTTCCTACTGTTTTCCACAGCGGCTGCACCAGTTTCCATTCTCACCAGCAGTGCAAGAAGGTTTCCCTTTCTCCGCATCCTCACAAACACCTATTGTTTTATTGTGTTGTTGATTTTAGCCATTCTGATGGAATAACATATTATCTTGATACCTCAGCAGTATAATAAGCATCTACCAACGTTATTCTTTTTCAAAACTGTTTTCAGCTCTCCTGGGTTATTTGCATTTCCATATCAATTTTAAAATCAACTTCATAAATTCTACACAATGTTTTTTTTTTTGAAATTTTAATTGGAATTACAGTGAATCTAGAGATCAAATGGGGAAAAAAAATCAGTATCTTCACAATAACAAGTCACCTAGTCTATGAACCTGGTATACTTTTCCATCTATTTAAGTCTTTAATTTCTCTCAATTGGAAAAATTTTAAGAACCATATAAAAGAGTTATTTTTTTAGATTCTTTATTCAGTTAGAGAGAGAGAGAGAGGCATTTCTGGTCTTTCCTTTTCAATGTTTGTTTATCCCCAACTGTAAATTTGGAAGAATCTCAAAGTACTCTACCTCAAGTGCTAAGGAGATAGAAATCTATGTTGGGGCAAGGAGAAATGGGCATCTTCAGAATTATAAAACTGGGGCGCCTGGGTGGCGCAGTCGGTTAAGCGTCCGACTTCAGCCAGGTCACGATCTCGCGGTCCGTGAGTTCGAGCCCCGCGTCAGGCTCTGGGCGGATGGCTCGGAGCCTGGAGCCTGTTTCCGATTCTGTGTCTCCCTCTCTCTCTGCCCCTCCCCCGTTCATGCTCTGTGTCTCTCTGTCCCAAAAAAAAAAAAAAAAAAACCGTTCAAAATTATAAAACTGTACCAGCAACCTCCACATTATAATCCTCCCTGCCAGTCCAACCCTGCCAGTCCAACAAGATAGAAGCTCTACTCCAGGAGGATGCAGCTAAGATGAATCTCCGTTTCCCTCAGCACTCAGTCCAAGACCGAGGTTTCTCCCAGGAGTGTCAGGCTACCAGCATTTCTAACCACCCTCCCAAGCTTGATGTTGCAGAATCTCTATCCAGACAAGAGCAGCAGAGAGGTCTGGGGCATCCTTTCTCCATCCAGCACCGCTCCTTGAAGGGCAGATGCTCTACTCCAGGTGGGACAAGCTGAGAATTCTGAGTCCTCATTGTAATCACCACAACTTGCTCATAGGCCATTGAGTTTCACACTGAGAAGGGTAAGTTCAGACCAGTGGCTACCACCCCCCATTCAGTGTCCCACTGCTAGAGGACGGATGTCACTCTGAGAGAAGCCAGGTGCTGTCCTCACTCTCGCTCTGGAGCAATTATTCAGAGGAACTGTCCAGGGGAAGAGGCAGGATATAAGAATAGAGAGTCCGTGACTCTTCGTAAGGAAATGGTTTCTGTCTGGAATACAGTGAGGAACTTCAAGTCCAAAGACACCGTGTCAAAAGCAATGGAGACCTTGTTGGAAAGCAATTAACAGGATGGTAGATTTATGAGACCAACACGGACAGTAGACTAGTTAGAAGTTTAGAAGTCAAAAATGCATGCATGGCATTTATTTAGATTTTTGCAGTTTCAATCTCCCTGCCCCTGCCAAGGATTAAAAGTCTATGGACCCGTAATTCTAAACTCCATTTGGTCTTTCAGTTGCCCTAACCACCACCCTTCCCTCCAACACTTGTCAACACCGTCATTTTTGCATACATCTTGTGATGTCTCCAGCTATTGTCTCCAAATTATGCATATTACTCATCAATTATTTTTACTTATATGCTAAAATAAGTTAAAAATTTAAAACTTTAAACTTTAAAATTAAAAAAACAGTCAAAACATTAAGAAGAATACTGTCTCATTTTCAGCATGCATTCTCCAGTGATTTTGGTTCCCATAATTAGAATTATGTCTTCCCTCCTACAATTCTTAACGCCTAATTCAGTTACTTCCCAAATCAACTGTCGGACCACTTCTTTCCAAACACCAAAGTTGGCAAAGGCCTTTAACTTTAGCTTGAGAAATATTTCATGTATGTAAATCCATGGTCTTTAATTAATAGCAGTAAGCTAAATGGAGTTTTTTCACAAATATGCTTTTCATTAACAAATAATTTGTGGAAGGCAATAGAAGGCTTTCTTATTTTTATGGATATTACATAGGAGATTACAATTATCCTGACACAGAAGTTTACTACAGTTAAATTTATTTAATAAATAGATATGTTTAAAAAATTCAAGCAGTGACTAAACAATTTGGCCAGAATAGAGAGAAAGCTGATTACTATACAAAAAAGGAGTAGTATACAATTAAGTGATGGTTCATTCTTATTTGTTTACTGATCATCTTGGTATTCTAAATGTACCACTAGCTTGGTTACTTGTGACCTGTAGAGGATTCTGTACTAAAATAAGAAAGCAGTTTTATAAGAACAGCACACTAAATCTTGAATAAGATCTTTGAAAACACTTTTATATCTAAAATTCTACGAGTCTATTTCTGCTGTTTCTGCCATTAGAAATATGATCTCTGGTTTAGAAGAAATGTACCTTTGTGAACTTCCCTGTAAATTTCCTGTAACAGAATTCTCTGTTCTTACTAGTAAAATAGAAGATTGTATTTTTGGAATAAAAATTCGCTCTGGAGATTAGATAAAATTTGTATTTAAGTATGCAATAACCTACTGTCTGAATACTTAATACTAAAATAACTGGTAATATATAAATGCTCTAATCTGCAAACTATAAATAATTTTCCAAGTCTGAAGATCTTTTCCAGATTTTTTTTTTTTTGTCTTTAGAGGTCAGAATCATCTAAGAAAATACATCCTTCTGGTACCTTGTACCCAACCCCCCCCCCTTTTTCTTTTTAATCCTGAATATTTTTCTTAAGTATTTTTGTAGGGAGATTCTAGCCTCCACTTCCACAGTTAATGTTATGCCCGAAAATAGCATTTATAGGACTTAGAGCTGGAAAAGATAGTAGAATGTTGGTGTTTTATAGCTAGGGAAACTGAGTTCTAAAAATTATGAAGGATTTCTAAGGCACTCACTGAAGTAGCACTGGAATCTGCATTTCTTTAGTTTCACTAGAGTCTCCTCATAATTGCAATTCTCTGGTTGGAGAATTTTTGAGGGAAAGTGAAACTTGATTTAGTTTTTATTATTGGCTCTTCTCTATTTTTCTCTTTTTCTAAACTTCATAATCAATCTTTCTTGTACATGTCTCCCATAAACAAGTTATCTATTTTCAGTAAAGCCACGTTTGATGTCAGGATTTCTGCAACAGGCAGTCACAAATGTCCTTTGTAGTAGTTGGTAATTTAATTCACCGCTTTATCAGTCAAGTCCAACAGCTACTGTTTGACAGGCAAGGGTTACCAACCTGGGTAGCTTTTGACATAGATTGTTTACTAGCCAGAATTAAAGATCGATGACTCTGGAGCTGAATCCTGCTGCAGGTGTATATTTCTTTGGTTGCATAGAGTTTTTAAAAGTTGAATCTGAATGCCTTTATTGAGGCCGGACTCACCAGTGTGTCATAGTTCCTACCTGCCTCGTACTTTTGTGTGTAACACCTGATGTTCAGTTTATGTTATGATTGCTGAACTGAAACTAACATGAAAATTGCTTGGTGTTTGCTTCCTTTTGTTATTGGGAGAAGAGGGTGCATGGATGTTTTCTTCTCACAGAGATAACGTTTGGAGTGGATGACAACTGCAATCAGAGTAATACAGCTACTGATGCCTCAAAGACAAAAATCTTTGCCCTTAATGTTTTGGGAAACCTTGAAAACATTAAAAAGGTTACTTACTATACATAATATTCAGATACATTTCATATCCCTCATTTGCTAAATACAAAGTTGCATAATGTCTAGTAATGTGATTAAATTGGTCAGTTTTTAAATATGGTCTTAATGAGGCTACCTTTCGATTTCTTTTTAAAACAGCTGATTCCAGAATTTTTTAACAAGGCATTTTAATATATATCTTTGAATAGTATGGTATTAATACTTTTGTAGTCATGATTTTAACTAGAAACACTGTAGTATATTTTACTTAGTATTTCCTACTATGAATATTATAATACTATTAAAATTAAATATTTACATTAAAAATTTTGCATTGTCTTTTACCATAAATGCAATGGCAAACAATAAATTGTAAAGGTTTTATAAGCTAATTAAATGTCATTAATGAAAGCTTTAAATATATATAAATTGTACTTCATTTAGTAAGTACCTTAGTAAGTTGGAAAAGGATCATATTTGACTAAAACAGTTAAAAGAGCTAGATTTAGAAATGCTAAAAATGAGTTTTTCTATAAGAGATTTGTCATGAAAATTACACATGGCCTGCATGAAACAATAAGAAATATTGTGTTGCAAATGTTGTTTTAAGTATGCCTCCTCTGCAAATGTATTAAAAACTAAATTAAAACAAATTATAATTTTTCTCTTCAACAAAATTAGCAAATAATGATCAGTCTGAATCTGAATGAACACCTCAAAACATCAGATAATAAAAGGGATTGGAACCGTGTTTGCAAACAACCAAAATTATGAAAATTAATGCTGCATGATCTAACTATCATTCTTCATTAAGAATATGTGACCTTTGTTTTGGGTATAAATAAAATATATTATAATTGTTCATACAGTTTTATGAAGAAGTATTTTCCATTTTAAAGTTATTCGATGTTTTTAGCAATAATATTGACAAATGATGTTATCACTTTTTCATTACAATACTCTCAATAATTCTCATAAGCATCTATTCAATTTCATTTAATTATTTTAATATTTGATATTTTGCTTTTCATTTCAAAATGTGGAATATATAAATATGCCATTTTATTTTTTCCAATGGAATAGAGCTTTAAAATTTTTATTTTTTTAAAAAAACACTCACTTCTATTGTGTATTGGATCTAAACCAATGGTTTGATTAATATTAATACAGCCATGGATTTGTGTGTGTGTGTGTGTTGTGTGTATTTCAAAATTTGTATTCTACATCACAACACTAGGAAAAAAAAATCTGTCCCTCTGCCGGACTAGTGTTAGTTTGATGATTATACTAATATTAACTGCTTCACTTGAGTAAGCAAAGAAGAAGTAAAATACCAGTCAGACCAGCTGTTAATTCACAGAGTGTTGTACTATGCTTATTAAAAATACCCAAAAGATGTACCTTTGTGGTTCAGTCTTTTGAATTAGAATCAGAATATTAATCATGCCTCAGGCCTAAATTAAACATTGGAAGGCCCCTTAAGAATTTTCACCAAATTTTCTTGGATTTTTCTTTATTGGGTCTTCCTGGACTCTGTTTAGCTCTGTAATTGCTTTGCTCCTTTGTTGATAGGTTAAAGCACAATGTGATTTTCTCCATGTCATAATATTTAAGAGGACGGCTCAATGGTCTACTCCAAGTTGCAACGTGCAGCTGAGACACTGATTTATAACAGACGTAGTGTTTACAATGTCAAGTAAAGTGCGAAGTAAGAACAATTATGTATCTCAAAGTCCATAGTTATAAATAGATCTAAATCATTACTGTCTTCATATCATTTATATCTAAAGGGGTTATCCTAAGTGACCCTGCAAAATTTGGTTGACCTCATACATGAGTATGCCAACGGAAGAAAAAAAAATAAGGAAAACCTATCATGTTCAAAATATATTATTGTCTGATTTTAGAAAAGTGTCATTGTTAAGAACGAATTACTGATTACTTATATATGGAAATAGTTTCAAGAGTAGAAGTGTGTGATTAACACTATCATTTGTGCATTTAGCTCTCTAAGAACTGTGTCTAGAGTGTATTATTTATACTGGTGTGCTATTTGAATGTGAAAAACAAATGGCTTGATCTTGAATTCTTTTTTAATGTTTAATACATCTCTACTATTTCACTCTCAAGGGAAAGATATGAAATGAAATGGTATATTAACTCAAGAGAGACTGCATGGTTTTTAAAAATAAATAAGGATAACAAATTGCCAGTGTTATTCATGTATCACAAAATTCTCTTCCTATTTCTCAATTGAAATTTTTGATAAATTACTAATATTTAAATAAGAACTCTGTTAATTATGAATCCCCACAATTATTTGTGGAGAGAAAAAACACATCTGCTGAATTGATATTGCAATATATTAACACATTTGATTGAAGCAACATGCTCTGATTTTTAAAGGTTTGCTTAATATTTTGGCTGGACTGATACTACATGGGCTTTATCTTGATGGGATCTATATTATATAACACAACAGAATAATAAATGCAGCTGTAGGTGATAAAAAGAAGGAGAAAAAAGACTCCTTATCAATTTCCAGCATTGTTAAGGCAAAAACAACAAAAAATATATGTATTTGGGGGTGAGGTGGTAACAGCTTACCCACCACTATGTTCATTAGTTCCCATTAACAGAGGAAATATAAATTCATTGACTTGATAGATATCTAACATAATAGGGCCATACACTATTACAAGTACTCTTGGTAGTTATAAATAACCTGGAGAAACAAAAACAATAAGAAAAATAGCATGCATTTCAGAAGGAACTAGGAGCAGTGGCTGGTGGGTACCTGGGGAGTCTAACTTTGTGACTATGGCACGCGTAGTGCTTTGTTGTAAAACAGAATTTCACTGGTACTCTGGACTACACCTCACTCTCTTCCCTTTTCTGAAGTGTTTGTAGCTGCTTGGGTGACAGGCAAATACATTACTAGTTATACACAGAAATGTATGGATTATGAAATAATCTGCTAGCTTTCAAAAAATCAAATACAATTTTGTTAAATATTTCTATCTAAAATCAAACTGTGACCAAAAAAAGCATAAGCAACTGAAAAAAATTTTTCCAAGGACTCTTCTTGATAACATTGGTTCTGAAAATTAAAACCTATCCAATACAATGTCAAATATTTAGCAAATTGAAGACTGATGAGATTATGAGCTGAGCTCATGGACCTCTTATATTTTCCCTAAACTTTCATAATTTTTTTGAAGAGTAATTGTTATAATTATTCTTTATAACCCAACTCTAACCATTATAACTATTTTGCCAATTTTGTTCTGCATACGCTTCATGTTTTGTTGGAATACTTTAAAGCACATCCTGTATAAAAACCATTTCAACCACAAATATTCCAGGCTGTATATTAATGAATAATGCTCCAATATTTTTGTAGTAGTATTTTAAAGCTAATTTAAAAAATTGTATTTCACCACAAATCCTTCACTATGTATGCCTAGTAATTACAGCTTATTTAAACCAAATAAAATTAAAAATATAATTTTTTAATATCGTCCAATTACCTGGCCCATTTTCAAATGTCTCTACTTTTTGAATGAGCTTTATTTTTTCAAACAGTTTTTGAATAAGGATATAAATAAAGTTTATATGCTAGCTTGGTCAATTAAGCCTCTAATGTCATTTAGAGGCATCTGGGTGGCCCAGTCGGTTATGTGTTTGACTTGGCCTCAGATCATGATCTCACGTTTGGGGGTTCGAGCCCTATGTCGGGCTCTGTGCTAACTTCTCAGAACGTGGAGCCTCCTTTGGATTCTGTATCTCCCTCTCTCTCTGCCCTTCCCCACCTCTCAAAAATAAATAAACATTTAAAAATTTCTTTAAAAGCCTCTAAAATCATTTAAAATATATAATGACTTTATTTTTTGCCTTGACGTTTATTTATTTTAATAAATAAAATTTTCCCCCTTGATGTTTATTTATTTTAAATCCTAGAGATTTGCCTGGAGAATTTCCCACATTCTAGGTGGTTAATTCTCCTGTATTTACTATAAATTTAGAGTCACATTTAGAAGTTTGACTAGATTCAAGTTCAACTGATACTCTGCACGTTGTATTTTTTCCCATAAGAACATGTATCTAGCTGTTATAATTTTAATGATGTTAAAACATATCAGTAATAAGCTAATAGAAATATGAAAATATGTTTCACTATTTTTGACAGCAAAAGATCAAAAAGAACACATGTCCATCACTGAGGGATTGGTTAAATAAACAAGAGATACTATGCGACTGAATAAAGAAATATAACATGATCCCCAGGATATGATGTTCAATGAAAAAAAAAAAAACCAAACAAACGCATTTGGGAGAACTACAGTGCGGTGTATGTGTGATATATATGTACATGCTATAGTGTTGTATGTGTATAATATGCTATCATTTAAAAATAAAGAAATGTATGTATATATGCCTATGTATTTTATATTTAGTTATGTTAAAATAAGTGTATAAATCATGAAATTTTACGAGTGTAGATGTTTCCTAGAGTGGGAGGGAAGGAATGGAATGGATAGGACAGTGATAGAGACTGGTTCTTACTGTTCATTTTGCACTTTTCTGTTTTGGAGAGGGCTTCTTTCCTTAAGCCTCAAGAACCAACATCTTCCAGCTTCCAACTTTTCTTCTTCAGGTTCCTCACCTCTCTCACTCTTCAAGAATTGAAAAGAGTTGGGGCTTTGTTCTGGATAAGGCTTTGGCTTCAGGGAATATGGTGGCCAGTTTGATCTTCTATCCAAACCACTAAAAGTTTCTCAATTTCAGCAATAAGGGTGTTTTGCTTCCTTATCATTCATGTGTTCACCAGAGTAGCACTGTTAATTTCCTTCAAGACCTTTTCCTCTGCATTCGAAGTTTGGTTACTGTTGGGGGCAAGTGGCGTAGCTTTCAGCCTATCTTGGCTTTCAACATGCCTTCTTCAAAATAGGCTTAATCATTTCTAGGTTCTCTCTGTGATTCTTTCTGTCACTTAAACATTTAGAGGACATTGTACTGTTATTCAGTGGCTTAATTTCAATATTATTATTGTGTCTCAGGGAATTGGGAGATCCAAGGAAAGGGAGAGAGACAGGGGAACAGCCAATTGGTGGAGCAGTCAGAACACAGCCAACGTTTATCCATGGAGCTTGTGATTTGATATGAGTGTGGTTTGTGGTGCACAAAGCAGTTCTAAGACTAACACCAAAGATCACGGATTACAGATCACCATAAAGAAATAACAGTAATGTAAAAGTTTAAACTTTGGGAGAACTAGCAAAATATGACACAGAGATGTGAAGTGAGCAAATACTGTTGGAAAATTGTTGGAGATAGACTTCCTCGATGCTGGGTTGCCTCAAACCTTCAGTGTGCAAAAAACTCAATACCCACGAAGTACAACAAAATGACGTGTCTACAGTCAAATACTCTTGGTTGAATGTTGTTTGAAAAAATTTTTCCCTGTGAGCATTGTGCAACCAACTTATGTATAGTTAGATTTTCTTGTTTTTTGGTTTGTTTTCCAATTTTAGGAATAGTTTTCTACTTTTTTATTTTTAAAAATTATGTGAAATTTATCATAATTTAAATTTTATTTATTTTTATTTTGTTAACATTTATTTTTTATTGAGAGACAGAAAGACACAGAGTGTGAGCAGGGGAGGGGTAGAGAGAAATAGAACCCGAAGCAGGCTCCAGGCTCTGAGCAATCAGCATAGAGCCCGACGCAGGGCTCGAACTCAGAAACTGCAAGATCATGACCTGAGCTGAAGTCAGTCACCCAACCAACTAAGCCACCCAGGCACCCCTCATAATTTTAATTTTAAAACAAAATACTTTTAGAAAAGGTTAGCTTTTAGACCAATTTCCCATCCCTATCCCTCCCTCTTTTTCTCGGTAACCATGCTTACTTGTTTTCCATGCATAGGTATTAATAAAAAAATTGTATTTCAATACAATTTGTGAAGCTAAAGTATACTGGCCAAGAATTCCTCTAGAGTAACTACATAAGAAACGTTAATAACAAAGAATTAGAACTGGAGAACATCAATCCAAACACTGTACCAGCAATAATACAAACTACATTTCCCAAGGTAGCAGGTAAATTAAAACAAGCAATAAACAAGAATGTAACCCCAAGGCATATCTAGTATCTCAACAAGGCATAGAACAATACTGAATCTGAATCTGTGTAGAGACCAAGTAAAATAAAACAAAGAAGGGACCTGAAGATATTATAATGTTACAGATTTTAATAGTACCCTTAAAGTTTCAGAAAAACAATAATTCAGTATATTAAATATTAGTTGTTAATGTAAGAGAAGGAAAAAAAAACTTAATACTGAAGTACAAGATAGTTAAGACATTTTATTGTCCAGAAATCTTTGGAAAATACTGTGTTTTAATCCATCAGGTAGCCAATTATCAAAAATGACAATTTAGTAAAGACTTGGCTGTTGTTTGCTATGCCAGACATTGCTGAATGTTAAAGGGAGAAAATCCTTCTTGATCCTATTCAGGGAGATAATTTCAGTATTATTGTTAAGAATGTTTAACAGGTCAAGAATTTTAAAGGAGAATTAAATAGATTACTATAGAAGAGTCCTCTAAGCTTTTGAATATTATAATTCTAGGTTTCCATTAATTGAACTGTTTAATTGGAAAACCTCGGTTTGAGACCAGTTCTTCACTAGTTAAATGAATTGGAGAATTAAGTCAACTATCTACTTACTTTAACAAACATATATGTTTCCTTGAAAAGTTTACATATTTTAAACTTTTTAATTTTTAAAAAAAATTTTTCAGATTATTTACACAATTACCTAAAATCTTCCATTCCTTTGATGGAAGAAATACAGTAATTTGTCTTGTTTATGATATATCCCACAGGAGAGAAACACTTTTAATATTTTATATTTGGTGAAAACACAGAAAGACTTTGTAATTTGGGTCAGTGAAAGCACATCAACAAATACAAGATTTGTATGAATAAGCACATATTCTGGTTAGGTTTTTCTATTTTTGTTGCTGATCTGGGATCATGAAGGCAACACTTCTCCATATCTTTATGGCCATAGGGCAATTTGTTCCATTAACATTTCTTTCTCTATACCACAAAAGGGTTACACAGATTACTATTACGATTATTGTTGTTATTTCTTGTGCTTAGGCTCTCTAACTTTGAAATAAATGACTTTTAGCCAAAATAACTCTTTAAATTGTTTCTAAACTTTACTGAATGTTGGTTGTATACATTCCTTATATTTATTCTCCTTTTGGCCCTGCCCAGAGTACCCAGATTGTGATTCATGAGTATGGTAGGCTGAGTAGTGGTCCCCAAAGATATCCAGATATCTAACTAATTAGATATCTAATGGATGAAAACTGAAAATATTACATGCTATGGCAAAAGGGACTTTATGAATGTGACTAAATTAAGGATTTTGACATGGGGATATTATCCGTGTGGGTCCCAAATGTTGTCACAAGTGTCCTTACAGGAAGGAGGCAGAAGAAGACAAGAGTATCGGCAGAAGAAAGGAAGGCAATGAAGCAAGGTGGTCTGTGGATGGCCTTGAAAATGGAGGAGGGGACCAAGAGCCAATACAGGAAATGCAACTCTAGAAGTTGAAGGCAGGAGATCAAATTCTCCCAGAACCTCTGGAGGGAGCCCAGGTCTCCTAACGCCTTCATTTTAATGTAATGAAATTGATTTCAGCCTTCCAGCCTTCAGAACTGTTAGGAGGAATAAATGTGTGTTGTTTTATGTCACCAAATTATAAATCCTTTACAGGATTTGTCCTCCTCAAACCGGTATTATCCCTCCATTGGTTAAAACATACCAGAAACTCCTTCTTAAAATGGGCATCATGCATTTTGTCTCAGGTTTATTGGCTTCAGTGGTGTAAAATTGCCTTGTATTCATGACTCATTACGAGCTGAGGTATGGTTACAGGAAACATGGCGACAATTTAGGTCAGAATAGACTTTGTAATCTAAGTAATACATTTTACTCACCAAAGATTGCTGTGTTCCATGTTACACGCTCAGTTTTCATGACACTCAAACTTCTGCATTTTGTGCTAACCCAAATAAAATCAATGTTAATTTGAAAATGAATCTAGAATCAACATGCTCAGAAGAGAAGTTGTCATAATTTCAGTCCATGTCATTCCTCCACCATCTTGATAGTAATTGACCCCTGCACAGAATACTTTGATTACACTTCTTAGGAGCTACCAATCCATTATATTTTAGGTTGTTGGCTCTTTCCCCCTTATGGTGCTCTTATGAGACTTATTCAGTTACTATTTCTATAAAGATATCAAAAACCTTGCAGTTAATATCCCCATCCTGAAACTTGAAGAAACAAAGCAAAGTAGCTCACATGTTCCTAATTAATATTTGGGAATCGAGTTTTAATGAAATAATCCATAATCCCTCCCAGAATGTTTAGTTTTCAAGCCTAAACTATTCCTAACATTCAGAGCTTATATACTCTGAAAAACCAAACCAAAACAAACCAAAACACCAGAGCCACTCTGAGGATAAGCATACTTATCAAAGGAGAAACAAAGAATGTATGCCTGCTAGAAGTATTTTGCAAGTATCTGTTTCAGTGCATCCTGGGACTCTGCACAGAATTGCACAAACCTCAAGCAGCCAGGGTTCTTCAACTGGAGTCTTCAGAATAGACATTTGGAGTCCAGTGAAATCCTTGCAATTGTATACAAAGTTTTCAGGAAAAATATCCAGTGTGCAGGGGAGCCTGGGTGACTCAGTCTGTTGAGGGTCTGACTTCGGCTCCGGTCATGATCTCACAGTCCCTGAGTTCGAGGACTGCATCAGGCTCTGTGCTGACAGCTTGGAGCCTGTTCAGATCTGTCTCCCTGTCTCTCTGCCCTCCTCTGCTCACGCTCTCTCTCTCTCTCTCTTTCTCAAAAATAAATAAACGTAAAAAAATATTAAAAGTATACAATGTGCCTTTATCTGAAAAAAAATTTTTCTCAGATTTGTCAGATTTCCAAAGTAGTGTACAAAATACACTCCCCAAAAGATTAAGTAGCTTTGATAGATAAATATGATGTGTGATATATTCCTAAGTGGATAGTCTATGCTTTTAAAATTAGGGTTTTTGAAGGAGACATTGGAGCTTTCAAGTGGGATATTCATGAGTGGCAGGAGAGTACACTCTAGATGGCAGATACAGTTTGGATATGGATCTGTTTGATCTGGCTAGAACACTGTAGATATTAGTTCTTTTAAAGTATCTCTGGAAAGGCTAACACAGTAGGTGTGTTTATAGCTCTTCAAAAGAACCAGATTGGGAGACCTGGAGATTAATGGTCTTTGTTGTCGGAGGCCAGGTATAAGCTCTGGGAACCTCATAGGCAGTCCTCCACATTACCAGGGGAGTGGATTTATGACCTGACCTAGAGAGGCAACTTCTGTTGAAGAAAGACAGATCCTTCATGTCTATGGGCCACGTTTCTTTAAGAAATGAAATAAAATGTTTTATTGGAGAATAGAATTTTATTTTTTTATTTGAAAACCATTTTTTTTAACATTTATTTATTTTTGAGAGACAGATAGAGACAGAGCATGAGTGGTGGAGGGGCAGAGAGAGTGAGACACAGAATTGGAAGCAGGCTCTAGGTTCTGAGCTGATGTGGGGCTCGAACTCATGGACCCTGAGATCATGAACTGAGCCAAAATCGGTCCCTCAACCGCCTGAGCCACCCAGGTGCCCCAGTGTTTTATTTTTTATTTTTTTTTCCCAACGTTTATTTATTTTTAAGACAGAGAGAGACAGAGCATGAACGGGGGAGGGGCAGAGAGAGAGGGAGACACAGAATCGGAAACAGGTTCCAGGCTCTGAGCCATCAGCCCAGAGCCTGACGCGGGGCTCGAACTCCCGGACCGCGAGATCGTGACCTGGCTGAAGTCGGACGCTTAACCGACTGCGCCACCCAGGCGCCCCAGTGTTTTATTTTTTAATGTGGCTATATTGCAAGTATTAAGCCGAGACGGAAGCAAAACAAAGCTGTTAGATAAACTGATGAAACTGAGTATCATTGGAGATGAAATCTACACATTTTTTAGTTAATAAGACTTACCAAGAGTCTGATCATTTGTGTCTGAATTTAATTTACATAGTTGTTAAGACAGAACTCACCTTTCTTGAGAAAATACGTGTTTATATTCTGGAAGAAGGTTTCAATCCTGTGGGAAACCATTTAAAACGCATTTTAATTCTGAGTAATATCCTTTGTGGTTAGAAATTAAAGCGTTCCAATGTGATCATCTGGACTTAAGTCATAGTTTTGCTTTTTTCTGCTAAAGAAATATTGGTATATATCCTTGCTAATAAAGCTATTGTTTTTTATCCATGTCTCTCAAAATTTAGTATCTACAAGAATCACAAGTGAACCATGTTAAGATGCAAATTCTAATTCAGTGTTTCTTGAGGGGGTCTTGAAATTCTTTGTTTTTAACAGGCTCACAGGAAGAGCCAATATTGCTAGTCTCTGGACCACACATTGAGTACCAAAGCTCTATATGATATGCCTATTATGTTTCTTCAATATGCTATGCAATTAAAACATATCCAATTTCACATAAGAGGCTTATTTTTATAGAGACTGTGCACTCCTGAAACGACATTCAACTAAAAATAAATTTATGAAATAGCTCTATACTGAAAGAAATAGAAGTTTATAACTGAAGTAATACTAAAATACCACGCTCAGAGTAAGAGTTTTAGGTTAGAACCTTTCAAAAATTGATTTTACCTGATGATTCCAGAGCTGGATAAAGTATCTTTGCTTAGTACCATTGTCATAAATGTTTTACTTCCTTTTAGTGGATACTTTTACATGGTTTATGAGATTAGAAAACTGGAAAGTCTTACTGACAATTTCTCTCATTTATTTGAATGGTGAGATAGCTTCTGGCAACAGTTATTTTGGAGAGTGATTTAAAAATACACACACACACACACACACACACACACTGCATTCAAAGTTCAATGTTCATATGTAACACTGAGTAGGATGTACCCAGTTCAAATCTGCAATCAGCACCTATTTAACCTGCTGAGAACTGGCAGTGTGTTGGACCACTGTGTGGTTTGTTTCCTAATGTACAGGAAATTTCTTTTAAAATGGAGGTGCCTGTGTTTTTTGACTTTGGCAGAAAGGACAAAACAGGGGCATAATGAACTATAAATTTTACAGTATTTATGAGTATTTATAGCTCACCGTAAGGTTTTGCTTTCTGTGTTCTTCCTATTTCCTATGAACTTGGCTCCAGCAACAAGTTCAGTATGTTTGACCTTCTGACTGGAACAGCCACATCAGGTCCACATTAGCTGGCAAAATGTATTGTTTTGTGGAGACACTTGCAGCGTGAGGGAAGGTTAGAATGAGTCCTAATAAAACACACCGATGGCACTACTGTTAGGCAGAAGTTTGCATGAATTTTAATTTCAGTTGCATTTTTAAGATAGAATAATGATTGACATTATTAGTAATAATATACATTTTTTTAAAGAAACGCGGCTGCTATAATCTTTCCAGTATGCATTATCACTTGTCCATAGGGGAGCTTTTGAATGTGAAAATCCTTTTGAATGTGAAGGGATAGGTAACTATGCGAGCCTTCCGCCTATTCTTGGGATCATTTACGAATGGCATAGATTGAAATCTCTGGACCTTATTGACTTGTATCAGCGCAGGGTGATGGCCCAAGTTAGCTGTGTTAGGCCTGCTACAAGAAGAGAATATGGTATTGATTGACAATGACGTCTCTGCCACTTGATTGTGGCCTAGTACTTCATGTGAGATGTTTCTCTGCTAGTCTAGCTTACTTTCCTGCACGCCAGCACAGCATGGCCACAGTGGGATAAGAGAGGGAAACCGTGTGTGTGGCCTCCCCAGCAGGAGCAAGTCCTGAAGGCCCACTGGTGGGCAGAGGCCTGCTGAGAAAGGTGTCAGAGAAAGGTCCACTCTGGGGACTGAGGCTGTCACTCAAAGAGCCCCTACTAGGTGGCAGTGCTCAGGGGGAGGAGTGTACATTGGAACAAAATACTCTTATTTTCATTCAATAGAATAAAAAAAAAAGATGTTTACGAGTGTGTTCATCCAGATTAAGTATTTAAAACCTCTTTTCCTCTTTTCGCCATTTTTCCCCTAATCATCTCATTAATTTCCAGTTTGGCTTAAAATATTCAGCAGGCTGGAACTCTACGGCTCATTTATTCTACTTTACTTTATTTACTTTTTCAAAGTAAAATGGATAAAATCAATTAATAAACCTAGGCCCATTTGCTATGATTTCAAGAGCTGCTAAATAATACATCTTCCTCTCTTCACACAAATGCTATCAAGTAATTCGTCTGTGAAAATAAGGTGTACCCCTTCTCAAGATTTGTAAGAAAATGGCAGATTGTTATCATTCTGTGGTTCAAGTTCTGTTGTGCCCAGACCCAAGATATGGGCTAACTAGCTTACAGAGATTCTAGCATATGCTATCAAAGAAACACTTCATCACTGGCCTGTATTGCTTTCTGCAAAACATAAATAATTAAAAAATCAATATTCTAATTCTCTTCCACGTGGGTGTAGTAGGAGCTCTCTAAAAATGATAGATTCCAATGATGTGATTAGGTTTTCAGCTAAATATGTAGAAAGAACGGCAAAACTGCCCTTCAGCCCCAATTTGGAAAGCATTAAGATTAACAATAGCACACCCACACACAATCTCTGAAATATTGTCGAGTAGGTTCAAATGAGTAAAGTTAAGTCCAGTGGGAAGGTAGAGAAGATACAGATTGAAGCTGGAAAGGGCAAAGGAAAAATTTAATTTTGCCCAAGAAAGGGGGGAAAAAAAAGGAATTTGTAAGTGGTCTAGAGAAGATGTGCCCGGGACCAGGTAAACTTCTGACTATAATAATTTGCCAATTCAGGCACAGATTGTTTTCCTAATTATAAAAAGAAAAAAAAAAGAGTAAAACTACCAGAAAAGAGACTTTCAGGACCACAGCTCCATCAGTATGTGAGAGTAAAGAGAATGCACACAGGACTCTCAGGGATACTGACTAGTATAAGTAAGGTCCTCAGACCGATTCCTAGGGCAAAGTCAGTGCTCCATAAACATTAGAAGTGACTGAAATACACACGCGTGCGCACAAACACATACACAACACACGCATGCCATGGTGTGTGCGTGTGTGTGCGTGTGTGTGCACACACCATTTATGGAAGGAATAGAAAAAGAAACAGAGGGCTATGAAATAAACGTGTACAACCTTCCTAAGGCTAGAAATATTTATTTTTTCATTTTTAGTTTTTAATTAAGTACTTCATGCTTACTGTAGAAGAGTAGATAGCTATTTTTGTCATGTGTAGCTGTGTTACAAGTCTACTTCGTAGTATGTGAACTGACAAGGTTGACATTTTTTAGATATATATCTATATCCTTAGACATATATCTTTATCTATATCTTCACTGAGAAATTTGACAGCATAAACACAGCTGCTATAACAAACATCCAGTGAAAGATATTTTAAAGTTTCTCTTAACAATCCGTGTTAATGACCTGATAACGTTTTGTTACGGCTTTCTGAAAATGTGTGAAGTGTTCTGACAGTATGTCAACAAAGCGTCAAATATGGTGCGAGAGAAGCTAGGAATTGGAATCATTGTGTCACCAAGTGTTAAAGCTGGAAGGGACCTTAGACCCCCTTCATGTTGGAAGTGATGGGGCTGCAGCCCAGGGGGATTAAGTGATTTGTTCAAGGTCAAACATGGAGCGAGTAAGGACCAAGAGGTAGAACCAGGGTCCCCTGGCTCCCAGTCCTGTTCCCAGTTAGGTCTGCAATTTTCCCCTAACTATATGAATTGTTTTGTTTTGTATAGAACAAAACACAGATTGCAGAAACGGAAGAGTCCGTGCTTTTTTTGGAATCTCAGTCATTTTAAAGGTCATCTCACCTCTCGTTAGCTCAAGTTTTCAGCTAGCTACCCCCAGTCATTTATTTGAGCATTTAGTCCACATGTAACTCTTGGATATATTAGCTTCCCTGATAATGAGAAACAATAGTTGTGGTTTGAATAAATATAGTCATCTTTCACTTTAAATTTACTTTTCATTGAGGGAGCATATTTTTTTCCTTCCTTTTTTTCCTTTCTTTCTTGCATTCGTGCTTTTTAATAGACATGCGTTTTCTCTTAGCCCCACTAGATCCTGACAGTCAAGTAAGTAGAGATTATTATCACATGTAAGGCACACAAACATCATGCATGGAACATTGGACAGATTACAGAGCACTCCCCTACATGAATTCTTACCATAATTGCAAAATAGTTAGTTGAATGTTCTCAAAAATCCATTTTACAGGTGGGAAAATGGAGTTGAAGAGTTGTGATTTTCCAAAGTAAAGGTTAAAACCAGGTCTTTTATCTTTGAAATATGTTTCCTTTCAATATATATGTATACATAATAGGTCATAGATGTTTTAAATATTTATTTAAATATTAGAGAGAAAGTATGAGCTTGCATGAGCGGGGGAGAGGCAGAAAGAGGGAGACAGAAAATCCCAAGCAGGCACAGTGCTGTGGTGCTGTCAGATGTCAACATGGAGCCCAAGGCGGGGCTCAAACTCAAGAATCATGAGATCACGACCTGAACTGAAATCAAGAGCTGCATGCTTAACCGGCTGAGCCACCCAGGTGCCCCTGGATCATAGATCTTTAATGGATAATTAAGGCAAATGAAACTATTGCAGAGTATACTCTAATATTTTAGAGTAAATATAAAGGATTAAATAAACTTTCTACATACTTCTCAGTGATAAGGGCCAGTATTGTTTAGAAAAGCTAAACTTACACTAGTTTTTTGGTGATTTAAAATCTAATATTGTAAATTATGAACCTAAATTGAAAGATAAAATATATTTTTAAATGTGTATTTATTTATTTTGAGAGAGAGGTTGTGTGTGAGTGGGGGAGGAACAGAGAGAGAGGGAGACAGACAGAATCCTAAGCAGGCTCTGAGATGTCAGGGTAGAGCCCCACTCAGGGCTCCGTCTCAAGAACCTTGAGATTGTGACCTGAACTGAAACAAAGAGTTGGATACTTAACCGATTGAGCCACCCAGGTGTCCCTAGATTTTTCATATTTTAAAATTGATTTCCTAGCTAAATATGTT
The DNA here is from genome assembly GCF_022079265.1 of Lynx rufus. Lineage (NCBI taxonomy): Eukaryota > Metazoa > Chordata > Mammalia > Carnivora > Felidae > Lynx > Lynx rufus. The sequence continues at coordinate 76,259,195 of NW_025814834.1, forward strand.
CATATATTCAGAGAATGTATTTTACCAATAATCCTAAAGTTATCTATGTTTAATTTGGATGATCTACTGTTGGTTCCCATCACTTTCATTCTGTTTTCCTATTTTACCTTTCTTCCTTTGGTTACGTAAAGAATTCACACTTTACGGGGCGCCTGGGTGGCGCAGTCGGTTAAGCGTCCGACTTCAGCCAGGTCACGATCTCGCGGTCCGTGAGTTCGAGCCCCGCGTCGGGCTCTGGGCTGATGGCTCAGAGCCTGGAGCCTGTTTCCGATTCTGTGTCTCCCTCTCTCTCTGCCCCTCGCCCGTTCATGCTCTGTCTCTCTCTGTCCCAAAAATAAATAAACGTTGAAAAGTTTGTATAAAAAAAAAAAAAAAAAAAAAAAAAAAAAAAAAAAAGAATTCACACTTTATACTATAATCTTAAGATAATGGAAATAACCATTCTTGGGCCTTGTAAAGAGTCTTGGATCAAGAGTCACAAGACCTGCATTCTACTCCTGTCTTGTCCAACAGCTTGCAATGTGCCTTTAGTCAACTCACCTACATTTCTGGGTCTTAATCTTAGGAAGTTGTTCAATCAGATGATCAACAAGGCCTCTTGATTGTTTTAAAGGCCTATGATTTATAATGTATCTCTGCATGTTGATTTTATTAAATTAAGATGTTATATTATTATTTGTGTTTCTTAAAGCAGACACATATGAGAAAAGCCTAAATATAAAAGCAGAACAATTCTATAATTATTCTACATAGGTACCTGCATGAAAACACAATCATAATTTCTGGGGCTTCATTAACATGCCAGTGAAGTAACTACCACTTTTAGTGGAAAATAATAAAACAACTGATGCATCTTTAGGATAAATTTGTGTTGAATTTACTGTCGTAAATTTATTTAGTTAAGTAGTTCAAGCAATTCTACTACATCAGTTCAAATGGTGCCCTCATTTGGTTGATATGTGGACACTAAAACTAAAAGATGATATATAAGACAAAACCTTGAGGGCATGAGCAATTTTTCAATCCTCAGAATATGTCAACCCATTTTTAGTTACATGTTTGAACATGTGTGGCATGTTCAATAATACCAAGATTAATCAGCAACTTCATATTTATGTATAGTCTTAAGTACATGTGTAATACTATGGACCCCCAAGAAATAACCATACTCCTCCTACATGTTTTAAGATCCTACACAATATACACTTACTTTAATGTGATTTGAAATGTGTCACAAATTTGTTGTGTTTTGTGTGTGTGTGTGTGTGTGTGTGTGTGTGTGTGTGTGTGTGTTGAGAGAGAGAACATGAGAGCTGGGAAGAGGTGCAGAGGGAGAGAGAAAGAGAGAGAGAGAAAACCTTAAGCAGGTTCCATGCTCAGGGTGGAACCCTATGTGGGGCTCCATCCCATGACCCTGGGATCATGACCTGAGCTGAAATCAAGGGTCGTACCTTTAACTGACAGAGCTTCCCGAGTGCCCCACAGGTTTAAAAGATTAAGGTCAGTAGGGGTACCATGCTTCTGACATCAATAATAGGGAATGATTCCTGATATTTTTCTTTGCTTAAAAGTCTAAAAGTCTCTAGCATAGGGTAAACACGGAGATATATTTAGATTGCCATAAACATTCCTGGAGTAAAATGCCTAATAAGTCCAAATCAGAATGTTCAAAATGTCAGCAGCATTTTTATGTGTACACATCCTCCCAGAACCCGTTGGCATTGCAGAGAGCATGTCAGGAATTCAGGCGATCAGCACCAGCCGGGCAACATTTTATTCGCTTCTGCTTCCGAGGAAGCCTCCAGCCAGTAGGCGCTGAGAAAACCACATATCCACTTTTGTTTAATATGCAGAAATTCACGGTAACTGCTGTAACAAGTGACAAATTGGGTGTCTAAAAACAATAGCGAGTTGTTCTCTCACGGACCTGAGACCACATTAAGGCCCAAATCAAGGTGTTGTAAGGGCACACACCCTCCTCAGTCTCTAGTAGAGATTCTGTTCCTGGACTCCTAGTTTTTGGTACCTGCTTCCTCCTCTTCTGCCCGTTATGTCCTTCTGTATGCCTTTTCTAAGGACATGTGTGATGGCATTTAGGATCCAACCAGATGATCCAAGAGTGTCACCTTATCTCAAGATCCTTAACTTGATCTCATCTGCAAGAAGTTACCATATAAGGCAACAGTCAAAGGTCTCAGGAATTAGAAGAGAGATGTATTCTGGGGAGCTGTTATCAGCCTACCACATCTATCCTTCATTCACTCAACAATGTGTAGCTAGTGTTCAATGAATACTTAGTTCAGTGAATACTTAATCTGTGCACCAGATAAAAAGAATCCCTGTCACTGATGAGCTCTGTACCTGTAATCCAAGTACAGAAAATTCACACAAAGGTGCAACATTTTAAGAATACTGGAAAGAAGATGAGAGACAAGAGGTGAGGCACAGTTACTATTTAAGACCAAGAAAATGCACTTAAACTAACTGAAATGTATTATTTAATATTTACATTTAATGCAAATATAGAGCGACAATTCAAGTAGATCAAGTTTTCAACATCCAAATTTTAAATTGATACATTTATTTTATAATGCTCTGCGGTGGCTTTTGTACTTGATATCTTCTATGCTTAGAAATGCCTTTCTTTTGGGGTGCCTAGGTGGCTGAGTTGGTTGACTTCGGCTCAGATCGTGATCTCACAGTTCATGAGTTCGAGCCCCGCATCGGGTTCTGTGCTGACAGCTCAGAGCCTGGAGCCTGCTTTGGATTCTGTGTCTCCCTCTCTTTCTGTCCCTCCCCCACTTGCGTTCTGTCTCTGCCTCTCTTTCTCTCAAAAAATTAATAAACATTTAAAAAATTACAAATGCCTTTCATTTTAGGTCTCTATTTTTTCTTGTCTTTTATGTCTCAGCTCAAATACAACAACAGCAAACAGGAGACTATATCACATAACCTTGATAAACTTTATTTTATTTTATTTATTTGAGATAAAGAGAGAGAGAGAGAAAGAGAGAGAGAGAGAGCATGATGGAGGTGGGGTAGAGAGAGAGAGGGAGAGAGAGAATCCCAAGGAGGCCCCATGCTGCCACAGCAGAGCCCCACGTGGAGCTTGATCACATGAACCATGAGCTGAAATCAAGAGTTGAACTGAGCCATCCAGGTGCCCCAACCTTGATAAAATTTAAATAGCTGTAATCACTTCTGGAGATCTTAATTATTTGTTACTTGTTTGACTATTTTGCCAATCTCTTCACAGGTCTTCAGCTTTATAAAAGTTGAGATCTTTTCTATCAAATCTCAGCCCCCAGAACTTCATGTACCTGGCATAACAGGTTTCAATGAGTATTGCTCAGTAAATTAGAGAACGCTTAAAGCTTTTGTTCAGATGTCAATCTCTCCAGAAAGCTGTCCCTGCTCAGGAGACATTCCCTCCTCCTCTGTGCTCACATTTTACAGATCTTGTGCATTAAGTATTACATTCATCAAGCTGCATCATATTAATTTATTCATATATCTGTCTTCTAAGAATATTGTAAGTTCCATGAAGGCAAGGATTTTATCTTAGCCCTCTTCATATCTATAAATTAGAACCCATGCTAGTTTTGGTGCATAAAGTCAACCAGTGAATATTCTTCCAATGAATTACTCTTTGAAAACTCCCAAACTCTTGGGGCACCTGGGTGGCCCAATTGGTTGAGTGACTTCATCTCAGGTCATGATCTCACAGTTTGTGGGTTCGAGCCCCACGTGGGGCTCTGTGCTGACAGCTCAGAGCCTAGAGCCTACCTTGGATTCTGTGTCTCCCTCTCTCTCTGCCCCTCCCCTGCTTGAGCTCTGTCTCTCAAAAATGAATAAATGTTAAAAACAAACAAACAAACAAACAAACAAAACTCTCATAAAAACAGTTTGTTAAATCCACTTGTGATAGTTTTGGGTGTCAAGAGGACTAAGCTATAGAACCCTATTATTTAATCAAATACTAATCTCCATGTAGTTGTGAAGCAATCAGTTGACTTTCCAGAAAGAATATTGTCTTCTGTAATGTGGACAGCTCTCATCCTAATAGCTAGAAGTTTTGAAAGGAAAATCTGACATTACTCAGAGAAGAAATTCTGCTTTAGGTTAGTAGCACTAACTTCTGCCTGAGTTTTCAACCTGTTGGCTTTCCCACCAGGACCCCCACTTCCTGGGAACTCTAACTGAATATACTGTCCATCTTTCCATCTAGGCCTACTTTAGGGCAGTGGTGAGAATGTAACCGTATCTCACTGAAGTAGCCTTGAAGCAACTTGGTAGGCTTTAGAAGCAATGGCAGCAGAAAATTAAAACAGACAGTAAAATGTTCACAAAGGAAATGAAAATAAATTTACTCTGAAAAATTGAACAAAAAGAAGATAAAAACAGAGAGGGAGGCAAAACATAAGAGACTCTTAAATATAGAGAACAGACTCAGGGTTGCTGGAGGAGTGGTGAGTGGGAGGATGGGTTAAATGGGTGACAGGCATGAAAGAGGGCTCTTGTTGGGATGAGCACTGGGTGTCATAGGTAAGAGATGAATCACTGGGTTCTACTCCTGAAGCCAAGACTACACTGTATGTTAACTAACTTGAGTTTAAATTTAAAAAGATTGAACAAAGAGCTAAATAACAATACAGAACAGTGAGGTTCTGAAAAGATTATATACTAACAATAAAACATTCAACTATGTTCAATAACATTTACTTTTGAGATGAGGATAGTACAAATTAGGACTTTGGGGGAAGATTTATAGGAACTTGAAATAGGGACTTGAAAAATAATACCGACTTCTGTGTGGTATACCATGAGAAAAGAAGGATATCTTTATAGTTATTTGAAATACTTCCTAATAGTCTACAATTTTCTCAGCAAGTAGAGTTAGAAAAACCTTCTTCTACCCCTTTTCTCTCCCATTTGGCCTGTCACTTTTGCCCTGGAAAGGAGGCAGTGTCCATTAGAAACAGCTCCTTTGAGATTTTCTCTACTATTGATTGAACAGTGAAACTCTGTGATGAGGCTGCATTTCAATTCCCAGCCATTGGCCTCCTCTTGAGGCCGGAAGTCAAGATGGCTTCCCTTTTCCCAACCCACTCCCTCCTAAAGGACCTCTTCCTAATCAAAAACAAATGCAATATTCTACTACACTGGATATAACTAGGTAAAAATATGGCTATGGTTACAGAATTTTAAAAGATATACAAAGAAGCACACTTCATGTGTTTTGGTATTGATATTGTAAAATGTATTTTCTTTATTTCCTGTGTTGTTTTCTATGTTTTGTGCAATAAAATAAGAGCACAAGTAGCAAATTATGGCTACTGACATCTCTCCTGAGATTTTGATATACTAATTAAAATCGATTAGGGGCGCCTGAGTGGCTTGGTTGGTTAAGCATCCGACTCTTGATTTCAGCTCAGGTCATGATCTCGCGGTTCGTGAGATGGAGTCCTGAGTCAGGCTCTTCTGTGCTGATGGCACGGAGCCTGCTCAGGATTCTCTCTCTCTGCCTCTCCCCAGCTCACATTCTCCCCCCTCCCTCCTCTCTCAAAATAAATATGTAATTTAAAAAAATGATTCAAATGGGCTGGGTTTGATCAAAGTTGACTTTCTGGATGAAGACAAAAACTATCAAGAATCAGATGAACGTCTCCTGATTGTCAGGGAGTTAGACTCACAAAAGGCCCTTTCTTTTTGGGGAAGAACTTCAAGGTGGCCTGGGAAAACCTTGGTACAGTTGATGTCAGGGAATACAAGTAAAGAATGTAGGCTGCTGGCTTGGAGTCTGACTCGATCTTTTTAGTTTCCACATTTTCAAAACCTGTTATGTCCTTCTATCAATGACCCCACCCTGACTTTCTAATTTCTACGAGGAGCTCCACATCTCTCCAGTGTTATGTTCAAGCCATCTTTTACTTTACTTCTCAGTTGCTCCTTCCACCCCAAATTCTTTCTGTTCACCATTTTTTTCTAGTTTTGTTATGTATCATCTTTTTGGCATTTTGTTTTATTCCATTACAATCAACCTAATTCATTTTCACACTCTTGCAGTAGTCTTTTCACCAGACACCCTGACATGTAATCTCTCACTCCTCCAGCCTACATGCATTCACAGTAACCAGATTACTCTTTGTAAAACATAACTATCAGGCTTCTCTTTGATTTGAACAATTCAGTGTGTCTGTGGATGGCAGGCCAGATAGTCAGGATTCTTTCATTAGGCATACAGGTTCTTCCAACAAGAGCCCTACCTGCCTTCTTTCATCCTCTGCTTTCCATCGTAGCCAAATTAATCTCCTCTCTTCAAAGATAACCCAGGGTATGTCTCAGCTATACCTTTGATTATAGCCAATGTGAATTCTACCTAAATGCTTTGTCTCCTTCAAAAGTACAGCCAGAGATATCCTGTCCAAGAAATTATGGTCAAATTCCAACACAAAGCCACCTCTTTCACCTCTTTACCTGGGATGCATCTTTCTGGAGATACCGCATAATGCAGTAAAAAGAATCTTCTAGATAAAGGTTAGATGCCCACTCTTCCATACACCATCTGTTGGAGTGTGGACAAATGACTTCACTCTGCTTCTGTTTTCTCATCCACAGAATGGGGGCTAAAATGTTCATCTTAGTTGAGTTATTTATTTCAATATGTTTATTGTTATTTACTCCTTCTCTTCCTGTGCTGTCACATAAGCGTAAGAAGATAGAAATACTGCCTATTTTGTTAGTTAATGTTTCCCGCCAATACCCAGCCTGATCTCGGGCACAGAGTAGGAAATCCACACTGTCGGTTAAAGGAATAGATGGTTAGCATCTATTAGGAGCTTCACAAGTTTTAATCACCCCGATCCTCCTGCTCATTGTTAGTCATAAAGCATCTTTTTAATACTGCTTGGCATTGCTATTTACTTTTACAAATGAAGTCAGGATTATATTATTTCTCCTTTATACATACTTACTAACCACTTGGTGATTGGTCCTGGTCAAAAATGTACCATAGCTAAAACTATACTGGATTACATGAGGTTGATTAGATGAGGAAATGAGAGTCTGAGAATAGAATCAAAGCTGATCCAGTGAACTGTTTTCCCTAGAGACAACACATTCACTTCTTATTGCAAGTAATCCAACCAGAGATTATCATCTGCCTCTAGGCTCTTCATGCCTCACATACTTACATTTTTAGCAGAATTTTTAATTATGTTCTATTCCCCCTCAAAGCCCATAAAATAATAATATGTCACATTTTAACAGAGCCTCAGAGAAAAATGACTTCTGAGTAACACATGAGACTTTTAAAAAGTCAAATTTGGAGGCACGTATGCATGTGAGAAAGAATGATGCTATCAGTAGGAGTCTACGGTGAGGTTCCAATTGTGCTATAAGAACATGAATTCTGAACAGCTAACTCCTCCTTCAACCCAACGCATCTCCACAGGATAATTCAACCAACCCATCGGTCAGTCATACAAAAATATGTCTCTTGGGGGAATATGGTCTCATCGTCCTCAATCAGTTAAACCATATCTTGAGAGAGTTTATTCTATTCAATCTTTCTTATGCAACGTTTGGTAAAGAAGAAATCAGAGAAAGCATGGCCAGTGCTGCGTAGTGGAATTTGACCACTTCTGCATCAAGAAGTTCTGCATCAAGAAGTTCACCAGATATTTACCACCCCTTCTGACTCTCTTAGTTAAAACAGGGTACTAATTAACTCATCCCAAATGCACAGACTGAACTACTGAGGTTCAAAAAGGTTAACCAACTTTTTCAAAGCCCGGCTTCATAACCTGGAGGTCTTTAAAAGGCTTATGAAAAAGCAGAAACTTGAACAAGTAGAATCAATGATTGGTTTTAAATAATGGTTTTGTACATCTTCTTACCAATACTGTAAAATCATCTGTGTTGCTACGAATTAAAGTACAATCTTTCAGATTCCTCCACTGATTGTCCCTCTCCAAATGCAGACATGCATACAGTAAAGGAAGAAGAAAAGAAAACAAATACTTGATTGGTAATCACGGTGATACCCTCCTACCTACATACTTACTTGATAATTTTGCCTGAATAAATTTTGAATAGTTCAGGAAAAGAAAGATGTATTCTACTAGCAGTAATTTTACATATAAATCTCCGGTAAGATAGTCTTGAATTCTGAATAATATCTGTTGTTCCTTTTGTACAAAAAGGAAAAATTAAAAGTATATTTTGCTTTTAAATCACAAAATTATGGTTTTGAAATTCAAGCACCTATAGTTTTTATTTTCCCCCTCTATTATTTTTTGTAGCTCTTACATAAATATAGATTCAGAATATTGTGATTGAAATTCCTGGAGGGGAGTTTTGTGAAACTTAACAGCAAAATGTGGTTGACACTCGTTCTGTGTTGCCCTAGGGCTATAGTTTTGATCATTGTCTGAGTGGATTCATTCCTGTCAGCACAATAAATTTTATACTCTTGTCATAGGTAAATTTTATAATCCTTTGCCTTTTTCTTTTTTTTTTTTTTTGCCTTTTTCAAGAACAAATGAAGTAAGAATGAAGTTAGTTATAATATAACATTTCAACTAAGATTAAAGAAAATAGTAGTATCAGATATAACACGTGGACCCAAATCAGTCCCCTTTCAATTCTGATTGCCTGATTAAATTTATTGTAAAGCTAATATAAATGTAAATGCACGCACATTTATACACTTAATCATTTTTAACATCAAACTCATCATGTAAACAGAAAATAGGAACTAATGAGCTAGGCATTTATCAAGGCCTCTGCAAGAATGCAGCGGCTACTTTGTTACTAAATCATGTAAGCAGTGCAGTCCATTATATGTCATCCTTCAGTTTTAAAACATTTTTAAGTCTCTACTCCCCTTTGCGCAGGTATTAGACACCAGTGACAGTTGCTTTGAATTTTTTAAAAAAGTACATTGTGATCATAGGTTCCCAAGAAGGTTAAATATAAATTAGTCATAAAGCCAATGAAACAGACAGGAAATGATTAGGCTGTATGATTATTTCTAAATTTATAGTGTTTTTAGCACTACGAGTGTTTAATTAAGGAGAAAAGGGAGCCGGTTTTATTTTACATGATTATTTAAGACCTCAAAAATTAATGTTCTCCTTGCTCTGTGATGCTGCAGTTCTAAAGCAATGTTGAAGACAACAAAGTCCCATTTGATAGTCTAGCCTTTCAGCGAATAGCTCTTCTTCCTGCCTTTGATGTAGGAATGGTTTATTTAATCAATTATTAATCAAAGTTATGGCATTCTTCTTATATATTTAGGTAAAACTAAAAGATGACTTTCCTGAGCCTTATTGCTTAAATAAAAGTTTAAATAGACTGAAAACACTTGACTTTGACATGGCAACCATGGTAGTGATTTCAGTTTCAGAGACCCACTGGTCTCAACTGGGTGCTTAGATGAAAAGAGGTGTGTGTGTGTGTGTGTGTGTGTGTGTGTGTGTGTGTGTTCATTGCAATTTTCTAGAAGGAGATGATGAGCATGGGCCAAAGTATGCAGAACACTTTTGATAACCTTTCTTCTGATAACAAAAGCCGGTACAGATAATTTGATTAGTGTTTTCTTTGCACAGGTGTTAAAGTTGACAGGAAACAGCTGAAAGACACAGCATTGTGGTGCAAGCCGGGCAGCTGGACACTTTGTGCATGGAGAATCTTGAGCAGTTGGTAACATTTGGCAGCTTAACATAGAAAAAAAAAATGACTGCTAGCAAAGTCTCAACTGCTGCTAATTAGCAGCAATGAACTGTGGGTAGGACGGTGCATTTTAATGTGAGAAGATTTTTACAGTAACCACCACACTAAGGGGGGGCGGGGAGGATAGAAAGAAATGCTCCCTAGCTGACCCTGGTGGCAATCCAAGCTGCATATTGCAATAATCCTGTAAATTACTATGCTTTCTTATACAGTAACTTGGAGTTAATTAGTAATTTAACATTCTTCTACACTATTAAATGTCTTTCTTGCATTATATTATGTTGTTTCATGGGCTTACCTTAACACTAATGGGGTTTTGTTATATTTTCTCAAAACAGTAACAGTAAAATAAAACTGAGCTAGAAAATTAATTAGTTATCTTTTACCTGTGATTTACCTGTTATTAACAATTAAGTGGTGGTACACACTTTTAAAGTAGTTTGGGAGGTTACGCGGAGATGAATATACTTCCAGAGTATATTACAGAGGAAAAGGGAATAAAAATGAGTAGTGTAAAAGCTTCAAGAGACTATGCTGTAGATGCAGAAAGCAATGCAAACATTTCTCATATTTCTATTCCAATAGGGAGGGGTGATGACTTGTGGCTGGAGGAAGGCAAGGAACGATAGAGGTAGACGAGAAAAGCTTATTGAACTCTATTTGCTAATTTTTTAAGAGAATCTTTGAAGAGAAAAAATCCATACCATTCATGTGTTTATGTCATAAAATGTTAATGTGCTAGAGTAAAGCAGTGGAGTTTACCATATAGCCATAGAGAAAAGAAAAAAAATGCACATTTTTGTAGCTCCGTGGTTTGTAAATGCCAGAGCATTTTGTAGGATTCTGTATCTGGGGAAACTGATACTCAAAAATTTAAATAATATAAATTAATGCATGCAATGTTAACTTTCAAGCAGAAAACTCTGAGATGAGGAACTGCAGTGAATGAAATCATTCTGGTTACTGGAACAGAATAAAGAGATTTAACTTATTAGTAATTAAAAAATTCTTCAAGCAGCCACCTCTTTCTTCTGCAAAACTGACTTCCCTATTGAATGAAGCAGACAAATAAAATAGTATCACGCACATGCACTTTAAAACTGTTTTATCCACTCGAAATTGAAACTCTACTGCCTTCTGGACATTAAAGATAAAGAAGTGTTTCTCCTTGGCATCTCGATGATCAGTGTGAATTGGAAGGGGGAACAATTTAGTAAAAGCAGGGCTTCAGAAGGAAAAAAAAAAAACTACGGATGTGTACGTGGAAAGGAATGAATTCAGTACAAAACATTTCCAAAAGATTTCGTCTCTTGGGGCTCCCTCTAAAAGAGTGTCTGCTACCATTTAAAACCCCTTCCTTTGCAGCTGGATTTGAACATTCCATAAAAAATTCATCCGCGCTTTAAGAGATTTCTGCTTTTCTGTCCTCTCTATTGTTAGACAAATTGAAGTGTGCACTCGGAAGGAGAGTGGCAGTGAACTGCGAATTTATTTACTCATTCGATTCTAATATTGAGAGAATCTACTCGCTCCGTTCAAAGGGTAGAGCAACAATGCAAGTGACATCAGGTCACCCAGCACTTCATAGCTACCTGTGAGATAGAATTGTTCTCCTAGCAGATAGGAAGTGACTGAAACCTCTTTTTCTCATCAATGTCTATTATGATTGATGGCTCTATGGTCACATTGAATATGCCCTTTTTAAATAATTCACAATGTCATCACCATAGTACTAGTTTATAACTAGCCTGTTATTTTTACCTTTGTTCATTCACTATCAGAAGGTTAGATAAATTAAGTACTGTGTGGATTTTGGTAGCATTATAACCAACCAAAGTACAGTGTTTATAGCCCAACAACAAAGCATCAGTTTTATTTTTTTTACGACACTCTGAATGTCTCCCTCTCAACAAATCCTAAAAGGAAATTCTAATAAAGCAGAAGCACTTGTAACATACTTTACCCTGAAACCACACTTCGGTATTAAGTCATCATAAGACTTTCAATATAAAAAGAGTCATGCTGCATTGACACAGATGAAATGTTACCTAAATTCTATACTCATAGATAAAATATTTATCTAATGACTCCATAATAATGAAATTTACAACTTACTTTCAAATACCTACCGCATGAATTGTTAAACCAGAATCTGTACAAGAGTAGCAAAAGCATATATTTTAAAATACAATGCTTAATACTGGGAGTGTGCTATGTGAGAAATAACATTTCGACCCTGATTAGAAATCAGTTTGATTAATTCTTGACATGTGGATGGTGATCTTCCAAAGTCCTTAATTTTAGAAGATACATTTAAAATTATTATTTAGCAGCTTTTATGGATGGGGCAACTCTAACAGTCACTAAAATGAATAATCATGTCTCTTTTGTAACTTAACTTTTAAAAATTGCTTTACACGCTAATCATTGATGTCTCAGTTGTGCAAATTCAAAATATCAGATTTTATATTGTGTTTAACAACCAGAGTTTCCTTATATTTTTAACATTGTGATCAATAGTAATTCAAAATATTTTATTTATGCCAGTTTTCTCACAGAGTACGAATGATTCAAACCTAAGGTAAGAACATTTATTTTCATAAAACTTGGGTTTCTTGTACATATTCAATGCGTAATAAAATGTGTAACTTTTAGAGAGATATTGATTGTGTGCTTAATAGGAGTGTATCTTTATAAAAATTAACTTTGAGGTTTTTATTTTCAGTATCTTAATTTTGAATTCTTACTATTCGTTGATTTTACTATTGAATTCTGTTTCTTAAGCTATTGATACAGGTGGAATGAAAGAATATAAAACTTGTCTGGACTTAAAGTATGTGATCAAAGTCTCAATATGCTGCCATAATGAAATGAAGCCAAATTGATAGCTAAGAATTGCCATGTGATCAAGCATGCTATAATTAAAAGTACAGAGCATCCATGCGTTTATTCACCTGATAAATATTTATTGGCCACCAGGAAATGGAGAGATCTGGCTCTTATTCGCACTAAGCTTACATTCTATCAGACAACGAACATGTTTCAAAAAATAAATAAAGCATTCCCAGTGATAAATGCTTTGGAGAAAATAAAGTGAGATAATGTGCAAGAGAGAGTGACTGGGGAAAACAGATCTGATGGGCCTCGTTTAGACTAGATGGTCAAGGAAAACCTTTTTGTGTGAGTGATATGGTGTGGAGATATATAATGAGCAGGCACCAGTCATTCAAAGATAGGGGGCCGGATTATTCTAGATCATTAATTCCCAGTTCCTGCTATGGAAAGCAAAAACAAAAACAAAAACAAAACAGGGATTCCGAAACGATCAGAGTGATGAGGAGAAGGCAGAAATGAAGGCAGGGAGACAGGCAGCAGCTGGGCCACATGCAGCATTTACCAAGAAGATGTTTGGATGTTATGTAGCGGGAAGCATTGGAAGATGTGAAGCTGGAGAATGACATGTTTTGGTTATGGCTCACAAAAAATTCCGGGCTGTAGAGTTGGGGAAATATTTGAAGCCTTGCTATCATTTCCATCTCTATGCTACTTAAGTTCTAGAAGCCTCGGTTGCTTTGCCTGTTTGTTTGTTTTTTTTTTTTTTTTAATGTTTATTTGTTTATTTTTGAGAGAGAGAGAGACAGAGAATACACACAAGCACCGCAAGGGCAGAGAGAAGGAGAGACAGAATCCCAAGCAGGCTCCACACCATTAGCACAGAGCCAGATGCAGGGCTCGAACTCACAGACTGGGAGATCATGACCTGAGCCAAGATCAAGAATTGGATGCCTAGCCAACCGAGCCACCCAGGCTCCCCAAGCCTCAGTTGCTTTGACTCCAGTATAGAGATAGGTCCAATGACAAAGATCAGTAAGAAAGTGACTAACACAGTGCTTGGCAACTTGTAAAGGCTCAATTAATGTGACATCTTTTCTTTACCCTTCCTTTAGAATGTAAAGTTTCAAAATCACTAAACTTATCATTATTGATGCTTATTAATTCTTATTTTTATGTTAAGTCCATTTGTCTTTGTGAACAAAATGAAATTATAAAAATGATCAAAGAGAGCTAGTTGTTGCATAGGAGATGCCACTTAAGTAACTAGAGGTATTAGTAAAATAATTACATTTATTCAGACTTTAGAAGGTACCAGACACTATTCTAAGCTTTTCACATATATTAGATGATCTAATTTTATAACAGAGCTATTAATTAATACTGTTATTCTCCCATGTTGCAGATGTAGAAAGAGAGGGCCAGAAAGATTGCAAGATTCCAGAATGAGTTAATATGGTTAACATATACTATTCATATTTATATTATAATATAAATACATATATTATTCATATATTATATTCATAAATATAATATTATTCATATTTATAGGTTGATACATACATAAAATTAAGATTCAATTGACTATTAGTATCATCATTTTATAAACTAAGTGGCATAAGCCACTTGAAATATGTATTAAAGATAATAAAATAGAAGATTGCTTATTTGAAAAGAGAATATTTTTTGTCAGTTTTGGACTCAGACCTTCCCTTTGAAAAAGCAGTTTTATTTAAAAATGACTCAAAAAAGTTTAATAAATAACCTATAGATTTTTATTATCTATATCAGTTTCTTTGCTAACCTGGACCTAAATATAACCTCAAAGAACATGTGAAAAAAATATAAATTTAAAATGAAAAATATTTAATTAAGGAAAACTCTCCTTACACTGAAATGTGTATTTAGATTCATTTTAGGGTTACAAAATGAAAATTGGTGCTTTAAATATACTTCATAATCTATCATCACTATCAAACAAATAAACAAACAAAAAATCCTCTAGCCCCAGAATGGTAGTGGAAAAATTTCTAACATTAAGATTCAACTGTAATTTTTATTTCATAAAACTTTAAAGAAGAGCTTACTTACTTCATGTGTATGGCAATGTAATGAATGGAAAAGACATGGGGCAACTCAAGAGGAAGCTAAGAAATCAGATTTAACAAAGAAGGGATAAGATTTGAGAACTGTAGAGGCTTAAAAATCACCTTAGATTTGACTTAAGATGGAAGAAAAAGTGCAAGGGAAAGACTTCAGTAATAGCGGAGGCATGATTTCACTTAGCTAACAAATTATATTTTGTGAAAATAACTCTTTAAAAGGGGATTTTCTCAGGGCGCCCGGGTGGCTCAGTGGGTTAAGCATCTGACTTCAGCTTTGTGAGTTTGAGTCTCGCATTGGGCTCTGTGCTGACAGCTCAAAGCCTGGAGCCTGCTTCAGATTCTGTGTCTCCCTTTCTTTCTGTCCCTCCCCGTTCATGTACTGTCTCTCTCAAAAATAAAATAAACATCAATAATAATAATAATAATAATAATAAATAAAAAGAGATTATCTACAGCTATCCTATTTACAATTTCAATGTCTTTCTATACAAATAGCCACCCTTTATTAAGCCATTTTTTGCAGGTTTTGTCTCACTTTAAAACATTCATTCATTAAAGAATCATCATAATAACTTTATTGAATGTCAACTGTATTCAATGTTATCTACTCGACAGCCTGAGATATAAAAGACAAGAGTAAATAATGCCCAGTCACAAGGTGTTCATTTGGGAGATTTAGGTGAAATAATACAATTGGATCAGAATTTCTACCAATATGGACTGGGCTTGAGCATGTCGAGCTTGACAATTCACATGGTGATGTCATTTCACTTCAGTGAGACTGAAGTTATATTTGCTATTTTTCAGGAAAGATGCAGGGATAATTTTTATGGAAACATTTAGTCTTCTCAGTAACTTCTTCCATGAGTGAATATTGTGTCCTAAATCCATGAAGACTTCACATTCTAAGATGACTGATCAGTTAATCGCTGAGGAAGTATCATTAGTCTCTGCTCAGCAGTGAGAAAATAACACCAACCCCTTCTACCTTAGGAAAAAAGCTCTTTGATAGTTCCCATAGGGTCAAACTTGATAAGTGATAAAAGAAAAAGAAAATGCATCCAGGCAAACATACATGCAAACAATCCCAAGAAACAAACTATAAATATCCTAGTACATAGAAATTTAAATCAGGAAACTTAGGGTAAATATACGGAGTAATGGCAATCTGACCAATGGCCATCATAATTTGAAGGCATGAAGGTAGTAATAGTTGGCACAATGAAAACAGATTCTTCGAAGGCAAGTCTTATGAAAGTGAACAACAAAGTTCTAAGGATAGAGCTTGTAGAATGAGAAGTGTAATGAAGAATGAAACCAAAAAAAAAAAAAAAGAAAGAAAAGGAGAAGAAGAGGTGGGAGAATAAGGAATATCAAGATCCCTGGGAACATAGTATCATTAAAAGGAAGGAGAAAATATTTTTCATTTCTCCCTATTTTCCTTTAAAAAAATAAGTATGCACATTGGCCAAGAATACTTGGGAACAGCTTCAGAAGAATTATTTCTTGGGGCACCTGGGAGGCTCAGTTGGTTGAGCGATCGACTTCCAATCAGATCATGATCTCCCAGTTTGTGGGTTCGAGCCCTGAGTCAGGCTCTGTGCTGACAGCTCAGAGCCTGGAGCCTGCTTCAGATTCTGTGTCTCCCTCTCTCTCTGCCCCTCCCCCACTTGTGCTCTGTCTCTCTCTGACTCTCAAAAATAAATAAATGTAATAATTTTTTTAAAGAAGAAATATTTCTTTTGGAGAGGGACAGAGACACCAGGTTATGGAGAGGTATGGGGAAATATGAAGTTGGTATCACTTATTTTAAAAGTTTGATAACTATTTTTTATGATCATGATGGCAAAAATGAAATCAAAAGCTTTTTGTTAATTTTAAAGATATTAGAATTTATAAAATTAATAATTTGGTCATTCTACCTGATATTTTGAAATAAGCTTCTCACATGTGTTTATTAACACATTGTGTTGATCTTCCCTTACACGATTATACTCTATTAGATACTATAGAATTATCTGTTACCAAAACATTTCAGGAAAATGTGAGAGGAATCATCAGAAATGAATGTCACTAGTCTTGACATATGAAAATGTGTCACTTCTGAGAAGGTTCACAGCCAGTTCCAGCCAGTTACCAAATCAGGCCACAAATGTAGATTTGAACTCCAAAAATAGTATCAAAAAATTACTTGATATGTAAAATGACTAAAATGTTGGCAATGTGAGTAATACCCTGCTATCTACGTTACAACAAAGCTATGTATAACCAGGGTTCTATTAGAGTAAAAAAAAATAAGTTTATGGTTTGGAGCCCAGTCAGTCTGGGAACAAAATATCAAAGCCATGAGCTCACTGCAGTAAGCAAATTTTTTTTTTTCTAAAACAGAAGACAACTGTCATTTTGTCATTTCAAACATCTCTTAAGTGTAGCATGCATAGCATAGCATAGTGTAGGGTACTATAATATCATATACGATCACATTTTATTGTGAGGACATTGGAAGGAGGACATTCTTCTTTATTGAAGAAATCATCTTTCTAAATCCTCATTTATCACACATTTTTTTCTCGGAATATAATAAATAAATAAACTCCCTGCCCACATAAAGTTTATACTATGGTTTTCAAAGATGAAGAAATCAAAGAGTTTAAGTGACTTTTCTAACCCTTTTAACATCTCAAGTTCTCTCAGATAAAAATGAGAAATTAGAACAAGAATTTGAGTCACTGACTCTCAATTTACTAATATTTCTAGTACACTGGTCCTGGGAGTCAGAAGAATTATTCCAATTTACTATTTATTGACAAATACTTTAGAATTGACATTTGTATATGACACATTCATTAGTTTACATCCTTAAAAATTTGTTTAAAACAATATTATTTATGTGGGGTTTTTTTGTCCTTTAATAGGAATGCAGTTCTCAGATACTAACAACATGTTTTTATTTTTCATATGAAGAAGGTAAGAGTCATGGACTTAGAAGATAACTTCTTAGTCTAACGATGCCCCTTAACCAACGAAACAAAGGTATTATTCCTGTTTTGAGGTTGTATGCAGAGTAATTGAACTAAGCTGGTCTGTGACAGCTTTTCATGTAAAACATCTAATTCAAATTAAAAAAAAATGCTCATTACTGTAATACAAATTTCACCAATCTCACCACCTTTGTGAGCAAGTGAGGTGGCATTAAAATTAGTATTCAAATTTTGTAAGTTATTTGTTCATATTATCTGAGTTTGGATCTTCGGGTCCCTATAAAATACTTCTGTCCAAAGCATTTCCAAGTTTCACCAATGTTTCTCTCATTTACCCTGCTACAGTCTCGCTATGACTATCTCAAGCCTAACCTGCTATGCAGCATCTTGTCTGATGCCCAAGCATGTCAATTTCCTGCTGCTAGTTGCCTCCACTCTAGTAATCACCAATTAACCATCAATATAACCATCTTTATAAGACCTTGACTTTATCCAACCTTCCCGACCGAGTGCCACGTTCATTCCTACTGTTTCTCTAAGAATAGTAATTCACGTTTGGTGGCTATACAGTTCTTCCACAATGCCAAAAGTGATTTGGCGATGGTTGCCAAGAGGTATACTCTCTTACTTGTTAATATTCTTTGAGGGCTGTCTAAAATGGTACTTATCAGACTCCAATGTTACAGAGAAACAACTCTTAATATTCTTACAGCACTCTATCATGTATCTGGTCATATCTTAATGAAGTAATACTTATACTATAGAATTGTTTCTTCCTCTTTATATCTAGATAAATAGGACAAACTTATACTTAGCTCCTTACCACTGGTCAATGGACTCAAAACTCAAATTAAGGTTTTAAAGATCTTAGTAATGAATGTGAATAAAAGAATAATACTTTTAAAATAGAAAATGAAAGACTGGGCATTATTTATTTTTAAATTTTTCTTTAATGTTTATTTATTTTTAGATAGTGAGCAGGAGAGAGGCACAGAGTGAGGGATACAGAGAATCTGAAGCAGGCTCCAGGTTCTGAGCTGTCAGCACAGAGCCCAATGCGGGGCTCAAACCCACCAACCGTGATATCATGACCTGAGCCAAAGTGGAATGCTTAACTGACTGAGCCACCCAGGCACCCCAAGACTGGGCATTATTGACCACTATTTAAGATGTCTTTTTAAATACCAAGGCGAAGAGCCAAGGTCAATACTTGGGTATCGGGTATCTATCTTATAAATTCTTCATCCTCCATAGTAACTTGTGCATAGTCAACACATTGATGAGATATTAGCTACTAAAAAACACTGATTTTGCCAGAAGTTCAGGTTTTCTAATGCAGAATCCTGTACTTACATGAATTACTTCTCAATCCCAAAGATGTAAGGAGAAGGAACACTCACTGCATCTTTCCCCTTTTTGTTTTTAATGGATAACACATGGATGTTTTGCATTCTATTTGCAATGGAAAACATCTGAGGCCAAAATGTTGTCTTGTCTTTATTATTATTAAAATAAACAGACAAAAAAACCCCCCAAGAAGTATGACCAATTAAAAAGAAGACCAACTTTATCATACCCGTTGGCTGATGACCTTGTCTGATCAAAATATAGCAATAAGCCCTGATCTGGGAACAAACTAGGATTACATAAGAGCTTTCTGGATGTGGATGGAATGTAAGAATTCCACATTGAATGTACATGTGCTTTAGAGGATTGATTTTCTACAAAAACAAAATAGAAATAAATTACCCTTATCCATACGAAACACATTATGAGCAAGATTGGTTTTCCAAAATCCATGTTAGATGGGATTGTAGTGTCTGAATGGAAGTCTACTTTATGAAAATTATAATTATTTTGATTTTTATCCACAATCAGCTTGAAATGTTGCAAAACTCTGCAGGTGCTCGCTGTTATAACAAAACCATGGGAACAGATGGTGCAAGGTACCAGGCCAGCTCAAGGGATTAAATGTGAGGCTTTTGAAATTTAAAATTAAAGCTGGATGATCTTGGGAAAACGTGCCTGCCAAACATGGCAGCTTAAAAAAATAAAATAAAATAAAAAAGTTACCCAAATTCTCTTGACAAGCTTATTTACATTCAAATGACTGGGAAATATTAAGTAGTTATAAAGTACTCTTGGCAGGGTATGGCCTACCTGAGCAAATTAAAATATGAAATGTTCGCTTCCATTATGGTACTAAGACTTTGCATGCAGAGAACCCCCTATTAGGCTTAGTTACTAACAGCAGCCAAGATATTTGGGAAGGTGGTACATTTTAGGTAAAATAAAGATAACCTAAACACTATCTCCTTTGAATGGGCAGAATGAAGGATCTTGGTTGAGTCACTAATGATGAGTTTAGGGATTTACATCATTTGTTGTTGGCAGAAGAAATGAGAAAAGTAAAATTTCAAAAGTTAAGATGGTCAATTAGATTTACTTAAGGACTAAATCCATGGTAAAACATACATTGAAAACATTTTTAAAATATGAAAGCCGTTATAATTATTTGGATATTTCCAGTATATTCTTTATAATAACATAATGAATAATGCCTTAGCACATTTGAGCAACTACTATGTACCATGAAATGCATGTAGATTAACATTAATGCTCCCTTTTTTTTTTTTTTTTTTGCAAAGCAAAAACCATTATCTGTATTTGCAAATGTAGAAACATTCTACTTGCAGTAAACTTTGAAAAACCAAGTATAAGACCGGGTGAATTTGTCCTCAAATATCATTTTCTTTTACAGTTTGCCAAATACATTTGTAATTGTCATCTCATATGATCCAATCAACAATACTTTAAGTCAATGCATACATGATAATACCCATTTTAAAGATGAGAACAACAATTTTTGAGAGGAACTGGGAATTCTATATCCCAGTGTAATGACAGAGCCAGCTGTAATTAATGGGTTTCTCGTACTATAGTTTAGTATTATTCTCATTGATTGATTTGGTTAGATTCTAGAGTAGAGTGAAGCATTTGAGGATATGGGCATGTGTAGTTTAGTTTTTGTCTTCTCTTCAGGAAAATCTATCTTATAGCTCAGCATTTTCATGTTTCCTCTTGTCTGGATTATGATGTGGTTCTTGATCATGGGTTAGAATTTTTCATATATTCTCTAAGAGATATTGAGGCTTCTGAGAAGTTGAATGACTCATATGTATATATGCAAGTTATTGGTCTAGGCATTTGAGACATAAGGGTAAGAACAACCCAGACTGTGACATGAGGCTGGCCATAGTTGAGTTAAATTGCATTATATCTCAGATAATGCTGAAGACTTTACTTATTTGATCTCATCTAATCTCTGAAAAATATGTTGAGTTAGTATTGTTATTCCTATTTTAAATATGAAAAAAAATTAAGGCACTTAAAGATTAAGTCACTTGCCTGAAACCACAAAGCTAAAATATGGGGATGCTGGGATTTATAAGCAGGTCTGATCAACTACAGTCATAGAAAGGGAGAGAGAATATCCACAATTATAATAATAAGTAGGAAAGCAGGGTAAGGTGCTATAACTGGGATAGAAATAAAATAATAAATAAAAACATTCTGTGTAGGGAAAATTCTCCTAAGTGGTAACATTTGGGTTGACTTCTTCTTGAAGAAAGATTTTGCATACTGGCCTAGAGAATGAATACATTTCAAGTGGGGGAATACTTGTCAATAAAGCCATGAAGTCATGAAAGTTCATATTGCATTAAGAGAAAAATAGGATATGAGTTATTCAGTCTTCACAATGGAAAGAAATAACCAATATTATACATATATAGGGGAAATTTAAGGAAGGAGAGGTTCAAATTCATCTATTTATCTTGGATTTTAGAAGGCTATTATGGGGGCGCCTGGGTGGCACAGTCGGTTAAGCGTCCGACTTCAGCCAGGTCACGATCTCGCGGTCCGTGAGTTCGAGCCCCGCGTCAGGCTGATGGCTCAGAGCCTGGAACCTGTTTCCGATTCTGTGTCTCCCTCTCTCTCTGCCCCTCCCCCGTTCATGCTCTGTCTCTCTCTGTCCCAAAAATAAATAAACGTTGAAAAAAAAATTAAAAAAAAAAAAAGAAGGCTATTATGAAGAGATCAAAAGGGAAGTCACTGCATAAATTAAACTCTTATCTTTGCACACATCTCTCCAAGTATCTAATAAAATATTTCTAAAGTTGTACCTTAGATTACACATGAAAACTTGGATACATCCAGGAAAATGCTTACCTTAGTTATGATAATATGTTATTCTTTCCTAAAGTTCTACAACATTTTTCTTTGCTAGTATCTTCTATGACTCATTAAGAATGAAAACTCCAGAGCTTGTGCTTGAAGAACATAACTTTAATTTCAAAGTTAAAAGTCTTGTACAAAATACCTGTATTTTGATTGGACAGAGAATTGACTATAAATGAAATCAATTGTGTTTAATAGACCTTTGATGAAGGTCTATTCAGGTCAAAAATATGAACTTTATTCATTTAGTATTAGTGGGAGATTTTCCAGCATCCTAAATATCAGTGACAATTTTGTACCTACCAATGGTGTTAAAATGGCAACACATGTAGGGCAGAGTTGACATTCTCAACACACCCAGAAATGGAACACTTGCCCATTTTATGTCTCTTTACTCAGCCTCTACTTGCCTGTAAGAATATTTCAATATTTCTAAAAGTTGTGGCCATATTTGCAACGATACCAACTATAGCTTTACCAAATTTTGGTTATCATTCAGCTTAATGTGAGAATAGCAGCAGACAAATCTATTACCAAAATCAAGAATACATATATAGAATAAAATTTGAAAATATAGAATAAAATTAATTGCTATGCATCCTGTTATTTTTACTCACCTTCCTATAGAAATACTTTTGCTCTTTACCAGATCACCCATAATATTTCCTGGTTATACATCAGCATTTTAGCAACCATAATTCCTCATGGACTTTATAAGGAGAAAAGCTTCTATTTCTCTTTATTCACTGAAACACTAAACAGCATCAGCTCACAAGCACTTAGAGGATAATAGACTCAATGTGAAGTGAGGCAAAAACTGTGTTCAAATCGTGTTTCAAGAATTTCACTGGCATCTATTGTAACGATTGTGTCATGCAGAATTGTGAGACATACAGGTTTTCTGTATATTAGAAAAGACCAAAGCTAATTACAGTTTTTCAAGAACATTTAAGCACAAGGAGGAAAGTGAATACTTTTCACTCAGCCATAAACTTGGTGACCAGAGTTGTGCAAGGCTGAAGAAGTCACAACAATTTCTTCCAAATTAAAGCATCTTTCAAATCCACTCTTACTGGACGATATTTGCTTGTACCTTTGTTAATGTGCTAGATAACCTATTAACTATAACCTTATTATTCACATGAAAAATATGCCCAGAGGACAATTTAATCATTTATTAGGGAAGTTTATGTACTTTGCCCTCACTTTCTTTCCCAAGAGTTTGTGTTCATTAACTAAATATGTTATAGTGGAAAGACTGGAACACTAAATTCATTGTACATTTCAGTCTCATGACCTTGAAAAAGGAGTGTTCAGCCTCAAATAAACCAGAAGTTGATCTAATGGGTACGAGGTGCCAAAGTCCTGGGAGGACCTGACATTTGCAGAGAAGCATATTGATGAGGTTTTTGTGCCATTACAACCAATTTGGTAATAATAATCGACTGACTTTCTGATCTTCCTCCTTTCCTACATCTGACTTATCTTGTGGTAGTAAAGATCTTAAAGACTTTAATTAGGTACTAGAGCCATAGAGATGGAAAGGAACACAAGTCTGTGAGTATCAGACCGAACCTTTCTCATTTGCACACTGGATATTTGACTGGGATGTTTTATTTGGTGGGTACAGGCTGGCAGCAGAACTAATTAAAATTAACTAGAAAAGGGGAAGAGGTATATTCAGGGAGCAATCTAAATTTAAAAAGAGAAAAGGATTCATAGCGAAGGCCTTTGTCTGTCTCCCTGTGCTGTGTCATTGGAGCACATATGGCTCTTTATATCAGCCTGCCCTATAACAAAGCCAGTGTTTATTCTGGCTGATACTTAGAAAAAAAATGTAAGCTGAAGAGTAAAAGCATCAGAGATCATGTTAAGACATTAATTATAAATGTACTGTTCTTCTAATGTTTTTCTTCAAAACTTTACTTTCTAGGAAGATTTTCTACTTATATACAAAAAAAACCCTTGCCATCCAAGATTCGTTTATTTTTCAAGAGAAAGACAATGTCTCCACTAAAATTGATACTGAGGCAAAAATCCCATCAATATTATAACCAGGTAAAATACTATTCAGTGTGGGAATACTACAGCACATCAGAATTATAGTTTCTAGCATTTTGATACATGGTAATGATTTTTGGGGTGAGAGAATATATTACTCTAAGAAAGAAAAAATATATTGCTTTGGTCGCATCCAAACTTCAGTGTTTCTTTTTTTAAATTATCCATCTTTTTTCAATTTAGAAAGAGTTTGGTTTAGTTGAGTCCTATTTTTGCAATATCTTAGGATTTTAAAATATCACTCTGTTTTGAAATGTAAATTAGCACACATTGGTAGGAGAGGAATGGATTATGAGTTATATATGGGCCAAAACTCTTAATATCCAACCATATGGTTCTAATCCAAATTGGAATATTTCTTTTTTAGTGGAAATAATTGGATTTACTCTGAGTCATTGAGACATCAATTTAGAGTTTTCGGGGACCTTAGAAAGTATCTCAATCTAGATGAGGAAATAGAGAGTTAGGACATTTCCCTCCCATCAGGCAGCTAATGAAAATCATAGCTATAACAAAGTCTATATAACACCCTTTTCCCACACATGCCCCCCAAATGCATGGTATACATGCCTCAACTCCAGAGGTGACCCATAGAATCAATAGTTAGAGGAGAATAAAAGTGGTGCATTAAAGATGAGTCATTTCCATCTGCAAATTTATTTGGAACAAATAAACATTAACCATTTATCATCATGGAACAGGAAGAATCTTTTGAGGATTCTCTTCAGTACACCATCCTAACAAACAATACAGATAACTTTTCCTTTCAGCATCTAAATATTCACTGTGAAATAAATTAGGGTTTAAAAAAGTCAAAGGACATTGGCAAATACTTGTGTTTTGATATATATGATATATTGTAGAATTTATAGTCTTCATAATATGTTAAGTTTCAATTTCTACCTAAGTAGAATGGTCTTGAAAATTATTTAAGTTATATAATAACAATGAATACCTGACAATATTTAGGAGGGTCTAAATACCATATATTTTAATGTAAAAATTCTAGAGTTAAAAAAGCCACATTTATTTTATCTTGGTAACGACTGCCTACCTGATAGATAAACTGTAGTCATTTTGATGCCAGGCCAGCCATGCAGTGCACTGTATTGGCCATTACTCTCTGGATGTAAAATCTTAGAAAAAAATTTTAATAATAAAGTTAAAGATGTAAAAATCAAAACAAAACCCAATAGTGCATTTCAAAATCAAATACTTAAAAAAAAAAAAAAGTGGGGAGGGGCCCCTGGGTGGCTCAGTTGGTTAAGGGTCCAACTCTTGGTTTTGGATCCCATCATGATCTCACGGTTTGTGAGTTTGAACCCCGTGTTGGGCTCTGTGCTGACAGTGCGGAGACTGCTTGGGGTCCTTTCTCCCTCTCTCTATGCCTCTACACCACTCTTTTAAAATAATAAATAAATATTTAAATTTTTTTCTTAATGTTTATTTATTTTTGAGACAGAGAGAGACAGAGCATGAACGGAGGAGGGGCAGAGAGAGAGGGAGACACAGAATCGGAAGCAGGCTCCAGGCTCCGAGCCATCAGCCCAGAGTCCGATGCGGGGCTCGAACTCACGGTCCACAAGATGGTGACCTGAGCTGAAGTCGGACGCTTCACCGACTGAGCCACCCAGGCACCCCAAATAATAAATAAATAAATACATACTTAAAAAATTAAAAAAAAATCAAATCGAGGTGACTCCCTCTTTTAAAAGAGAAGAAAAATAAAATCCCCTTTCTTTTCAGAAATGACTTCAAAACAATGAAGAAAACAAGAAACAAAAGCATCTATTCTTTCTTGACAAAACTAAGAGATGACTATAACCTCAAACAATAACTTTCGAAGAAGCACAGCTAAAAAAAGCAAAATCAAACAGAGATGCATGAAGATGGTGACAGAAGATACCTATGGCTGCAAATCTCAAAGTGGCAGAACAGAGTTGTCTAAAAAGAGAGGTTCACACTAAAGAGCCAACCAACTTGAAGCCTGGAATAATGGGATGGGTATGTGTGCTGGCAGTGGTAGTCAGCACCTATGCCAGCATTAAAAAGAAGCATGAATATCAAGAATGAATCCTATGAAGAACCATATTTTCAAAAGCATTGTGACAGTGAGGCAAAGTAAGAAAGAGAAACCCTGTATTAGGAAGAAGTTTAAACTGTCAGCATAGCAGCTAAGAAAAAGTAAAAGGAAGAAGCGTGGGTCAAAAGGAAACTTCCTACTATCCTGGAACATGTCCAGAAGGATTCTTTCAAATTAATAATAATAATAATGGAATGAATACAGGTTTATAAAATAATAATCAATTGGGAACTAGCACAATATCTGTAAAAAGATAATGGAAGGGAAAGTATGAGAAAGAACTAGAAACAATGGAAGATGAAAGATACAAGTTAGGAAAACATTGTCACAGAGCAGACAAAAAGTAAAACAAAAACTTTGCCCTGAGTTAAAGAAAAAAAAATCATAATGAACTATTTGTCTTTATAAACTAAGAGCCCAGAGCAGATGTACAAAAGCTTAGAAAATATATGATTTAAAACTAAAGCCGACCATGAGCAGGTAGTAATTAGGAGAGTAGAGAAAGAAAACAAAAAGAAAGTGTGATGAAATGAAATCCATAGAGAAAGTAGTTCAAAGAAAGTTTTCATTTAGAAAACAAAACAAAACAAAAACCTCCACCAAAAATAAGAAAGTCACAGTAGACAGGAGTTAAAAGAATTTTTAAATAAAATGCAAATGAACAGGGTCTTAAAAGATCAGAAAAAGTGTATCTATAGTCAGAAAAAAAAATGGCTAACATATTTGATGTTCATGAGGATGAGAAATAGAAACAGAAACAGAAAAAAGTAAAATGCTATGAAAAATTCCAGAAAATCTGAATCTATAAAATCGCATAAAATAGATTAAAATGGCATATCTTATCCTAAAAAATATGCAGACCAATCAATACCCAGCCAGACATAGCCTAGTAATATTAATTAGTCTAAGCAGCAGCAATATCAATCTCTAGCATGACACATGGAAATAAGAAAACATCTCCTAAACACCTTTTGAGACAATGAAGAAAGCAAACCAATAATTTTAAAACGTCTAAAAATAGTGATAACATAAACTCACACATCAGGACTCTGTAGTCAATTGGAGCAACACTCAAAGGAAAATTTATGCTATAAGTATTTACATGTTAATATACAAGTAAGAACAAAAAGTAAAGTAAGGCTAAAATAAAGACGTTAAAAGAATGAAATAAAAATAAACCTTAAGAATCATAGGAATTAATAAAAAAGCAGAGATTATTATTATAATATAGATAAATAATTTAATAACAAATCTAATAGCTTTTCCTTTTCAAAAGAACCAATGATATATAAACATTTAGCTAACCTAATCAAAACTGACAAAAAATACATTTACCTAAAATTAGAGATAACACCCAAGGAAAAAAGATAGAGGAACTTAATATAAATAAGCAATATTTAAGTGGGAACTCAGAAAAAAAAAAGAAAATCTAAGTAGCAACCATATACAAAATAGAGATTACAGTCAAGTATTACTCGCAAATGAGTACCAGGTCAAATTAATTTCACAGAGAAATTATATCAAACCACAAAAAAGTCAAAACTCAAATGAGTCAGCTATTTGAGGATGTATAGAAAACATTCATATTCTCACATAACATTGATATACCTGGCATAAATAATACACAAAAGAGTTAATAAAACAATCACATAAGATAAACATTGATATTATAAAAATCCTGAATAGTGTTGGCAAATTAATTTTAATACTACAGTTAGATCACTACCTCAATATATACCACAAGATGGATTACATCTTCCAAACAAACAAAAGTCTATAAAAAACTGTAAGAAGACATGCTAGTTTTTAAAATAATCTCGTAGGATTTTCTACTTATGAAAAAAAACTCAGAAGGCATAAGAAATTGATAACTAGAAATATATGAACAAATAAAATATTTTGCATGGCAAGATACATAATAAATAAAAGCAAACAAAAACATGGTAACTTAAACACACACACACACATTTTCATTTTCTTAATATAAAAAGATGGTGTATCAGTAACAAGACCAACAGCACAATAAAATATCTTGTACCTAGTTAATGAAAAAAAATGCAAATGATCACATATCAATTAGGTAAACTTACAATAAGTTAACTTACTTACAATAAGGTAAACCTGGAATAAATTTTCAAGAACCATTCTTCATCTGTAGTTTGACCAAACTCAAAAGGTCTGTTGTGAGAGGTTACAATCTCTTTAAAGAGCACTACATTTAAAATTTCTTTTATTTTAATTTTATTTATTTTTTATTTATTTTTTTAAATTTTAAAAAAGGTTTTTATTTGTTTTTGTGACAGAGAGAGACAGAGAATGATCAAGGGAGGGGTAGAGAGAGGGAGACACAGAATTCGAAGCAAGCTCCAGGCTCTGAGCTGTCAGCACAGAGCCCGACGTGGGACTCAAACTCACAGACTGTGAGATCATGACCTGAGCTGAAGTCAGATGCTTAACCGACTGAGCCACCTAAGCACCTCTAATTTTATTTTTTTTAAGTTTATTTATTTATTTTGATAGAGACAGAGGCAGCTCAAGTGGGTGAGGACCAGAGAGGGAGGGAGAGAAAAATCCCAAGCAGGCTCTGCACTGCCAGACCAGAACCTGATGCAGGGCTTGAACCCACGAAGTAGTGAGGTCATATCCTGAGCCAAAACCAAGAGTCAGACGCTTAACAGACTGAGCCACCTAGGCACCCCTACATTTAAAATTTTAAATGGACATACCCATTGACCTCATAATTCTACTAGTAGGAATATATCCTAATATTATAGTCACACATTTATGAACCTATCTTTCTCCTTTGAGATTCATGCAATACTGTTTGGATCAGCTCAGGAAAGATTAAAGAAACTTTTTCTTCTTTTCTTTTCATATCATTCCTAAACACTCACTAATAATGGTTGTTTCTGAAAGGAAAGTGTGATAACTGGGTATCTTTAATATCTTTAACTGAGTTGTCCTAGAAACAGACCCTGAGACAAGAAGGAGCAGGAAGTGTTCTTGGGTGTCAATATCGATAAGGGAGTGAAGAAACTGGAATTGGGTGAGGCAGAAATTGTAGTCTAGTCACAGAAATGGCGGAGGCTTTCCCTGATCCCACAGGAAACTCTGGAGCTGAGATAGC
Source organism: Lynx rufus (assembly GCF_022079265.1). Classification (NCBI taxonomy): domain Eukaryota; kingdom Metazoa; phylum Chordata; class Mammalia; order Carnivora; family Felidae; genus Lynx; species Lynx rufus. The sequence continues at coordinate 76,288,358 of NW_025814834.1, forward strand.
TCATCAGATTGCTTGATTCAAGGGGGAGGGGCTGGACTGGGCTGGACTAGTCATTAGATGCAAGCTGTCCTCAGGAGAAAGGGTGATGTTGAGCAAGGTGCTATTTTCAGCTGAGGGCAAGTCTGTGAGAGAAACACAGCTTTTCAAGTCCTTTCGTATCTTTTCAATTTTGTACTTGTATCATGATGTATTTGTAAACATAATACCTATTTGATACAATATACAATTGAAAACAGCAGCCACAAAATAAATGCAGCGAGTGACAGGGATACTTGAGAGATGATCACCAGCCAGAGATATATAAAGAATCACCTGCACATTTTTTAAATTAGGTTATTTGTCTTTTTGGTGTTGACTTGTATACACTTTTTTTATATATATTCTGCCTAATAAACCCGTATCAGATATATCATTTGTAAATATCTTCTACAATTTGAAGGGCTGTCTTTTTGTTTTGTTGATGGTTTCCTTCTCTGTGCAAACATTTTTATCTTGGTATAATCCCAATAGTTTAATTTGCTTTTGTTTTCCTTGTCAAAACCACAAGAAACAACAGGTTTTGCTGAAGATGTAGAGAAGTAGGAACTCTCGTGCACTGTTGGTGGGAAGGCAAAATGGTACAATCACAGTGGAAAACAGTATGAAGTTTCCTCAAAAAATTAAAAATAGAATTTTTATGATCCAGTCAGTCATTCTGCTACTGAGTATTTACTCAAAGAATACAAAAACATCAATTCAGAAAGATATATTCATCCCTATGTTTATTGCAGTATTGTTTCCAATAGCTAAATTATGGAAACAACACAATTGTCCATTGATAGATGAATGGATAAAGAAGATGTGGTGCATATACAATGGAATATCACTCAACCATAAAAAAGAAAGAAATCTTGCCATTTGCAATAATATGGATAGATCTGGAGGGTGTAATGTTAAGTGAAATAAGTCAGTCAGAGAAAGACAAGTACCATATGCTTTCATTCATATGTGGAATTTATGAAGCAAAACAAATGAATAAAGAAAAAAAGAGACAAAACAAACTCTTAAATACAGAGAACAAACTGGTGGTTCCAGAGGGGAGGTGGGTGGGAGGACGGGTGAAACAGGTGAAGGGGATTAAAAGTACACTTATCATGATGAGCCCTGAGTAATGTATGGAATTGTTGAATCATTATATTGTAAACCTGAAATTAATATAGCACTGTATGTTAATTATTCTTGAATGAATAAATAAATAAATTAATTAAAAATTTTAAAAAATTATTTGCAAAATACCACTTCCTCCAAGCTCTTCCACAATTCTCTGGTCTATGCAAAACCACGTTGGGGAAAAAGATGGGAAATTCTATTTAACAACAAGCAGAACATCATCTGAATAAAGTACTATTTTAATGCTGAACAGTCTGCTTACTTCATCAACTGACAGTTGCTTAGCTTCAGCCTACAAAAGGCCATAATCGCAAGGACAATCAATTTAATCATGCCTTATAGCCCTGGCTTCTGTGGCCACTAGCCAAAATGCTGCCCCCCCCCCCCACCATCAGTAATAATCTTTCACATACGTATTTGTGTTGCTTCTTCCTGATTTTTCCACCCACTGCCTACATTTGTCCTGTGAGGAAATAGGTTCTACTTACATAAGTGGGTTAGAAAAAAGCTTAGAGTGGAAAGCCGCCACCATGGGGCAAAAGCACCTGAGGTTAGATAGTGAGAAATTGTATTGGGATCATAAGCAACTTGTTAAATCCCCTGCGGGAAATTACTTTCCATCTGATGCCAATATCACAAACTCCACTTGCCCCCCACCCCCGACCCTTTGCTTCTTCCACACACAAGTTAATGACTACTGTCTGATTTTTTTTCTCCATGTTTACATGTGTAAGATCTTGTTTTCTTCACGTTCATCACGTGGGTAATATCTTGAGCACTTAAAAAGCATGGAGATGAAACCTCTGTTTGGGCCTCTTGCCTCCTCCTGGAAATTAGTCTCTCTCGTATTCAATTCTGCATTCACTCTCTTGCTGGACAAGAGAGAACTCTAGACTTAGAGTCTGCGACATTCTCCCAAATCTTTCATCTCTAACTCCTCAATCTCTTGTTTTAGTCTATCTATACAAAAATCCCTCTCATTCTCAATCTTCTCAAGAAACATTCCTTCTACCTCCTTAAACTTGATAAGAATGCTTCACATTTTAAGCACTACACTGCCCCAACAGTCTATATGTGTAGATGCAGCTTTTTTTTTTTTTTTTTTTCTTTTGGATATGTAACACATGGAGGTGAATACAGTTGTACAGCCAGGTAGCCATTTAAAGCAAAATAAATACGTCATTCTCCTCATTGTCCCTTTTGGGGAGGGAATCATCTAGATTGTTGACTTTTCACCTGTGTAAAATCCTCCCTCCTATTTTGAGCTTCAAGTCATCTCGCTTTACCATCTCTTTTCCCACCTATACTCCTTCTCCGATATCTTAGATGATCTGAACGTTAATATGTTGGGTTTTATGTACCCTAAGACAAAACCACCCATCTCCAGAGAAAGAGAGAAAGCAGAGAGGGCAATCTCCATCCTTGATTTTATAGTTCTTCAGTTGAATTCCTTGAGATGTCCAGCTATCTTCACAGCCCTTAGATTCTGTTTTAAAAAAAATATTGTATTTCTTCCAGTTAATTATTTTTAGTTCTTGGAGGGGAAATACTTGTCATAGTGAAAAACACATTGGCTGCTTGGGATTCAAAATAACTGATTTTGTTCAACTTTTTACTTGAATCATTTTGAGGAAATGTCTCTGTGTCTTTAGGTCTCAGTTTTTCATCAAGAGCCCCTTTAAGGGCAGTTTGGTGCTGTGGATAGAATCCTGAATTTATTGTCAATAACCAGGTTCTTTCCCCTTGCTCTGTTACCTAATTACCCATTTCATTTTAAGAAAGTCATTTAACCTCCAAATGCCTTAATTTCCTCCTATTGGCAATGACTCAAAGGGTGTCATCAAAGCAAGTAGACAAAGGGATTCAATGATTACAGACAAACAACAACTGATACACAATCAGATCTTTGGTATGTGATATGGAAAATTATGTAGCCTTGTTATATCTTATGTATTGGATAATCTGTTTTCATACTTCTTTTCGCAAAGCAGGGAAGATCTTTAAATGAAACTTGGCATGGGACTCCTTTTCTAAACCTAACATTTATCACTATAGGATAGTGTCATAACCCTTAAGTGTTATTAAATGATGTCAGAAATTATGTCAACCTGTTGTACATGTTAACAGATTAGCAATGGCAACTACTATTCCACAAGGCCATATAGTTCAAATAGTAAAATAGCATGGTTATTCCAATTTTTTTGAGAAGTAAATTCCACTAGGCATAAATTGAAATCTCCTCTGTAATGAAGCTATAGCATATTAATAAATTATGAATTATTGAAGAAGACTTCCTATGAAATAAAGTTTGTTCATTATTTTTTAGTTAAAATATTCCATTCTTCTGACTTACTGAAATAAGTGAAATACATAAGTGCACATATTTTCTAATCTCTGAAGTGATATTAAATGCATAGATATATAAATATAGATATTTGCTACTGTTACAAACACGAAAAAGTTCATTTCTGTCTTTTTTTCTGGAACCATGCATAATTTTTTTCTCATGTCCTTTCAGGCCCTATTCAAAAATCTGTGTTTGTTGTATAAATATGTATTTTAAAATATTAGCTGCCTCTATATCTTACTTGAATCTGTTGGAATTATTAATTGATCCACCAAAGCTCATTATTCACCCCAAACATAGAGTTAACATTTAAGTCTTTTAACAGTAGTTTCTAGGTGGCTTGTAGTTATTTTATTCAATAATAAGGATTATATTGTGTTTAATCCTCTGAAAAGATACTGTAATTAATTGGCAAATTGCTACACCATTGGTAAGTATTTTAAACCTAATTACTTCTTCCTTTTGCTTTCTGCTTCAGATCGTCAGTTAGGAAAAGTCTGGCACACACACTTAAATAAAGAATTGAAAGAGCATCTAGTCAAAGAACCAAAATGTTAATACTGAAGTTTCTTTATGTTACAGATATTCAAGCTCTAAATTGTGTGGTTCTTTCTAGAGTTCTAAATTAATGGCCAGGACAAAGAGAGGCTTAATTTGTGGGAAAGAAATCTCAGATGCAAAGAACTTCCTTATTCTTTTAGGCTCTGAAGAAATGCAGTGCATTTATCAGCTTTGAGTGGATATCATTGTGTTTATAACAGAGTGGAGGCACCATGCAATTTTGCTCCTGAAATTGGTTTATATAGATGACTGGTTGCTGTGAAGTGTGTGTCAGAGCTCCATGCAGCTGTTATGAAGTAGTACAATTGTCATCGCTTCTTACATGGTTGTTGAGAAGAGCTTGAGAGCCCAGCTCAGTCAGCTGTTGAATAGATAACCCAACACAGTTAACGTGGCATACATTGTAAAGAATTACATGCCTGCTACAATGAGCTTTGGGCCTTTGGTCTAGATAATAATCCTGGTGGGTGTACCACGTGTAGTGGCTGTCTGATCACTCAGATATAACTGACGAAACATAAAGAAAAATGTCAGTCGACTGAAAGAAGAATGCCCCTGCAAGTTTGTTTAAGGTTCACGTAAACGGCTGTGTGTATTTTTTAACCCCAAGTCTGCCAAGAACTTGACTGCCATGTTCAATGTCTCACACTGAAATGCAAGATCTGGGGATGATGACCTATTGAAGGCTGTGTTTGAATATGTTGGTGTGCGTGAAAGCCCTGTCTATCACTTTGGGTTACACAGATGAGTATTTCTGTTTCAGAGAAAATAAAGCCTTTTTGAAAAACAACTTACATGTACAATGTATAAATTAAGCAATACTAGAAAAGATAATTATTGGCAACTTTTGAGTAATGACGGCATTTCATTTTATTTTCCCAAAACAATCAGAATGACAATGTAGATCTTTCGAGTGATTATTAATTATAATGAAACTAAAAAGTGGGAAGAAATACCACTGTTTGCCATTTAAGCATAGACACAAACACTGGGATAATTAACATGTTAAAATAATGTTTTTGAAACCCAGAGGGGATGAAAACAACTGACGTTATAGGATTTCCAACTTAAAGCTTCTATTTTTTTTTTTTCCATTCCCTAACTTGTGTTTCTGGACTTAGTTGTCTCAGTCCATATGGCATGTCCCAAACATGGCTGGAATTAGGTCTGCTTTGATTCCTATGCTCATTGGGAGGATTTATGGATATAACATCTGCTTAAACTTGGAGAATTTTTTTCATATCTGATAATTCATATCTTCAAAATTCATCATTTTGTCTCTTTAACATCTATAAATAATAACTCGTTTATCAGCAGATAATCACAAATAAAAAAATAAACAAAATCAAGTGGCACTTTTCTATAAGTGACCCACATAAATAGGAAACTAAGTTTTACAACTTGAGCTAATTTCAGGTTCTTATTATTTGTAACTAGATTTTACAAATATGTATTTATACTTTACCTAAAAAAAGCACTTAGGGGTATTTAAATATTAGTAGTATATTCTGAAAACAAGAAAATTCATTTAGTCAGAATTTTTCTTTCAGCTCAACCTCTTACAAGAAATCTGAATCACATTTAAATTTGTATCACTGACTTTTTATAATGACCGTTAATAGATTTGTATGAAAAATATTTTCAATAACATACCACATACCATTCAAAATGTGTTTGTCTTAACTTCTATTTTTATTACTTATGTTTCTTGGGGGTGTCTTCTGATGAGCACATTATTTAAATCATGTTTCTCAAAAAAAACTGTCCAGGCACTAAGTGTATCAGTCTCTTGATACAAAATTGCAAAGTTTTAGGCTTAATAACCTGTATCATCTTTCAAGATCCTTCACATACACATTAACATCAGAGGATTTTTGAAATATAATCATAAAGCATAGTATTAACTTGTAAGGAATACTCATAAAGTCATTGAAATCCAGTTTTCTGTGATGAACACTTTTACAAAATTATATTTTGTCACTGAGGCCACCCAAAAATTATCAACTCACACCCAGTTAATTATAAATCTTGTAATTTTGATTTTCTCCCATATATTCAGCTCTCAATAAATAAACTCTTTAAACACTATCTTTATTTATTCCTGAACGACCTTAAAGTACAAAAGTGCCTGAATGAAAAATAAATAATATTATTGTCTGTCCTACTTTCTGTGGTGTGGATTTAAAATTTCCAAAATAAAAATTTTTAAACACTTTGTATTGAAAGAATGGAAATGTGGGGCGCCTGGGTGGCTCAGTCGGTTAAGCAGCCGACTTCGGCTCAGGTCATGATCTTGCGGTCTGTGAGTTTGAGCCCCGCATTGGGCTCTGTGCTGACAGCTCAGAGCCCGGAGCCTGTTTCAGATTCTGTGTCTCCCTCTCTCTGACCCTCCCCCGTTCATGCTCTGTCTCTCTCTGTCTCAAAAATAAAAATAAACGTTAAAAAAAGAAAAGAAAGAATGGAAATGAGGAAGATCTAACATGGCCACAATTGTTTTCCATTCCTCCCATTGAAGTGAATCTATTTCCCAAGCCCTTAAATCTAGGCTGGTCTTTGAAACAGCCTTGATCAAGGAATGAGGCAGAAATGCTTTTATGTTACTTTTGAGCATAAGCCTCTAAAGGTCTTAAAGTTTCCATATTTGTGCTGTTGGAACACCACTGCCACTTAATATGAAACCTAGGTTATTCTGCCAGAGTGGCTATATGGTGAGGATTCTAGGCATTGTAACTGACAGACCAAGTTACCACTAGAAACGTGAGTGAGGCCATCTTGGAATATCTATCTCTGGTCAAACCTCCAGGTGACTGCTTCTACATGAGTAACACCAAACAAGGACAGAAAAATCACCCAGCAGATTTACCCCAAACTTCAGTCATGATAATTAAATGATTATTATTTTTAAGCCATTAAGGTTCGGTGTGATTTGTTATATGATAACTAAAACAGATGTGATTATTCTGATGATTTCTTTCTCTGAGAAATATTTTTGAAAAAATGGCAGCATGATAATAATAATAATAATAATGATAGCAATTTCAATCTCAAGAAATTAAGCCTTAGTTCAACAAGTCTCATTCTCAATGCAAGAACTTAAACACAGTGTATACTCTTTGTGGTTGAAGAAACAGAATTACAAATATTTGTCTCTGTTATCAAATAAACCATCTGAATAATGAAAATTTTATCCCATTGACTGTGTTGAAAAATACTTGTTTTTGCTTTGTCTAAATGAAAACAAATGCGATTTTTCCCTGTATCTGAATTGGTTAACTTTTAATATATTGACTATGTTTGGTTACTTGGATGAAGAAAATTTATCCTCCCCTTGATATAATGGGGTTGCTCACTGTCTCAATGATAGTTCCTACAGAGACATACTTCTTGGATATATTACAGCAAGGAAGAGATGGCATTTTAAATATTTATTCTTATTTAAAAATATATTAAAATGGTATGATTTGGCTGACCCTAAAGCTAGTTAACAAATTGTTTGTGAAAATATGCTACTTGGTGGTAAATAGAGATTGACAGTGATTTTTATAGAGATATTTCATCAATTCAAGCCTGGCTGCATTTCTGAGCAGTAGGTCTAAAAATATAATACATTTCTGTCCTTCCTTTGAGACAGATATATTGGACATTTTTGAGTTTGAGTTACTTGTTTCTTTTCCTCACCCATCACTTTCTTTGAAAACTGAAACAAATTAATGGGAAGGTCTCTCTTAGAGACACTCACTGCCAAAATTTTATTTCAATGGGAAATGCCAGCAACATCCTGTTCAAGATCTACACGTTCCTTTTTTTTTTTTTAATTTTTTTTCAACGTTTATTTATTTTTGGGACAGAGAGAGACAGAGCATGAACGGGGGAGGGGCAGAGAGAGAGGGAGACACAGGATCGGAAACAGGCTCCAGGCTCTGAGCCATCAGCCCAGAGCCCGACGTGGGGCTCGAACTCACGGACCGCGAGATCGTGACCTGGCTGAAGTCGGACGCTTAACGGACTGCGCCACCCAGGCACCCCAAGATCTACACGTTCCTATGTGAGAGATCATGTTCATATTTTGAAGCCCGTAGCTTGATGGACATTACTTGATGTAAACTCATTTCTCACAGAATAAGCAAGCAAGAAACCAAATTTGGAAAACAAATAGGCAAACAATGACAAAAAGCAACAAAAAATTATCTGGAAAACCTGTGGCTATTTTCAGATGATTTTTAAAAGCAAATAAAACAGGTTCTGGAAAAATAGCCTTTGTAGAGAATTAAGTAGCCATTTTTCAATAGACCAGATTTGTCTAAGATTATACTTGCAGCATGCATACCTTATCTGGGTTTATTGACATAACTGGGGAATTTATAAACTATGTACCTTTAAACTTAGTAAATTCTGAAATACAAAACTTTCCACAGGACTTGTATGGTTAACATACAAAATGTATCAATTTCTAATTTTTTTAAGTTTACTTACTTCAAGAGAGAGTGAGAAAGAGAGCATGAGTTGGGTAGGGGCAGAGAGAGAGAGGATTCTGAGCAGCTTCCCCACTGTCAGCACAGATCTCGACGTGGGGCTTGAACTCACAGAGCATGAGACCATGACCTGAGCCCAGATCGAGAGTTGGATGCTTAACTGAGACACCCAGATGCCCCCAAAATGTACCAATTTCTGAGGGAGAAAACTAGAAGGTCTTCAGTTGCCAGGCCTAGCAGTACATAACTGGAGAAGTCATCTGTGTTTCAGAGAGTATATGTTAAAAATTTTTAATTAGAATAAATCACAAGTTAGATATAGAAGATTACCTATTAGATCAATTTCCAAACGCCAATTAATTTCAAGGCACTCATTCTCGTTGGTGTGAGATTCTCAGCCCCCTCACTCTCAAAGAGAGTACTTGCTGTATTCCCAGCAGGAAGTCCAAGTTTAACCGTATATTTCCGATCGAGCTCTCAAGCCCAGGAGTGGCTAGAAATTATTTAAATATGAAATAATTATGCTCAAAAAGTTTTTTAAAATATATGTGTATGTTGCCTGTAATTTAACTTCTCATAGAATATTATCATATATAACCCTGAGAGGTCTTCCCATACCCAGATTTGCTGGAACTAATTTTAACTAAATTTTTAACTAAAATTTTTTTAAGATTCTTTTTAACATTTATTTATTTTTGAGAGACAGGGAGAGGCAGAGCATGAGCAGAGGAGGGGGAGAGAGAGAGGGAGACACAGAATCTGAAACAGGTTTCCAGGCTCTGAGCTGTTTGTTAGCACAGAGCCTGACATGGGGCTTGAACTCACGAACTGCGAGACCATGACCTGAGCTGAAGTCAGTCGCTCAACCGACTGAGCCACCCAGGCGCCCTTTAACTAAAATTTTATCCTTGGATACATTCACAGTAGATCCTGTGACTACTTCTTGATAACTCATATATTTTGATTAATTTGCAATATCATCTGGTCAATATTAAAGCACAGATACATTCACTCATTTGCTAGTTCAACAAGCTTATGAACAACTGCTACGTGTCCGATACTCTTCTAAGTGGAGGAGACAGTAGGGAACAAAGAAGATAATGTCCCTGCTGTCATGAAGCTGGTATTCAAGTGGATAAAATAGTCAATAATAAATACATAAATAAGTAAGTGTGGGTGTATATACATACCCACACACATCTAAAATTAGGTTCGAATGAATAGTAAAGCATAGTAGAAAAAAAAAACAACAAGGGAAAAGAGGTGTTATTTTAGGTAACATACAGACAATGTCTTGCAGGGTATGTTATTTTGCCACAGACCTGACTTAAATGAGGACGTGAACTGGCAAATATCAGCAGAAGTAGCATTCCAGAGAAAACTTGAAGGGAGAACTAGGAAGTTTCCAGGAATAAGGAGGAGGGCAGACAGGCAAAGCCAATATAGCTGCATGTGTGTTGGATTTTCCTGGTTGCTTTAAAGCAAGCTTCTATTTGTGTTTTAATTAAATATGATGGAATTTTTCTGCTTCAGCTCCATTTTGGTGGGTCCTACTCTATGTAGCACTGTCCTCTCAATCACTCCTACGTCCTCCACATGTGTCTGTAGTAGTGAACTTCAAAGCAAACACGCACTGCCGATAGTCGCCCCTCCTTGAATAAGGACAGTCAAGCTGTTTCATCTAGATGTCTAATTACTACTTTTCACAACGTGCTTTAGACATAGTCACCCATCATGGCCCTGAGATCTCATTCTGCCAATCTGAAGTTTTCTATCTCAATTTAGGCGTTGTCATCAGTTCCCTTTAGACATGTTATTGTGGAAATACCCTTATTGATCTCTGTTTGGTCCTTTCTATTTGCTGTGCCTCCTATTGGTAAATGATAGGGATTCCAACCCTGTTCTTAAAGACTCTGGGCCCTTGTTCTGAAAACTGTTGTCATTGTCATAATCTTTATTTTGTTGTATAAACTGTTGAAAATGTTAACTCTGCTGGATCCTACATTAATGCTTGTTCTTCCCCAGAGTTGTGGGTGATTCAATGAAGTTTCTTCATTGACTTAGACAACCCTGAAATCAAGAGTCACATGCTCTACTGACTGCGCCACACAGATGCCCTGACAGAAGTGACTTTTTTTTAATGTTTACTTATTTTGAGAAAAAGAGAGAGAGAGAGCACATGCAGGAGGGGCTGAAGGAGGGCGACAGAGGATCTGAAGCAGGCTCTGCACTGACAACAGAGAGTCCGCTTGATGTGGGGGTTGAACTCACAAATCACAAGATCGTGACCTGAATCAAAGTCAGACGCTTAAGGGACTGAACCACCCAGACGCCCAGAAGATATTTTTGAAAGCAAATAGTTAAGCACTGGAATTGAGAAAATTTGAATTTTGTTCAATATTAAGGAAACTATGGTGATTAATAGGATAATGCAGTTATCAGAGTACAATTTCTACAACTATAAGTACAAGATTAATATCTGCTTTTTTTTTTGGCTCCTGATATCTTGCAGTGGGGCAATGTGTACAGTCATTTCAAAAGACTTAGTGATTTTTGTTGAGTACATAGTTACTTACATTATTTTTCCATTATACTTCTTATTTCCATTTACTCCTGTTCATTGGGTAATCTCATAAAAGTACATGACTTCTACTATTACACCTGTAAACTAATCTTACTCTAACACAAATTGTAAACCTCCTTCATTTTCTCCAGATCTGTAGACCCAATGACATATAAACCCGAATATCCCAGGCTTCCTCATCATGTCCCAACAAACACATCAACTTCCTTTTCTGGACCTTGTAAACTTATAAGATTCTTCTTCCTCTAGAACTCAGCCTTCCATATTTTCTGCCTCAGACACTTAAGATAAATAGCCAAAAGTCATCCTTGACATTTTTCTTTCTTCCCACTTTTTATTTAATAGGTAAGAATTCCAGCCAATTTTATTTCTTAAAGTATCTCATATCTGTTTGCTGCTCTCTATCTCTACCACTATTGCTTCAAGACGTCCTCATCAATATCTAATGTATATATGGATGACTCTAGCTTCACCTACTTTAAATTATATTTCATCTAATAATAATTTGATCTTTTAAAATGAAACCTGGTCATGCATCCTCATTCTTAAACTTTTTCATTATCACTCCACAGTTGAGTGACAATCCAAACTTCTATGATTTGTTTTAGTTCTCTAAATCTAGCCTCCACCTCCAACTACCTCCTACATAAAGAAACTAACTTCTTGTCTCTCTGTAAGCCATGTATATAGCCATGGCCTTATATATGCTACACATTGTGCTTGAAATATATTGCCCTTTTCTTGGTCTGTCTGGTGATCTACTCATCTTCCTCACTAACTAACCTAGAGATAGTTCATTATTCTCTGATCATTGTATCAGTAACCCCTGGTCATAATAATAGCCATAAAAGACAAACACAATGCCTCAGAGGCAGTGACAGTGAAGCAAGGCATCTAGATGGCTCTGCTGATCTTGGCTGGATTTACTTGCATATCTGAATGTCAGCTGATAGCTAATGTAGGCTGGCATCAGATGAAAGATAAATACAATTTAGTTATGCAGGTGTTCCTTATCCAGTAGACTACAAGCCTGGGCGTGTTTTCACGACAACAGTAGAGATACAAGTACAGGCTAGTGAAAACATCCCAACATCTTGAGACAGGTTCAAAAATGGTGCCCTGCCACTTTAACTCATCCAATTGGCCAAGTAAGTTGCATGAGATAAGAAAGTTAAGGCACATTCATCAGGAGAAATCTCAAGTCCTGTAGATTCAGAGAAGGGTGAAGAATTGAAACTATTCATGTAATCATCCTGTCATACTTCTTTAGAGCATTTTCGTATTTTATTAAAATTATTTTTATATGCTTCTTGTTGCATGTTTTTAAACATAAAAGCCATGTCTCATTTAGCTCTTTACTTCAGAGATATAAACCCAATAATGGTAATTATTGAGTAACAGGTCACCAAAATTTAATGAAAGTCTAATGCGTAACATATTTAATGAAAAATATATATATAACTTCTTAAATAGGTGAATGTTTTTCTATTTGCTAAAATAAGTTTATTTTAAATAATAAAAATCATTCAGTATTTGAAGAGTGTTAGAAAAAATTTTTATAGAGAAATCATAAAAATAAATATTAAATGTATAGCACTGTAGCAACTAAGTAACTCATGTGACAACAGCTCATATGGCCCAGAGAGATGACTATAATTTTTTGTTTGTTTTAGTAGGAAACTACAGCTATAAATTTGTGTTCCCAAACTTAATACTATAAAAAACAATTTGTTCGATATTTTCCTTGCATTTATATTAGTTGTAATCATTTATTATAATTAATTAGTACACATGACACTTCTTGCTTTCAGTGATCATTAATTAATTCACTGTATACATGAAAAATGTAAGTCAATGTTAACATCCCCATTTTACAGAAATCAAGTGTTCTTTTTGATGATAGAACATAAACTATTCTTATCATTTTTTCCCTCAATGATCAGAAAGAATAATAGTGACTAATGAGGTATATTCTGGAACATCTTCTTAGCTTTGCTATATTCTGACACAATAGCCACTTGGATAGTATAAATAAGAAATATAAATTTCAAAATTCTTTTCAATATGTTAGTGAATTTCCTTAGAATAAAATAAGGCATAGCTGAAAGAGCTTAAATTACTTATGTTGCATGTAGTTTGGCTCATTAGAAGAGCATATGACAGATATTAGAATACCTAGAATTTTTGCCCTGATGTCTTCTCGTCTCACTAGTCACCCTATCCAGAAGGTTTAGTAGATGAGTGCTTTTGTCTTCTCTTTAGAGTTAGACAAATGGAGATACTTCAGAAATTTGTTCATTATTTCCAAGTAAGAGATTGCATCGGCTATAAAATTCAATATGGTTATTTGATCTTTCTTCCTTTCCTTCCTTCCTCCCTCCCTCCCTCCCTCCCTTTCTCTTTCTTTCTTTCTTTCTTTCTTTCTTTCTTTCTTTCTTCTTTCTTTCTTTCATATATACAGAGAGAACATGAGCAGGAGAGATGGGCAGATTGAGAGAGAAAGAATCTTAAGCAGGCTCCATACTCGGAGCAGAGCTCAACATGGAGCTTGACCCTAGAACCCTGGGATCACGACCTGAACCTAAATTAAGTCAGATGTGCAACAAACTGAGCCATTCAGGTGCCCCAGGATTGTTGGATACTTCTTTATATATATTTAGATCAATTAATAAAAGTTGCCTTGACCACTATTTCAGAGCCAGTCTTTGGAAGTGTGTACACAGTTGGGAACTTTCCATAGTACCGGAATATGAATTGTTAAGCTTTTAGAAAACTAATGTGATTTTCACAGCAGAAAATGCCCATTTTTTAAAAGCTCCTTTAGGACATTTCTTCTACAGAAAATAAAGTTTAGTTTTACTTTGTTTTCAGTTGCTCAAACTCAATCATCATGTAATAAAGTCAAGTTATAGCCATTAATATTTACTTTCCTTTTTTTTTGCTTCTGTATTGATTAGCTTCTCTCATTGCCTGTAAATATCTTTTTACTTAAAAATAAAAATAATAAAATAGTGCATTTTGTTACAAGATCTCATAATAATTGACTAGAGAGTTGAAACTATAGAAGAATTGTGATGTAGAATATTACAGTTTCTGATTTATTAGATCTAATCCTGATTAAAAATTTCAACTTCTAAGAGCTTATTACTTGGTTTCCTCATTATACCCATTATACTTTATTGTTCTTTTTGTTGTATGTTATAACCTTAAATCATTTTCTAATATTGTGATTTGGGGTCTTGTATTTTAAATTAAAGCACTTTTATGAAATAAATACATTGTTTACTAAAATTTCAATAGCATGCTAGTTGCTATGATCTGTTGTACATTTTCAAAGCATGGATAGGATCCCAAGCTTGGCCCAGAAGATTTTAGGTAACCTTTGTGGACAGATATATTATTACTGATATCACATCCTGGGGCTTTAAAATGTTCCTTTTGAGCCCAATGTTTTTCAATTCTAAACCCCTCTAAATTCTCTTTCTGATAGTTTATTATTACTGTATAGAAACTCAAAAGATTTTTGCACACTGATTTTGTATCCTGCAACTTTACTGAATTCTTTTATTAGCTCTAAGAGTTTTTGATGAAGTTGTTAGACTTTTCTATTTACGTATCATGTCATCTACAAATAGTGACTAGTGCCACTTTTACTTCTTTTCGAATTTGCATGCTTTTTCTTTTCCTCACCTAATCACTCTTGCTAAGATTTCCAATACTATGTTGAATAAAAGTAGCAAGTCTTGTTCCTGAACTTAGAGCTTTTCACCATTGAGTAAGAAGTTAGCTGTAGGTTTGTCATATAACGCCTTTATTATCTTAAGGTATGTTCCCTTTAGGCCCATTTTGTTGAGAGTCCTTACCATAAATGGATATTGAGTTTGTCAAATGTGTTTTCCGCATCTTTTGAGATGATCATATGCTTTTTATCCTTCATTTTGTTAGTGTGGTGTATCAGAAGCTGACCCAGCCTTGTATTTCTGGAATAAATCCAGTTTGATCATGGTGTATGATCCATTTAATGTATTGTTGAATTCACTTTGCTGACATTTTGTTGAGAATTTTCATATCTATTTTTATCAGAGATATTGACTGTAATTTTCTTTTCTTGTGGCATCTGTGTCTGGTTTTGGTAGCAGGGTAATCTGGCCTTGTAAAATGCATTGGAAGTGTTCCCTCCTCTTGTATTTTTTAAAAGACTTTGAGAAGGATAGTTTTTAAATCTTCGAATATTTGATAGAATTTACCAGTGAAGCATGTGTTCCTGGATTTTTCTTGTTGGGATATCTTTGACTACTGACTCAACCTCCTTACTAGTAATAAGTCTGTTCAGATTTTTCTATTTCATCATGATTCAGTATTGGTATGTTGTATATTTCCAGAAATGTATATGTTTCTTCTAGGTTGTCCAATTTGTTGCCATATAATTGTTCACAATAATGTCTTATGATCCTTTGTATTTATATGGTATTGGTTGTAACTTCTCTTTCATTCCTGATTTTATTTGAGTCTTTTCTTTTTTTTCCCCCTTGGTTAGTCTAGATAAAGATTTGTCAATTATTTATATTTTCAAAGAACAAGCTCTCAGTTTCATTGAAATTTTCTATTGTCTTTTATTTTCTATTTCATTTATTTTTGTTTTAATCTTTGTAATTTCCTTCTACTAACTTTGCATTTTGTTTGTTCTTTTTCTAATTCCTTGAGATGTAAAGACAAATTTATTTGAGACTTTTAACATTTCTTGAGGTAGAGATTTATTGCTATGAACTTCCCTCTTAGAACTGCTTTTACTGCATCCCATATATTTTGATATGTTTTGCTTCCTTTTTCATTTGTTTCAAGATTTTTTTTCCGATTCCTCTTTTGATTTTCTCTTTGATTGATTGGAAACTTCCCGTTTCCTTTCATAATTAATATGTAGTTTCAGGGGCACCTGGTTGGCTCAGTTTGTTAAGTATTCTACTCTTGATATTGGCTCAGATCCTGATCTCACAGTTGTGAGATCAAGCCCTGGGTCAGAGTCTGTGTTGACAGCATTGAGACTGGTTAGTATTCTCTCTCTTTCTCTCTTTCTCTCTCTTTCTCTCACTCTCTCCCCCTCCCCTGCTCTCTCTCTCCCTCAAAACTAAATAAATAAACATTTTTTAAAATGTGGTTTCATACCATTGTGGTTGGAAAGGAAAAGATGTTTGATATGATTCCAATCATCTTAAATTTGTTAAAACTTCTTTTATGGCCTAAAATATGGTCCATATTGGAAAATGTTACATGTGCACTTGAAAGGAATGTGTATTTTGTTGCTTTTCGTTGGAATTTCTGTAAATATTAGTGAAGTCCATTATCTCAGATTCTCCAAATTTGAAGATATGCAGAGGAGAGATTTGTTAAATACCAAATATATCTCCCAAAAGCATTTGGAGGAAAAAATGTTATATTTGGAGGAAATAGATGAGAATGTGCATTCTGAAGCCCAGCCGTGTATAGCTAACCCTCTAAACAACAACAAGAAAAACAACTGAACCCATTTAATCTCTTTGGCCTTTCTGCAGCTTCTCTGACTTTACTCTTGAACTGAGAGATCCCTTAAGGTACATGTCATGAAAAGATAAAACAAAAGTTGAGGCAAGAGACAGAAATAGAGAGTAATAGAAAGGGAGAGACAACAAATAAGGCTTGAGAATAAATATGGAAGAGGTTACAGAATGACTAGGGCAGAGCTTTGTGAACTGTGTGGAGCTTTGCCTTGGAATATTTATAACTCATCGCTGAGATCGAGGTTGGAGAAGGACCCAAGTGATAAGCTGGGGTTTGTTGTTGTTGTTGTTGTTGTTTTTAAAGCTGTTTTTTTTTAACTTTAATCCATCTGATTTAAGAGTGTTAATAAATAATAGCCTAATACTTTTTTCACCAAAAAGGCCCAGTGAAATTAGTTACTATGTTTGAAAGTTTTCTGTGCGCTAAAGACTTTGTACCCATTCACTCATTTACTTTTCAAATTAACCTTATTAACAATGCACTGTTATCATTATCATCCCTTTTTTACCTAGGAGAACACAGCTAATTAACTTGTCCACTGTTACTCAATGAACCTATGATAGGGCTGAAATTTGAATCCAGAAAAAGCTAGCTTCGAAGCCCTTCTGCTCTTGGAAATACTTTGTCTTTCCTCCTCCATAAATTATTCGTTAAACTGTTATTAACATTTAGGATTGATGACTATGTCTTTTTCACCA
The DNA here is from genome assembly GCF_022079265.1 of Lynx rufus. NCBI lineage: Eukaryota > Metazoa > Chordata > Mammalia > Carnivora > Felidae > Lynx > Lynx rufus. The sequence continues at coordinate 76,305,704 of NW_025814834.1, forward strand.
CCCAGATCCCTTTTCTCTCAGTGCAGCAGATACTAGCTGGGAGGTTAGGAGGAAGCATCCTAATAAAACTTATTCATATTAATGTAGGGAGTGTTAGTCACTAAACCTTCCCCAGGGGGTTTTCATTTTTAAAGAGGATGGTTATTAAAACAAATTTATCTATCATTGGTGAAACACTTAGTTGTATAAAACTAGAAAATAAAATAATTTAGGGATGTGAGATGAAAATAGTTTTGAATAGAGAGGCCACGCATTAAACAAATTGACTCGTACTTCCCCTAAATTACTTCTGTATGTTCCAACCCAAATTTTTATATTTTGACTTGTTCCTTTTTCACTGCTATCTCAATTGCAGCAAGAATGGGGATTCTTGAAAAAAAAAATGGAAAAAGTTGGGGAAATGGGAGAATGCAAAGAAAATAAAGTGATGGAAAGATAAATAGCCTATTTGAGGAAACTGCGTGTATAGCCCAAGGAGGACTATGGAGAAAAATACATATCAGTTTATCTATTAGAATTTATTAATATCGGTCATCCTTAGCTATCTTACAAGAACACAGATTATTTTAGCACCTGCAATGATAACTCAGTATAACATTCCTAAAATCATAAACATGTATATCTCTTTGAAATTCTCATGAAAGTAATGAAAGACAATATGCAAACTCACTAATTTCAATGAACCACTAAGGTATATATTAAATTAAGCCAATCAATACCACTACAAGATAAAACAACACTTTAATCCTGAAATATTTCAGAGTCCAGCCTGTTTTCAAGTGAGTGCTTCTCCCATGTATTTCCTTCCACATGTTTAAATAATCACTGAAATGTACTTCACTTACTTGTAATAAGCTTAGGGAAAAAAGAAAGTTAAAATACCCATCTCAATAGAGATTTTAGACATCTTCTAACAAAACTGTAGTTAAAAAATTATATGAAAAACAATGATACATTCTTTCCCTGTCTTCAAAAATTCCAGGCAAGAACTTTCTAATCAATGGAAAGCTTTTAGTAGCATCAACTTTATTGACATTTGCCAAACATAAAAGATAAGATATAAGACTCAGATTAATGGAGAACAGATAGATATCTGTGCCGAATTCTACTAAATAATAGATCATCTTTTCATCTTTTTTGCATCTTTGTAGAGCAGTCCTATCCTGAGAATGTCCTTCAGAGTGTGAAATTGCCCCATGGTGTTGTGGAACAAGGCAAGAATATTTTATGAATGTGGTCATCTATCCTGACTGTTCACTTGCTCTGATAGACTCTGTTCAGTCGAGAAAAAAAAACATCACCATGATTGCATAGGAGACTGTATTTAACCTAGTGGATTTAAAAATATATGTCACTCTCCTTTTTGTTTTCAGCAAAAAATGAAATTTGAAAGTTTACGTTGGACTGAACAGATAGAAATTTAATTCTAAACAAAGCAATAATTTTGTTTTTCACATGAGCATTGTACCAAAACTTTGCTGTTCAGAGAAGGCCAGCTTCACTGATACATCCCTTGTAGGAAACCCACAAGTCTCTCTTCTAAATTATTCTTTTGTTTCTGTTTCTAAAATTCCAAACACTTGCATCGTTGATTTAAGTGTCCCCTGAAATGTGTAATTGCAAAACATTCTGAAAATTAAAATGCTTATATTCTTTTACCCATCCATTACTACTGAGGTGTTAAAATAATTTATTCCATTATATTAACGATTGCTTGATGCATCAAAAGATAATTTGCCATGTAATTTTGTTAAACCTGAAACTGTAGCATATTTTCTTGATAATACCATTAATATATCAAGAGTAAATAAAATGTTTAGTGGTAGGCACATTAATTATCGCCTTCATCTATCGGTGTTTAAAACTTAGAAATAATTAAGTGTGCTTTAATAAGATATGGTTCTGAGAAAGCCGGATCATTTATGAATCACTAGAGGTGCGTGGAGCTGCGTTTCCCTTGAGAGACAGAATTTATGCCTAACACCCCGCTGATTGTTCAGGAGGTAAAGAACCAATAGCGGCATGTACAGAGGTTTAATTTAAAGTGTGTTTCTCACTAGGCTGCTCACAACACTTAATTAAACTCTGCTGTTTTGGCAATGACAAATGCTGTCGTGCAAAAGGAACCCGAGTCGCGGTGACTGAGAAGCTTTTGTAATTTCTTTCATGTGCGCGGGCAGCCAGATCCAGGGCAGAAAGGAAAGTGAGAATAAAAGAAGACATATTTAAGGTGTTCCGACAAAGTTGCCACTTTTAAGCATGTATTTTAGGCACCCAAAAGTACGCATTATTTAAAGGATTTAATCATGTGGTGCTTGGGGGAAATATGGCATGTGACCAGAGAAAACCATTTGAAGCCCATTTCTAAGCTTCTTTTTCATTAGCGACCATAAAACCTGAAAGAATAATTGACTCAAATTTAGATAAATATGTAACATTTTTATTTCTAGGGAATGTTTTCATGTTACATTTTATATGTACTTTGCACGGTATGTGTAAGTTCATTTCTGGGTATATTTTCAAAATTAAGGCAGTCTATCATATGGATCAAAGAAAACAACAGTAATGGTTATATTTTATAAAATTAATTACAAAGGGAAGCGTAGACAATCAACTTTTAAAATTATTCGTGTTGAAAGGCTTACTTTGAAAAATAGCTTAAAAGTCCCTTTATGTGAAACTCTCCTCTCATCTGCCCAGGTTCATTTCTACAGAGCGGTGCTTTTAATGAGGCAGAGACCCAAGACTCCATTTTTATTCCCAAATAAGATAAAAGGTACAAAGAATAAAATGTTGGAGACGATAGCATAAATATCTCAGATTTGTTGAATAATTATTATGTGTCAAAAACCACGTAGGCATTTTCACATGTGCACACTCACGCAGTCGGCATGACAGTCTATGCATTCAGTATAACCATCGTCTCTACTGATCACAAGAGTGCGATGCAGAGAAGTTAAGACATTTATACAAGATCACATTGAGTGATCATTTAGTGAAAGTGCAAAAATTCAAACCCAGAGGATCTGTCTCCCCAACCAGTATCCCTAGCCAGTACTCCATAGTGACAAATTGAGACACTATGAAACCTAAACAGAAATCACATCAAATCAAAGTGAAAATAACACAAATACAGTAGTTATTTCCTTGCTTATTATTATTAAAGGACTCTCGACTCTTCCTCTGAGAATCACATTGCTGGAATAAATTTAGGTATCTTCCAACTCCTATCTAGGCACAGAAAGTGAGGTCTAGAGAGGTTAAGGAAATGTACAATATTGCGGAAGTAATCAGTGGGTGTGGCTGAAAACGAAGTTTCCTACTGCCAGCCTTGCTTTCCAGCACACCACACTTCTTTGCTCTTGACTACTGGCATACCTTATCTCAAAAGTAAATACTTGTACTGTTTATTACAAATAAGTAAAGGCGAGACATGTTTAGTTAATTATTTTATTCTTTGTTAATTAAAATGTAGCCATATTAAAACAATTACATCACATTTTTCATTTGATTAAATTTTGTGGACAAGAACTTGTATCAACCTGGTGTTCAAAGTAGTTTAAAAATACTTCGTTAAATGATTCATTGTTCTTCTCTTCAACTGGTGTCATCGCTTCAAACAGACCCATTTTATGTCATGAAATTATAGAATTTCAGAGCATGAAGACTATACCTTTTATTCCCTGATAGATGAACATTCATTTTTTACATGAAAAAATCCATGGTGTAAAATTTCAACTTTGCAACACAGTCTGTAGTATTTGTAATACTACAACACTTTTTCTGATTTATTTCAGAATAAATAAATTGGAATTTGTTGGAATCTATTGGAATTTGCTTCATTGATTAGACAGTGTCTAAGGCTCAGTGTTGTGTGGTATGAAATTTTCTGTAAATTTAAAACAAATACAATTTACTTAAAAACAAATAGCATGAAAATATTATGGAAAGTAGGTAATGCAATTAATTAGCTTAGCTGATTTCTGCTTTAGATTTGGGGCAATGACAGAACATGCTTTGTTAAAACTTTATCAAATAAGTTTTTATAATTAAATTCTATCAAATATTAGGTTATTCATGTATGTTAGAAAATTGTTGAGCTCTAGTATAATGAACTCAATAAGAATTTTATGTTCTCGGTTTTAAACAATTCAGGAACAAGTATCCTTGCAAAAGAATAAGGCATAATTCTCTCTTCTACTGGAATACATTGCATATTCAACTTGACAGCTTCTAAGACAGGATACACCAAAAGTACCATGTTTGAAAGACTGTACTGGGACAGATGAAGTAGTATGTGAAGGAGAAAAGTACCATAGAAAGCTTATAAAGCTTTTGATTGTGGGTCTTTCTTTTTCTTTCTTTCTTTCTTTCTTTCTTTCTTTCTTTCTTTCTTTCTTTCTTTCTCCCTCTTTTTTTTTATCCAAGGCAGAATACTTTTTTATTTACAATGGTATTAAATTGCTAATGTATCTCTGAGTCTGAATAATATAGAAAGAGTGAGTAACAGGCAAAAGAATTCTACCAGTGGTATGGAGAGTATTAGGTTTGTAGAAGAGACACCTCGTAAGATTTTCCTATTTGTCTTTGAAAAAAACAAAAGAAAACAACCTGTCTATAAACTCAGAAAGGTATAGCTCTCCAGATGTTTTCAAATTGGTTATGTATTAAAAATGTAAGCTACTGTTTTGGTCTTTGAGATTGAGAATAAAATAACTTCTAATTGTTTCTGAAGCCATAATGGGATCTACCTATTTTTCTCATAATCAGATTCATTGGCAGTGGACACTTAGTTTCTTAGAGGGCTAAGGCAGGGGTGGGGGTGGGGAGAGTGCACAACAGACACTGATTTCATGTTCTCCACTTTTTCACATTTAGGCAATTTCACGTTTAACAAAACACACACCTTTATAATGTCCCAGGAGAACATTTTGATCAAATGATTTCTGCATCTGGGGCACCTGGGTGACTCAGTTGGTTAAGCATCCAATTCTTGATTATGGCTCAGCTCATGATCTTACTGTTCTGTGAGTTCAAGCCCTGCTTAGAGGCTCAAGCAGGGACTACTTGAGATTCTTTCTGTCTCTCTCTCTCTCTCTCTCTCTCTCTGTGCCCTTCCCCTTCCTCACGTGCACACACACTCTTTCTCAAAATAAATTTTTAAAAAAATGATTTTTGTTTCCACAATAGCATTCTCATAACTTTGTATCTTATCTAAATTGACAATTTATTTTCTTCATTGTAAAGACTATGTTTATTAAGTAAATATCTTAAAGGCCACCTTCTCACAGATTCTCACAGATACATTCTTTGATTATCCTATCAAAAGTATACTCTTTACTTTTTTAAAAAATAATTTGTATTGCTAAACTCAGTTTCCTTCATAGCATTTGTCAAATTTGTAATTTCTTAATTTACATATTTACCTATCAATTTATTAATTTATATTTCTATCTCCTTTTCTAAAAAGATCTTCCAAAAGATCATAGACAAAATCTTATTCTTGATCAAACCCTCAACATCAATACAGTTTTTGGCATTTAAGTTGTTCAGTAAATTTTTACTGAAAGAATTAATAAATAAATGAATAAATGTGTGAAAAAGTTGTCCCTGTCCATATAGTCACTGTTTCTTTCTATATGTTCTTTATTTTATATTTGTTGCCACTCTGGAAGAGCCTTTGTCTGGCTCTTTTTACTCAGGAGATTTGTCTTGCTAGCCAACAAAAGTTCATTGTTCTACTCAGAAGAGAGAAAAACATTTGGAGGCTCTCACATTCTAAAATCTGAGATTGTGAACCACAAGTTTTCTGAAGCTTGATAGGTATTCATCTATAAGGAGAAGGACACAGTCAAAGAAAGAGAATATCACATATGAGAGCAGTGGGTGTGACAGAGTATCAGTGCTTTTGTGTTCAGTTTGCTTTCTGACAGCTGTGTGATATTGGGCATATCATTCTAGCCCCTATGAGATTTGTACTATTATATGTACTATGTGGTGTTAATAAAATTTGACAGAATTGAAAAGAATCAATGGAGGTAATAGATTTGAGAAAGCTATGATGAGCTAAATTATACGATTCAAGTTCCAGTACTAATAATGAATAGTATATTGAAGATATATGATATTCAACAGTTCTTTTATACAAGCAGCCCTTTCTTTGGATTTTTTGCTAACCTTCAGTGACAGTAAAATTTTTTTGCTCAAACATTTCAAGCAATGGTTCTATTGCCTCTACGACGTATTTGAGCAAATACAGGAACACACGATAGTGAAGTGTAGTATAGTTACAGTTTATTATTCTAAGCACCTGTTAAATAGACCTTTCTCTTTGGGTTTCCACATTTTTACTCCCTTAGATCTTCCTAAATGCTGAATGGCTTCTGAGAAATCAAAGCAGCTCCCTCTCTTGTATTCTCACTATGTCCTTTGCAATGTTTTAAATGAACTTAAGCTGTAAAGGGGCTTAGTATATTTTGCCTCTCTAGATACTCAACTCTCTGCTCACATCCCATCACCTAACATGTAGTGGTTACAGAATGTACTTGAGTGGTTAAGGCTGAACTTCACGTCCCCAACATTTAGAGAAGCAATTCAAAGCAGATAGTGAGCAATTCAGCCGGGGCCTATTTACCCTAGTCATTTATTTTAAAACCCTAACACTAAAACCAGACCATTTTAAATGGTAGATAAAAGGCAGTGAAATTGATGAATGCCTTTTGGCAAGTACAGTTGAGTTTCCATGGGGTTTTATACATTATTGACACTGTCAGTGATTTCGGTGATTGTGGCTACAGCTGGGATGTTATTATTACCATGTTGCCGTACTTCTGTTGGGAGGCTATTCCGTGGTCACAGCTGGAAGTGTTAGTGGCATTTGATGTTCATGACCTGCAGTAATTGTACCATTTTATAAGAGGAGTTCACGAAATCCACAGTCAAGAATTAAGCTGTGCCCGACCAAGTGACTTACGCTAGTAGGCAAGAGAATGAACAGGAGTGGCCTCAGTCAGAATTCAATAGTTGCCACGAGAGACTGAGCAGGTCGTTGTGAGGGTAATGTTACCGTACAATGGCGCCAATCTACAAAGAAGTCTGGGGGTTGCTGTGTTGGCACTGATACATTTCCTTCAAGGCTGTCTTTGGGGTGGGGATTTTTTTATGCCTTTAAGGCCAAGTGAATTCTATTCCACAAATGTATTGTGCGATGAATAGCCCTTTTGCTTTCTCTAAATTTATTTTTTCAGATTGTACAAGCAATACATGTTTATTAGGGATAATTTGAACAATATAAAAAGAATAAAGAATAAATTTGAAATCACGTTTAATCTTAGCACTCACAGGCAGCCAATTTTAATATTTTGGGGGCATCTTTCCAAATATACATGTGTAGATAATTTTAGCAGAAATTGAATTAATGCTGTATGTGCTTTTTTTTTTTTAATTCTGCCTTTCCACACTAACATTAGGACGTAAATAATGAACTGATTCACATAAAAATAGGAACCAATAAAATTCTCTTAAATTTCTGAGATAAAGAAGTTGATTTATTACAAAAACAGTAATCAGGCTTTTAACAAAACAGTCTGTAAAACATGTATTTTTTTGTTGTGTAGTTTAGTGTCAACCTTACAATGGCAAGAATCACACCCAGGTAAGTCAAGCAGTGGCTTACCCTACATAGTACAATGGGTATTGAGAGACGACTCTGATATTCATTTCCCCCCAAATACTTTCCTTTGTTGACAAATTCCAGTTATCTAAATTCAGTCCTGAGGGATCCGGCTTTGGGAGCAAGACAACTGTGAAAGCAGACACCCTGTGTTGAAAAGTAACCATTCTTAGTGGAGTAAGGCAAGTATATTATTAGCTACTGACATGGGCTACTTTGCCAATGTCTTCTGAGGTTTTGGAAAGCAGAGAAAAGAAAACTGAGGAAAAAGAACTCAGACATGCAGTTTGCAATGAGGGAAATGAGGGATGTAATTGATGTATAACACTGCAATTTGTATACACACACACACACACACACACACACACACACAGATTTGTTACCAAAGTCGTAGGATAGTCAAAGTCATGTTTAAGTGCTGAATATCATGTCTATGTATATACCACTAGCACAACAAACTTAATATGGCCCAGATTAAATATTCTGTCCCATCACAAGCCAGAAGGTAAGTGTGCTGATTTCCCTGCCACTATTTGGATAATAGTTCTCTTCTCACAGGAATTTAAGCATTATAGCTGAATCTTCCCTCCCTCTCACACATTCTATTTAAAATATACCGCCATAGGGGAGCCTGGGTGGCGCAGTCGGTTAAGCGTCCGACTTCAGCCAGGTCACGATCTCGCCGTCCCTGAGTTCGAGCCCCGCGTCTGGCTCTGGGCTGATGGCTCGGAGCCTGGAGCCTGTTTCCGATTCTGTGTCTCCCTCTCTCTCTGCCCCTCCCCCATTCATGCTCTGTCTCTCTCTGTCCCAAAAATAAATAAAAAAACGTTGAAAAAAAATAAATAAAATATACTGCCATGAAAAAATTAATTAAAAAAAGGGGCGCCTGGGTGGCATAGTCGGTTGAGCAGCTGACTCATGATTTTGGCCCAGGTCATGATCTCAGGGTCGTGGGATTGAACCCCGCATTGGGCTCCATGCTGAGCATGAAGCCTACATAAGATTCTCTTTCTCTCTCCTTCTGCCCCTATCCCCTGGTCACGCTACCTCACTCTAAAAAAATATTAGTAAAGAATATATATATATATATATACTGCCTTTATTTATTAATTTTATCTTTCTAATATCCATCCTTACTAACTACTAGGACTTTTTAATGCACTTATTATCTTCTACCTGGCCTATTAGAAAAGGCTCCTCATTAGTCTCCCTCCTTTCCATATTTCCTTATCAAATATTTCTACACATAATAATTCATAACTTTTACAAATTGCTTAATCTAGTCTGCTGATCAAAGCTGTCAGTAGCACTTGATTGCTAATAACAATAATAATACTTAAAAAACAATAGTAGTAATATAATACTAAACATCTTAACTTCAACACTAAGATCCTCTAGAATATAGCCCAAATCTCTCTTCCTGGTTGTAATCCCTCTAACTTTACAGCATCTGGTATCTCAGTTTACTTGGTCTAAGTTCCATTCTTTACAAACCTTACTTGTACTTTCTCTCCTCTGTGACTTGGCACACATTAACCCTTCTTTCTTTAATCTCCTTTTCCATGATCATTCGTTAAAGTCATTTCCATCAGTAAAAGTGCAATTGAAATGATTTGTTTTCCAGAGTAGAGATTCATTCAGATTTCTTCTGGATTTCACACTGGGTCTTCAAGTTCAGACAGTGATATCAGCAAATGATTGAATAAATATGTTGAAATGAATTTACATCCTTGGGTGCCTGCGTGGCTCAGTCAGTTAAGCATCAGACTTTGGCTCAGGTCATGATCTTGTGGGTTGTGAGTTTGAGCCCCTCGTTGGGCTCTGTGCTGACAGCTCAGAGCCTGGAGCCTGTTGTGCATCCCTCTCTCTTTGTCCCTTCCCCACTATTGCTGTGTCTCCTTCTCAAAAACTAATAAACATTAAAAAAAAAATTAACAAATAAATGGATTTATATCCTTGAAAGATATGACTGTTTCAAGGCAAAGGTGGAAATTAGAAGATATGATGGTTCATTTTATGTGTCAAGTTGACTGGAGCAAGGACTACCAAGCTGTTTAGTTGATCTTTATTTGGGGTATGTCTGTGAGGGTATTTTGGGATGAGATGAACATGCGATTCCATAGACTGAATAAAGCAGATTGCCCTGTGTAATATGAGTGGCCCTCATCCAAACAGTTGAAAGCCTGTATAAACTAAAAAGACAGACCCTCCTAAGACTAAGAGGGAGCTCCTTCTGTTTGATTGATTGAGCTGGACATTGATCTCTACATGCCTCAGGACCCTAACAGAAACAGCAGCTCTTCTTGGATCTGGAGCCTGACGGCTTTAGTTCTAGAAATACACTAGTGGCTATTCTGGGTCTCTAGCTTTGTGATTGCAGATTTTGGGACTTCTCAGAGTCCATGATCATGTGAGCCAGTGTCTTATAATACATCTCTCTTTATATACATATACATACACATTCTGTTGTTTCTATTTTTCTGGAGAATCCTGACTAATATAGGATACTTTGCCTGAGCAAAGAATAGTGAACTAAAGCCTGAAAACAGAAAATAAATGTGATCTCTTTGAAGGGAATGAACAAGAAAGGAAATGCAAAGACATACTTCCTCATTGAAACTTTTCTTTTAAAGTAATTGTATGGATTTTCATATTGTTCACTTAGTCTATTGCACTGGCCCTGGTCCAAATTTACAATGCGGCACTTGAGTCCTGAGGAACAGAGGCTCCATTGCAGTACATGCTGATTTAAAAGGTAAATAAGACACATTCATGGGGTGCCTGGGTGGCTCAGTTGGTTAAACGACCGACTCTTGATTTTAGTTCAGGTCATGATCTCACGGTTTGTGAGATCGAGCCCCGCATCTGGCTCTGTGCTGACAGTAGAAAGCCCGCTTCCCTCCCTCACTTGCACACACTCTCTCTCAAAATGAATAAACATTAAAAAAATAAAAATAGTTAAGCAAAAGACATGTTCAGTGTTACTTAAGTCTACCCAACCCCTAACCTGACTCTTTTGTAATAATGGAAAAGCACTAATAGAAATAAAGGCAAAGAAAATCATCACTTAAAATGATATTAACTTCTTGGGGCACTTGGGTGGCTCAGTCAGTTAAGTATCTGATTCTTGATTTTGTTTCAGATCATGATCTCACAACTGGGAGACTGAGCCTTTCATGGGGCTCTACGTTTGGCGTGAAGCCTGGTTAAGATTTTTTCTCTCTCCCTTCCCCACTCAAGCTCTCTGTCTCAAAAAAAAAAAAAAAAAAGATATTGACTTCTTGATAGAAAACATTCTAATCTTTCATCTGAGTTTATTTTATTTTTTATTTGTTTTTGTTTGTCAAATTATCCAGTTATTCATAAAAATATAAATTTTAATTTAACAATCTTTTACATGCTACTTCTTTAGTATTAACAGGTATTATACTATTTATAAATTATCATTGTATAAAATAAGCTTTTTGGTATATTAGTCATATTTACATACCTGAATTTTATGTGTATAAATTAATAAATCATGGAGGCTTTGACTGCCATGGTTATTAAATATTTTCCTGACAGTTTTACTTCTACTGAATTTTTAACTTGAGCTAATTTTTATAAAAATTAAAATATAATAACAATCTAAAGGAAAATGCAAATAATTTAGGATCTAATAACAACTGCATATATTTTTATATTTATCTTTTCAGAATTTTTTTTGTATATATGAATTCTTACATGCATACATACATTTTTTTATGAAGATGGAATCCCACCACACAAATGAATGCTTCTTTCTTCCTATTTATATACACATACACACAATTATTTTTATACCCATATGCATATACATTAAAGTATGTGCAGACACATGACTAGCTATAAATGTAGACTATGGTTATAGAATATACCCTGGGGAAGAGACATGTAGTTAGATAAACAGTTTTAATGATTTCATATTAATCCATTAAACAATTCTGCCATAATTTATATAATTATGTCCTCATTGTTGACTAAGGTAAATAACACTATAATTTCTATCCTTGGTTATATATTTTTCCCACATGTCCTAAATCTGAATTGCCAGGATACAAAAGGATAAAATGTCTTTTGTCTTTTCTTAAGTTTATTTATTTATTTTGAGAGAGACAGAGAGAGTGAAGGAGAGGCAGAGAGAGAGGGAGAGAGAGAGAATCCCAAACAGGCTTTGAGCTGTCAGTGCAGAGCTGGACATGGGACTCGATCCCATGAACTGTGAAATCATGACCTGAGCTGAAATTAAGTCATACATTTAACCAACTGAGCTACCTATGTGTCCCAAAAGGATAAAACATCTTTAGAATATTAATATTCATTTCTGTATTGTCTTCCAGAAAGTCTGCATCAATTTATGCACCATGGATATCTATTTCTCTATTACTCCAGTCCACAATAGATAAAATATCTTTGGAAAAGAATATCTTATTGTTTTATTAATTTGAAATTCTTCAATTACTAATAGTATTAAATGATTTTCTTAAAAGTATTAAGAATTCACATTTGTTATTTGTTAACTGTCCATCATTTATTATTTAATAAATACTCACCGAGTGTCTAACACTTGTCAAGTAATACAATAGATCCTGTATATAGAGAACGAAAAAAATCATTGATAAGCTCAAAATACCAATAGTTAAGACCGGTGAGAAATAAACTTTAAAAAACTAGTGTAAGGGGACCTAGATGGCAGAACAGCTTGGAAGTTCTTGGCTTCTTTCATCCCTGAAATGCAGATAGATCGACACCAAACCATTTTTGCACACGTAGCAAATTGATTTGAGGATTAACACAACAATCTGCATAACTTGAGCTACAGAATTTGGCAGGTACATGGTGCACAGAGGTGAACTGAGGGACAGAGAAGCCATGGAGGGTAGGAAGCTATTTTTGCAGAGAGTATAGAGGAAGGGGGTGGGAGATTGCAGCACATTGGGAGAGCACAGGAAAACCACTCCCCCCAGAAAGTAGCTGGAGAGAAAGAGAAAGTGGAAACACTCACAAGAAACTGAACAAGAAATCTGTCCCCCAACATCATTGATGGGGAGAAGGGAGAGGGTTTCAACACCATTTGGATTTTATAAACAGGGGACAGCAAAGTTGGCAATTCTGGAGCTCAATACCTGGTGGTGCTCTGGTAGGAAGGAAGAGTGAATCCCCAGGAGCAGACAGTGAGGTCCAAGGGATCTGTGGGCCACACACAGAGAAGTGGATCCCCTGCTTGGAGGGCATTTAGCCTCCCCACATGCAAAGATCCCAGCAGACCTCAAAAACACTCCACATTTGCTGGTATTGGAACAAAAATGCCAGTGTTATGAAACCTGGCACTATGTGTTGTGATTTGCCATAATCTCTGAACATCTGCTGCAGCATGATCACGTGAACGTTCTTTGGGGCAAGCCAGCACCGGGCCATTGCTCAGTGAGAACCTCCCCCAGAGTAGCATTGCAGGTCCAAGCTGCAGAGGTCTCATAAGTGAGGGATGTGGAAACACAGCCCCATCTAAGATAAAATTTAGGAGGAATATGCTGCTGGCAAGCTTACAGCTTAGACATGCACAGTGTAGAAGCGGGGAATGGACTGAAGACTGAGACAAAGGAGTGTGCTTGATTGAGGGTCAATGAGAGCGCAGAGTTCCTGTGCCAGAAACCAGGAAGCTGGATGATGCCATTTTCACCTTTCTCACATATGAATACGTACACACCCATGGGAAACCATTCCACTTGAGTAAGTGAAGCAGCATCACCTAGTGGAGAATGGAGCCGTTATACCAAGCCCCACCCAGCTGCACCCCCCAAGCGCATGCCCTAGAGGACTACAACAAGTCTCTCTGCCTGCTTAGTGTATAGAATTCCTCATAGTTTGAGTTCTAGGGGAAACTGGATGTAACTTCATTTGGGTTTCATTCTGTTTGCTGGTTCATCTATTCGGTTTTTGTTTGTTTGTTTTTTCTCCTTTTCTCCTTTCTTTTCTTTTTCTTTCATACAGAAAGAGAAAATTTTATTTTTATTTTCCTTTAAATTTTTAAAAATTATTTTACTATTTTTTATTTTTTGTAAATTTTTATTCTATTTATCTTTCTTCATTTCATTTTATTCTATTTTATTGTATACATTTAAAATATTTTTTAACTTTTTCACACCTTTTTTTCTTTTTACTTTTCTTTCCCTTTTTTTCTTTATTCTAGCAAACTTCTTACAATCAACATGTTCAATGTAATTCCTATCAAAATAACACCAGCATTCCTCACAGAACTAGAGCAATCCTAAAATTTGTATGGAACCAGAAAAGACCCCGAATAGCCAAAGCAATCCTTGAAAAGAAACCCAAGCCTGGATATATCACAATTCTGGACTTTAAGATGTATTACAAAGCTGAAATCATCAAGGCAGTATGGTACTGGCACAAAAACAGACACTCAGATCAATGGAAGAGAATGGAGAACCCAGAAATGTATGGCCAACTGATCTTTGACAAAGTAGGAAAGAATATCCAATGGAATAAAGACAATATCTTTAGCAAATGGTGTTGGGAAAACGGACAGCAACATGCAGAAGAGTGAATTTGGACCATTTTTTTATGCCCCACACAAAAATAAACTCAAAATGGATGAAAGACCTAAATGTAAGACAGGAAGCCATCAAAATCCTCTAGGAGAAAGGAGGCAAAAACCTCTTTGACGTCAGCCACAGCAACTTCTTATTCAACATGTCTCCAGAGGCAAGAGAAACAAAAGCAAAAATGAACTATTGGGACCCCATCAAGATAAGCTTCTGCACAGCGAAGGAAACAGCAAAACTAAAAGGCAACTGACAGAATGGGAGAAGATATTTGCAAATGACATATCAGCTAATAGGTTAGCATCCAAAATCTATAAAGAACTAATCAAGCTCAACACCCAAAAAACAAATAATCCAGTGAAGAAATGGGCAAAAGACATGAATAGACCCTTTTCCAAAGAAGACATCCAGATGACTAACAGACACATGAGAAGATGCTGAACATCACTCAGCATCCAGAAAATACAAATCAAGACCACAATGAGATACCATCTCCTATCTGTCAGAATGGCTAACATTGACAACTCAGGCAGTGACAGATGTTGGCGAGGATGTGAAGAAATAGGATCTCTTTTGCATTGTTGGTGGGAATGCAAACTGGTGCAGCCACTCTGGAAAATAGTATGGAGGTTCCTCAAAAAACTAAAAATAGAACTACCCTACGACCCAGCAATTGCACTACTAGATATTTATCCAGGGGATACAGATATGCTGTTTCGAAGGGGCACATGCACCCCAATGTTTATAGCAGCGCTATCGACAATAGCCATGGTATTGAAAGAGCCTAAATGTCTATTGACTAATGAATGGATAAAGAAGATGTGGTGTATACACACACACACACACACACACACACACACACACACACAATGGCATATTACTCGACAATCAAAAAGAAGGAAATCTTGCCATTTGCAACAATGCAGATGGAATTATGCTAAGCAAAATTAGTTAGTTAGAGAAAGACAAATATCATATGACTTCATTCATATGTGGAATTCAAAATACAAAACAGAGGAATATAAGGGAAAGGAAACAACAATAATAAAACAGGGAGGGAGACAAAACATAAGAGCTTCTTAAATATAGAGAACAAACTGAGGGTTGCTGGAGGGGTTGTGGTGGGGGAATGGGCTAAATGGGCAAGAGGCATTAAGAAAGACACTTGGGATGAGTAGTGGACGTTATATGCAGCATATGAATCACTGGATTCTACTTCTGAAATCATTATTGCACTATATGCTAACTAACTTGGATGTAAATTAAAAAAAAAAGAAAATAATATAACTTAAAAAAAAAAACAACAGCAAACTTGTGTAAGGATGACTATTGGTGCATGATGCTGACTGGAAGCAAAAACCTAACTACATGTTTTAGGAAGTTTTACTGACAAAAGAACTTCTAGATAGCATTAAATGAGTCTAAGACTTTCGAGACCTAAGATAAACTTTGAGTCCCCAAGTTTCTATAGGCATAAAACACAGTGAAAAATTGCTTAACTCCCACAAGAAAATATTTACTAAAAGCTAACACAGATGTGGCTAAGTAATACAAAAATAGACCCTCAAAACCCTAAGCCAAATGCAATGAAGCATGGTAGACTATGGAAAAAATGTCTGCAACGGAAATCCAGGGATTTAATCAAGGAATATTTCCACCTCTTCAGAAAAGCAGTCCTTTCCTTTCTCCATCCCATGGGAGTTCAGTATGTTGGCCCCAAACTTTTTAGTCATCCTTCCCTCTCCCAATGGGACTTTTGAAGTTATCCTGTGCTGTTCCAGTAGCATATGTCATATATGTTGGAGTAAAACACTTATTCTTTATTTCATAGATTTTTCTATCAAGAAAAACCATATTAAGACCTGAAGCAGAGATGATCTTGAAATTTTGAGTCTGGTGTTGTGATTTGATGAGAATTTTTAAGTGTTCCTTGGCACACCTGAAAATCGATCCTTTGTTAGCAAGCAAATATACTTTGTGCAAAGAAAGAAGAGACATAAATATTTGTAATCAAGGGTGTGGAACATGGTAGACTGAGTTAGTTTTCACAATTATAACCCTATAAGAAGAGTGTATATCCTTGTTCATGATATGGACTTATTTGTGTAAAAGAGTGTACTTTCTATGAATGTACTTTCTATGATGATGCTATGATCATTCTTGGTCATATAACTCACTTTCGCTAATGGAATAAGTGTGGAAATGACTGCATGCCAATTCACAGCACAATATTTAAGAGCCTTCTTGTGGTTTCAATAGCTCATTTTCTCTTTTCTTTTCCTCTGTGTGAACAGCATGTCTCAGATTGGGCTGTTACTTCATAACAAAGAAAGTACGTGAATGAGAGACCCAAGCAGAGCAGATCCAAGCCAACGACCAACTCCTGTGAAACAAGAAATGAACTTTTGCAATTGGAAGCCACTGAAATTTGGAAGTTGTTTCCACAGCAAAGCTGGGCAATATAAAGCCCATTTCAGTTTTAATCCAGGTTTTAATGAGAATGTCTCCAGTGCAGTAGTTAATCATATATGTGTGTGTGTATACACACACACACACACACACACACACACACACACACACACACTCATATACACTGGGAGTATATGTGACCAAAAAACTTCTATAGATCTCACCCATACAGTATTGGGTGCCATATTCTCAGCCACTCTCATAACCCTAGGATGGGAATTTCTTCCTCACCAATAAGGTGAATAGGATGTAGTCAAAAGAATAAAGCAGATCTTGAACTGAGATGTGGCTGATTCCTAAGTCTATTTTCTAACATAGGAAGACACCAATAAGTGAAAATGTTAACAAATAGAGGAAATCAGCATAGACACCAACATGACTGTTACATGTGAACACTTTTTAAGTAAAATTTCATCTGGTGGTAGGTACACTTGGGAGGCTTAGTCAGTTAAGCATCTGACTCTTGATTTCAGCTCAGGTCATGATCTTGCGGTCTTGAGATTAAGCCCCATGTCAGATTCCATGCTGAGCGTGGAGCCTGCTTAAGATTCTCTCTCTCCCTTTCCCTCTGCCACTTCCCTGCTCATGGTTGTTCTCTCTCTTTCTCTCTCTCTCTCTAAAAAAAAGAAAGTCATCTGGTGGAAAGTTTTTATTCTCAAATCTTGATTTTGAAAGTGAGATAAAAATAAAGAAGATGTTAAAAATAAAGAACACTTGACCAAACACAAAAAAACACTAATTTCAGTAGAACATCTGAAACTAATATAACATTGTGTATCAATCATACTCAAATAAATAAATAATAACCATAATCATAATCATAATTGAACAGGAGCTGTATACAGCAGCATGAATCAATCTCCCAAACATAGTGTTTGGTGAAGAATATAGAATGATGGCATTTATACAAACTTTAAAAACATGAGAAACCAAATATTTATTTCAGACCTCATTGTGTTTAATAAAGGATGTATCAGAAAAGTGGTATGTTGAATCCAATAATACTAAAGGAAATCAGAGGTAAATTTTATATTAACTTGTTTCAATTGGGGGTAATTTGTATCAGACACTGTAGGAAAAGAGGGCGCTATAGTTAAACTGCACAATACTAAAGACTTTTTTTGTTATGTAGTACAGAGGCCAGAAATAAGGAATACCAAGAAGCATGTCCTAAAATTCTAGCAGTTATTCCAAACAGTGTCCATTTTATAAAGGATATATTGCCAGGAATGATTAATACACCACAACATCGTAATTATCCATTACCTGAGCTAAAGCTTTCTAAAGTTTCAAGAGTTACCGTGTAGCTCAGAGTCAGTATTTGGTATATTAAAGCAAAGAAAATGAATATGCATGAAGGTAAGAGAACTGTTTGCCAAACCGAAAGAGAAAGCATATATTAATATTTTTTCCTACCAATAATCATAAATGTTACATAATTAAACTAAACTATATGGGAAATGATAAAGGTTTTACCTTGCCTTAAGGTAAGGGAACCATTAGTGGAATTTAACTTAAGAGGCCTATTATAGATTTTTTTTTGAGATATATTTTTTATACTACAAAAATCACTTACAATTTTTTTAATGTTTATTTACTTTTAACAGGGAGAGAGAGAGACAGAGCAAGAGCAGGGGAGGGCAGAAAGAGAACGAGGCACAGAATCTGAAGCAGACTCCCGGTTCTGAGCTGCCAGCACAGAGCCCGATGTGGGGCTCGAGCCCACAAACCATGAGATCATGACCTGAGCCGAAGTCGGACACTCAACCGACTGAGCCACCCAGGTGCCCCCAACAATCACTTTTTGAAGTATATAATTCAATATATCCTCAAATGTGCAAAAATCACCACTATCTAATTCTAAAACATTTCCATCACCCCAAAAAGAAACCTCATACCCCTCAGCATCATGTTCAATTCCTCCCTATCTCTATTCTCTGGCAACCAGTAATCTCCTTTCTGTTTCTATAGAGTTGCCTATTCTGAATTTTAGATAAATGAAATCGTGTTATATGTGTCTTTTTTTTTATCTTTCACTTTGCAGATTTTCAAGGTTCTTGCAAATTATAGCATATAATGGTAATTCATTCCTTGTTTTGCTGCATGATATCCATTGTATGAATATGCCATATTTTGATATTCATTAATTAATAGATGGACATTTAGGCTATTTCCATTTTGTGGTTATTACTAATCACGTTGTCTTGAACATTGGTGTAAAAGTATTTGTGTGGACATATATTTAAATATCTTAGGTATATACCAAGGAGTAAAATTGCTGAGATATATGGTAACTGAATGTTTAACTTCTTGACGAACTGCTACACTATTTTCTAAAGTGGCTATAACATTTTACATTCCCAACAGCAATGTGTAAGGGTTTCAGTTTCTCCACATCCTGGCTACACTTGTTAATGCCCATCTTTTTTATTTTAGCTAGCCCAGTGGGTGTGGAATAGAATCTCATTGTGGCTTTGCATTTTTAATTTCCCTAATGATTAATAATATTGAGCGTCTCTTCATGTGCCTACTGACTGTATGTATATCTTCGTTGGAGAAGTATCCATTTATATCCTTTGCTCATTTTTTAATTGGTATATTCAATTTGGTATATTAAAGCAAAGAAAATGAATATGCATGAAGGTAAGAGAACTGTTTGCCAAACCGAAAGAGTTATTTTTCTTTTATTGTTAAGATATAAGAGTTTATATATTCAGAATGCAAGTCCCAAATATATAATGTAAATACGTCAATTCCACTTGTCTGTTTCTTGTTATGACTTGTACTTTCAGTGAGACATCTAACAAATCATTGCCTAATCGAAGATCACTAAGATTTACGTCTAATTTTTCTTCTAAAAATTTTATAGATTAGCTGTTACATTTAGGTGCTTGACCCTTTTTAAGTTAATTTTGTATATAACAAAATTAAATATGAAATATTTGTCTGACTTCATTCTTTCTTATATGGATATCAAAGTGTCTTAGCATCATTTGTTGGGAAGATGATTCTCTATCCATTGAACTGTCTTGTTACCGTGTTGAAAGTAAATTGACCATTATCATGGGTTTCTTTCTGGACTCTCAATTCAGTTTCATTGATCTATATATTGATCTTTATGCTAGTACAACACTGTATTGATTGCTATAGCTTTGCATTCTAACCTGAACCATACAAACAGAGAATCACAGCCTCTCAGTCGATTCCTAGATTTGAGCCAGTTTACAGATCCAGAACCCTCTGAACGAAGGGGAGCCTGGGTCCCTTTAACGAAGGACTACTGTTTACTGTTCAAAATTTACATGGTTAGTCTTTCTCCCAGCTTTCCTCAAAGGGCACTACTGCCTTTTACCAGGGTAACTATACTGTGGGGAAAAAATAATCAGACTTTTCAGAGATGATTGGACACTGGCTCTGAACTAACACTAATTCCAGGAGGACCAAAATGTCCCTGTGGCCCTCCAGTCAGAATTGGGAGGGAGGCGGGGGAACTTATGGAGGTCAAGTCTGTCTCACAATGGGTTCAACCTGTGGTTATTTTTCCAATTCCAGAATGTTTAATTGGAGCAGGCATACTTAGCAGCTGGCAGAATCCCACCTTGGTTTCCTGACCTATGGAATAAGGGATATTATGGTGTGAAAGGCCATGTGGAAGCTGTTAGAAACACCTCTACCCAGGAGAGTAGTGAACCAAAGGCAGTATCAATATCCACAGTGATTGCAGAGATTAGTTCCACCATCAAGGACTTAAAAGATTCAAGGCTCGTAATTCCTGCTACAACCCCATTCAACTTGTCTATTTTGCCTGTGCAGAAGACAGATGGAACCTGGAGAACAGATGGGACAGTGGCTTATCATAAACTTAACTGGGTGCTGCCTTCAACTGCAGCTACTCTCCCAGATGACGTTTCATTGCCCGAGCAAATCAGCACATTCCCTGATATCTGGTATGCAGCCATTGGGTCAGCAAAAACCTTTTCCTCCATACCTGTCCACAAGGTTCCTGGAAATGGGCCCTGGATTTTTGCAAGTCTGATTAATTTCCAGAGGTCTGCAAAAGCTCGTTTTTGCCAAGCGTTCTCATGGTTTTTATGGAAGAGAGGACTTTTAGAGGTCCTTATCATGGTATCCGTTCTGATACTTGGGGCCTACCGTTTCTAATATTGAAAAAAATATATCAATTTCATGCATAATAGGCAAAATTAATTAATTTGTAAAGAATGAGGAATTGGAAGCAGAGGAAGACAATGGAAACTATAGACACAAGGGAGAAATAGCAAACATGTGTGAAAGCATTAGCTTGTTATGAACACTTGAAATAGTGGAGTTGGTGAGACAGATTTCAACAAAGATTTTATATTATATTAAATAAATGCAGGTAATGGTTAAGTCTTCCTGTTTCTGACTGTGAAATATAACATAGTACTAGCCTTAGAATTACACTTTATGTTATGGCACAATGCTGTGTTGTTGATTCTATTAAAAAAGTGGAGAGGTAAAAGTCATTTGAAACTAAAATGTATGCCTTTGTAAGTTATGTAGAAAACTGAGATATGGGTGACTAAATATGAGCAAACTTTATATAAAAGTTGCCTATTTAAGCATTCATAGAGAAATGTTTGATATGAATATGTAAAGTTTATAGTAAAAATATTTGCCTCATAGAATATTTCTGAGTAAACCAATTGTCAGCATATAATCCTGATGAAGATCTTAATGGAAAATGTAATTCTATGACAAAAACCATAAATATCCATAGCAATATAACTCAAAATCAGTTAAATAAGTTTTCTAATTTTCATAGGTAGATATAAATTAAATATTTTATGTAATATAATTTAATAATTTCCTTTTAAAATTATTTTCGAGAAATAATTTGATTTAGAAGACTTGTGAGTGCACACATTCTTTCTCAATCTCTCCCTTTCTCTTCTTTTCTCACTGCTATCTAAAACATTATATTTAGTACGTAATTTTAATATAGTGATATTGAACCAGTAATTACATAAGGGATAGGTACCTAGAAAAATATGTCTTAATGAATTCTGAGATTACTCTATTCAGGATTTGCTCCCTACTTTAATTTTTTTGTGGTAATAATGCAGGAATATATCTCTCAGATAGCCTGTTGTGTCTTCTAAGGTTTTAGGAGGTAAATAATCTCACAAAGAATTCTGTAGGAGATGTGACACCTAATGAGAAGGTAGGCAGTAGCATGTTTTGAATGTCTACTAGATGGGAATACTGCACCTTTCCCGGTTGTCAATACTGAAGCTAAATCGAGGGCCTTAATCACGCACTTTTTTTGTATCCTCTCAGAATTGAATCTCCTCTTTTCATTCATTTCCTTTCACCTCTGTCTGTATTATTCAGAGATATGCCATCTAACTATTTTAGCCAGTACTGTCAATCTGGTACATTGCTTCAGCTGATAATTTTTTTTTATACAGTTATGTATTTTTTTTTTCACATAGTTATTTGAGACAAGTATGACATCTACTCTGGTGACTGTGTTTTCTCCTCCTTTTCTATTCTTCCTTCACGAGACTGATTTCTGTCTCCTCATTCTCTTGCGCTCTCTCACTCTCTCTCTCTCTCTCTTCTGCCCTCCTTCCTTCCTTCTTTCCCACTTTTTCCCCTTCCTTTCCTCCTTCATTCCTTTTGTTCCCTCCTCCTGTGTTCTGTGTGTGTGTGTGTGTATGTGTGTGTGTGTGTTTGAGTGTGTATACATTAATATTTTCTCTAATTTTCACCTTCCTGTGCCCTTAGAGCATCCAGCAAGGTATCTGAGAGATGTTATTTTTTTTTTTTTCTGCGCTATCATCAGAAAAGGCTAAGACAGGGAGCAAATCAAGAAGGCCACCAGAACTTCAGAAGCTCATGTTTAAATAATTTCTCTCTAGGAGTTCTAGAAATGAGTGAATGAAAACAGATTAGTTTCTTTCTCTTTTCTTTCCACTTTAATCTCGATCAACCTTAAATACACATAGAGCTTAAGTTTAGAAGCCCAGTGTCTCCATCCAATTAGTATTTTTGTGAGACAGCTTTGTCAGATGTCTCAAAGTCCCTTTATGATGATCTTAGGGTCATCTAAAAATCCGAAAGATTCTGATGTTGTGGTGTTTTAGGAAGTAATGAAAGGTGCCTTTGTGCTGATTGGAATGTGTGCACAGAAAGGAGAGAGGGTTAAGCACTTTGGGGCAGAACAAACGATGAGATTACCTGAACTCTGCTTCTCTTGAGTGGCTACAGGGGCGGTTGTTCTCAACAGAGCTCACAAAATAGATTACAGAATAAGAACATAGCTTTAAAAATTATTGCAAAGGTCCTTCCAAATCCCATAGTGAACTGTGTGTCTGAATGATTTCCATTTAGATCTTTAGCTCAAAAGATGCTGCTAATCTTTCAGTGAGAATTAAAACTTAGATAATATAAATGTGTAAAATACATCATGACCTGTGACCAACATTAACAGCTGATTAGTTTGCCATTATTGTTTTGTATTTTAAAGTTATAAAAGTCTTTTATTTTGAACATTCTCTTAAATTTGGAGAAGGCAACCAAAACATTTACCCAACCTAATAAAACCAATATTTTGCTATACTTGCTTTCCACATTACATCTTATACATTTATATTTAACTTTTTCTTTTTTGGCTTTATCATAGTAAATGAATAACCAATAATAAATGATTTCAGGGTAAGATGTATAAGACAAAATTACCATCTTCTTCTCCCTAACTCCCCTGCATTTCTCCAGTCCCATAACCAAGAGGAATCAACATAAAAATTTGCATCTTGAGTATTCTTCAACCCCCTTCTTTATACAAATATATATTGTGTTTTTTTCACCCATACAGAATCATACAATACATATCACTTTGAAATCTTCTATTTTCACTTAATATAATATAAACAATTTTACAAGTCAGTATACATAATTCTTTCTCATGTTATATTTGCTATATACATATGTGCACATATATGTTTAAATAAACAAGGGGATATATCATACCTCTTTGTTTTTGAAAAACTATTTTTCTTTTTCTTTTTTTAAATTTTTAACCTTTATTTATTTTTGAGAGAGACAGAGTGTGAGCGGGGGAAGAATGGAGAGAGAGGGAGATGCAGAATCTGAAGCAGTCTCAGGGCTGTCAGTACAGAGCCTGCCGCAGGGCTCGAACGCACAAACTGTGAGACCGTGACCTGAGCTGAAGTGGGACGCTTAACCAACTGAACCACCCAGGCGCCTTGAGAAAAACCTATTTTTCTTTTGCATTTCACTCTTTCTTATCTCTTCTGCATTTCTACCATCATTGCCCAGCTCACAGATAAAGAGAAGTAAAATGGTGATAACCCTTGCCTGGGGAAGTATCCAAATAACCCATGCTTGATTGGAATGTACAGCAGGCTTTAGGTGAGGCATTTAGTAATGTGGTTGTTGTGACACTTGAATAATATACTGGTATATACTGGCATAATAGGTTAATATACCGGTATAACAGGTTAAAGGATACAGTGGCCATGATATGAAGGATAGAGACTATGTACGAGCTCTTTCTCAAAAAGGGTTAGCTAGTTACTCTCACTGCCAATAATAGGCAGTGATGCTGAGCTCTCAATATGCTAATATACCTCAACAGAAACTATCAAACTATTGTGTGGACATTGATTATATTTAATCTTTTCCACCTAGAAGAGGCAATAATGTGTCCTGACCAGGACTGACTGACACCTGTATACAAAGTATTAGGGTTCTTCCACCATTACTATAGCACTTCTGACAGAACCATGATCCAAGAACTCTCATATTGTCTATCTCATTTCCCAGAAACACCCAGCCTGATAAAATAGTAAAATCACCTGTTAAAAGCTCAGCTAAAGGGTCAACTTGGTGCCAACACTGCTGAGATTAGGTACTTTGTTCCAGGAGGTGACATATGCATTAAGCCAAGAGCTTACATAGTTTGTTGTATTCCTAATAGTTAGAATAGAGAAGCCCAGGACACAAAGGATAGGGGTAAGTTTGGTCTCTCTCACCATCACTTCTAGTGATTCATTTAACTAGTCCAGAATTTATATATATATATTATATATATTATATATTATATATTATATATAATATATATGATATATATATTATATAATATGATATATATATTATATAATATGATATATATATTATATATTATATATATATGATACACCCCATTATGTAATGGAAACAAATAAACCCCATATATATACACCCCATATATATTATATATATATGATACACCCCATTATGTAATGGAAACAAATAAACCCCATATATATACACCCCATATATATTATATATATATGATACACCCCATTATGTAATGGAAACAAATAAACATGACTTGAGAAAGGGCAAGAGAAGATTCAAAATTTGCTGGATAAAATCTGGATTAGATCCAGCAATCAGTCAAGAAAACTGCCTAAATCCTGGATGAAGGTGAAAAAATCTAGAATGGGTCAGAGAAAGTGGATCCTACATGCGTATTATGACCTTAGTAAAGGCTACAATAGCAAGAACTGCAATTTATCTTACAAACTATTTTTCCTTAAATTATTTTAAGATATTGCAGTAGACCACCACTTTGATTGGGGACAGTGATAGATTGGACTTCATGGAGTTCCTAAGTGGACTGTACCAGACACCCTTCATGTATCACTCCAGATGATCTCAACCTCGATGCCTTCTTATTCCAGTGACCTGTGTAAAAACCAGCTTGGTTTTTAGAGGAAGTCAACCAACCAATTTCATATAGAAGCTACTTATCAGCTTCTTAGCTCAGGCTTGGACCATGTGGTTTCCATTTTCTGTCCTATGGAAGGGTATATCTTGAGAACTCACTTGTTGCTCACACATGTGCAACTATTAAGTAGAGGGAATTCACACCTTGTGTAGTAAGCCTTTGACCTATCAGGACAGGATTTCCCCAGAAAGATGTTCTGAAATGCATTTCATGGCTTCCTTAGATCATATTGTATGATCAAGCCACCATTTATCTGCAGCAATAAGCAATTCAATAAAATGTCTTTGTATTGACTTTACTTCCTTCTACACTTTAATCCCCATCCTTTTCTCCTAATCCTAGCTCAAATACCCAACTCAATATTTGCAAAACACTAGGGCACACAGGCTATCATATCCCAGAGTGAGGTAGAAAGAGAAGAAAAAATGGTTGAATTTTGGATATATTCTCAATGTAGGATGATAAAGACTGAAATTTGCTCTATGAATGTAGTACTGATGGGGTGATGATGAAATGCCATATTGGGCTGGGTTCATTAGAGAATGGGACAAACAGAATGGGGACCCTCATTGTGTGGGGCTCCATCCAGCAAAACTTGCGTGGCCAGTTGTCTCAACACTTTTTGTGACTCAGAAGCCTGACTCCTGTCCATCCTAAAGATTTAGGCCCAGCTGGTTCAGCCCCCTGGTTTTTGAGTGGTGCTGCTCTTTTTTTGGTGGATTTAATGTCAACTTACTAAAACAAACAACTGCTGCATCTCAGAGCTAAAGGGGAGTCCTAGGCCTGTGCTGTTACCCAGCTCAGGATTTGGTGCCCGCAGGCTCCTGTCTGGGGACTTGCAGGGCAGGAAGGGAATGCTGCTCGTCCTGGATCGACCTTTACAAAAGGAAAAAGGAAAGGAAAGGAGTTGCTGGGGGGGGAGGGGGTGGCAGAGAGGAAGGAGGATCCATTTTGTCTATACAGCTCCAGGAGTTTCTCCACCCTTCTCCCTCCGCTCACTGCTACTAAGGAGATGCTGATCAGGGTCCACCCTAGTGGCCCAGGAGAGGGCAGAGGAGACATACCAGAGATGCACATCACAGCCTCTTCCCTTCTTATGCTCTGCAGGGGCAGGGTGAGCCTGCTGGCTGAGTCCCCTCTACCAGCACTCTCATTTTTCCTTTGAAGCTCTGGTGGAAAGGGTGTTCTCCTCTGCCAGGCTTAGCACATGATGTGAAGAATAAATACGTGCCCAGTTCTTACTGTTTAGGTTTCATGTGAAATCACAACTGCAGTGATATATATTTTTATCAGTGCTTGGTTGGTTTTAAATCACATGCATGCTATTTTGTTATCTTTCTCAGTACAAAATACAGCTACTCAAAACCAAAATAAAACAAAACAAACAAACAAACAAAAGTCTAGAAACATTTCTCTAAAGTCCTTGGGATTGTCTTTGAAGACTGCTTTGAAAGATTTTTGTTCTCTTTCTATTTTTCTTCTTATAGAGTCACTGTCGATCATTGTTTATCCTCACTAATACACATAGTGTACTCTTTAGTTTTTCAAGCCAAGTCTCTGTATATGTATATCTTTGATCTTTAATTTATGCCATGTTGTAGAATACTTATAGTAGTCAATTGTATTTCAATTTTTTTTAAATCTCAGACAAAAGAAAAAAAATGCCAAAATATCATTTTTTTACTACTTTATGCACTTTTGACATGTATCTACTTTGATAATATTCAAAACTGTCTTTGCTATTATTAAGTCAGATCAAACACAGTTTCTCCCCAGACTCCATTTTTCTCCTAGATCATCTATGATTTTTATTGTCTTGTTTTTCAGTTTTGGGTATAAAGTAGTGGTCCATATTTATTTTCTGCCACTTGGATAGCCTTTTATACTGGCATCACTTACTGATCAAACCATCTTTTTTTCCCTCCTCATTGAGTACAGACTTATTTTTATTTTTAGGTCCCAGATGTTGTTATGGACTGGATATTTGTGTCCCTCAAAATTCATATTTAGAAGCTCTAAGTCCCAGTTTGATGTTACTTGGAAAGGGGCCTTTGGGGGGTAACTAGGTTCAGATTAAGTCATGAAGGTAGGATGCACATTACAGGATTAAGGCCCTTATGAGAGGAAGAAGAGAGAAATCTCTCATTCTCTCCACCTACACCCATGGAAGAAAGGTCATCTGAGCACACAATGAGAAGGTGGTTGTCTACAAGCTAGGAAGCAAGTTCTCATCAAGAAATACATCTGCTGTTGGGGCGCCTGGGTGGCGCAGTCGGTTAAGCGTCCGACTTCAGCCAGGTCACGATCTCGCGGTCCGTGAGTTCGAGCCCCGTGTCGGGCTCTGGGCTGATGGCTCGGAGCCTGGAGCCTGTTAACGATTCTGTGTCTCCCTCTCTCTCTGCCCCTCCCCGTTCATGCTCTGTCTCTCTCTGTCCCAAAAATAAATAAACGTTGAAAAAAAAATTAAAAAAAAAAAAAAGAAATACATCTGCTGGCACCTTGATCGTGTATTTCCCAACCTTCATAATTATGAGAAATACGCTTCTGTTAGTCTATAGAATTTTGTTATAGAAGCCTGAGCTGAGACAGTAATATATTTCTGGAAACTCTGGGTTCTTCTGACTGATCAATTTGTCTGGTTATGGTAAACCTAGGCTGCTGAAACAATACACCCCAAAAAATTGTAGCAAAAAAAAAAGAAGTTTGCCTTCATTTAACATAAATATTTCCATACGAAGAGCTTGCTTTGACAACACATATAATAACAATTTCCATA
This sequence comes from Lynx rufus, assembly GCF_022079265.1. Classification (NCBI taxonomy): domain Eukaryota; kingdom Metazoa; phylum Chordata; class Mammalia; order Carnivora; family Felidae; genus Lynx; species Lynx rufus. Next base: position 76,333,981 of record NW_025814834.1, read on the forward strand.
TGAATAATCTGGTTCAGTATGGGAGATGGTTCTGGTTACTCAGGATCACATCATTCCTTTGTCCACATATAAACTAGATTGCTGCCCTGTCCAAGGGTGAAAACAAGAATTCTGAATATGGGAAAGCATGCTTGGCTATATTATGTACCTTACGGAGAGATGGAGCACTGAATTTTGCTAATGTTTCATTGCTGAGAACTTATAGCCACATAGCTAAATTGATTTGCAAGGGAAGCTGTGAAATGTAACTTGGCTCAGAAGCCATGTGTTCGCCTATATAAATTTATTACCACGGGAGGAAGGAAGAAAGGATTTTTGTGGACAACTAGAACTCTCCACCATATATGCTTATGCCAACGCAATACATTTTTGTTAATACACATTCTATTATCCTGTCAAGCAAGTACCTGTCCCCATTCCTCCTTTTTTATTTTTAATTTTTTACATTTTAAAAACAATATACACAATGGAATACTATGTGACAATGAGAAAGAATGAAATATGGCCTTTTGTAGCAACGTGGATGGAACTGGAGAGTGTTATGCTAAGTGAAATAAGCCATACAGAGAAAGACAGATAACGTATGTTTTCATTCTTATGTGGATCCTGAGAAACTTAACAGAAGACCATGGGGGAGGGGAAGGAAAAAAAAAAGTTAGAGAGGGAGGGAGCCAAACCATAAGTGACTCTTAAAAACTGAGAACAAACTGAGGGTTGATGGGGAGTGGGAGGGAAGGGAGGGTGGGTGATGGGTATTGAGGAGGGCACCTGTTGGGGTGAGCGCTGGGTATTGTATGGAAACCAATTTGACAATAAATTTCGTATTAAAAATAAATAAATAAATAAGTAAATAAATAAATAAACCAATTCTCATTGTAGTCTATTTAAAATGTCTGTTGGTAATCTAATTACATTTGCATAAAATATATTTCTTTAAATTTATAAATGCTGATATTTTCACATTAACTTTCTTATAAGAACATTGTCATTGGAACAGCTTATAAGATGTTTATATTATTCAGTGTGATTTATAGTTTTATTTGTACATAGCTGTCTTTTTATTAAATTTATTATTCACTGTTTATAAATTCTGTCATGAATATTAGTGTTATATTAGTTTCTATTTTCATTTCTATTAGCTAATCTTTCATGCCAGTTTTCTTTTATTTTTTAAAGTTTATTTACTTATTTTGAGAAAGAGACAGAGAGTGTGAGTTCAGGGAGGGGCAGAGTGAGAGGGAGAGAGAGAATCCCAAGCAGGCTCTGTGCTCATGAAGCATGAAATCATGACCTGAGTCAAAATCAAGAGTCAAACACTTAACTGACGGAGCCACCCAGGACTCCCTATGTCAATTTTTAAAATGTGTTTCCTGCCTTCTGTTTAACCAGAGCTATTTAATTTCTACTCTGCATTGCCCTTCTTTTTTAAACAAGAAACTTCTAAAATGGAATTGTGATCAAGCCACTACTCTGTAATAATAATCCAAATTACTTACTGTGGAATGGAAAGCCTTCAAGATATGTCCTGACAATATTTCCAGCCTTCTGTCTTCATCATATTCACTCAGAAACCTTTTGTTATAGCCTTACCAAACTACATGGATTCTCCAGAACCACACTAAATCTCATTCCTTTGACTATGGTATTACTTTTGCCGGGAAAACCCCGACTATCCTAGATCATTTTGCAAATGCTCGTTAGTTTTGCATTTCATAGTACATTTCTTAGGTTCTGAATGTATATAAACATATCATCTACAAACAGTAATCCTTTCGTGTGTTAATTTCTAGTGGGTTCACCTTTATTTCAATTTCAATTTTTCATGCATGGAGACAAAAACGGTGTTAAATTTTAATAACCTTGATATTTTTCTAATTTTTATATGGAATATATCTAGAAGTTTGCATCATATGTCTTCATTATGTGTGAAGAAGTAAAAGGAGGAGGATGACGAGGAGAGGAGGAGGAGGAGGAGAACAACAGTAGCTCAAATTTGAATTACAACAGAATTTAAAATAATGCAGTCTTGTCATGTCAAGTATTAGAAGAAATGCTGATAAGGCTAATAATGAATTGTCTAGAAGACAGCCTTTTAATGGGTCGGTAAAATATGTCATGCTTATTGTAAATATTTTATTTCTCTTGGGTTTGAATAACATATGTTCTTCCTGCAGTTTAAATATTCTTTCGGGGAACCTGGGTGGCTCAGTCGGTTAAGCATCCGACTTCGACTCAGATCGTGGTCTCACAGTTCATGGGATTGACCCCCACATCAGGCTCTGTCCTAACAGCTTGGAGCCTGGAGCCTGCTTCAGATTCTGTGTTTCCCTCTCTCTCTCTCTCTCTCTCTGCCCCTCTGCAGCTTGCTCTCTGTCTCTCTCTCAAAATATAAAGAAAAAAACAAAACAAAACAAAAAATTCTTTCAACTTTGCATCTGCTCTGTGAGAGGACAGACTTTAATCTATACATTGCCCAAATTATCAGCAAACTTCAATGATTCTCTAAATCAATGAGCATGCAATTCTTTAAAAACATCCGGAATTAGGGGCGCCTGGGTGGCGCAGTCGGTTAAGCGTCCGACTTCAGCCAGGTCACGATCTCGCGGTCCGTGAGTTCGAGCCCCGCGTCGGGCTCTGGGCTGATGGCTCAGAGCCTGGAGCCTGTTTCCGATTCTGTGTCTCCCTCTCTCTCTGACCCTCCCCCGTTCATGCTCTGTCTCTCTCTGTCCCAAAAATAAATAAACGTTGAAAAAAAAAAATTAAAAAAAAAAAAAAAAAGCATCCGGAATTAGTAAAAAAAAAAAAAAAAAAAGTCTGCACTAAGACAAAACAGTTTTACAAAATGTTAAATCCTAACTTAACCTCAGACCATATATTATTTATAGCCAGATTTTCACATGCTATTTATTATGATTGTTACATTGAATATATAGAAGTACATGGGATGGAGAGTCAGCATAATGTGCTAAAACTACAGGATTTACCTTTGCTATCTTATGTTATACAGTAAGTTTTATTATATTTTCGCTATCAAGAATATAATCTTTGTCAGATTTCTTCATCTCTCTCTGCCTTCATGTCCAATTTTGCAAAACGGGATGAGAATAGTACATAGCTTAGATATTAGGCAGTGGTGTACCAAGTGGGGATGTGTTATGTTTGTGCCCCCCCAAGTTCATATGTTAAAACCCTATCTCCAAATGTGATAGTAGTAGGAGATGAAGCCTTTTGGAGACAATTAGGTTTAGATGAGGACCTGAGGGTGGAGGCCCCATGATAGGGTTAGTATCCTCAGAAGAGGCAGAGATGCCAGAGTTTCCTTTCTCTGCCACGTGGGAATACAGCGAGAAGGTAGATGTCTGCAAGTCGGGAAGAGGGTTCTTACCAAGAACCCAACAATACTGGCACTCTGATCTTGGACTTCCCAGTCTCCAGAACTGTGAGAAATAAATTTCTATTGTTTAAGCCACTAGACTGGGGTCTTTAATATGGTCACCTAAGGTAAGACAGGATAGTAGGAGACGACAACTCTGTATAAAGGGGTCATTAATGGGGTTCATTGTGGTAGGAATTTAAAAGTGATATAACTGACAATGTTACTCTGCTTTTTATCTGCACCATATGCTGGGATTTCTAAAAAATGGCAATGAGCATACTTAAAAAAAATCATCACTGTCTGAATGAGCAACTATGTCCACCTCTCTTCCCCACCGCATCACTGATTTCAAAGAAAATTTAAATTAATTTTTTTAATGTTTATTCATTTTTGAGACAGAGAGAATGAGTGTGGGGAGGGGCAGAGAGAGAGGGAGACACAGAATCTGAAGCAGGCTCCAGACTCCATGCTGACAGAGCAGAGCCCCACACGGGGCTCAAACCCATGAACCAGGAGATCAAGACCTTTGCCGAAGTCGGACATCCAACCCACTGAGCCACCCAGGGGCCCATCAAAGAGTATTCAATTAAACTTTCAGAATATTGTTTGGTGTTTGTGTATAATATATATATATATATATTATACATGTATATATGTATATATATTATATATAATATAGGTACAATTATATAATATATAATTATATATTTTACATATATATATAATATATATATACATAATTGTGCCTGTATTGTTTATCATAGCATCTTTATTTATATATAAAAAAAGTATAAAAATCCAAAGGCCTTCTTGCAGGCATAAAGAAATACAATGCTTTTCAGATTGGAGAGTATGAAGAAGTTATTTTTGTACAGTTTTGGCAGGGAATTGGATTCATGAACGTCACCAAGAAGTAGACAATCAGAATTACAGAGCTTTTTACCAAGTCTGTAAGTTGCAGCTGTGATGCTGTGGTCCTGAACTGTCCTGTCATAGTGCCTCAGGCCTGTCACTGCTCTTATATATCATCTCTGAGACAAGCAATGAACAGAAAACCAGTTAGGGTCAGGGATTCAGGATTGCAGTGTTTCAACCCAACCATTGCTTTTATATTGCTAGAACCACAAACTAGCAGGGCCCTGGGCCAGCAAATACATAAAGGAAACAACAATGTTATTTTTGCCAGATTTTTTTTTTGACCACTTAAAGACAGTCAAACAGCTTTTGAATGAATAGTCTGAATATCAAGAATGCTTTATTTTAATGACCCATGAAGGTAGAGCAGATTAATGAAAAATGATGATTATTATCTCAGCTCATGCTGGGACAATAAGATCCTACCACTGAGTTCTGCAATCATCTGCATTGAATACATAGTAAGACTCCAAAGAGAAAGTTGCTGCCATCTTTGAGACTGACCAAAAAATAATCAGTCCCTAAAAGCAACTAGATTTGCATATAAGATGCTGCATAAGAACTAAGAATAGATCCAAGGGAGGGGAAGCAAAAATAATGTAAAAACAGGAGGGGAACAAAAAATAAGAGACTCTTAAATATAGAGAACAAACAGAGGGTTACTGGAGGGGTTGTGGGAGGGGGGGATGGGCTAAATGGGTAAGGGGCACTAAGGAATCTACTCCTGAAACCATTGTTGCACTATATGCTAACTTGGATGTCAATTAAAAAAAAAAAATCAACTAAAAAAAACAAAAACAAAAACAAAAAAACAAGAATAAGTCCAGGACAGAGAAAAAGTAGCACATTTTATTTTCTGTAGCTGATCCATAATCTTCCTACTGGTGTGACTGATTTCCTGCCTTCTGATCCTTTATTGTTTCTTTACAGAACGAAGGATACTCCCAATTTTAGCTTAACCAGGGTTATTCTCAAAGAAAAGGAAAGCAGAAAAAAACAAGTTTGAATTGATGTGTGAAAATAAGAAGAAAGTAAAAAAGTCTTGTGTTTTCTACCTTAAAACAAAGCTAGGGATAATTCAGTCTTCATTAATTTGAGAATCCCAAATACACTCCTGGCTAAGCACAACTATTTAATCAAGAAAGAAAAAGAAAAAAGAAAAGAAAAGAAAAGAAAAGAAAAGAAAAGAAAGAGGGAGGAAGGGAGAGAAAGAAATAAAGAAAGAAAGAAAGAAAGAAAGAGAAAGAAAGGAAGAAGAAAGAAAGAAAGAAAGAAAGAAACAGAGGAAGGAAGGAAGGAAAGAAGGAAGGAAGGAGGAAAGAAGGAAATAAAAGGGCGGGAGGGGAAAGATTAGAAAAGAAAAACAAGATCTTACTTTTATCATTTAGACCTAAGTTTTCAAGCCATAAAAACACATATTATGTAACACTGGCACATTACCCTGGGCTCAGCCTGTGTTAAGACAGGGAAGAAGCAACACAAAATTTGATGGCTCAGGAATGGATACAAATGACTTTCTTAGGTATAAGGACTATTTGAATCTATGTTCATGTTGACATGGACTTCTCCAGGGTCATCTCATATATAGAGAGATACTAATTAGTCTAGAATGTGTTGTTTTGGGTTTTTTTTTTTTTTCATGTTCTTACTTGGGGTTGGAACAGTGGAGTATTGGTCTCACATTTTCTTTTTTTTTTAATTTTTGGAAGTGCTAATGTAATTGTTTACATTCAGTGCTCAATTTTTTAGTTGAGATGCAAAGAACTCAAAAATATGCATGCTGTTAATATTTCCTATACCTTTAACATTTTATCCATTCTCTGGGACAATTTATTTTTTTTTTTTAAATTTTTGTTTTTTCAACGTTTATTTATTTTTGGGACAGAGAGAGACAGAGCATGAACGGGGGAGGCACAGAGAGAGAGGGAGACACAGAATCGGAAGCAGGCTCCAGGCTCTGAGCCATCAGCCCAGAGCCCGACGCGGGGCTCGAACTCACGGACCGCGAGATCGTGACCTGGCTGAAGTCCGACGCCTAACCGACTGCGCCACCCAGGCGCCCCGGGACAATTTACTTTATAAAAACATTGAGCAAATGTTTGAAGAAATGTGTGTTGTATTTTTGACTCCTTTACTTGTAGGAATGAGCTTGCTGAATAATTTAAAGTTAAAATAAAAACAAATCATCATAAATGATAAAAATACATCAAATTGGGCTTGGTTTCACTTTGAATAAAGTAATGAATTGTGGCCCAAAATAGACAAAAGACAAAATTCAACAACAATATATTTGAAAAAGATTCTGCATTAGGCATGGCTAAGTAGATTAATATAAGTGATAATGAATTTTAATATTTTTCCACTTAGAAATATTTTATAGGAAACCCAAAGACATTACCAAAAAAAAAAAAAATCCCAGCCTAATATCCTTGATTAACATTGATGCAAAATCATCAACAAAACATTAGGAAACCAGATTCAACAATACATTAAAAAGATCATAACCAAGTGGGATTTATTCCAAGAATGCAAAGATGTTTCAACACCCACAAATCAATCAAGGTGATATACCACATTAATAAAAAGCAAGATAAAAATCATATGGCTATTTCAATAGATACAGAAAAAATACTTGATAAAATTCAATGTCCATTTATTACAAAAAAAACTCTCAAGAAAGTGAGTATAGAGGAAACATATCTCAACATAATAAATTCAATATAGGACAAACTCACAGCTAACATCATATTCAATCTCCATTTTTAATCTTTAGACCAATCCTATTGCTCATACTTCCATGCCTTGATTCATTTCTGTAACTATGTCTGTTTCCTTAAAGTTAGAATTCTTACCTGTATTTTTCAATAAACATTGATGTGATTTATTTCCCTTCTCTAGTAAGTCTTCATTATAATCAATACCATGTATTTCTGACAAATTTATGTTATTAAAACAAAAATCTGTTAATATCACTGTTATTTTTAACATGAATAGTAAAGTTTACTAGTTTATTTAATTTTATCATTTATAAAATGACTTCAATTTATACAACCCTTGTAGAAGTCCACAATTCCTATTAACAGAAATGCTAATAGTTAAAAAATATCCTCGGAGAGAAAAAATTCCAAACTTCTATTTACATAATCTAAGTGTTGATAACCAAGTCTTCGTAAATTTGGATTTACTGACACAGCAAAATCAATAGCTAATTTTGATTAATAACTCTGGCTAATATGAGGTTTACATTCTCTTTGAAAGATTAATGCAATAAATTTCTTCTTTTGATGTTCTTTGACATTTTGTAAATTAAATGGAGCCTTAAATATGACCCTCTTCAGTACAGAAGTGGACAGAATCCTTTGTGACTACTTTATTAACTTCTATCCGTGCACTGAAATCATGATCCCAGAAGGCAACCATTCATTTGCCAGATGATTATTGTTATTATATTTAAGATCCATAGCTCTTTGAACTTTGTTTCATGGCTTGGCAAATAAGCACACATAGATAAAGCCTCAGAGATTTTAAATGGTGGAGTAATTAAGCTTATGATGATGACATCCTTTCATTTAAAAATGAGCGGCCATTACTTTAACCCATCTAGAGGTGTACTTTAAATACAAATCATTCTATGATTCTGACCCCCACCAATAATAATAATGGTAATATAATAGTTGAAAGAATAACAAATATTCACAATAATGCAGTGTTTACTAAGTCCTGGATACTCTTCTGAATGACTTACATGCATTAAGTAATTGGAGCTTTACCAAAACCCTATGAATTAGGTACTATTCTAGCTCCAATTGCAAAATGAGAAGAAACGTCTTTAAGTAATATTTACCAAGATCACAGAACCAGTGAACGGTACAACCATGTTTTGAAACCAAACAATCTAGCTATAGACACTATTGTCCTAGACAGTGTGACATACCATCTTTAACTCAAATTTTATGAACATACTCTACAGAAGAAATTATTCAAGACAACTGAGGGTTTTAAGAATCCTGCAACACTGGATGCCTGAGTGGCTCAGTGGGTTGAGCACCAACTCTTGACTTTGGCTCAGGTCATGGTCCCAAGGTCATTGGATCAAGTCCCACATTAGGCTCAGTGTGGAGCCTGCATCGGATTCTCTCTCTCTCTCTCTCTCTCTCTCTCTCTCTCTCTCTCTCTTTGCCTCTGTCCCCAGCTCATACTCCCTCCTTCTCCCTTTTTCTCTCAAATAAATAAAATGAAAAAAAAATTACAGTGAAATTCCCTTAAAAAAAGAAAAAAGAATCCTGCAACATGCCACCTTAGTTTTAAACACGGAAATCTAATTTTCAAGGGTCCAGAATATCTGGTCACGTAAAGGAGACTAAAATGTAAACTCTCTCTTCATTCATGCTGCTCTATGTCTGTACAGAAATCTGTATGTTCTGTATTCTATAGAATATAGATACATAGATATAGATCCTATATTCTGTAGAATATAGATGTATATTCTGTAGAATATAGATGTCTAAGAATATATTCCATATTCTTAGTATGCTTCTTTGCTGTAAGAATACTTCATATATAATGGCCAGTGTATAAAGACATTTTTTTTTTTACTCCCATTTCAGAACTCGCTCCTTTTTTTGTGATCCCACGGGATTTGGTGATTATACTCCTGTTTAGGACTTTGGGTCCACCAGGTGCCAGGAACTATGATAAAAGTCTCCACCAATGAGGACTAGAGGTAACAATAGTAAGCAGCAGCAGAAGCAGCAGCACAAGTAGTAGTAATAACAATAGAGAAGTACATGAAAAATCATATATGTTGATCTGGCAGTTAGTGATGGCAAATTGAACACATTTATTAGCTTCCGTTTCACCAAAATCCTTACAAAAATGAGAAAAATATTTCCCAAAAAAGTGGTGGTGGTGGTGGTGGTGATGGATAAATCCACAAAATTAAAATGAGTATAAAAAAGGAGCTATAATAATTTTTGAACCTTGAACATAGATAGGTAAGTGGTCAATGTCTTAGAAGACTTCAGAAAGAAAATCCTAGGGTCTGGTGAGAAAAGCTAAAACTCCTAGGTACATCGCTAGGGTTTCATTAGCTGAACTTTGAATTCCCTTTTCTTTTAACATTCAATGTATGTTATTGTATTTATTCTTGAAATTCTGACTATTCCAGCCACTTTAGCTTAATTTTCTAATTCTAAGCTTAAATGGCAAATTATTAAGAGTTAACAAAACTCAAGTCCCAAAAAACTTGAAAATACACTAATGAGAACTTTAGGTAAACACTTACTGTGAATAATCCCCCTCTTTTTTAAAAAGGATTTTTGTTGGGGTGCCTGGGTGGCTCAGTCAGTTAAGTGTCCAACTTCGGCTCAGGTCATGATCTCACGGGTCTGTGGGTTCGAGCCCTGTGACTGGCTCTGTGCTGACAGCTCAGAGCCTGGAGCCTGCTTCAGATTCTGTGTCTCCCTCTCTCTCTGCCCCTTCCATGCTCATGCTATGTCTCTGTCTCTCAATAATAAATAAAAATTAAATTTTTTTCTTAAAAAGGATTTTTGTTACTTCAAATACTGTATTATTTTTTTAGACAGGTCACTAATATCTTTCAAACTTCTTAATGCCATTACATTACGTCGTTATTAGGTGTAAGTATGTAATAACACCTACAAACAACAATAGCAACCTTGACAATAGTAATAATAATAATTATAACAATATAGTTAGGTCAGTAACACATAATAGCAATGTTCTCAAATACATATATCAACACATTGGCAAATATAAAAGAAAAGCTAGAAAAATCCACAGTTACAGTTGGAGACTTTAACATCAATCTCCAAGTAATTGACTGAATAAGTAGATTAAAAAATAATAATAATAAATTGAACAACATCTTCTTTAAGTTGACCTTACGGATGTTTATACAATAAAACAGCCAATAACAGCAGAATACTATGTTTTTCTCAAATATGAATATAATACTGACTAATATGGACCATATGCTGGGCCATAAAACAATATTAAACGTATTTCAAAAGATCAAAGTCATGCAGAGCATGCTTAACCTCCACGATGGTATTTAGTTAGAAATCAATATAATATTTGGAACTTAAAAATCACACTGTTTACTGAGTAACCAAAGGGTCAAAGACAAAATGACAAAGAAGGTAGAATATAAGTGATTAAATGGTATTAAAAACACCACATATCAAAATTCACAGGCAGCAACCAAAGCAATCTTTAGAGATCACTTTCGATATCAAAATGTTCTCACAGTCTTCCCAGGGCTTTGACAACTCTTTTGTGTTCTCCTCTGCTGGCACCACCCTCTCTTCCATATTCTTCGGATATCTTGGTATGTTTCAAGCCTCTATCCTTATCTCTCTTTTTTCTTATGCTATTCAACCTCTAGATCCTATACATGTTGAGTTACTAATGATTATTCTTACCTTATTTACAACACAACTGCCTGAGTTCTAAACCCAACAGACATTTATATGCCTTAACTATGAATGCTCATGGCTCCCCAAACTCAATTTATAACTAAACCTGATTTCACCATATCCATATTATTTCTCTTCTTCTGTTATTTTTATCCATTGAAGTCCTTTTCATAACACTGAGAGTCAATTTTAATTGTTTTCCCTTATATCTATTTATTCTCCTCATAATACAATCTCCAGATTAAAATCAGGGTGATGATTGTAAAAATGGAAATCTTATCATAATTCTTCCCTACTTCTATTATCATCATAGTGCAACAAAAATAATTGATCATTTTCAGACAAGTCTTGAGAATTTTTTTTTAAGTTTGTCTGTTTGTTTATTTATTTATTTATTTATTTATTTATTTATTTATTCATTCATTTATTTTTGAGAAAGTATGAGTGTGAGCAGGGGACAGGCAAGGGACAGGGAGAGAGAGAGTCCATTGAGAGTGTAGAGCCTGAGGTGGGCTTGATCCCATGACCCACAAGATCATGACCTGAGCGGAAATCAAGAGTCAGTTGTTCAACCAACTCAGACACCCAGGCACCCCAGGTCTTGAGACTTTTTAAATTTAAAGACAAGTAAAGACTTAAAGTGTTTAAGCAGAAATATGAACACCTATGCAATATTAAATGACAGAAGGCAGCAAAGAAAAGTTTATTTTGAAAGGAATATTATTCATGCGTGAATATTACAAAATACTTAATGGAGTAATAGCCCAGAAGACATACCCTATGCCTTTTCAAATTTATTTTCACTATTTAAAACAGTCAACTGATAGATAAATTAAGATTGAAAAATCATAAAATCCTGCTATTAAAAAATAACTTTAAATAAGTATATAAAGAATTGGCAGAGTAAATGTGTACTCTCTTTTTATACACATGCACACACATATATACATATATATATATATATATACTATAGATTTATAGTATATATATATCTATATATATGTAGATATATATATATCTATATATATATATAGATTTATATATAATACTATATATAAAATCCCAAGATCACTTAGATGAAAAATAAGATGTAAATAAAAATGCATATAAAGTGTTTTAATAAAATATTCCAAGTTGATATTAAAGGAAAAATGTGTTGTACACACTGAGCTAGCTTCATGTCCCACGTCCCTTTGGAAGAAGGACTTGTAGCCTCTTCCCACAAACAGCCTCTAGCTGTCAGCTCCTTCAGGATCTACCTCAGCTGCAAAGAGCAGCATTCCCTAAAGGCACACATCTTAGAGTGACTCATATCCCACAGCTGATGCAGGAGATGATGTCAGGGTAGCCATTTTGACACAACACAGAACACAGAACTGACATGGGTCACATAGGCACATGAAGTTGCCTAAGATGTTTCAAGTTTGTGTGGCAGTTCAATGTCTCTCAGTGCTGCCCCCTACCTTCCTTCCTTCCCATAGGTGTTGAGCCCTAAAAAGCATCTTATGTACTCAAGTCTGTATTAACATCCAATTGCAGAGAACCCAACCTACAAAGAAAGATGACTCATGGTTACAAGGAGATGACGCACTTTCATTTTTCTATACACTACTGATTCCATTTTACAAGGAGCATGGTTTCTGCTTTTCTTTTTCACATGCAACCTTATAAAGTTATTACATCACTCACGTTCTTTTATAATTATACAAAAGTTTGGAAATTATAAACCAGGCTTTTCACAACAAAGAAAAAATTCAGAGTTTTCTAAGACTTAAACTATGAACTTGCAGTGTGATTCAAAATATCATAATATAAGAAAAAAGTCATCAAATAGTGTCAAAAAATGGTAAAATTTTTTTTTACCAAGTGTTCTATTTTTTAAAAATGTAAAAACAACACAACATTCTGGTAACTATATGATTTTGCAAATCAGTAGTTCAAAAGGGAAAAAATACTAACTCCTCAACATATGCTAAGAAAATGATCAGGAATATTTGAAAGCTTTTCTAATTATACAAAAATGATATTCTATAAAGCTATGACTAGTTAGATTTAAGGTCTGGGTACTCGATTTTTTAGCCATGGATTTTCCAGCACAATAGCTCAGTATTATTATTTGCTTATATCAGACAACATTTCCTACAATGGCAAAACGTAAATGAAATGCCTGTTAAATTCATAATCGTTATATTTGCATATTTGCTTAAAATATCTAACCAATGCATCAAAGGAAAAGAAAAGAGCTAGTATATGGGGAAGGAGCTTTATTATTTATTATAATACAATTCTTATTGTAGCAAAGCAAAGTAAATCAACTTAACAAATTTTATACTGATTAAGAGAGTCCGATAAGATGACAGGTAAGAAAATAAATAGTCAAAAACCAAGAGTTTCTTATTGAAAACAATAACCATATAGGAATATAATGAAAATTTTTCTTTCACAGTGAAAAGAAAATCTGAATATTCAAAATCATAAACATGTGCATGTTCTAGAGAAAGAAAACTGCTAAATTTTAATGAGAAAAAAAATATATATAGAGAGAAGTGATACTAATCAATGAATGAGATATTGATGCTGATTGCTATAGACAGGGAGTCAATGGGTGGGAAATGGATTTATGAAAAGATACATTTTTATATACATAGTAGAACTCAACAGATACTACTCACAAGTGAAAGAAATATATTACTACCTATACTGTCAAGACCATGTAAAAAAAATTCTTCCCCAAGTTGGAAAAATAAATGAGTATATTGAATATGACCTTTGCATTAGAAAATGCTCAGGCCGATATGAGGAAGAAAGAGAAACTGTTTGTTATTGCATTTGTATTGTTGACAACGTTAAAAAGACACCAGTGACCTAATCTATCCATTGAAGGCTTGGTACATGTTAATTCTCCCAGAATAAAATATGAATTCAAATGGCCCTTCTATATGACAGTGCCTCATTTGATATCTGAAATCTTGTTTTTAGAAAATTCAGCTGCACGAGTTGTTCATTTTCTAAAGTAATTTTGAGGTAAATTTCTTTAAAAAAAAAGACAAATCATTTCCATGAGAAAAAAAAACAACTTTTATTTTAGTTTTCCTTTTTAGTTTAGAACTTTCTTTAACATCTTTTTTTTCCCCCTCTTAAACGAGACTTTCATAACAAAGTGCTAAATTCAGATCATACTCTATATAAGGCACTGTGCTAGAAGCAGGGCAATACTCTTAATCTTTTCTCCTAATTGCAAGAAAAAGCACAGGAACTCACATATGCTCAGAGTTTAATAAGCATTTCTAAAGTAGATGTGTTTAGAAGAAAGAAAATAATTTGTCGGATTATGTTGTGAAGAAAAGTAAGTAAAGGGAAAGGATGAAAGAAAGCTGCATGGGGGGTGGGGGGGAGTTGTTATTTATAGAGCACAGTCACAGAAGGACCCAGAGGTCAATGGCATCCAAGCAGACACGGAGGACCTGTGAGTGTAAGCCATGTATTTCTCAGGGACCATCATACAGACGATGCTGAGGCTGAGAGAAAAGCATACACAGAGGCCTGAGGCAAGATGCATTTGGGACTGAAAGCCAGCAGGATCCCTATGGGAGATGAAGTGGGGGCTAGGTGGGGATTACTCATGCAGGACCTTGTGACCCATTGAAAGACTTGTGGTTTTACTCTGAGAGACTTGAGAAGTCACTGGATGGCTTTAAGCACAGTGATACTATCTCATTTAACATTTTGTAAGGATCACTGGTTTTTGTGTTGTGAATCCACATTACAGGAACAAAGGTACAGGTAAAGAAATTATTTGGGAGGCTCTTTTCAAGAATTTAGGCAAAGGGCCATATTTCGTTCTTTCCCATTGCCACGTAGTTCTCCATTGTGTATATAAGCCACAATTTCTTTATCCATTCATCAGTTGATGGACATTTAGGCTCTTTCCATAATTTGGCTATTGTTGAGAGTGCTGCTATAAACATTGGGGTACAAGTGCCCCTATGCATCAGCACTCCTGTATCCCTTGTAGCAACGTGGATGGAACTGGAGAGTGTTATGCTAAGTGAAATAAGCCATACAGAGAAAGACAGATACCATGTTTTCACTCTTATGTGGATCCTGAGAAACTTAACAGAAACCCATGGGGGAGGGGAAGAAAAAAAAGAGGTTAGAGTGGGAGAGAGCCAAAGCATAAGAGACTCTTAAAAACTGAGAACAAACTGAGGGTTGATGGGGGGTGGGAGGGAGGAGAGGGTGGGTGATGGGTATTGAGGAGGGCACCTTTTGGGATGAGCACTGGGTGTTGTATGGAAACCAATTTGACAATAAACTTCATATATTGAAAAAAAAAGAATTTAGGCAAGGTTTCATGATGGCCTTGGACAAGAATGTCAGCAGTGGAGGTCCTTGGAACTTGTTGCATGTATTTTGAAGAGCTCACAATGTACCGTGCTATGCTCAAAACCTGAATTGGCTTCTCATCATACCATGGTCTGCAAGTTCCTTCTGGGTCAGCCCCTGCCTACTTTCCCATCCTAACTTCTGTTACTTTCTTCATGAATGTCCTCTTGTGCATGAAATCTATTCACAAATGTGATGTCCTCAGGGAAGTCTTCTCAGAATACTTATCTTAAATATACCTGCATTAGTTTACTCTCTTCTTGCCCTGACTTTCTTCTCTTCGTAGCCCTTAGGAATATCCATCATTATATTGTTTATTGATTGATTCTGTCTCTCCATTTTAAAAATATAAACATAAAAGAAATATCATATTTTGAAATAGATACAGAAAAATTCATATCAGCTTGACATGAAAATTGCTTACTCCATAGATGTCAATTATGCTACATTGCTGAAAAACAATCTAAAATCTTAGAAATACTAATTGAATTCTACAGTTGTTTATAATTTGTGTTCTATATCTTGTTCACTATGCTGTTTTTCACTGATTAGGTAATTACATTTTAATCATAAATGTAAGGAAAATTACTAAATCTACATGCTGTATCTTTCCTCACATTTATGATTTCATCACATTAAAAATAAATTTCTATAAAAAAGGGGTACATAATCATGAGATTCACTAGATCAGTGACTTAATATTATAAATGTGTTCTTAACACTGAGTATGTCCCTGCATTCCTAAATTAACTCAAGAAGTTTCCTGAAGACTTTATATGCACAAAGTGATAGAATTCAGTTAGACATTACCCTTGCCTTCAAAAAGCTTTTAGTCTATTAGAGAGTAGCATATTGCTATCAATTTCAGAATCAACAACATAACAATATTGAGTTTTTTTTATTTATAACCATGATGTTTCTCCATTTATTTAATGTTCTTTAGTTAGTGTTTTAGCCTACAGATCTTGCACATACATTTTAGATTTATATCTAAGTGTTTCATGTTTTTGGTGCTATTTTAAATGGTACTTTTTCTTTCTTTTTTTTTTAACATTTTATTTATTTTTGAGACAGGGAGAGACAGAGCATGAACAGGGGAGGGTCAGAGAGAGGGAGACACAGAATCTGAAACAGGCTCCAGGCTCTGAGCTGTCAGCACAGAGCCCGACACGGGGCTCGAACTCACGGACCGTGAGATCATGACCTGAGCCGAAGTCAGCTGCTTAACCGACTGAGCCACCCGGGCGCCCCAAATGGTACTTTTTCCAATTTTACTTGAATTTTCTATTTTTTACTATTTGTAGATTGCAATGCAATTGATTTCTGCATATTGTCATTGTATCCTGTGACCTTGCTTAACTCACTTATTAATTACTTTTTTTGTTTTTTGTAGATTCTCTGGAATTTTCTACAAAGACAATCCTATCAATCTAAAGATTAAGACAGTTTTATTTCTTGCTCTTCAATCTGTATGAATTTCATTCATTTTTCTAATGTATTGCACTGTGGGAATCCCCAGTATGATGTTCAATAGGAGTGGTAAGAAATGACATCCTTTATTTATTTCATGGCTTAGGGAAAAAAAACACACAGTATTTTCACCATCAAATATAATGTTATCTGTAGTTGTTTTGTAGATGCACTTTGTATAGGCAAAGATGTTCCCTTATATGCTATGGATATTGCAACTTACAATTGATTGTTTTATTGATGTTAAACAGTTTTGGATTTTCAGGATAAATCCCACTTATCATGATGTATTTTTCTTTTTATATATTACTAGATTCATTTACTCATAGATTGTCAAGGGACTTTGTATGTATGTTCTTAGGAAATATGGGTCAGCAATTTTTTTTTCTTCTTATCTTTTCCTTGGTTTTGATAGCAAAATTATGCTGACCTCATAAAATAAGTAGAAAATATTCACTTCTTTTCTATTTTTCAAGAGATCGGTATTATTTCTTCCTTAAATGTTTGGTAGAAATGAACAGTGAAGCCATGCTGTCCTAACTTTTCCTTTGTTGGGAGACTTTTCACTACAAATTCAAATCCACAAATAACAGAACAGTGCAGGTTATGGATTTCTTCTAGGGTAAGATTTGATTATTTGAGATTTTTAGGATTTTATCCATTCCCTCAAAATTGTTGAATTTATAAGCTTAAAGTTGTTCATAAGGTGCCCTTATTATCTTTTTATTGTCTGTTAGACTTGTAAGGATGTCCTAGTTAATTTACCAGTCCCAGTTAATTTGACAACTCTTCTATTTGTCTCTCTCTCTTGCTCTCTGTCAATGCCTCTGTGCTAAGTCAGTGTTGTCTAGTTTGTCAATTTTGTTCATCTATTCAAAGAACCAGCTTTTGATTTGATATTTTATGTTGCATTTTTCTTTTCAATTTTATTCATATATAATCGTATCTTAATTATTTCCTTCTGCTTTGCTTTGTGTTTAGTATTTGTTTCTAGTTTCTTAAGGTGGAATGTTAGATTGCCGATTGAAATTTTTTATAATTCATAGTATGACTTTCAGTTATACTAATTATATAATTTTGTTTTGTATATGATTATTGTATAATAATTTTTATACAATAAATTATAATACATTCTATTATATAATACAGAACATAAGTTATATATATTATAGTCATTATGTTCAATTTAATGAATTTTCATTCTAAGCACTGCTTCAGCAGCCCCCTTAAATTTTGAAATTTGTTCTAATTTTCATTCAATTAAAAATATTTCTACTTTCTCTGGTGACTGCTCTCTGGACCATGTTTTTGTTGTTGTTTTTAATCACAGAAATATGTTGCTTGATTTCCAAATAGTATAGGATTTCCCAATATCTTTCTGTTATTGACTTCTACTTTAATTCCATTTTCATTAAAAAATAGACTTGATACTTCAATTTATATTGATTTCTTTGAAGTTTATTTTATTGCTTAGCATATCGCTACCTTGGTGAATATTGCACATGCTCCTGAAAAGAGCATGTATCCTGCTGTTTCTCTATAATCAACAATTACGCCAACTTGATTTATACTGTTTTCTGGGGGGCCTTCTATGTCCTTTCTGATTTTCTGTCTACTTTTCTATTTATTATTGAGAAAGAAGTATTGGTATCTTCAATCATAATTTTGGAATTTTCTGTCAATTTCACCCTTCCTTTCTATCAATTTTCGCTTGTATGTTTTGATTCTTTGTCAGGCAGTATATTCACACTTAGGATTGTTATGCCTTCTTGCTGAATTGACCCCTTTTATCATCATGGAATATCTCTCTTTATCCCAGATAATAAATCTTATTTTGAAGCATGCTTTATCTGTTCTTAAAATAGTCACTCCAAGTTGTGTTAAATAAATGTTTATGTAATAAATTTTTTTTATCCTTTCATTGTTAATCTCTCTATATTTCTGTATTCAAAGTGTCCTTCTTTAACACAGCATGTTTTTTATACCTTGACCTCCCTTTCATCTAATAATCTAACAATCTCTTTCTTTTCATATGTTTTTTATATTATTTACATCTAATTTAATATTATGGTCAGATTTATCAACTTTTTTTTTTCTGTTTGATTATTTTCTCCATTCTTTTTAGACCCACTTTTATTTTATTTTATTTTATTTTTTTCAACGTTTATTTATTTTTGGGGCAGAGAGAGACAGAGCATGAACGGGGGAGGGTCAGAGAGAGAGGGAGACACAGAATCGGAAACAGGCTCCAGGCTCTAGCCATCAGCCCAGAGCCCGACGCGGGGCTCGAACTCACGGACCGCGAGATCGTGACCTGGCTGAAGTCGGACGCTTAACCGACTGCGCCATCCAGGCGCCCCTAGACCCACTTTTAAAGTGATTGAGTACTTTTTACAGTTCTGTATAAAATTAAATACATTGCTAATATATTTAAAATAGACCATCTCTTTTGTTTTAGATAAATAAGCAATAAGGTAAAATACCTCAGTTTTCCCAATTATCAGGAAATCTTTCATTTTTTGGTGTAGATCCATGTTTCTTCTGTATGGCATTGTAGTCGTGGTGTCTAAAAAACTTTCTTAAAATCTTTTTGTAATTCAGTAAAATGCAGTATAAATGTCATCATTTGTGGGGCAAATCTGCAATATGAAGAAATTTACATAAATAAGGGGGTCTGCACTGGGAAGAGAGCTACTAGTAGAGATAACTTTTACTTAAGAAATCATCCGCATCGCAGAGCAACCCTTGTTTCCAAATATTTCCTTCTCTCAGCTTCTAGTGAATGGAACGTCACAACCACAGAAGGCCCAATCCCCTTTTCCCGAGTTCAAAATGTAACAAAAGTATGAATAGTGTGGGTGCCTTTCGAGTCTCATATTTTTGTGAAACTCCCATATGTACATAATTAAAATAGGTTGTTTTCTCCTGTGGATCTGTCTTTTGTCAATTTAAATTCCTAGACCAGCCACAGAACCTCTTCCTCTTTCTCTGGTATAATCATGTGTTTATTAGAGTGTGGATTGTTTGCTGGAAGTTCTTTCGCAGTATTGCTGCTCTATTCTTGGTCGGAACTCTGAGATCTTCTCTCTGTAACTTGAATCTCAGAGAGGGTCTCTCTCCGTGGTCCTACGCCTCTATCAGGAGACCAATGCAACTTGTAAAATCAGTGCTACCTAACCTCCTGTTTGGGAGTCGGGCAAGGGTCTCTGCCAGCCCGATTTGGTACCAGTCCTAGGTAAACCTGTGCCACAGTGGCACAGAGACAGAAGACATCTAATAGTTGACACTCAGGACAATTTCATTCTGTTTTTCCAAGAAAGAGAGATTTTTTCATTTCGTTTTTCCTGCGGCCACCATAGGTCTTCAACTCAGCCGTGCAACTGACCAGGTTTGCAGCTAGTTCCTCACCAGCTTAATGGCTTTGTCTCCTAGAGGAAAGAAGACTGAGAAGGACTTTGTTCTTTTCCCTGCAGGATCAGCCTCTCCCTTCCTACAGACTTGAAATTCTTAAGGTAGTTTTTTTCCCACCTGCTGCTCTGTCCTCATCTTTCTCTTGTGCACCCTGGAAGGTCTTTGGAGAAGAGCCCACCAGTGAATGTGGACTCCACTTGTGTCCGCAGCAACCAGGGATTCTATAACTATAATCTCATGCTCTCCCACATTCATCCTCTGTCCATTCATTAGAAATTTTAGGTGAATTCTTTTTCCCACTTAAAGCAAAGCCTCATGTGATTCTTGCACCCACAGGTGAGCCACTGTTCTTGTCCAATCTCTTTGTGAAGGTATCTCTTTTTCGTTGGATTTCAGATAATGTGATGGCTTTGAGATCTCAGTATTCTAGAAGTTCAACAAAAGTTGTGATTTTGAAGGTTAACTGGCTTTTTCTTTTCATTAAGTGAGAGTGACACTCTTACTCAGTTTTCTCTACCCTAAATAGAAAACAGAATTAATTTGTATGAAATGTCATACTTTTTATATTAACCAATTTATTTGTTGACTTCTTTCTTCTTTATTGTGTTTTGAATATGATTTTTTCCTTTAGTTTCAATTTCCTTCTGTCTGAAGTATATCTTAGTATCTTCATTTTTCATCAATTATATGTAACTGATAAAACCTTTCAGTATTCATTTGCATGACATTGTCACTTGACTGTTTAGGTATAGAGATCTAAGTTAAGAGTTGTTTTCACTGATGATTTTAATGATACGGTTTCACTGACCCTTGGTATTTGTTGCTGTAAGGAGCATTTCATTATGATCCAAATTAATATTTACCTTTAGGTAGTTTATCTTTTCTTCCTTTTTTTAAGTTCATCTTTTTTAAGATTCATCCTTTTGCTTGTTTACAGATTGGAAAATTTGCAATCATTATTTCTTTCAATATCTTCTTCCTAATTTCCCACTGTCTCTTTTTATAAATCTTAAGAATTATATAGTGGATTTTCTCATTCTAGTCTTCATGCTCTTAATCACTCATATTCTCTAGCATTTTTCTCTGAATGCTGTTTCCTTTCCTTAACTCTGTTACACAATTCACTTATTTTCTCTGAATCTGCATCTATTTTAATAATAAACTGGACCTATTTTAATCAATCTATTGGGTTCTTCACTTTGATGAGTACACTGTAGTGTTTATTCTAAGAGGCATATTTTTCACATTTAAATTCTCTGAAATTGTGATATATTTCACACCTAATTACATATCAACATTTTTATCACTAAGTGTGTGTTTTTATTAAGTGGTCATTGTCTCCGCATGTATAATTAAAAGCATAGTCTCAAAACTTGCAGAATGTTTGTTAGTCCCTTTATTAAAAAGATTTTCGGGGCGCCTGGGTGGCGCAGTCGGTTAAGCGTCCGACTTCAGCCAGGTCACGATCTCACGGTCCGTGAGTTCGAGCCCCGCGTCAGGCTCTGGGCTGATGGCTCGGAGCCTGGAGCCTGTTTCCGATTCTGTGTCTCCCTCTCTCTCTGCCCCTCCCCCGTTCATGCTCTGTCTCTCTCTGCCCCAAAAATAAATAAACGTTGAAAAAAGATTTTCATGCAGATTTTGGTTTTAAAATGGAAATATACTGCTCTCAGCTAATGCCAAATAATTGGCCACGCCCCATATCTACCTCTTATCTTTCTCATATCTATATATGTTACCTTTAAACGGTAATTTGGAGGGGCGCCTGGGTGGCGCAGTCGGTTAAGCGTCTGACTTCAGCCAGGTCACGATCTCGCGGTCCGTGAGTCCGAGCCCCGCGTCAAGCTCTGGGCTGATGGCTCAGAGCCTGGAGCCTGTTTCCGATTCTGTGTCTCCCTCTCTCTCTGCCCCTCCCCCGTTCATGCTCTGTCTCTCTCTGTCCCAAAAATAAATAAACGTTGAAAAAAAAATTTAAAAAAAAAACAAAAAAACGGTAATTTGGAGGGCCCAACAGATCATACGTTACTTTTGTTAAAATACTCAGGTTTCTAATATAAGCTAAAATAAAATAATTTTCTGTCATGTATCATTTAGTTAAAATTAGTAAAAATAGCCAGTATTTATTGAGAAGCTACTATGTGTGTGTCACCATGTATACATGATAATAGCTAAGAAAATCAAATAGCATTTGATTCAGACACACCTGTCTTCAAATTTAGGCTCTACCGTTTAACAGCTGCGAGATCATGAAATAAGTCAGTAAATCTCTCTCTGCCAGAGAATGCCAGCTGACAATCAAGTCTATTTTTTCCAGTCTTCCTAATGATGCAAACCTAATTTTGAGATTAACAAATTGCTACCAAGATTAAAGTCTATGTTGCCCAGCTTATATTATAGTCAGATAAGGCCATATGGAAAGGTTCTGGCATATATGATTAAAAAAAAACATTTTTTTAATGTTTATTTATTTTTGAGAGAGTAAGAGAGACAGAGCATGAGCAGGGGAGGAACAGAGCGAGGGAAAACAGATCCAAAGCAGGCTTCAGGCTCTGAGCTGTCAGCACAGAGCCGGACGCGGGGCTCAAACTCATGAACTGCGAGATGATCTGAAGTCGGATGCTTAACGGACTGAGCCACCCAGGCACCCCCTGGCACATCTGATTGAAGGAGAAAAGTTGTTTAATACTTATTGGAAGGTTCATTAAAAAGATGAGGCAAATCCCTTTTTCTTTCCTCACTTTTCCTACTGATTGAAATATAAATGTAATGGCTGGAACTCCCACCGTCCCAAAATGTCTTTGATTCCACCGTAATCTGCTGAATAAGGCAAAAGGGAGAAAAGAGAATCCTGACTTCCTGATGACATTTCAGAGTCATCATGGCAGCCCTGATCTTTTTTTTTAATATGAGAAATGAATGTGTAATTTTGTTAAGGCACTGATATGTTATTTTTTCTATTATATGCTGATGAACTAATCTTAGTTGAATCATCTTGTAACTTCTCATCTTCTCATGTGTAACATTTGGATAATTATAGTAACTATTTCATTAGGTTGTTTGTTGTAAAGAATACCTAAGGTAATGTATTAAATTGTGAAGCCCAGTTCATGGCATCTAGAAATTGTTTTAAAAATGGTATCTACTTTTACGCATTGTAAAATAATTGGTAAGGTGGTTTCTTCCTTTGAGAACCTCATACATCATGAGGCCCATTTTTCCTCTTTTTATCTTCTATGATTCATGCAGCCAATAATCATGCGATTTGCAAATAATTTGAATATGTAAAATTTATCAAACTTGCTAAAGAATATGTTCTTTTTCCGGGCATTTTATTAAAATATGTTATTTTGTTCAAAAGAAAATTATTATTTTTTGTGTATGATGCATATGTCATTTATGATTATAGTACAAAATCAATCCTTCCATGTATAAATAAAGTCCACTCAGATATTTGCATAGGAAACTAATAGAATTTTATTTGGCTTTTTTTTTTTAAGGTTGTGCATTATGATTTAGGCAAAGATTTTAATACATATGTCCAAAACTTTGGAATAAAGTATGGTTCTTTAATACCTCTTATAATATTGTTCCATTTACAGCAGATATGTCCATTAATTTTCCACAAAATATTCCTGGATAGTTTTTTTTTATATTGAGTGAAAAACATATAAACATGGGGGATTTTATTTTAGCCTACTGGAAGACAATCATTGAAATTTCACATCTCTACTCGGTGTTTGTAGCTTACAGGGATCCAAACTTCTGGGCAACCCTGAAACCACATTGCTTATGAGATCACATATCCTTTGGGCCAATAGGAAATATCTGGCTTTCAAGCATGAGTTGCATTGTTGTGACTGTGTGTCCTCATGTATTGGAAGGCAAGGTGAAAGGTAAAGAGAATCCAGAATTCTTTTCTTTGAATCCCTATCACAGATCAGATATCTTCTGAATTAGTCTGATTCTCAGTGGGTGCTGAATCACAGATGCTTGTGCAGCCGACACATAAAGACACAGAATTTTGTTGAGGATAGAGTACACATGTTTTGTCAGGGAGGCTGTCTTATCACAGTCCTTATGTATGTAGAGTGCAATTTTACAATGCCTTTGGTAAGTACTATTTGCTATTTTATTGAAAAATGGTAAATAGTGACTGACATAAAGCCCATCTAATTTGCCGGCTTGTAATTTCAGGCCTCACACAAACCATTATTTCTTTTGTCTTGCCCCCCACCCTTGCAGGACCATCCCAATGTCAAGTTACTATACTGTGAGAGCATATTTTACACTTTGCCCCCCCCCAAAATAATAACTGTCAAACCTGCTTTATTTTTTCTGTACCTTAGATTTGATCTTTAACCTATTTTTTCTATACCGTATTGTTAATGAGAGAGTTAATACACACACACACACACACACACACACACGCATATATATATATATACACACACACACACACATATATATTTCAGAACTCTCCTTACTATATATAGTAAAATGCATGTTTTGGTCAATAAGATGTATGTTTTTAAAACAAGTAAGAGTATATTGAAAATAATGTTTTGCTCACTTGGAAAGTGAAAGTGTTAATTATCTTGTGTTGGAACAGCACTTACCTTAATACTGATGTAAAGGCAGATACCATATTTATCTTAAACTACCCCAGAGCAAAGAACCTGTGAAGAAGACAGTTACCTTCGGAACCATATTTATCATGTAAATAGCTCAGGAAAGGATACTGCCAGTTACATCTTTAAAATACAAAAATGCATGCATTTCACTATTTTGTAAATGCCAGAGAGATGCAGCATCCGTTAGAGTTAACGGTGCGGCACTTTTGTGTTCAGTAGCATGAATCATTAATCATGAGACAGGCCATATTCTTGTACTGCTTCTGCTTTCATTACTTGGCCTAATTAAACAGTTCTCTGAACTGGAATCTCAGATTCCTCTGTTACAGATTATCATTAATTATGGTGAAAGTGCTCAGAGATGTTGGACTCAATTATATTCTACTCAACTCTGGCATCGTGTGATTCATTGCGCAGCCTGCTCTGCAGATGTACTTTTCTTATCTCGCACTCCCACTTTTGTAAATTGGGCTCTGGCAGCCAACAAACTAAGAGTTATGTGCTGCGTTTTCATTAAAAACATGTTGGAGAAGCAGAGACCAATTAAGGATTCTGTATTTTATAAGGAGTGATGAGATGAACGGTGGATTCTGGGAGAATTAGCTCAGCGAAGAAGAAATCTCAATCCCATTGTATTGCTAAATTTGGGACCTATTTTCTGTTTGGGGTTCAACTGATTAAGTCGCTGGCGTGAAACTTTTTTTTTAATATAATTTAAAATATATCAATTTATTGCTAGGCAATAGGAAGAAACTCAAAATTTTGTTTGGTATTGTGTGAGCCACTGGAAAACATTCCCAGTGACATGTGCCAAGCACATTATATCTCAAAAGACACTAATTTCATCACTTTTGACAATGATTCTCCATGCTATATAATGAAATTTGTTCTATAGCACTACGTCTAGAGAGACTAGGGTAATATATGGCATAGACAAAGCTAGAATTTCAGGACTTGCAAGCTTTTGGTAGTATTTGAGGTGTGCATTTGGAGGAAGAGGAGTGTATGATTTGACATATGGCACATGGAAATCAAATTATCCCAAAGTAGTTCCATTGCATTTAGAATATATTTAAGGATTCTCTCTCTCTCTCTCTCACTCTCTCTCTCTTCCTGCTATCCTTTCCTCCTTTCTTCTTTTAGGAAAATGAAAAGATTTCCTTTTTTTTGAATATTATGGCAATTGTATGCACTTGAAATATGTGTCTTAGCAATTAAAAAAAAAAAAGGAAAGCTTCTAATAGCATAATCTCTCCAGTTTTCCCATTGATTAAAAAACTGCACAAAAAAGCCAAATGTTTAAAATCAATGCCATTAAAATACTGCATGGAAAGACAGTGTGTTTATCTAATTTAAATTTGTAAACTACAAGAAAAAAGACTTTTTATTTGTAGATCATCCATTAATAAGTTGGGTGGGTTTGGGGGCACCTCTGTGGCTCAATTTGTGAAGCGTCCGATTTGAGCTCAGGTCATGACCTCAGGTTTGTGAGTTTGAGCCCCGCATCCGGCTCTTTGCTGACAGCTCAGAGCCTGAAGCCTGCTTTGGATTCAGTGTCTCCCTCTCTTTCTGCCCTTCCCTTGCTCGCGTTCTGTCTCTTTCTGTCTCTCAAAAAATAAAATAAAATGCTAAAAAACACTAAAAAGAAAAAGAAGTTGGATGGGTTTTGATACCTTGTGGATCATAATTTGGAGATTTGTAGAAATTAAACTGCAGTGATAAAGTACGCAAACAAACTCGGGGAGAGTTTAAGATGGATATCCAGTTTTCTTTTCTTTACCTAGTCTGAATTTTAAATTATAATAGAAGAGATCTGCTTTTGGAACAGCTATTCTTAAGGTGAAATCCATTGTCATTCAATTAACTTCTGCTGTGATTTTTTTTAAAAGCATAACAAATTATTGAGGTTTTTAACTGAAAATATTTATTTAATAAAAAATGAGTATTGACCCTAATTTGTACAACATGGAAAGTTTGTGTTATTATCGATAAGAAGAGATAATATAGTTCAACAGGAGTTTTGTTTTGTTTTGTTTTCAAAAATGTATCATGGCAGGATTATGATTTCACAGTATCATCTGTAGGGAAAAAAGACAGCTTTCAGAACTCTCTTTACAAACCAATCATTTATTTAATTGCAACAAATGGATTAAAGCCAACCCTTCATACTTGGTAAACATATTACTCTTACTAAATGTGAGAAAAATCTATAAACATGATTTGTTCAAAGTAAATATGAGGTGAAGGATACTCTTTTCCTCCATCTGATTCCACTTGAAAAGTATGGTACCAACTTAAATAGTTACAACTGCTGTGTCGGTCTCCCTCTGTTTCCCTTTTGAGCGGTTATCAAAAATAACACACCAGCAACTCTTAATCAGAAAGCTACTTTCAAGGGTGAAATACGGACAGCAGTGTCCTGGTTCAAGTGAACTCAAGAGTCACGTGTCTTATCACTATTGCCAGTTTTATATTTTTACAAACATCACCTTTTTCTATTCAACATTAAAAATTGGTCTCATTCTCATCTTAAAGCCACTTTCCTACATTTTTAAACAGGTACTGGATCTATTCACCCACAAGGGCATCTCCAAAAACAAAGGAAGGGTACATCTTTTCTCTTATTTTCTTTTTTTCTAAAAGTTTCTATTTCGGTATTTTCTAAATGAAATTTAATTTTTATGGTTTCCATTGGCTGTATGTCCATTTTTCCTGAATGCAGGTCAGGAATAAAATAGAATTAAAACAATGAGCAGGGAAAAAAAAAAGTTCTAGATGTAAGCCTTTGGCTTAACAGTTTGTAGGTTTTCATATCCTCCAGTACTTTCAGGTTTTAATATATATGAAAATCAGTGGTCTTGTATCTATGCATATGTGTCATCTATAATATAATTTTGACAGATGGTGAGCTGGATAAATCTAGTCCCCGACTATAGAAAACCTTGGCTTGACTTGCACTCCACCAAAACTTGTTTAAAAAGGCATTCACATATATTTATTTTTTAAATAAAGATGCATTTTTTTTGGCCTGCCCTTATTTCTCATTGAGATGCTGCCATCTCCATCTTTGACGGTCCCCTATATACATTTTACCTGAGCTGTTGTGACTTTTTTTGTTTTTTACAGGATTATTCCATGCATAATGCTGATGACTATACTATTCTACATCTCCTCCTTATTAAAAATAAATATGTTACCTTGCCCCTGTTCGTACCATCTAAAATTCTGACAACAATATCTTAGTTAGAAAAATACAAACCTAGAAACCAGGAAGCGGTTTCTCCCACTGGCAGCCCCAGACAGACTGCTCATTGAAAATGTAATACACTGCTGTCGTGTCACAGGTCAGCTGGCAAATGGCAATCTGAATTTTAAAAGGAATATGAATAAAATTCTGTTTTATTTTGAAAATGAACTTTCTGCCCTCCATCATGAATCCAATATATGTCTTAATCTTCTATGCTCTTGAAGCCTGCGGCTCCTGGCTGAGTCCTTTGACTTCTGAACCTAATAAGGAAATAGGTTGTTTTCCCATCCCCGTCTCATTTTTAGAAGGGCTGAAACAAACAGTCCCCTATTTCAAATGTAATTGACAAAGCATAAAAACATGTATGTTATATAATTTTAGGTTTGCAACCAAGCTCAGCGCTGGGATGTTTTATTTTTAAATTTGATTAAGATGTGATACCTTTGGAAATGTGCTGTCAAGATTCAAAATCAAAATTTCCAAGTGTACAATTCCATGTTTACCTTAGAACTGTACATGTGACGCTGATAAAGGGTGAAATAGATAACGGTACACTTCAATTGGGAACATTTTCATTTAACCTGAACATTATTTGTAGCCAGACAGAGAGATGGAGAGACAGAATTTGAAACATAGATTTATGGCTGTTGCTGTTTAAAAAGCAACTGGGTATATGCTGTGTCTGTAGCTACGTTTGTTGTTGTTGGGTTTTTTTTTTCCTAAATAGAAGTTAGTTCATCATTATGCTCGTATCTTTCTAAATGGAATGTTTCCACATTCATTTAAATTCATGACTTCTAATTAGAAAATAAAATGCCCTTCTTTTCAGAAAAATAATATTTTGAGTTTTGAGTGTGTTTGTCCTCTTACTTAAAAATCTTAAGAATGATATATTGCCAGGCCTTAATTACCGCTCTTCTTCTTTTTTTTTTAAATAAAATAATTATGGGAGCTCCTTTTTAAAAAGAGAAATGGTAGAATGAGAAAACACTTAAAATAAGTGGAGTTAGGCACGCTATGCTGCTATTGTATCTCATAATTATATTTGTGTAGCATCATCACAATCTAACTAATCACTCTAAGGAAATAAATGCTGACATTTCATTGTGTGTGCAGGTTGTGTGAGAGGGAGACAGAGAGAGACGCACACAAGCACAGTTGAGCAGAGAGTTATTTTGATAGTTGATTATTTCTAAACATAAAACTGTCCATTACTGTTTCTCAGAATATAGCTATATTTTAGATTTCTTGGGATAGTATATAGTCATTCTAAGCTTGTAGCAATTGGCATATTTATAGTGACATCCTAATTATTTAATGTTATAAAGACAGAGAACTTTTTAAAGTTAAATTTAAACGGCTATAGTTAGTCCCCACCACCTTTCCTGATATTCCAATAATCTAAGGGCTAAAATAAAATGTAAGCTAAGGTAGGCTCCGTAGAGTCGCTTACAGTTCAACAAATAATGATTGAATATCTAATATAATCCAAATATTGAATTAAGAACTAAATATAGAAAGATGAACAAGACATGGTCTAGAAACAAAAAGATGGGCCTTTTGGTTGGGGCAATCAGACAAATAATAGATAATTGCCATCAGGTGAGACACATAAAAAGCAAGAGGGGATTAAAGTTGAGGTAGAAGCACATAGGAGGGCAGATAACCTGGCATATGGAGAAAGAAGAGCCCAGGGAAAGTGTTGTGGGAAAAATGATGCCTAAGGGTATCCTTGAAGGAAGATGTGGAATAGGTTACGTGAAAGGAAGGTTAGATTATCTTCCTATAGAGTGAGTTTCTAATCTGTAAGCACGACATTTTTAAAGTTGTAAGGGAAAGGATTTACGTGTGTGATTGGTAACTGAAAATAAGGAAGATAGATTCCATGTTGCGCATGACTTCTCAACATCAACTTTACTGCTTCCCCAATGTAGAGCAGCCAAGTAGTTTGGGAGAAATTAGTTCCAGGTCCAGAGATACATGTTGGTTAGAGTAAGCCAGTTAAGAGAGTTGCACTTCCATAAACAGTTATTTTCCCAGGAACTTAGGTTTATGTAAATCGTCTTATAATGATGCATTTTTAGACATCTTACCTTATTTCAGGTGTGAGTATATGACCTGGTCGACGCAATCATACTATAGGATAGTGATTTAATTTCATGGCCATGATAATAGTAAACTCTTCTATTACTGTGAAGGCAGTAAGGATGATAGAGCTGTCGACATCATGTCCACATTCCAGACAAGAAGAAGGGCAAAGCAAAAGGGTACACATGCCAGCTGAGTCAGCCTCTAACAAAGAACCTTTCTGGAAACCAAACCCAGTGAATTGTGTTTTTATCCCAGTGGTCAGAACTGTGTCCAATGTCTACTTCTAGTTGCAAAGTAAGAATTGTACTTTTAGCTGGCACACATCCACTCCAAAATAAATTCAAATTCTGTTAGTAGGGAAGAAGGGGAGAATCAATATCATTTAGAATACTAACAGTTTCTAATATATAGTTACTGACTCCAAAGTGTTCATAGTTTATTATGGGAAATAGACAGATAAAAATACAACCCACTTAAAATTCTACTGCAATAAACGTATCAACAATATATTGCTAAGGAGAAAATTACCCTTACATGGTGGGCTTTTACTTGTAAGAAATTAATAGATTATATTTTCTTTTATAGAAATTCAAGGCAACTTCTACCTCCAATACACAACAAACTCCAATATTATAGAAAAATGAGTGAATAAACTAATAATTTCTGAATATCAAGAAGCAGCATTATCTCTGGACTGATTCTCTGATGCACTGTTACAGAATAATCAGCAAAAGCCAAGCCAAAGTAGAAAGCCAAG
Source organism: Lynx rufus (assembly GCF_022079265.1). Taxonomy (NCBI): domain Eukaryota; kingdom Metazoa; phylum Chordata; class Mammalia; order Carnivora; family Felidae; genus Lynx; species Lynx rufus. Next base: position 76,364,699 of record NW_025814834.1, read on the forward strand.
GCCGTGGTCATAATTTGAGGCTCTTCTTAGAAGCAATTTTGACTGCTTCACTGGGAAAATGGTGAAGAATGTTGGCTGGTGCCCTTGGAGCTAAGTGTTTTAGGGGTTAAAATGCTCTGTAATTTTCTTTTGTTTATTTATTTATTTTTGAGAGAGAGCCAGTGTGTATGTGAGCAGAAGAGGGGCAGAGAGAGGGAGAGAGAATCCCAAGGAGGATCCACGCTCAGCACAGAACCCGATGCGGGGCTCAGTCTCAGGACAGTGATCACGACCTGTGTCCACATCAAGAGTTGGTCGCTTAACCAACTGAGCTACCCAAGTGCCCCATAAATGCACCGTATTAAAAAATTTCTGGGGCCACATTATGCAAAACAATGCAAAGTGCCTCAGCTACCTAGAGAAGGCAATCAGTCCCTACTGCCATAGAGGGTCCCAAAACAACATCTTCTGCAGTGTTTATACAGTTCCCCTCAGGCATAAAATTTCTATGTGCCAGAAATATCACCACACATCCAATCTTGGATAACACCCTGGTATTAAATGAAAGTAGTAGTCAAGGAAACACAAACAATAAAGAAATCTGAAAATAGATGATGTTTATTTAATAGTTAAAGAGCATACACATGGAATAAGAACAGGTGATTATGAAAAAACTGAGAAATTTTGGAAATGAAACAAAATGCCTATTGCAATAACAATTTTACCATGATATGGGGTTTAGATAGCATAATGCATATCAATAAGGAGCTAAGAAAATATGCTCACACTTGGGTGGCTGGGTGGCTCAGTCAGTTAAGCATCCATATTTGGCTCGGGTCATGATCGCATGGTTCTTGAGTTCAAGCCTCACTTGGGGCTCTGTGCTGACAGCTCAGAGCCTGGAGCCTGTTTCAGATTCTGTGTCTCACTCTCACTCTGCCCCTCCCCCACTTGTGCTTTGTCTCTCTCTGTCTCTCAAAAATACATAAATGTTAAAAAAAAGAAAATCTGCTTGAACAACATAGAAAGATGTAAAGATATATAAAATATGAAATCTAAGCGAAGAAATAGTGGAGGATATATTGAAAAGTTCCAATATACATCTAACAGTACATCCAAAATGAAACAATAGGATTAATAAAGGAGGGAAAAAGAGAGAAGAAGATTGCCCAGGATTTTTCCCCCAAAACTAATACGATAAAATATTTCACTAAGAAACATCAGGTTGTTTTTTTTTCAGACCACAATGTTCTCACATCTCATGCTGAAAAGAATGAGAATAAGTTTGGCTTTAAATGTCTCAATGAAAGGGGAAATTACTTTAAATCCATAATGCTTTTTCTAGCTTCATGACCATACAAAAGCTAAGACAAAATAGAGAGGTTTAGTCATACAACAACTAAGAGAGTCAACCTGTTATACACATTAGTAGAAAATGCTCTTCAGGAGAAAGGAAAGAAAAGAAGAGAGAAAAAAAGAAAAAACAAGAAAAAAGAATCTAGGATGAAGAAGTCTGTTTCACAAAACACCAATGAGCAACCTCAATTAAATATGAGGCTAAATATAAATAAATATTGATAGTAGTATTTACTTTAATAACAGTCTAAAATTATTATTCCAGATTTTAGCAAGATGAGTATTGGTCAGAGATGTATGAGGACAAAAGTCAGGCGAAATAAAACTGTATTAATATTCTTATCTTCAGTGGAATGTGTGGGGTGGTGGAGAATATTTTCACAAGCAAAAGGATACTTAAAGATTTCTTTGACACTAAAAGTAGACAAAAGAATATGAAAAATTGGGTTTTTCAAGGTTAATAGCAGTTGTTCTTTAAAAGACAATGTGAGGGGCGCCTGGGTGGCGCAGTCGGTTGGGCGTCCAACTTCAGCCAGGTCACGATCTCGCGGTCCGTGAGTTCGAGCCCCGCATCGGGCTCTGGGCTGATGGCTCGGAGCCTGGAGCCTGTTTCCGATTCTGTGTCTCCCTCTCTCTCTGCCCCTCCCCCGTTCATGCTCTGTCTCTCTCTGTCCCAAAAATAAATGTTGAAAAAAAAATTTTTTTTAAATTAAAAAAAAAAAAAAGTATGTCTTCATCAAAATAAAAATATATCACTAAATTGTCTCTGGGTGGCTCAGTCAGTTGAGCATCTGACTTGATTTTGGCTCAGGTCATGATCCCAAGAGTCATGGAATCGAGTCCCACATTGGTCTCTGTGCTGAGTGTGGAGCCTGCTCGAGATTCTCTTTTTCTCTCCCTCTGCCTCTCTCCCCTCTCATGCTCTCTGTCTCTCTAAAATAATAATAATAATAATAATAATAATAATAATAATAATAAGAAGAAGAAGAATATATCACTAAAGACCCAGCAGCTATTCAAATAATAAAAAATATTATGAACAACTCTATGACCATAAGCTCAAAACTTAGATAAAATAGAAAAATTCCTTGAAAAGCACAAACTACCAAACTCAACCAAGATAAAATAGGTCCCCTAAATAGTCCTACATTATCAAAGAAATGGAATTAAATTTTCAGTTAGAAAACATTCCAAAAAAGAAATTTTCAGACCCACATGTTTCACTGATGAATTCTAAAAAACATTTAAAGAACAAATAAATCAAATTGTATACAATATCTTCCAGAAAATAAAAGAGGAGAAAACAATCCTCATCCAATTTTATGAGGCCAGTATTACCCTGAATTAAAAGTCAGATGAAGACATTACAAAGAAAACTACATACAAATATTCCTCATGAAGATAGACAAAAGTTCCTCAATAGAGTATTACCAAATCAAATCCAACAATTAAAATGGCAACACAGGGGCGCCTGGGTGGCGCAGTCGGTTAAGCGTCCGACTTCAGCCAGGTCACGATCTCGCGGTCCGTGAGTTCGAGCCCCGCATCAGGCTCTGGGCTGATGGCTCAGAGCCTGGAGCCTGTTTCCGATTCTGTGTCTCCCTCTCTCTCTGCCCCTCCCCCGTTCATGCTCTGTCTCTCTCTGCCCCAAAAATAAATAAACGTTGAAAAAAAAAAAATTTAAAATGGCAACACATCATGGCTTAATGGAGTTTGTCCCAGGAATGCAATATTCAATATTTAAAAATTAATCAATTTAATTAATTATAATCCACACAATTATATCAATCGGTGCAGAAAAAGCATTTGACAAAATTCAATACCAATTTATGATAAAACCCTTAGCAAAAAATAGAAGAAAACTTCCTCAATATGATAAAAATCTAGGAAAAAAAACAAACCTAGAGCTAACATCATAATTAACAGTGAAAGACCAGATGTGTTTCTTTCAAGATAGAGAGCAGGGCAAGGATATCCACTCGCATAGCTCCTATTCAGCATTTTATTAGATCTAGTCAATAATATGGCAAGAAGAAGAAATAAAATACCTACAAACTGGAAAGGAAGAAATAAAACTCTTCCATCTGTATGGGCATGATTGTCTACATGGAAAATCTCAAGGAATCTACAAAAAAAAATGATAGAACTAATGAAAGAGTTCATCAAAGTCACAAAGTACAAGGTTAACAATAATAGAAAAAGCAGTTATATTTCTATATACTAATAATGAATACTTGGAAACAGTTTTTTTTAAAAAATAATATGTACAGTAGCCCCATAATCATGACACACATACCTACAAATCTAACAAAACACTTATGGGATCTGTATGCTAAATCTACAAAACACTCATAAACTAAATCAAAGAAGATCTAAATAAATGGAGAGACATGATGTATTCATGAAGTCAAAAACTTAACTAAGTAAAACTTTCGATGATCAAAATATTAACATAAAAGTTTAATGCAATTCTTATCAAAATCCCAGCAAGATATTTCACAGATATAAACAAGATTACTCTAACATCTATATGGTCATTGTCTTAAGAATTTCACATCTGTGTGGATTCCCCCACATGTACACCCATTAATTTTTTTCTTGTTAAAAAATAATGAATAAATAAATAACTCCTATGTGGAAAAGGAATTAAAATGGCTAAAAGAATTTTGAAACAGAGGAATTAAGAGACAGAAATCACTCCACCAGATTTCAAAACTTACTATATAGTTATAGTAAACAATACTGTGTGGTATTAGCAGAAGGATCAACACACAAATCAGTGGGACAGAATTAAGAATAAAGAGCCTAGGGGCACCTGGGTGGCGCAGTTGGTTAAGCGTCCGACTTCAGCCATGTCACGATCTCGTGGTCCGGGAGTTCGAGCCCCGCGTCAGGCTCTGGGCTGATGGCTCAGAGCCTGGAGCCTGCTTCCGATTCTGTGTCTCCCTCTCTCTCTGCCCCTCCCCCGTTCATGCTCTGTCTCTCTCTGTCTCAAAAATAAATAAACGCTGAAAAAAAAAAAGAATAAAGAGCCTAGAAATAATACCACACAGATATAAGCAACTGACATTTGACAAAGATGTAGAATCAACTCAATAGAAAAGATAGTCTTTTCAATAGTTTCAGAGAGATTCAATACCCATAGGCCAAAACAAAATCAACCTTGAAGTTAAATCTCACATCTTATACAAAAAATTAACTCAAAATGAATCTCAAATTTACATGTAAATGTAAAACTAACTTTTAGAAGACATTATAATAAAATATTTTGAGAACATGGCTTGCTAAAGAGTTCGTAGACATGGCACTGACACTGAAAGAATGATCTCTAAAAGAAAAACAAAAAACAATGGGTTTTTTTCAGAAGCCACATATATGACAAAGGACTTATATTTAGAATATGTAACAGACTCTAAAACAGTAACAAAATAAACAACCAACTTTAAAAAATGGACAAATGACTAAAATAGACACTTCACCTACGAAGATTTACAGATGGCAGGAAAGCACATGAAAAGTTTCCAACATCATTTGCCACCTGGAAAATGCGAATTAAAACCAAGAGGAGTTAGCACTGCACACCTAGGTGGATGGCTAAAATATTCTTTAAAAAAATACTGCAAAAAGCAAATGTTGGTAATGATACGAACCCTCATTCATTGCTGGTGGCAATACCAAATGTACACTTGGAAAACAGTTTAACTCTTACAGAGGTAAATCTACTCTAACCTTATGACCCAACCATCCTACTACTGGATATTTACCCTAGAGAAAGGAAAACTTCTCACCAAAACTTTTACACAAATATTTATAGTAACACTACGTATAATCTCTGAAGCCATAAACAACCTTAAAGTCTTTCAACAGGCGAATGGCTAAACAAACTGTGCTGTATCCGTACAATGCAAGGCTATTTAGCAATAAAGAAGAATAGATTAGTCAGGTGATCAAGATTACCATCAACAGTAAAAAGTCATGTTGATAGTATGCATCTGTGATATTATGTAATGAGTATGGCATATTATTCTTGTGATCTTCTCGCCAAAGACCCATAACCTTTTACTAATCATGAGAAAAACCTCAGAAAAATCCCAATTGAGAGACATGCTACAAACTGTCTGACCAGTGTCTTCAACACTGTCAAGACCCTCAAAAATAAGGGGAATATAAGAAACTGTCACAGCCAAGAGGAGGTTAAGTTGACATCAGTAAATCATGCAGTATCATGATCCAAGAGGAGGTTAAGTAGACATCAGTAGTATGATGCATTGACATTAGGTAAAAAGAAGAAAATATGAATAATGTAAGGCCTTTAAATTAGTAATAATATATAAGTATTGGTCCCTTAATAGTGGTAAATATATCATACTAATACAAGATATTACAATAGGGAAAAGTGAGTATGGGTTTTATGAGGATGCTGAGTACTACTTTTATTTTTTTTAATCAAAAAGCTCATCTTACAATGCAAAGTTCACTAAAATATACTTTTTAAATGTTTATTTTGAGAGAGAAAGAGCAAGCATGTTGATGGGGGAGGGGGAGAGAGAGAGAGAGAGGGAGAAAGAGAGAATCCCAAGCAGGTCCTGGGCTCTCAGTGTGGAGCCTGCTGCACAGTTTGATCTCACAAACCATGAGATCTCCACCTGAGCCAAAATCAAGAGTCAGACATTTAACTGACTTGAGCCACCAAGGCGCCCCTAAAATGTTTTCAAGTACATGAAAGAAACCTTACAATTAAAGTCAAAAGTGAAAGAAAATATTACAAACAACTTACGAAGCTAACTATTGATATGTACAACTAGCTCTTGATATATAACTATGAATCTCAAATACATTACTCTGAGTAACAGAAGGCAATCTCAAAAAGTATGGTATGTGGTTCCTGTATGTTCTCAAAAAGACTATAGTGATGGAGAATGCCTCAGTGATTTTCAGGGGTTAGGAGTTGGTGAAGGATTCGATTACAAAGTGATAGCACTAGGAGATTTTATAAACAAGTGAGCTATTTTATGTTCTTTCTGTGATTATGGTTACACAAATCACATGTTAAAATTGAATTATTAAAATTAAAATAACTGTACATCAAAAAACAACTTTGTGTTGACTGAAAAAAATAAAATAAATAAAAAATGAAGAAGCAAATTACAGAAATATATGTATAATATGCTGCCTTTGGCGGGAAAGGAGAAGGATAAAAAAGACATATAGTTCTACTGGCTTCTGTATGCATAACAATTATCTGGGACAATAATGAACTCACTAACGTGGTTACATGTTGGGTTGAGCTGGAGGGAGGCTTTTCATTGTTTACCTATTAATATTTTTGGGTCATTATTTCAAACTTCAATTAAAAGAAAAAATATGTCTACATAAATATTTACAGGAATGGTCATAGCAATTTTATTAATAGTCAGAATCTAGAAATAACCCAAATGTATATGAACAGAGAAAAGAATATACAAGGTATGGCATAGCCACATAATGACAATTTACTTGGCCTAAAAAGTCATATATATTTATCTCAAAAAAATTATGCTAAATGACTAAAGTCAATCACAAAGGATACTCACAATATGGTTCTGTATGCATATAAAAGTCTAGAAAAGGCAAATCTACTCAAGTAAAAGAAAATAGATCAGGGGCCTTCTGGAGTGGAAGATGGAGGAGGTTCTGGGGAGCAGTTGATTGCCTAGAGTCTTGAGGAAACTTTTGGGGTTATTAAAATGTTCTATATCTTGATACACAAGAGAATATATTTGTCAAAATTTACTAAACTTTATACTTAAAATGAGTGTATTTTATTGTATGTAAATTGTCTTTCAAGTTTGATTTTTTTTAAAGAAAAGAATGTACCTTATTAAAATGTAATCTTTAGATAAACTGGGGCTATTTGAAAGGGAATGGGGAAATCGTTTGGAGAAATTGATGGTCATTTTATTTATTTCCATTTATTTTCCTATATCCTGTAAATGAGCTCCTTCAATTGGTAAATGCCTGATTGATCAATTAAATCATTAAAAAAATTTTTTTCATCTTTATTTATTTTAGAGACAGAGACCAAGTGGGGGACAGGGACTGAGGGAAAGAGAATTTAAAGCAGCCTCCATGCCGTCAGCACAGAGCCCAATAGGGGGTTCCATCCCAAGACTGTAAGATCATGCCCAGAGTTGAAATTAAGAGTCTGACGCTCAAGCAACAGAGCCACCCAGGTGCCTCTGATCAATTAACTCTTGAATGTAAATAATAGCTATTACCTTCAGAAATTATTCTAGAATCATGAATTTAAAGCCACACTGTCATTGTCATCTGTTATTTTTTAGCATGAGAACAGTTTGTCATATTGTTCCAACAGAACAGGGACCAGGTATCTGTGAAGCAACTAGAAAGAGAACCCTCATTCATGTGACAAAGAACAAAAGAGATTGGAAGCCAAGTGCTGTGGAAGGGGATTAGGGTCTTTAGAGAGTGTGTCCCACAAAATCTCTTAGTGACAGAAAGGCTGTCACTCACCAACTCCAATAGTATTTTTTTTCTATTTTTTTCTTTTCTTAAAAATTATATGAGAGAAATCATTTCTCCCTCTCTTTCCTAATTCTTTTAAGTGTTGCTAACCTAATTGGTCTGAAATAATAGCTAATTGCATTTTAATGAATGTTTTCTTGATTAATAGCCAAATTAAATGTCTATTATATGTTAACTGGCCATTTTGGTTTTCAACTTATGTGAACTTCCTACTCAAGGTTTACCACTTATTTTCAAAAGGTCTTTCTCTCTCTTATTGTATGCATGGAGTCTTTATAACACTAATCCTTTGAATGTTGCATATGTTACACATATTTCTACTTGTGGCTTGTATTTTTCTCTCATTTATGGGTTTTTCATGTTTGTGTTTGTAAATATGTTCTATATCTTAAATGGTTAGTCTATCTAATTTATCTTCGTGAATGTTTTAAGGTAAGAATAGTTTTTCCTTCCTTTTTGGGGGGATTATTTGGGAGATTATTAAGCTATTATTCACGGTGAATAATAATTTTTTGAAAGTTTCTGGTAAATAACCTTTCAAGGAAAATATTTTTTTTACATTTCTAGTGTTATATAGTCCATTTTACTATTGGCTTTTTTAACTGAAATTTTTTTAACTCTTCTTTTTCTACTTTATCTTTTAATGTAATAGCTAACTGGATAGGTTTTTGTGTTAAATCAACCTTGAACATATCAGTTTGGTGATTTTTTAAAAATGATATATTCATCATTATTCATAAATAGGATTGGTTTTAATTATAGGTTCTCCCATATATCTTGCATTGTTTGATAGAGAATTTATATCACCCTTATAAAATGGTTTGGAAAGCACTACTTTTCTCTAGAAGAATTTTTAAAATATTGGTCTTTACGTTGCTTAAATGTAATATACAACATACCTACAAAAAGTTCAAAGGTGTGATACTTTGGGGCATGTTCTTCCTTTTTTTATTTTTAAATATCCATTTTAGATCTACATACAGCTTTACAACTATATTTATTTTATATTATATTGGGGGTATATCCAGCTCACTTAGATTAAGTTGGGTTATTGTTTAAAAAGAACTTAATCTTTTAAGTACAGTGTTCAGTTCATTTATATTTGCTATATTTACTGATTTTTACTTCTGCATTTTTTTCTACTTACCTTCATTTACTTTCTTATCCCTTATATAATCATGACTTTTATTTCCATAAATTACATAAATTGACCGAGTTTTCTATATTCCATTCTTCTTGTGCTGCTATGGAAATTAACCACTTTATTTCTCTCCTTTGGCTATAAATCACTAAACTTCTAGTCTATATATACAGCCAAGTCAAACGATAGTAATTATTTTTCTCATTCTCACACACACACAAAAACAAAACAAAAACAAAAAACAAAAAAGCCACTATTGTTGCAATAATATTATTATTATTGTAAATATAATTGTAAGACAACTATTTATTTTGAACACTCAGATACTATTCAGATTTGCCCCCACACATCAATTTTTATAGTTCACTTTTGCCTTATATATCTCATTCCTTTAATTCCCATTAAAAAAATAGTAATGTTTATTTTTGAGAGAGAGAGAGAGAGAGAGAGAGAGAGCATGAGCAAGGGAGGGGCAGAGAGAGAGGGAGACACAGAATCTGAAGCAGGCTCCAGGCTCTGAGCTGTCAGCACAGAGCCCAATGCAGGGCTTGAACTCATGAAACCCAAGATCATGACCTGGTCAGGCGCTTAACTGACTGAGCCGCCCACAAGATCATGACCTGAGCTGAAGTTGGACCCTTGACTGACTGAGCCACTCAGGAGCCCCCCTTTAATTCTCTTAATTTCTTTTTTCTGATCATTCAGTCTTCCTTCCATTTCATTAAAAAAAAAAGTCTCTTTTCCTTTATCTCTCTAAATAATAGACTAAGTATATATAAAACTGAGGCTTAGCAAATATTTTCTCTCCACTCTTTAAAGATATCTCCCCTTACCACATGAATTTATGGCTTCTATGCTTTTCTTGAAAAATTACCTGTAATCTTAAGTGTCATTCTTTTACGGGAAATCTTATTTATAATCTCTGGTGGCATTTAAGATAGTCCTCTCCTTTTTTTAGTGAACTGTGCTATACTATTTTTAATTATCTTGCTAAATTTTGTGTATCCACTTTTTTTTTTTTAAGATTTTATTTTTAAGTAATCTCGACACCCAACATGGGGCTCGAAGTTACAATTCTAAGATCAAGAGTCACATGGTCAACCCACTGAGCCAGCCAGACATCCCAATGTATCCCACTTCTGAGAAGTCATGGGTTAATAATGCTGGGAAATATTCAGCCATTATCTCTTTGACTATTGTTCTATTCTTTCCTGTTCAGAGCACTGCACAGTTACATAGAGGCTGTTCATTATGTCTAGCCTTTATCTTTTTTGTTTGTTTGGTTTGCTTTAGCCTTTACCTTAACCTCCTTTTCATCTCTTTTACTCTCCTTGCTATATTTAACATTTTTTTTCAAATTCTTTTATTTTACTAATTCTCTGTTCAACTACATCTAATCTGATTGTTAACTTTTCCACTAAGATTTTATTTAATTTTGTTTTCATTTTTTACAGTTAAATTTAATTCCTGTTCACTCAACTTACCCTTTATTTGATACTGTCATGTTCTATTTTTTGGTTTCTATTCTGCTGTTTTTCAACTTACTCACTTCAACATATAAATTATGTTATCTGAAGTGTAATCTTGCTATTTTTATTTGTATAATCTCCTAATTACAATGTCTTTTTTATCTCCTCATGTGTCTTGTTACTTTGCATTTCCCTATAGATTTTATCTATTGAATTACTTGCTATCTGGCATTGGTCACATTTGCCCCTCAAAGGATCAGTAGTGAAAAACCACTTTTGTCTTTCAAATCATCATAGATTTATACTTCTACAAATAAAATAAAGAGTAATTGTTAGAGGGGCACCTGGGTGGCTCAGTGGGTTAGGCTCAGGTCATGCAGGGTTTGTGAGTTCAAGCCCTGCATCGGGCTCTGTGCTGCCAGTGCAGGACCTATTTGGGGTTCTCTCTCTCTCTGCCCCTCCTGTGCACTCTCTCAAAATAAAAAAATAAACTTTAAAAAGTAATTATTAGAATAAATTAAATTAACACAGACATAAAAATATAAATGCTAGGTTTTTAAAAATATTAGATCAAATTACATTAATTATTCTGTCAAATTGCTGTACCCGTTTCTAACACTCTCAGTTTCTGTACTTATCTTGTCACTGAGAAGTGGCAATCAGTTCATGAAGGAGCATCGATCCACAGATCACATTCAAATTAGCACTAGAGTGTTCTAGAATGCCTTTGTATTTGCTCTGTCTTGCACAACAGATTTGTCATTGGTGTGAGAGAAAAATTTACCTTTAATTGTTGGTTGAAAGATTCTCAGATTAGGTGGATAAAGCACATTTGAATGTGAAACATACTTAAAGTACATGCCAATGTTTACAAATTATCAGGAGATATATTTATTCTCAACAATAAGCCAGGTAATGAAAGATATGCTTGTTTCCCATCTCTTACATTGAGGGATGAATATTTTTCTTGTTTATCCTTTTTCTCAAGGTATAGTATTTTGAAGCTTACTGTTTTTTTTTTTTTTTTTTTTTTTTTTGTGGAAGTTCCAGTGGTAATAGTCCAGCAGTGTGGGCACAGATTCACGATCCTATTCCTGAGATAGACCATGTTTTCTATCCAACTGATCTAATTTCATTCTTGGTCATACAAGAATGAAATGAAAGCTTGATTTCTTTAATTTTAAATCATGTCTTCATTTATCATCTTTGCATTGAAAAGCATAATAATTTTTATCTTTATCCAATATGTTTTATCCTATTATTCAGTCCAAATTATCCTTGAACTTGATACATCCTAGCAACTAGAACCTGGATGGAACACTGATAGCTATTCTTAAATTTGAAGGTCTTTCTTAACTTTTTGTAATTTATAGGGCTTAAATTTGTATGAAAGTCATTCACTACACAAATGAATGATCTCTTGTTTGCCAGCACCCAATTCAAAACTATTACAAATAGGTAACTTTTAGAAATTACTAGATGTAAATCTAAAGACAACAAGACAATTCACATTTAAAAAAAAGGCAGAAAATAAATAGCTAGGAACTTATACCCTTTTCTAATTCCAAAAAGGTTGGAACTGTAGCCAACTATGTGCTATGTATAGGAGACATCTAAAAAAAAAAAATGATACCATGGTATAAAGTACAGGGAGGGGAAAAAAAACTAAACATATATAAAACTATATATATATATATATAAACTAAATATATATAAAACTATATATATGTATACATATATATATATATATATATATTTTAGGTTTTTTTTCCACATTTATTCATTTTTTGAGACACAGAAAGAAAGCACAAGCCGGGGGGGGCAGAGAGAGGGGGAGACACAGAATGTGAAGCAGGCTCCAAGCTCTGAGTTGTCAGCACAGAGCCCAATGCAGGGCTTGAACTCATGAAACCCGAGATCATGACCTGTTCGGACGCTTAACCGACTGAGCCACCCAGGTGCCCCAGGGAGGGAAAAATATATTATTCAAATTCTAAAAAAAGATAAAGTGAGAGTTACAATATTAATAACAAATTATATCAAATTTACTAAATGAAACAAAGAAAGTGTACAACTTGTTAATTCAATTATGGATATTTTTCTAGGCACTTGGGTCACAGGAGTTAATAATACATAGTGGATCCATATTAACAGAAAAAAAATACAGGCCAAAAATAAATAGATAAAATATATTTTTGATTGTGGTAAGTTACAAAAAGTAGGTAATAAACATAACCTATATTAAGGTTGAGGACTCACAATGTAGAGTTGTACATTACCGATTCCAGTTGCACGTTGGAATCAACTGAAGAACTTTTGAAAAATATTCAACTGTTCCCACTTCCCATTTTCAAAATCCTAACTTTATTGATCTGGGTTAGAGCACAGGTAAATTATATATTAAATCCCCTCAAGGCGGTTGAAATGTACATCTGTGATTGAAAATTACTGACCTTGGGAGGTGAGTCTTCAACTTTTCTACACCTTAAAAACATCTGGAAGGTTTAAAAATTGCAATGCCTAGGCGGAATACACATCAATTAAATCAGAATCTCTGACGGTGGGTCTCAGGTATCAGTATTCTTTCATGACACCCCAGTTGATTTCAATGTACTGCTAAGGGTTAGAACTTTTGTTGTAGAGCAAGAATGTCCTAGACCAAAAAAAAAGCAAATTCAAAGACCTCAGGCAGGGACAAGATGTTTTCAAAGCTAGAAAGAAAGTCAGTACTGATGGAAAGAATAAAAATGTTTGCGGGGTGCCTGGGTGGCTCAGTCGGTGAAGTGTCTGACTTTGGCTCAGGTCATGATCTTGAGGTTCGTGAATTCAAGCCCTGCATCGGGCTCTGTGCTAACAGCTCAGAGTTTGGAATCTGCTTCAGATTGTGTCTCTCTCTCTTTCTCTGCCTCTCCCCTGCTCATTCTGTCTCTCTGTCTCTGTCTCCCCCACATCAAAAATAAATAAACATTTAAAAAAATTTTTTTAAAGAATAAAAGTGTTTGCAAGGTGATATTTGGCAATGATTAATCAGGAAATTGATTTACTATAATTTCTATTTTAAATGTATCTATATCCATGCCACTGCATGGACATTAGGCAATATGTTCATAAATGTCAAAACAGAGATCTATTTAAGTAGTCCAAGCAAATGATAAAATTTAACATGAATATGAGGAAATAACTAAATACAGGAACAAAAATGGACAGAATTATAAGGGAATATTTTGCAAAATGCTATCCAAATAAACTTGAAAATCTAAGTGAAATTTGTTTTTAGTAAAATATACATAAACTCTTTTTTTTTTTTAATTTTTTTTTTCAACGTTTATTTATTTTTGGGACAGAGAGAGACAGAGCATGAACGGGGGAGGGGCAGAGAGAGAGGGAGACACAGAATCGGAAACAGGCTCCAGGCTCTGAGCCATCAGCCCAGAGCCCGACGCGGGGCTCGAACTCACGGACCGCGAGATCGTGACCTGGCTGAAGCCGGACGCTTAACCGACTGCGCCACCCAGGCGCCCCTAGTAAAATATACATAAACTCTTAATAGGTCAATAAACAAAGATGATATTGAAATACTATCAAAGAGCTACCTAAAAAAATAAACAAGTCTGCATTGTTTTATTGGTAAACTCTTTCAAATAAAAAGTGAGTAAAGAAATGCAAATACCATTTCAGCTTATCCAAACATACCTTTCAGAAAAAAAAAAAAACTTTTTAAAAATCTATCAATCACTAAAAGTAAAATTTGACAAAGATACCAAAGCCAGACAGCCAAAATAACTATAGACAAATTTCACTTACTAAAATGATACCAAATCCAAAAGACAATATCAAATCAAATTAAGTATATGTATAAAATAACATTTTGTGGGCAGATAGGTTTCATCTTAGACATATAAAGGTCATTTCCTTTCATAAAACATGCTAAATTATATTAATTATCACAAAATCAAAAGCATTTAGAAATATTGAATTTGTATCTACAAAAAAACAAATATTTAGTCACCTGCTCCTCGCTTACATTAGTTCTCCTCGTCTTACATTATTACCATATGGCTGGACTCTACATAGTGTTCTGCTAGGCTATATTGAGCTGGGTTGGGCTGACAGGGTTCTCTAACAACCCAGCCTGTTATGGAAGGATTAACCTGTCTAGAGCATACTAGTCTAATGCTATAATGATATATCTATATCTATATCTATATCTATCTATATCTATATCTACATATATCTATATCTATATAATGATATAGATAAAGAGGTAGGGTTGGGAAAAACAATAGGAACTCATTTAAAACTTCTGCATTTATGTATCACTAGTCAAACCAAGTCACGTGACCCATTTCAAAGTCAATAGAGTGGGAAATGTGTACAAAGAGTGAAGAGACACAGTCACTATACAATCTGTCCCCTAAAATAAACATGCATAAGTGATCAAATAAAAACCTTTACTATCCTAGAAATAGATGGGTTACTTTTTGACATAATAATATAGAGATAGAGCTATTAAAAACTAAAGCCAACATACATTTTAACAGCTTACCACTAAACACATTTTATTTAAGTGATAGAAATGAAACACATGCTTAGTTTATCAGTATTATTGAACAATATTCTGGAAAGTCTAGCCAGTGCAATTAGAGAAGAGAAGGAAATAAGTGGCATACAAATTTGCAAGGAGAATGACAATTTAACACTTTATGCAGATGGTATGACTACACAAGCAAGAAAACTCAAAGAGAATAAACTATAATCAACAAGCAGTAAAAGAATATAGCAAAGTGAATAGCTAGCCGATGAATACAGAAAGCAACTTTCTTACATATAAACAATGGCAGATTAAAATATAAAGAAATAAGTTATCACTTATATTCACATTAATAATATTAATCATTATCTTTGAGTATGCCTAATCAGAAATGTACTGAATCTATAGGAAAAATATAATAAATCTATGATGTATTATATGCCAGACATCATACAAATGATAAATAGCAATATTCCTGAAGGTGTAGTGGGAAAAACAATGTTCTTTGATAAGAAGCTATATTATTATAATTCTCCCAAAATAAATTCATAAATTCTATTCAATACCAATTAAAATTCCATCAGACTTTTCACTTGGGGGCACTTGACAAAATGACACTAGGGTTCATAGGGGGGAATAAATATATGACAATATCCAAGAAATTTCAGAAAAAAGATCAGTAATGAGACCCTTATCAGATAGTTAAAAGGTCACTAATGAGGGGCTTTTTAAATAAAATTTAGTTCTTTTATATAATAATTAATATGAAGTTATTAAAAAGAGATGTGCATTTTATGCAGACTTCCAAAATATATTATTTTAAATATATAAACATAAAGAAAAACTAAATTTAAAAATGCACACATGAGAGATTTCTGAACAAATAAAAGAAACTATTAAGTGGTTACATATTCAGAGAGGCATTAGAGGTTTTTCTACTAAAGGAAAAACCATGCACATTTCATTGTTTGATTGCCTTTTTGTTAAAAGTATGTACTGTTTCTATTTTTGTTCTTAATTTATTTCTCAAAAAGCTTCGCAACGCTGATGGGCTTATGATATATCTGGGAATCACAATGAAATTTGTATCCTTAACAAATATTATATTAAAATTTATTAGAGAACAAAATAAAGTCATATCAACCTATGAAACCCTTTAATGATTTATATCCTTAAAGTGTGGACTGTTCTATCAATTTTAAGGTATGCATTTGCCTCTGCAGACATGTATTCGACATACATTTCTCTGATTACAAGTGCAATATTAATGCTAAAGTACAAAGGACTCTTATTTGACAATAGCTGAAAATTATTTGAGATTCACATTAATTATGATGAGTTTCCACTCTTTTTAACTCACCATGTGGATGTATTACTTTCCAAAGGAGCCAGTCAAAAATATCTGGGGTATTCTGATTTAGTAAAGAGTGCAATGACATCGCTTTGAGACACTGGAAGATTACAAACTTTAAGTAAAGAATATCATGACAGAGTGTGCAATAAATCTTCCTGGTTTGCTCGAGGGGCCAGATAACTGTAGCTTCTTCTCATGAAAAAACAAGTATTATTTAAACCTCATTCTTCACTGGTGTTTCAAAACTCTTAACTAAAATATCCAAGCCATTGTGACTCTCAAATATGAATTTTTCAAACGTCCAGGCCATCGTGACTTTAAATATGAATTTTTCAGGCATTGAGTGAATGCCAGAGATAACTTCCCAAAGAGATGGAAAAAGTTAGTGACACTTACCACGTACCTTACTTGCAGCAACATCACTAAAACATTTTTGCCCAGGAATCTGGCCCTAAGGAAACATATTTGATGTTGAAACAAGGTCTCTTTGCTAGTTATTTCATTGCATGTCCATCTGCTGTGTTGCCAGTGTGCCAGCTCACAAACTGGTCTGCTATTTTCAGGAAGCATGTGCCAAAGCAGCACATGGTTTAGACTGGCGGATTACATAAGGCTGCGAGTATCCACTATAATAAAAATTTAGTCTTTTGCCCAGTGTGTTTGATCCTTAAATTGCTCACTGTGCATTCATTAACTCTCAAAAATTCCCTTGAAAGAGGTGACATATCATCAGTTTACTTTATAGTTAGGGAAACTTGACAGGAGATGAAGTTACTTAACCAGAGGCGCAGGTGAATCTCAGTGGAATGCCTGGGTTTGTTTACTCGGAACTACAGTTTCTCACTTAAGTTACACTTACATCAGGGCGGGGGCAAAGTCCTGTAATTCAGTATGGTATGGATAGTGCTCAACATGGCAAATATGGATATTTCCTAAAAGTAAGAATGATACTCTTGAAATAAGACAAAAACACATATTTGCTACTATTCATTCTGATGTATTATGATTCTAGAAACTCTTGCTTTCAAATCAGTAATGGAACTATTAGTATATTTTCCTCTTACAAGTCTATTTGGGTGCTTAGGCCTTATTGGACTGGTAGACTCTGCCTCAGAAAGGCCATACAGAAGAAGCTTTAAGAATATTGTCTACTGCACAGAATTCATTAGAAACCCCTGAACATAACTTCTTTGGAGAAAGACGCAGATAATGCATCAAATTTTGTCAACTTTTACAATCGTTTTAAAGTTTAAAATTGTGGAGGGGCAAAAATTGTGAAAACGTACAAACTTGCTATTTCTAAATATCTGATTATGGTATTATAGCAAAGTTACACTGGAATCATAGTTAAAAATAGGAGCTTTGATGGGGCGCCTGGGTGGCGCAGTCGGTTAAGCGTCCGACTTCAGCCAGGTCACGATCTCGCGGTCCGTGAGTTCGAGCCCCGCGTCGGGCTCTGGGCTGATGATGGCCCAGAGCCTGGAGCCTGCTTCCGATTCTGTGTCTCCCTCTCTCTTTGCCCCTCCCCCATTCATGCTCTGTCTCTCTCTGTCCCAAAAATAAATAAACGTTGAAAAAAAAAAAATAGGAGCTTTGAAATTTTGTGGGATGTTAGGTGAATTGTCTTCTTGATCAAAATAAATTTCTAGGCTTATAGAGAATTCAATTTAAAATTTTGCTAGACTATTTTATTACAGACTTTGATGAGCGCTGAGACAGCATACCAACTGTATTTGTGGATTGCATAAATTTGAAGGAGATGCAGAAAATGTTCACCTACTGTCAATATCTAACAAAATCTTGATAGGTAAAAACTAAATAGATAAACCAATCTAGTTACAATGTGATACTGATTAATGTAAGGTCACCTCGTTCTAGAGATTTAAAAAGTCCAACTTTATAGGAACACAATAAGGAAGTCTTGTCTAGTAAAAAACCTATGTAAAAAACTCACACTTGAGTTTTAGTTTAACTTCATTAATTAGTTTGGGGCATTCTAGTTTGAGAGGAATTTTAGTAAATAGGAGGAGAGAACCCAAGGTAGGATCATCAAGGACCCAAAGAAATGATACAATGCTTAGTTTAAGAAGTGAGATTATTTAACCTAGAGAATTTAGATGAGACACAATAAATATTTTAAAATATTTGGAAACTGCATGTCAAAACTTATTTAGCCTTGATTTACATGATTCCAGAGGCGAGAATAAAATCCAACAATTGAATGTTACCAAGGGACAGATTTCAATTCAAGTTAAGGAAAAATTTTCTTTAAATAGAACTATTTAAAAACAAAATGGGTTTTTTAAGAGAAAAATGCTTGAAGGGCTTTATGCTGAAGCCAGACAACTATTTGTAAGTTGTGTATAAAAAGGAATTCAACCATCCTATCAGGAGATGAGAGGAAAAGTGAGGGATTTGGAACATTTTACTTCAGTGGTCCTTTTAAATTCATACCCACTTTAAATGAAAATTCTCTAGAAGCTAAGACCAACTGGTTGAGCTAATACTCAGTACATACATATACACATATATATGTCATGTATATTTTATCCTCATTAATGTTTGGATATAAGTGTGTCTGGGAAATTGGAAGTTTGTTATGTTGTAAGAAGTTAACGTCTTAGCAAGTATTTACTAGCTTCTTTAGAATGGAGAAATTTGGATTCCATTCTTTTTAATCCTAGGTTGTCTTTGAAATCACTTGACTTTCTCTTAACTGTTATAATGATTCTATTCTGTTTACATGGTTAAAATGGACTAGAGATAAAAGTGACAGCTAGGGCAGTGCGTACAAGGACAGAAAGGCGAGATAGGGGCGGGTTCCTTGAAGATGACAAGAGGAAGCCTGGATTTGCTGTAGGAGGCAAGAGGCCACGAGTAAACGGATTCAGAAAGGAATGGTTTGGTCTGAACAACAAGAAACAGGGAAATGTTAAGCTCTCAAAAGCTTTCCAAAATAAAAGGGACATGGAGAATACAAGATTTGATATGTCCTAACCCTGCTATCTAACTGAGAGACACACAAAAGAAATGGGCAGATAAAACTGGCATTTATCAGGAATGGAGTAGATACACCCTTAACCTGGTGACTCCATGGGCCGACTACAAGAAGGAGGCTTACTTGTTCTGGGAGGCGAGTTCAACACCCACACTGAGGGATAAGACCTGAACAAAGAAAGGCAGAAGTAAGTCTAAGGACATAGGTGGAAGCCTAATGGGATTGGGCAGCGATTCCCATTTCCAAGAGCAAAAGTGACTTTTACAGTCAGCCTCAGCAAGTGACTGTGTTTTCCACGTCCCTGTGCTAGTAGATGGTTAGTTGCGACGCCGTTTGATACAGAACGTTGTGGATTTGCAGACTTCTATTAGGAGCTACAGTTCATTCTCTTTTCTGTGGGGGCATATATTTCCTTAGAAACAATGCACAAAAAAAAAGGGATTCTAATATATATACCTTTGGGTATATTATACCCACTCGGTATATGATTTTGAAGGGCTTCAATGCAATTTTTTCCCATACATATATTTGTTAAATACATTCATTATATGTGTGTGTATAATGAGTTTTATATTTATTTCTAGTTTTCATTAATAATGAGTTTTATCAGATGTATCAATTCAAGAAGCAAGTAGGCTGTTACTCATTGTTATTATTTAAAATATTGCCGTTTATGGGGCACCTGGGTGGCGAAGTTGGCTAAGTCTCCCATTCCTGATTTTGGCTCAGGTCAGGTCATGATCTCAAGGTTAGTGTGTTGAGGCCCAGCCTGGAGCTTTGAGTTGCTGGTGCGGAGCCTGCTTAGGATTCTCTCTCCCTCTCTCTCCACCCTTGCTCCCCATTAAAATAAATAAATAAATAATTTTTAAAAATATCACTGTTTACTAAGTTAGCAGCAATGATTTCATTAAATTAACTTTCAGATTCTAAATCCTCTTGCATACTTACAAAGCGGAGGTCTATCTACAGGAGCCAAAGTTGATGCTAATAAAACTCACCCGGTGGGGCTAGCTAGCTCCATGAAAGAAAGTAGTCCTTTGGCCATCCTTTCATCTTCAGCTCCCAGTATGTGTTCACTGTTTATAAATAACTGTTTTGAGGAAATGATTTGAGGCACAATAAATAATAATTAGGGTGTTTGTTTACCTCCCAGAATAGGATACTCAGAGACAAATCACATTAGAACACAGGAAAGAGAGTAGGCTATCAAACAGGCCATCAGGCTGTATGATATGATGTAGGTACGGGAATATAGACTATGTTCAAGTCCTAACTTTACTATAAAGAAGAGAAGAGAGCAAATGAAGATCTCCAGATTGGAGAACAATTTGCAGACTGGTGCTGGGTCTCGTAAAAATGGCTTGATTGTGGGAAAAAAATAAGCAACTCTAAAAATTATGAAGAAATAGAGATAATCCTACTGCAAACTGTTATTAAACCCTTTTTAATCTCTGTGTCGTTACTTTTATTTCTCTCTCTATGTCTTCCATAGAGTGAGTGACTATGTTGTCAGATATGACAAGCAGATGCCAGATGTCTGAATCTCAATATGGAATTGTACGAAGAAAAATACCCTAATGGAAGGTGAGAGGGAGAATCTGATCAAACACCCCTGGGTGCTCAAAGCAGTCAGCTCATTCCCTAGGTCTGAAATTCAGGGAATTTCAAATCTATCTTTTAAGCACCAGAAAATTCTCAATATCCATCTGTGAGCTGATGAACTACACCTTTCGAATGTTTCATGCGAACAGATTGAAAGGCATCTTCGTACTTTTTCTAACTAAAGCTTTCATACTTCATTTTTTTTCTGTTTTAAGAACAGAACCTAAATATACATTTGAAAATAATAATGCAGCCTAAGTACTAATTAATTAATAAGACATTCACTGAAAGAGAATAAAAATACATGAAATTGGCGTTGCTTTTTCTTTACATACATCATTTATTTAACCACAATATGAGTGTTATACTTACAATCTTTAATTTTCAAAACACTCCTATGGCATTATATCAAGTCAACTGAATCATCAGGCTTATCCTATACCTAAAATACAGATATGTGGTCAAATTCTAGTTTGAAATAATTTTTTTAATGAGTTTATGATAAAAATTTTGAATAAAAGACCATTTGTAAATGTATGTGTGAAACATTCTTTGACATTCCTTTCTATTCATCTTGACAGTAAAAAGTTTCAAACATGGAAATGGACAAAAAAGTACAACGAGCGAGTCTAACTTAAATAATCACTTAAACTTAAGTCATGCAAGGAACGTTTATTATAATAGAAGTACTTGAAATTACATGGGAAAAAGCTACGACAATTGGCAGATTATGATTCAAGTACCTGTAAATTTTTATGACACTGTAATGTTTTAAAAAACGCAAGAGTAGGGAATCCATATGCTATTCAGTTTAGGATAAATTAATACAATTCTGCATATTATTATCTACCTTAGTGATATTTTTGTGGTGTCTTCAGTTAAATTCAAACTACTGTAAATCAATTCAGTAATAGTTACTGAAATAAAGAGAAAGAAGATAAAACCTTGAATAAATGTACCAAGAAAAAAACATTATAGTCTTGGCATGTTTATAGTTCAACAGGACATTAAGTTAGCAATTCAGCAAAAAATGAACCTTCCAAAATATTTAAAAGTACTGATTTATTCTTTCATACCACCAGGCTAGTGATTTCTTTAAAGATCTTGTCGCTACGTAGACATTTATTTCTCATTGAAGCCACAGATAGTTTATTGCACTTTAACTAGCAACCCAGGAGCTATGTTTTTTTTAAAGAGAGGAGAACCAGTTTTTCTCCGGATCGAACATATGGTTTTGGTGGTTTTGCTATATGCAATAGGGCAAGGCTACTTTTGAGAGTCTGCTATTTATCTCTTAAAAAAAAAAAAAAACCACTAAAGTTTGACTGACACTAATTTCCTGAACAAGATACCCTAGAAACTCCAGTTTATCTCATAAAATCATAACAGACAGGGTTTGTGATGTCCCCTCTGCAAGATTCTTTATTCTGTCAGTTTCTAGCATTTGAAATGACGGAAAGAGATGTGTTCCTTTCATATGCCATCCAGGAGAACAGAACCTGTCACCAACACTGTAATGTGCTGTGTATTATCACTCTGAGTGATCCAGAGGCCCAGAGACTGTCATCTTTTTAGACTGTACAAGTCAACACAAATAAAACTGAGGAGGCAAATGATAATGTCTGAGATAGAGCCAGGCTCATTCTGGCCATTACTTTTTATTCAAACCTTAGAGATGACATGATGTGAAAAATGAGCCTATGTCTAGTTCAGTGCCCATTAGTGTGTGAGCACATTATCTTCCACTTTTCACATTGAATCTCTCTGTACTCACTCTGCCAGTTAGAGCTCAGCAGCCTGTCAGCTTAAGGGGTTTTAGGCTCCTTCCCCCCCTCCCAATTTAATGTAATTATAAATAGAAGGTAATATTATCTCTCCGTTGATAAATTACAAACAATTTGAGTTACTTGTTCAAAAAATTAGTCCCAGTATTTGCCAAAGTTTCTGAGAGATTATTCTTTTGTAGCTAAATCACTAGCCTGTTATTTTGAATGTAAATAGTCACGGAGAATAATTTTTAAAAACAAGTAGAATTTTCACTGAAACAAATAAGCCGAGCATCTTAATCTGCACCGAGTAAGACAGTGTTGCGTCCTCATGATAAATTTTATAGTTTTCCATATCTAAATACCTCAGATAATCCTCATTCAAAAATGGAATAAACAGCGTAATTTTTTTGCCATGTGCAAGGCTCAGGAATATTTGTTTTCTGTAGTAATATTGCTGGAAAAAAACCTGATGCATAGTTTTACAATCCTGTCAGTTGCCAGAACCTCACTTTGCGTCCATACACATAACAGAGACCATCTTTGTGCCTGGTGATGTGGAGCAATCAATTAATTTATCACATCACTCTTTAAGTGTCACATTATTTTGGCCAGGGGTAGCAAATTGAACTATGAAAATGCACTTTTCAACAACTCTATTGGGTAGAAAACCTGACAGCCCTCAACGTGTAGATCTGCCCTCTTCAAAAATAGCTGAAAGTGCATGTGTGCACCCATACACACATACACAAACTTCCAATAAAAATCCAATTTTTGAAGAGTTTTAACATGTTCACTAGCATTGTGAATGGGTAGACACAACTCCTGTGTTCTCCATTTGTAATCTTTAATGATCCCCAATGTTCTTAATATATTTCATACTACCTCATAGGTAGAATGAGGCACATTTAAAAAGGATTCCTGGGGCGCCTGGGTGGCACAGTCGGCTAAGCGTCCGACTTCAGCCAGGTCACGATCTCGCGGTCCGTGAGTTCGAGCCCCGCGTCGGGCTCTGGGCTGATGGCTCAGAGCCTGGAGCCTGTTTCCGATTCTGTGTCTCCCTCTCTCTCTGCCCCTCCCCCGTTCATGCTCTGTCTCTCTCTGTCCCAAAAATAAATAAACGTTGGAAAAAAAAAAAAAAGGATTCCTAAGGATGTAAATACTAAACATGAGATAGTTATGATTCAGGTATTTCAATTACAAAGTCCTGTATTAAAATAGAATAAGAAGTCATCAGTATTGAATGTGACTTGAAAGAGGTGATTGGCGATTTTTTGGCCACTTACTGCATATTTAGTTTTGCCCTTATACCATCACTTATAATTGCCTTCATGTTGGATTCTATTCCATATTATGGCCACAGAAAGAGCCTCACCAAATCTGAGAATCTTAGAAAAAGAAGCTAAATTTCTTGTTAGTGAATTTTCACATGCATCCTGTAACAGAAGGGTAAAAGCAGGTTTTATGATGAGCTTTGTTTTATGTCACAGTCATCAGCCTTCCCCTCTTAAGACTAAAGCATTGTTTGGGTACCATAATTCCTTACATCATAAAATGGTATACAATGTTTTCAGTTCTTTTCTGAAATGTCAATGATAGACATTAGTGTCTGTGCAGAAGTTAAATGGTACCACATTGGAACAATGGTAGATGAAGAGTATTTATTTTAACTTTGTCTTCCATTTTCTTCTGCATGGATTATTATCCTGTGTTATTTATGGCAAGAATGATGGCCTGAGTGTACAAGATTGTGTGTACTGTCTGAGAGAGATATTAGAACTACGATGATGCCTTTCTGTGGTGACTATTTTGTCCAGAAGTCACAGCAATGTTGGTGACATTAGCTGAGGTGTATTTTAAACTTCCAATTCAAATAACAAATGGATTAGTACTTCAATGAATGACCACCTTTGAGAGAAACCACAACCTTACCTTATGGGAAGGTGTGAGATACTGAAACAGTGCATGATAAAATAAAATATTTTACCTTTTTGGTTTATGCAAGATTTCAGAGTTTTGTATCAACTATGTAACAATTTTATTGTATCTAAAAATCAAAGCATTCAAATGAACTGAAACAGAAGCCTTTTTATTATATTTTAAAATTATTCTCTACTGTCACTTTTTAAAAAGAATTATGGAGATTGAAATAGCAGCAGGTTTTTCAACTGTTAAAATTGTGCTTCCTAAAAAGAAATACCCTTTAAAATCCTGAAAACCTACGGAGGCCCCAATTAAGTGAATAGAAGTGGGTGATTTTTTTCCACTCTTTATGATGAAGCCCACTGTTTTTTACATTCTTAATATGATGTTGTCCTTGACACATATATTCCCGAGAGTAGCTACTAATACTAAAGTAAAATTCTATATTCATTGCCAATGGAAAGCTGGCATTGAAGGTAATCCAATTATTGGCAAGAAAAATTTGTTACCAAAGACATCCAGATAACAAATAATCTCTAGTAATTTGAATTTTATTCCCAATCTTTTTGTTTATTCAGAATGAACTTAGTATATGTGTATTACTGTCATATAAAATTCACTGGTTTAGGGCCCCAAAGGGGCTCAGTCTGTTAAGGCTCTGACTCTTGAATTTGGCTCAGGTCACAATCTCATGGTTAGTGACTTTGAGCCCCACATTAGACTCCAGGCTGACAGTGTAGACCCTGCTTGGGATTCTCTTTCCCTCTCTCTCTCTCTCTGGCCCTCCCCTGCCTCTTGCTCTCAAAATGAAATAAATAAGCTTTAAGAAAAAAAACCTCACTGAATAAATAATACATTTCTATATTTCCAATATCTGTGGGTTTTTTTCACTCTCTTTATTTTCCTTGTTTATACGAGTAATATCAATACCTTACTTAATCCAGTCGTTATATTTATATTTTCCAAGGAAATATCTGGCTGGTGATCTTTCTAACCTTGAATGACCCTATTTTCAGACTTGGTGTCATCCAATCCTTTTGCCCTTTCCTTTCAAAAAAACCTTTTTTTTTTTTTAATGAAGATCAAACATTTCCCTAAGTTTACATAATATCTTTGTTCTTTATTTGGTTATTGAAATACTTGCAAATTCATTTTTACCAAAGACAGAATATTTAAAAATTAATTAATTCTATAGACAAAATCCTATTGCAATAGAATTTTTTGTTTACACTTTTCAAAAGATTTTTAAATACCAAGGAGAAGGGGAAGAGATTAACTGTTAAAGACACCAAAATTAGAGGAAAACAGGAATGGGAGAAGGGGTCACTTGTTCTAAAGGCTTAGTTGCTTAAGAAATTCTTCGTATTAGAAACTCTTATCATACTAAAGAAACAATCCCTTAATGATATGGTCTTTAAAAATGCTACTAACTCTTACTCAAAAGGTTTTATTTCATTAACACTAGGTTTCATAGATTTTTCCAATTTCAAATAAGCTCTCTACTTTGAATAATTTTATACTACTAAAGTAAGTCACCTTGCTAAGGGATTAATGGATGTTAGAAGGGGAGGACTGGTTTTGTGCATCTCAAGATGATTGTATTATTCAAGGCAGAAAATCTGTAATGAATCTTAAGTAGATTTATGCAAATAGTTCAAAATCCACTGGAAATGTAACTATGTATCTGGTAAATTAACCTTTTTTTTTTTTTTCCTTCCAGTGTCCACTTGGGAAAGAGTGTTAATGAAAGATGAAATGAAAAAAAAAAAAAGAGAGAAAGAAAGAAAGAAAGATAAAACTAAATAACCAATTGATGCACATTTTCAATGTCAGAGTTGTCTCAATTTATTCTATGGTTGATTATACAGTGATGGTGGAAGTTCTATGCTCCACAAAAGTAGAGAAACCATCAAAAAGATAGCCATTAGAAGCATATATTTATAACACCTGGGAATTTTGAGTCAGGACAAGATGAATTTAGTAGCATTTAAAAAATCTACACAAATCCACTAACAAAAGAGACAAAAAAAGAAGAAGAAAAAGATTTTAAAAGGGGACAATATGATAAGATATACTTAGAAACCATAAAATATAAATGGGTGGGGCCCAATCACCATCAAGTCAGAGCCCATACAAGTTTTGCTTCTCAAAGTTATTGGAATAAGGTAAATAGGAGTTAAAGAATCTAAGAATCCTGGAATACAGGTATAATCAATAAATAGCTACCTCCAAAAGGAGAATATCCCATCTGAATTCTTAGCAAACAAATCTGAGAAAAAGAACACTAAAAGTAGACACAAGCTCTAATTTGTATGGCAATGAAGAAGACTTAAAGGACCCTTTAAAGAGCTGTGAGGCTGTTAGAGTCCAATAGACATCAGATTAACTAGAGTCCTGCTCTAGTACTGGAGTAAAATAGACAGTAAGGTTGATGACTAACCTTGATTTGCTCATAAATGAGGGGTTTTCCTGGATGTAGGACTTTCATTGATAAAATAGTCCCAAGACTATTGCACTACATAAAGAACCCTAAACATATTCCAAAACTTATTTTTTAGAAGGACAGAGACCTAAGACTTTGACAGAGAAAATCTTGGAGTTGAGAAAGAGAGCATATCGGGAACACTGAGTGCATAGAGAAAAACTCGCACAAAAGGTTAAGCAGGAAGTTTTGTAAGAAACAGATTCTCAGAAGTCTGAAAGTGGCCATAAGAGGAGCTTAAAAATATAGTCATATTAATAGCAGAAGATGTAGTTCTTGATCAGTGATAGCATAGTAATGAAATAGAGAATACAAAGAAATAAAAAACAAGTAAGTAGATAAATATTTGACAAAAAGAGAGAAAATGAAGAAACATTTTAGAAATTAAGACTAATTATAAAAAGCACAAAGAGCAAGAGCTATAATGGAAATAGAAAGTAAAAGGTAGCTAAAAGCCAAGGAAATTGATGAATATTTGAGAAAAAAATATAGATTGAAAGAAAAAAGAAGGACAAAAGAAGACATGCAAAAATCCAGTGTGTGTGTGTGTGTGTGTGTGTGTGTGTGTGTGTGTAATTGAGGTCCTTGAAGAAGAAAACTCAAACAATGGAACAGAAACTATTCTAAAAATTGTGATTCAACAAAATTTTCCAGAATTAAAAAATATTGAATGTGTATGTTGAAAGGACTTAACCGTGTACTGTAGAAAATACACAGAGAACAGTTAATGCTAAGACCCATTATAGTAAATCTAATGGACTTTAAAGATAGAGAAAAATAGTTTTTTAAGCAACCAGATGAAAAGATTAAGTCACTTATAAGTTCAAGCCAATGTTATGTACCTTTGTGAATTCAGATAGCATTGTTTTGACAAGCATTTCCTGGAGAATCTTCTACAGGATAGGGATTTCCATAGGATAACTTGCAAACAATAAAATCATAGAGGCAGTTTTGGCATAAGGGTTGGTGGTGAGTACTGAATGTATTTAATAAATACATAACAGTAAGTGATGTAGATCAAAATGATAGAATACCATGCAAATGTCATATCCAATGGAAAAATAGGTATAACACAACTAACAAAATGGTAAGGATAGAAGGTAAGAGTATGTAAAATGTAGACTCACCTTTATGGGAGTTACTCATAGACACTAACTAGAAGTAAACTAGATGTTGGTGAGAGGGAAGGACAGGAAAAGAAAAGGTTATTAGTAAATCTAATTATTACTCCTAGTAGAAAATAAACAAAAAAATTATGGAGTTGATAATAATATAATAAATTACATATAATAATCATTGTAAGAATTAACTTTATATTATTCCCTCCAGTTCTACTCAGAATATAGAATTGAATTCTTAGAAAATAAATTTTAATAGATAGAAACAGAGTATTATATAAGGTTTCCACTAGAAAAACTGCAAATCTAGGGATGTCTGAGTGGCCCAGTAGGTTAAGCATCTGACTCTTGATCTCAGCTCAGGTCTTGATCTCTTGGTCATGGGATTGAGCCCTGTGTCATATCGGTCCCCACACTGAGTATGGAGCCTGCCTGGGATTCTCTTTCCCTCTCACTGCCCCTCCTCCTCTCATGCCTTTTCTCTCAAAATAAATAAGTAAGCATTAAAAAAAGTAAAACTTCAAATCTTCTGAAATATTAAAATAAATATAAAAATAAACTTTTTTACAGTACATTATGTATTATGTTATATATTTAAAACTTTTACTTCCTATACATGAATATAGCAAATGAAGATGAATTATATGAGTCATTTCAGTAATTAAGTGACCTACATCCACAATTAACATACAATGATGTTCAGATAGGCTAAAAAAGGAAACCAAAATTGGCTGATTATGAAAGATGGATATTAAAAAAGAAGACTCAGAATTATTAAAAATAAAAAGATGAGCGAAGATATACTAGGGAAACACAAATGAAAACAAGGGGTCACAATCTTGATGATAAACAATGTAGAATTCGCACTTCAATGACAAAGGAGTGAAGGAAGTAAGGAAGGAATTGAAGAAAAAAGAGAAATGAGAGGAACAGAGAAAGAGAGAGAGAGACAGGAAAGGAAAAGAAGGAAGGAGGAAAGGAAGGAAGGGAGGAAGGGCCCGAGGAAGGCAGGAAGGAAGGAAGGGAAGGAAGAAGAGAAGAAAAAAAATTAAATAAGCAAAGGAAGTCACTATAAAATATTAAGTGTAAAAATCAAAAGACAGGATCTACTAGTAATATTTGTATTAATAGAAGAGCAACAACTTTGATAGAAAGATTGGAGAATTTAACAGGTAAATGAAAAGAAAAACAACAATAATGAGTTTAACACATCTCTCCAAAGTGTTAGGAAAAAATAAATATAAGAAGAACACAAACCTATATAATCCACAATGTAGATTTCATTGGTCTTGATAAAGAGATGAATGTGTTTGAACACTGACATTTAGCAATCATCTCTTCTTTTATATGAATTGCAGGTTTATAAAGTATAAATAATACAAAAAAGTTTCCAATGCTAATGCAAATAAACAAAGCAAATTAGAAAATAATAAAATGAATAAAGAATGCCTTCTTACTAAGTGAAGCTCATTAGTCAGTTTCTCATCAAAGGACAATGAAAGTCAGTAGCATTTTGAGAAAGTAAAAATAATGAAAACAACACACAGGAATACCTCAGAGATTTTGTGGGTTTGATTCCAGACCACCACAATAAAAAGAATATTGCAATAAAGCAGGTCAAAGAAATGTTTTGGTTTCCTGGCACATGTAAAAATCATGTTTACACTACAGTCTCATCTCAGTGTGCAATAGCATTATGTCTAAAACATGTACACACGTTAATTAAGAAAATACTTTATTGCTAAAAAATTATTAACCATTATCTGAGCTTTCATTCAGTGAGTTGTAATCACAGACCACAGATCACCATAACATATATAATAATAATGAAAAAAGCTAGAAATATTGTGAGAATTATAAAGATGTGACACAGACACACAAAGTAAACAAATGCTACTGGGAAAAAGTAGCATGGATCCATGCTGATGGATGTGCTCAACACAGGGTTGCCACAAATCTTCAATTTGTGAAAAAGGCAGTATCTGCAAAGCGCAATAAGGCAAAGCACAATAAAGCGAGGTATGTCTGTAACAGTATTTGTGAAACACAGCCAATGCGGTGCTCCAAGGAGAGTTCACGTCAACACTCATACCAAATACATTAAAAATGAGTAAATAATTAAAGCATGCAATTCAGAAAAGGTAGAAAATGACAAAAAGGTAAATGCAAAGAGCAGTAAATCAAGCCTAATTAATGAAAATAAATAAATCATGTCAAGAAAACAAACTAATGAAATGTAATGTTACATGGAGAGTAGAGGAAAAATATATAAAAGTGTCTTTTAGAGATTGAAATATGATATATAACTAAAAGCATAATTGTAAGAAAAAATTACAAGAAAATGTAAATTGCCAATATCAAGAGACAAATGGGGCTATTGCTAAATATTTAATGATAATTAAAAATATTATAATAAGATGCTCTAAACAATTTTATACCAGTAAATTTTACATTTGTATCAAATTGGCACATTCCTTGAAAGCATAATTTGCTAAAATTAACAGAAGAAATAGAAACACTTAGTACTCTAGTATCTGTTAAGGCAATTGAATCACCTATCTAAAAAAAAAAAAAACAAAACCTTTGCATAAAAAAGTAAACCATGTTCAAATGGTTTAACACTTGAATTTTTTCCAACATTTAAGAACAAAGGAAAAAAAATCAAACTTGCACAAACTTTTCTTGCAAACAAGAAAGACATAAAATTGGAGGAATAACTCTTCTCAATTCATTTTAGGCCAGCATAGCCTTGATTTCAAAACATGATATGGACACTAATAAAAATATTCTCTAGATTAATATTTCTTATAAAACAGATGTAAAAACTTTTAACCATTGTTAAAAGGTTGAATATAGCAGTATAAAAAGGAAAACATTGTCACCAAATGAGATTTATTCCAGGAAGACAAATATTTTCCAACTTTTGAAAATCAGTAAATCTAATTTACTGTATTAAATTAAAATGAGAGGAAAACAAATCATCCTTTAAATAGATACACGAAATATCATTTGACAAAGTTAACATCCATTCATGAAAAAACTTTTAGCAAAGTTTGAACCTAAGGGAACTTTCTCAATCTGATAAATATCACATTAATAATGAGATATTGAAAATGTTCCCCCTGAGAAGTGGAATAAAATGGTGACATAGGAATTAGAACGAAATAAAACTAGACTGTCATTATTTTCAGAATATTTCCCTTTTCCTTTTTTTTTTTTTTTTTTTTTTAGAGAGAGACCATGGTGCATGAATGCACATGCATGAGTGGGAAGGGGAAAGGAGAGAGACTGGGGCGGGGTCGGGGGAGAGAGAGAGAGAGAGAGAGAGAGAGAGAGAGAGAGAGAGAAAGACTCAAGCAGGCTCCACACATTTTGGGGAGCTCAGCTCATGACCTGAACCAAAATCAACAGTAAGATGCTTAACAGACTGAGCTACCCAGGCACCCCTTCCCTTGTCATATTTATTTTCTCTTTAGTAGTATATCCCATTTACTGAAATTTATTATTTATTCTGCTTTTGTCTTGGTTATTTTTATTCTTTCTCTGAAACCTATGAGTAGTAAGTTTAATTTATGTGTTTGAACTATTTTATACTATCAAGTTAAGTACTTCTAGCTAAGAATTCTTCTTAGAGTACTGTTTTAGACATGTCCCATAAATTTTAGTATATTTTACTGATTTTTTCTAATAATCATTTACTAATAATACTAATAACTATTTTCTTTTTTTTTTATTTTTTTAAAATTTTTTTTTCAACGTTTATTTATTTTTGGGACAGAGAGAGACAGAGCATGAACGGGGGAGGGGCAGAGAGAGAGAGGGAGACACAGCATCGGAAACAGGCTCCAGGCTCCGAGCCATCAGCCCAGAGCCCGACGCGGGGCTCGAACTCACGGACCGCGAGATCGTGACCTGGCTGAAGTCGGACGCTTAACCGACTGCGCCACCCAGGCGCCCCCTAATAACTATTTTCTAATAATTATTCCTGATTTTTTCTAATAATTATTAATGTCTGTTTAGGCAGAAGAATATTTTTTTTAAATTACTTTATAATGATCAAATGGAAACAACTTGTATAGGATTTATCCTCAATTGCTTGTTTATTTGCAGTGTTACCAAAGAATAATGCCAGTATTTTTGCATTTAACAAAATATAATGAGAGTGTACTTATGACCAAATATATCTTCAACGTTTGTATATTTTCAATGAGTTCATTGAAAGAAGACCTGCTCTCTATTATCAAGGTGTACAATCATATTGCTTAATCGTATAGGTATTATTTTTAGAGGTATTATCAACCAACTCACTGATAGCCCATTATTACTAGTCTGTATTCCCTCTAATTTCCACAATAACAAAGTAGCATCTAGGTTTTTGTTTTATAAAATATATATTCATAAGTGCTATGCCTTCATTTTTATGAAGACTTTTTTTTTCAACGTTTATTTATTTTTGGGACAGAGAGAGACAGAGCATGAACGGGGGAGGGGCAGAGAGAGAGGGAGACACAGAATCGGAAACAGGCTCCAGGCTCTGAGCCATCAGCCCAGAGCCTGACGCGGGGCTCGAACTCACGGACCTCGAGATCGTGACCTGGCTGAAGTCGGACGCGTAACCGACTGTGCCACCCAGGCGCCCCACCTTCATTTTTAATTATAGCCTTTAATAAAATAATGTGCATTTATTTCCTGAATTCTACCTTATTATTATTTTTTATTTGGGTACAGTTGACATGCAACGTTACATTAGTTTTAGGTGTATAACATAGTGATTCAACATCTTTATATGTTATATATACTGTGTTCACCATAAGTGTAGCTACCAATTGTTACCATACAATGCTATTAAAATATCATTGACTATATTCACTATGCTATGTCTTTTATTCCCATGACTTAGTCATTCCATGATGGAAGACTGTACCTCCCACTTCCCTTCACCCATTTTGATCATCCTTCCACCCCTCTCCTCTCTGGCAACCATCAGTCTGCTCTCTGTATTTATAGAACAGATTCTGCTTCTCATTTGTGTATTCACTTTTCTTTTTAGATTCCCCATATAAGTGATATCATATTTGTATTTCTCAGTCTGACTAACTGATGTCTACTTTAATTGATAATACAAATAATAATTATATTATAATATAATATATTTTTATTATTGTTTTTATTAGAATTTTGTTCTTCTGATCATGTTCATACTTCTATATTACATAATACATTGTTGGCCTCTTCTGTTAGACAATCTGTATTGGTTCTTAGACTATATGCATTGGTTCACTGTTATGCAACAGTAAAATTAACTTGAAACTTCTTCCCAACACTCACTGTGTTTTTCAATTTTTTATTTCTATTTTTTTTCTTTTTAGAGAGAGAGCATGAGTGAAGGAGAGGGACAGAGGGAGAGAAAGAGAGAGAGAGAGAGAGAGAGAGAGAGAGAGAGAGAATCTTAAGCAGTCTCCATGCTCAGTCAGCATGGAACCCAACATGGGGCTCGATCCCATAATCCTGGGATCATGACCTGAGCTGAAATCAGGAGTCGACGCTTAACTGACTGAGCCACCCAGGCATTCCAACGCTCACTTTTCAATTGTATTATCTTCCCTTGCATTCGTATCTGAATTTGTAAACATGCTTTTTACTTATAACAGTTCATTTGCCATCTTTATCCTTTGACAAATCTGTAAATTCATTCTAGTTCCTAATATTTTCTCTTCTCCTCCCAACCTATAGAGTAATTATAGAAATCCAAGATTAGTCTCCTTTGGAATTTCTTCTCTTGTTCCCAAATGTGGTTTACAACAACATTTAAGACAAAGAGAAACGGGGACAGTTCATCTGTCACTTCCTGATACCCACAATCTAAAGCGCCATGTTCAATAGTGCTCTCTAATGAACATGAAACAAAACTGACTTTTCAATTTAAAATCCCTGGCCTCAGTGCCAGATGATGTGATTGAGAAAGCCAATAAGATCAGTAAAAATGCACCCTAATGTCTAAAAAGCACGCCTATCAACTTTCTTTTTTGTATGAATGAATCTTTGACTCAGCTGTTTCTAATTGCTAAGGACTCGGCAATCCAGTCCCCTGTTTGCTAAGGCTGTCAAGTTCTACTATCCATGTGCTAGGACTGTAATTCAAGCACTTGTGAGTCCTAAGGTCAATGCCTGCAGTTTTAACTTAAAATAAAAATACTGTGTACAAAGCCTCATAAGCTCCAGTTGATCAGGCAAGGTCAAAGTCTCAGGCAACAAGCCCTTACCAAATTCTAAACTTTAAAGCTCTTCTTAATATGCTGTAACCCCAAGTATTTTATTTCCCAAATGATCTTCTGGGTCAAGTTATTGAAGTTCCTAATCTTTGCACCAGAAGTTGATAATATGCCCTTTGTAAATAATCAATTTGAAACCAATTAAAAGATGAAGTCTGACAGATGGAAACAAAAATATCATATATAGTACTGACAATGCTAAGATGGAAAATATAGCTTATTGTGTAAGCTACATAGGCTTCCTAGCTCTTTTTCAAGTTGAATTTCCCCACCAGTCAGAGACAGTGCTAGAAACATAGGGCTATGTTAACAAAAATACAATTTTGTTTTCATTTGATGTTATATGTGAAATTATATAAGTCAAATGTGAGAAAAATACAGATTCACTGTAATTAGTAAACTTATTTTCTTATAAAAAGTATTGATTCACACCACCAATGAAACTGACTACATGATACTTCTTTGTTGAAATATTTGAAAACTTATTGAAACTATTCCCAAGTAAAAGGCAATTAGATAATGTCCAATCTCTTCCTATTAAACCAACTTATTATATCTTTGTAAGCAAATACGTTTGAAAATTCTTATAATGGGATATTAAACAGTCCTTTAAATTATGTTTATAAAAATTTTTGTAACATGTAAAAAGGGCATATTATGAAAATTATATACATGGTTTGAATTAGATTCTGTGAAGAGAATACTTTTTTATCTTCTGAAGAGAATAAATGTTAAAAATAACTGTGGTAGTCTATTAGGGTTAAATTTTCAGTGTTTTTTATGAATCTCTACTGTAGTGTGTTCATTCTGATATTCTGTAATTACTCTGAGATTATTTGATCAAAAAAAATTTTTTTTAATTTATTTATTGTGAGAGAGAGACAGCACGTGAGCAGGTGGGAGGAAAGAAAGAGGGAGAGAGAGAATCCCAAGCCGACTCCACGTTGTCAGCACAGAATCTGATGCATGGCTTGATCTCAGAAACTATGAGATCATGACCTGAGGTGAGATCAAGAGTCCAATGTTTAACTAAACTGAGCCACCCAGGTGCCCCTTGAACAAATCTTTTTAAAGTTAAGTTAACAATGCTAATATTTTTGCATACAAGTGTCTGAATTTTATCATGGCATCGATTTATAAAAATAAATCAACTTATTAGAGGCATAAATCTTTTAAAGAAAACTTACATATTCAGTACAATTTGTTTATCTCAGTGTTTAGACTCTAACACTTGATTTAAGTTTCTAGAGCTTGGCTGTCTCTACAACAGTGAAAGGATCCAATGATAAAAGAGACATGGAAACCAAGAGTCTATTTTACAAATACTACTTATTAGAGACTGTTTGCCAATAAAGAAAAACTAGTGGACCACGTCAGGGAAGAAGGCTGGGTCCAGAGAAGCTTATGTTGGTGTTTCCTTTCTCCTGTGTTGTTTTTGCATTTTATTAGCTAAAGAAATTATTTTTATTTGAAAGAAGTCACTCTATAAGGAATGATACAATATTATTAAAAAGCAAAAACACTTTTAAAATATCTGAAGAAATTATTTTAAAAAAGGTAGAAACTGCATGTTCAAAATTATTTTTAATGTCAGGGCCTTGGTGGAAAAAGCTGTTTCCAATGGTTGCATTAAACAGTTTAACTTTCGTCTACTATGTCAGGCCCCTTAAAAAAAGAAAAACAGCAATTTTAGATTATCCACTACTTTTAATTTTTAAAATTAACTCCATATTTTATCTGTCACCTCGTTAGATTGTGACTTTCTTAGAGGTATTTTCACAAATGCAGTAAACGTTATTCATTAACGTATTAGTAGGTCATATTCTCTATTAATGTGAATATATTTTAAGAAACTGTTGCAGGTACGTAATATCTTATGAAAGATGAATGAAAACTGCAGTCGAAGAATTTAGATTATTCATCTTTGGTTTTATAGAGCAAATTTGGCGCCTTTATTTCATTTGGATCCTTACAAGCATAATAGGCAACTTGCAAAGATTTTGCACATCTGTTAAAATGCAACTGGTCTGTGCCGTCCACCACAGTGAAGTGCAAAGGATTCCACCACAGACTATTTTCCCAGACTGTTAATTCCCTTCCCATATGGTACTGCAGAAGGCAGCGTGAAGTGTATGACTTTTTTAGCCAATTCAAGAAAAATTCTATTCTCAGAAGAAAATCTCTATTCTAAGCAGTAACATGGAATCTAGAGATCTGAGGCTGAATTCTTTCTTGTCACTACATCACGGTCATCGGCATATTCTTTCTCATGGAAAGAAAGGTGGGAGAAACCCCTCGCATTCATCAGCAATGTGGCATTCATGGAAAGAATAAAGTATATTTGTAAACCAATCAATTTCTTAACCCATTTTAGTTTCCCATTGTTTTAGTCTCTTTCCAAATACGTAAAATGTAATAATAAAAGTCTTATGGATACTAATATGCAAATACAATTGATACAGATTTATATTAAATTTGTTCTAGTCTTTTTATGTATTGATTTTTGTTACAGAGAAAAGAAAGAGACATTTTTAAATGGAGGGGCGGTTGGGAATCCAGAAGATTGTAAAAGAAAAGAATTTGATGTTTTGCTAAAGCTAAAGGAAAATAAAAATTATACATCTTAATGTGTATTATTTTCCATTTTGTTAAAGCTTAGCTTGAGATCAGCTCTTTGCCAGTCTCAAATAAATAGAAAATTAGAAAACATTTGCTTAAGTATATATTTTTGTGAACTTTGGTGCAATATTAAAATAATATACTATAAAATTTAAATGTACATTTGTAGGTTTTAGGTTAAAATACCTAAAGAAATATTGAGCTATAAAGTTGCCTTTATTTCCATAATCTCACACCCAAGTCACAGATGCAGCGAACCTAGGGAGGAAACTAGAAAATACGGACCTCACCCACTTGCCCAATCTTCTGATGTCAACCATTGGTCAAAAACAAGGATGACAAGAGGGCAAAGTTGTCCACTGATGCAAGTCAGTTTCTCTGAAGAACATGAGGTAAGAAGGGTAGTTAATCAATCAGAAGAGGCACAAAGAAGTAGAGTGAAAATTTGGATGACATTTTTTGGCAATGAAAATCAATGAATGTTTCTAGTTGTTCTAGGTTTGTTTTGTATACTTTTGTTCAAAGTAAAAACTGATTTCATATGAGACTAGCTAGGTGCTTTACCAAACTTTGGGATCATCTGACTTGTCAGTTCCAGAATATAAGAAATAGAAAACAAAGAGTAGCATTAGTTTGAATTAAAGAGGAAGGTCTTGAATGTAAAGTTAGCTCTGTGATCTGAAGGGAAGGAATTTATATGGAGCATGGCATTATCCTCTAAATCAAACATCAGCCATCTTTTTTGGTAGAGTCAGATAGTAATTATTTAAGGCATTGTGCATTACATGGTCTCTGTCAAAGCTATTCATTTTTGCCACTGTAGCTCAAAAGCAGTGATAGACAATAAGTAAGCAAATGAACATGATTACATGCCAATAAACCTTTTCTCATAGACACTAAAATTTACATTTCATATACTTTTCACGTGTCACAAAATCATATTTTTCTTTTGATTATTTTACGGCCATTTTAAAATGTAACAGCATTGTCAGCTCATGAAATGTACAGAAATCAAATGGAGGGACAGATTTGGCATTCAATCAGCAGTTTGCTGACCTGTGCTCTAAGTTTATAGTCTCCAAAGTCAGAAAAGGAAGCACACTGTTGGGGTGGAAAGGGACATAGCCGAAAGACAATCCACTGGAGAGCAAAGAGCTATGCATAGTTTTCTGCTCCTTTCCATATTTCATTTTTGTATGTTTTATAATAGAAATTTATGTTCAATCTAACATGGATGATAAATAAGCTTATAAAGTATAATCCAAAATTCATTTTAGCTGGTAGGGAGTACAATCCAAAAATTTGGTGACTATTGCCCTTATAATATAGCTCTCAACTATTGGCACAAGTAATCAACTATGGACTCTTGACCTACAGGAAAATTGCAAGGGTGACAAATGATCTTGAATCTTCTTTGTGTACAGCATATTCTCCATCTCTAACTATTTGACACTTCGGTTTGTCATTTGGTGTTTTTCTCGTTACCCAAATCCAGAAGTGTTTTAATGTGTCTTACCCTACCAACCCTACTTTCCAGATATCATCCAGTGTGTTTCTCCCTTATTTATTCTCAAGGTCCAGACTGAGTGGAAGAAAATACAGCCCGAACAAATGAAAAACGTTTACCTACTTGCAGTAAATGGCTTAGAAGAGTAAGTTGATGGGTTTCTTTTCTGTTTGCTTCAGTGTTACCACTGTAATATATCATCTGTAGATGTGGATGGGGGAGAAGAATCGGAAGTTTGAGTAGAGAGGAGACTTTATTGTGGTACATAGAATCCACCATAGTACCTTTCTTAAATATGAGTAATTCACCATGGAGCTTTAGCAAGATCTACAGTGGGCTTTGAACCTACAGATTCAATTCCTTTTACCATTTCATTACTGGTGCAAGTGAACATATCTCATTTTTTTTTTATTATGCTGCATAAACTTAGTTTACTTAGACCTGTTTAATTTTTCATGGAATAAAACATAAAATATAAAAAATATCATTTATCCCGTTTCAGCAAATGGATTTTAACTATGCATTATGTCATAAATCACATTTTTTTGTTTTCAAAGAAAGACATGTTCTTTATTAGATATTCACAGATTTTATCTTCCTTCTTTCCCTGTGTATATTCTCTAAAGCTGTGAGACAATCAACTTCCTACATTAACTCAATCCCTTTACACCTACCTCCTTATTTTTTCTATTCAATTATATCATCCTCATCAGACTGAAAAAAATTTTTTGCGCACACACAGAGAGCAGTTCCATTTACTTCTGCATATTAAAAGTGCTTTTTTGCCACTCATTTTTTTGAGAAAGAAACTAATTCAATTTGCAAAGAAAGACCAAATTTACCAAGCTTTTTTGTGTTTTAGTATTGACGATAATACATTTGCTGAAATTACTCTCTTCTTTAGCATGAATCATGATCAAAAGTCCTATGCTATAAAGAGTACTCTTTGATTTTGTTTTTGTGATAAACCCAATATTGTTTTTTATTGTGTTTTTAAGTAAAATAATAAACATCATTTATTATTTTGCTCTTCTATGAATTGGCTCTAACCCATCTGTGCCTGAGATTTTTAGTGGTTTTCCTTCTATTGGCATAGTTTAAATAACTCAATATAAAATTTCTCCTGCACATATTCTTTTATTTGAAAGGGAGAAAAGAGGGCAGGAAAGAGGGAAGAAAAGAAGGTAGGTAGATAGGAAGGTAGGTGGAAGGAAGGAAGGAAGGAAGGAAGGGAGGAAGGAAGGAAGGAAGGAAAGAAGGAAGGAAGGAAGGAAGGAAGGAAGGAAGGAAGGAAGGAAGGAAAGAAGGAAAGGGTCCAAAGTTGAAGCTGCTTTAACCAACTATCTATAGAAAGTTACCTATTTTTCCCAGGTCTGAGATCTAGCCAAGCCCATACACCATGACTATTCATCACGGCTATTTAAACTCATGAAAGTTGAAAGCAATGACTGGTAATTCGAATTCACCTGCTGAGCTCATCTAGTCATTATTTGGAACTTTGCAATGTCCCACATTACACATGCATCCGCTGCACCGTCATTTACAGATGCAATGAGAGAAAACCTGTTAAGACGAGTCTTTGGGAGAAGAAAAGGCATATAACAAATACAAAAATTAAAACACTCAGGAATAAGGTAAATACTGAGAGTAAGAACTGGGAATGAGACAAATATTGGATTAAGACAAATACTGCTGCAGATTCCAATGTCAATTCTGACAGTGCTGGTAAAGATTGGATTGTGTTGACCGTTGAAGATGAGCGGCTAAAGCAGAAAGCAAGAAAAAATCTTCTAGGCTAGAATTTTATGTCATTGAAGTTTTTTTATTGCAGGTGACTTAAATGATAAGATTATTAAATTTAAGCATAGGCTATACTCTTAAAGGTAATCAAAACTAAAAATTTAATATAACCTAGTAAATTTAAATTGACAGCATGTGAACATCATATAAATCTCTAAGGGCTTTTATTTATTTTTTATACTTGCAGCTAACTTAGCCACAAATATCTCATACCTATGAAGAATATTAATTGTAAAATACAGGTATTAACACAAAGAACTTTTCGCTCATTTACAATTA
This sequence comes from Lynx rufus, assembly GCF_022079265.1. Taxonomy (NCBI): domain Eukaryota; kingdom Metazoa; phylum Chordata; class Mammalia; order Carnivora; family Felidae; genus Lynx; species Lynx rufus. Next base: position 76,405,420 of record NW_025814834.1, read on the forward strand.
GTACTGAGCCTGTAAGCTCACATTACTCATTTTATTATTCTAATGTATTTTAATATATTCAGGCATAGTACCATGATTATTGATGTTCATCTGAGAATCTTTTCTATTAGATTAGGAGGCAGTTTGGTGTAGCCGTTAAGGGCTAGGCTCTGAAAGCAGACTGTCTGAACTGAAATGTAGATCCCGCCCACTCTTGGATATGGCTCCTTGGACGACTTGAGTACCCTCAAAAGGAGGGTGAACCTGGGCTTTCTTATCAGCCTCTCCCAATGTGGAGTAAAGGGGAAGACTAGGGCTTGAAAGCTGTCAGGTATCAAACATCAAAAGTGGAGTTAGACTCTTTCTTGCACTGGGGTATTTTGAGAATTAAATGCTTTTTTTGTTTTTTAATGTTTATTTTTGAGAGAAAGAGAGGGAGAGAGAGAGCATGCACATGAGTGGAAGGGGGCAAAGAGAGAGGGAGACACAGAATCAATCCAAAGGAGGCCTCAGACTCTGAGCTGATAGCCCAGAGCCCAATACAGGGCTTGAACCCACAAACCGGGCGATCATGACCTGAGTGTAAGTGGGACGCTTAACCGACTGAGCCACCCAGGGCACCCCTCCCCCCCTTTTTTAATGCTCATGACAGTTGTTCACACTCAGAGAATGTTCAGGAAAAAAAAAGCTCAGTAAATCTTAGCTGCTGTATTTTATCAAAAATGTTGAACTAGAATGTGTCTAACATGTATGGCAATGAGGGAAATGAGACATAGTCATGAGCTTTGAGGTTAAGTGTGCTTGACAAGAATGATAGGAATGAGCAAAAAACACTGAAAGGCACACAGTGGAACTAGAGGGCATATGGATACCTTTATTCCTCATATCATAGCCTCTTAGGAAATAAATTAATTCTATCCTGTATACTTCCTCTGTGTTGCAATCAAGTTAATGTGGTCACAGTTCAGAAATAACCTTTTAAGTGAATTATGCTCCTTCCAGAACAGATCTGTGGACAGTACTTCAAAAGGAGAGTTGTTATAGATGGAAAATTAACAGTGAAAAATTCCAACCCCAAAATAGCACATAGCTTTCTTTGTGAATCCAGAGGAGGATAGCTAAATTATATGATGTGCCCTCATATTGTCACATATACATCAGTAGAAAACAGTTCTCCATTCATCTTTGTTTAGCAGAACTGAAACACAAAATTATTTCTGGTGCTTGTAAGCCATTTAAGGCATGCGTTTACTATGGTTATCTAAGAAAATAGAACACAGTCTTCGAATGGTCTTGGTCTAAAAGGCTGCAGATATTTTTGTCATTTCTAAGCCTTTCCTAGCCATTGGAATCCTTCTATCTCCTGAAATCTCCTAGGCCAGAGAAGCTGTGAAATCAAGGTGATATTAAACTAGACCTTCTAGGGGCGACTGGGTGGCGCAGTCGGTTAAGCGTCCGACTTCAGCCAGGTCACGATCTCGCGGTCCGTGAGTTCGAGCCCCGCGTCGGGCTCTGGGCTGATGGCTCAGAGCCTGGAGCCTGTTTCCCATTCTGTGTCTCCCTCTCTCTCTGCCCCTCCCCTGTTCATGCTCTGTCTCTCTCTGTCCCAAAAATAAATAAACGTTGAAAAAAAAAATTTAAACTAGAGCTTCTAACAGATACTACCTCTAGAGCTGTGTGTACACAGAACATCACTGTCTAGATGAGTCTTGTGCGCTGCACCCACTCTTTACCCCAGATTTCACCTCCGGCTGCATTGGCACACCAAAAAATATATACATATATGCACTTAAAAGGAATAGGCTTGCAAGGATTTATCTTTAACTTAAATGCCCTAAATACTGAGTGAGTGTTCTGGGCATTCACCTGGCATGTGAACTAACATAAACATTTTATAGATCACTGTAAAATAAATACATATTGTATCATACAGCTGCAAGTGACATTGAGAGGGATTTCCTAGTGGTCCAACAACAAGCTGTGTCCATATTAATCATCATAGACAGTTGAGATTTTCTATTTATTAAATAACTATAGCATTTGTGTGAATATTTAGCCCACTTTCACATCCTTATTTCTATTAATAACATCAATACTCTCCCATCATCCAAGCTTAAAATTTTGAATACACCTTTGTTTTGACCCTAAGCATTATTCACCATAAAAACCTCAGTTGAAATTGAGAGATTAAATTGAGCATGGAATACTCCAACTCCATGGGAATTCTCTAGACTCTCATGAGTTTTGTTGTTGTTCCTTAGCTACTTTCCCTCTCTGCCACACATAAAATATTCAAACATCTTTTTTCCTTCTTGTATTTATATCTAGGGCCATTTACTACTTGTGTTTTCTTTTCATGCCTCAACCACTTTTTTTATGTTAAATCTATGGCCCACATTTTATTCTCAAACATCCTTAATTGTGCCATTACTCTAAGGCAGTGTCTTTGTTCTTTACATATATTCTTTGATAATTCATCCACTTTTATAGTTTGAACAAAAGTATTATTACTCACAACCTCAAATTCGGCCCCGAAATCCAATTACATACTATTCAGTGACCAACTGGTCAACTATTAATACGTCAAAGTCAATGAGTATAATTACAGATGACTGGCTACATTCTGACTCCTCTTTGGATTTCTTTATTTTATTTCATCGAACTTCTACTCAACCAACTTGAAATATTAGTGGGATTTGATTCTCCTTCTACCTAGCAAACATGTCTATTTGCACTTCAAGTTGTGTGTCTTTTACATCTATTCCCCTTTTATGATTTCTATTACCGCCATTCTACATCCTTCTACCACAATTGCTCATCAAAAAGATCGCTGAAGTAGCCTTCTTAATAGTTCCACCCACTGAGAGTCCCTTTTCTGGATTAATATCACACATTGTATCAAGCTAAATATTTCTAGGGAGCAACCCCTCTGCTGCAAAACACTCACTGTCAAAATCATTTTCTCGATGAACTTCAAAACTCCAGATTGCCTTTTCAACCTGTGTCCAACAGCTCATTTACATACACTAAATACTTCAACCAAACAACACTACTCATACTTCCCTGAACACTCCCTGTGCTTCCCAAATCCACGGCATGTTTCTTCTTTTTCATTCTTTGTAATTTCTCATCAGTTAGGATATTCCAGGCTGCCAAATTTTAACGATCTCTGAGGACCCAGGTTAAATACCATTTTCCCTATAATGCATTCTTTCAATCCCCTCTTCCAAGCTGAAATTATCTCTTATCATCCATTGTATTTTGCTTTCACATTTTTGCGTGGAAATTGCAGGAGTTTCTATTGCAGTTATTTATTTCCTTACCAGAATATTAGCTCCTTAAAACAAAGGTGGTGATTTAGTTACTGCTTTTGTCTCTTTCATGGCCAAGCACGAGGCTTTCATGAAATAAGCACCCTTTAAGTGTTTTTTGTGAATGGGTGAATACCTTAGTGTTGTATATTATGATTTAAGAAAAGATAACCCTATTGTGTAATGTTGACAGAGTAATCGAACAAGGTCATACAGCTTGTCACTGATAGGGCTGAGTCAGAATCGCAATACACAGAAGAAAAATAAGGAACAGAGGAACACAGATGTTTTCTAGACCTTATTTTTAGTTCTGTATTAGTCAGGATTTTGCTCAGTTGCAAATGAATGAAAATACAACCACATGATAATGCGAAAGCAATGTGTGAATATTTAGAAAGTAGTTATAGATTAGAGATGCTGATCAAATATTTAAACCCATCTGATTAGTACTTTTATTATTGAAAACAAAATTTGAACAGATATAAATAAAGTATTTTCATTCTCCTGGAAATCTCAATTGCATTGCTACTGAAGAGATCAGCAATTATCCAGGGACCAATTAGTCTGTTTGTGGATTATCTACACCCTGTGGATTCCTCCTCTTCGTGTTCCTCCTTAACCCTGCCTTTTCTGACCACTTCACAGTTGTTAGCCAGAAGAAGAAATTAAAGGAGTGCTAAAAAGTAGAAAACCAGAATAAGTGAAATTAAGACTCTGTAAGTTATTGCACATTAAACAGAACTGTGCTACTATTAGTTGGCTGAATCTTTGAATGAAATGCCAGACAATTGAACTGAAGAGTAATTAACTTATTTTTGAGATTTTTCAAATTTGTTTATCTTAATAATTCAAATGTTTTTTTTCTTGAAAATTCAAGCTTATTGCATAAGCTGATAGAAATAATGATTAAAACCACATTGGGAGATTATTCAATGTTTTACTATTTATGCTAGTCTACATATGCACAGTTTGCTAAGAGCTTGTCCAAAGAACTTTACTAAGGCTTTATATGCTCTTTTAACATCAATCTAGATTATTCCTGTGCAGTTTATTAGCTGACAGTTCCCCATGAAATGCTTCTATTCATAGAGAAGTTTCCCAATACAATGGGAAAAATCCACCTTCAACTACTACCATGCACTTTTCTATTTATGTACAGTTGGAAGGGGTCCTAAAAATCAATTTGCAGCATTGCTCACTGGGGAATGTATTCTTCATACTTGAATTTCATTTTGGCAGAGGGGAATTTACCTGAGCACATTTTAAACATTTTTTATCCACATTCCATGTGTCCTCTGTCATTTTGGGCCAACTCAATGTTGGCAATCTCTGTGGAGTTTTCTCTTTTCCCCCAAGGCCTCTGCTCAGGCTTTCATGAACACAATGCAGAATTTCCCCTCTCAGCTGTCCTGGGACTATTCTTTTGTCTCTACGAATAAAATTCGATTCCTGACACATAGTGATTTTCCTCTATGCTTAACTGTAGACCCAACTTGAGTTCCTGCTTCTTAAATCTTCTATTACATATCTGATTTGCACTGAATAAGCCCAAATTATGAGATATAGGATTATTTAAAGTATTGTTTTAGCTTGTACTGTTATCAAAAACCTTACCTTTCTCAGTTTTAATTTCTTACATATATATATATATAAATATATACACACATATATATACACACATATATATACATACAAATATATGTATATGTATTTTATACCTACTGTCTCTGGACATTTGTGCCCAAATACAAAAAGGGAATTTTTGAATTAAATGCAAATGTATTCTAATATATTCTGTGCACTCGATTGTATCTCAAAGTCATCCAAGGAAAAGAAAACACTAGATGTTCATGCAGAACCAGGAAACAAGAGAATGTTTCTATCTAGGAACCATGAAATTTTGATAGTACATGTGATTGCAATTTCTTCTGCACTATTTTATCAATTGGGTGAAATTTTACTTACTCTGTTTTGCTTAACCTATTCAACAGTATTCATACAACACTATTATGCATTTCCCTTACTCTTAGACAATTTACCAATACAATTTTTTAATTTTTATTTTTGATCTATAGAATTCTGTCGAGCGAAATAGCAAAGATCAAGTGAGAGCAGTACTTTGATGCCAATTTTTCTACATGTAGGATTTCTTAATTCTTCATTCTATAGACTTCAATTGAGAATATAAATCAGTCTTCGGGAAATAAAAGCAAAATAATGATTCTTTATATATATCGTCTGGTTCATAGCTTACAACGCACTGCCAAATTTATTGTATCACCTCCAAACTCATAACAATCCTGTGAAGAACAATCCTGTGGTGTGATTATTAACAGTATCTCCCATTTTAGTGATTGGGAAACTGAGGCAGAAAAGAGTTAACTTGTTCAGCCGTCACACTTCAGGGGCCAATTTGGTAGAGTTGATTCTTACATGTTTCACTAAATTAAACTGCCTTTTGAAAATAAATAAAGCAATAACTTTATTTGGATAGCGCTTTGCTATTTATATAGAACTTTCTTATGTAGTCCCCTTTCTTATTGCGGCAGACTATGGAGAAGAGAAACAATTTCTTCCTATCAGCAAGACTCTTAACAGCTGTCAGTCTTTGACTAGAGATTGATTTGTCATATGAAATAAGAAGGAACATAAAATCGGATATATATCTCAGAGGAGAAATAAGTTTAAGAGAACAAATGGATTTTTTTTTCTGTCATACTTTAATTTTCCCTTTCAAAGTAATGCTCAAATCTGTATAGGGGAAGAAAATTACAGAGAATTCCTTGTACTTCTTGCTAAATATATTGATTTTCAGTTGGTGCTGCCACGTAGCAGTGAATGCTTTCATTGTTATTAGCTAAGTTTATTAACTGTAGTAATTAACTATATTTTTGAGAGAGAGAGAGATGCATGTAAAATCAGAAAAGACTTGGAAAACCGTAAGAAATTCTGCTTTTGGTAATATGATTTTAAAATGTGCATGACAAAACATCAGAGTTACAAAAAATTTCATGTCACATTACAGAAAAATCAAATTTAAAATGTATTGCTTTTTTGTTCGACTGTAACCATCTTAATAATATACTCAACAATAACTGAAGATGTATTTTTCAGGGTAAGTTTTAGCAGGATGCTGCATCTGACATCGTGATTATTGATAGTGATGGTAAAGTTCAAAACATCAAAAAGTTAAAATACCTTGCCGAAATACCAAAAATGGTGGAGACGAAGTGGAAAATTATGTGAAATGTTAGGGATGTTTCATTCCAGTACCTTGGCCTCATTATATTATCAGCTAAATATAAAATACATAGACCAGATAAATGTCTCATTAAGTACTTCACAGTTCTTCCTGGGAACTTGGTAGTTGTCTTGAAAATGAAAAATAGAGGAGTATTTTATGTGAAAATTATGGTACAAAGAAGTGTTTTAGTGAAAGTTTTTATTAACTCACTGAGTGTGGTAAGGCATGATAGTCATTATTTTATTAATTGCTTTTACTTAAAGAAGACAAAGATCTAGTCTATATTAAATTTTTAAGACAAAATATCTAGCTTATTTCAGATTTAGGTAAATTACCAACTTTTCCAAGTGCGGTACAAATTAAGAGCTCCCCACGTCCATTTTTGAGAGGGCTTTCCTCAAAGAACAGCATTTTCTAGCTTAATTTGACATTTATTTCTACTTATATACGCTGCCTACACTCACATATTTACGCGTAGAAAGCAAGAATGAATTTCATGTTGAGGTTTACCTATTTCTATTTTCCATGTAAAAGGTTTATGTGAACACAACACAAGAGGGTTATGGATAGGAAAAACAAATTACTCTTCAAGATAAAAAGAAACTTCCTTTGACAATCAATTAATTCATGCAGTGTTAATTCTTCTATGTAATTATTATATCCAGTGTCTTCCTGGATATAAATAATAAAATTGAAAAAAAAAATTCTACGCAATGAACTACTGCTGTATTTCTTATTCTGACAAAGTTCCCATTGCTTTCAGATATAGTTAAAAATGACAAGGTGAATAGGATGGCACCACTTTTCTTTCAAAAATGTAGTCATGCTGAAAATATCTACGTAGAAGACAAGTCACAAAGCATAGAAAACATCATAAAGGATGCTTGTTAACAATAAAAAAAATGAATGGAGAAGAGATAGAAGCATGTGAGATGAAAAGTGTTCATAATACCTGCAAGATATGAACACCAGGCTTCAGTTTCCGAGACAAGTGAGTCTCAGATTGACAGATGGTGGATGGTTGCTTCTGGTGGAGCGAGTGATGGTTAGTTTGCAAGTAAAAGCAGATAAAGGAGCACATGAATAACAGTGAAATCTTTGGTATGTGGGCAAGGCTTAAATTATAAATGGCTTAAATTATAAATGGTTCATGATTGACTGGCCACAAGAAACTTATTAAGAACGCACATATGGTGAAGGAGGTAGTGCTCTAACGGATGAGTGCAGCTGATCATAAAAAAATCCTATGTTATTTGGAGAGGAGTATTGGAGAGACAATAAGTTTGAAGGAGACCTAAGGATGGAGGAATTAAGCAGGCGTCTGTGATTCAAAAAGCAGTAAAAATATGTGTGGAGTGTGCGCCTATTAGAGTTAAACACTGGTTGATTCAAGCACTGGGCGTCAGTTCTAAATGCAGTGGGTAAGAATCAAAGATAAAACAATGTAAAAGTGTTAAATTAGACAAACGAAACAACCCACTTCAGGCCTCTGCTTGTGATGAGAGACCCAAGTACCCTCCACAGAGAACATGGCTGTCATCCACAATAAGTCTGACTCAAATATTAAGGAAATACCCGTGAGAAGAGGGAATGTTTTCCCTCAGGATGACGTGGTTCACGTATGTGTGTGAGAGCCATGCAACAAGTAAGATTATCCCATCTCGTGAAGGAACTGTGTGCATTGAACCTTGTACCATCTTGAATGCAAACCAGAGAGCTGGTTCCCAATCCATTTCTTATTTTGAAGCCATTGTATTTGTGTGTTGTGTTATTGTTGTTGTTGTTTCAGACAGAATTGACAAGGCTATAAAAGTAGTTTGGATGATTAGAAATCATAAAATATTCATTCTGAAATTCCTTCTAGAAGTCATTTGCTCTAAACTCCCCTTTCATTTTTTTTTTTTATTTTTCTTAGATTAAGAAAGTGAGGTTCAAACTGTGTAGCTGAATTCCTCAAGGTACAGCAAATTAATTAGCTGCTTGGCTAAGGCTAGAAATCAGGAATCTTAATTCCCCTGTGGTGTCAAAGGATTACTAATAATGACTTGACCAATGACAGTTTTTCAAGGAAAAAAAAACTTCCCCCTTTCTCTGAAGGAATAATGTCATTCTAAGAAAACTAAGATTTTTAAATGTAGGAAAATTGCATTCTGCTTGGAACAGAAGCTTAATTTCCAGTTATTTTCTCCCCTCTAACCATTTAATATGGATTATGAATTGGGGGAAATCTTTGGCCTTACTTGAATTTCTAAATTCCACACAAAACCACTTTTCAATATCCAAGCTTATCATTTAATTCAAATGCTGACAGACATTACTATATATGATTACACTTTTGAATAATACCTTGAATGTGTATGACATATTTTAACACCTAATTTAGTTTACAGAGTCTTTCTCATTTTCTCTCTGTGTTAGAAAAGCATGCATGGATAATTAATCTTAATCTGATTCCTATCGAGAAACAGAGAGGTTAAGTGAATGGCTCCAGGTCACACAGCAAGTCAGCAGCAATTTTTTAAATGTCTTATTTGAATATAAAAACATTTAGATAATAGAATAATTATTTAGGGTCGTCAATAGTGGTAACACTTGCCATGTTGAGATAAGAAAACCATATTTTAAATCTCACAAGACATTTCCAGATGGTAAGAACTAGCATAGTGAAGACTTCCCTAAACTTCGTGTTTGTATTATTTAACCTTGCTTATGATAAAAAAAAAGGAGAAATTCTTTTCTATTTAGTAAAAACATTGAATGCTGTGTATAATTTTTAAGACAGTGTGTATATTCATTCGGATAAAATAAAATCAATCGTTTTCCTTTTTAATTTTGAGGAAATAATGAAGTCAAAATATCAAAGTATTTTATTGATATTGAAATGACATCGCTTAGTGTATAATATAAATTTGTAATATTCCCAAATTCCCGCATTTGGGTGATGAAAAACATGGGAAATGTGTTAAATATTTTTGCTTTGATTGTAAAATCCAGCAGCATATGGACAAAAAGAAACTACTTTTCTTAATTTTTTAAACCCCACCTAGAGTTTATTACAGAAAGGAGGGCTTGAGCATTGCACTTGCTTGAGAGACTAATGATTAGAGTTTAAGAAATAGAGCTTTATTATGAAACATCCTCTATGAGATAGATATTTTTACCAGTGAAATTATATGTCAAATAAGTCACAAGGCAAACAATATTCCTTTTAAGTATGTACTGTTAACACATTAAACCAAATTATTTATAGTATTTATCAAATATTCCTACAACTTTTGAAAACATTTTGAACCCTAGGGTGCCTGGGTGGTTCAGTTGGTTAAGCATCTGACTTCAGCTCAAATCATGATCTCATGGTTTGTGAGTTCAAGTCCTGTGTTGGGTGAGCTCGAGCCCTGCTTCAAGGGAGCTCTAGCCTGCTTCAGGTGAGTCCTGCTTCCCTCTCTCTCTCTCTCTGCTCCTTGTGGGCTCTCTCTCTCTCTCTGCCCCTCGTTCACTTGCACCCTCTCTCTAAAAACAAACAAACAATTCTGAACTCTATAAAAACGCATTTCAAAAAAGTGGATAATAACTTGAAAATTCAGACACCTTTTTATCTTTGTTACTGATTATATTAACTAAATGTGTTATTCCAATGATATTGATTAAACTTCATTTGCTCCCTGATACTTAAATGCTAAGTAATTATGTTTACCTCGCCTAGAGGGATGACCTTGGTATATATTCCATCAAGATGAGCTTTATGCTTTCTAACACGCCACAGAAAACTATTTTCATCATATCCAGCTATGATACTTCCTAAGAAATTATAATAAAATAAAAAAATGCACCTGTAGAAATGACAGAGAATATAACCAGTTTTTCAGCTCCCATTGCACCAGTGTGGAATATAGGCCCCAAACTTGACAAGAAGAGAGGATCTATTTATTAGCAAGAGACCTTGTCAGTGTACTGAGAACTGCTTAGATGCGTAGTATTCTTTCACTTTACATATGAAAAAAGAGAAAAATAGAGTTGAATTCAGCATAAGAATTAAGCAAAATCCACCAACAAGGACACTGAATTGCATAGAATTAGGAGAATTTTACTTGAATGGTATGTGTGTATGGATATTAAAATATATCCTTAAGCTACATAAATACAGAGATGGCCCAGGTGGCCACTATGGAAGTGATGAATATGGACAGAGAACTATTTATTTTCCCAATACCCAAGTAAATGTATATAAATACATATAAATATTTATATAAATAAGTAAATAAATAAATAAATAAATTCCATTTAAAAGGAAATGTGTTTGTTATTCTAAATTTGGTAAATGCGTAAAAATCAAGAGGGAAAAATGACTCATAATGTCATAATTCAAATATAGTCAGTATCAACATTTTGTACCATTTCCTTCCAATTTAAACTTAAGTTTAAAATTTATATAGTGACAAATCATCATAAGTATGGAACTGTGCTTCTATTGTTTCATTAATTGCTTTTAAAATCAGAAATCCTCAAGTTATTATTTTAATATATGTATAGTACTCTATTATTTATCATAATTTGTATAAGCGTTTCAATATGGCCAGCCATTAGTTGGATCTTGTTTTTCTGTGTTGCAAGAAATGCTGCAATAAATATGTGCTGGAAAATGATTGATTTTAGGATTCTACAAATATATTGCTAAGCTGCTTTTATAAAACATTCTGATCAATGTGTGGCTGTGAACAGGCACTATAGAGCATGTGGCTTAAGAGCAGAGAATCCAAAGCAAACCTCACTAACTTTCTGGATAACCTAGGGAAAATCACTTACCCTCTCTATTACACAGTTCCTTCATCTCTAAATTTGGGTTGTAATATGTCCCTCATAGAACTGCTATAGGATTAAAAAAGTTACTAAACATGTAAATGTTTCGAACATTTCCTTGCCCATAGCACTATGAGCCTTGACGATAAGGTGTGTACAGGGAGGCCAAATTGATAGAAACTTACTGTTCCAAATAATTAATTATGTCATAGTTTCCAAGATTGTTTCTTTTATAGGTAAGCAAAGCTTAGCAGATTAAATATCAACCACAGTGAACCCTAATTTGTAGCCTTTTGCATAAATTTTGAATATAACATATTCATCAGCTATATATAGGCATGTATTTGGGGGAAATTGTGCTTACAGATGCTTTCAAGCAATTCCCTTCTTGTTGGTGGTGGTTGCAGTTTCTTGTACTAGTGGATTCATCAGGTGCAAAGTGAGTATGCCATCTTGGCCCATTGGTACACGGCCTTAGCATCTGCTCTAAGGATTTGACTGCTTTTGCCTTTGTATTCCATTTGACTTCTGAACTGTCAGCTGAGATTTTTATTTGGCATTTATGTGGCACTTCTAAATTGTCCCTCTAAATTCCCCAGAGATTTGCATAACTGAGTGACCCATAGGAAAATGTCTTTCTTAAGAGATGCATTTGCCTGCCTGTACGACAAGGCCATTGGCTACAAATATTCAAACATTTTTCTGTGGCCAGGAGCCAACCTTCACTTCTGCTAAATAGGGGAGTCTCAGTTTTGCCCAGTGCAGATTTGTTCTTGGTTCCTCCCACCAACATTTTACTTTCTACAGGGTACAGTGTGACTGATTTCCAGATGACAACATGTCCTTCAACTTAGAAACTCTTATCAGTAAGCTGAGTAGCCTTCTTTACCTCAGTTGGGAGAAAATCAGAAGGTCCAGACCTCAATTTAAAAGGGATGTAGAGGTCCCAGGAGACTCACTTGTTGCCTCTACTGGCAGTGAGGCAAAAACTTGCTCATATATATGATGTACTAACCCTGAATTTTCCCTCTCCATCTCCATGAACTTTTATCTCTCTTCAAAGGGTCTTCTGACATCCTCCAAGACGTGATCATTATTTCTAGCCTCAGAGTTTTCTCCTGCCCTTCTGTGATAGGAGTACTTTTTACCTATGAACAGTAACAAGCTAGGAATGTTCTTTCACATGGGCCGCATTTGACTTCAAAATCTAGATGTCTCTGTGAGACAGGCTTATTCGATTTCTGTCAAATGCTCTAGTCCTCATATATTCTCGTTTTTCTTTAAATCTTTTAAATGTTTTATTTATTTTTGAAGAGAGAGAGAGAGAAATAGAGACATCACGAGTAGGGGAGGGGCAGAGAGAGAGGGAGACTCTGAAGAGGATCTGAAGCAGGCTCCAGGCTCTGAGCTGTCAGCACGGAGCCTGACGCTGGACTTGAATTCACGAGCTGTGAGATCATGACCTGAACCGAAGTTGGACGCTTAACCGACTGAGTCACCCAGGGGGCCCTATTCTAGTTTTAAACATTTCTACCACCACCTGCTTGGTCAGGCCGTAAAGCTGATTGGAACGGCTTATGTCATCACTCTTGATAAGATTTGTAATGTTTGTTTTTGTTCAGAGCCCCATTCAAATTTTGATATTATTGTTGCAACTTTGTGAAGAGAAGCTCAAAGGGCTCCCGGATAAGGAATGTAATTTCATCAAAATCTGAACAACGCTGTTCAGATCCCTGAGCTTCTTGCCTAAAGCAGGTTCAGTGAGAGATTGCAACTTATTCCCCACATTTTGAAGAATGTCTATCGCCACATGCTCTTAGGAATTGTACAAACTGGATTAACCTTGAATATTGCCACATGAGTGACTACAGTCTTTAACTCCTCTTGCATTTCTCCTTTGAAGAGAGAAAGTATCATTTTATAAATGCGAGTAACACACTTACTGTTTGTGGTTACCAAGTCCCAGTATCACCTCACTAGATTTTGGCCATGTGACGGTGAGTTTAAATATCCTTGTGGCTTACTGGATTCCATTTCACGAGATTGCAAAATTGGACTTCAAAATGGGTATTTTAAAGAAATCGTTAGACATATCTATATTGGCTCATCAGTCCTGCTTGGCCTCTTGTATTTCCTATACAGTATTTAAAATAATATATAGGTACTATAAAGGTATGTTGCACATACAACTAAAGTATTTCACAGGAACAACATTTTAATCCTTAAGGATCCATTATCAGTCTCTAGATGCTTATCTACTGGACAAAAAAGACTGACAAAAAGAGAATTGGGGGAATCAAACTCCACCTCCAGCCATTTTCTCTTTCAGAATATAGATCTTATGCTGTCTCCTAGACTTCTGTATTGCCTAATTTTTACTACCTAGAAGGACGTGGATAATTTCAAAATTTTCCATTTAATATCGCCTGTCAAAACTGGACAAAGGGCAGGCTTTATTAGTTACTTCATGAAAAGATTCATGGCAGAAATGCCCCATAATCCAATTCTATTATACATTCGGGTAAAGATGACTGGACTGGATTATTATTCTCTAATAATCTCTTCAATTTATAAATTTAGTTCTCTCCTTCATGTAATTTCCACATCCACCTAGTTTAACTTTGTACCTTCCAGGGTGTCATCTTTATACTTTATAAGAATTACTATACATTGAGCTCCAGATCCATCAATCTTAAAAAGGCTTTGCATAACATCTCCAGGCTATGTCATTCAAATTGTCATATAAGGCCTAAGATGTTACCCACTTTCCCTTGGATCAGACTGAAGTTCTCACCTACCAAGTATTTAAAATATGCTGTCATCTTCTTGTGGAAATCTTGTCAGTGTTCTTTATTTCAACACATTCTTCAAAAGCCACCAGTTGAATAGGTTGTTATCACCTCCATTAGTCTTTTCATTCCTTCCTTTTGTATCTAAAATAAAAAAAAAATCTATTGGAAAGGCTTAACAGTAGATTCGAAGTCAATAAAATTTATTTAAGTAGAAGTTCTAGAAGAAAAACAATGTCAGAGCATCAGAGAGATATTTCAGACAATATCAAATATGTGAATTTGGGGTCAGTGGGAGAAGCGAGAGAGGATGCAATGGAAAGAGAATTATTTTAGATACTTCATTTTCCAGTATTAACAGTTTAATCATTTGTCCCTGGAGTTAGTTTTTATCCTCACAAAGTCTCCCCCTCCCCCACAGTTTATGGTAGATATAATTCTATCCCTACTATTCGCCCAAGGATAAAAATAGAATAGATCTTTTCTAATCTAGAAATGGCTCTTCTCTGTCTGACGTTTATTATTTAGACCTTTTTCCATCCTTATTTGTCTAATACATTTAAGAAAATTCTTATCTTAAAACTTATCCAGCTTCATTTACTTCTTAACAATTACAGCCATGGTCTCTAGTATAAAAGACAGTGTAAGTTCAGAGAGCCTTGCCGCTATTATGATTTCCAACAAATATCTCTATTTACTCACAATAATTGTATTATTTGATTCACTATTTTGTAGTATTTTCACTTGAAAACATTTTAAAATCATTTATAGAATTATTTCTTCTATGAATTGAATCTACAATTTTAACAGATTTTTTTTTCCCCTCAAAGAATAACAAAGTTATTCTAGAACTTCAAGATGCTAGGGTCATTCTACTCTTGCTGATAGTGTGAGATATAATTATCTCTCCCAGTCATGTTATCTTTATAAAGACTTAAAAATATGTATAGATATGGACTTCAAAACTTTCTTACCAAATCCTATTTAGAACATGAAAAACATTGTATTCAAATTATTGCTATGCTTTATAAATAGTCAGGAGTCTTACAATTTAAACACTTTTCGATGTAATTTTTCCTTTAAAAATTGTTGCTACCTCCCGGAATTACACTAAAAAATGCATCTGGTCTAACTACCTCCTTAAGGCCAGACAGTGTCTTAACCTTCCAACTCAGATGTTTACCGACTTATGCAGGGACAAAGTGCCCTTTGTCAACTCCGTTTCTGGTACAACGTGGAGGGACCTTAGAAGTCACCACTCTGTCCTACCAAGTATAAAACTGATCAAACTAAAAAATCAACAACACTTTCTAAGTCTGTTCAGAGAAGTCAGGTCACAGGGCAAACCACTATACCAAATATTGGAGAGACAAACGGGTGAATAGAGAACAAAACTTACTGAAGCAGAAACCCACAAACAAAAATCTCTGTGAGAACCAGTGCAGGAGTAACTAATCAACAAATTGTTGAAGGCTCAGTGTAGACAACTCTGAGAATGAAAATCTCTAGGGGAACTGAGTCATAGAGAGTCCCACACACTTTTGTGAATTTTACCTGCAAAGGCTCTACCATATTCTTACAGTGAATATTACAGCAGGAGGATGGGAAAAGGAACTATTTAGAAATATGCTAGATCAGGTGAAACTACATTGCTAGGAGCCTTCCCTATTGGGATTTTATCAAAGTCTAACTGATTTAGGGAAGGAAAAATGCAAAACTCCAGACTCCTGTAGCTACACTCTCTCCATCTAAGGGATATGGGAGGCAAAGAACAAAACAAAACAAAACTGAGATGCACTGGTGAAGTTCACAGTTCAAGGGCATAGGCTCACCACAGACTGAGACCCAATTATAAGACTAGAGAACACTTTCTCTCCACCAACACTTTCCCACTATATTATTAAAGGTCTATTTATTGAGTTCATTTTATCCAGTACGTCATGTGTCCATTTTTCAACAAAAATTATAAGGCAGATTAAAAGGTGAGAAAACACACTTCTAATAGATTGAACAAGCATCAGAATCAGATTCAGACATGAGAGGGAAAACTAGACCAGAAAAAAATTTTGAACAATGATTAATGTAGTAAGAGTGATAATGAAAAACATAGATAACACATAAGAACAGATGGATAGTATAAGCAGATCAAAAGTTTTGATATAGATCAAAAACTCTACAGAAATGAAGAATACCTCTGATGGTCTTATTACTACTAGATACGATTGAGAAAAGAATCTCTGAACTTGAAGATATGACAATAAGAAGTTCCAAGTCTGAAAAGCAAAGGCAGAAAAAGTCTTTGAATTGAAAAAACAAAACAAAACAAAACAAAACAAAACAAAAAAACACAGAACATAATAATCATATTTTGTGGGACAACTGTAAAAAGTATAATATATACATAATGAGAATATCAGGAGAAATAAGTAACAGAAAAAATATTTGAAGCAATAATAACTGATGATTTCCCAAATTAATGTCAGATGACAAACCACAGATCCAGGAATATTAGAAAATTTGATTTTTAAATGTGATGCTGCTATTATTACATTCCAGAATCAAGGTATCTTTAAAATTTTTTTTTAATGTTTATGTATTCTTTGAGAGAAAGAGAGAAAGAGAGAGAGAGACAGACAGAAAGAGAGCATCAGTGGATGAGGGGCAGAGAGAGGGAGAAACAGAATCCGAAGCAGGCTCCAGGCTCTGAGCTGTCAGCACAGAGCCAGATATAGGGCTAGAACTCAAGGTCCTCGAGATCATGACCTGAGCTGAAGTCAGTCACTTAACCGGCTGAGCCACCCGGGTGCCCCCAGAATCAAGGTATCTTTAATAATGTGAGATGATCATGGGGGTGACACACATTTTTCCTAAAATTTAAAAGTGGTTACAGTTATCCTCAAGGCATATATTTAGAAAAAAAAATGTTCTGGCACACCTCACCCCTACCTTAATCTGTATATAGATGACAAAAATGTTGAATCACCTGACTGATTGTAATAAAGTAGTAATTTTAGGGAGACACAAGTTTGTGACTGTAACCAAGAAAGTGCATGTCTAATCAATTAAATTTACTCTGAAATAAATATATAAAATTAAAGAATGTACGAACAGGAGCTAAATTATGTCCATAAGCAAAGATGGATTTGAACTTTATTCAACACATGCCGAAAAGTATCGTAGCGATAAATGTTTAACAGTTAGAGCATAAGTACAAAGGTGCATAAGTACTTGATCGGGAAGAATCTATCAGACTTCCATCTAACCAATATGAAATATCTTTCAAAAATGTGTAGGCAATTTTTGATTTTCTTAAAAAAATTACTCTTCAAACTTCCATATCCACATCCTCTATATTCACTTATTCACTGTCTTATTGATGTTATCCCTTAAATACATCTCAGATTCATACTATTCCTCAATTCCCCATTGCCACCGTTCTAGAAAAAAATGTCCTGAATTCAGACCATTAGTGGTCTCCTACAGGACAACCGAGAAAACCACACCTTTGATATGCAGAGACATACAGTCTGTCTAGAGCTGAAACTAGCTCACACCAAAAGATATTGGGAAGAAGGGCCCTCAGCACATTAGCAAGGACTACTAATAAACAGCAGCAGTCTACTACTAGAAGACAGACAAGATAAGGGAGATAAATGGTCTCCAAGTGCGGATAGAGGCCTGAAAGCCAAAGGGGTAGCAAGAACACTGTGATAAAACCTCAGACAAATTAGCCTTCACCCTAAGCACAAAGTGAACTCTGGGGAATTCGAAGATGACGGGGCACAGAAGGTAATGACAGCCTCAACAAAACCCATATCCAGTTTATCTCCTGACTAGACCAACTCTACTCTTCAAACTCTACCCTTCAAACCAACTCTACCCTTCAAACTAGACCAACTCTACCCTTCAAAAGAATGGTTGAGAAGAAAAAGACTATTTCCAGGTTTAAATAATATTCAAGCTCTCCAGTTTCACACACTTCACGCAACAATCGACTAAAACTCACGAAATACATAAAAGTGAGAAATGACACATTGTCAACAGATAAAACAATCAACAGGAAAATAGGAATAAAGGATGCATATGTTGGAATTATGAGATAGATAACTTAAAATAACTATAGCTACTATGTTAAAGTCTCCATGAATAATTTTAGCTGACAGATGAAAACTACAGGAAAAGTTGAATGGAAGTCTGAAAAAGAAAAGACTTTAAGAAAATACTGGAAGTAAAGGACACTACAACAAAGATTAAGAATGCTTTCAACAAACTCATCTGTAGATTCAATTGAGTTGAAGAAAGAATCTGTGAAATTCAACATGGGTTGAAAGACATTATCAAAGCTGGAATAATTTTCAGGGAAAAATTAGTAATTAAATAAATAAACAAAAACAAAAAAAATAGAACATCCAAGAGTTGTAGGACAATATCAAACAGTCTAACGCATGCATAATTAGAATCTGAGAAGAAAAGAAAGAATGGGGCGGGAGAGAAAAGATATTTGAAAAGACAATGGCTGAAGATATTCAAAGAATAATGAAACAAAGAAAACTACATATTTAAGAAACTCAGAAAACTCTAAGCAAGATAAATACCATAACACACATATATCACATACATAGTGAAAATCTTGAAGTAAATTGGAGGGAAATAAACTCAGTACTGGGCAGGGAAAAATAAGATGTGAAACTTTCACATCAGAAACTATGTAATTTAGAAGATAGCTGTGCATCTTTAAAGTGCTGAAATAAAAAATAAAAACCTATTGATCCGTAATTCAAAACTCAGTATAAGTACCTTTGAAAAGGGACAATGAAATTTTAAAGGTAAACAAAAATTCAGAGAACTTATTAGGAAAAGATACATACTACAAGTATGAAAACAAATTCTCTAAGCAGAAGGAATATGAGGCCAAACAGAAAAGTGAATCCACACAAAGAAATGAAGGTTCCTAGAAACTGTCAAAATAAAGAATATTGAGGAAGACATTTAAATTTATTTTTTTATTTGCTGTAAAAGATGATTGATCAAAGAAAAATACTATCAATGGGGCGCCTGGGTGGCGCAGTCGGTTAAGCGTCCGACTTCAGCCAGGTCACGATCTCAAGGTCGGTGAGTTCAAGCCCCGCGTCAGGCTCTGGGCTGATGGCTCGGAGCCTGGAGCCTGTTTCCGATTCTATGTCTCCCTCTCTCTCTGCCCCTCGCCCGTTCATGCTCTGTCTCTCTTTGTCTCAAAAATAAATAAACGTTGAAAAAAAATTAAAAAAAAAAAAAAGAAAAATACTATCAATAAATTTTGTATTTATGACATCTTTAAAAGTGTAGCGTGTGACAAATATAGCACAAAAGGTGGGAGGAAAGAAATGGAAATGTACCTTTCCTAAGTTCTTATACTACAGATGAAACGATATCATAACATACCAAGCCAAACTGTGATTAATTAAAGATGGACATAGTAAACCAGTGGCCAGAAGACACATTTTATAAAAGGACAAACAATAAATATTTTAGCCTTTGTGTACCATATACAATCTCTATCTCCTATTCTTCTTGATTTGTGTTTGTTTTCACTTATTTTGATTTTGTTTAATTTGTTTGAAAATCCTTTAAAAATTTTGAAAACAACCTTAGCTTGGGGTCAGACTAGTACAGGCAATGATCAGATTAGGCCTGTGGACCACAGTTGCAAATTGTAGGCTAACCAGTAAAAGCAAACAAATAAAAAAGATAACTATAGAGTGAAGATTAAATGAAATTTCAAAAAAATTCTTAATACAGGGGCTCCGGGATGGCTCAGTTGGTTAAGTGCCTGACTCTTGATTTCGGCTCAGGTCATGATCCCAGAGTTGCTGGATCAAGCCCCGCATCGGGCTCCATGTTGAGGGTGGATTTTGCTTAAGATTCTTTCTTTCTTTCTCCCTCTCCTTCTGCCCCTCTCACTCGTTTGCACATGTGCTTTGTCTCTCGCTCTCTCAAAAAAAAAATTTCTTAATACAGAAGCAGGATGAAATGAATAAAGAAACAAAAAACAGTGTAAATAGAAAATAACTAGCACAATGGTATACAGCCATATCAACAATTATATTAAATGTTAAAGATGGGAACACATCAATTAAAATACAGAGCTTGTCAGATAAAAAAGATACTTTTTTATGCTGCCTGCAAGTAAAAGTCTAGAAAAAAGATATACCATGCAAACTCTAACTTTAAGAAAGCTGGAGTAACTACATTAATAGTAGACAAAAAGACTTCCTAACAAGGAATATTACCAAGTGTAAAGAAGGTATTACTCAAGAAAAAGGGATCAATTTGCTGCATAGATACAGCAATTCTAAATGTCTGTGCACTCAATGACAGAGATTCGAAATACATGAAACAAAAGTGATAGAACTAAAAGAACCCTGTGGATAGAAAAATCCACAATTATAGCTGAAGACTTCGACACTACTCTTTCATTAATCAATTGAACAAGTTGACAGAAAATCAGTTAGGAAATAGAAGACCTGAACAACTGTATCAAGCAACTTAATCTAATTGACATTTTAAAAACACTCCACCCGACAACAGGAGAATAAACTGACACATATATCAATTGATTTCAACAAAGGTGCAAAGTCAGTTCAAAAAACAAAAGATGGTTTTTTCAACAAATGATGTTGGGACAGTTGAGTATCCACCTGGAAAAAAAAAAAAGCTTTAAAAAAAAAAAAGGAAACTTGACCTCTACCATACAACAACTATAAAAGTTAGCTCAAACTGGATCATAGAGCTATGTGAAAATCCTATAACTATTTTAAAAAAAATTCTAGAAGAGGGGCACCTGGATGGCTCAGTCAGTTAAGTCTCCAACTTCAGCTCAGGTCATGATCTCGCTGTCCATGGTTTGGAGTCCCATGTCGGATTCCATGCTGACAGTTCAGAGCCTGGAGCTTGCTTCAGATTCTAGGTCTCCCTCTGTCTCTGTCTCTGTCTCTGTCTCTGTCTCTGTCTCTCTCTCAAAAATAAATAAAGATTTTAAAAAAATTCCAGAAGAAAACATAGGGAAAATTTTTACTGACTTTGTGTTAGGCCTGGAGATGCCAAATTACAGTCTTCAGGCCAAATAAGACCTACCACCTATTTTCGTTAATAAGGTTTTATTGCAACACAGTCACACCTTTCATTTACTTATTGTCTATGGATGCTTCCATGCAATCACAGCAGAGGTCAGTAGTTGCAATAGAGACTGTGTGTGGCCTACAAACCAAAAATATTTGCTATCTGCTTCTTTATGAAGGACATTTGCCAATGCCTGAATTATTTAGATGTAACACTGAAGGAAATATTTATAAAGTGAAAAAATATAATAGCACTTCACAAAATTTAGAAACTTCTACGTTTTGAAAGACAAGCTGCTAACTGTGATAAAAATAATTGCAAAACTGCTTTCTGATTAAGAACTTGGATCCAGAATATATAAAGAATGCTCAAAACTCAATAATAATAATAATAATAATAACCCATAACTTAAGAAACGGACAAAATGTTTGAACATATACTTCACCAAGGAAGATACATCAATGGCGAATAAGAGCATGAAAAGATGCTCAACATTATCAATCATTAGGGAAATGCTAAATAAATCCAACAAGTTATCACTGCATACCCATTAAAATGGCTAACATTTAAAAAATAAGTCTGGAACTACCAGAAGTACTAGAGAAGATGAGGGGGAATGGGAACTCCCAAACATTACAGATGGGAGTGCAAAATGGTACATACGAATTGAAAAGTACTTGGCAGTTTCCTATAAATTTATACACTAATTTAACCTCATTCTTCAGTAATTAACCAAAAGAAGTGAAAACTTAATGTTAGCATAAAACCTGTATGTGAAAGTTTATAGTGGCTTTATTCATATATGCCACACACACACACACACACACAATGTGTCGATGAGTACAAATCAAATATAGTGGTGAATGTGTAAACAAACTGCACTGTATCCATACAGTGAAATATCACTCATCAGTAACACTGAACAAGCCATGAAACAGGTGGATGAATCACAAATGCACCATCCTGAGTGAAAGAAGCCAAACAAAATGATACATACTTTGGTTTCATTTATATCACATTTCAGAAAAGGCAAAACCCTAGCGACAGAAACCTGATCGGTGGCTGCAGGAACAGAGGCTTGGGTATGAGGGTAGATTATGAAAGGGCATAAGGGAATCTTTTGCAACAATAAATGTCTTCTAGATCTTGAATGTAATGGTAGTTACAAGACTATTCTTCTGTCAAATCTCAGAACTTCGCACTGAAAAGGGAAGCGTCACTGCAATTATATGTAAATTATGCCTTCATAAACCTAACAAAAATAACAACACATCCTGACATTGACATACATTAATGTTTTATTTCAAGAGTATAAAGATGAATCGATACCAAAGAAATTCTGTTGGTCTACTTCACCGTGTTAGTGGATGTACTAAAGGAGAATTAAATCATATGGGTATTTTTTGTTGTTTTTTGCTTCTTTGTTTTCATTTTCATTTTTATTTTATGGTCTACAGCATCTTATGGTCTACAGAAAAATTGAAGGGAAAGTACAGAGATTTTTCATATACTACCTGCCCACACACAGGCAAAGCCTCTCCCATTATCAGCATCCCCCACCACAGTGGTACATTTGTTACAATTGATGAACTTAAACTAGCACATCGTAATTACCCAAAGTCCATAGATTAAATTAGGGTTTCCTCTTGATGGGTTCCAAGGGTTTGGACAAATATAGGTGACATGTATGCATCATTATGGTATTGTGCAAAGGATTTTTAAGGTAGGGAAAATCCTCTACATAAAAAATCTGCTACCCTAAAAATCCTCTGTGCTCCTTCTATTTATTCCTTCTCCCGTCCAGCCACTGGCAACCATTGATCATTTTATTTCTCCATAGTTTTGCCTTTTCGGACATGATACAGTCAGAATCATACAGTATGCAGACTTTGTAGATTGATTTTTTTTCACTTAGTAATATGCATTTAAGTTTCCTTCATGTCTTTTCACAGCTTTATAGTTCATTTCTTTTTAGCACTGGATAATATTCCATTGTCTGGATGTACCACAGCTTATTTATCCATTCACCTACTGAAACACATTTTGATTGCTCCCAAGTTTTGGCATTTATAAATAAAGCTGATGTAAATATCTGTGAGCAGGTTTTTGTATGGATACAAGTCCAACTCCTTTAGGTAAATGCTGCAGGAGTATGATTGCTGTATTGTATGATAAGATTGTGTTTAGTTTTACAAGAAACCACTAATTGTCTTTCAAAGTGGCTTTCCTGTTTTGCATTCTCACCATCGATGAAAAAGAGTTCCTGTTGCTTCACATTTGATGTTGTTAATGTTTTAAACTTTGGACATTCTAATAGGTATGCAGTGATATCTCATTGTTTTGGGCTTTTGATTTTTTTTTTCCGTTTCCCGATGCCATATCATGTAGTATCCCTTTCATATGCTTCTTTGCCATTTTTATATCTTCCTTGGTGTGGTGTTTATTAAGGCCTTTGGTCCATTTCTTAATTGAAGTTTTTGTTTTCTTATTACTGAATATTTAAGGTCCTTGTATATTTGGATAACAGTCCTTTATCAGGTGTGTCTTTTGCCATTATAATCTCCTATCCTTTGGCTTGTCTTACTCTCTTAACATTGTCTTTCCTAGAACAGAAGTTTTCATTTTAAGAAGTTGAATTCATCAATTATTTCTTTTATGGATCGTGTCTTTGGTGTTGTATCTAAAAAATCATTGGCGTATCCAAGTCATGTAGGTTTTCTCCAATCACATGTTTTTAATTAACAGCTATAGAAGAAGCACTTAATAAATATTAATAAATGATATGATATCTTATATCAACATATGGTAAAAAATGCATTTAGGTATTACATAGTAGAATTTCTCCTTCACATAAAAATAATTTTAACATATCTGTGGAGAGCACTGATACCAGTCTTTATATGAAAATATAGATATATTACTATGCAGGTCAGAAACAACACAGAAAAGTTTAGGATTACATCCACAATTTATATGGTATTGGTGGTCTCAGAAACCACTAAAGGTAAGAAGATGGAGTAGAAGGTATAAGAATCAGAAGAAAGAAATAGAAGTCTCATATTGGTAGATAATATCATTATTATTTTAGAAAACCAAAAGAAACAATAGAAACACTTATAGAACCAATACATATAACTCAATAGCATTCCTCTCTACTATCAAACCAACTAGAAAATATGAGTAATAAAATACCATGCTTCTCTAGCAATAGACATTATAAGGTAAGTAAATGTATAGAAATGTTACACCAAAAATTTAAAAAAAAATTATTAAAGAAATAAAAGTAGAAGTGGATAAAGGAAGAGGTCTACTATGCTTGTAGATAAAACACTATGGGATGTTAAAGATGTATCTTAACATATAAATTTACAAATTCATGTAATTATGGTCAAAAAGTGCCTGCATTTGTAAAAATATGTAAAAAAAAATAAAGATCAACAACGGCCAAGTCAAGTTAGAAAATTTACCCAAGCCATACTATAAAACTCTTAAAACCCAGTATGTGTACAGTAGATAATTCTAACAAAATAAAGAGAAAATAAATTGTTACCTCCCTACTTTAGATTAATACCTAAATGTGAAAGGTAAAGCTATAACATAAATAGAAGCAACATGGGGATTTATGGTAGTGACCTAGAGGTGGAGAAAGAATTTTTAAGCAAGAACCAAAGAGTTCAAACCATAAAGAAAGTAATATATTGACTACAATCATATTTAGGGTTTGTACTTACCGAAGACACCCAATATCAAAATTAGTAAGTAAATATAAATTATGAGATGCCTTCATGTCAAAATCCCATAATAAATGCTTAAAATCTACTAATAACTATTGCACATGAATCAGCAAAATAGAGGAAAAGTAATTTTTAAAAATGGGGCAAAGTTTACAAATAGCTAGTTCTTAGAATGGAAAGCCTGCATGAATTAATTTTTTATAAAAATGTGATACTCAGACTCACTGGTAATCAAAACCTGCAAGTTAAAATAATAATGCATGTATCTGTAAACTATAATATTGGAAAACATTTAAAATAATGGCAATACAAAAATACAGGAGGGTGTATTGTATATTGCCGGAGTGAAGAGGTCCATACCATTACTCTGGGGTAAAATCTGGTGCTAATCAATGAAATTAACTATACGTTTATCATGTAGCCCCTGGCTATGTCCCAGAGAGATTTTAGCATGAGTTCATAAGGGAATCACCAAAGGACAGTTACCGAGGCGTTGCTTGTTTTAGTGGGGAATTGTAAGCAACTCAGAAGCCCATCACTAGAGAAATGCAAACCCTAAGTATAGTATGAAATAACCTGCAACAATTAGAGCAACGGACCAGATGAACATAAAGCAATATCAGTAAGTCCTAAAAACAGAGTGTGCATGCATAAAGTTAGAAATACAGTGAAATATATGTAAGTGTAAAACACAAAGAAGCACTACATATTTTGCATGGTCAGGTCCATATATAAGGGTTTTTGTCAAAGTATTAGAGTAGTTGCTTATGGGGGCAGATCGGGGGGCTTATATTTTTATATTAAAAATATAAAATAAATGCATTTAAAGTGAGATAATAGGAATTTATTTGGGCAGTGTTAAAATTAACTAATTCTCTAACTTAAACATAAAGCACTATTAAGCCAGAAGAGTGGTCTAAAGCAAATAACTACACAAGATATGCGGACTTAATACTTGGAAGATTTTAATGTCTCGATAGTAACCTACTGTGGCTATTATTTACATTCTCTGCTTCGCTCTTACTATTAAGACAGAAGAGCTGCTTTTTGGTTTGTTGTTTTTCAGTTTTTCCTTCCTCATATTATATTTGAGTACAACACACCCTTAAAGGCAGGATTTTTATCATGTGTTTTTTTTCACAGAAGTCTTAGGATCATGAATTTACTCTCTCCGTATATACAAAACCTTATTTAGGAGGTTTAAACACTTAAAACATGTTCAAATTATTCTATTGTTTCTGCAAACATACAGTTTGTGTCGTATTCAACTTTGTCTGCTCTAAACAAGGTTCTTGGGTACGTACATACTAGTCATGCAAAAAAATGAAATTTTATTTTTGTACTGGTTTCATTTCATTGAAGACACTGACCCTGACCGAGCATATATTAAAATCATATTGCTATTCCTAAATTTTTAAATACTGAGGAAGAATGATACAAAAATTACTGTAATAATTTAATTTACATCTATATTTTAAGCTCTTTGGTCTTTTTTTTTTTCTTTTAGATTCCCCCTTCTGGACCTCTAGAGAGATTATAACCCAGTGTTATTGGTTTAATAATAGTAAAGTATGATGGCAGGACACTTAGGAAATGCCACTATATGTGAAACAGAATGTAATGTGATTTTAGATCTGGAAATTGCTGGTGGTGAGCAGAGTGCGAATAAATATCAAATGTCTTCTCTTTAGCACTAAATGTAAAATGTTCCAAATCATCTTATCCAACTCTAGATGTTAACTTAAATGTAAATGCACATATTGAATGCAGTAGTGGAATAGC
This sequence comes from Lynx rufus, assembly GCF_022079265.1. Lineage (NCBI taxonomy): Eukaryota > Metazoa > Chordata > Mammalia > Carnivora > Felidae > Lynx > Lynx rufus. The sequence continues at coordinate 76,432,154 of NW_025814834.1, forward strand.
AAACAGAATTCATAACAGAACAAGTAATGTGATTGGGGATGCTGTTTTACTCTATCTCTTAATGCCAAGAAATAGCAAATGAAATTGGTCTTTAAAAATCCAAGGCATGGGGTACTTAGGGTGCAGGGAAAGTTAGAGCTGCAGTGCCCATAATCTGGTTTGCATCGAAATTTCAAATTTGTGACATAGGAAAGTGAGGTAAGAATCTTACCTAGGCAATTGTATGAAAACAGGATCTAACACAGCAGTTTCAAATAGTTAAATATCTACTTTACAGCATACTTTCAAGTCTATCAGTTAGCCTACTTGCTTAGGCATACATTCTGAGAGGAATTCACCTTCTTAATTTGGAAACAATCAGACCACAAAGTGAGTCCTGTCCTGCCTCTTGAAATCTAAAATTGTACTTAATAACAATTATTATGCTTTATTTAAGTCAGAGATATTAGATACATTTGTAGACACTTTGAAGACATTTTTGCAGCCTCACATCAAAATCTGAATTTTACTAAGAAAATTATTCATCAAAATTTGAGGCAAAAGCACAGTAAGAAGAAACTCAAGATTAAAGACTCTTGAGCTCCCATTAAAAAAAAAATAATCTTTATTTAGTTTTGAGAGACAGAGAGAGACAGAGAATGAGTGGGGGAAGGGCAGAGAGAGAGGGAGACACAGAATCTGAAGCAGGCTCCAGGCTCTGAGCTGTCAGCACAGAGCTCAACATGGAGCTCAAACCCACCAACCATGAGATCATGACCTGAGCTGAAGTTGGACACTTAACTGACTGAGTCTCTCAGGCGCCCCTGGAACTCCCATTTTAATCAGATAACCTCGCTTTCGAACAACTCATCATTTTCATTTTCTACTTGTTATTTACTGTCCTTTATTTTGTCCTTATTTTCTCAACTAGACTAAAGCTGTTCTCAGTAAAATGTTGGGTATATCAGAATTCATCCCTAAATATTCCTCGATACAGTTACATAAATTATGGTATATATCCATACAACAGAATAATTTGGCATTCATAAAAATAATGTGTGGATCTATCTGTTTATTCAAGTTCTCTAAAGCCTAGAACAGTGTGCACTATATGATTTATTCTGAATTTAAAAAACGGAATATGCATATCCACCTATAGCTAAATATAGTAACAGAGATATTATTTTTACATATATGCTACTACATGCATATCATTTTTCTGGAAACGCACAGAAGAAAAGCTGTCAGTGAATAGTTTTTAAAAATAGGGTCAAAGAAAAGGAAAGAAAACATATTTGCTTCTCATTTTGTACCATTTTAGACTGACGTTCTTGGCAGATGATTGTGTTCGTTTTACTTAAAATTAATCATTGAGATTACTTGCATGGTGAGATTATGGGCTCTATTAATTTCCTTCTGTGTACTGAAAACATATTATGAATTGAATTTTAATTAAAAAAATAAGGCAGGAAGCAGGCATGAAGGAAGGAAGAAAGAGGAAGAAAAGAAGGAAAGAACAAATAGAACACTCTGGAATGATTTGGGTAAGGAAGAGACAGGATTGTAGAGGCAAATGTAGTTTGAAAAAATTTCCTAAGTAACTGATAATTTTGGTTTATTACTACTATGTAACTATTGAGTTAAATTTTCTTGATCCCTTCCAACAATCTCAGGTCAACTTGCTTAATCTTACAATGATTTCTCCCCAAAATGCTAAATATCTGACAATTTCTTTTTTTATATAACCTATTGCAGGAAATCTTACAAATCTTTTGTTTAAACATACAGCAGCGAGGCTTTTGTAATAAAAGTGTTCAGCACTGGTAAACTGGGAAAAAACAACTGTGAATAGTGCAGATTTCTAAAGGACATTTTGCTTGGAAAAAAAAAAAAAAACTGTTCCAGTATTCCAACCAGGTGTCCCTTTTAAAAATAAAATTTGACTCCATTTGCTTAAGACCATTTGAAAATTACTTTTTCATAATAAAACATATCAAGTTATGATACCTAGTTTTTAATGTGTATAATAAAACAATTACCCTCTTGCTTAACTTCTAAATAATTTTATGCTTGTCTATAAATTAGGAAGATTTTCTTTAGACAATATGTATAAAATGTCTTTAATATGAGTATACAAATTATTTTCTTCTAGGCACTTGTCCTAAACATACAGTTAATTATACATTTTAAAAGAAATACGGAAATTTGTTATAACATTGCTCATAATATTGAATATTTAGAAGTGACAAAAATATCTAACAAAATATGATTGGTTTTAGAAAATAGGCTGTGAAAGATTATTCTTTACAATTTAAGAAACAGATTATAAATATTGCCAAATAAATTCATAATATATTTTTACTTGAAAACAATCACAATATAAAATTCATAATTTAAAAAAATTCATGATTTATTTTTCATTCACAAGGATTATTTTATTTTTTTATAAAACAAACTGATATGTATACAGGCATAACACAGCTAGAAAGATGCATATCAAAGTGTTTCCAATTAGTAGGATTAATGGAGCCTTTTTTTTCTTTTTTCTTACAGGTATTAACTAGTTATTCTACAATAAGCATTTACTACTTGGGTAGTAAGCATTTGGTAAAGAAATCATGTAAAAATAAATAAACTATAAAATACCAAATGGAAATTGCATTACCACATGTCTCTGAAATGTGATTTCTTCTACTCATTTCTGAAGTCTCAACACAAGCATTGCCTCCTGTAAGAAACTTGCATTGAACTACTTGTTCTTATTTTTAAGTATCACCTATCAAAATGAGAGCTAGTATTTAACAAAAAGCCTAATTCTTCACTGAATTCCTTGCAAGCTGAAACTCTGTATCCCTATTGTCTAAGAAAAATCTGGCAACTAGCATTTCTTCAGTGTGGTTTAACTTGAATCCAAAAATATAAGAAAGAGGAATTTTAAAGTATCTGTAAGCCAGTCCATAAATGCCAACACTTTTGTCAATCTGTAGGTATTTACACATATAATCCGTCTGCAAAAAACTTTTACAAGGAAAAAAAAATATGCTTGAAAATGTGTGGTGCTTAAAAGTTATTAGTTATCAGGTAATTTCTGGGGATTTTTCATATTCAGACTGGCAGGATAAGAAGGATACGATTGTCTGTTAATAGCTATGAGCACAAGATGAAATTCAATCCATTATTAATTGAATAGACCAATAATTGATTAATGTAACATTGAAGACATTTTTGATACGTCCTTTTGCAAGTTTACAACCACTAAGACAGTTATTTGCCTTTTGCTCTCACGTCTATTCTTAGTCTTTTATTTGCTCTGTTCTGTTATCTTAAGGAACGACATTCATGCATCCTCTTTTGCCAATGAATTTAGACTTATTTTTAGCCAATAGGAGGTACATGTAGAATATTAGAAACTGGTAGGAGGAAAGAAACATAGCACATCTCCTTTCTGCTCTGCCATAATGTTGTCACAAATGTCTGGGTCTCCTCAGTGGCTCCAGCTCCTGCTACCCTGTTCCTCTCTATATTCATGGCACCCATCTGGCAGTCTCAACCATGGTTCTAGATCGCATAGCATGAGTCTGTCTTCCAGATTCTATAAAATGATTTCCATCTGTTTTCCTTTAGCCATAGGAGTGGTGTCTGGTTCATGCTATTTACTATTCTTTAGGTTATTTCGCTGGTTTTTCAACACTTTCGTCACACATACAAGTCAGTTCCATGCATAACATTCCTTATGTTTGAAGTATCTAGGGTGTCTTCTCTTTCCTTGTCTGGGTATCTTTCAAGACGGCCCTCAAGGTTTCTTTTATAACTCAAGTTGCAGTAAAAGCTGGTGCACAATATGCTTTCTTCAAAAGCACTATTTAGTAACAAGTCTAGTTTACCTGGTCTACCTGCCCTGGAAACCACATTCTTAAATGTATATACAATTGCATATACAATTGTTCATGAACTTTTGCAAAGCAACACCTGACAAAACTCTTTGCTCAGTACCTGCTAAAGGCACAGTAACAAAAATTGATAATGATTTAATTCACCCTAGAGATCACGCTGCTTACAAAGATTATTGGCCAAAGTAGGCTAATAACATTTTGTTATATGGTGATAGACATTATACTTAGTGACGTAAATGTCTTAAATAATGTATAGAGGCAGACACAGTGAAATTGTGAGGTTTGTTTTTAATCCCTCATCCTTCTTATATTGATGAATTCCTTTGTCTCAAGTAGTTAACAGAAATGTCTCCAGTCTGGATCTGGCCTGAGTTTGGTTTTCAGCACCCTAATTCTATGCAATCCGTTTATCCTTTTCTGGTTATTAGCAATGCACAGTTTATGGTCCATTTAACAGTGTCTCACCTATTATGAATGCAAAAGAATCAAACCCTCTTTACAATTATACAAAGCAAATTCTTAGTCAACTGCATTAAGAGAACTCCACACATCTGTTTCAATTTACTACTACATAGATCCTACCTCTGCAGGAAACTTCAGGAGTACAAATTTCTTGCATTGCTCTGCAAGTATGGCTGACACGCTACCTGCTCCCTGAAAATGCCTTTTTCTTGGGTACTTTCTGGGCTGTGGTCATGGGCCAAGTTTAATTTTTTTAAAATACTGTTTGAGGATTAAACGAGCATTTTCAGATTACTGTTTGAAACAAATAATTTTATATCACTCAGAAAATATTACAATTTTGATACTTCCTGTGAATCTTATTTTGCTAATGTTATATATGTAGTTTAGTAAATGTTCCAACTGAAATAAATGGCTGGAGTTTTAACTATCTTAAGATACAAACTCTAGATGTCTAGTTGTGTTTTATGATAACTTTTTGGCAGGATAATACCAAGTTAGAAGTTATCATGCTGTACCTGTAAACTTTTTCTATAACCAACTTTATTGCCAAATCTTTTCTATGAATTATGTCTTCTCTTGCAAGTTCTCTGTACCTTTCAAGTGTTGCTAAATTTATAAATTTGGCAGAGCAAAGCTAATGCCCTTGTCACATCTTCTTTTTTTTTTTTAATGTTTATTTATCTGTGAGAGACAGAGATAGAGCATGAGTGGGGGAGGGGCAGAAAGAGAGGGAGTCAAGAACCCGAAGCAGGCTCCAGACTCTGAGTTGTCAGCACAGAGCCTGACGTAGGGTTCGAACCCACAAACCATAAGATCATGACCTGAGGTGAAGTCAGATGCCTAACCGACTGAGCCACTCAGGCGCCCCCGCTCCCCCCGCCAGGCCCTTGTCATCTTCTATATGAATTCTGAGACCAAGTTTTCCCATACCCCTGTAAGGTGGAGAGGTGAGAGAAGCTTTCTGACTCCTCTGGAGACTTCCTATGTTCTATGATTAGCTGTATGAGATGCCAGTTTGATCCATCTCTTGGTCTGTATCTGGAAGGGCAGTCAAAAAGCCTGAGGAATTTAAGCCTTTGCATGCTGTTAAAACAGGAGTTATAAAACCATAAAATGTGTGTTTTAAGAACAAATTGTGATATGCAAGAAGGCATTCAGGCATACATTAGAGAAATTTGGAGCCACTGAAAATTGAGTCCAAGCCTCAATTCTGCCACTACCTCAGTGAACTTAGACAAGTAGGTGTTCTTTTCTCGGCCTAAATTTCTTTATCTGCCATTTTAGCAGAAATGACACTAGAGCCATGGCATGATATTTTAAAGAGAGAAACCTGGAAAGTCCTTCCAGACTATCTTCTTCAACCATCTGCTTCCAAAACCCTTCACAGTTTGAACTTTTTTCTTAAGTCCAAACAGTTATGTGATGATGACGATATTCAGCTATGACAGCTTTGACAAGCTTGCTTTTCATAATTTGCTTAAACTTAAAGGTAAATGTGGAACATGGTCACACACAGCAGCTTTAGGAATAACCTCGGCAGAATCGCAATTATTGCAGCAAAAGTGTTCGGTGGAATTAGGGTTCTATTCTGAGGCATCTAACAGTAATTAAGAAATTCTGCACCTAAAATAATCCTGCAAATGAATGTGATTTCTTGACTCCCAGGGACTCCTTACAGACTGAGATGTCTGGCTTATAGTTAACTCCTTTAGAGTCTTTGTAGTATAATGATCAGTTTAAAGCTACCGGATTTGTCTCTCTTTTAAGAAAAATATTTCTCAGGTGTAAAGAAAGTATCACTTTTACAAATTGGTGTAAGAATCAACCCTGTATTATTAGCAGTAAAATATATTTTATAGTGGGTTACAGTTTGAGAATCAGCTTTAATTCCATGATTTTTATAGCTTTATCTTTTCTCTGCATATTTGGTTATGTGGATGTAATAACAAAAGTATATGCTGTGGAAAGAAAAATCAACTAAATGATGAATAGGGTCACAGAGGCAAAAAAGGTTATATATACATATATATATATACATTTAAATATATATATTTTGTATATAATATGTATATACATGTATCTGAATATTATATTTGAAAAGTATTGCTTCTAGTAGACAGGAGTGTGATTAAACATAAAAGAGGGAACAGATTTTAGTAAAAATTTGAGACTAAAGGACTCCAAACTGAAGCCTTTTATATTTATATTTATATAATATTGATTTTAAAATATTAACCTGATGTTATTCTATTTTAACTTCAAACTTTCCAGATAAAGCAATTTTTCCCTTTGTAGCATTTTTTTCCCCAACAGCAATAAGGAAACCAAAAGTGTATCGTATTTCTTTGTTGAAAACAACGATTTCTATTACATTTCATGTTTGTACATAGCTTTTACGTAACACTTAAAAGAATTTTAATTTAATGCAATCATTTATCATTTCTTCCATAATCATTAAGTTAAATGTGAGTTTCTTTGAAACAAAACAAATTGCATGATTCTTCATATATAGTTGGATTTTGGGTGTAACGTACGTAGCCCATTTTAAAATTTGAAAATGTTTTCAGCTCTTTCATTCACCATCTAAAAGATCATTGACGGAGATCAACATGGAAGGGAAATTGTATAATCAAATTTCTTTAAAAGAATGTCATTACTAGTGAAAGTTAGGATTGATGACACAGAGAATTAATCATAACCATGATGTATACATTTCCCAGATATAAGAAGGTTGCCAGGAAGTTAAAATTATGAACTTCAGTTGTTTTTTTTTTTTTTTGTAGTATTCAGTCCAAAGATTACAGAGCTCTCAGGATCAAATAATTTGAAAGCGTTTGCATGGTTTTCATGTAGTTAGAATATACAGATGAGAAAACATGGGAAGATGTGTAAGTGATAATCATGGATGTAAGTGACTAGCTGTGCAGGTAATTATATTTTTGTGCATTGTATAAGAATACTGTGAAAGCTACAAGAAAAAGGCTGAAGAAAAATTAAATTAAAATAGAAAACACTTTTCTCCAACCTACCAAATTGTATGTTTTATGTTTTTGCAAATGATTTGCTCATGACAAAACATAATCCTATTGCTTTTTCTACCCTGCCATAAATATACCTAATACCATGCCATTTGCCACTTGAATAATTTTACCAAATGTTCATTATGTCTACTTATGTCAAGTATCAATACTTGTGGACTAATTTGAAGGTATAATTTTATCATACAATAAAGTTCTTATAAATAGTTTAATATGTCAGTATTTTCTTTGTCTTTGTTTCCGTTTTTGAAGAAAAGAGGCATTTTTTTTTTTTAAATTGGGGATTATGCATCGAGGCTCACCTTCAGGTTTCAGCTGAGTGGCTGAGAAGGTCAGTAAAAATGAAAGCAAGTTTAGAAGGGATATAAAGACAGGTTTGGTTCTGGACATCTTTACAATAAGGTGGTCCTACAGAATCACACCGTATATTCCTTTGAATCCCCAATTTCTAACAAAGTGTGGATGCTGAATAAAGTTTGAATGCTATTTAGCAAGCAAAGAACCTCATATAAAAATGTCCAGTAGGCAGTTGGAAAATCAAGCAATGCAAAATTTATTTATTCTCTTCACACTTTATGCTTTATGCTCTTATTTATGGTAGATAGTATACATTTAAGTATGTAATAAATATCTAATACATTTTAATTCTTTTTTTTTAATGTTTATTTATTTGAGAGAGAGAGAGATCATGTGTGAGAGCAGGGGAGGGGCAGAGAGAGAGGGAGAGAGAGAATCCCAAGCAGGCGCCACGCTTCTATGCAGAGCCCAACAAGGGGCTTGATCACAAGAAACGTGAGGGGTGCCTGGGCGGCTCAGTCGGTTAAGTGTCGACTCTGGAGCAGGTCATGATTTCGCGGTCCGTGAGTTCCAGCCCCGCGTCTGCTCTGTGCTGACAGCTCAGAGCCCGCAGCCTATTTCAGATTCTGTGTCTCCCTCTCTCTGTGACCCTCCCGCATTCATGCTCTGTCTCTCTCTGTCTCAAAAATAAATAAACTTAAAAAAAAAATAAAAAAGAAATGTGAGCTAAAATAAAGTCAGATACTTACCCACCTGAGCCATCCAGGCATCCCTAATACATGTTAATCTTAACCATAAGAGTGATTAAAATGCTTACATGGTAAATAAATATTTTTTTAATAATCCTTCCATCATTATGTTAATTTCTAAAGTGATAGATTTATACTCTTTCCAGTTAATATTTACAATATTTGAAATATATGGTCTTATGGTGAGAATGATTTGATTTTTATTTACTGAAATATAATTGACAGGCAACATTATATTAGTGTCAGGGATACAACATAGTGAATTAACATTTGTATATTTCGTGAAATGGTCACCACAATAAGTCTAGTTACAATATGCCACCTTACAAAATTATTACGATATTTTTTGAAATTTTTTCTATTTGAATATATTGACACAAAACATTACATTAGTTTCAGGAGTGCAAGGTAGTGATTCAACTCCTCTATACATTATGCCATGTTCACCACAAGTGCAGCTACCATCTGCTGGCATCCAACTCTCATTGATGATACTCTCCGTGCTGTGCCTTTGATTCCCATGACTCACTTATTCCATAAATGGAAGTCTGATGGACTATATTCCTCAAGCCGTACATTACATCTGCATGACTGCTTTATTTTATAATTGGAGGTTTATCTTTTTTTAAAAAGATTTTATTTTTAAGTACCATCTACACTCAACCTGGGGTTTGAGCTCACAACTCCAAGATCAAGAGTAGCATGCTCCTCCAACTGAGCCAGCCAGGCACCCCTGGAAGTTTGTATTTCGTAACCCCCTTTCATCCATTTCACTCACCCCCAACACTATTCCCTCCTGTTAACCATCATTCTGTTCTTTATATCTTTGAGTCTGGGTTTTGTTTTATTTATTTATTTTTTTTGGTTTTATTTAGATTCCACATATAAGTGAAATCATACAGTATTTTTCTAGATCTGTGTGACTTAATACTGTGTGACTTATTTTACTTAATATAATACTATCAAGTCATTTATGTTGTTGCAAATGCCAAGATTTTATTAATTTTTATGGCTGATTCGTATTCCATTGTATATATGGACCACGTCTTCTTCTTCTTCTCTCTCTGTATTTTTATTTTTATTTATGTTATTCCTCTCTTTTTATTTGAGAGAGAGAGAGAGAATGAGTTCAGGAAAGGGGCAGAGGGAGGGAGAGAGAATCTTAAGCAGTCTCCATGCTCAGTTAGTGTTTTCATTTACTCTGAATAGATTCCCTGTAGTAGTTGTTGGTTTATATAATAGCTCTATTTTTAATTATTTGAGGAACCTCTATACTGTTTTTCACAGTGGCTGTACCAATTTCTAGTGCTTCCTTTTCTCCACATCATCACCAACACTACTTGTTATTTCTTTTTTCTTTCTTTCTTTCTTTCTTTCTTTCTTTCTTTCTTTCTTTCTTTCTTTTTATAGTAGCTATTCTGACAGGTGTTAAGGTGATATTTCATTGTGATTTTGATTTGTAGTTCCCTGGTGGTTGGTGACGTAGAGCATCTTTTCATATGCTTGTTGGCTACATGTGTGTCTCTTCTTTGGTAAAATGTCTATTCAGATCATCTGCTCACTTTTTAATTGGGTTGTTTGTTTTGTTGTTGGTGGTGGTGGTATTGGTATTGAGTTGTAGGAGTTCTTTATATATTTTGGATATTAATACCTTATTGGATATATTTGCAAAGTGTTGATTCCCCTCAGTAGGTTGCTTTTTCATATTGTTAATGTTTTCTTTGCTGTACAGAAGCTTTTGTTTGATATAGTCCCATTTGTATGTTTTTGCCTTTGATTCCCTTGCCTTTGGAATCAGAGCCAAAAATTATAGCTAAGTCTTGAAGGCATGGCCTTGTTCAGATAATGATCCTTCTTGCTCAACCTTGCCTTCACTCTTTGTTGTCTCCTAAACCTTAGTGATTTTCTAAATTGCCTGGTTTATTCTTGACATGCCTGCATTTTTGAAGGTGTGGCAACACCTGTCAGTGATCCAAGGGGGAAGAATCTCATTTAGCATGTAGTTTCAAGCTGATTGGAAGCCCGACCTTCAGGTAGCAGCTTTTAAAGCACATCAATATAAACAATCCTGTGGGGCTTCAATTATTACTTTTGATGACCAGGAGTTCTGAAGGTGTCCCCTGGGCAACAGTTGACAAAATTAGGGCTCCAGACAAGTGTATAACCTCTTTTTTGAGGAGTCTCATAGAGCTATAGCAAGGCCAGGTCGTTTCACAAAGATGGTGCCTTTCTACATGCATTCATACTTCAGTAATTTTTAATTCTTGACCTTAACACCTAAAGGATACTAAAATTACTCTGTTTTGCTTATTATAGAATTGTAACTCATGTTTCTCTCTGATGGGACAATCCTTCACTCAAATTGCCTCACCTCCAATTACTAATGTGTATTTCTCTTCACAAATACCTTAGTTATAGCCACAAGTCAAAAAATTTTAGAATCAATTTGTCAAATTCAACAAGAAACATACTTGATATTTGCAGTAGAAAATAACTCATATTTATTGGCTAATTATTGGAGAAATAATATTAAGACTTCCCAATCTTGAACAAGTATGACCATATGGTCAGGTCTCATTTTACTTTCTTAGTTGAATTTTGCACTTTACTGTTTTTATATGGTTTCTGCAAATTTATTGGAAATTTTGTTCATAAGTGGGTTTTCTGTTGTTGCTATTAAAAATATCAACTCCTACATCTACTTAACCATTTATTGTGGATATATAACAAGGTTGTTGAGTTCATATATCATTTATAAACTGGCTATGCCTAACTGTGGTTTCAGTTTTTTACTCATTGTCGGACAGTTCTTTTTGGTTTCCAGCAGTATGGTCATATTAGCTACAATAATGATGATTTAATTCCTTTTTTTTCTTATTATATCTCTTTATTCATTTTTTTAATATATAAATCAGGTTGGTATCAGTTTGAAATGAGTTTAAAAATATTGCCATGAAGGAGCCTCCTTGACTTTTTTGACAATAACAATCTATGCAGAGGTCAAGTATAAGATTGATTGTTAGTTTGAAATAAATAGCTTTTGTCATAATAAATAAGTGACATTCTATCTCAAAATTTTTATGAGGAGTGAATGTTAAATTTTGCAATATGCTTTTTGACAACTATTGAGTTGATATTATTATTTCTATTTAATTTTATTGAATTTTAGTAATTGCTTTCCTATTGTGACCAAGAAGCAATAGAGGTTACCTCCCCCTTTACAGTAAATACTCTTAAATCTTGACTTTACATTATCTGGGAAGTTCAGTGGACTCTCTGATATTTCTGTGAAGTCTCAGATGCTATTGCAACTTGTAATCAACTTTGGTACTAATTTCCAGCTTTTGATGAATTATTTCTCTTCTCTTTACATCTCACTACCTGTTTGCTTATTTGTTTGTTTTAATACCCAATTCTATAATGATTCAAACATGAAAATTTCTATGCTTTATTTCATAGTTTAGTTCTCTCTTTTAAATTTTCATTAATCCCCTTTTTTTCCTGCTGCAGGACTTACTATTTGAGTTTAGTTTTGCTTTTTTCAGGGTTCTGATTTGAATGTTTGTATTACATGACTAAAGTGTTCTATAGCTTTAAAAACCATTGTTAAAACATTCTGTCTAGCTTTATCTTTATCTTGGTTCTCCCTTCAAGCCATCACTGCATAATTGTCAAGGTCTGGGATGAGGCTAGAAGTGAGTTCAAGTTAACGTCAGTTTATTTAGGAAGTTTAATTTCTATGACACCCAATACTGAGTATGAGGTAGTCCTGTGTCTCTACATTCCTCTCTTGACAACAATTCTGTTCAGCCAAATTACTTTTCTTTCCATTCATACATTGTTTCTGCTCCATGCATTTTTTTTTATGTTATTCCTCTGTCTATAATGTTCTTCCATAAAATATTGGCATGGCTAACTTCATATTATTCAAGTTTCAGATTGCATCTCACCTGTTTAGAAAATCCCTCCTTGATCATGGTATTTAAATTTTTTTCAGGTCTCATCACCAACCACTGATTATGTTATTATCCTTTTAATTTCTTCATAGCATTTTATCATTATTTTGTATAATTTAGATTTGTTTTTCATATGCAAAAACAAAAGCAGTGCAGCGATTTGTAACTGAGTTCCATCTCATGTGTCATATTGATTCCATGACAAACTTTGGATACTGCAACATAAAATATTAGTTAAATATTTGATTATAATATCATTATTGCCCAGCCAGTAAATAAATTTAATCAGTAAACAGATAAATAAACGTAATCTGAAGGTTTCTGCTTTACAAATTTATTTGGCAATAAACACATAAATAGTTTATCCTCTATGATATATGAAAAGAAGATGAAAATTTAAAGAGCTAGAAAAGTGATTCCAAGATACAGAGGGCATCATTCCATGGTATATAAAGACTATAAGTAGACTATATATTCTATTCTATATGTAGAATATATTCATTTGGAATATTTAAATCTATCTATCTATATACATGTATACATACATCTATATACATGTATACATACATATATATATATATATATATGTATTGTAGTGAAATCAACTACTGCTATAAAATGTTTCAACACATTTAACAGTATCAAAACCTGATTTAGAATGCACATGCATATATATAGATATAAACATTTAGTTTCCTTCTCCAAAACTGATATTACTGTATTTTAATGAACACACATTTTATTTATTGCATTAATATATTAGTACCAAGGCTCACATGGTTTAAAAAAGAATATACTAAAACACTTGTCTCATACTAAAACCCTTACTTTAAAAAAATGTTTATTATTATTCTTTAGACTAAATTTAAAACCTGATATGAAATAATTTGCTTTTTAGATGCAGGATAAGTTTACTTGAATTACATTCAGGAAGCAGTGCCATGGGAATAAAGGCTGAAGCAAACTGTCAGCCATGGAGTGGTTGATAAGTATAATTTATCTTCACCATTTGCCACGCCCCAACCTCGTTGTTAATCACAGAGGGAAATCAAAAATGTGCAGGTTAAATATAGTATCGAAGAAGAAAATGCCGGTAAATTTGCTATTTGGCTTTAAAGAAAATAAAAGCACCTCTCAGAGACTATAGAAATATTTAATTATTGAAGATTTTAAACAAACTAGATTAATGCTGGGGACATTTTAACACATATTGTTATTGCTTCCCCATTTTATTATGTGAAAATTTTAAAGATTTCTATCAAATTTTCCAAACACTTTACTTTTTTTAAGTTTTTACTTGAATTGCAATTAATTAATTTAGCTTCAGATGTGCAATATAGTGATTCAACATTTCCATACAACACCCAGTCCGCATCACAACGAATGCACTTCTTAATTCCCATCACCTACTTAAATTTTCTTGCTACCTGCCTCCCTTCTGGCAAGCATCAGTTTGTTCTCCATAGTCAAGAGTCAGTTTCTTTAGACATTTTTTCAAAGAAGATATGCAGATGGCCAACAGACACATGAAATGATGCTCAACATCAGTGATCATCAGGGAAATGCAAATCAAAAGTACAATGACATATCACCTCACACCTTCAGAACAGCTAAAATCAACAACACAAAAAACAACAGGTATTGGTGAGGATGTGGAGAAAGGGGAACCCTCTTGCAGTGTTGGTGGGAATGCAAACTGGTGCAGTCACTCTGAAAAACAGTATGGAGATTCCTCAAAAAGTTAAAAATAGAACTACCCTATGACCTAACAACTGTACTACTAGGTATTTCCCAAAGAATACAAAAACACTAATTCAAAGTGATACATGCACCCAATGTTTATAGCAGCACTATCTACAGTAGCTTAATTATGGAAACAGCCCAAGTCTCTCTCTCTCTCTCTCTCTCTCTCTCTCTCTCTCTCCATATATATACATATATATATATATATATATATATATATATAATACATAAAATGGAATATTACTTAGACATGAAAAAAATGAAATCTTGCCACCTGCAACAACATGGATGGAGCTAGAGAGTATTATGCAAAGTGAAATAAGTCAAAGAAAGACAAATACCGTATGTGAAATTTAAGAAACAAAGCAAACAAGCAAAGGGAAGAGAGAGAGAGAGAGAGAGAGAGAGAGAGGCAAACCAAGAAATAGACTTTTAACTGTAGAGAACAAACTGCTGGTTATGAGAGGGGAGGTGGGTGGGGGTAAATAGGAGATGGGCAATAAGGAGGGCACTTGTGATGAGTACTAGGCATTGTATGGAAGTGTTGAATCAGTATATTATACATCTGAAACTAGTATTACACCGTATGTTAACTAACAAGAATTCAAATAAAAACTGTTAAAAAGTCATCTTCCTCTTGGTTGCCTGTCTTTGTTTATTTGTTTTGTTTCTTAAATTTCACACATGAGTGAAATCATATAGGCATGCAACTCTTGATCTAGGGGGCGTGAGGTTAAGCCTCATGTTGAGTGTAGAGCTTACCTAAAATTTTCCAAGCACTTTTAAGTCAAATCCATAGGAAATCTATGGAGCTCTTAAAAAAGAATAGCAAAAACTATAAAGAAAGTATATTCTATAACTAATATTACAAGTGGAAAACAACTTTTATATTCTGAAATAATGCAATATATATCCTAGTAGATACTGAAGGGACTATATTAAAAGGAACCTTGTTTGAGCTCCATCCTGATAGGCAGCTGATGACCAGGAAGGTTTCTATGCCCTAAATTCTAGAATACAAGTAGCAACAATTGTTTTAGAAGCAGCATTTCTGTGCACTGTTGTAGTTTATTATTCTATTCCATTATCTCTTTTATTTTTAACTTTTAGCAAGCCATGGAAATGTTGTTCTTGGATGCTCTTGACAAAATGTTACATGCAGGGTGGATCTCAAGGTGGGTGGAAAGCAAAGCATCTTGATCCACTAATAGTAATACAGGTATCTCCCACTTTTCAAAAGTTCATGTTATGCCAGTTGCTTTTATGAAAGACCTATGTAACTTTTTTTTTGGTAAATGAAAGAAATATTAAGAGGACTTTTGCTTTTATGAAAAAGGCAAAAAGTAAAAATAGTTTTCAGCATTTATTTTGCAGTGAGCCATTAAAAGGGCAGCACACAACCTGAACACCAAGAAGGCACCCCCCAAGCTCCTTCACCAGGAACTACGCACATCTCATCATCAAGTTGCCACATCTTTGAACTCTGTCTGTGAGTATCCATTTTATCTCAATTTATTTTGTGCACCCACTAGCAGGATGTGTCCTTAGGTATCAGAAAAGCCTAAGAGACATTATTTTGTGGATCTATCTGGGAACACTCAAAAAAACTTCCCATACGAATTTATGGAAATTGCTTCTTCTCTTTACTCAATTGTGGCTTATGAAAGGATGTATAGAAATATTCTACTTTCAGATAGCAGGGGAAACCTGCAGCATTTTCTTTATTTGTTTGCATGTGACCTAAATTATTTGAGTATTTAGAACATCTTTTTACCAAAGTACTCATAAGCGTTTTACCACACAACATTTTTAAATAAAGTTAAGGTATAATGAAGAAAGGATAGAAAACAAATAAGTACAATAAAAATCCAAGGAGGAAAATTCCAATCTTGCTGGAGCTAAACTTGAATTCTCATTAAGGTCACCAACTCAGTGATTCTGCACAGACTAAAAATCTTTTCTTAACCTTGGTATTTTAGCTAAAAATATACATCAATGGCTTTTAAAATTTAGTCTGCACTTAGAATCACTGAGCTTTTTAAAACACAGATTGCTCCTGTCTCTCTCTGTCTCAAAAATAAATAAAACGTTAAAAAAAAAGGGGGGGGGCGCCAGGGTGGCTCAGTCGGTTAAGCATCCAACTTCAGCTCAGGTCATGATCTCACGGTCCGTGAGTTCGAGCCCCACGTCGGGCTCTGGGCTGATGGCTCAGAGCCTGGTTCTGTGTCTCCCTCTCTCTCTGCCCCTCCCCCGTTCATGCTCTGTCTCTCTCATGTCTGTCTCAAAAAAAAATAAATAAAACATTAAAAAAATTAAAAAAATAAAACACAGATTGCTCTTTCGGGTAAATTTGGGGTGATTCCAGGGATTTTGCATTTTTAACAATTTCCCAGATTATGTTAATGCTACTGCTGTTCTAGGGACCACACTTTGAGCAACATTGTCATATACCATCTCACACGCGCACGCACGTAGCAGGACAACTCTTTTCCAGCAGCCAGAATCTCTTCTCGGAATCTAATTTTAAACCTAATTGTTTCTGACTTGACATCTTTAATGTTGTACATATTTTTCCTATTCTGGGATGTAAAGGAATGTACTGTTTATTAGTCAAACTTTTAATGACAATAGTATAAATACTACTAACTTAGTAACATGGAATAACCATGTAAAATTAGTCAATTTATCCATGCCCCAAAAACATTATTCTCTGAATAGAACATTTGTTTAAATAAATGAAGGGATCTTAACAGTTAATGCCATTGCTTCAGTTGTTGTGAAAAAGAGTAGAGTTTTAGGACCACTCTGTCTGAGCTAGTAAGTCTGACCAGCACCTGGAACATGTCAACTTATGTAATCTTTCTAAGAGCTTATTATATGTATTGAAATATTACTATTTAAAGAAATGTGGGGGGAACTCAAAACACACAGAACTCATCCTTTGCCATTTATCCAGCAAGTAGTAGATCTGACATCTAAATCAGGCAATTTGACTCCAGAGACCACACTCTGGTCTTGTGCAAATTAATGAGAATGAATGTAAATGAACGAGAGGCCTCAAAATCATAAGTTAACATATAGGTCTATATGCAAGGTATACTTGATCTTTTCAAAGCAATTGATTGCTTGTTGTATAATTTATGATTATATTTGTCTGAAAGTAGCTAAAGAATAAAAACATAAGATTGGCTTAATATTTCTTTTCCATATTTAGAAAGTCAAGAAAGGAAATAGTAGAGATGGAAATATGCTACATATGTCAAGGAACCAGCCTTCTTATACCTTATTCTTTTGTCATGTTTGCTTTCCATTCCCAGTGTTATCTAGTGACTCAGTGTAGATACTAGAGACTCAGCCACTTTTTTTCTCCTGCGTCATGGCCAAATGTAAGTAGAAATCAGGGATGATATATGCCTTGCATTACAGGCACTTCTCAATTGGGGTGAATGGGTGGCTCAGTTGGTTGAGCGTCAGACTTTGGCTCAGGTCATGATCTCCCAGTCCATGAATTCGAGCGCTGCATCAGGCTCCGTGCTGACAGCTCGGAGCCTGGAGCCTGCTTTGGATTCTGTTTCTTCTCTCTCTTTCTTCCCCCGTCTCCACCCCCCCCAACCCCCACTCACACTCTGTCTCTCTCTCTCTCTTCCTCAAAAATAAATAAACATTAAAAAAAAATAAGGCACTTCTCAATTAATGTACAGAGCATTTCCCTTTATAACATATTTGCAGAACTTAGTCACTGGGCCACATAAAGTGGCAAAGAAAGCTAATAATATAGTCTTTTAGAGTAGCCATGTGCCTACTAAAAATCTGGTTTTTCATAACTGCAAACAGGAAAAGAATAGACTCGAAGAAAATTGTAAATCTCTTGCCAAATGTGCTGCTTGCTATCAATGAGTCACCTCGATCATACAATTAGATAATCACCTGGCATAGCTGATTTTCCACATTTTATCTCTTAGAAAAGTTTGAATTTTGACAGAGGTAATGTCATACATAGACATTAAATAGTTTTTTTTTTCTTTGTGGGCACACAGGATGACTACATTTCCCAGTCTTCCTTTAAGTTAGATTGCATATATATGATTCAGGAATAGCCAACAAGATTTGGGTAAAAGTGATTCAGGAACTTCAGACCTGGATTTGAAAACTATATAGCAAAATTATCCAGCTGTTTCTACTCCTGAAACAGTAATTGGGGGGCCATTTTTCCAGAATGTCTAACTTCAGGTCATGAGGGTTACCTCTACATACACTTTTACACCCTTAAGTTCATAGAATTCAAGATGTATTTGCTACCATAGCATAGTCTAACCTATCTGAACAGTATAAGAATTATTTAAGTAGAAAAGGACCTTCTGTAAATGCTATTTATTACACCAAGAATATGTTTATTGAATTTATGCAGTGTACCAGTAACCCATAATAGATGCTGCAGATGCAATTATAATGACCCAAAGTTCCTCCCCTCCAGGAGTGTCTAGTACAGAGAGAATCTCCTAAAATAATAATGCACTCTCAGTCAGAGTCAGCTTCAACGTACCAAATTAGTAAGTGTACCATCAATTCTCAAAACCCTCTAAAAGGAACTGTTGGTACTCATATTGTCTCTAGTAAAAGAGTAAATGAGGAGACAGTTTTTAGTAAAAGCTAAGCAAGATAACTGGAATGAGGTCAAAGGCATAAAGAATTAAGAACCCAAACTCTGGAATCAGATTGCCTCAGTTCAAACTTTGTTCCACCACCTACTTTCTCTGTATCCTTGGCAAGTTACTTAACTTGTGGGCAAGTGCCTCACATATATGATCTATAAAATAAGGATAATAATAGTATTTATTTCATGGGTTGTTAAAGCGATTAAATGAGTTATTATTAGTAAAATTATTAGAACAGTGGCTGGAATACATAAGTATTCTCTAAGTACTTGTTAATAATATCTGAGGACTATACTTCCCAGTTTGCTCTTAATCAAGACTCTTCAAAGACTAAAGGTAATACTTAACACTTTTGCCCAATCATTATATTTGTAAGTTATAATAGTAGCAAGCTATTAAAATGTGTTTCGTGAAATTAAATAAAACAGCATTTCTCATCTTTTTTAAAGACTTGTCAATATAAAATACAACAATGAAAAGGCAAATATAGACAAGCATAAAACATTCCCAAATCAAATTGTTCTTGTTACTATGCTCTGTATTATATTGTCTTCTTAATGTAATATGTTTGAGCTGCTCTCACACAAGAAACCATTGTGAATAAGTTGGGTTTAATTGGTCTCTACTATAAAAATATCTTTGACAAATAGAACTGTCTCATATTGAGTTAAATTCAAAAAGGGGCAAATTTGGTTTCATTCAAAACACATTCCAATAAAATGAATAGGGCACAAATTTCTATTTTATAATATTTCAGTAGAAGGAAATACAGTGCTTTACACAGTTGGGTACTCAGTAAATCTATTTAATGTTTTCAATTGATGAAAAATACATAAGCACATCTAGGCCACCGGAAAACTGCTGCTTTGAAAAACGAGGTACAGCATGTCACCGTCCTGCAGAGGCTTCCTGTAGGAATTATTCTTAATATTGATGTCATATTAATTTATAGACAGAAATCAATAATAAGTCTCCAAAATATTTAGGATTTTTATGCCATCATTGTAAGTCAACCCATCTATCCACTCAACAAGTATTTATTAATTGTATTCTATGTACAGTGAACAAATTAGATGATTTCTGTTTTCATGAGACGAACAGTAAACTTAATAAATGAGTGAATTGTATAAAATGTTAGAAGGTAAGAATTGCCATAAAAAGTAGACAAAGTAAGGAGGACAAGAAATGTCAAGGATGTAGGCATTGCAATTTTGAGTAAGATGGTCAGCACAGTCCTCACTGAAAAGGGAGAAGTAAAGTTTTAAGGAACGCCAGGGATACAGCCATGCAGATGTATTTCAGAAAGGGAAAAAAACAAAACAAAACAAAACAAAAAAAACAATGCAAAGTGTCTGAGGGGGGAACTGTACTTATTCCCACCAGAGCAAAGACAGCCAGTGTGAAAGGGGAAGTAGAGATGAAGTCAGACGTTATCAAGAAATGTTATGATGTAGAGCCTGCAGGTCTTTGAAATGACTAACACATTTATCCTTGGTAAAATGGGAGCCATGCCAGCTGCCTTGTGGAAAAGAGATTCTCTTCTCTAGGGAGATAAGGAAAGAATATGGGTTCCTATTTAGTGGACTACTGGTATAACACAGGGGAAAAAAATGGTTGGGGCTTGAACCCAAGTGGTAGCAATGAGTGGAATGGGAAGTGACTGGACTAAAGATATATTTTGAAGTTGGTGCTACAGGATTTCTGGCTGCATTTCATATACACTGTTAAAATAAATGAATGAAGGATGTCTCTAAGGTGTTTTGCTGGAGCAACTGGATGGAAAAAGTCACATTTAACTGGTTTAGGAAGACTATCATAGTTCATTTGGTAAATGAAGGACTTGGATAGATAACTTTAGAGTTCAAGGGTAAGGTCTAGGTAGGAAAAATAAATCTGGGTACTCTCAAAGTAAAAATAATGTGAAATCAACGACACTGGAAGCAATCATCAAAATGAAGAGTTGATAGATAAGAGAGATGGATGACACAAGGATAAAACTCAGGGACGTTTCGATGGTTTGATGTTGGGAAGAAAAAAAAAAAAGCAGCTGATAAAAGAGCCTGAATGGGAACAGCTGATTATAGACAAAGAAAATCATGGGGGTTCAAGCAAGTGAGAGAGTAATCAACTGTCACATGCTGCTGAGAGGCAAGGTAAAATGAAGACTGAAACCTCCCCACCAAATTTAACATCGTGATGCCATTGGCCATCCTGAGAAGAAGGATTTTGATGAATTAGTGAGCATGGAAGACTTCCTGGAGTGTGTTTAACAGAAAAGTGGGCACGTGGTATCAGTGCTTCTTAACTGAGAGTTTATTGCTGAGGGTGTGGGGAGGCTGCAAACAACAAAACAAAAAGACTGCAGTCAATAAAGTTTTTTTTACTATACATTTTTAATTTTGGATAATTTTAAATTTATAGGCAAGCTGCAAACATAGCACCAAGTTTTCCATATATCTCTTATTCAGTTTCCCCACTGTTAACAGTTGCCATTATGATGGTACATTTGTAAAAACTAAGAATTTTCACATTACTATTAACTAACATTCAGACTTTATTTAGATTTCTTCAGTTTTCTATTCATGCCCTCTTTCTCTTCTAAGAACCAGTCCAGCGTACCATTTCATTTAGTTGTCATGTCTCCCAGTCTTCTCTAGTCCATGACAGTTTCTCAGTCTCATCTGACAATTTCATCAGGAGTATTAGACCAGCATCCTATTGGATGTCTCCCAACATTGGATTGTCTGATCTTTAAGAGAGATTTATTTTAAAAATTTCTTTTTTTTAATTATTTATTTATTTTTGAGAGAGAGAGAGAGAGACAGAGCACAAGCAAGGGAGGGGCTGAGAGAGAGAGAGGGAGACACAGAACCCGAAACAGGTTCCAGGCTCAGCGATGTCAGCGCAGAGCCTGACGCGGGGCTTGAATCACGAACTGCGAGATCATGACCTGAGCCGAAACCGGACACTTAACCAACTGAGCCACCCAGGCGCCCCTAAGATAGGATTATTTTAACAGAAAAAAAAATATGGATGGCGTTATGAAATGCAATTATTCTTTTAACATAAGAAATTCATTTTTTGTGGGCAAATAATCCAGTAAAACCCGCAGTCTTTATTGGAATCTAGGTCTTTTAAGGATGGAAAGGCTATGAATTATGGTTTGGCCCCTGGTAAGTGCAGAGTAAATAATACCTGCAAACACAATCATGATGATTATCACCTTGTCTAAGGTAATAAAAATAGAAAGTGAGGGATCCATCATTTATTAAAATCTCTGACTCCAAAGATATTAAAAGGATAATTAAAAAAAAAACACTGACAAAAACTTTTAAGCCAATAATTTTTTTTTTATATTAGACAAAAAGTGAAAATTTCCCAAATGACTCAAACTACTAAAGTTCATTCAAGGAGATATGAATAACCTGAAAATTCCTGTATCTATTTATGAAATTAAATTTAGTTAAAAGCCTTTCTAGAAAGAAAACTCTAGACTAAGAGAACTTTATTGGTGAATTCTACAAAACTTCGAAGGAAGATATAATAAGGAATCCTCACAATCTCTAGCAAAAGAAGAAGAAGAAGAAGAAGAAGAAGAAGAAGAAGAAGGAGGGGGAGGGGGAGGAGGATGAGGAGGAAGGAACAATTTCCAACCCTTGTAGAAGACCAATATCATTCTATTATCAAAACCAAAGACATTACTCAAAAATAAAACTACTGTAAAAACCCTTCATGAATGTTGACGCAAAAATACATAAGCAAATTTTTTAAAACAAATCCAGTAACATATAAAAGCAAAATACAGCATGACAAAGTGGGATTTATCACAGTAATTAAAAGTTGATTTAGCACTTGAAAATCAATTTAATTTAAATTATATTAAAAGAACAAAAAGGAAATTTAGTAAAATTATTTCAAAATGCAAAAAAGCATTTGACAAAATTCAATATAATAAAAAAAACACTATCAAAAACTTAACATTAGAAGATGGATCCTTCAAAGTTATAAAAGATATCTATGAAAAACATAACATTATGATTAATGGTAAAATAGCAAATGATTTCCACCTAATATCAAGACAAGGTACAGATTTCTTCATTCCCCTTCTATTCAGTATGTTCTACAAGTCCTGGCCAATGAAATAAGACAAGGAAAAAATAATAATAGTGGTCAACCCTCAACATTCACACTAACAAATCATTTTATTTTTTATTTTTTTTATTTTTTTTTCAACGTTTATTTATTTTTGCGACAGAGAGAGACAGAGCATGAACGGGGGAGGGGCAGAGAGAGAGGGAGACACAGAATCGGAAACAGGCTCCAGGCTCTGAGCCATCAGCCCAGAGCCCGTCGCGGGGCTCGAACTCACGGACCGCGAGATCGTGACCTGGCTGAAGTCGGACGCTTAACCGACTGCGCCACCCAGGCGCCCCTAACAAATCATTTTAAAAATGGACCATGGGTCGTGTTGGTGGCTCAATTGGTTAAAGCTCCAACTCTTGGTTTCAGCTCAAGTCATGATCTCATGGTTCATGGGCTCAAGCCCCACATTGGACTCTGCAGCTGGCAGTACAGAACCTGCTTGTGATTCTCTCTCTCTTTCTGTCTCTTTCCCCTGCCTTTTTTTTTTTTTTTTAATATTTACTTATTTTTGACAGAGAGACAGACAGAGTATGAGCCAGGTCAGAAAGAGAGGGAGACACAGAATCCAAAGCAGGCTCCAGGCTCTGAACTGTCAGCACAGAGCTCAACACGGGCTCAAAATCACGAACCATAAGATCATGACCTGAGCTAAAGTCGGACACCCAACCGACTGAACCACCCAGGCACCCCAAGCTTGTGCTGTCTCTCTCAAAATAAATAAATAAACTTTTTAAAAAAATGGGCCAAAGATTTGAACTGATACTTCACAAAATAAGATATGAAGATGACTAATAAGAACATGGATGATATTCAATACTTTTCATTATTGAGAAACAAACTAAAACCACAATGAGATACCAGTGGTATGCACTTGAATGGCTAAAATTAAAGACAAATACTAAATACGTAAAGATGTGAAACAAATGAAACTAACAATATTTGCTGGTGGAGTGCATAATAGTATAAGCCTCTTTAGTAGTTAATGTAATGGTTTGCTATATAGGTAAAAATATTAATTTACAATCCAGGATCCAACTTTTAGAATTAACCCAGGAGGAACAAAAACATTCTAACAAAAATACTGTCTCTCATGTTCTTAACAGCTCTATATACAAGAGTTAAAAACCTGGACACATCCTTATTAGTTAGATAAATTGGGGCACAACCATACCATGAACTACTTCTTATCAATTAAAGATGAATGAGTTACCAATATATGCAAAAACATGAACAATCTTAAAAGAATTATGCTAAATGAAATAATCCAGACACAAACACCTGCATACTGTGAGTACTTTGAAAGGTAATAGAATATACCATCCCAACATAGGATTGTATGAATTCATGACATGCCACCCCAAAATATGTCGCTTTGGCATACTGATGATTTTAAGCTGTAGGTACTTGAAAAACAAATGCAGGGAGAGGCTTTCTCTTAATTCCCCTTAGATCCTCTAAAGATCCTCCAAAGGGAACTCAAATGTCATAAATCCTCTCCCTGGAAATATCATCAAACCATGAAGATAGTCTCTTATCTCAAGAAAGGAGAATAGATGTCAACAGCACACTCAAATGGATTTTGTCACAAACTCTAAGACCTTCCAACTATTCTTCTAAGGGCTCATTCATCTATCCAAAATACTGTTTACTTTCTGTTAAGAAGTCTACATTTCTCTTCCCCTTTCCCTGTTAAAATGGTATTTAAGCCTGAATTCTAAAGCTAACTCTTTGAGTTAACTCATCTTTTCTTGGGTATCTTCCATACTTATGCAAGTTATTCATGTTAATAAAGTTCTATTAATTTTTCTTTTGTCGATCTTTTTGTCATTATTACTACAAGAGTCTTAGCTAAGAACTCAGACGAGTTGAGGGAAAATTAGTTTCCTCCCCTATACCTTTCATATGCATATCTAGAAAATGAAAAGCTACAGTGTTAGTAAGCAGATCATGTGTGCCAGGGGGCAAGGAGTAGGAGGAAGTTAATGACAGCAATAGTGCAAGAGAAAACTTTCTGGAATGATGGAAACGTTTGAAATCTTGATTGTAATGGTAGTGGTTACATAATTGTATGTACATGTAAAATATTTAACCCCCAAAAGGAGGAAGGCATAAATTAAAGAAAAAAAAAAGGAAGGAAGGAAGAAAGGAAAAATTACGATAACCCCACTTATTTTTTCTACTGCCTGTTTGGTGAAACTTTGATTCTGTGAGATACTTTGCATCTTTCCAATAAAACCTATTTTTGTTTTAATCTCACTTAGGTTGACTTTTTTTTTTAATTGAGAAATCACCCTGTTTCAGTAAAGATGTACCAGAGAGATGGGTGTAGGAAATAGAAATTCAGAGAAATTCAGCAACTTTTGATGTTGGTTTAAAAGCTGAGGTAGCTAAAAGAAATCAAGATATGGAAAATTTGGGAGGCCTTGGTATTTAGTGTCAAAGATATAATAATAGATCTTCATGTTTCCTTACTTAGGACAAGTACCCAACAGGAGTGAAATTCTAGGTAACCAGGAGCTGCTATCATAAAATAATGTGATGTGGATGTGGAATGTTGGCATTGTGCCTTCAGAGAGTTTCTTGGAATGATATTAGCTAGCTCAAAGAAAGAGAAAAATAAGTTGGCTAAGCGTCTGACTTCAGCCCAGGTCATGATCTCGCGGTCCGGTGAGTTGCAGCCCTGCGTCAGGCTCTGTGCTGATAGCTCAGAGCCTGGAACCTGCTTCAGATTCTTTGCCTCTCTCTCTCTCTCTCTCTCTCTGCCCCTCCCCTACTTGTGCTTTGTCTCTGTCTCTCTCAAAATAATAAACATTTAAAAAAACTTTTTTAAAAAAAGGAATAAGAGAAATTAAGAGGAAATGGGCAAACAACACTCTGTGGTTTACAGGATGAGAACAAGAAGTATGGGACTGAAGAGAGAGGGAACAGGACTGTATACAGCAGCTCCTCTCCTTGATTTCCTACCTCTGAACTCTGCCTACCAACCTCATCTCTGAGTGCAAAACACCAACTTCCAAGCATTAAGGAGAGAGAGTACAATGGAGGTGAATTTTTGCTAAAGAAATCCAACTTCTAAATGTCTAGGAATATTAGGGTAACTGGTTGTGAGTGTGCTTAGCCAAGAACAAAGTCCTCTGTCTCAACATTCCTGGGTTTCTCAACTCATGGAAGCAAGAATGGCTGCTTGACATGCTGTCTTCAATCATAAAAATATATTAAAAGCCCTTCTTCTTTCTCATTCTTCACTGTGAACTTTCTAGAATCAAGTTTCTAAGTATTAGGGAAATCCCTAATTAGAAAAAGAAGGATCAAGCTAAAAAAAAAAAAAAACGGCAGAAATTAAAATGTTTTGGCACAAGAGATCCTGAGGGACTGAAAATTTTCTGTGCCAACTCCTACATATCCTTGTCCTTTGTGCATTCTTAGACTGACAGCTGTTTTCCCCTATCCTGTCTTGCAAATAATCCTATTCTTTTCAACTCATCTTGATAAAAACAAATTGGCCAGATTATGGACCCTAGTATGAGGGACATATTTTTTTTTCTTTTTTCAAGTATTTTTTAAAAAACGAACTGTTTCCAAAACTAGCTGAACTTCAGTTAACCACTCTTGTTAAAGCTTTATAAACACCCCACCCTTCTCTACAGACCTCTTCATCTGCACTTTCTCATGACACAGCTCTCAAAATAAAGGCTTGAGTTTAATGGTGCTACAACTGATTTTATTCAAAGTAGGAGATAGAGATAATCAAAGAGACAGGAAAAAAGGAAACTTTCATTTTTGAATAAAAACGTACCCGGGTTCAAGTGTAGGGTCAGTCACTCATTTGGGACTTTACAAAACACCAAATTTTCTGAAGAAATTTAAATCCTACTTAGGGAATTTGTCATTGAATTGTAGGCAAAGATGCCTGCCTAGGTTCCTAAAGGACTAAACCCTTCCTTAGCCCAGTTCCTTATTCTCATTTTTCTAGATTATGACACTGTTTGAATATCTGGACAAACTTCCTTTTACTGACCAGTGCTTCCAGAGGTAAATATTCAAGTTCAACTCTAAGTTTGGAGACCTTCTAGCTTATTTCATATTTTTATACTGTGGCTTGAGTGTAAAAAATGGGATTTCCCCTGTCCTCCAAACTCAAGAAAGTGGGAAAATCATTAAAATTGAAACCATCTTGGATCTTGATCTTTTACACCCACCAATCTATGCAACTACTTCTAATCTTCACTGTTCAAAGCCCTCATAACTCTTCCAATTTCAAAAGCAATATAATTCCAATTATTACAAGACTTCAATCCTTGTAGGCAAGATTGAAATCTTGTAACAACCTAGTTATGTGACTCATTGTTTGGTAAAATTACTTTTTTATTCATTATAATGGAAGGGTTATAACTGATAATTGGAAAAAATATTTTCATTGGATAAAATTCTTACAAGGGAAAAAATGGGAAGGGGGAATTTTGATGAGTTTCATTTATTACGTCAGGAATATAGTGAGATACTGTGTGGTACTTTACAGGCCGTAAATAGTCTCATAGTTATTGTGACCCTGTAAAATTTATATTACCAGTTACTTTAAAACTGAAGAAACCAAATCTTAGGAAAATTTATGAATTTCTAGAAGTTCCAAATGAGTAACTGATGTCATACTTGAACCCAGGTATGTTTATATTCAAAGACCAAACTCTATTTTATCAGTTTTACTATTTGAGTGTTCTTACCACTCCAGCCAGAATTCCCCATGCATGTTCCCTTCCCATATCCCCATCATTTCACACATAAAACAACAGACTTTTACAAGGCATCTCTTATTTAGTCTTTAAAAGAAAGAGTGTGGCATAGTTACAGAAGAGACTTAGAAAGAAGTTTATTCAAGGTCATCAGTTTGAATATGAGATTTGGAATCCAAACCCAGATCCTCTGTTTCTAAGTGTATGATTTTCCATTAAATGAAGACAAGGGGGAAAATAAAGAAAAATTATTGACCATAAAGAAATCTTGTATCTGTATTTTATTCTTGTTAATAATGAATGTTAGGGTTACATTCAATGAACTATATTCATCTACCAAACTTTATTTATCTATTATTTTTAATTATAACATTGATATTTATAAACTTTGTAAACTTCTGGATTCTTAATGATATAATGAGTTCTCTAGGAAGTCTTTAACAGTTGATTATTGCACAAAACAATATAACAATGAATAAAAGGCCATTTTTAATGCTTAGGTTAAAAAGTCAGAAGATGGCTGAACCACATAGAAGATACATAAACTCAACACAAATAAATAAACCAAGTTCATTTTAACTCCATTCTTAACTATATGCTTTCAAATAAGAAAAAAACAAACTGATTCCATAAGAGAACATACTTGTATAAGCTAATGATGCTTCTTTCAAATAATATTATAGAGGCCTTTAAAGAATAGAGGTGTTTTAATATGAGGCCACCTTTTTTTTTATTTTTACCTCTTCTGTATAGGTTTGTTATCCTGAGCTTTTGTGACCCTTTATATTCGTTTCCCTACCTTCCAAATGGCTTAGCCTGGCCTTTTACTCCATCTCAATTACATGATCAGGAGTTTTACAGTAGAAATGGTTAGCATCAGAAGAAAAATCTATTCACCAGAGATAATTGAAAAGCCCAGGTGCTTCTCCATCTTGTTACTCTTCAGCTTTTCTTCTCTATATCCATTAGTTTGGAAGGTAAGTTCTTATCCAAAGCAGACCTTCTCAAGTTTGAGTCTCCCTTTAACCAATGGTCCTCTACTATTATGAACTATAATAGAAGTCAAATCACAGATGAAAATCTTTTCACTTCACACATATAGTGGTCTCCATAAGGAGAAGTATTATTACAATTTGTAGGAATTGTGTGTGGGAGGGGGGAAACCCATCTATCCAACCTTATGCTTTATTGACATAGCCAAAGATGTGCAGTGTATATATACACACATGAATATATACTATGTATAAATGTTTATATAAACTTATAATTTACCTTGTTATATTTAGCAATCAGATAAATGTAATTCCTCATATACAAAGACAGATAAAAATTCACTTGTAGGAGAATTTTGAGGGTAGCATGGCTTCAAACTAAAATGTTCCAATGACACTTGCTACAAAAATGCATCTCCGTTTAGTCTTTTTAATATGGAGGGAATTAGAAAATAATATTTACTTCCTGGGGGTGACCTATCTAGAATTAACCAACTTACCTTTATAGAAGCAGAAGAGTTTTTAAGCAGCTTCCCAAATTCTTAGGGTATTTAGCAATAGGAAGAATCTTTTGGTAGATGATTAATGCATTGACAAATACACACTGCTTAAATGCATACAGTGCTATACTTATTCCAGGGTGGATACATAATAGGGAAAGACAGGTTTAATGTTTTTATACAGTTAAGATATAGATAAGGAGAGAATGGTAGATTACATGGAGTAACTACAAAACAGTCAAGTGCAAATTAAATTCAAAGAAGAAAACTGGTGAGAATTGAGGAAGTAGGTATGAATTTTTTGATAAAATTGATTGGAAGGAATAGAAGCAGCATGGAACAAGAGGAGAAATGACTGTGTACAATGCCCTCTTATTGGCACAATCACACTGCCTGAGCTGGTTCTAGAAGCAAGAAATAAAGGAAAAAGGGAATTCTGGGAAAAAGACATAGGAACTGTTAAAATATAGCAGTTGGCCTAAAGAGGGTAGATTCAAAGGAGAATACTTGCCTTTCAGAAATAAGACTATATTGAGAAAATGAATAAAATAGCACAATAACATGTGGGTAGACTAGGAGACAGAACAAGTTACATAATTTGCAAGGTCCAGTGAAAAATGAGATGCTAGACTTTCTTTAAGAATGTTAAGAATTTCAAGACAGTAACAGCAGAGTATAGGCAAAAGTGAGGCTTTTTCTAAGCATAGAGTTTTCAGCACTGAACAGGCCACCTGCCTATGAAGCCAGCCCTACTGGGGGACATTTTTATAAAGGTACTGAGAGTTAGATACAAACGCTTTATATCTGATAAGGAATAGGAAAAAACAGGCTGTTAAGCCAGTGAGAAGACCTCAGATTTAGAGACATGGAGTTGAGTCCAGAATTCAGAGATCAGAGTTTGGAGACTTTTGGAGTAACAGTAGCCTGAGGGAGAGGCTTGCACTAGTATGGTGGTAGAACAAATGAGGAGGAAAGGAAAACGTGACATATATGACGTGATGACAGATTTTTACAAAGAAAAAGTAATGAACGTGACAGTAAGTGTTGGTTCCATTTGGTTTTAATTAGAAGACTGAGAAAATGCTGGTAACACATACAACATGGCAGCACTGTGAAATGGTGCACGCCTTGGACGTGAAATTAATGACATCAAGTAGGGAGCTGCCATCTGAGGCAACAGCTGGATACCTAGATCAGAATACCTAGACATCAGCTCAATTTAAAGCTTATTTATTTATTTTGAGAGAGGAAGAGAGAGAGAGAATGAAAAAGAGGGAGAGCGCACATGGGAGGGACAGAGAGAGAAAGGGAGACACAGAATCCCAAGCAGGGTCCCATTGTCAGTGCAGAGCCCAATGCGGGGCTCAAACTCACAAACTGTTAGATCATGACCTGAGCCAAACGCAAGAGTCAGACGCCTAACTGATAGAGCCACCCAGGTGCCCCGATATCAGCTCAATTTATAAAAAAACTTCCTGAGCACTTAGACTATCAAGAATGGAACAGACTACTTTAGAAAATAGTAATTTCCCTGTTTATATAAGTATTCTAATTTAGGCCACAAGCATTACTTTCCTATGGCTGTTCTAACAAATTAGCCCAAATTTAGTGGCTCAAAACAACAGCCACTGTTAGCAAGACTGTATTCTTTCTGGAGACTCTAGGGAGATAATCTGTTTTCTTGTTCTTTACAGTTTCTAGAGGCTATCTGCTTTCCAAAACTACTTTATGACCTTTCTCCATCTTCAAGATCAGCAGAGTAGGGTAATATCTTCACACCTTTCTACCTCTCCCTCTCCCTCCCTCTCCCTCCCTCTGTCTCTCTCTCTGTCTCTCTCTCTGTCTCTCTCTTTCTCTCTCTGTCTCTCTTTCTCTCTCTCTCTCTCTCTCTCTCACACACACACACACACACACACACACACACACACACACACTTCTCTACTATCATTTTCTTTTCTGACTTTCCAACCTCCCCTTTATCAAGATTCTTGTGATTAGACTGGACCACAAGGGTAATCTAGGACAATCTCCCCATCTTCAGACCCTTAATTTAATACATTTGAAATATCCTTTTTGTCGTATAAAGTATTGTATTTGTTGGTTCTGCAGAATAAAATGTGGACATTTGGGGGAGGCAGAGAATGGGGAGCATTATTCTGTCTACCACCACCACTATTAGGATTTTTTATCAGTCAGGAGTTTAGGCTAATTTTCTTCTAGCTTGATTCAGCTCTATGATTTTTAATTCTAAGTGACTTGATGTGATGTAAAAAAATAGTAAGGACTGGAGCATAAGTCAGAGTAGGAAGTATAGAATGCATTTAACCAAATTTAAGCTATTATTTTGAATCAGTTCCCCAATTGTAGGGAAAGAGGAACACAATTTGGGGACTTAAATATAGCAAAAATGGTGAGAGAGAAAAAAAGTGATAGATATGGGAAAAACACAAGGAATAATGATATGGAATTAATGGGCTACAGTTTTGGACATCGGTAATATGTCTAACCCCAGAAAATATTCAATTCATAGTTTATGAGGAATTGGAGTGTTTGGTATTTCAACTTGCTCGATGATTCCCAAATTGGTGCTATTAACTGATTCAGCAAAGAAGCAGAACATGATTTAAAAATATTATTCATTAGGTGGAGAAATGGGTAAACATATCAAGACATATAAAATGAAACCATAGGCATCCATAAGGAGCAATTTGATTAGAATGGTTATATTGTGAGAACAGCAAAGAAAACAAGAGAAATTGACAAAAGTGATGAGATAAAACCATATAAAATATTTCTGGCTCTGAGATTTTATGCTAAACTACTTTCTTCCACTTCAAATGAAAAGGTGTTTTATAGAGGGTGAGGTAGGTAGACACTGAAATCTTTTGCAGTCTGATTAGGTATATTACAACTGCTAGGAAATACTGTACAGGGGACAAAAATAGGCAAAATAAGAAAAAAAAAGTTCTGGGTGTTCATTTAGTGGAGCATTTAGCATTATCTACTGATTTCACTGGGGATTATATGATTCTATAGAGCTATGCACATTTGATCATCTTCTATGAACTAGGTCAGTTTATAACTCTATGGGATATCTCTACAAATTAAGTTGTAGAAAACTGACAATAGTAGCTGTAGAAAACTGACAGTAATGTTCATGATTTTTGTCCATAGAAATGCAAATGAGTTTCGTCCAGTAGAGATACAATTAATGTCTACTTTGTAGAAATTGTGACCTGAATCTTTGCATTTAATAGAACTTTGAATATTAATCATTTTTACATCTGTTAGCAAAATCTTTTAAGGGTTTCTCATTTTATGTATATTTATATAATATATAAAATCTTCAAAATCTTTGATTTGCCTTTAACAATTTAGCAATCCATTGATTTATTAGACTTGACCTTAACCTACTTTTCAGTTTACTTGTGTTTATTTTATATTTGTATGAGAGTCATGGTTTTACTTTTTTGAACTTTTATACTTTATCAGAACCCTTGCTTGAGTAAATATTCTGACTTTAGGTATATATGAATCTATTACAATATAAATGGATAAAATACTATTTTAGGAAATTCAGTTTTTAAAATCTGAGTTTAGACAAAACTCAAAGGTAAAAAAAAGTTTGAATCTATAACTTTTTGAAAAATCATGTTTTCAACCACTGAAATGCATAGGCATCCCAAATTATAACTGATTTACAAGGCAAGATTATTTCTGATGAATCTCTGGTAAGATTAGTGTATATTGTCTAATTTTAGAAAGTCAATATTTCTAATGGAAAGATACTTGAGATTTTTGGAATATATCCTAGAAAAGGGGCATCACATTTGAAAATCATGGGTTTTTTCCTTTTTTTTTCTTTTTTTTTTTGTGGGGATGAAGGTATTAAGATATGAGTGTCAGTCATAACTTCATTCCCATATTGACTTTAATAAAAACATTTTGTTTTGGACAAAGTACATTTCTAATTTCAAACTTTTTCTCAGATATGTACAATCAAAATAAATTCATGTAATGCAAAATACTTAGATGTTTAAAGCTTTTTATCTTCTTTTATGATTTGACTCTATACTCAAAGAGAATGTTGTTCTTATATTTCCATGACATCTTTGTGTTACACAATGTGCGTATAAACTTCCTTTAGAAAAACTATAAATTCTTGCATCTCTCCTCTCAATCATATGATTTATATAATTTTGAGAACACAGCAGCCCTGCAGCAAAACATCCAATGAATTATTAAAAAGTGCTGAGAATTGCTTTATGGATATAAAGAGCTAAATAAGGATCATCTAATTCAACCAGTTATTAACATATAAATTCAAAAAAAGGAAAAAGTCCACATATAGGTATTTTGTCCAAAATTAATGTTTTCTACTTTTAAGAAGGTCATGGAAGCAAAAATGATATAAACTTTGGATCCACTTCACTTCACACATTTATTTATTCATCAATATTTCCATAAGTAAATTTGTTAACCTAAGTGTAAATGTTTCAAACAGGAAAAAAATTCAGAATAAATCAAGGGAAAATACAGGAAATTAAAAAGAATAACAAATATGTGAATACCCATAATTACATTCACTGGAAAGAAAGCTCAGCTAAAACTGCACACACCTTAGGGCATCATTCATTATCGTGCACACGTACATAAATGTATACAGTACTGAAACATCTGGGAAAGAACAGGGACAAATTGAAGAGTTCAGAAAAAAGACTTGACAAAGGTTTTGAAAAAAGACCTATGAGGAAAGGTTGAAAGAACAAGGTGTGTTCAGTCACATGAACATAAAGAAAAATATGATATTTTTTTTTTAATTTTTTTTTCAACGTTTATTTATTTTTGGGACAGAGAGAGACAGAGCATGAACGGGGGAGGGGCAGAGAGAGAGGGAGACACAGAATCAGAAACAGGCTCCAGGCTCTGAGCCATCAGCCCAGAGTCTGACGCGGGGCTCAAACTCACGGACTGTGAGATCGTGACCTGGCTGAAGTCGGAAGCTTAACCGACTGCGCCACCCAGGCGCCCCGAAAAATATGATATTTATCTATAAACACATAAAGAAATGATAGAAGACAGAGACATAAGAGAAACTATGAAAAGAAAAGACATGCAAAAATTAGACAAATCTCTTAACAATGAAGGATGTAAACCAAGAGAATATGCAACTCGTATTGCAATAGTATCTGTCATTATAGAAAAGCCGAGATTGATGTTAGACGCTTATTAACAGAGACTCAGAAATAATGAAGTTAAACCTGCCTTACCACAAAGAAGAACAGATATAAACCAAGATCTTTCTTCCAAAGTTGAAATCCAATTTTACTTACTCTTTCTCTAGTTGCGATGTGGCTACTTTTAGCTTTACCCATATTTGAAAAATATTTTATTTTTGCTTCATTTAAAAATATAATAAGGTAAAAAAGAAAGTGAAAAAAGTAAATTCTACATTCAAAACGGGAGTAAGTTGTATAAGTAAGATGGGAGATGAATTGAGTTTGTTACTGGTCCAGAAGCTAAAAAAATTTGGTCAATATAAGAATTGATTAAATGTTCCAGGCACTGTACTCGGCACTAATAAAAACCCATTGCCCATGGGGGAAGGGAAAGGGTAAAAATAGTTACAAAGAGAGAGGGAGGAAGGCAAACCATAAGAGACTCTTAAATACAGAGAACAAACTGAGGGCTGATGGGGGGGTGGAGAGATGAGAGTGGTAAATGGGTGATGAGCCTTGAGGAGATCACTTGTTGGGATGAGCACTGGGTGTTGTATGTAAGCGATGACTCATGGGAATCTACCCCCAAAACCAAGAGCACTCTGTATACACTGTATGTTAGCCAACTTGACAATAAATTAGATTTTAAAAAATCCATTGCAAAGGCAGAATCCAAATATGGTTTTCTTTTCTTCAAGATCATGGGAGTCTCATATATATCTCTCATATAACTACTAACCATATCTCAAATAACTTGTTATTGGTTTCAAGGAAACCCCATGAACCATTCTCTCTCTATAAAGGGAAAAGAACATAAAATCAGAAGATATCCTCCTTCCAATCAGTAGAATCACCTTTACAGATGGCTCAAGATACATCAAACTTTAGCAAAACTGATATTATAATTAGGATGTAAATACTGGATAAAAACTTTAATAATTGAGTTTCACTAATTCAAAATTCATTATTTGACCAGAGGCTGACAAGACTGTTATTTTTGCATCGATTAACTTCTTTCTTTTTATAGAGAGTAAATTAATAATGTAAATAAGATTGCAAGAGGATCCTTGAAAATACTTAGTAGAACAAACTTTCTAAGCACCCTCAAGCACTTTAGAAGGATCCATTTCCACACAATTGATATGCTAATTACAAACCATTAAATCAAGTCAAGGATGCGTATTGGATAACACTTGGTTAGTTTAATGTGAGTTAATGTAGGTACTTGAAATAATAGAACCCTATTCCTTTTTTGAAATAATATATTTTCAGGTTTTCTTCCTTAATTGAGACTAAGCTTCTTCCAATTAGTACAGATTAATGACATTTTACGGAAGTCAATATTTAGGAACCAAGAGGTATTGCTGACTTTTCTATAACCTAGCTATGGTCAGAGACGAGGTTTAAATTGGGAAACATAATCTGGAGTTGAGAGTTAATACTGTCACAACAGAAATAATGCTTCCACCCACAATAAAATAACAGATATGACTTGGATCTGATCCATATATATATATGCCTAGCAAATAAAGAGGAGAGAACATCTTTACTAGCCAATATTGAAAGAAAACAACTTTTAATCTATAAAGAGTTCATCTAAAGAAAAGTGAATCTCATACATCTCTATATATCTGTGAGTACAGTTTCCTCCTCTCTTACCTACATGCACTGATAAAGCAGCATTAAAATAAGGACAAGGTAGGAACCTAGCCGATTTACAGGTTATTAGAGCCCATTTTTTACGGAAGGGGTTGGGAGAGGCTTTTTAACAGCATTACTAGTTTATTAGACATCATAAAATATCCAGGATCCTAAAGGTTCTAGAGAGATGTTTGTGAAAGAGGAATGAACAATATTTCCTTTTAAAATAACCCAAGGATACAACAAATTATATTAAATTAAATTTAATTTAAAAAACAATAGAATAACCCAAAGAATATACTGAATGCACTTTACTACATTTGGCAGATGACTTAAAACAGCCTTTAAAAATATATTTTATTATGTGAAAGTTTTGAACAGCACAAAAGTAGAAAGAAGTGTAAATGAATATTTCTTTACCCATCACAGATTCAGCTGTTACCAAGGTTTTGGCAAATTATTGTCTAACCCTTCTACAGCTCTGACCCTCAGGTTCTTACTTTTCTCTCTTGTGAGTTATGTAAAAGAAATCCTAGAGGTATCTTTCACTTTGACATCTTTTGGTATGCATCTCTAAAATTTATATGGACAGTTTATCACAAATGGTAGCATAATATATATATTTTTTCTATTTACTGTTCTAATTTGCTCCCCATGTATCTTTGCTTTGTCACACAAGTGGATTGTAAATTGTTCCAGGACAATAAACTCTTTTCATTTAGAACATGGTCAATGATAAATATCGGCAAATTTCCTTTTCTTTTAAAAGAATTGTTCTGAGGGTCGCCTGGGTGGCTCGGTCAGTTAAGCGTCTGACTTCAGCTTAGGTCATGATCTCACAGTTCGTGGGTTCAAGACCCACATCTGGCTCTGTGCTGACAGCTCAGAGCCTGGCGCCTGTTTCAGATTCTGTGTCTCCCTCTCTCTCTGCCCCTCCCCTGTCCATGCTCTGTCTCTGTCTCAAAAATAAATAAACATTAAAAAAATTATTTTAAAAATTAAAAAAAAAATAAAAGAATGGTTCTGAGTTGAATGTTGTGGTCAAATCTACTTCAGTTTTCATACTACCTAAATTAAAAAAAAAGTTAGCTTCTATAAAAGGGGAGAAAGTATTTAAATGAGAGAAACACAGTTTATCACAATCTTGGTACCATTTTTGCCTCAGAGGAGAGGGATTATAATAAAAATTTGGCCGTATGCACAATTGCTTTACCTCAGTCAAGATATGAGAGGTTTATCATGTATATCGTGTTCATTTTTAAGTCAACTTTTCCTTCTATTCTGTCATTTAAAATGTTCCAAGAGAAGTTTGAAAATCGTATTTTTCAGCTTATCACCATATTTAATTTTGTAAGTCTTTTTTATTGGCTCTTCAGATAAATAAAACCCCAAATAGCAACTGTACCTTTAAATGATTCCCCTTGCATATTGTTCTCTCTAAATATTTTATTTATTTAAAAACAATATAACCGCATTAATATTTATTTAGACATTTGTAGTAATCATTTTCTTTTTCATATAATGAGAAATTACCATAGGCTAATTCAGTGAATGAAGCATTTCACATACAAATTTTTGCATTATCTGATAGGTTTTCATATGTAAATCACATGCATCTGTTTATCTCCGGTGAATAGTGTCAAATATCCTCAATGCAAAATGAACCTTAAGTAACATTATCTTCCTAATGACTTTTCTTTTCCCAAAGAAAAATTGGTTATTTGTGCCAGGTATTTAGAAATTGTCATTTATAAAGAGCTTTTTGTTTGTTTGTTGTTTTTACTGGACTGCATCAGGGTAGAAAGGAATCAACTCTCTGAGGTGAATTGCCATTATGGTGCCCTTATCCAAACCTTTTGGGGTTTTCTGTTTCAGATTATGAGATCTCAGCTATGAACACTTTTGAAACACAGAAGGTGGAATGTTTCAAGGAAAACAAAAAATTCCACTGCACTTAAAGGATTTTTATTAGACGTGAGGCACTTAAATCACGTTTACAAACATGGCAAGACAAATGCTCAAACAACATCTGAAATAGGCTCTCTCCACTCTCAAGTAGACCTGTCTTTGAATTCACCATGTGGGTGAAATCAAAGCACAGAACAAACACTGTTTTGATATGGCTTTGAAGATGATAACAGCTTCTAACAGAGAAAAAGGCAGCTTTGGGTTTGCAAGAAAACGATGATTGACGTGACTTCCAGACCAAGGAAGCTTACCTTTTAATGAGTGATTGGTGAGGAGCTCTCATCCAGTTTTATTTTTGAGGGAAGCTGCCTAAGTAGAATAGATCTCAGACAGACGTCTAGGGCTGCTATTCAGGCTGTAACACGTATTCTTATAAGCAGCAACATCTTTTGATCCAAATGAGCCTACACAGGACCCAGATGTGTACAGGATAGTTAGAGGTGGCCTATGGATTAGAACATTTCCTCTGTGGTATGTAAGCTTCATGTGATGTGGTGCTCACGTGAAATGGCTTAATTAATACTCTTAAATACTAAAATAATGGTCACAGCAAGGAAGATGTTTAACTTGTAGTTACTTTTTGTTGTTCTTCCTCTTCTTCTTTTTTTTTCCCCCCTCTGTTTCTTTTTTGCTACCTTGGAGTTTTTGGTCTTGGTAAGGGAAGTGTTGTTAGCACCCTCACTTTCCACCTTCCCCCAAAATAACTTAGTCATCCCAATACTCCTATATTTTTGTGAAGCTAGTTTCAGATCATCAGATTTCCCATCCTTTGTTTTATTTTGGTTTGGTTATATGAATTCAAATTATTTCGTGTAGACTCAAGTCAAACTCGTTTTACTTTCGTGTTCATATTGGGGGAAGAAATTAGTTTTAACCTATTGAACTAACAAGCAACGTATAAACACGCCAGAAAATATTTAAAGTCCCAAAAAATATTAGCACTACAAATTATCCTGTAAAAAAAAAAAAAAAAAGAAAGACATTGTGGTAGAGATAAACGGTTTGGGCAATGTTTAGTATTTTTGTTAGAAGTTTGCTGGGTGCTCTCTAATTCTGTTTTCTACCCTTGGGCACACCAAATACTTTTCTCAAACTCTTCTGCAATCAGATTGGGGCAAGGTGGGTCATTTCTGGCCAGTACATTATAAATGAAAGTAATGTATGCTTCTTCCAAGCATGGATGAAAAATTCCCTAGAAATATTCTAAGCCCTACAGTCTCCTGACTGGACACTTGTTTTGCAATTAAAGTTTTGCTAGAACACAGCTATGCCTAGTTGTTTGCAAATGCCTATGACTGCTTTTATGCTACAGTGACAGGTTGAGTATTGCAACAGATATCGTATAATAGGGAAGAATAAATTATTTTCTATCTCACTCTTTACATTAAAAAAAATGTTTGCTGACTTAAAAATTAGAAAGAGGGTCAAAGATTGACGACTGTGATTAGAAGAAAGAAGAGAGTTAGTGGTGTTAAGGGAGACATTTCAGAGATTTATAACTTGGAATGGGAATGATCTATGGTGTAGCTATACATCTGAGTTGCTAAAGTGGTACAAAGTAAATTGAAGTAATGGAAATATATGAATAGATGTCTTCATATACGTAAATAGTGGGACTTACCATGCCAATTCGGGTTACACATGGAGTCACACGTTTTTGTTGTTTTTTTCAAATCATTTCTATAGCCTTCAATGCCCTATAAGCAGTAAATGCATCATCTGTCTTTCTCCAGACTTCTTCACCACCTCAAACTGGGCAAACATGTTATCAGCTTATTCATAGTGTGCCAATGATTATTTGATTGCCAAACTAAAAGAGAAGTAGGATTTTAATTGGTTTACCACTGTTGTTACTTTTTACAGTCACATAAGGGAGCTTTGGGAAACTCATCCTGCACAGATCAATGGGTGCTATTTGTTAACACTGCTGGCATAATATGTTCTTGCAACCCTGAGTTGTGACTCTAGGCTGAATAACAAAGAGGCAGTTTACTTTGACATACATGTAAGTTCAGCAGTGTTCTTCTTGGGCAAGTAGTCTGGAAGAGCTTCTAACGTTAGCTGTAAACTGAGCGAAAATCAGTTCCCATCAACAAACTCGTAAGTTGCTTTTTGTATTGATGGGAAATCACCTGTCTAGATTCTTCTGCTTATCAACCAAATTTTCATTTTCAAGACTCATTGTCATTTCATGCTTTGTACCTTGACCAGAATGTCCCTAGAGTCATTATGCAAATAGGCTCATTCTCTAACCCTGAGCTCTGCATAGAGGTGGATTTTGCTAAA
This sequence comes from Lynx rufus, assembly GCF_022079265.1. Taxonomy (NCBI): domain Eukaryota; kingdom Metazoa; phylum Chordata; class Mammalia; order Carnivora; family Felidae; genus Lynx; species Lynx rufus. The sequence continues at coordinate 76,472,408 of NW_025814834.1, forward strand.
TCACACGGAAAAAAAAAAAATCTTGTTTCAACCTAATCCCAGGACTATGAGTTTCTACTTGCCTCATATTTGCATAACTGAAAGGGTCACACAAATGACCCAGGGCAGGACAAAGAAGATCTGCACCAAGATGACCTTCCATTTCTGCAAATTCAAAGAGCAGCTGTCAGCCTCTCTGGGTAATATAGAAACAAAACCACCATAACAATTACAACAGTGAAAATATATCTTTTGGCATATATGTATGTATGTGTGTGTATATGTATGTATGTGCATATGCATGTATATCTATATGAACATATACATGCATGTACATACGGATTTCATCAATAAAAATAATTTGAAATGTATACAGTAAGGATTTTACAAGAAACACAAATAGTACTTAAAAGTTTATTTTGAAAAAAAAAAAAGCAGTACCTTGCCCTGCATCTTTCTAATTCCCAGCTCTGCTCTCTTAGCTCTTAATTCTAAACTTTGCTACTATACTATTAAATAATAAACTTATCCAGTTCTTAATGTATCAATTAAAAAAAAACCTATTAATTTTAACTTTTGGTAATTTTACCATGTTATTTTATGTTCTTTTTGTAATTCTCTTAAGAGATTACTATAATATGGGATTCATTGAAGTCAGTGTTAACATGTTTAGGGTGATATTAATGTCATCCATTCTCCCAATAAAGAGAATTATACTCTTCCACAATCGCTCTTGATTTTTACTGGATTAATTATGGCAATGTTTTTCCATTTTTTTTTTAGTTTTCTATCTAGTTAATTATTTAAAAAAAAAATGATCCACCAGCTATTTCAAATGACCAATACTAACTTTTGAAACCCCAAACATATTGGATAATCAATTAATTACATTTATATACATCATATATATATATATATATATATATATATATGTTATATTTCTAACAGTCTCTAAGCCGCTGCTTCCTCTAATCTGGTCAGGTTGATTTCTAAATTTAAACCATAACTGTCATCTTGACACTTGTCTTTGCTCGGCTCTGTGTTGACTTCTGTTTCTTGAATCTGTTGTCTTTCCCTTTGTTTACTGCTTATTTTCTTAAAGCAGTTTCTCCAGTATTTACCAAGAAGAGGAGCCCACCTTAAATTTTTTAAAAGTCTTAATTCTACCCTTTTACTTGACTGATCATTTATCTAAATATAAAAATGTGAGTTAAAATATTTTTCTTTAATAGTTCAAATATATTTCTTTATAGTAAACTAGCAAATGGGATACTTTTGAGAAGTCTGATGCCATTTTTATTCCATGTTTAATTTCCATTCTACACACGTGACCTCTCTCTCTCTCTCTCTCTCTATCTCTCTGTCTCCCATTTAGCTTGTCTCTCTTTTTATCCCCCCTTTTTTTTCCTTCTATACCTTCCACCTTTGGATATTTTAAGTATATTCTCTCATTTTTATTACTGAATCTTTCAAAACACAGAAAAAAATCTATAATGAACCCTTACGTACCCATCTCCTAGCTTCCAAAATTATCAATCCAAGGTCGATCTTACTTCATCTCTCAATGCTGCATACCCACTGACCACACTGATATATTTTTGAGCTTATTCTTGCCTTTATATCATTTCACTCATTAGTGTGTTACCTTTAAAGTACAGGGAATCTTTCTTCCTTGTTTTGTTTTTGTTTTTGTTTTTTGGGGAACCTAGAAGTCTAATCTGGAATACTAGTCATTTAGTATTTAAACATGTAGTTAATCCCATTAAACAAATCTGAAAGTAGACAGGCCAAAGTATACTTGGTCCTTTTACAAATCAGCAGGGACTCCGAACTTAGTGTCCTGTCCTATCCCTCCAGGCCAGTCTGGAGGTTCAGACAACACTTACAAAAACTGATTGCTTTGTGTGTTTCCTTGCCTAAGCACATTTTCAGTGCATTGTCTTTAAGGCATAGAACATATCCCCATGGTCCAGAATGACTGGTATAGGTCCTAAATTCATCCTGTATTCCAAACAGGATGATGGAGAAAAGGGGAAGAAGAATCGAGCTCCTTTCTTCTGAGGAAACTTCTCAGAAGTACAACAAACAGTTCTGTTACATTTCATTAACTAAACAGTGAATTGCCCAGAACTAACTGCAAAAGAAGTTGGGAATTAGATAAATGATAGATAGATAGATAGATAGATAGATTGATTGAAAGATTGATAGATAGACACATAGATAGGTACATATGATAATTAAAGTACTTAGATACATATAGCTACATAGATATGCCCATGTATGAGTAATATACATATATGTAATATTTATGCATTTAATATGTATAGGCTTCAATAGTTAAGCTGCCATTAACTGGAAGTTCACTAAGCGAAGTTTTATATATTTTTAAAAATTGCATCTTCAAAGTTTTTACTAAATCTTTATATGTTAAGACTGTAAACTTAACCTAAGATAAGTAATTTCCTGTGTGTTCTTTTCTTTCAAAAAGATAACATGTCAAATGCATAGCAGTAAAATGCCTCAAGTTTGGGGGTTGTCAACCAAATTCACATCCACCTTTGCCTACATTTTCACTCACTATTAATGCTAACTGGTGCCAACTGTTTATTGAGATAACAAAACTAGTTAAGTGTTTACTTTAATATTTTGAATGTACAACATTATATACTTATTTTTTCATGGGAAATTTGGAACTGTCTTAAAAATTATTTAAATGTCAATCAGCATTGAAAAAATTTCAGTGTCTTTGCTCAAGCTTTTATGGATCTTGACTCAAACATTTGAGAATTCTCAATTTTGAGGTACTTTATTGAAGACACAAGGGAAGATGCTTGGCCCACATTTCTCTTTCTAATTTGACATTTTAGTCCCAGAGCCTCAATACGCTGAAACATAACTTAAAATTATTCATGATCACTCAGGAAGGCTTAGTAACAAAGGGAGTGTACAGTAATTGGAAATAGGGCAAGTTCTTTAAAGCTAAGTTAACATCTGCCTTTTGAAATAAAATGGAGAGAGAACTGCAGTGTAATTTCAGAAGAAAACACACAAAAATCAATGCCTAATTGCTGGAGCTTGCATAAAGATAAGAATTTTCACCAAAAAAAAAATGAAACTTTTTGAATTTAAGACATTTGAAACATTAATATTGTTCTTACTTTTTACTGGATAAACATAAATAAGTCACTGCCCAAATGGAAATACATTTTTATATGTCTTTTTTTTTTCATTTCATCAGTGACTTTTTTTCACAGATTGACTACAGTTCTCATACTTAACGATGGATTGTGATACTAGAAAAAATATATAAGCCAAAGTGATAGAAATCATGTTAATTATGTTACAAATAAATAACATTAGGTCCAAATGTTAAGACTTAACAAAACCTCATCTTTATCAGCCAACGATTACATAACAATTTGACATAAATAGCTTTCTGAATTTATTTAATATGTCAAAGTACTTAAAATTAAATAAAGCAATATGCTTTAAATGCTACATATTTACTCATTTTACTTTTTTAATCTTGAAAATCCCCGATGTATCCCTTGCTCTCATACATGCATAGCCTCCTTCATTATGAACATCTCCCACCAGAGCAGTACATCTGTTATCATTGATAAACTTACATTGGCATACGTAATTATTCAAAATCCATAATTTATATTGGGGTTCACTCTTGGTTGTTATACATTCTGTGGGTTTGAACAAATGTATATTGGCATGTATCCATCATTATAGGCTCATACAGAGTATTTTCACTACCCTAAAAGTCTTCTATGCTCCTCCTATTTATCCCTTCTCCCCTCCTCTCACCCAAATCCTGGCAACCACTGACCTATTTATTATCTTCATAGTTTTGACTTTTCCAGAAAGTCACATAGCTGGAATCACAGTGTATGTAGCCGTGGCATGGCGGCTTCTTTCACTCGGTAATATGCATCTAAGTTTCCTCCTTTTTTTTTCATGGCTTGATAGTTCATTCCTTTCTTTTTAGCACTGAATAGTATTCCATTGTCTGGATATACCACAGTCTATTTATTCCTTCATCCTCTGAAGAACATCTTGGTTGCTTCCACGTTTTGGCAATTATGAAGAAGCTGCTAGAAGCACCCATGTGCAGGTTTTTTGTGTGGACATATGTTTTCAGCTACTTTGGGTAAATACCAAGGAGTGTAATTGCTGGATCACTGGATAAAAATACATTTAGCTTTGTAGGAAACCACCAAATTGACTTCCAAACTGTCTATATCATTTTTGCACTGCCACCAGCAATGAATGAGAGTTCCTCCTGTTCCACATTCTTCTCCACAGCATTGGGTGTTGTCAGTATCCCACATTTTGGTGATTCTAATAGGGATGTAGTAACATCCATTGTTTTTAAATTTACATTTCCCTGATGACGTATGACTGGAACATCTTTCAAATGCTTATTTTCCACCTGTAAATCTTTGGTGAGGTATGAAATAAGGTCTTTGGTCCATTTTTAAATTTTGAGTTGTATGGTTTCTTATTTTTGTGTTTTACGGGTTCTTATATCTTGGATAATAGTCCCTTATCAGATGTGAACTTTGCAGATATTTTCTGCTACTCTTTGGTTTGTTTTCTCATTCTTTTAACATTATCTTTTACAGATAGAAATTTTTAATTTTAATGAAGTTCAACTTATCAATTATTTCTTTCATGGATCATGCCTTTGGTATTGCATCTAAAAAGTCATTGCCATAACCAAGGTATGTTTTCTCTTACGTTATGTTATAGGAGTGTTACAGTTTTGTGTTTTACATTAAGTCTATGACCCATTTTGAGTTATTTTTTTTTTTGTAAAGAATGTAAGTTCTGGTATCTAGATTCATTTTTGGAGATGTGGCTGTCCAGTTGTTCCAGTACCTTTTTTTTTGAAAATACTAACTTTGTTTCATTGCATTGCCTTTGTTCCTTTGTCAAAGCCAGTTGACTATAGGTATGTGAGTCTATTTCTGGGCTCTCTATTCAGTTCCATTGGCCTATTTGTCTATTCTTTCTCCAATATCACACTATGCTGTTTACTGAAGCTTTTTAGTAAGTCTTGAAGCTGGGTAGTATCAGTACTCCAACTTTGTTCTTCACTAATGTTGTGCTTGTTATTTTGTTTTTGTTTGTTGTTGTTGTTGTTGTTTTACATCTCTATATAAACTTTAGAATTAATTTATTGATCCATACACAATAACTTTCAGGGTTTTGATTGAGATTGCAGTAAATCTGTAGATCAGGAAGAAACTGACATCTTGAGAATATTATGTCTTTCTATCCATGAACATGGAATATTTCTCCATTTATTTGGTTCTCCTCTGATTTCATTCATCAGACTTTTACAAATGTCCTCATATAGATCATGCACAAATTTTGCTAGATGATACTGAATGATACATTTTGGGAGTACTAATGTAAATAGTATTGCATTTTTATTCAAATTTCACTTGTCCATTATCAGTATACAGAAAAGTGATTGACTTTTGTATATTAACCTATATTTTCTCAATCTTCCTATAATCTCTAATTAGTTTCAGAAGTTACTGTTGTTGCTGTTGTTGATTGTTTACATTTTTTTACATAGACAATCGTGTCATCTGTGAACAGAGGCAGTTTTAATTTTTTCTTTCAATTTGTATGTCTTCAATTATTTTTCTCTTAGCTTATTGCATTAACAACATCCAGTGTGCCATTGAAAATGAGTGGTGAGAGAGGACATTCTTGCCTTGTTCCTGATCTTAGTACAAAAGCTCTGACTTTCCCACCATTAGGTGTGATATTTGCTTTTTTATATCACAGGACACCATAGTTCATTGTTCATACTTATTATGTTCTTATTAATTCCCACCTCATCTTCATAATATTAAATGACTTGAAAAGGGATTGCTGGAGATTTTACCATACTTAGAATAGAATTAGAACATGATATGGATCTATTTAATACTCTTTTGAAAAGTAGTCCTAGTTTGTTTATGTTGCAGTACTTTTTGTTCACTGCCAGGTTCATTTTAACAACGTCATAGACATTAATGCCTGTATTTTGCTTATTCTGCCACCTCCTGAAGAAAAGATATTTCCTTTTCTCATTAGCTGAACGAAATACAACCATATCTTTAATTGATGGCATTCATAGAACACAAATGAAATACATCACCGTCCCACATTGACACTCAATAAATGATAATTGGTCTCTTGTAACGTTCACACTTTCTTCACTACTATACAATGGTTCTTACGTGTGCCAAGGCATTTCTGATTCCAAAAGGCAGGTCCTAAAATATTTTTGTGTGTCTGATGGAATGATAAGATACTTTGTAGGTCACTGGAATAAAAAAGTGGTAAATTAGTAGATCAATGATAAATTACTTAGTAGGCGCGCAAAATAATTTTTAAGTGCTCCAGGGATATAGGTTTCATAATCAAACAAGCTTAGAAAAACACTATATTCTAAATCTCAGAACCATCCTATTTTTTTTCACAAAGTACATTAGCATAATCAAAATCTCTGAGAAATATAGCATTATTATTATTTTAAAGCATTTTTAATGTTTATTTATTTTTGAGAGATGGACAGAAAAAGCACGAGTGGGAGAGGGGCTAAAAGAAAGGGAGACAGAGGAACCAAAGTGGGCTTTGTGCTGACAGCAGAAAGCCTGATGCAGGTTCGAACCCACAAACCATGAGATCATGACCGAAACCAAAGTCAGACACTAACCGACTGAGGCACCCAGGAGCCCCAATACAGCATTATTATTAAAACCTGTTTTCTTTACACCTTTATAAGTATCTCTATGATCCCCATATTGGAAAGGTTTAGATGCAAAAATGTATTACACCTACTCTGGAATATTTCTGATGTTTCCCAAAGGCCTGACATGATTCAATATTCTATAATACTGTTTCCATTTTTCATGCTGCTTAACTAATAACTAATATTTTGATGCCTGGCCTCCATGATAATATAGTATAACAATTTCACTAAGTAATGCAATGTTAAATTCTTTGTTTTTAATCTTTAAAAAAATGTTAATGCTTATTTATTTCTGAGAGAGAGAGAGAGAGTGAGAGAGAGACAGAGACAGAGACAGAACACAAACAGGGGAGGAGCAGAAAGAGATGGAGTCACAGAATCTGAAACAGGCTCCAGGATCCAAGCTGTCAGCACAGAGCCTGACATGGGGCTCGAACTCATGAACCCCAAGATCATGACCTGAGCCGAAGTCAGAAGTTTAACCAACTGAGCCAACCAGGCACTCCTGCAATATTAAATTCTAATTTAAGCACAACTTCATATATTTGATGATCACGACTTATTAACTTTATATGCAATAGACAACCCAAAGCTACTAATACAGGTCTTTCTTTCCTGCTTTCAACAATAACAAAAGATATTTGAGCACTTTTAAGATAACTACAATTGTAAAATGGAAATAAAAAGTGTAATAATCTACTTGAAAAGAAATAGAAGAGTTATCAGAATTAAAAATTTTAAAAAGGGGATAATGGTCACTGTGGTAGGGCACATGTATCTTTCTACATTGAAAAATTCAAGACATATGAGTGACTCATTTTTACATTACAAAGAGAAAGAGAGCAAGCAGAGACAGAGACTGAGAGAGACAGAGACAGAGAGACAGAGAATAGAGAAATAAAGAGACTGACTTTACCATTCCGCACCTGTTTAAAAAACAAAGGACTTCATTTGTTCTGGTCTGTTGTCTGTTTCTGTTAGCAGTTTAGCATAATAAAGCATTCTCTGTATTTATTCTTCTTACTAACATGAAAACCTAAAAATCATTTATTTTCTTAAAATTCAATTAGAAATTCAAAGGTTACCTCTTACTTGTGTGGTAAGATGGATAATAATTTACCCACCTATTTCTTTGAATTATACTCAAACATTAGGAAAACAGATCTTTGAAATATCATTAGCTGTTCTCAGGGAAAAAATTATTTTAATTAAGATAGATAAAATGATTCTACCAATTTTTCTTTCTTATACATTCAATTCTTTAAATTAAGAAGCTCAATGTTTTAAGAACATGTAAATAGTATTCCCTTACTTGGTTCTATCTATACCTTAACTATGCACATATAGCCACTTGCAAATTTGTTCCTTTTAATGTCCTCTTCATCATAATTTTGGACTAATTCAAGAAATGCATGTATGAATATTTTTAATGTGAATTATAGCCAATATTTTTAGCAGTGTAGTTGTATCGCCTTTAAATATGTTTTCAAGTTAAAGTTGTTTACTGAGTACCCACAAGTAGATCTCATAAAGAATTGTTTTAAAAAGTTACTAATTAAAGATATAGATTTAGATATAGATTTGCCTGCTAAATAGGCAACCTATATTGTGCTATATAATTATTAATGTTTGTATAAGTGTGTATAAATGTTATTGTCTAAAGAAAACTAATAACTAATTTAGATTTCTGATTATTTAACCTCAAATGGCTTCCATAATCTCAGAGTTATCAGCAGATATCTTATATTAACTAGGCAAAAACGCACACACACACACACACACACACACACACACAACAGTTTAAGTCAGAATTACTGCCAATTTGCTGGTGACAGCTACAACAGTTGATGTTTCTTTAGTTTTAAAAGTAGACTTATAATGAGAATTGTATGGAAAAAAATTAGTATCTTTAACATGATAGAAAATTTAAGGATGGGTTAAGAAATCTTAGAAATTCTTAGAAATAATGCTAAGATGAAATGGTATCAATAAAAGGTAAAAATAAACAAACAAGAGGTACAGAATTGTCCTTCAAAGATTTGCCTTTCTCTCAAGTAACTTTTCAGGACAAGCTGTGCAGTAAAGAACTTAACCTTGCCCAAAATGACATCTGGACTTTGTCCTCAGCTCCTGCTTGAGAATCTTTGCCTGCGGGTCTTGGCTTGCCAGTTAGTAACAATGTGATTTGTGGTGAAGTCTTCGGACTACCTGGTGTCAGTTGCCCTGGGAGTGACATCAACCATCTGAGCAATCAATCAATCATGTCTATGTAATGAAGCCTCAGTAAAAACTCTATACACCAGGGTTTGGGTGAGCTTCTATGCTTGACAACACTCCATATGTATTGTGACATACTGATGCTGGGGAATTAATGCATTCTGACTCACTCCATAGGGGGAAGTGAGGGCTCCATACACACTTAGTGTTTTCCCATACTCTGCCAGGTGCACCTCTTCCTGTGATGGGTTTTAATCTGTACCTTTTCTTTGTAATAAACTATAACTATGACTATAGCTTTCAATGACTTCTGGGCATCCTCTAGCAAATTATCAAAACCAAGAGTAATTTTGGGAACCTCCAAAACTTGCAGTTTGGGTAGGAAGAGAAAATGATCTTACATGGACACTAACTGTGCAATAGCCCAAATTTTCACAGTTCGTGTTTGAAATAAGAATATGCAGGCTTGTGTAGACACCGCTCCCTTTAACTTTGGAGTTGGCAAAATTCTTCATAATACATATGAATGTTTTGAAATATGACAGGTGTTTAAAAAACTTATTTATGTAACTTAACGTCAATAAAATTAGACTCTGGTGAAAAAGTGGTCTTTCATAATGTGTAAATCTGTCAAACAATCACAGAGAATAAGAACCATAGATTTGCTTTGGTGACTATGTACTTTGGCATGAGACAAGGTAGAGGCTGTGTTATTTGAGGGGAGAGGGCTTAAAGTCTCAGCATACTCAATGTCCTAACTGGGGATGGAGGGGGTACTCACTAATTCTAATTATATAGAAAAAATTACTCTTGAAAATAAAAATGCACTGCAAGAGACTTCATTAATTAGAGTATTGCCAGTATGTATAACAGAAATTTCTTTACACTACTAATCTCCAACTAGGGGGTTCCTATTCAATATAAAAGGGAAATTGGTCAAGCTACAGAAGTGTAGAGTGAACGCATTCTGTTTTGGGTATGTCCTGCAATGGAAAAAATGTGTCGCAACCATATTTCAAGAGAATAAGTAACTTCATGTCCTAAAAGTATAGAACAGGCCTTCTTCTAGCTAACAGGATACATTCTTATCCTGTGCTGTCTTATGACTGAGTCATCTTTTCAAATGGACACTAATTCTCTCATTTTATTATGATAGAAAATATATAAAAGATAAACATTGAATTTCTCAGATTCTTCTTTCAACCAATACCCCTATGGCCTAATTGCTAATTGCTCTAATTTTGGTAAAACACCACGTGGAAGTGCATCAATCTATTGTATGCACCAAAATCTTACCTTTCCATAGAAATAATACAGGGGACTCAGTTATAGGAATTTGTAGGGAACGACTGTTTCCTTTATTAAAATCTCCAAACCATTTTTCTAAATATGTAGAATATGATTTCTTCTGTACCACATGCCATGTTTAGTTCACATTATTGTTAATAATCTATTTTGTTTTCTTCCAATAAACAACTTAAGTAAAGATAATACACAGGAAAAAATGTTTCTCCTGCTTTTGGTGTCTTATAGTTACCTGTCTGTTGCTTATTATTATACTTGGGAGTTATTTCTTTAACACTACTTTAGAAGTAAGTGGACATATCTGAGGGAAAAGTGGAACTTAAATGTAATAATTGGATAGGCTAGGTTATGCTGCATTAACAAATAATGCTAGTTCTCAATTACTTAATGCGGTCATTAGGTACCCAATATGACAAAGTCTCCACCATGCCAAATGACACTGTCTGGACCACTAGCCACCTGTCATACTAGACAGTGTTAAAAAAAAGAGAGAGAAAAAAAAAAAAGATTTGCCTGTCATCAACCACCAACTGGTGCTAAGATGTAACAGAAAAGAAAATGTGGTTCTTCACTACTTTTTATTAAAGAACTTGAAGAGAAAATATTCTTATCATCTATCACTACGGAAAATTGTGCAGTGCAAGGTATGGAAGTTAGAAACAATAAACGACTTCCAGAGTATAATAACATGGGCATTTGAGCCAAATTTGAACATTTTAAGAGGCAATATTTTGTGATCTTTTAAGGGAGGGACAGAATCCTCAGAGTGGTACAGATTGGGATTATCAGCAGGGTTAAAAAAGAGAGACAAGAGAGTGGGGTGGCTTAGAAATAAATTTCAAAATCAAGCATGTATATTGGTGATGTAGGGGGTATTATAGATATATTGCTTTTTTCTCACTTTCTTTAAAATGTATATTTATAAATCATGTTATGGTAACTTCACATTGTCTCATGTGTTCTAATGATCAGAGAAGAAATAAGAAATGAGGGGGAGGTGAAAAGTCTTGCTCAGGGAGCCCTAAATTGGCCTGAAATTGTAGATGTCTGGTAAATTGTATGTTTTGATTATTTTGCCTGCCCTTCGTATTCTTTTGTGATGAGACCCACCCTGAATTGGGTGCAAAAGAAATCATAGGGTTATTTGAACTATCTTTGCCTTCACTATGAGACTGTGACTATTGTGAGGACATAACAATGTCTAAATTGCTTCCCATTTTATCTCTCATGTTGGGCATGAAGTTAATGCTCAATAAATATTTTATGACTGAATAATTTAAAAATGAATGTTTGCATGAAGTTTTTAAATTTAGGAAGAGTGAACAAATGGAACATGTTTTAAATGAGGTGAATTGCATATCTTTTGAAAATAGATGTAGAAAAGTGCATTCAAATACACCCAGCTTTACAAACAGGAGAAATATAAAACTTTTAAATAAAAGTCAGTAAAATATTTAAGCTTGTATGTTATATACTATGATTTTCTGCAAAACATAAGTATATGAAATACTGACTTTCAGATTCACATTTTGTCCCAATTAAAGAGATTCATCAGTCATATTTGGTCAAGGTTTAATTATGTGTTTGAGGAGTCTGTTAGGGAGCAAATTATATATATCTATTTTTTCCCAATATAATTGTCTAACTGTAAAAATTTGAATTATTAGCTTGACTATTTTATATAAGGTTCTTCAGAGTCGCAGCAAAAGTGATTTTCTCAGAAAGTCTCCATCCAAAATAATTTACTACCCCTTGTAAGGCTTACATCTTTTTTTAAAATCTCTTTGATATATGGAGGATTAGATAAACAAGTATAAGTGAAATACATATACCCCAAACATAATTTTAGCAATTAGCTTCAAACTCTTCCACTATCAATTTTTACAGGAAAGTCTTGCAAGTAATAATATCTACTGATATAAGTTTTCACACCTTTTTCCTTTCCCTGCCAGTCTCACTAACAAGCAGAGAATAGAAATACTAACAAGGTGATAACTATCCAAAAGGTGGACAGCAGGAAGAAGAAGGGGAAGCAAAAGCCTTGAATAATTGACAACCTAGATAATCAGTCCCCACATAATTACAATCTCACTGTATTCTGCATGTAATTTATAAATGAATCACGTTATTATGGATAGAGTTGATTTAGGTATAAAAATGAATATTGGCATGTTCCTATTGCAATACATTTGTGTTTCATGTGTAATTTTTTTCTATGTAATTTGAATATTATTTGTTTTTTTCTTTCAAAAGATTTAGTGCCCACTGCACTGTTGTATGAAAGTTAAGCTAAGGTAATCTGTAATCTTCCCTTGCATTTAACAAGAAGTACATGAAAGATATTTAACAATCTTGCTATTTTGGCAGAAACTCAAAACAAACATATGTAACAGTTTTCAAGAGAAATATCAAGCAAGCAGTGCCAAATCAAGGCATTATATTTAGTTTGCTGTAAATAATATGGTGTTTGCACATACTCCATCCTGAAACTAGTCCTGTGTACTTTTTAAAATTAGCAGAATACTGGACAACACCTTTCTTGGAAAACAATTATAAATCATTTTTTGATTGCAAATCATTGCCAAAGTAAGCCTTTCTTTTCAGATTAGAGCTAACCAAAGACAGTGATACATAAATAAAAGCACTTAAACTCTTGAGTAAAAATTATCCCTGATGTAAATACGTGAAAATCGCAGTGCCTTAGAAATAGTCTGTTCCTATGCTTATCCAAAATATCATCTGAGGTATATTTGTGAGAAATAACATTTCATACATAAAATGAAAAACCCATTTGTTCAACAAAAGAATCCGCCTAAGAAAAATCAAGTAGAATTACTAGAATTTCTTTCTTACAACAATGAAAATTGAATTCACCTAACATTTGGGTATTTATTTAACACAAAAAGAAAGGTGGACTTTTAGGACTTAGAGGAGTCCATTCATGTGGAATTATTCTAATAATTTTGTGTAAATGTCCAAGAAATTCTTTCAAAGTAATGCAGGGATTAAAGATTGGAGGTATTCTGAGGACAAGCTAACAAAAGATAACTAAAGAGAGGACTTAAAGTGGAATCTTTAGAAACTATGTTACAGAATGCCCAGATGGATGAACAATGTGTTTATGTGTTTATGAACAATGTGTTTAGAGAGAGTACACAAAACTAATAAAAGAGAAGAGAGTAGGGATAAAATTGAAAATTTGGTGGTGATGGGAGATTTCTTTGGTCTATTCTGCTAATAATCTCTCTCACCGAATGAATCACATTTTATATTTTCCCTCATAATAGTGCATCACCTCTCCCAAACCTCCTCCCCACACTTTTTTTTTCTTCTTATGTGAAGAAGGCACTTAGCAGAATATTGTTCATATGCTATATTCCACTTGCTTCCTTTTCATCTGATTTGCTCAAAACACAATTCACATATTGTGCCACTCTCTAAAAGGAATATCGTCAACTGAGAACATTTAGAGGACAGTGACTATGAAAGAAATTTGTCATTGTTAGCTAATCAGCATCAGAGTGTAACAAAATGTTAAAGTGGAAATTTTGTCATGAATGATAAGACATGAAAGTGAGACATTAGACAGAAAGAGAACATCCAAAGAAAATGTATGAAATTGGTTAGAAGCTCTTAAGCTTTGCAATTTCATTAAAAATATTACAGATATAGGGGCACCTGGGTGACTCAGTCAGTTAAGCGTCCAACTTCAGCTCAGGTCATGATCTTGCAGTTTGTGAGTTCGAGCCCGTGTTGGGCTCTGTGCTGACAGCTCAGACTTTTGACTTTGAGTTACGTCTAATTTCTGGGGAGCCAGATGTTACCTGTGGTATATCAGGCTTTTAGTGGTAAAGTGATAATGAAGTTTTATCCAAAAGCTACTTATAGCAAGTTTGTTGGGTCCACAAACAAATGCATGTTAATTTCTAAAACTATTTTTGTAAAGTGGGAATATACAGCCTTAGCAAATAGCAGATTTCCTACATTGATTCCCTAACCTTGGATGTGAGAGTTCTTGTAATGAGAAGTAACAGTCTGAAGTTCCCAGAAATTTGCTTCTCTACCAATATAGTAGATTTAATATAGTAATAATTTAATATAATAATATAATATAGTAAATTAAAAAAATAATAAAATGATCAATAATCATATTGTATCCCAGGAGGAATTACATAATTACAGAAGTTATTATCATCACCAAAAATCTGGAAAATTCAGGGTTGGTGATACCTACCATGTACAAGTATTTATTTGTCCAGTAAAGAGGTTGAATGGATCGTGGACAGTACATATGTAGTTAAAAACTTAATAAGGTAACAGTACCAACTGTAACTGCTATTCTGCTTACTAAAGCTAAAGAATGGATGCATTTCTGCCATGATATCAAGGTATTAACTTGAGGAAAAATATTTTTTTTAATTTTTTTAATCCCTTTACCTAATGAGCACTTTTAAAAAGTTTACATGGCAGTGAGATAAGTTATGCCATTACCAACTTTCCTCAGGGTTACATCAATTTGCAGTTTCTGTGAATGTAATATAGTTCTTAATGACCATGACCATGATCATCTCCATATTTCTCCATTTAAATATTCTACTGTGTTTCTACCATCTTGCTGACAGGAACTAGAGAGAAAGAAGTAGCAGGTATCCTTATATACCTTAAACAATACCAGCAGATTGGAGATAAATCCAATAGAATTACAGTATTCTATTATTTGGGATAACACAAGAGAAGTTTGCTGCATCTTGTATCTCCATACAGGCAGTGTACTTCCTTTTTGGTTTTGGAGCCAAAAACTATAGGGATGTGGTGTTCTAACAATTATCAGGTAAACTGAAAGCCTTCCAGCTTTTGGTGAGGCCCCAAAAGAAACCTCTTCAGCTATTGAAGGTTGAAGTACAAGTGGCTCTGCCATTTTCCACTTTGTACATATCAAATAGGGATGCTCTACGGAGCCCGAATAAAGTTTCCCTAGCAGAAGTCTTTAGGTACTAGATTAAAAGCAGAAGGACAGTTTCAAATATGGTTTCCTTTTAAAACCAGTTCTTGGGGTGCTTGATTTCAGCTCAGGCAAAGATCTCACGGTTCATGAATTCCAGCCCTGCATCGGGCTCTACACTGAGTGTGGAGCCTGCTTGGAATTTTCTCTCTCCCTCACTCTCTGCTCCTCCCCCACTTGCACTCTCTCTCTCTCTCTTTTTCTCAAAATAAATAAATATTAAAAACTTTAAAAATATAAAACCAGCTCTTTGATTTGATAGTGAGCTCCAGGAAAAAACAAATATCTGATCATCAAATATCAGGAGACCATATGACTGAATGGGTCCTTCCATTATGCATATGGTACTATCTGATCCACTCATCTACAAGTTTGATGTGCCAGGAGCACCCAATAATAAAGTAGAAATTGTGATGATGGCACCTGGCCTAAACAGGACCTGAAGTTGTAAGCAGATTTATCAGTTAAGCATGCATAATCTTAGAATACAGTTTTTATCAACATATACTCATGGCCTTCTGTAGAATTCTATAACTATTAAGGAAGAAAAAAATGAGCTGGAATAGATATGGTTCTATGTCATATGCTGGCACCATGCAGAATTAAAATGATAGGATGAACATTTAATTAAATATAATTCCTGGAAAGACAGGGAATGCTTTTCATGAGCATTGGTTAATAATTTCACCGGAAAATCAACATTTTATAGACAGAAGAATGAATGATTAGCGACAATTGAAAAAGAAATCACAGTGAATCCTTTGGAATGTGGCCAGAGAATTGTGAAAACTCATCAAAGATTCCCAGCTATGGAGGAAACTCCTAGTAATCAGTTGGCTAAGATGTCCCAATCTGTTGAGGTCACTAAGAATCTTTCTGCAAACACATGTGAATTTTCTCAATAGTTCATAAACAATGTGGTCAATAAGGTAGGGATGGGGGTAGGGTATTAGCATTTTTTTTCCATAGGCTCAACCACATGAACTTAAAATTCAGAAGTAGCTAGCAAAAGAGAATCATGGGACAACTTATAAAAGATCCAGTTTCAGCACTGGGTAAAGTTCTAAAGTATCAAGTGTATTCTATGATCCAGTGACCCATATATTATAATAATTTTTACACTGCAAAATTCATGACTCGAGGGAAAAAAAAAGTAAATGTTAGGGAAACATCTTCCACCATTCTATCTAATGACTCACTTACAGAAAAGTTGTTTCTTGTCTATGACTTTGGGTTTTTCATGTTAAAAACCTTTGAGTATACTAAAGAGAAAAGCTCTTTATAGAGAAAATTTATTCTATCAGTAGGATATTTCCAGTGATTCATGCCAGTGGGTTTGTAAGCAAAATTACAATCATAATCATATCAGTTATAGGAAAGCTGCAGAAACCCTCTATGGGCTGTATAATCAAGGGCTCATTGAATCATACTCCTGGGTAAATAACCCAAACCAACCAAGTTTCTATCATGACCAGCTGTAGAAATAAAGAATGTGTATAGTCTGCCTGAAGAAAATGTTGGTGTACAGGTCAGTTTCAATGCAGCAACAACCCTCCTTCATGTTGCCCACCCAGTAACTCAGAAGTTCATCTCTTACCCTCAAGACAGCCCTGAAGATAATGAGAACATGTTGCTCTCCTCTGAAATTTACACAACTTCAAAGGAGACACAACTAGCTTTCAACGTGATTGCAGCAAAGCGATCTTACCAAATGGCTTATTAGACTTGAGATGAGTCATGTGCTACTACCTCTCTCCCTTGAATGAGTGAGGAGGGTACCTACAGCACATCAACGTATATTTCTTTGAGACATGGGTTTTTGTGGAGGTTTCTTCCTATAAAATGCATTTTTAAAAGTCTTTGATTGGGGCCCCTGGGTGGCTTAGTCAGTTAGGTGTCGGACTTCAGCTCAGGTCATGATCTCACAGGTGGTGAGTTCGAGCCCCACGTTGGGCTCTGTGCTGACAGCTCCAAGCCTGGAGCCTTTTCGTGTTCTCTCTCTCTCTCTCTCTCTCTCTGCCCCTCCCCTGCTCATGCTCTCTCTCTCTGAAAAATAATAAGTAAATATTAAAAAAAGCCTTTGATAGTTACGTCTTCTTATGAGAGTTAATTGGCATACTCTGGAAAACTCCATGCTTTTAATAAGTTTTACAATCCTTTGATTCATTTTTTCATGTATTAATGAATTTCTTCATCATCATTCATTCAACAAATGTTATTAATTTCCTCCTATGTTCCACATATTTTTCATGTATTGGGAATACAACAGTGAACAACAACAACAACAAAATTCCTGTGTTCATGGACTTGTAATTCTAATGGTTTTGTGAGACAAAAAATAATTAAATAAACAAGAAATATATAGTACACCAGATACTGGTAAATATTTTGAAGTCAAATAAAGCAGGATAACGTGATAGAGAATAGAGGGGTGGCTATAAATAGTGTGGTCAGCAACGTGTTCTCAGAAAGGTAACACTGGATCAGAGACCAGAGACCTATGGTAAGAGATTAATCTATAGCATATAAGGGAGAAGTTCTAGGTGGACATTCTAGGCAACCATTCATTGAAATGCCCTGAGGATGTCGTATGTTGGCTTGCTCAAGGAACCACAAGGAAACCAGTGAGGAGAATAGTAGATGAAAGAAATGGCCAACAATAAGATTAGAGATCAGCGGTGGACAGTGGGAAGGAAGACCATAGAGATAGGTTGTTTAGGCCATGGAAAATAATTTGGGCATTATTCTTAAATAAATGAGAAGCTTATGGAGAATTCTGAATAAATGTGTGACTTGATATGGTGTATTTGTTAGTGGTGTTACTCTGGTTGCTGTGTTAAGTGTAGACTATAGGATGCTAGTGGCTAAATGATCTAGATAGGAGATGATTGGTAGTAGATGGAAGGTTAGAAGTGGTTGGATTTTGGATATATTTTGTAGATGCAGCTTACAGAATTTGGTGTTGAATTGGTGTGAGACTCCAAATCCTGTTGCCTATACAATGGCAGAATGTCATTGTCATTTAATTTGATGGAGAAGACTTGAAGCAGGTAGCAGAAGGACATGGTTAAGGAATCAAATTTGGTATTCACTTTTAGGGAGTATATAGTTATTTTTAAAATCCTGCTTGGTCACTACAGTCTATTGCTTTATGCCTTTGCTTATGCTTTGCGTATTTTACCTGTAATTATTTTGGTAGACTGACTAGACTATCTCAATAGTGTCAGCTGCTCGCTGTCATCTACAAACCTTGATGAGCTGGCTGGTCAGACCCCCTTGAGGGGCTTTAGTACTGTGATTATTTTATATGAGGTAAACTTGAAATTTTGTAAGATTTCAAGAGGACCACTTTTCTTCTCACCTTATTTTTTAAGATGAGAATTCTATTGTCCTAAATTCTGGAAGATTCCTAAATGTAATATGTAAACAAAGGTTGGATTAATTAGCAGAACTGTCAGGAGTTTTAGGTTTGCTAGCTTCTGGTTTGTTCTGAAGCTGGTCAGCTCAATTAGCTTTAAAGTTGTTACTGATTTTGAGGGTGAATGTTTGATCCCTATAGAGATTATTTTCCTTCATTTTGTTGCAGGAGCACAGGGCAAAATCCTAACCCAACTAACTGCTTTACAAATGCCTATGGAGTACTACAAATACTTTACCACAACTAAGGAAAAAAAAAACAATGCAAATACAAAATTCTAGCATAAAATGCATCTTTACTTACTAAGAATAGCACCCATAACTATTGTTCCTTCACCCTAAAACTCTGATCCTGGCAAGACTATGACAGCACTAACCATTCCGTGTCCTAACTCTTTCAGACATGGTGATTTATAGGCCAGACGATCATAGGAATAGATGGGAAATGGAGGAATGCAGCCCAAATTACTGAATTGAAATAATTTCTGTGTAAATTACAAGAAATCTAATACAACTGGAATTCCAGAACTGACTAGGTATGTTCTATAATACGATCTATATTGTATTTATAAAATGAAGATTCTAAGAACGTTTGAAAGGTTAGTAACCTCTTTAGGAATAGGGTGGAATCCTACCACACATCACAACCCATTTCCAAAAACTGAGCTAATGAAAGATTTTCTGGATGTTTAGTGTACCTGGAAGTGTTGTCAACAGTTGTCTCCCAGATGCTCTTTTTGTAAGAATCTTGGCCAATTATTTCTAATGAATTTTGATGCCTTTGAAATAGTAATTGATACTAATTTTTAAACAGAGTCACTAGAAAAACTATTTAATCATAGGGCTGCATATCCACATTACAAAAATCTTTTAAGTGCTTTGTTCCACCCCCTCCATTATTCCTCTCCAGATAAAGATATTTAAGTTTATATTTTCATAGGAAAGGGTATTTGTGAAGTAATTTTTTTTTCCTAATAAAAATTTAACTTGAATGATTTCTGTAATCTGTTGACTGGGCCTTTAAAAATTGATGTCCCAGGAGTCTGTGAAACGAAATCAGAAGGAAGGAGACCTCACTGCCTTTTAGAATTCCAAAGGTCTGGCCCACAGCTCTATAAGGTCAGGAGGTGGGATTAACCTCTCACATCTTAGTAATGGTTTTAGAAGGACTCTGAAAATTCACAGATGATTAAAAACACCCAACTGACTGGCACTGAGGAAGAATGTGGAAAGTAAATTTCATTTGTTTAACAGCCCTATCTAACGGCGTGAGGCCAGACTACCTAAGCTGCAACTAGTCAGCTGATTGGAGATCCCATCCCTCTCTCTCTATCATTTCTCTACCTCCAATAATAGAGCGAAACAGTATTGTTTTTCTTTTTCTTTTCTTTTCCAAACCAGAAGAGTCTTTGACACCACCTTGTCCAAGTCTGTCATTTTGGGGGGGAGCTAACACACAAACTGTGTGCCCCACACTTAGAAAACATACAGCATACTGCATTTAATCATCTCAAAAACACTGAGACTTACAAAGGTTGTATCAACTCTGAATTATCCAGGGTGTAAAGTATGGGGAAGAATAGGGTTTTGTATTAGGTTTTCATAAATTAATCTGTATCGATACCCTTTTATTTTATTTGTGCATTCAGTTAAAAAGCAAATATCTCAGACTATAAATCTGAACTTATTTTGTGGATCATATAAAAATATGATTAAAGTATAGATTTTTTTAAAGGTGAAATTTTGGGGTAGCTGAGTGGCTCAGTTGGTTAAACATCTGACTTCGGCTCAGGTCATGATCTCGCGGTTTGTGAGTTTGAGCCCCATGTCGGTGCCTGTGCTGACAGCTCAAGGCCTGGAGCCTACTTTGGATTCTGTGTCTCCCTCTCTCTCTGCCCCTCCCCCGCTCACGATGTGTCTCTCTCTCTCAAAAAAAATGAATAAACATTAAAAAAAATTAAAAAGGTGAAATTTTCTTCCAAAAGTTGGCAATAGGTTATAGCATGAGAAAAAAAAAAAGTTGTATTTGACCATCTCCAAAATTGCCTCCTTTGTTTCCAGAAAGTTGATGCTAAAGGAAGGGGGAGGCAAAACAAATTCTCCAAGACATTAAGCCTACCTCTTATTAGCGTATGACTCAGCTAGGAGAAGTTATCTATTTAAAAAATAAGCATCTTAACACATTCTAAAATGTACTACAAAATATCTTAATTAGTTGTGATTTTACATGACCAGAGCTCTTCTCAGAGAGTGGATCATACATTTACTCATGGTGATGAGGCTGTAGTTATCTCTTTACATCAATATTATAAAAATGAATAATTATACAAATTAGAATGGGATGTAATAGCTATTCTCATTTTCTCATAATTCAATACTGTTTTGTTCAGTCAGTCTGGACATAACTTCTCTACTGCCCATGGAGAACATTGCTTTTTACTGGGAGTAGGGTCAGCGGTGGGTGATGAGGGCATCAAAAGCCACTGTTTGGAAATACACATTTCTACTCTTGACCCTCAGAAAATGTAACTTGTCAGCTCAGGAAGGAAGTTTGATTGGGTATTTTTGATAAAAGGTGATTTTTATACATCCTTACAGTTATGAATTACTAAGGAAAATATCTAACAGTGTTAGAGAATTCTAGAAACAATAATGATAGCATGAGTTCATCCATAATTAAAAATACATTGAATATTTGCCTATTATCCTTTTCTCATGACATTAAAGGTACTACTCCAAACACTCTGTGCAATGAATTAAGTAGTTAATAGTTAATTAATCATTTGTACATAAAAGTATTTTTTTCCTAAGATCATTGTATATAGGTATCAGAACCCAGGCATCATGATTTCCCACATAGTATCTAAATCAGCATAATGAGGTTGCTTTTATTTTTCATTTATTTTTTTAGATTTTGTTTTAACATTTATTTTTGACAAACAGAGCATGAGCGGGGGAGGGGCAGAGAGAGAAGGGGACACAGAAACTGAAGCAGGCTCCAGGCTCTGAGCTGTCAGCACAGAGGCCACCATGGGGTTTGAACGCAGGAACTGCGAGATCATGACCTGAGCTTAAGTCAGATGCTTAACCGACTGAGCCACCCAGACGCCCCTGAGGTTGCTTTTAGATTGATTCTATTCAAAATAGAAAAAATGATAATTTAAACTATTTTTGATATAGAATTTCTTTCACAATGTCTGTTAAAAATACAACAGCCTGCCTTAACTTGGGCAAATAATCATCGCAACTATATCACTGTGTCACAAATATGTCCCAACCTAAAGATTCTGTGGTCCCATCTCAGCTCTACTGTATCAGACTCTCTGGGGGAAGGCAAGAAAATCTTTATTTTTAAATAGCACTCCTGGTTCTTATAACCAGGCTGTTTAGGGAAACAACAAACAAGACTATAATTGTCTCAAGAGTGAGAATGACCAAGTATCCAGCATTATCTATTATTTAATTGAAAATAATACGAAAGAATCAAAGAGCATATGAAAGATGCTCAATGAAAGAAGGAATTAATGGTCAGCACACAATTCCATAAGCATTAAACAAATACCTGTCCATTACTCTAGTTGGTTTATTTAGCCCTTGATTTCCTGAGCTATGTTAACATATCAAGCAAAGCAAAGAGAAGAAAAGCAGATCCACATATGTAACGATGAAGGGATTGTGCTGGCAGTGAGCCTTTGAGCTGATCTGGGAACTGAGAGGTTCAGACTCTTCCACCATTAAGTAGCTTTGGCTTTTGAATAGTAAGCTGTTCTCAGTAACAGTCAGAGAAAGACTCGGCAAAGCTGAAAACTGTTGAAAGATTATATTATTTTGATCAGCACTTAAAAGATCAGTTCATTCATTATGGCAGCTTTAGAACGCTTGTGTGTGTGTGTGTGTGTGTGTGTGTGTGTGTGCATGTATTTGCTCATTGATTTGTTGAAAACATTTATTGTTTATCAATACAAGTAATTTACAACACGAGTTTCCTTTTCTTCAGCTTTGTCTACATATGCTCACTATAAATCGTCAGTCTCTAAGAAATCTGAAAGTTCTTTTTCTTTTTTTAAAATAATGATATGTTAACACTGTGGTAGGGATTTTCTCAGTTTGTGTAACAGAATACAATGAGAAGATGTGGTGAGATTAAAAAGAAGAATGTGTGCACTTGTGTACATAGGCGCTTTCAAGACCGTCTCCATATGTATGAAGGGAGGAAGGAAGGAAGTCAGAAAAAAGATCATGAAATAAATTGAGGAAGAAGTGGAGAGGCTGTAGGACAAAGGGCAGGTGTGTCCCCAGATCATCAAAGTAGGGTCAAGGCAATGAGAAATGAGGAGGCTGGAACATGCCACTGAAGCCAGCCCACCTCTCCCTGGATCTGTCCCTCCGGTGCAATTCCCAGACATCCTACTGCCTTAGCTCCTGCTTTCTCTCTGATGTGATTCCATGTAAGAGATCCAGCCCTCCTCATTTTGTGTCTCTTTTTTCTCACTGTCTGATGGCTCTTGAGCCTGCTATGCTGCCATGGGAACCTGCGGGAGACAGTAGGTGCCCATTACATTTATTCCCTTTCATCCTTTTTTGAAAATGAATTAAGTGTTCTGTGTTTAGGTTGGCATGAAAAATGTGTCCTGACTCTAGAGTCCTAAAATGTGTACATCCAACATGCCTAATTTAGCACTGGAAAGCAGGAAATATGTAGCTGCTAACAGTGTCAACCTTGAAAACCATACTGGCAAGTGTTTGGTCATTAGCAAATATTTATACAAGTCTGATTTCTATCAGTAGGCAATGTCTTGCGCTAATGAGAAATATCTATATTAAAATTAGTAGGTAGTATATACACATGATAGTGAGTCAGAAGGTAAGCTCCAAAGTCAGACACATGGGCTTCAAATTTTAGCACCGCCATAATATGGGACTTGAGTGAGTTATTTTACTTCCCTAAGCCTTGGCTTTCTAAGGCTGTAAAATGGATTGTCAGAATAGCATGGTCTCATAGACAAAGGGAAGAGTTTTGATGATAAAGTTTATGTCAAATACTTATTACAATGTCCTGCACGGTAAATATTCATAAATGTTGGATATTATTATTTTTATTAACAAAAATAGCTGCCCAGCAGAAGCTTAATGATGATTACACCTAAAGAAAGTAACTGAAGTAGTTGGAGAATCAGTGCTTTTGTATTTGTAAAGAATTACACATGCACACACACCCTCTCTATTTTTTTAAACCATTAACCTAGAATTTAACACCTTGTAAGTATATAATTACATATAGACGGTATGTTTATATGATGGATCAATTTCCAAAGAATCCTGTAAGTGAGATAAAGCAAGACATCTTTAAAAAGTGGGAAGATAACTCTGAGAAGAAACAATTCTTTTTAAGGTTACATGTTGAGATCCAATGAAGTTAAATGACTTGGTATTTTTATAATGTAATGCATCTGATTTGAAAAAAAAAATTGTATACATGGGTAGTACTTTGATTTATTCCAGATATCACTAATTCTACAGTATTCTTTCTCTCAGAGTCTTTCTGTTTCTCATACAGAAAATGTGTCTCCTGCTAAAACATGCACTGCCTTCTTACGGTTTTATTTTATATTTGATACCCAGAGCAGTTATGCCACAAAACAGGCTTTTATATCATTCATAAAGAGAAGTGAACTGAGAAAAGTAGAGGTTTTTTTTTGCCTTTTTAATGTTATTACCAGGATATTTCAGTGCTGATACTTACCATATCTAATTAGTAAATTGCACAAATACAACAGGAGTTTGAATAACATGTTATGAATTTTCATTTGTACACATGTGGCTTTTGGAGCTCTGCCATTTCCTGAAATAGGAAGATTGTTCTGAATAGTAAACAGTAAGATTTTCTGTTTTAGCTCCAACTTTAATTTGTATCTGGCTTGAGAAATGTGATCAAATTATCTAATCAAAATCTTTGACACTGTCAAAGGGCTTTTTAAAAATAAAGACAATATTAAAACGAAGCCTGCACATTAATCTCGTTATCTGCATCAAATTGGATTGAGGACTAAAATAGGGCTTGTGCTTGGCAAAGTTGAGTTTTCAAAGATGATGTTGACACACACATTTTTTCTGTTCCACGGTGGTCTTTGGATTAATTTCAAATCTGAGAGTTAAAATGAAATAAAATGAAAACTAAGTATCTGATCCCAGAACAGTCATTTTTAGTGTTCTCCATTTCAGTTAGATAGGATCACTTTAGTGTGTGTTTGTGTGTGTGTGTGTGTGTGTGTGTGTATGTGTATAATATATACATGTGCATTACATGCTATATATTAATATATAAGTTTCTCCATAAAGATATTTGAGCACAGAAATATAATGATCTTAACATATATTTCTGTAAGGACTTGTGTGAGGTGCCTTGAGAGTAAAATCTCTCCAATTACTGTAAATTTGATATTCAGATTCTAAATGCTTTCCATTTTTTACCAAAATGTCAAATTATTTTTGGTGCAAAAGAGAAAGCACTTCTTGTGAACTGCCAGATTGTATACCTGATTATTAAACACTGCCAAATTTTAAAAGCAGACAAAACTTGATTTCCCATATTCAAGAAAAGTATTTATCCCACCAGGAAGATGTGCAGAGTAATAATACCTTGAATTTAGAATAATTTACAGTTATCAAGATACTTTGATTATTCCCTTCCCCAAGAGGAAAGTTTAAGCAAGTTTGGGTAGTATCATTTTACAGATGAGGAAAAAGAGGGATCTGTGTTGTTGAAAGCTTGATGAAAGTGACATAACTAAAAAAAATGACAGGGATAGAAGCTTGGTTACCAAATTTCAGTCCCAGTATCCTTTCACTATGCCATCCTGCCCTCTGACATTCATGCCTACAAAGAAACCACTTACTTCTCATCATCTACCCCTTGAGAGAGCCTCGTGTTAACCCAAAATGAACTCATTTTATAAAATCAATAACACTATTAATGCATTGTAGGGTTTTTAGTGAAATGCATTTATAAGCCTAATAATTAAAGACTATTTTTTCATCTTAACCCAATTCTTTTTTGATGGAAAAAAACGTCAAGGCAATTTATACAAATAAAATAGAGTAGCTCTTGTATACAAACCTCTGTAATTTATGATGATACTTCTTTAAAAATTTACAATCATGCTAATGAAACCAAGTTTCTAAAGCCATCCACTTTCTTTTGTACACTATTTTACTTCAAAGAAATTTTAAAACAGAGCTGAAAGCATACACACTACAAACAAATGACCATCACTTAGTGTTGCAATTCTAACAGGATTATTTACAATCAAGGATTTATTTATAAAAGCTCTATGAGAGGTTAATATGGAGTTAATAGTCAGACAATTCAAGTAGGTGTTTGGGTAGTTTATTTTGGTCTGTCTTTTAGAAACATATTTTAAAGATTAAAAAATATCAGTGTGCTGAACAAAATTAGTTTAGCCAAATTTGACTGACATAAATACTGAAAATTACAGTATAGTGAACTTTTTCAGATGAATTTCTGTGCCCTGTGAAGGCACTTTATTTTCCCCTAGGGTGTGGATATAAACAGCTCTACTTACAAGTTTTGATGCTAAGTATAGCTCTTTTAAGCTTCAGAGATAAATCTAAAGTTGAAACTCAGGAAATAAAAGAGCTAATGCGAGTCCATGTAAATGTGAGTGAAAGAGATAGGGGGAGGGGAATGGGGGAAGAAAGAGAAAGACAGAGATAGAAGCAGAGGCTGAGAGAGACAGAGAGGGAGAGAGACTGCGCTAGTGACCCAGTGCAGGAGATACTCATGTGAGAAATATACTGTAGGAGCTTACATGATACATATATCTGTTCTTTAGGATATACAGGGCAGAGCAGTTTAAATATCCTTCAGCAGACCAGTATTTTAATGCAGATCAGTTGATCAAATCATTTTTTTTCCTATCATGGATAAACATCTTTTTTTTTCTATACACAAAGTGTATATTTATCATAAATTATAATAAGTGACATTTTGACTTTGGTATAGTGTACTAAAAATCTTTAATTTGCTGCATGTACAAGTCAAATGAAGGAGTTCATCAGAACATTGGGAGAATAACAACTAGGTTTCATTTTCAACACCAAAGTTCATTAGGCAACCCTGAAGTTAAGGAATCATACAGATAAACAATATTGAAAAAGTTCCCTACTTCATTCATACTCTCAGTAGTTAAATATGCTCTCTCAGGAAATATAAACTTGAATGCAGACAAATTCTGAGTCAGAAGCATTTTATTTTGTGCTTCTCAGAAGCATTAAAAGGAATTTGAGGTGAGGGTGAATAAAAATTAAAAAAAAAAAATTGTGGCCTAAATAAAAATGTTTTGCTTTTAACATCTCAGTAAGCCTGTGTAACATATGAACAGACTTCTGAATAAATCAATAACATTTTAGTTTAAACGGTAAAAAGACATATTCAGATTTCAGCTTAAGAATCTTGATCCTAGGTTCTTTGTCAAGAAAGTTATATAAAATCTTGAAAATTTACATAACATATTACTATAAATTTCGGCACTATGATTATTGAGAATTGTAGTAATAGGATTTACTTTTTCTTTCAGGTAACTGATGATTGAAGACCCAGGCCAGCCAGGCATTGTTTTCCAGTTCATTCTTGCTGTTGTAACAGCAATCAAACAAAAGTTGGCATCATATCATACATTCCTGTAAAACCTCTATTCTTGGTATATATTCATAGCCAACCAAATTGAATTTTCATGTGTAATCTTAGTTTATTTCTATTTTAAAACATGTAAGGTTTACAACGACTTTGTTAATTGATGGCTTATTGTAAAGAATTAATTGAGTGGTTTATTTTGTTGTACAGTCAGCTGTGTGTTATCTATGTTCTTTTGATAGGAATTGAAAGTACGTGTTCAGAAGGTTTTAGTGGGAGGAATGTAAAGAGTTAATTTTCTAGATTCATGGGAAAATACTGAGTTGGGGGAGGCATCTGAAAAAGAACAAAGTGGCAATCCTAATCTGAAGATGGATACTGCAGCTGTATTACAGTCAGCCAAAAAAAACTGTGCCCTATTATCTTAATAAAACAAAAGTATCATTCTGTGACGTGGTAGGTATTTCCAGCATCCCTTCTTGCAAATAGAAACCACCACCCACAATGCATTGTATTTCCTTCTTCTGAAATATGTAAATGTGATGTACTGTAATCACACACAGAATGTTTGGGTGGTATCACCCACGTGTGGGCTGGGTACAATTTACAATGCATTTCGGGTTGTATTTATTTAAAAATAGTATGGTATTGCTTTTTGATAACACCCATAATAGAATGATTTTGCCTCCCCAGTGGGTTTTCATTTAGAACAGGAAAAGTGCTAGATTATGATAACATAAGAAAACAAAGCTAAGGTCTATTCCAGGGAAGAAAATGGGTTGCTAAGTTTATTGGACTGGTCTTGTTGATCTTAAAAAAATAAAGAAAGAAGTAAAGAAGAACCTCTTTCAATAGAAATGCCACTTAACTTGATTTATAATGTGCAGCATTAATGGCACTGAATCATAAAAATATCATGTGTTAGCATTGCCCTCCATGTCTCGTGGCCTTCATTAGCTTACACGAGGCTCAGTGGAAACTTGAAAATGCTAACAGAAAATGACAGAAATCAGTTATGCTGTCCTTTGGTTTTTGCTTTAAAATAATAATAATAATAATAATAATAATAATAGTGTTTTGGTTTAGGCACTTATTTATATGTGGAAAGTGAAGAACACCCAGCTACGCAGAACAGCGATGCCAAGATATAGCAAGCAATGTTTAAGAGAAAGATCCCTGGCTGTAAATGTGCACAATATTCCACATTATATACATGTCATTTCTGAGTACTGTTGGAACGATGAGGTGTCAAATCTGTATGACAGATTGAGGTGAAAGCTGGGAAAAGGGAGCTTGTGAAAAAACAGCCCTGACTGAGTGGGGCATCCTATAGGACTTATCCTGCAGGCTATAAGTAACCAGTGTCATCACATGAAAGGAGGAGTGGAAGAGGGATAATTGTCTACTAATTTAACTAACTCATTTGGTCATTGTATTATTTAAATTGTATTCAAGTGTAACAATGCCATCTAGTGGTGAGATTCTAAACTGATCCTTCCACTGTTAAATCCTGGGTAAGGTTAGAAGGCAAGTGTTTGGCTATTACAGAACACTTTAATTTAATATTCTATGAAATAGTAGAGCACTCCAGAAATCTTTTTTAGTGCGGGATAAATTATCCATAAGGGTAACACACAGAAGAAAATAAACTCCCCCCCCTTTTTTGCCTTTTTTTATACAACTTCCTTTTTATGTGTGAAGTTCACGTTCAATAGTAAAACCTCCTGTGAGTCTCCATCAGCCTGTGCCTGAGTTTATAGAATCTCTGATATTTGCCTATTCAGTGGATCTTTACAATCATTTGTGCTGAAAGCATACTTTTTATTTAATCTTTGCTTTTGAAAAATAGCCTTCATAAAACTATGGCTAACCAAACTCATTACATAGTTTTCTTTTGAGCTTCTCAGCTTTTTGCTTCTTAAATAAAGCTAGATCTTCTAAAAAATGGAGGTCAGAGTTCTTCAAGATTGTAATTCACGTTGCCCCACAGCAATGGTCACTTATCAAGTAGTCCTGCAAAAACCCGAAACCATCCTGTAACTTTATTGAGAGAAATACGAATTTATGGTAATATGTATTTTAATTGTAACTGCTTGCCTGAAATTTGGCAAAAGCAATTTGAGAATAAGGACTGAAATCAGTGGAAATGGATTCTTTTTTGCCTCTAGCTAATTATATAGGTTTGAACTTATGAGACAACTTCTTAAGCCTCAGCTTCCTCTGGAAAATGCGCGAATTGGACAAAATCATTTCTAATGTCCTTTTCAATTACAAACTTCTGGGACTGTTAAGTAGCTGACAAATAAACCATTAAAAGACTGTGAAAAAAGTAGAGGGGAACTTGCTTCACTGACTGGCCTTTGCGGGTGCACTCAATGAATTTGAACTGTCCCTCATTTGATATTTAACAAAACGTGTCTTTTGACAGGTTTTCCAGAATACGTTTAGCATATCTTATACAGACAGAGGACGGGAAAATTTGCAGGTATCTCAATGCAGAATAAAAAATGTATAACATTCAAAATATTGCTCCATTTAAATTTTTATATCAACTATATCCTGAAGTGTGTCATGTAGAAATGTGACTTAAAAAATGACAGAAAGTTATGGTACAAAAACGTGGCATGCCCTATTTTCTCCCCACTCAATAATTACTAGTTGTATTGTATCCTTTGTCATGGAAAAAAATCTTAAATTCCAATGCATAAATTCCAGATGATATTCTAAAATTCGTCAACTGCCTAATACATAAGATTTTTAGAATGGAAAAAGGTGCTGCCTGTTGCCATAGGAACCTACATATATTTTTAGTTTGTATGTAGAAAAATTAAAATACTCATATTTTGATAACAGTAGTTGATACTGACTCCTTTTCCTTTTTGACAAATAAATTGAGAAGTGAATGTATATTTTCTTTAAAAAAAAAAAGGACATTTTGTATACAGTAGTCCTCAGTCTCCCAGTGGATGCCTGAAACTGCAGATAGTACCATACCCTAAATAGAGAATGTCTTTTCCTATACGTACATAACTACGTAACTACTCATACCTATGATATTGTTTAATTTCTAAATTAGGCACTGTAAAAGACTAGTAACAGTAATAATACAATAGAACAATCGAATAGTACATTGGAATCAAAGTCATGTGAATGTGGTCTCCTCTCTCTCTCTCTCTCAAAACGTCTTATTGTACCGCACTCATCCTTTTTTATGATGATGGTATGAGATGATAAAATGCCTACTGGATAAGATGAAGGGAGGTGAATGACGTAGGCACTGTGACATAGTCTTAGGCAACTACTGAGCTTCCGACTGCACATCAGGAGGTGGATCACGTGCTTCTGGGCAATGGTTGACGGGGGGTAGCTGGAATGGTGGAACAGGGAACTGCAGATACGCAGGGGACTACTGTACAGGAGATTTCTTTTCCTGGAGGCTTTACTATCTATTATTGATTTCCTTTACCAAAATAACTGTGCTATATTAAAAGTAAGTGTAATTTTTTTTGTTTAAATATTATGAAAGGAAATAACTTTGAGCATATTATGATTATTTACCTGCTTATTTCCAGCAGTCTCATATTTTGATTCAACATTATTAGTAAAAAAATGGGTAATTGCAAGTCAAAGTATTTATCATATATAGAAGTCCACACCAGGTTGTATGAGAAATTTTAAAAACAAACAAAACAGCACACAAAAAATAAACAGGATACGTATAATCTCTACCTGACAACACTAATGAGAGCCGAACTTGGAAAATTACTGTCTTTGATTCCAGTTACAAGACAAAGGCCAATTATCATAAAAAGAGATATGCAATGTGCCAAAAGCAGTGCTATGAACATACCAATTATATTTCATTTTCTTTGAAAACGTTTATAGGACCTTATAATGTTTAAGATGTTTTTTTATAAATGAGTTGTAAGAGCTTATAAATTAATGCTTTTGAATCATTAGTCAAATCAAGACTTCTTCCATATTTTAAGTACGGCCCCCAACTTTTTCCACTTTTTTTTTCTTCGCCTTTCTTCTGCCACTCCTCCCCCCTCCTTCCCCCCCCCCCCTTTTTTCTATACATACTCGTTATTTGTGAATAATTCCAGGAGAAATACATAATTTCATTAGTAAATTATTTGGCTTTACGAATTCATTGACTTTATTTTTTTTTTGTCTTGGACCACAATAATATCTTTAAAGCCACACAACATTTAGGTAATAAAATGATATATGGGAAGAATTTCAATGTTCTTGGAAGAAAAGTTATTCGTTCAAAGTATTATTATGTACTATTGTTCTCTTAGACCTGGCAACTCTTATAAACGTTAATTTTCTTCATTTTCTTTTGTTTCTTTTTTTTGGACTTGGTCAGAGTTTCTTCTTGCTTTTTGCAATTTATGTCTACAAATAGTTCACAAGAATCGAAAACTGGCTGACAATTAGTTCACTGACATATTTTAAAAATATCGACTACAATCAAATTCTTCTAAAATCCCAGTATAGATCATAATATATATTGAGGTATTTTGAAGAATCACAGCCTCTCTTTTACCTGTTTATTCAAGTGCTGCCTAATTGTTCACAATGTAATTCACTTAAACTTTTTTTATGTTGTAACAATACAACCTTGACTTAAACAATTAAAATGTAGAAAAATCAATAAAACAATCAGATTGTTTTTCAACACAGTGCCACAAACATGTTTAAGTTTGAGTTGGACCTCTGCTGTTATTTACCTGAACTGATAATATTGATTAGTTACGTTTTTTGCAGGGTGGACGGCCTATATGTTACAGACACTGCGCTGAAGCGATAGGCCTCATTTATCTGTAAAGGGTGTGCCCATACATTACTAAACTACTCAATTGATCCGGTAGAATCAGCAGAGAAATGAATTATGCATCTAATGTATTTGCTTTTAAGGATGACAAAAAATGTGTTCATTGATAAAGTTTTCATAATTCAACCAGCTTTTATTCACATTATCTGGAAAGACTGGTAATATACAACCAGAGAAAAATGGTTTACTAAAATAACTGACAAAATACATTTTTTAAAATGGGGACTACTTAGTCAAACAGGTAGGTTACCATCATTATCCTGAGATTCAATCATCTGCCACATATCTCAAGAGTACTTCCTTCATTTACGGGAACTTAAAAAATAATAATAATAAACAGAGTGTTATTGAGTTGCAAATGATTTATTTCCGTACCAACAACAAATAGCTTCTGGAATCATAGATTAGACTCTGTGATTTAAATTGATGGTTTATCAATACATTCAATTTTTTATGATTGGCTTTTTAGGCATGAATCTTTGGGAAAATTTAAAGAAACTTCTCAAGGAAAGGAAGTATTCTGTTTTAGGGGTTTTTGACTTGTTTGTTTCAGTTATTTATTTATTTGTTTAGTTTATTTATGAAAGAGAGAGAGAGAGAATGTGAGTAAGGGAGGGACAGAGAGAGAAGAGAGAATCCCAAGCAGGCTCTACACTGTCAGCACGGAGCCCAATGTGGGGCTCGAACCCACGAACCATGAGACCTGAGCTGAAACCAAGAGTCCAATGCCTAACTGACTGAGCCACCCAGGTGCCCCAGTTTCAGCTTTATTTGTATACTAAAATTTTCTGACTTTCTGTGATGTTAAAATAATATTTTACGTAAAATAGCAAAATTACAACAGAAAACATTTGTTTAGTATTTTCATGTTTTGTATTTTGGATTGTTCTCCTTGGCAAAAAAAATAGTTATCTGAAATGCCAAAGAAGACTACATTGTTAGCTAATCGTGACAATTTGGACGTGGACAATTTGATAACATGATAAAGGAAACATTTTTTTTTTTAAGAAAAAACATATAAGGGAATAGTTAAAACTATGTTAATTTCTAAAGTATTTTACTTTTTACACTATTACTCCTTGATTTTATAACACACCTCTCCATTTTTGGTCATTGATCATTTTTTCTTCCTTGTTCCCTTTTTTTGAAAAACTGAAAATAATGTATTTAAAAAAATTCAAAATTTAATATTAATTAATAAAAGATTAAAATGTTAATTTTTATTAAAATTTGACTTAATATTAAAATTAATATTAATATTTTCAATATATTACAGTGAGAAAATGTCAATAATCTAGCAAGTAAAAGATTCTAGAAAAGATCTACTACGTAACGTTGACATATACGGAATTTTTCAGAAACAAATATGTGAATGAACTATAACTCAAGTCCGCAGGGTCCTAGTGAGTAGCCTTAAAAATAAACATTCAGTTTCTCATAATTTTTTATTGCTTTGTTATACAAATAAAACTGCTTTAGCTTAAGAATTCTTAGAATGTGTAGCCTAACATGAACGTATTTTTTATACTTTGGCTCCATCTAGTAGAGACTGAAGAAATTACTTGAAGGTGGGAGTTGCATGATCACAGAACTCAGAGTCGCTTTTCATTGTAACAGAAAAGAAAAGATGGCAAATAAAACCTATTTAATATTTTACAGTATGCTGTTATTAGATGATAATGAATGGCTATGCTATTTTGTTTGTACATGCTGTTTTCCTAGAGTTGGTCACATTGCTTATGGCTTTAGCAAAATTCAAGATTTGGGCATTTAAAATTTTAGGGAAATGAAAATGTTTTAAATTTTTGTTGCGTTACTTATTCCTCCCAGGTTTTGGTTTTATAATAGGCTAGAATAAGCATGACTCAAGATGGAAGGGGAAAAGTACTACATTTCTAATTCATGTTTAAACTGTTTGAGATGCGCAGATGTGAGGCAGGCAAGCTTGTAAAATTTCACGTTGGATGAGGAACAGATATTGGCTACATTTTAGTGATAGGTAAACATAGGAAGATGACAGAGTTTTTGACATTATTTTAAAATTGTCAGTACCTTAAAAATCCTTGGGTTCTCATATAAAATATATGTTTCTTCTTGTTCTTCTTCTTCTTCTTCTTCTTCTTCTTCTTCTTCTTCTTCTTTTTTCATTTTTTTCCTTCTTGAAGGTCACACTAGTTCCCTGACTGGAAAGCCTACAATATCTGCAACAGGATGTATGTTTTCTATAATTGCTTTAAACAGGTAAACACTAGTGCTGTAATCAAAATGACCATTCAATCTAAACAGAAGGCTATTTCTTTTTCCAGGAGAACATGTAGTGTTTAACAAACAACATCCGTGAGGTTGTAAAGAAGTGGATAATTTAAAGTAGCTAATAGGAATGACAATGTTAGTTTACTGCTTCAAATCTAATTGCCAATAAGAAAGCCTCTGTAGATTTACTACGGGAGATAAACTTTCAACAAGGGCAACTCAGCTAACCTGCAACAGCCAATTCAATCATTGCTGACACTTGCACCATCAACACTGATCATTGCTGCTCAATCAGTTGTGTCATGAGGAGCCACTGATTTCAAGACGGCTAAACTGATTGGATCACCATGAAATGGTCCAACTGGTTAGTGTATGGCCTATACATATGGCCATACTTTGCTTACTGGTGGGAAGCTTAGTGAATTTCAGAGATGTGATTAGTGAACCGATTTGACTATTTCAAATTGCAATGCAGTCTCTTGAGTAGAGAGAAGGTCATTTCTTTTGAAAGGAAAACTTTTTGCAAAATATAATGGCTACATAAAGTTATGTCACTCTCCATTTGATTTTTTTAATGGCTTTTTTTAAAAACAAACTTTTGATTCTAGAACAGTTTTAGATTTACATGAAAATTGTGAAGAAATAGAGTCCTTAAATATTCCACACCCAGTTACTCTTACTGCAATAGTATGCTACTCTTGGCCCAATTAATGAACCAGATTGACATATTATTATTAACTAAAGTCCATACTTCTTCAGATTTTCTTAGTTTCCACTTAATGCCCTTTTTCTGTTTCAGGATCCTATTGACTCCTCATAGCTTCTTAGGCTCATCCTGGCTATGCCAGTTTCACATACTCTCCTTGTTTTTGATGACCTTGACTGTTTTCAGGAATACTTGTGCTTTTGGAAAATGTCTGTCAACTGGGATTTGCCTGATGTTTTACTCATGATTAGACTTGGGATTGTGTATTCTTGTGAGTCATATCAGAGAGTTAAAGGGCAATTTTCATCACATCATATCAAGAGTGCATACTACCAACTTGGTTGATCACTGTTAATGTTCTGTTGATGTTGACATTATCATCTTGCTGAGGAAATGTTTGTCAAGCTTCTTGACTCTAAAGTTGTTCTTCACCCACACTCTCCCTTTCTATACTGTAGTCTTTGGGAGGAAATCTCTATGTATAGCCCACCCTTAGTGAAGGGGAACATACACTCCACCTCTTAGAGTATCTATATAGGTAATTTTGAATTCTTCTGCATAGAATGTTTGCCTATTCTCCCATGAATTTAATTTTTTGAAATATTTGTTTATGGGGTACCTGTATGGCTCAGTTGGTTGAGCATCTGACTCTTGATTTCTGCTCAGGCCACAATCTCATGGTTTGTGAGTTCAAGCCCCTTGTGCAGTTCTGTACTGACAGTGTGGGGCCTGCTTGGGATTCTCTCTCTCCTCTTCTTGTCCCTTCCCCACTTGCATGCTCTCTCTCTCTTTCAAAACAAATAAATAAACATTAAAAAAGAAATGTTTATGTCATTACAGGTTCATGAATAATTATATTCAATTTGATCTTTAAGTTGTATAACTGTAAAGAGTAAACAATAATTAGTGAACATGGTGAACATTTTGTGAGGTAAGTGATTGCTACGGAAATGTAGAAATACAAAAATCTTTATAATTTTGAATAGTTTCCTGAATAAACAGAATTTATGAAGTAACACATATATTCATAAAATTACCTCTAATCTGTTCATTTATTCCTAAAAATTTCATCAAATTATCAAGCTGCATTTTATTAAAAAGTGTTCTTCCAATTCATCAGTGTTATTATCTATGATATTTTTTACCTTTTACACATGTTTTTTGGGGTTTTGATACCACTCAATTTTCTGTAATATATAGTGAATGAAGTACTTTATTTTGTCAAGATAACATAAAAAAGTATACAGGTCACTTAAATTTACAATAGCCTGCCTTAAATAGTTGACAAGCCTAAGTAAAAAATATCTGAACTATGTCAGAATAGAAAAGGAAAGACATTTTAAGTGAAATACTTCAGAATAAAACATTCTGATATAATGTCTTAGAACTCACAATTGGTAATTATTAATAAACATTTGTTTTACCACTATAAAAATAACACACATATGTAAAAAAATCATAATACAGAATTCAATAAATAGTCAAAGATTTACCATTCTTATTTCCATTCTCTAAGGTTAACAGTTTATATCATTTCTGTTTTTAGTTCTGTAGATTTCCATCAACTCCTACATAGTATGTTTTAACTCCACTTCCAGTTATATCTAAGGTAGACAATATTTATTATTGCATATTATAAAGATGAAAGCATTAAGCATATTATAATTATTTATATTACCTCCTCCATTTTGCTCATGCAGATATTTAATTTCCCTATTTGTTATTTTTTTCTCTATGAGTAAGATACTTACAAGAATTTCTGAGCTAGCAACTGCCCACTGTGTAATTTCCACTATGTTGGCCAAGGATCTGGTCCATCTATACCTCACACCTGTTCGACTCCTACCTCTTGACTATTTTCAGATATGCAATGACTTTAGGCTTCAGGGTTATAGCAGTTATTACTGGCCTAAGAGTGTAGGCAAAACTTCAATAATCTGTGTTTATAGGTTGATTATACTCATTAAAAATGAATAAAACACAAATAATATACAGATCATTTGATCATTATTTACAGCAATGTCAAATCCTGGTGTGCTCTATGAAAAAAATGAAGCATAATCTCTGTCATTAAATGTGTGTCTTTCAAAAAAGAAAATGCAAAGTATCATGTTCAAAGGTATTCCTAAGCTTTAATAATTGAATAAAAGCACACAAGTTTTTACTTGCTCTGTAATAGTATCATGTTCTTATTGTAAAGCTTTCCATTTTACATTGAGCTCTTTATTCCCCCCTTTTTTTTTCTTTTTTTGGTGTATGACTGAGTAGATACAGGGAAATCTTTCATTTTCTTAACCATACAAGAGGTACCCAATTTCCAATTTGTTTTTCTGGATGGGCCTCTAAATTTTTACTCTAATTGGCACCATTTTTTTTCATATATCAACAGCTATATCTCTCTATGTATTAAAAACACTCCATTGGTAAAGACAAAAGTAAAAAAAATTCACCTACAATTTTATTGATTGTAAATTATAACTAATATTACTATTTGTATACATATTTCCATATATTTCGATTGCATATGCTGAGAATGAAGAATGGATATTATTAAAGATATATCAATAGACCAGTATAAAATATCAATAGATATAAAAGATTATCCATATAATAGAGAGGATTCTGGGAAGATAAATGTCGTGGCAGCATAGTTCTTGCGTCTTTCTGAATCACACACACACATATATATGGACACACACAGACAGACGTACACAGACACACATGCACACACACACAGAGGGAAAAAAAGAACTAAAGAAAGAAAAACCCAAACGATGAAACTTAAACTAGGTGTCCAGATTTCCCCAGGCCGCCCCCCCCCCACCCCGGCCACACACACCACGACTAAATAAACAGGCAGGACAAATCACAAACAGGCACAAGAACTTATATCAGTAAATTTAATTTCTTTGCAGATGACTGAATGGATGAAAAGTAGAATCAATAGAGAGAAAGGCCAGTTTCAAATTCTTTGAGAGAGATGATTCAAACAGAGCTGGATTAGGACAGTGGCAGCAGAAAGAGGGAAGGAAAGAACAAGATAGGCACTTAGTAAATGTTCAACAACTTTTTTAAAGTGTAGTTTATGGAATTTCCATCTAATGGAATAAAGAAGGTAAGAAAGATTGAAGCAAGAACCCCAGTCGGCCATTTCGGTTGGCCCCGTTACAGAAAAGAAATATTTTGGCAGGAAATGCTTCCTCAGTAAAGCAAAGCCCATCAGATTCAGTGAAACATTTCTGTTAATAACTTGTCAAAGGGAAACGGTGTGGATGTTAGGTATCCATGCCAACATGTGCCAGCTTCTCACTTCTCAGAATATTTTGCCAAGGTATAGATGTAGAATGATTTCAGACTTTCACAGGCAGTGGAAAATGGACTGAAACAAGGATTTTAAAATTCAGGCCACCACACTCATCTTAATACTAAATCCAGAATCCATTCACTTTATTTCCTCTATCAAAATATTCTAGTGGCTTTAACTGAC
This sequence comes from Lynx rufus, assembly GCF_022079265.1. Taxonomy (NCBI): domain Eukaryota; kingdom Metazoa; phylum Chordata; class Mammalia; order Carnivora; family Felidae; genus Lynx; species Lynx rufus. The sequence continues at coordinate 76,511,030 of NW_025814834.1, forward strand.
ATGCCATGCATCCATTAATTTAATGAACAATTATCAGCTTAAAAGAAATTGGTCCATACTGTGCTTGGCAGTAGGCATCTACCCTTTGCAACTTGTGCTAATTAGAATAGGGTGCTTTTTAAAAATAAAACATTTTACTGCCATCTGCTGGCATAAAGTCATAATAACTCTAGAAATCCAAACTGATTATGAACGTGAATGCTGCAACCTGGAGCTGTTCCAAGCTGAACTCACGCAACTGCAAGCTTCAGTCCGGATAGGGATGCATACATAAACGAGGCACTGTTTCCTGATGAATATGCCCCACATTCCTCCCAACCAGGGTCATGTCATCGCACTTCCTGATTTCATTCTAATCCAAGAAAAGAGCTTCTCATTGACCCTGTTTGAGTTAGGTGTTTACTCATAGTGCATTACATTATGCACTAAGGAATAGAGTCATGAGGTAAGAATATGATTATAGGGCCCCACCCTGTTTGAAGCGGGGAGGAGTATGACATAAAAACAAAAGAAAAATAATTTAAAATAATGAAAACAAAACAGGATCTTGGGAACAAAATCTGTATCCAGTTAAGAGATGAGGAACAGAGACCCACTGCTGGGCTAGCAGTCCACGGGTGTCTGATGCCTATGGCCAAGGGCAGTGCTGGACACCAGACATGGAGCTGAGAGCACAGAGGAAGGGCAAGATACTGTCATTTCAAGGCTTGCAAGGCTGTTTCTTATCTAGTAATGAATGCAATGTTTTCAAACGTGTGAGGTGCTGAGAAAATTTTCTCAAATGAAAGTTTATGTTCAGAGACCAGTTCAGATAGGGAATAAGTCTCTGGGTAAAGAAGAGGTAGAATAGATGAACAAAGCATTATCTACTCACTTGACTTTCCATCTCCCACACCCTGTGGGAACTCTGATAATCTGGAGGCACTTAATTTTCTCTAAAACATAGTTTGGAATCTATGACAAACCTCTTTATTTGGATTATTTTTCTCATCCAGTGTATTCATGGCTTATATTTTTTTGGAAAATTATGAACACATACTTGTAAGATAATCTCTAAAATATGGACAAATTTTCAGGGCCACTGGGTGGCTCAAGGGGCTGTGTCTGACTCCTGGTTTAGGCTCAGGTCATGACCTCGTGGTTTCTTGAGTTCAAGCCCCATGTGGGGCTCTGTGCTCACAATGTGGAGCCTGCTTGGAATTCTCTCTCTCTCTCTCTCTGTCTCTCTCTCTGCCTCTCCCAAACTCATGCTGTGTCTCTCTCAAAATAAATAAATAAACTTAATTTTTTTTCAATAAAATAAAATATGCACAAATTTTCATACAATAGCTGTTGTTTTCTGGAACATGGAATCTATGAAACAACTATTTTTTAATTCATTTTTATTTTTAAGAGAGACAGAGAGCAAGCATGATTTGGGGAAGGGCAGAGGGAGAGAGAATCTTAAGCAGGCTCCACGCTCCACCTAAGGCATAGCTTGATCTCACAACCATGAGATCACAACCTGAACCGAAATCAAGAGTCGGATGTTTAACCAACTGAGCCACCCAGGCGCTGCCGAAACAACTATTTTAACTTGAGTTAAATGCACAGACATCAGAGATGAGAGAAAGAAATTTGAAAGACTTCAATGTAGATTTAAATTATATTTTATATGTAATTAGAAATAATCCTAAAGATTAATGTATTACTATCACATTGGTAATACAGCACGTTAAAGAATGTGCCATTTCATCAATGTATTATAATTATATTTACATTGTCCTGGAACGTAATCATCTAGGAAGAATTGCTATCTTATCCTTAAAGTGAGATGTAAAATTCTAAGCTGAGGATCTTTTTTCCACTTTTAAAAAGTCAAAGCTATAGCCTTACAGAAACAGGAGACAGAAATTTTGATGAGACAAGAGAGAAGGATTGTGGCTCATGGGGGAGAAATGATGTTATCATGACTTGGTGTAGAAAAAAGGAGAAATAATTGAGTATGGGAGGAGTATAAAAAACACCATAGAGTGGTAAAGTTAAAAAAAAGAAGTCATCTCTTTAGCCCAGTTACAAACCTGGAAGAGACTTGGTTCGATCTGAGTGTATTTAACCATGTGTGCAGGTCAAACACCATTTACATTCCTTTTTGTCACATTAATCATTGAAAAGGAATCACAGCTGGAGGCTTGTTTTTGCCTTTCTCATATTTATTCCATACATATATATGTTGCTAAGTCCAATTTATTGGAATTGACTTACTAGAGCTATGAGGTTGATATTTCTTATGTGTAAGATAGTGCAAGTTATAAGTAACCAAAATTTATTAGCAGGGTGTCTAGACGTGTTATGAATACAGGTGGGTTGATTTCTAACTCAAGATCCTTAAATAATACCAAAATCTTTTTCTTTTACTATTTCAATTTTTACTTAAATTACAGTTAGTAAACATACAGTGTAACACTAGCTTCAGGAGTAGAATTCAGTGACTTGTCACCTAACCACGACACCCAATGCCCATCATAAAAACTGCCCTCCCCGATACTCATCACCTACCCAGCCCAACCCCTCCACCTCCCCTCCAGCACTCCTCACTTTATTCTCCATAGTTAAGAGTCTTTCATATCCTTTGCCTCCCTCTCTCTTTTTTTCCTTCCCCTAGGTTCACATGTTATGTTTCTTAACCTCCACAGATGAGTACAATCATATGATATTTGGCTGTCGCTGACTGACTTATTTCATTTAGCATAATACAGTCTAGCTCCAGTCACATTACTGCAAATGGCAAGATTTCATTCCTTTTTATGGCATTCCTTTTATATGATATATAAATGGAATATATATACCACATCTTATTTATCCACTTATCAGTTGATGGACATTTGGGCTGTTTCCATGATTTGGCTATTGTTGATGGTGCTGCTATAAACATTGGGATACATGTGCCCCTTCAAATCAGTATTTTCATATCCTTTGGGCAAATACCTAGTAGTGTGATTTCTGGGTTGTAGGGAAGTTCTACCTTTAAGTTTTTGAGGAATCTCCACACTGTTTTCCAGAGTGGCTGTCGTACCAGTTGGTACTCCCACCAACAGTGTAAGAGGGTGTGCCTTTGCATCCTTGCCAACATCTGTTGTTTCCTGAGTTGTTCATTTTAGCCATTCTGACAGGTGTGAGGTGGTATCTCATTGTGGTTTTGATTCGTATTTCCCTGATGATGAGTGATGTTGAGCATTTTTTCATGTATCTGTTAGCCGTCTGAATGTCTTCTTTGGAAAAGTATCTATCCATATCTTCTGCCTAGTTCTTTACTGGATTATTGTTTCTTTGGGTGTTGAGTTTGCTAAGTTCTATATAGATTTTGAATGATAACCCTTAATTCGTTATGTTATTTACAAATATCTTCTCCCATTCCGTTGGTGGCCTTTTAGTTTGTTGATTGTTTCCTTCGCTGTGCAGAAGCTTAATGAAGTCCCGACAGTTCATTTTTGCTTTTGTTTCCTTTGCCTCAGGAGACCTATCTAGAAAAACGTTGCTACAGTCGAGGTAAGAGGTTTCTCCCTGATTCTCCTCTAGGATTTTGATGATATCCTTTCTCACATTTAGGTATTCCATCCATTTTGAATTTATTTTTGGGTATGGTATAAGAAAGTGGTCCAGTTTCATTCTTCTGCATGTTGTTGTCCAGTTGTCCCAACACCATTTGTTGAAGACACTGTCTTTTTTCCATTGGATGTTCTTTCCTGTTTTGTCAAAAATTAATTGACCATATAATTGTGGGTCTACTTCTAGGTTTTCTATTCTGTTCCATTGATCTATGTGTCTGTTTTTGTGCCAAAACCATACTCTCTTGAGAACTACATCTTTGTAATATAGCTTGAAATCTGGAATTGTGATGCTTCCAGCTTTCCTTTTATTTTTCAAGATTGCTTTGGCTACTTGGTGTCTTTTTAAAATCCTACAAATTTTAGGATTGTTGTTCTAGTTCTGTGAGAAATGCTGGTGGTATTTTGATAGGGATTATATTAAATGTGTAGATTGCTTTGGGTTGAGTAGATAATATTTGTTTATAACAATATTTGTTTTTCCGATGCATGAGCATCGAAAGTTTTTCCATTTCTTTGTGTCATATTCAATTTCTTTCATAAATGTTTTCTAGTTTGAAGAGTACAGATCTTTTACCTCTTTGGTTAGGTTTATTCCTAGTATTTAATGATTCCTTGATTTCCTTTTCTGCTACTCCATTATTGTTGTAAAGAAATGCAACAGATTTCTGTATTTAATTTTATATTCTGTGAATTTACTGAACCTGTGTATCAGTTCTAGCAATTGTTTGGTGGGGTCTTTTGGGTTTTCTACATAGAGTATCATGTCCTCTGTGGATAGTGAAATGGAAGTCCTAGGACTTCCCAGACTATGTTAAATAACAATGGTGGGAGTGGACATCCCTGTCTTATTCCTGACCATACAGGAAAAGCTGTTTTTCCCCATTGAGGATAATATTACCTGTGGTTATTTCAAATATGTCCTTTATGATGTTGAGATATGTTCCTTCTATCCCTATGTTGTTGAGGGTTTTTATCAAGAATGGATACTGTACTTTGTCAAATGCTTTTTTCTGCATCTTTTGTGAGGATCATACAGTTCCTATTATTTCTTCTATGAATGTGGTGTATCACATTGATTTGTTTGTGAATATTGAGCCACCCTTGTATCCCAGGAATAAATACCGCTTCATTGTAGTGAATGATTCTTTTAATGTACTGTTGAATTTGATTTCCTAGTATTTTGTTGAGAATTTTTGCATCCATGTTTACCAGGGATACTAGCCTGTAATTCTCCTTTTTAGTGGGGTCTTTCTCTGGTCTTGGAATCAAGGTAATGATGGCCTAGTAGAATGAGTTTAAATCTTTTTCTTTCATTTCTCTATTTTGGAATAGTTTGAGAAGAATAGGCATTAACTCTTCCTTAAGTGTTTGGTAGAGTTCCCCTGAGAAGCCATCTCTCCCTGGATTTTGTTGGATTTGAGGTTTTTGATTGCTGATTCAATTTCTTTGTTGGTTATCAGTCTGTTCAAATTTTCTATGTCTTCCTGTTTCAGTTTTGGTGATTGATATGTTTCTAAGAATTTATCCATTTCTTTCAGATTGCCCAGTTTGTTGGCATATAATTTCTCATAGTATTCTCTTATAATTGTTTGTATTTCTGTGGTGTTATTTGTAATCTATCCTCCCTTGTGATTTTATCTATTTAGGTCATTTCTCTCTCTCTCTCTCTCTCTCTCTCTCTCTCTCTCTCCCTCTCGATACGTCTGGCTAGGGGGTTATCAATTTTATTAATTCTTTCAAAAACCAGGTCCTAGTTTCATTGATCTGTTCTATTGCTTTTTTTCCCATTTCTTTATCATTTATTTCTGCTTTAATTTTTATTATTTCCTTTCCTCTGCTGGCTCTAGGCTTCATTTGCTGTTCTTTTTCTAGCTCCTTTAGGTGTACAATTAGATTGTGTATTTGAGATTTTCTTGTTTCTTGAGGTAGGCCTGTATTGCCACATACTTCCCTCTTATGACCACATTTGCTGCATCCTAAAGGTTTTGGACTGTCGTGTTTTCATTTTCATTTCTTTCCATGTATGTTTAAATTTCTTCTTTTGTTTCCTGGTTAACCCATTCATTCTTTAGTAGGATGTTCTTTAACCTCCATGTATTTGTGGTCTTTCCAATTTTTTTATGTGTTTGAATTCAAGATTAACAGTGTTAAGTTTGGAAAATATGCATGGTATGTTCTCAGCCTTTTTGTATTTGTTGAGACCTGATTTATGACCAAGTATGTGATCTATTCTAGGGAATGTCCCATGTGCACTCAAAAAGAATGTGTATTCTGTTGCTTTAGCATGAAATGTTCTGAATATATCTGTTAAGTCCATCTGGTACAGTGGGTCATTCAAAGCCATTGTTTCCTTGTTGATCTTTGCTTAGATTATCTGTCCTTTTCTGTAAGTGGGGTGTTAAAGTGCCTTACTATTATTGTATTATTATTAATAAGCTCCTTTATATTTTATATTTTGGGGTGCTTCAAATTAGGGTCATAAATATTTATAATTGTTAGATCTTCTTGTTTTTTACACCTTTTATTATGATATAGTGTCCTTCTTTGTGTCATAGTCTTTGATTTAAAATCTAGTTTGTCTTGTATAAGTATGGCTTCTCTAGTTTCCCTTTGACCTCCATTAACATGGTAAATAGTTCTCCATCCCCTCACTTTCAATCTGCAGATGTCTTTAGGTCTAAAATTAATCTCTTATAGGCAGAATATAGATAGGTCTTATTTTTTTATCCATTCTGATATTCTATTATCTTTTGATTGGAGCATTTAGTCCATTTACATTCAGAGTGATTAAGATATATATGACTTTAATGCCATTGTATTATCTAAAAAGTTGTTGTTTTTGGAGATTTTCTCTGTTCCTTTCTAGTCTTTGTCATTTTTGGTCTTTCTTTCCTACTCAAAAAGTCCACTTTAATACTTCTTGCAAGACTTGTTTAGTGGTCATGAACTCCTTTCATTTTTGTTTATCTGGGACACTGTTTATTTCTCCTATTCTGAATGACAACCTTGCTGGATAAAGTATTCTTGGCTGCATATTTTCCCCATTCAGCACATTGAATATATCATGCTACTCCCTTCTGGCCTGCCAAGTTTCTGTGGATAGATCTGCTGCTAACCTTATTTGTCTTTTCTTGTAAGTTAGGGATTTCTTTTGCCTTGCTGCTTTTAGGATTTTTTCGTTATTTCTGTATTTTGAAAATTTTACTGTAATATGTCCTGGTGTTGGCCTGATTTTGTTGATTTTGATGGGAGATCTCTGTGCCTCCTGGATTTGAATGTCTGTTTCCTTCTCTAGATTACAGAAGTTTTCAGCTGTACTTTCCTCAAATAAACCTTCTGCCCCTTTTCCCCTGTCTTCTTCTTCTGGGATTCTTATGATACAAATGTTATTACACTTTATGAGTTGTTGAGTACCCTGTCTACATTTGTGATCTGATATTTTTGTCCCTCTTCTTTACAATTTCATTATTTTGCATAATTTTAACTTCTATATCACTGATTCGTTCCCTCCACTTCTTCCATGCTTATTGTCATTACATCCAGTTGGTTTCATATCTCAGTTTAGCATTTTTTTATTTTGTGCTGACTAGTTTTTAAGTGCTTTATTTCTCCAGTAAGGGATTCTGTGGCATCTTCTATGCTTTTCTTAAGCCCAGCTAGTATCCTTATGATGTTGTAAATTCTGGATTGGGCTTATTACTTATATCTGCTTTGATTAGATCCCTTTTCTTTTTCTTTCTTTTGGGATGAATTTATCCTTGGCATTTTGTCTAGGTCTCTGTCTTGTCTATGTTAGAAAAGCTTGTTATGTTTCCTGCTTCTGAGAGTAATGGTTTTATTTTTTTCTTAATTAATTATTTTTTTATTTTAGAGAGAGAGTGAATGAGTCCGGGAGAGGGGCAAAGGTGGAGAGATAATCCTAGGTAGGCTTCATGCTCAGTGAGGAGCCCAACATGGGACTCAATCCCACAGCTTTGGGATGATAACCTGAGCTGAAATCAAGAGTCAGATGCTCAACCTACTGAGCCATCCAGGTGCCCTGAGAGTAGTGGCTTTACTAAGAAGAGATCATATACTGTCCAGGGCCTGGTGCTTCTGGAAGTATTTCTGGTGTATGCTGTGTGCACTCTGCTGCTATATTTTGGCTGCTCTTTCCCTCAGGTCAGTCTTCTGCAGAGATTCTCCTCACCTCCAGTGGGAATTTTTGGACCTTGTCCAGTGTGTGGTGAGTTTTAACTAGGTGTGTTCTGGTCTGCTTGTTAAAAGAGGCCTGGTGTTATTTCCACTAGAGCAGAAGCTTTGCAACAAAGCTTTGCTTTGGTCCTCAGGGAGGATCTTACCATGCTAGGGCTGATGCAGGTTTGTCCCATACAAGGGCAGTTGTACCAATGTGCATGAGTTTAGAGTTTAGAGTAAAGCACAGAAAAAAGCCAGTGTCCAGGTTAGCTGTCCTCAGCAAGTGTCTCTGCCCCTATGCTAAGGAAAGAGCAAGCTCAAAGGCCCCCAGTAGCTCTTTTGTCCCCTGAGAGGCAATGCTACCCCTCCCAAGTGTGCTCCAAGAGGGGAACTGTCTCTCCCATTGAATCCCAGGGGATCGTCAGATCACACAGTCTGCTCCAGGGCCTTTGCCCTCCTTATCTACAGGAGCACCACTGTGTCCACTGGACTCCACATCAACCATGGCACGGATTTTTGAAACTCCAGTCTTTGAACTGTGTTTGTTGTAAAAACTCACGATAATCAGCCCCTTTCATATTCCCAGTCAATAGTTTGGGGTAAGTGTTCTTCTTGTTCCATCCTCTGTGTGCTTTCTCTAAATTTCTCTCTCTCTCTCTCTCTCTCTCTCTCTCTCAATCTCTCTCCCAACTTGTCTCTCTCCTCTCTCTGTGATCAGAGCTTCCGCCTCCACAGCACCCGTGATTTTCTCCTCCAAATCACATCTCCACAACTCTTATCCTCCACTGTGTGGCCTCTTCACTCCTTCTAATTGTGAAATTTGTTCTCTCAGTCCTCATATCAATTTCTTGGGTGTTCAGGATGATCCGATATTTATCTAGCTGTGTTTGAGGGACAAAGCAGGCTTAGGGTCCTCCTACTACTCCACCATATTAATTCCCCTCTCAATAATACCAAAATTTTGTTATTATCTCTGACAGTTAGAAACCTATAGAACTTCTTTATTTTTCTATATAGCATGTTTATATTTGTGTATGCATATAAATATATGTGTGTATACATGTATGTTTTTATATACATACACAAATATCATCATTTAGAGAAAGGTCTTTTTTAAGCCTTAGAATGTCTCCCACAGATTCCTGGATTGGCTGAGTACACTAAAGAAATGCTTTGGGAGTGGGATTTATTTCCTTTTATGTAACTATTTAATTGTAACTTTTAGGTTAATTTTGAGAAGCATAGAAAGGGCTACTTAGAGGCTTAGAGACAAAGAAAAAAGAAAAATGAGGTAGTTAGATAGGGAAGAGGGATTCTGGAAAAGAAATATTTAAATCAGATGATTATGAAAGCAGATGTATGATACGTAATGTAACCACCCCTTCCTTATTTATTCAGTAAAATATATTTTTATTGATAATATATTAGAGAGTATAATCTATTTTGAGTATGAGACACAGCACAAAGTTTTTCATCATTAGCAGGAACAATGGTTGATGAGGAGAAAAATATTATGCTTAAGAGATTATATCTATCATCTATCTATCCATCCATCCATCTCTCTTGTAATTCTCTTGGAAGCAGACACAAGATAAATATATACACAGAAACGGACAATAAGAGATAAAACAATGGAAAGTTCTTTACCAGAGGCTAGAACTGTGCATTCTTCTCACAACTGGATAACATTTATAAAAATTTGAATATAAAATTTATCGAAAATTATCAATGAATTCTAATTATGAATAATTTAACATTTAGACATATCAATCTATCTGCAATATTTTATTTCTTCACTGATTTATACTAACATCACCATAAAATAAGCCTTTTTTTATTTGAAAGAGAGAGAGAGAGAAAACGTGAGCATGTGAGTGGGGGAGGGGCAGAGCGCAAGGGAAAACAAGAGAGAGAATCTTAAGCAGGGGCCACGCCCAGCATGGAACTGTATATGGGGCTTGATCTCACGACTGTGAGATCATCACCTGAGTGGAAATCAAGAGTTGGACACTTAACCAACTAAGCCACCCAAGTTCCCCCAAATAAGCTTTTTTGTCTCATTTTCTCTAGGTCTCACAAACTGGAAATTTGTACCTTATGATATATAATATTTTCAAGTTAGGTTGTGTCAATAAGTAGGAAAACACATTCATTACAGATGATGTAGTACACATCGAAAGTTTATACAAATTTTTCAGATGAAAGAAAACATGTAAAAATCTGAATGCAATGTTTGAATTATTTTGGGTATTAATTCTACAAGTTATTCCAGTACACTGTTAACATGCTGGTATGTTAACACTTTAAGGGTCTCAAATGTGCATTTAATTTATATTTAATAACACAAGTTTTGCTTATGAAAACCAAGTCAATTATTGAAAGCATTTCCCAAGGTTTAGCAATTATTTAAGAGCTGCATTTATTATAAAGTAATTAGCTCAAATGGCATGTTCATGAAAGCAGATTTAGAACAACTTTACATATTGGTACGGAAGGGAAATGCTTAATACCAATATAGCTGAAAATATTCACATTTTATTTAATCTGGCAGGCATTTTGTTTTCAACAAAGGGACAAATATGTATTTTCAAGTGGCTTTTTAACATTTTCAAGATGGAAAATCACCATATTTATAGCTATAATTTTGTATAAAATAAAAATGTCAAAATTAATTGAATGATGCAAAAAATTTAAGAGAGCTCTTATTCTGTTTTTATCTATTTTATTAACTTTCTTATTTGAAGTATATCCTATATGCAAAAGTAATTATGTGTTGTATATGACATAAGATGAAACAAAATTAAAACATCATGATTCAGCTTGTAAATTATAGCACAAAGTTGAATCCTCCTGAGTAGATTACCTGGTCACACAACCTTCTTTCTTCCCAGAGGTAACCACCATTCTGGATTTTAGGTTATTTATTCCCTCGGTTTGCTTTATAGATTCACACACACACACATACACTCATAACTAATATATGATTTGGTTTTGCCTTGCTTTAAACTATGTAATACATAAATACATTGTAAAGAAAATATATTTATACATTTAAAATTAATATTCTATTGTATACATATTCAAGTAATGTATATATAAGTGTACTATACATTTAGCCCTTCCTTGTTAAGAAATTTTGAAATGTTGCTTAATATATTTTTGTTTTCTCTGTTGTGAACAAAGCCATTATTAACATTCTTGCACATAGCCATCACACGTGTGTAAAAGTCAATGTGAGTGAAATAGTTATAGAACATGTATATGTTTATCTTTAGTAGTTAATAATATATTCTTCCAAAGTTGTTCTACCAGAAATTTGTAAGAGTTTAGATTGTTTTATATTGTCACCATCCTTGATAATGTCAGACTTTACTTTTTCTTTAATTTTGTAAGAGTAAAATAATATCAAATGGTGGTTTTGTTTTCATTTTAATGATTAACAGTGAAGTTGAGCAATTTTTACATTTAAAAATAATGTGGTTCCTCTTTTTTGAAATGCAATAAAAAACAAGCAAGTATCGCCAATAAAAACTCTATAAAGAAAATGCAATGATACTGACTTATAACTTCTCCCAAAAGTTGTAAACATAGTATGAGAACCCAATAATTAAAACAGTACAGAACTTTGTCATAAATATATTGATTGTGTCAATGTAATCCAATTAAAAATCTAGAAATGGATCTTAATATAAATGGACATTTAGTACGTGATAGAAGTCTCGTATGTAATCTATGAGAGAAAGTAAACTTTTCAATAAATTATGGTTGAAGTCCTAGTTAGTCATCTGAGAAAAAAATGATAATAAAATAATAATTTATGAGCTGATCAAAGTTCTAAGGGTAAAAAGGAGACAAGAAAAATAGATAACAAGCATCCAAACTGGAAAAAAAATGTTAACTATTTACAGATGACATGATAAGTATATATAGAAAACCCTAGGGGTTCCTGGGTGGCTGAGTCAGTTGGGCATCCAACTCTCGATTTTGGCTTAGGTCACGAGCTGCTCATGGGATGTCAGGCTCTGCTCTGATGGTGTTGAGCCTGCTTGGGATTCTCACTCTCCCTCTCTTTCTCTGTCCCTCTGTCTCTCACTTTCTCTTTCTCTCTCTCTCTCTCTCTCTCTCTCTCTCTCTCTCTCAAAATAAATAAATAAAACATAAAAAATCCTAAAGACTCTATAAAAAAACTATTAGAACTAATAAGTTAATTCAGTAAAGTTGCAGGATACAAAATTAACATACAAAATTATCTTACATTTCTATATACTAATAATGAACTATTAGAAAGAGATTGTAAGAAAACAATCCTACTTGCAATTTCATAAAAAACAGAAAACCTAGAAATAAAGTTAGCCAATGAATTTAAAAAGCCTATACTCTGAAAACCATAAAATAGTGATGAAAGAAATTGAAGATGATATGATAATTGAAAAGGTATACTGTTCTCATGGATTGGAAGAATTAATATTGTTAAAATGTCCATGTTACCCAAAGCAAATGATAGATTTGATGTGATACTTAACAAAATACTAATGTAGCATTCTTCACAGAACCAGAACAGATAATCCCCAAATTGTATAGAACCATGAAAGCCCCCAAATAGCCAAAGCAATCTTGAGATAGAATAATAAAGCTGTGAGTATCACACTCCCTGGTTTCAAACTCTATTACAAAGCTTTAGAAATCAAAATAGTATGGTAGTGTCACAAAAACAGACACATAGAAAAATGGAACACAGTAAGAGCCTAGCAATACACCCACGTTTATGTGGTCAACTAATCTACAACAAAGGAGGCAAAAATATGCAATGCTAAAACCATAGTCTCTTCAGTAAGTGGTGCTGGTAAAACTGGACAACTACATGCAAAAGAATGATACTGGATGACTTCCTTAACACCATATACTAAAATAAACTCAAAGACTTGGATACAAGATGGGAGACCATAAAACTTCTAGGAGAAAATATAGGCAGTAAGCTCTTTGGCATTAGGCTGAGCAAAGTTTCAAGGATCTTTTGTCTCCTCAGGCAAGGGAAACAAAAGCAAAAATCAACAAATGGAATTACATCAAACTAAAAAGCTGCACAGCAAAGGACACTATCAACAAAATGTAGAGGCAACCTACTGAATGGGCGAAGATATTTATAAATCATATATCTGATAAGGGCTTAATATCCAAAATGTATAAAAAACTCACGTATCTCTATATCAATAAACAAAAAAAAGGGGTGACAGAAGACCAGAAAAGACATTTTCTCCATAGGTATAGATGTCCAACAGACTCATGAGAAGATGTTAAACACACTAATCATCAGTGTAAAGGACATCAAAACCATAATGAGATACCGGCTCACATCTGTCAGAAAGGCTATTATCAAAAAGACAAGAAATAGCTAGTGTTGGTGAGGATGTGGAGAAAAAGAAACCATCTACACTGTTGGTGGAAATGCAAAATGGTACAGCCACTGTGGAGACATTAGAGAAGATTCCTCAAAAATTAAAATTACAAATACTATATGATCTTGCGATTCCACTTCTGGGCATTTATCTGAGGAAAATTAAAACACTAAATAGAGATTTGTAACCCTATGTTTATTTCAATATTATTTACAACAGCCAAGATATGGAAGCAACCTAAGTGTCTGTGGATAGACGAATAGATAAAGAAGATACAACTATATATGCAAAAATATATGCTATCACTCAGCCATAAAAAGGAATTTGTGACAACATGGATGTACCTAGAGGGTATTATTCTAAGTAAAATAAGTCATACAGGAAAAGATAAGTATCATATGATTTCACCTATATGTAAATTCTAAATACAAAACACACACACACACACAAATAGACATGTAGATACAGAGAACAACTGGTGATTACCATAAGATAAGGGGCTGGGGGACTGGCAAAATAGGTGAAGGGGTTAAAAGATATAAACCTCCAGTTATAAAATATATAAGCCATGGGGATATAATGTACAACATAGGGAATAGAGTCAATAATATGTTAACAACTGTGTATGGTGACAGGTGGTAGCTAGACCTACCATGGTGATCTTGGTGACTTTGATTATAGTGACTTTGTAATGTATATAAATGTTGAAGCCCTATTTTGCAACTGAAACTAATGTAATACCGTATATCAACTACTCTTCGATACAAATAAATGAATGTGAAAAGAAAATAAAATAACAACTAAAAAGACCTGAATTAATTTTTTACATCCTTAGAGTTGGGCAGTAATAGAGAGGAAATAGTGAGGCCATAAATGAAAGGATGCATAAATCAAATTACATTAAAAAATTTAAATCATGCATAAAAGAACACACTTAGTCAAAGGAAAATGAATCATGGGAAATGTGTGTGTATATATGGGTGTGTGCCATTTAGACCATTTAGCCCATAGATAGGGCACATTTCACTATTGTTAAAATTGTTAAAGGAGTTATAGGCAAACTCTCTTTTTCTTCTCATTGGGTGTTTTAAAGATTTGGGGCGCCTGGGTGGCGCAGTCGGTTGGGCGTCCGACTTCAGCCAGGTCACGATCTCGCAGTCCGTGAGTTCGAGCCCCGCGTTGGGCTCTGGGCTGATGGCTCAGAGCCTGGAGCCTGTTTCCGATTCTGTGTCTCCCTCTCTCTCTGCCCCTCCCCCGTTCATGCTCTGTCTCTCTCTGTCCCAAAAATAAAATAAACATTGAAAAAAAAATTAAAAAAAAAAAAAAAGATCTTGTCTTTTTTCTGTTCTGCTATTTTACTACATGTGTCTGGAATTGATTTTATACATCTATAATTTTATACCACATTTGGCTTTATCAACATTTTTTTTTCCTATTTCCACTTTATCTACTTCTGGAACTGTGATTAAGAATATATTAAAAGACATGCTCCCAAAATTTTAATTCTTGTTTAATATTCTCAAACATTTTTTGATGGTTATATATTCTGATTTAGTGACTATGTGATTTATTCAAATCTATCTAGGAGCTTATCCATTCTCTCCCATCTCAATCTAATTCTATTTAACTCATATTTTTCTCATTTTATAATTTCAATTTAATTTCTAGAAGTTCTGTTTATTTTTCAAAGACTTCTACTCATTTTCATAGCTTCTCTTATCTTTTTTATAGCTTCAAGATTTGCTCTTTTGTTTGTTTTTTAACTCTTATGACTCATGGCATTTATGGGACTGACTACATACATAGTCAAAATTGTATATATACACATATAAATTATATACATTTTATATATGTATTCTAAGGTTAGTACCAAATCTTGCTTATTGGGTTTTGTTTGGAAATTTTTAAAAAATTTTTTTTCAATGTTTATTTATTTTTGAGAGAAAGAGAGAGCATGAGCTGGGGAGGGGCAGAGAGAGACAAGGGGAGACACAGAATCCGAAACAGGCTCCAGGCTCTGAACTGTCAGCACAGAGCCCGATGAGGGGCTCCATCCCACCAACTGCGAGATCATGACCTGAGCTGAAGTGAGACACTTAACCAACTGAGCCACCCAGGTACCCCTTGTTTGGCAATTCTTATTCTGTGTTCATATTCTTTAGAATGTGTGGCCTTGATGGAGCAACCAAATGAAGACTCGCCCTCCTACCATAAACAATAATAAAACATCACAAAATACATGAAACAACAATTTCAGAAAATAAGAGAAGGGAAATAAACCAGGGGAGCCCTAAGTTCACCTGTGTTTTCTCCCCAGAGACATTTTGGACCATGCTATCTGAGGATGAATCCATTCAAAGATAAGTAACCTTGCTGAGTTGAGGAGTAATGGAGACAAATAGAATGTATGAGTACATGAGAAATCCTATGGCACTTGAGAACACCAGAGATGAGGGCGCAGTTGTCTCCTAGAAATGTATGTTAATATAAAAACACAGGTACTCAATGAAAGAAGGGAAGAATGCTATGCCATGTAGTCAATAATCCCCAGAAGACTGAAGTGTTTGTGTTCATATATGACAAGGTCTTCACTACTATTATCAGAGATAAAGAGGAAAACTTTCAGTGGCAAAGGAGTCAGTTCTTCAAGAAGATATATAAATCCTGATTGTGTATTTACATAGAGATAGTTATTCAGAAAACATGAATGTCGAACTGGAAGGAGAAATACACAAATCTACATTTATATTTGAAGATTTCAAAGTACTCTCAGTAACTGATTTAAAAATACAGTTAGAAAACCGGTAAATATATAGAAAACTTGAACATTCTCATTCAAACTGGTCTCAAGCACATTTTATAGAGCAAACTAACAATGGCAGAATTCACATTCTTTCAAAGTACAAGTGAAAGATTCTATAAAATGGACCATATATTGTGCCATACAAAATTCATGAAGTTTACATGATTAAAATAAATAGAATACATTTTCTGATGGAAATTGACTCTCTGTATAAATCAGTAATGAAAAATAGATCAAAAAACTCCAAAATATTTTAAAGGTAAATTCCTAATTTCTAAATTTTTTTTTTTTTCAACGTTTATTTATTTTATTTTTGGGACAGAGAGAGACACAGCATGAACGGGGGAGGGGCAGAGAGAGAGGGAGACACAGAATCGGAAACAGGCTCCAGGCTCTGAGCCATCAGCCCAGAGCCTGACGCGGGGCTCGAACTCACGGACCGTGAGATCGTGACCTGGCTGAAGTCAGACGCTTAACCGACTGCGCCACCCAGGCGCCCCAAATTCCTAATTTCTAAACAAAATTTCTATAGGTCAGAAATAAGGGTAATTAGACATATTTTTAACTTAATGAGTACTAAATCAGAACATGTCACAGTGTGTATGAGGCAGCTAAAGTATTGCTCAGAGGCAAATCTATAATTTAAATGCTTGTGCTAGACAAAATAAAGATCTAGCATCAAAAACTCTGATTCGACCTTAATCTAGTGAAAAATAAAACAAGTCAAACGCAAAAGAAGGAAAGAAATGAGAATAAAAGTATGAATCAGTGGAACAGAAAGTAGAAAAAAGTAATAGAGACAAGTCAGTGGAATCTGAACTGAGATTTTCTAAAAGACTAAGATTGTTGGTGTGCCTGGGTGGCTCAGTCGGTTAACTGTCCGACTCTTGATTTTGGCTCAGGTCATGATTTGGCAGTGGTGGGTGCATCGGGCTCAGCACAGAGCCTGCTTGGGATTCTCTCTCTCCTTCCCTCTCTCTCTCTGCCCCTTCTCTGCTTCTGCTCTCTCTCAAAATAAATAAATAAACTTAAAGAAATGCAAAAAACAAAAAAAAGACTGATAAGATTGTTAAACTTTAGCTAGATTGGTACAGAAAAAATATCACAAATTACCAGTTTCAAAGATAAGAGAAGAATAGTAAGCAAGAATTTAAAAGTATTATAAACAACTCTAGTCCAATAATTCCAACAATTTATATGAGATGGCAAATTTCCTGAAATGCGCACATCTAAACTTGAGACTTAAATGGTAAAACTTCTACAAGAAAATATAGGAGAAAATCTTTGTAACATGAAGGAAGGCCAGAATTTTTGGGTGAAAAAATTAAAACAATTAACCAAAAAAGGTGATAAAATTGAATCCACCTAAATTTATATAGTTAATATTGGAAAGATACCATTAAGGATGTGAAGAGCACTTTTGGTTTTGTTTTTTTGGTTTTTGAAGTGAAAGGCACTTAATGAGGAAAATATAATATGTATATCTTAAAGGACTTTTATTCAGAATATAAAAAAATGATTGGAACTCAACACTAGGCAATACAATTTTTAAAAAAGCATTTAAAGGATATTAACAAACACATATCCTCTGCCCTAGAAAATACATAGCTAGCTATATGCCAATATAAATGCATCCACACGTATATACAGCTAAAGATATATAAGAGTACTCATGATAGCATCATTCATAACAGCCCCAAACTGAAAACAATTTAAATATTCATCAACAGTAGAAAATATATCATGGTGTACTCATACTATTGTATATTACATGTTAGTTTAAACTATTGTTGCATTCTACAATGTGGGCCCACTTCAAATCACAAGGTTGAGTGTCAAGGCTGTATTCGTTAAAGCTTTGATTTTGTAAAGGTCACAAGTAAAACCATCTATGGAAATGGTGATTGGGGATAGATATTATGAGAACATCTGAGGCACTGGTAACTTTTTGTTAGTATTGTTATTGCATTTTTTCTAATTTCCCATTTTTCTTTCTTTCTTTCTTTCTTTCTTTCTTTCTTTCTTTCTTTCTTTCTCTTTCTTTCTTTCTTTCTTTCTTCCTTTCTTTTTTGTTTATTAGATTTTATTTCTTAGAGAAGTTTTAGGTTTATGGCAAAATTGAACAGCAGGTACAGAGATTTCTCATATATCCCTTATCTCCACACATGCAGAACCCCCTCTATTATCACCATCTACCCCCAGAATGGTATGTTTCATACAACTGATGAACCTACATGACACATCAAGATCACCCAAAGTCCATGTTTGCTGGTGATGTTTTATTTCTTGACCTTATGTATTAAATCACATAGCACGTCAGAGATTTGGGGGGAGGTGCTCTCAGAAATGTAAGCTTTAAAGGAGGAAGAGAAGACTGATTGGACACAGGAAAGCAGAACTGCAAAAATGGCCTCAGCTGAACCTATACCTATGGGACATTTAGAAGATGGGATAACTTTTAGTGTTTCTCAAAATTGAGGTAAGACTGTCTGGACATTGTAGCTCTGCAGTGACAAGTCATTGTCCTTCAATGAAGGATGTCCAAGAGAAGTGGCACAATCTGGGGTAAGATTTAGACACAACTTAGACACAACTATCAACTTGATGGAATGAGAGTCTCAGTCATTGTTACAGGCTGAATTGTGTCACCCCCAAATTCGTGTATTAAAGTCCTAACCCTCAGGACCTCAGAATGTGATTTTATTCTGTGACACCGAGTCAGGAGTACTTCGTCATGAAAGCTGCATCTAACTAAGTCAATCATGAAAGGGAGATCTGGGTGAAACACCACAGAATTTACTACAACCCACCCCTTGCCCTGTTTTTATCTACTTATTTTGTGTACAAAGTTAACCCCAAGTGCGAAGAGTTTCTCCAGGATTCTAGCTGGCTTTTCTTTTTCCTCCCCAGAGAAACTTAAGACAGGAAGGTTACTGAGATGAATCATAGGTCAGTAGCTGCAGCTTATCTAGAGAACACAATTGGTATCACCGCCTTCTTTACAGCCATGAGATGTAGGATAATCTTCCTCCTCCTTAGCTCACACCTCTGCTGGTCTCTATGGCTTATTTTGTGAGAGAACTGAGCCATTGGTCACCATGCCCTCTCAGACCTGTTACACTTTTTTCATTTACCATCAACACTGTGCAGAGGGTAGCAAGAGGTACTGTGTTACGCTATGTGGTTGACAAACATACTCTTCCCCTTCTCTATTGTAGCTCTATTTCTTCCGGAAAATTGGGGCCAACTCAGTCTGCCAGTATTTCCTTGATGTGTTCTTTGGGGACAAGAAGCCAAAGGAGACATCGTGATGGTCACATCTCAAGCTTCATGGGGCTTGAGCAATGTCCTCCGGTGGAAGTGTTCTCTCTCTGGGAACCAGGATATCTGAACCCAAGCTTCTAAGAACTGTCCATTTTAGGAACTGATTAGTAATACTTCTTGTGATCTCTGTCACGGTATGAAATCTTTTATCATGGGACAGACCTTCCATATTAATAAAATTCTCCTTATCTAAATTTATCTCTCAAACCCACATATACATATATAGCACCATCAGAATTGAGTTTTGTATACTCTTGTGTCTCTTGCTGATTTACATGTCTAGGTTCTGCAGCAACTTCTGCAACTGCCTTTTTTCCTCTTTAACAAACCCATAATTTCTTCAGCGACTTTATGCTAACCGTACTTATCAGTCTAGTGTACAGGATGGGAGAAGGTGGTAGATGCTGAGGCTTGTGCATATGATTTCTTTTATCAGAGTTTTTCTGCATCATACTCGAGCCAGGGGGATCACTGGCCTCTAACAAGGAGTGGGCCAATTCTTCAGGCCCAGAGAGTTCAGGGGAATCTGACACTTGAAATGTTCAAGTGTATTGACTCAGATCTCTTATTCCGAATCCAGAGTCTCACTACTTACCGATTAATGCAATGATCTTAGCATAGCAGACAGCCTGGGATTGAATGTCACCCTTCTCTGGAGCTCTGCTACCACTATAATTAAGTCCTGGACCTGATGATCACCTTTTTTCTGCCCTCTTGCTTCAGCAAATGAGTCTTTTTTATATGCTGCCAAAGAAGCCCTCTGACTTTCACACTTCACCTTAAATTGGTGATTAATCACAGTAGTCTTTCATTGTTTTTCTTCAAAGCATGCTTAGTCCCATCCAATTACGTGGTCTTTGTAATTATTATTTTGCCCCGAATGTCTCAAATGCTTGAGATGGTATATCACCATTGCATTCATTTTGATTAGTATTCCAGTCTAGCTCACCACCAGTGTAAGTTTTAACAATTGCATTGCTACAGTATGTTACAAACTGTCAGTATTCTCTCTACCACCTGTAATTAGAGTCCTTGTTGTCAGGGGGTCAGTGAATGAGCCACTTCTAAAATTCCCACTTTAAATTCTGCTTTCTAGGATCAATTCTATTACCAGCTCTCTCAGGTCATGACCTTTTGGAAATAGATGCTGTGGCAGAAATTTGCATTCATGGATTCTTGGGGAAAATATCTGTAAAGGAGTGAAAGAAGCACAGTTGGACAGAAAAAGAAGTTGAGCTGCAAACAAATGGGAGGAGCTTCAGCTGACCCAGGGGTGAGCTTTGGGGCTTACAAAGACTTTGAGATGTGTCTTATTGAAGGCAAGGGTATTGGGCCTTGTACTTTCTGGGATGAGTTCTGTTCCAGGGAGGTAATGTAACCTTGAAAAAGGCAACAACTTTGGCCAACCACAGTTTCTACAGACACACTTTGTTGTGAGGGGCCGACACTCCCAACAACTGAAGGAATGAATCTCTTACTCTCAAGAAGAGAATTTCAGCGGCATACACAGTATCCTTTACATATAGGAAGTGATTACATGGATGTAGTCGCTTCTTCATAATTCACGGGCTATACATTTAATGCTTTTTGAATTTTTATACATGCACATTTTTAAATAAAAAATATTAAAAATTGGAAGGTAAAGCGTAACGGCAATGGTTGTGGAAACTGGAGAGCAAGCACAGCAACTCTGGGCCAAGAGATAGCCAAGTGCGGGGGCGAGATGCAATTGGGAGAACTGCCGTGTTGCTTTTTGTGTGCTTGTATTTCACCTGCCTATTTGCAGTATTTCCCGTGGTTGTGTAGGGTGAATGAATGAATAACTAAATGAAGTTCTTTTTCAATCTCTTACTTTGGGAGTTTTTTATATCCTTGTAGTTCTTCATTTGTCAGAAAGTTGAGCTATCTGATCATGTACTGCCCTCTACTGATTTTATGTTTGTAGAAATGCAAACATAAGCAGGAGCTTCCGCTGACCCAATGGTGAGTTTTCAGGCTCAGACAGCCTCTGACATTTGTCTTATTCAAGGCAAGGGTGTTGGGCCTTTGTATTTACCTGTGTATATAGGCCATGTATTTATTAATTTAATATATGTGTATTGATGCTGTGTAGAAGGACATTAGAGAGAGATAAGCAAGAAGCACCCCCCTCAAAAATCTGCCTTGTGAATATTAATAGACAGGAGCAATTCATCTGGAGACATTGTGTGTTCTTTAAAGGATGAAATTTGAGACTTTCAAAAGTGAACCGTAAACACTAAGTTCTTCTGAATGGAAGAATAACAAAAGTTGGTGGTTATAAATTGGTACAGTGAAGAGGAAAAAGTCCAGGAGAAAAAAAGAAAAAGGAGCATGAATACAGTATTACACAGAGCTTGGGTTTACTGTAGTTCATAAATAATTTTCTATGGTGGAAAAAAAGGACCATTCACTTTATTAGGTGTAGGAATTAATATATATATTTTTAAATTTTATGATGATGCCTTAATTGTGCAAAGTTATGATTGTTGTGCATTAAACAAGTCTTTAGCAAAATATCCTACCTACAAAAAATAACATTTTAAAGAAGTAGTAGAATCATATGAAGTGAGAAATGAAAACGAGATTGGCAACAGGTGTTAAGTCAAAATAAGTACAAAGAATTATGCCGTGATAGGTGACAGAACACAGAGTGTCTCTGATAAATATAAGATTTCTTTGGCAGTAGATTTTGTTCAAAATCTTATTGGGCTTTTTGATCTAGGTGCTTCCACCACTTTTCATGTACTAATGGCAACATCAAAAGGGCTTATCTTGACAAAGATCTTAATTCCAAGGATTTTACTTTTCTATTTACTAGTCTTGGTGCATGGTTCATTCACCTCACCCTCAACTTAGGAGTTATCTTATGGGCGTCTGCCCAGCAGATATGTGGTGAGGCAACACCGAAAGACTGAGGAGGCGGTGGCCCTAATAGTCTTTGTCACAGATTCAGTTGCAGTAGTTGAGATGAGAAAAGATGCTGGTTTGGAAAGAGTTGATAGCAAGTAAAGTTTAAAGAAGCAGAAAGATCTGATACACATTTTGGAAGTAAGACAGATCAAATAGACTATTAGATTATATACTGAAAAAATGGAAGAAGAGAAATTAGAGAAGATGTCTGGAGTTTGGGCCAGAACAATCTAGAGAAAGAAAAATGTTTGATCTGGGTATATATGTACTGTGAAAAACAATGCTATATTGGGAAAATTTACTTGGGGGATTTAGGTTTAACCAGTGTGCTCTTAATAAATGTATTTATCAATACTTTACTACCTTTCCCTTCAACTGATCAAAGCATAATTGATTCTAATATATTATAGAATTTTTTGTAGTTTTTTTTAGACAATGGAGTTGAAGTTTTGCTGTGCTTTGACCAATAATTTTAGATTTGAAGTTAATCTTTTAAATCTCACATGTCAGCCCTCACTCATTACTTGTGTTGTCATGTGAAGTTATAAAGGCCCCTTATACTGTTTCCATCAGCCAGCTAAAATATCACTTACATACACAGAAGAATTTGGGTTTCTCACTTCCAGAAATGTGTGCATGGGGTTTGATGATGTCACTGAGAAAAGGGTCATCAGTAAATATGTGCAAAATATACTCAGTGTTTTTAGCAGAAATCAGTCAGAGCATCTTATTCAGGGACACCCAGTTACGAATATATCATGACAGGGTGCCTGGGTCGTTCAGTCGGCTAAAAATCTGACTTCAGGGGTGCCTGGGTGACTCAGTCGGTTAAGCACCAGACTTCGGCTCTCACAGTTTGTGGGTTTCAGCCCCATATCAGGCTGTGTGCTGACAGCTCAGAGCCTGGAGCCTGCTTCGGATTCTGTGTCTCCCTGTCTCTCTTGTCCCTCCCCTGCTTGTGCTCTCTCTCTCTGTCTCTGTCTCTTTCTCTCTCTCAAAAGAAACATTAAAAAACATTAAAAAAAATCTGACCTCATTTCAGATCATGATCTCACCATTCCCAAGTTCAAGACCCT
The DNA here is from genome assembly GCF_022079265.1 of Lynx rufus. Classification (NCBI taxonomy): domain Eukaryota; kingdom Metazoa; phylum Chordata; class Mammalia; order Carnivora; family Felidae; genus Lynx; species Lynx rufus. Next base: position 76,534,326 of record NW_025814834.1, read on the forward strand.
CTGCAGGCTCCATGCTGACAGCTCAGAACCTGGAACCTGTTTCAGATACTGTGTCTCCCTCTCTCTCTCTGTCCTTCCCCTGCTGACGCTGTCTCTCTCTCTCTCTCAAAAATAATAAAATAAACATTTAAAAAAATTAAAAAGAAAAGAATATATCATGACAGTTATTAAAGGATCAAGTACAGTGTGATAAAAATAAAGTCTGAATTTGTCCTTTGGTAGGTGATCATCTAATTTTTTACTCTCTTTTAGCATTCTTTCCTACCTGTATTCCAGAAAAAAAAAACAGCACAACTTTTTTTTTTAAATTTTTTTTTCAATGTTTATTTATTTTTTTGGGACAGAGAGAGACAGAGCATGAACGGGGGAGGGGCAGAGAGAGAGGGAGACACACAGAATCGGAAACAGGCTCCAGGCTCTGAGCCATCAGCCCAGAGCCTGACGCGGGGCTCGAACTCACGGACCGCAAGATCGTGACCTGGCTGAAGTCGGACGCTTAACCGACTGTGCCACCCAGGCACCCCCAGCACAACTTTTAAAACGTTTCCCTAAAGGGGTGTCTGGGTAGCTCAGGTGGTTAAGTGTCTGAGTTTGGCTCAGGTCATGATCTCACTGTTCGTGGGTTTGGGCCCCGCCTTGGGCTCTGTGCTGACAGCTCAGAGCCTGGAGCTTGTTTTAGATTCTGTGTCTCCCTCTCTCCCTCCCCTCCCCCGCTCATGTTCTGTCTCTCTCTCTCTCTCTCAAAAATAAATAGTAAACATTAAAAAAAAATTAATGTTTCCCTAAAAATGCAGAATAAATAAATCAATTATTGGACAGCAGGAGAAAATACTGTTTATAAAAGGTTATTAACTTAAATATTTTGTATTATTTTGTAAATATTCTTATAGTATACAATTAGAGAGAACATAAATAACCACCCAAATTGTATGCAAAATGCCAGAGAGAAATAATAAACTGTTCATATTCTTTTTAATTAGGTCTTTTTTAAAGAAAAGTTTTAGGTTTACAGTAAATTAAAGGCAGATACAGGAATTTTCTCATATATCTCTTGCCCCTGTGCATAGCATGGTCTTCCACATTATCCACAGCCCCCACCAGAGTGGTACACTCGTTACAATTGTCCAACCTTCATTGATACATCGTTACCATCCAAATTCCATAGTTTACATTATGGTTCACTCTTGGTGTTGTACATTCTCTGGGTTTGGACAAATGTATAATGGCTTGTATTCATCATTATGACATCATAAAGATTACTTTCTCTATCCTAAAATCCTTCTGTATTTCACCTATTCATCATTTCTTCCCTAACTCCAAACTCTGGCAGCAAATGATGTTTTCACTATCACATAGCTTGTCTTTTTCAGAATGTCGTATGGTTGGTATCATACGCCTTTGTAGATTACCTTCATTCATCTAGTACTATGCGTTTAAGGTTCTTTCGTATTTTTTCTGATTTTGTTCACACTGAGTATATTTCATTGTCTGATGTTCTACAGTTTCTTTATTCATTCACCTCCTAAAGGGCATCTTGGTTGTTTCTGAGTTTTGGCAATTATAAACAAAGCTGTTATAAATATCCACACACAGATTTTTGTGGGGGCTCATGTTTTCCATTCCTTTGAGTCAATACCAAGGAGTGCAATTGTTAGATTGTGTGGTAAGAGTATGTTTAGTTTTGTCAGAAACCAACAAACTGTCATCCAAGGTGACTCTACCAGTTTGCGTTCCCAACAGTAACAGGAGAGAATTCCCGTTGCTCCACATTTTTGTCAGCATTTGATGTTGTCAGGTTCACGATCTGAGCCATTCTATTAGATACGTAAAGTTCTATTTTTTATGTTTTTCTTTAATTGACTTCAAATGGTACTAAAAACTTCAGAAGTGAATATTACCCCCTTTTAAAAGTTATAGAAACAAATGTAAAGAGGAAAAAAAGAAGGAAAACTATGGAAAAGTATAAAATATGAGAAGAGTTAGCTGTTCCAAGTTTATATTTTGAATGACAAGGTTTTTGGCCAACAACTTTATCAAACAGTTTCACATTGAGCTATTAAAAAATAACAAGTTTTCGCCAGAATAATGACATTGTGTCTCTTTTACCTATCAACTAATTGTAAAAGTGATCATTGTGGGGGTTGAATGTAAACCTTACTTATAAAATACAGCATTTTACCCAGGGATGGTATCTATATTTCAAAACAGAAAACTCCAAAGTATTTGATGAATCTTGTGAAAAAGGTGCTTCATCCATTGTGTAGGAAAAAAAAAATATTAGAGCTTCCTTTTTTTTTTCATTTTGTAATCTGGATTTAAGAAAGAAATCGTTTTAATAGTTAATGTCCATATTGACACTGGAACCCTCTCTAGGGTTCAGTTTTGTTACACAAACAAATGAGATATTTTACTTAAGATAAAAATGTGCTTCTTTACCTTTTTGCTGTTGTCAAATTAAAATCCACTGTGGTATTATACTCTCTAGCTCCATCCACATTGTTCCAAATAGCAAGGTTTCATTCTTTTTTATGGCTAATATTCCATTGTGCATATATACCATATCTTTATCCATTCATCTACTAATGGAAGTGAAATGTAAGTGAAATATGAAGTATAATGTAAGTGAAATAAGTCATTCAGAGAAAGATACATACCATATGATTTCACTTGTAGGTGGAATTTAAGAAACAAAACAAATGAGCAAAGGAAAAAAAAAACAAAGAATGAGAGAGAGAAAAACCAAGACATAGACTCTTAAAGAGAACAAACTGATGGCTACCAGAAGGGAGATGGGTTGGTGTATGGGTGAAATAGGTGATGGAGATAAAGAGTCTACTTATTACGATGAACCCTGAGTAATGTATAGAATTGTTGAATCACTATATTGTACACCTGAAACTAAGACAACACTGTAGATTAACTATAGCAAATTAAAATTAAAAACTTAATAAAAAACAGGAAAAGAAAATAAGATGACCTGTGTCAAAAAAAATCCATCCACTATGGTAAAATTACTAGAGCAGGCAAGCTATGTGACAGAAATAAAACATGATGCTATTGGATTGGACAACAATCTTAGAGTTTTTCTTAAGCCAGAGTGCTATTATGTGTGTGTCCAGTGATAATGAAGATGAAAATTGAATGTGGTTCCCAAGAATAAATTTGTATCCTTATGTTCTGCACTTTAAAAAAATGATCTTGATCTTACATTTCTAACTCACAAATGTTGTTGCTAAATTCTAGCCTTGGTTTAAAATCAGATAATATATTTTTATTATAAAACCAATATTTTTGGTATCTTAACATGGTATCTAAATATACACAAGAAAACACTTCCAACTCTACCCTTGAAATAAATTGAACTTTATTTTATGTGCCTTTTTGTCTTATTCCATGGCCTACAAAATTTTCTATATTTTATACATGTATTTTTCATTTTAGTCCTTTTTTAAACTCAATTTGCATCAGAAAATCTTTGGAGGGAGAAAAATGAAGAGAGAAGAGGAATCCCTACAGCTATTTCAGAAATATAGAATAGTTTGCAATACTCTAAATTTGAGGAGTCACTTGGAATTTAGAGAAAAACAAATAATTTATGGTATATATTTTTTCCTTGAAAGGCTCTCTGTTCTATAATAATTTGGATTTAGATTAAGGTTATATCACTAACATATTCATGTCAGTTTAATGCTATTTATTTATTTGGGTTTTTTTTAATGCTGTTCATTTTTTAAAACCTTCTATTTATTTTTGAAAGAGAGAGAGTAAGAACGGGGCAGGGGCAGAAAGAGAAGGGGACAAAGGATCCAACGTGGGCTCTGTGCGGAAAGCAGTGGGCTCAGTGTGGGACTTGACTTCACACACCATGAGATCATGACCTAAGCTGAAGTCGGACACTTAACCAACTGAGCCACCCAGGCACCACAATGCTGTTTATTTTTAAAAGGGACTTTTGCAGGATACTAGTTAAAACTGGGAGTCTTTGCAAGAATTTTGTAACCTAAATTCTGTAAAGATTTGATTACAAGACAGGCCAAGTCCATAAAATCCATGTTGGAAATGACTATTTTACTAAAGGATATTATTTAATAATTCATAGATGTTTGAAGCTCCAGGAACCTTTGAGGCCGGAGCTCTTGGCAGAGATATAGGGAGTAGCAAATATAAGCAACTGAGTAGAGAGATTCTGCCTCAGGACAGATTAGATCTATAGCAATTGAAGAGAGTTGGAACTACAAAATTTCAGGGAAAGAAATCTGGAAAAAAAGCCAAGTCTCCTATGACAGGTATAGCAACAGAGAAGAGATTTTGTTTATACAGTTTTCTTTTAAAGTTTATTTATTTTTGAGAGAGAAACAGAGAGAGAGAGAGAGAGAGAGACAGAGAGAGACAGAGAGAGAGAGAGAGATGGCATTCATGAGCAGGGGAGGGGCAGAGAGAGAGGGAGAGAGAGAATCCCAAGCAGGTTCCGTACTGTCAGTGGAGAGCCCCACGTGGGGTTCAGTCTCACAGACTGTGAGATCATGACCTGAGCTGAAATCAAGTGTTGGACTCTTAACTGACTGAGCCACCCAGATGCCCCTGTTTATGTAGAAACTCAAAACAATTCATTAGATGAGTCCAGACCAATTACTTCTCTAAGACAGAAGTCATTTAACTCTACTAACTTCATCAATAACTTTTTGATCATTAAATCTGTCTTTGTTATCTTCCTTTCTTTATAGCTCTATGAAAAATGTGATCTTTGTTCTAACTTCTCTCTTGACTTTTTGTTCCCTGTCTTTGAAAAGGTTTAGGAGTCATGTTTGCCTTCTCTCCCAAGCTCTGTGCCACTTTCAAACAGTTTTCTGGACATCTTCACCTTTATGTTCCAGTAGTAGGTCAAACTGGGGCCTTTCAAAAGAATGTCATTATATTTCTTACAATCTCAAATTGATTTTTCACTAGACTCTTTATTTTATTTTATTTTTTAATTTTATAGAGACAGAGCATGTGACCAGGGGAGGGGGCAGAGGGAGACACAGAATCTTTGGCAGACTCCACGTTCAGCACAGAGCCCAGCATGGATCTCAATCATGACCTGAGCCAAAATCAACAGTTAAACATTCAGGGCACCTGGGTGGCTCAGTCAGTTAGGCATGGGATTTGGTTTCAGCTCAGGTCATGGTCTCATGGTTTCGTCAGTTTGAGCCCCATGTTGTGCTATGCGATGGCTGTGCAGAGCCTGCCTGGGATTTTCTCACTTTCCCTCTCTCTCTGCCCCCTCCCCTGCTTGTGCTCCATCTCTCTCAAAATAAATAAACTTAAAAAATAAAAAAATAAATAAATAAAAAAAAGAAAGAAAGAGAGTCTGACACTCAACCAACTGAGCCACCCAGGTGCCCCTAGACTTTTTTCTTTCTGAGAAGAGCATTACTTGAACAGCTGCTTCATCAAAGAAGGAATTAAAATAGGTAATAATCATATAAAGAGGGTATATTATTAATAATCAGTGAAATGCAAATAAAACCATGACATTCTATTATTCACATATCAGAATGGCTTAAATTAAGCAGAACGACGGTAATAAATATCAGCAAGGTGCTGGGGCAAGGAGAACGGTCAGATGATCCCGGTGGGAGTGTACATTGGTATGAGTTTGGAAAACAGTTCGATAATACCAAGTAACTTTGTGCCATGCACAACTTTTAATCCAGGAATTGCACTCCCATGTTTATACCCAACAAAACTGATACAGATACATAACAAAAGGTATTATAAGAATGTTTATGGCAGCATCAGTCATAGTTCCAAAGGACCAACAGTGATAGAATAGATGAATATATTGGGGTATATTCTTTCTAGAGAACACCATCCATCAATGGAAACAAATAAACTAGAGATATATGCCATAGCATAGATGAATCTCATAAACATTTATTAAGTAAAGGAAGTCAGTCACAAAAGATTATGTCCTGCATGCTTCCATTTTGTATGCAAAGTTGTGTCAAATACCAAAAATTCTGTAGGAGCTCAATAAATGTTAACTGTATGATTAGCTAACTATAAGTGTATGACCTCCCCTTGGCCTTCCAGATTCTTTCTCTGTATTTTGTCTACTTTACTCTCAATCATCCTTCAAAGCCAAGTCAGAGCTTACAGACAGAATCTTTTTTTTTTTCATCTTTATTTTTATACGCTTCTAATTGCCTGTATCACAGAATTTATCATCATGTCTATAGCGACATTTTTTGGAATTTCTGGGGATAATGTATCTTTGCCTATTAATCTCCCCTTCCCTTCTCCTCCCTCTCATCTCATTCTCTAGCATTTAGCTTATAACATGGATTCGTGTAGCAACACAACTGGTTTTATGTATTAAATGAAAGATCTTCTGCTTAGCATTAAAGGAAGTACTTCTCATATTATCTATGATGAAGAACTAGGCTTTTTAATTTCCAATTCGTTGCAGAGAAAAATTCTCCCGCAACACAATAAAAATTGATTACTAGGAAAATGAAATTAAAAAATTAATTCATATGAAATGCAAGACCAACTTTTTCTTATTAGATGCAACAGACAAAATTTCATTTCAGTAAATATAATTAAAACACAACACAGAAGCAAATACAAGAAAATTATACAACTATATTACTCCATGAACGCTTGTGTACTAGTGATTATTCCATTGTATAGTTGTGTATACATTCCATTGTCTATAGTGAATATTCCATTGTAACTCTTGTTGTTTCACAAATATAACTAGTTATGAGTGATAGAGCCAGTGCTCAAATTAAATACCTATATGAGACAATTTGGATAAATTCTGCCCAAAGCAACATCTAAAGATTTTTATGAACCAAATGAGATTGGGCTGTTTTGCGGGGGGCTTAATTTGTTAATCTAAGGTTGATGACAATGCTAAATGCACTGCAAATATACATAAACTTTTTGCAGTTTATTTTAATCAAAGAATAGAGAAACCAGTCTCACAGAAATGCATTGTTGGAACTGGAAGAAGATACTTTAATTCCATCAACCTCAGAATCTTGAGTTTTCATTTTTCTCCAAAATGAATCAAGTAAAGCAGTTTCAAAATTCATCTTTAATCCTTCATTCTGAGATAGTTCAGTAATTTAATTTGCAACATTACAGTTTAATTTTAAATTAACTTTTATGAAAGAGGTGAATTCTCTACCCGTGAATTTCCTAATACGGATCTTTCTTCTTTTTGTGTGTGTGAAAATCATATTATTAAAAAATGAATCTCAGACAGAAAAATTTACAAAACACACGTATAACTTAAAGAATTATACGACAAATAACTATAAGTTTATAAAACAGATAATTATCAACTGTCTTAGAAACACTTCAGATATCCTGTTCCATAATGAATTCTTCCTCCTTTCTGTAAACAGCTATTATCCTTTGTAAAGAAGAGAGAGACCAAGATGAGACCACCATGTCTTTTATAACCTAATCTCGGAAGTAGCGTGCAATCACTGTGGGCATGTTCTACTGGTATGGCAGACCAAGTCTGGCATAATGGGTTAGGCTGTGGAAGCCAGGAGGTGAGGGTCATTGGGGCAACTCCAAGGCAGTATATCCTAGTGGGGCAGGTGGCTACCATTCACTGTGGCCAGGAAAGTGGGACAATCCTACTGCTCATCTGAAATGCATCTAGAAGCTGGGTATTCAAACCTCCCCTCCCCCACCTAGAAATGAGAGAACTATTTCCAGGAGAAGAAAGGAGTGCCAAGCAATCACTCTGCCTCCCACACAAACACACAGTGTCTACTATCAGACAAGAAACTTTTAAATCCTATTTATTACGTCAGCTTCTCATTTCTCTTTCTGCTTCACCTTTCTCTAGTTTACAGATCTAATGATCAAAAACTCTCAGACTGGAACACGTAATTTGTATATTCAAAATATTAGCTCAACATCTTTTCATACTTTTTAAAATGGGCATTGTTATCTTGTGTGTTTTTGAGTGGCTAAGACAGAAGAAATTTAGCTTTACGTTGATTGCTGAAATGAAAGAAAACAAACATGTTGTTATGAGTTACGCTTTCACTTCCACACCTCAAACACAATTTCCTAGGAAAACACGGGCAAGAAATAAAAGTTGCAACATACTATTATATTTGTACATTAGTTTTTATAGCCCAGCTCTGCTTCCTCAGTGATAGTTCTAGCTTCAAAACAATAAAAATTTTGTTTTGGTATCTCCTATGTAAAAAGATTGTAATCATGATTGGTTAACTAGAAGAATCTGGTTACTTCACATATTTTAAGTAGCCTGGTTTTCGAATTTTTCAAATATACGAAAGAACCTAAGTAGTTGTCATTCAAAAACTCCTTCTTACTTTATTTATATAGCTAAATTTCTGTGGGGCCATAAAATTAGGAGTACTTCTGTGTGTGTGCATGTGTGTGTGTGTGTGTGTGTGTGTATACACACATATATATACATATATGTATATGTATACGTATATATACATGTATATGTGTGTATATATACATATATATATATATATATATATATATATATATATATGCCACGTGAAATTCTAAATAAAGCCACTGAGAGGAGCTGTAACCAAGATGATGCAATTTATAGGCTGTCATCCCTATCCCTTTGTTCGGTGAAGAAGTTAACAGGAAATCATTTTAACACCTTAGTTTTGAGTTTCGTCATTTGGAAAGCTGAGAATATGGCATGTCTTACATTTATAATAATGATCATTATTATTCTGTTCTTGTGACACAAGTTTCCTCTAGCTTTGAGCCTTCTAAAGTGGGGTTACTTTCAGTTGTCATGTATCTGTAGTTTCTTTTAATCTGGAACATTTCTCAGTCTTTTTGACCTTGATATTCTTAGAGTCCAGGCCAGTTATTTTGCTGAATGTCCCTCAATTTGGGTTTGTTTCATATCACCTCATGATCAGATTTAGGATATGCATTTCTTACAAGATTTTTACAGAAGTGATGCCTTGTTAGTGCATCAGATTAGTTTGTCCCAATTTTGGTGACGTTAACTTTGATCATTGGTTAAGGTGGTATCCTTTGAAATTAAGTCACATATTGGAGGACTATGTTCTGTTTTTAACTAATGCTATTAAAAATTAAAGACAAGTTTTAAATTCTTTAGTTATGTTTTTATATGAACAATTTCAGTAGGACACTGAAGAAGGAAACAAAGACTGAGTTCCTGTCCTGTCGATAAATTATTTTTGTCCTCAGACAAAACTATATCTTAGCTTTTTAACCTGTACTATTATAAAACTCTTTCTAAAAGTAATTGTCCCCAAAGTGCAATGCTTTTACTCCTTTCACACCAATAATTTACATTACGCTTAAAATTTTTCACCTGCTATATTTTCAGGATGTAGTTGTCTTAGAGCTAAAACGATTTGAAAATTAACCCCTTTGATTTTAGAACGCTTACACCAAGAACTAATTTACCTTTAAATCTCTACATGTTACTTTATGTAAACTATAAATAATTGGGGCACCTGGGTGGCTCAGTCAGTTAAATGTTGGACTCTTGATTTTGGCTCAGGTCATGATCTTGTGGTTTGTGGGATGAAGCCCCATATCAGACTCTATGTTGACAGAGCAGTCTCCTTGGGATTCTCTCTCTCTCCCCCCCTCCACCACTTAAGCTGTCTCTCTCTCTCTGTTTCAAAATAAATAAATAAACAAACAAACAAACAAACAAAAAACCATAAATAATTGTATGAAACAATATTGCATCAAGTTTTTGGCTTTTTAGTGGGCATTTGACTATTAAATATTAACCAATATTTAAATGTAATATTAATTTAAAGTGAAATTTTATTTTTGCCTTAAATTCTGCCTTTAGGGGTGCCTGGGTGGCGCAGTCAGTTAAGCGTCCGACTTCAGCCAGGTCATGATCTCGCGGTCCGTGAGTTCGAGCCCCGCGTCAGGCTCTGGGCTGATGGCTCAGAGCCTGGAGCCTGTTTCCGGTTCTGTGTCTCCCTCTCTCTCTGCCCCTCCCCCATTCGTGCTCTGTCTCTCTCTGTCCCAAAAATAAATAAACGTTGAAAAAAAAAATTTAAAAAAAAAATAAATAAATTCTGTCTTTAAAAGGATAAAAGAGCTGAACTGTAACTTATTTACTTACACATCAGGAAAATCAGATTTTTACTTTTCATTTCTAACTTGTAACACTGACAATTCATGTAGACATTTTTTTTTCAACTCGACTATTGGAGAAATGTGGCATGAGTAATGCATTAATTTGGAACATTAAGTTTTTGCTGTATAAGCCAATTTTCCAAGAGGCAGATAATATGTGTTTTTAATAAACCATGCCTCTCATGAACTACTGTTCATTCCTATAATTAAATCTCTATTCTACTTACTTTTTTGAGTGGAATGAAGACTGAGACCTCTCCCTTGGAAAAAAAAATCTGCATGCAATCACCAATATAACTCAACACATTCTGTGGGTTCAGTACTACATAAACATTCTCACCTAATGCCAAATCTAGGGTTTTGCGAATTTGGATTGGCAAATCTCAACTAACATAGTCATATGAACAAAATTAAGTTCTTCATTGGAATTCAAATTTTAGAAAATCATAACTCTTAGTACTCTCACATTTGTATACACATAGGGGTTGTTGGTAACTGTCTTGAAGTGTATGCAGGAGGTCCTAGTTAGACTTAACATGACTCATTAGATGACATCCTGTTTTTTTGAAGTTTGTATTTCAGATGTTACGCAGAAATTTTCTATGCTCATTAATTGCTACCCACTCCTGGCAATTCATTTTGGAACAAAATCAGAAAAAAGGCACAAAAAAATCTAGAATGTGTTTTAATGGTTTGAAAATGTAAAATACAAAAGTGGATGGTTTGTTGGCACAGACACTTAAAATGTGGATTTTAATCATTTGTGTAAAAGGGAAACAAAGGGGAGAAACCAGAGATTAAAACTTAGAACCTGAAATGTTACTATTTTAATATAATCCGAAGAACCAGAGACTAGAAACTTCCAGATATAGCATAGAAGAAGAAAAAATATATATTCATCACTGTTCCTGAAAGACAGGTATCTCCTAGAGTAGATACTGCCTCAAATAATTTATTTTATGTATTCACGTATTTCTAAAATGTTTGCTTTGAGAAGCCCAGTTTATATCAGGCAGCTAAGTACAACGGCATCTATGATGAAATAAAGGAGCTAGCTTTTGAACCTCTGCATTCTAGAAAAGCATGCTAGAAACCTATTGGAATAAAGGTTGACAAGATAGCCAATATTTTCTTTCATGTAACTAGTAGTCTTCCTAGTGGGATAGAATTTTACATTCATTTATCTAACAAATATTTGAGTGTCTCACCTATTCCCAGTAGCTTTCTAGATGCTGGCATACAATGGTAAACAAAATAAAGTTATGCGACATACATTAATGGAAAATTTAGTAGATTCATTACAAAATGGCTATGATTTTTTACCCAATTCTTCAAAAGTAGTGTGATCTTACAACTCCTTCTCTCAAGAAGTAAAATCGCCTTCCCCATGTAAATCTTGACTGGTCTTGTGAATTGTTTTGACAAGTTGAATACGGTCAAAATGACTTCTGAGTGTCAAACCCAGCTCTCAGGAGTGCTTGCATCCTTGCTTGCTTCTATCCTTTCCATGGCAACACTGCCACCTCCAAGAGAAGCCTAAAGACAGAGATCAGTCAACTGAATCTCAAACATAAAGAAAGCTGAATAAACATTAGAAGAGTTATGACCAACTGAAAGATATATGTATGAGCCTAATCAAGACAGGAAAAACTGCCCAGCCATTTTGTAGAAATGCATGTTTTGAAGTGGTTTTGTTACATGGCAGTAGCTAACTGATACGATGTTATACTTTCTTTCAGAAAACATGTAACTAAAAGAAAGATGTCAATAGTAATATGTAATATGTAGTATTGTATAATATGTAGTAATATGTAGTATTGCATATATGTGTGTAAATGTATATAACTAATAGAGGAACATGACAGTAATATATATTTTATTTCGCATATGTACATAGAGATTGAACATAAAATTGGATGAAAACATGTTAAAGAATATTTCATTGAAGTAAAATTTAAGAGAAATGGGGAAGACATGATGTGAAACAAAATAAAATTTTTACTATATATTGATGAGTGGAAGATACAGGTCACTAATTTATTTTAAATATTGTAAAGTTAGTTTTAACTTAAAGTATAATAATGATGATCTATTTTTTATATTGAGAAGCCTTTTTTGAACAACTTGGACTTGGAGTGTCTTATATTGACTCATTTGAAACTTCTTTTATAAATAAGAATATCCTGAGTGAAGCTATTTTGCTCTTATTAATACCAATAGGAACACTTACTTGGGGATGTTTGAATTATGAAGAATCTTGAAAAAAAGTGAAAATGTTAACTTGGAATTACTTTTATTGGTTGCATAGAATGTTTGGCCCAGTTTAACATACTCTGGTATTTTCTAACTATAGAAAAACTCTCAAAAGGGAGATATTTCATGAACCACAGAATGAAACTCAAATAAGAGAAATGAGTCAAGTTGGGTGATAAGATTCTAACAAATAAAATGTTATCATAAGTAGTCTCACTAATCATTCTAAACTGGGAGATGATGATATTACTCTGATCTATACAGAAATCATGTATAAGAAGGCTAAAAATTATAACTATGACAATTTCTGGAATAAAAATTGCTAAAATATTTTCCCTGTTCTAGGAGGAGCGTATATTTTGTGACAAATGTCTTCTCTATTTGTCAAAGATATAAAGAGGGGAACTATCTGCTAACCTCTTCCTAGAATAATTGAGCCTGTACTCTTACATTTGCCCCACTACTCCAGGATTTTGCACTGTACAGTAGGTGATGATTTGTGAATCCAAAATTTGTATCTGTATTCACAAGTTATCAAGATGCAGCATTTCTGAGACGTAGGAGTTCCTCTTGCTATATACTTCTGCACTAGAAAGTATCCATTTTCTATGTTAGAATTATGGAATAAAGATCTTAGAGAGGATCTTGAGAATCTTGTAAATCCAGATCTTCATGTAAAACAAAGATCTTTAATTTTTTTCTGCGGTATATAGAGAATGTGGGTTTATGTAGAGCAAGATTTATCATCTGGTCACTTAGGAATGGGATTTATAGTTATTTTAATTGCATATTCTTACTGGTCGTTTTTAAGTAAAATGGTAAACTGGGATTCTATATAATATACATTCCCTATTGGTTATTTACCATTTTTTTTAATTAGTTATTTTTGTATTCACAATAAATCTCTACTGGGCACTAAATCTGATTACTGAGGCAGTGACAGATGGAGAAGAGACATCACCTGGCCAATTACTAAGGCTGGCCAGGTTTAGCAGCTAGTGAAAGGGAAAGTACTTCTGTAGATAGCTGTCACAGAATAAGAACACAGATGTACATCTTACGCATCTTTCTGGAACACTAAGGGAGAGGATAAAAAGCATTTATATAAAACACTTAAGGATATCAATTGGTCTATAACAAATATCAAAATAATTCTCCCCTCCTAGTGGCACACTAGCATGAGATAACATTGGTAGATGATTTCTACTCACCTTCCTATATTGTTAACCTGCACCTTGGATTTAGCTCCTTTATGGTAGAGCCAAATCTCAATATCATGGAGGACTGAGTTAATCCTATTAATTTACACTGTTTGCAAAACAAAGCTTTACAGATTTTCCCCCTAAATATATGTCAGATTAAAAATGTTTCAAAAAAATGAACTTATGCATTTAATAGATTTGAAAAATAAAATAAAGAAAAAATAATTATTTGATGATACAGGAATTATATTTCAGATCAACTCTCATTCGGAAATTTGAACTTTTGAGAATAAAAATTGTCACTCATATTGTGAATAATCTCTTCTAAAATTCAAGTACAGGAAGAAAATTTTCCATGTTCCTACGATTCTTAAAAGCCTCATTTCTGGTGTATGTATGTGTGTGTGTGTGTGTGTGTGTCTGTGTATTTGTGATATTCTCTTTTTCTTTACAGTTTGATAGTATAAAATAAGAAAAAGACAACTATTAATTTGTCTGATATAGTCTAGTCTTTTGAAAGTAAAGGCAAGTATTTCAGATGGTGAGAAACTATTCTCCAATTAGCAATATTCTAATTTTCATAATAAGACTGATTCTCCTCTTTTGGATACAAGAGTAAAGATGATTTTAGAATACACAAGGAAGTCTCCTTCCATTTGCACCAGAAAGAAAAATTTACCCCAAATGTTAAGTCTAAAAAGTTTTGGATAAATGATTTTCTGAAACTCAGCAACCTTTATTATAAACAAGGAAGTGTTCTCCTTTCATTAAAGAATTCCTTGCCATGGGGCGCCTGGGTGGTTCGGTCGGTTGAGCAACCGACTTCAGCTCAGGTCATGATCCCTTGGTTCGTGAGTTCGAGCCCTGAGTCGGGCTCTGTGCTGACAGCTCAGAGCCTGGAGCCTGCTCCGGATTCTGTACCTCCCTCTCTCTCTGTCCCGCCCCCACTCGCACTCTGCCTGTCTCTCTCTCTCTCTCTCTCTCTCTCTCTGTCTCTCTCTCTCAAAAGTAAATAAACATTAGCAAAAACAATTTAAAAAAAATGTTTTGCCAGATCCAGCAGCTGGCTGGAGGAATTGGGTGGTGGGTGAGGTTATTAATTCCCAGAAACAATATGGGGTGGGGATTGTTAAATAAACCTAAATGTGTTTGGGAGAACTTAGTGAGCACTCTGGTTGGAAATCTGGAATCGAATCACTCTTCATTCACTTGCAACAAGTGGTGGAATCCTAGCTTGGTGCATCATCGTGATTGCCCAAATTTTCTTTGCTTGCAGAGTTTTGGAAAGATAGGCCTTAAGAAGTTGTTCTAGGGCGCCTGGGTGGCGCAGTCGGTTAAGCGTCCGACTTCAGCCAGGTCACGATCTCGCGGTCCGTGAGTTCGAGCCCCGCGTCAGGCTCTGAGCTGATGGCTTGGAGCCTGGAGCCTGTTTCCGATTCTGTGTCTCCCTCTCTCTCTGACCCTCCCCCGTTCATGCTCTGTCTCTCTCTGTCCCAAAAATAAATAAACGTTGAAAAAAAATTTAAAAAAAGAAGTTGTTCTAGCACTTGAAAGATATGAGGGGAATAATAATGATAGCAGTTGGGGATCGGATTGAATTTTGTTAATCACGAGAGATATCTTGAAAGAAGAGAAAAGTTTAAGTGAGTCAACTACCAACTCAGGGCATACTGTGAAAGACAGAAAGCCTCTATGGAATATATACAAGGACTCTCATTCTCTCTCATAAGAAGGAAGACTATACAGTAACAAAGTCCAAAATTTACTCATTAAATATACAAATACATTGTATTCACTATCCTGGCAAGAATTGTATGCAGGGGTTCAGAAAATTATTTCCCACAGATCAAGACCAGCCCACCACCTGTTTCTTTAAAGTTTTATTAGAATGCTTCCATTTCCCTTGTTTGCTTTTTTCAGTGAGGGACTATTTTCACTCTACCATGGTAGAGCTGAATAGTTACATGAGAGACAATATAGGCTGTAAAATTGCTAATATTTTCTGTGTGGTCCTTTATAAAAAAATGATACCTTATTCCTGTCCTATGCTTTAGTCTGGGCGTAACTTTAGTCAAGGCCCAGACAGAAAAAAGTAGGACCCCGAAATACATGATGTAAAGTTTGAGGAGATGGTTTTGCGATCCTTCGATTCCCAGATTTCCCTGTACCCTCTGGCATGAAACAAACTAGCAGTATCCCTTTTATAGAGGAGATAAGACCTCCCATTTCCTGGAGACTCGATATTAGGCAGATGTTTCACATGATAATGTTTGATCTCCTCAAACTGGTAACTAGAGTTAGATCTCAGCAAGACTTAGGCAAGTCCTATAAAAGAAAATGGATGAGTCACCAATAGGTGTTCAGAACACAGTTAATATGTTCTAGAGAAAATGAGAACAATATAATTCAAACCAATTAATTGAACAGACTCTAATGACTAGTACTGAATTTGTAGCCAAGAAAACCCACCAAACCCCAGAAGACAACCTATTAGCTATTACCCTTTAACTTTCTACTTTTCGCTAAATAGATAACTTGGTTGTAAAAGAAAGAAAGGTAAACCTTAATATGAGATCTGAAAGCTTAATTACACAAGAGAATTTCTGAAAATAGCTCTTTCTTCTATCTTCTTACTACTCTTTTTAAGAGCTTTTAAGAGAAAAGTTTTACATTCAATGATTCAGAGACTGAGAAGAATTCTTGATGATATCAGTAAGACCATGGAACTTCTCAGATTCTCTGTCCTATGGGATGAGAGCAATGATACATAATAGAAAGGCCAAGTGGAAACTTCAAAACTTGCCCTCCACCAGCCAAGAAAGAAATAAAAATTAATATCATATCCTGGGGAACGGGGATGATGGAGGTTAGTGATGCCATTAAAGACCGGTAGGATGAAGGTCATTATTATATCTCTGATTAATTCTCTAGTTTGGCCCTTGAAGAAACAGGGTGGATGTTTGTTTGTTTGTTTGTTTGTTTGTTTTTAAATAGCCTACTGTAGTGTACCACAGGTATAACCAAGTACTGTAACCAATGTCAGGGGTTGTGCCAGTTGTGGTATCATTGCTAGAGGAGACTAATAAGAACGTAAGTAGCTGGTGTGTGGCCGCTGATTTGATGAATGAGTTATCTTCCATTCCAGTTATAAAAGAGGATCAGCAATAGTTCATGTTTGTACAAAATAAACACAATTATTCATTTATACATTCCCCTCATCCTTATTTTAACTCTCCTCCCCTCTGTTATAATATTGTATGAAGGGTCTAGACCACATTGCCATTTGACAGATCTCTTATGTTGGTAGCATCATGATGATTAGATAGGATGAGAAATAAGTGACTAGTACACTGTGCACTGTAGTGAGGTACATATGTTTTATAGTGTTGAAGATAAACCCAATGAAGATAGAGTCACCTTTCATATTAGAAGATTTTAGGGGTGCTGTGATGAAGAACATTTTAGTATATCCTCTCCAAAGTCAAAGACAAATAGTTGCATGTTGCATCCTTCCCATCAGGAAAGAAACACTGCACTGAGTGAGCCCCTTCGTGTCCTAGAAGTAACACATCCCACATCCAAAAGAAATATGCTGCAAGCTTAAAGTTGATCCTAAAGCAAAAAAGTGCTCTGTAGTAGACCCTGGTCACAGTGCAAGTAATTATGCCAATAAAACCATGCATATATTAAAATGTTGATGACAGGAAAGAGAGACTTGCTTTGTGGGCCATATGATAAGGTCCAATGGGATAATCACATTGTAGAATTTGGATTTCTAGAGCAAAGCCATCAGCCGTAGCAAGGAATTATGTGTTCCTTGAGAAATAGCTCTTAGTGTTTTAATGGTAAAAACTGAACTTGACCACTGGATGCCAAGTAACTATGTGTCCAGAACTGATAGTATGAGTTGGGTTCTATAAGATCCCAGCAAGTCATAAGTTTGGACATACTAAGCAGTGGCCATCATATATGTGAAATGGAATATACTGGGTGGAAGTTAGACAAGACTAGATACTACAGGCAAGTTGCACGGTCAGGCAGATCAAACCCACATGACACCCTATCTGTATCAGAACCCTTTCCCTGAGTTGCAACGATGGTCACATGAGAGCCATGTCTTGTCAAGTGAAAGAGGAAAAAGCCCAATTTGTTTCATAGATGTGTCAGCTGGTATGTAGATACAAGCTACTAATGGATGGGCAGAGATGTGAGTGGTGCCTTGGTCATCCACTTAGGGAGGAACGGAAAAAATGGCCTGAAGTAAGAATGTATACAACAGATGCCTGCCCATTTTCTTAGGACCCTGACAGCAAAAGCACTAGAAGATGTGAGACACAGACATGTGAAGTAGAAGGATGTTTATGAACACATGGCAACAGACGTGAAGTGTGAAGGTTGTGTATCATCCACCAGAAAGCATCCACCATGGAAGAAATACTGAGCAACTAAGTAGACAGAGTGACTTGGCCGGTTGAAGTTGTCAGGCTTTGCCATTGGCTGCGCCAGAACTGTCAGGATGGACACCTACATGTAATAATTTCTGTAGCAGACATGGTGGCTATGTATGAACCTAAAAACATGGACTCCCTCTTACCAACATCAGTATAGCTACTGTGGCCTCTGGATTTTTCTATTTTTCATCAATAGCATTATGTTGTTATTTTCTGTTGAGAGGTCTCTTTGGCAGTATCAATCAAAATTTAAATATGCATATCTTTGAAGTAGCAATTTCACTTCTAGGAGTATATACCAGGAAATACTTATATATTTAGACAAAGATTTTGTGGCGTACACAATTTGACACATCACATATGTAAGTCAAATTGTCTCAAAATAATTTTATTGCACTTACAGAGTTTTGGTTTTGGTTTTGGGTTTTTTGGGGGTTTTTTGGTTTGTTTTTTGTTTTTGTTTTCTTTTGTTTTTTTGCTTTAAGATTTTTTTTCTCCCTCTTTCCTCTCTCCCACCAGCTATTTTCACCTCTTTCTTTTTTACTGACAAAGGAAAAACAGACAAGAAAAACTTTTAAAAGTATGTGAGGGTGATTGGGTTACCTCAGACAAGCTTAAATACAATAGAATTTTATATATTCTGCTTTTGTCTTCATATATGCTGCTGAAAATATATACTAAGAGAGGTGAATGCTTGGAACACTTTATTTCTCCAAAGATTGTGATGACTCTAAGGATAGAGTAAAGCAGGAAAATGTATGCTCATGATACTGGGTGCATTGTTGACATCTGGGATAGTGAAAAATGAAAAAAAAAGGACAAGTTTATAATTAGTGCCATTGACAGGACTTGGCAAATCCCAGAGAAAGTCACTGTGATCATGGGTTCTGTTTGAAAAGAAGCCTCCAAATTGGAACCAACTTTGATCCCCAATAGCAAAGGGAACTGCAACTCTGAAAAATATTTACTGTTAATTTTAACCATTAACAATGTTAAATCCAGAAAGTACCTAAATGATCACCGGATCCCAAGGTTTTATTTTGTGGATGAAACGACTGTCATCTATTTGCTTAAGTCAGACCACAGCTGTGAGCTGCTCCTTCGCCAGGCTAAGGTCTCCATCCTTTCTTGTTTTAATGCAGTTTCTTTACCGAAATGATCTTTGTAAATGTCATTTCTCTCTTTCTGATGATTTATCTATTTTATTTTTTAAAAAGTTGTATAAATTTTAATCTATCACAAAATGCAATTAGTGTTTACATATTTTGACTGAGAGTGAACTCTTAACGAATCGCACAAAAAATAGGAATTTTGTCCCCCTTTGTTTCCTGAAAAATGGGAAAAATTAAGCCATCCAGAAAAAGGAGAAAGTTTGAACAAATTCATTAGGTTGTGATTTTTACGTCACTATTTTCCACATCACAAAGCAATTAGTGTCCGATTTTTTAGCTGTGCTCGTCTGCGGTAACCTAAGACCTTACTCTGGGTTCATAGCAGAATCTGACAGCAACAGCATATTAAATTATAAATGGTATTATTTCTCTATGGATTACCCGTTAGGTGGCAATGTTATCATATCCGCCTGGAGTTTTAGATGTACTTTTAAGCAATACTAAGAAAAGTAATGTAGCTTTTTTGTTTGAACAGCTCAAAAAATAAGATTTCTAACGGGCTGCTACTGTACAGTTTGAGCGTGTACAAGAGCACACTCCTCGTGGGTGTGTACGTGCTGTGTTTGAAAGACGACGTCTTATGGCAAGTTCGCACCTCTTGTACAAGGCCTCCAATGCTTCCACAGTTTTAAACTATGAATTCTGTATTCAACCTTGATCATTCTTCCTAAAATCTGGCCCGTTTATGAAGAGATTTGTGCAAAAGAAATGGAAAATCTATTTCGTAGCATATTACTCCGCTCAATGGAGGTGAAAAATCTTCTTTTAGTATAATTATTTTAAAAGCAACAATAAACAGCAACAACACGATTGCAGAATGGAATGGTGATAGAGAATATTATTTGATTGGAAATAGTGCTTGGCTGCTGAGAATTGGGTGACCTTTAGGAAAACAGTTCATTTGTCTAGCCTACCTAAGAAAAGCATTACCCAACATGTGGCCTGTTGACTCACGGTTGACCTGCAGATCCAGCTTCATCAGAAACACCTGGAAACTTACTAGAAAAGCAAATTCTCAGGCAGAGCACAGAAGGTAGACTTTCTGTGGATAGGTGGGATTCAGCAATCTGTGAGTTAACACACTCCCCAGATAATTCTTATGCCCGCTAAAGTTGGAGAATCTCTGCTTTAGATTTGCCACTGGACGTGAGGAGTTAGGTTATATTACTGACTAAAGTCACTGCAGTTAAGTTAAATGGCTTATTAATTAGAAGTCATAATTGAGAGGTAATAATGAAAAATGAAAGAAGATAAATTTAATTTTACCATCTCACTTGCTAGTTGAGTTGTATTTTAATACTTCGGAGGCATAAAAGATAAAACTAGTCTTTCAGAGGCACTTGGGTGGCTCAGTCAGTTAAGTGTTTGACTCTTGATTTGGGCTCAAGTCGTGATCTCACAATCATGGAATCAAGCCCCACATCAGGCTCTGGGCTGACAGCGTGGAGCCTGCTTGGGATTCTCTCTCTCTCCCTCTCTCTCTACCTCACCCCCTCTCTCTCTACCTCTCCCCTGCTCATTCTCTCTTTCTATTTCTCTCACTCAAAATAAATAAATAGGCATTAAAAAAAACCTAGTCTTTCAATAAGATGTTCTAATATCAGGCATATATATTTTATTTATTATGTTTTTTAATTTTATTTATTTTGAGAGAGAGAGAGAGAGAGTGCACACAAGTGGGGGGAGGGGAGCAAAGAGAGAGGGAGAGAGAAAATCCCAAGCAGGCTCTGCACTGTCAGCATGGAACCCGACATGGGGCTCAGACTCACAAAGTGTGAGATCATGAGATCATGAGATCATGATCAAGAGTCAGACGCTTAGCCAATTGAGCCACCCAGGCACCCCGAGATGAATATATTTTAATCATTAGGTCTAATTTGATTACCTTCATTAACTATGTGTTTTTATTTCTTAACTAAACTTTTTTTTTCTTTTTTAGATGATTATAGATTCATATGCAGTTGTAAGAAATAATTACAGAGAGATTCCCATGTATATCCCATTTCCCCCAATGCTAACATTTCACAAAACTACAGTATGCTATTACAACCAGGATAATTAGCATTGATAGGGTGAAGACACAGGAAATTCCTGTCTCCAAAAGGATCCCTCTTGTCACCCTTTAACAGCCACACCCCGTTCTTTCCTGTTCCCATACTTTCCGTAACTCCTGGCAACTACTGTTTTCCATTTCCATAATTCTGTCAAAGACTGTTGTGTAAGTGGAATTATGCGGTTGTAATCTTTTTTTAACTGATTTTTTTTCTCAATATAATTTTCTAGAAATTCATCCAGGTTGTTGTGTGTATCAATAGTGTGTTCCTTTTTATTGCTAAGTGACATTACATGATAAGGAAGTACCACAGTCTATTTACCCACGGTTGAGTGTTTCTTAATTGTTCACCCATTGAAGACTAACTGAATTGTTTCTGGTTTCTGGCTATTATTAATAAAGCTTCTAAACGGTCATGTGCATGTTTTTATGTGAGCTTAAGTCTTCATTTAGTCAGGATAAATGGTGAGGAAAGAAATTCCTGGATCATATAGTAATTGTATGTTTAGGTTCGTTCTAAGAAACTACCAAACTCTTTTTCAAAGTATCTATATCCTTTTTTATTCCCACCAACAATGTGGCCCAGTTTCTCTGCAGTCTTAGTCTTGTCATTATTATTATTATTATTATTATTATTTTAATTAGTCTGTCTCATAGTTGTGTAGAGATATTTTGTGGTTTTAGCTTGCATTTTTCTAGTAGCTAATGATGTTGCTCACTTTTTTAGGTGTTGATTTGTCCCCTCCATGTATCTTCTTTTTTCATAAAATGTCTCTACACATTTTTGCTCGTGTTCTAATTGGAGCATCTGCTTTTTACTATTGAGTTTTGAGAACTCTCTATATATTCTACACACCTGTCTTATATTAAATATCTAGTTTGTAATTTTTTTTTTCTTTTTCTGTACCTTATCTTTTCATTCTCTTACCAGGGTCACCCATAGAGCAAAAGTTTTTCATTTTGATGGAGCCAAATTTACCAGTTCTTCCTCTTATGAATCGTACTTTCAGTGGCAAGTCTAACTACTCTTTTTTTTTTCTTTTTTTTTTTTTAATTTTTTTTTTTCAACGTTTTTTATTTATTTTTGGGACAGAGAGAGACAGAGCATGAACGGGGGAGGGGCAGAGAGAGAGGGAGACACAGAATTGGAAACAGGCTCCAGGCTCCGAGCCATCAGCCCAGAGCCTGACGCGGGGCTCGAACTCACGGACCGCAAGATCGTGACCTGGCTGAAGTCGGACGCTTTACCGACTGCGCCACCCAGGCGCCCCGTACTCTCTTTTTTTTTCTAGTCCCGAATCTTGAAGATCTTCTCTGTATTTTTCCAAAACTTTTATTGTAGTTTTGTGATTTATATGTAAGTCCACTATCCATTTTGAATGAATTTTGGTATATGTTGTGAGAATCAGGTTAAAGTTATTTTGTTTTTTCCTCTATGAAGGTCAGTTGCTGCTGTACCATGTTTGAAAGGCTATCCTCTACTAAATTCTTTTGATCATGTATCCCTTATAAGCATTTAAAAAAGGGTAGCTATTATAAGCTCTTTGGTATAGAAAGTCGAGAAAGAAAGGGTATAGTGGTATAAAACCCTACACAATATTTAGAAATGTGCCTTTAGGGAGCTGTAAGGAATTCTGGTGTGGATGAGTACTCATCTGCCCCTTTAATCTGTAGTAGGAGGCCTCCAAGTGGGAGTATGACAGACAACCCATTGAGATGTGAAATGAAAATGTTAGAACTTTATTTATTTATTTTTTAATATCTGTAGGCTGGCCGCCTGGGTGGCTCAGTCAGTTAAGCATCCCACTTTAGCTCAAGTCATGATCTCACGTTCCGTGGGTTCAAGCCCCACGTTGGGCTCTGTGCTGACAGCTCAGAGCCTGGAGCCTGCTTCATATTCTGTGTCTCCCTCACCCTCTGTCCCTTCCCCACTCACACTTTGCCTCTCTCTCTCTCAAAAATAAATAAGTATTAAATTTTTTTTTAATAAATAAAAATATCTGTAGGTATAAAAGACTCTCAAATATAAGGAGTATAAAGAATAGTGATTTAGGGGCGCCTGGGTGGCGCAGTCGGTTAAGCGTCCGACTTCAGCCAGGTCACGATCTCGCGGTCCATGAGTTCGAGCCCCGCGTCGGGCTCTGGGCTGATGGCTCGGAGCCTGGAGCCTGTTTCCGGTTCTGTGTCTCCCTCTCTCTCTGCCCCTCCCCCGTTCATGCTCTGTCTCTCTCTGTCCCAAAAATAAATAAACGTTGGAAAAAAAAAATTTTAAAAAAAGAATAGTGATTTAATTAATATCAAGTTAAGAAATAAAGTAATATAGTTTTCACATCCCCTGTGTTCCTTGCCTGGTCCATCCACCTTCTTTTTCCCCCAGTTAGATTAAAAACCACTATCTTGAATTTTGTGTTTATAATTTCCTTGTTTCTAATAATTTTATATGTTATTTCTAATCTATAATTACATTTTATATGTTTATGATGAAATTATGTTGTCTGTTTACTCCTGTGACTTGTATTTCTCAATAATAACCAAGTTTTTAAGATCTGTTCATGTTGTATATAGCTGTAATGTACTCAGTTTTAATGTTGCATCATATACTCTAGATGACAAATATAGGAAGGACTTAATCCATTTTTTGAATGGATGATAATATTCTTCCCAGGTGTCTGTTAATCTATGGCCATTGATATTCTTGACCTAGTCTCCTGGAGCTTATTAACAACATGAACTTCTTTACGGCATATTCCTAAGATTAGAATTTATAAGTGTTTTGCATATCTTCAAATGTATTAGATAATACCAACTTTTTTTTAGGTTTGTTATACCATATTACATTGTTCCAAGTAGTTTATTAGCTTCTGGCTATTCTACATCTTTTCTTTTTTTCTTTTTCTTTTGATAGAGAGAGAGAGAGAGAGAGAGAGAGAGAGAGAGAGAGAATTTTAGGCTCCACGATTAGCACAGAACCTGACTCAGGGCTTAATCTCATGATCCTGGGGTCATGACCTGAACCCGAACTGAGTCACCCAGGCACCCCTACGTCTTGCCTAATACTTGAAATTTTCAGATGTTAAAATTCTTGCCTAGCTAGTGCATGTGTGAAATAACATATTATTGTGATTTTAGTTTGCATTCCTCTGATTTCCAATGAGATTAGGCAAGTTTTCATAAATTATCAGTTGCTCTTCCCCTTGTAATAGGCAAGATTTTTGCCTATTTTTCTATTGGGTTGTTCGTATTTTTCTTGTTGATATATATAGAACTTCCTTTTGATAATATATAATAGATGATATATGATGTTATAATACACATACACACATACGTACATACAGACTCGTGTATACAATTGTTTTAGCAGTAGTTGTTAAAGGGCCTGTCCATGTATAGTGAGCTGCAAAATCAGTCCTATTCTTGTCATTTCCTAAGTGTGTCTTTCTAAGTATCTATTACTGATCTCTATTCTGTATTCATAAATCTATATTTATTTCCTTAGACCAATATTATACTGAATTATTTACTTTTTTTTTTTTAATTTTTTTTTTCAACGTTTATTTATTTTCGGGACAGAGAGAGACAGAGCATGAACGGGGGAGGGGCAGAGAGAGAGGGAGACACAGAATCAGAAACAGGCTCCAGGCTCTGAGCCATCAGCCCAGAGCCCGACGCGGGGCTCGAACTCCCGGACCGCGAGATCGTGACCTGGCTGAAGTCGGACGCTTAACCGACTGCGCCACCCAGGCGCCCCTGAATTATTTACTTTTTAATGACACTTCATATCTGGTAAGTCAAGTTCATTCACATTGTTTCTTTCCTTCAGGAGTTTTTCAGCTATTCTTGGTTCTTTGCTTTTAAATGTAAATATAGAGATTTAGTTTGTCAATTTCTACAAAAACCAGGTTTTATTGTTTATTTTTTATTAAAAAAACTTTTCTAGTATTTATTTATATTTGAGAGAGAGAGAGACAGAACGTGAGAGGGAGAGGGGCAGAGAGAGAAGGAGACATAAAATCTGAAGCAGGCTCCAAGCTCTGAGCTGTCAGCACAAAGCCAGTTGCGGGGCTAGAACCCAGGAGCTGTGAGATCATGACCTGAGCCAAAGTTAAATGCTTAACCAATTGAGCCACCCAGGTGCCCCAACACCAGTTGTTTTTTTAATTGAATGGAATTGCACCAATTAGAAAAGAAGTATGATATTTAAATATTTAGTTTTCCAATCAATGAACATAGTATTAATTTGCATTTTCTTTAGTTGAATCTTTTTGAATTTCTTCAATAAAGTTTTATAAAATTTTCAAAAATATTTTGAACACTGTGTGTTAAGATTTTTTTATTTATTCCTAGAAACTTTATACTTTTAATGATAGTATATATTTTTTTGCTGGTGTTCAGAAATTTACTCTTTAATTTTTTTGTGTATTTTTATTTATATTTTGAGAGAGAGACAGAGAGCAAGCAGGGGAGGGGCAGAGAGAGAGGGAGGCAGAAATCAAAGCAGGCTCCATGCTGTCAGCACAGAGCCTGATGTGGGGTTTGAACCCATTAACTCTAAGATCATGACCTGAGCCGAAGAGTCAGAGGCTCAATGGGCAGAGCCACTCAGGTGTCCCAGAAATACATTCTTTTAAATCAAGACATTTTTATTGAGTTAGAATATTCTTACATAAAAGTGCACAAATAAGTTTAATGAAATTTTAGCAATTGATTTGTATACATTAATTTCTTAAATCTGGTACACTTGCCAATTATCTTTTTAATTCTAGTTATTTATATCTGTGGTTTTTTTGAGTTTTCTACATAGAAAAATACTCTCTGTTAGTAATGACAATTTTATTTTTCAAAGCCTTTTTTCACTCAGATTTTCTTTTTTTAATTTTTTTAAATTTTTTAAATATTTATTTTTGAGAGAGAAAGAGACAGTGGGCAAGTCGGGGAGGGACAGAGAGAGATGGAGACACAGAATCCGAAGCAGCCCCAGACTCTGAGCTGTCAGCACAGAACCACAGAACCCCACGTGGGACTTAAACTCATGAACCATGAGATCATGACCTGAGCCGAAGTCAGATGTTTAACCGAATGAGGCACCCAGACACCCTCAGATTTTCTCTTTAATATTGAGTCAATAATAGCTAACTAGTTTTATCAATTTCTTCCAGATTTTTAGAGTTCTGTACATAATGATTTGTAAGCTTGTTTATGCCTCAGCTCTGTACTCAGGAAGCATTTCCAATCCTATTACAGTTTGTGTGTGTGTGTTTTCCCTCTGTTTTGATCAGAATGCTCTATGGATGATCACTTTTGTTTTTGTTTTTGTTTTGTTTCAAGGTACTGGATATTGACTTTTTGAGGCATTTTATTTTTTGTTTTAATATATCCTTTTTCTTTTTGTTTTATACTTTCCTAAGTTTTTAATTTTTTTCCTAATACATTAATTTCAGCTTTTCCTTTTGTATATTTAAAGCATTTACAGAAATAAAATTCTAAGAACTGCTTTATCTGTATCCTACACAATTATATATTCAGTTTTAAAATAACCAATTATTTGGTTCAATAGTATAGTTCAAAATGGTTTTGATTTCTATCATAATGTTTTCTTTATCATAAGTCATTTCAAAGTGCATCTCTTAATTCCCTGAAACATGTATTTTTATTTCTTTTCTATAGTATTTTTAATCTTATTTGACATATTTTTATAAGAGAATATGCTATGTATAATATCAAACTTGAAATTGACATTGGTTTTATGTCCCAACAAGTGGTTAATATTTCCACTGCTTTGTTCATTTAAAAAAAAAAGTATACTTTGCAGTTCTCAAGTGCAATGTCTATTAAATTAAAATATTAATAGAGTCATATCCTTACCAGTTTTCCTTAAATTGAAAAAAAAACTGTCTCTTTCTATAAATAATAAATGAGTGTTAAATCTCTCACTGTGATGGTGGATATGTCTATTGTTTGCAATTCTTTTACGTTTGTTTCAAATATGTAAAGGTTAAATATTTACTCTAAAATACATACAATTAGCATATATAGTTGGTGAATTAACACTTTTATTATTATACAGAGACCTTTACTTTCATCAATATTTTTCCTCTAAAGTCCACTTTGTCCACTATGAAAATGTTACCTCAGCTTTCTTACTGTTAGCACTTTCCAGATATACCTAATTCAGGTTTTTTACTTTGACTTTAAAGTAAGGACATTGATGTTCAAGCTCTATTTCTAATGAGTTGTATATAATTGTATTTAATTTTTATAAACTTTAGTAACATATTAGTCTTTTAAATGGAACATTTAGTTCATTTATATTTATTGCAATTACTGATATATTTACATTTAGTTTTTGCCATTTTAACTTCCCTTTGTCTTTTAAAAAATATATTAGGGGAGTCTAGGTGGCTCAATTGGTTAAGCTTCTGACTCTTGCTTTAGGTTCAGGTCATGATCTCATGGTTTATGGGTTTGATCCCAGCCTGGGTTCTGCACTGACAACATAGGGCCTGCTTGGGACTCTCTCTCTCTCTCTCTCTCTCAAAATAAATAAATAAACATTTAAAAAATATATTATATTTATGAATTGGTCATATATTTGCACTTCAAAACAAATTAAAATTATAAATTAAGATGTATTCGCACCACCTTGTATATGTGTATCATGTTTGTCTCCTCTCTTTACTAATGTAATGCCTACTAATTGTTTACCATTCCAGTGTTTTTTATGTAAATAAAAGCCAATAGAAAAATATATTTTCATATCATCCATTTCCAAGATAAAATGTAGAAGTCCATGTAAATTTTCTAGATGCTGTTTATGTCCTGTGGTTTTCCATATAAGGAAAAAAAAGACCTCTACATTCCTTTATTTATTTATTTATTTATTTATTTATATTAGAGACAGAGGGAGAGCACGTGTGAGCAGGAGAAAGGAGGAGAGAGAGAGAATATTAAGCAGGCTCTACACTCACCATAAAACCTGACATGAAGCTCGATCCCATGACCCTGGGATCATGATCTGAGCCAAAATCAAGAGTCAGATGCTCAACCCACTGAGCGAAGCATGCACCCCTCTATGTTCTTTTTTAAGCAACTTCATTTTATCCCATTACATAATTGCACCCTAGTTTAATCTTTTTTCTTTCCTTTTTCTCTTTCTTCTCTCTTGTCTTCTTTTTATTGAAAGTCCATTAAAAATGTAGCTAAAGAAAAGTTTTATGTGTTAAATGATAGTTTCAATGCTTGGCTTACATAACTGTCTTGCTAGCTTATCAATGAATTTAAGAGTTCTCCCCACCACATTATTTGTCAAGCATTTTTAGCTTGGAAGGTCTATCAGGGAAGATTTTCTGTCTTAGTCCAGGAACAATGCCTTTTTGTATTTGTTTTGTATTTTAAAATTTAAAACCTAAATAAAAATTTTAATGTATTAATATTCAGAATGATGCTAAACCTTAGTGCGCATAATCGTATGTTTATGATTTGTGTTATCTTAGGGTTGGGGAGTAATAGAATATATAAGATATTGCAGTATTATTTTAAAATTATTTCTACCAATTAACTTGAGATTTTAAATAATTACAATAATACAAGAAAAATAAATGCTAACAAATGCCACAGCTGACCCTTTCTCCTAGTATTAGCTTGCTGTTTGCTGTATTACAGAATGAAAACAGTATTAAATCTATAAGAAGCAAACCCCCCATTTATCAAGAATATTAAGTTTTTAAATATATACAAATTAAAATATAATATTTGAGAGACATTTTATATAACACAGAAAATCAGTGATAAACAAATCCACAAAATGAATATGTTTTCTTTTCCTGTGTAATTCGTTACCTATTCTCACTCATAATATTCTTGAAATTCCAAGGGGAGTTTATATCTAACAAGCATAAACAATCAGAATTCCTTTCTGATGCTCCAGTTCAGTAACAACATGAAGTGTCCCTGGATCTGTGTGAAGATAATGCCTGATCCCTTCCCCTATTTTCAGAGCCTGTATCAGAATGGTTCTGTCTACGGCAAAGGCAATCTCTCCTGATGCTTCTTTTTCTATTTATAAACTTGCCATTTTTAAATGACTTTTTTCAGTTATGGTAGAATAGTGATTGTGTCATTGGTTTTCAACATTGGCATCAAGTATATAGTCATTTACAAGAGAGACCAAACAACTGCACAGTGACAAACCTGGAGGGCCCTGAGAGAATTTCATATTAAAAAAAAAAAGTAAAAACAAAATATTGCAAGTGGTAGAGACTGCATACAAGGAAATATTTAAAGATATAATTTGGATAGATTTCTATTAAGCCAACTGGTTCACTCAGATTTCTTACTTAATGAAGCTCTTCATCTCTAGAGCTGTTCTGTTTCTTCATATAAGTGCCCTATGGGATAGGACTTATACTGGTAACATTTGGAGTTTCTTAAACATAGTTTTTTTTCTTGCCTGCTAATGAATATGAGAAAACATCTCTAAAATTTGGCACATGATTCAGTATGCACCTAGGATCTATGTATTGGCCAGACCTACCAAATCAGAACTAATAGAAAAAAAAAAAATGAGCAGTTACTGGAGAATAGCCTGTGGTTGAATCCTCTAAGGAGGGATGATTCCTTCTAGGCAGAGTCTGGTCCATCTTAGGGTTTGAGGAGTACGACTACTATCCTCTGATGGAAGAATTTCTGAAGTCAAATTCTGAAGCTGCGTCTGGAACATCCCTTTGAAATAAGGGAATAAGCTTCTCCTTTTCCTTAGTTCAAGGAGTATGGCAATCTTAAATTGTGAATTATGAGGATCAGAGAAGTATGAAGATTGTGTTTCTGCCTACATGTAGCAGATGATACTCAGAGTGTCCAAGCACTCCTCCTTTTCCTACAAAGTCACCATATGTGGGTGCTGCATTGTACTCCTCGCAGTTGTAGGGAGAGAGCCCATTCCTCCTGTGCCGGGTTCACTTGCCCTGTTGCAGTTTTCCCTTTCAAGGGCAGCATCCCTGAAAACTCCCATTTCTGAAGGGCTGGCAGTAATAACCCATAGCTGAATTCTCGGCTGCAGGGAAGGCTCAGGCCCAAGGCTATGCCCATTCTCAGGGATAGCCCACTCCAAATGAGTGGTGGCTGGGGTTAATTTGCGAAGTCAAACTCTTCCTTTCCCCAGACCTGCTCTCCTCGGTCCCTTAGAAGTATTCAACTCCCGTCATCAGCCTCCTCTCTCTCAATTATATACCCCAATACATGACGTATGTACAAATCTCTGTTTTATAGTCTGTTTTCTGAGAAACAACTGACAGAACGAAGGTGTGATGTTGGCAATTCTGCATTTTCCAGAGTCCTGAATGATGCAGATAATACAGCTCCTGAAGACCCTCTCCGTCATGAGTACATTAGTGCTGGGCAAGGATATTTGGCAGATACTTACATTACAATATCAGCAACCCCCTTTGCCAATCTACCTTCTCATTCTCTTCATAAAAAACTGATACCTAAAGGACCTATCATTTAATTGATTCAGTTCTGATAGGCCTGGAATCTGATCAAGATTCAAACTTGGGCCCCCCTGTATTTTTCCTTCCTCCTTCCTTCCTTTTTTCTTTCTTTCTTTCTTTCTTTCTTTCTTTCTTTCTTCTCCTCCTCTCCTTCTCCTCCTTCTTCTTCTTCTCCTCCTTCTTCTTCTTCTCCTTCTTCCTTTTGAAGTTTTGGGTTGTTGTTGAATAATAATTGACATAATTGATATAAAATATTGTTTTAGTTTCAGCTGTACAACATAGTGATTCAATATTTATATACATTATGGAATAGCCATCACAATACTTCTGTTTACCATCTGTTTGCTGTATTTTTCAAAAACTATATAGCATAGTGTCTAAAGAGCAGTCTTTGGAGACAGACTGAGTCTGAGTATCTTTTCAACAAACTACTAGATGTGCAGACTTGATCAAATTATACTCTGTTCCTCAGGGTTTTTTTTTTTTTTTAATATATGATAGCTAAAACTAGTACTCAACTCATAAGGTTGTAAGATAATCCGTGTAAAGTTCTGAGAAAGTGTTTGATAATCTCCCCAAAGAGATATGTTGAAGTTCTAACTCTCAGGAACTCAGAATGTAACATTACTTGAAAGGAGAGTCATTGCAGATGTAATTAATTGAGATGAGGTCATAGTGAGGTAAGATGACCCCCTAACCCAATATGACTGGCGTCCTTATAAGAAAATAGCTTTGGGAAAAAAGAGACTTACAGAGAGAAAGGCATGTGATGGGAAAAGCAGAGATTGAAGTCATGAAGCTTTAAGCCAAGGTGCACCAAAGAAGGTGCACCAGCAAACCACCAGAACCTAGCTTTCAGACTTCTGGCCTGCAGAGCTGGAACACAATAAATTTCTGTTATTTTAAGCCACCCAATTGGTGTCACTTTGTTATGGCAGACTTAGGAAACTAATACACCAGCTTTCCAAACATTTACTGCTTTGTTCTCACTGAAATAAAGGCCATATTTCAGATCATTAAAGATAGTTTTAGATATATTTAAGATTCAAAATTTACCAGAGTGTAAAATTGCAAAGGGTCTTAAAAAATTGAGGCCTGAAGTATCATTTTATAATTAAGTTAACTATATTTAAATGTGGTAAAATGACATCTAAAGTACTAAATTATACATCCTGAAAGATATAGCATGACTTCAACGATAATCCAATAAAATTAAGTTTATTCTTAAACGGATCAGTTTTTCCCAGGGTTGTATAAGCATGCATTTAGGTCTGCAGCAAGCCTGGATAGTGACTTAGAAATCCAGGGCAACTGAAAGTCAGTGTGTCCTTCCCCCTCCTTACCCTGCAGTGCCAGGACTATAACTGGAACTGGAGAAATTTGTTGCCCAATTGAACACTTTGTCTTTAAATAGAAACTTCCTAACAAAGCAACAGAGAGCCAACTACCAATTAAAGCAGTAACGGGCAGAACTCCATTATAGTTCAAAAGAGCATCTTACCTTCATTTGTTTTTACTTGTGTACTCATTCTAGAATCCATCCCGCTGGCCCTGTATCATTCAATCAACAAAAATTTGTAGGGAACCTGTGTGTGTCGGTCCCTTGATCTATGGCGGTGAGTAAGATAGATTAATAAAGTCCTGCTTAGTCCTGCTTAGATTGCTTATTACATGGTGACGTTAGATGTTGTCACCAAGGCCCAGTTGGTAAACTGGGTGTGAAAACTGAAATCAAGTTTTGCCACAGAGGCTCTTGATATCCCCTCAGGATTCAGTGTGTCCTCAGCTCTGGATTTTTACGCTGCCTTCATTTGAAACTACTTCCTGGCCAGCCACCAATCTCTGAGATCTTGGTTCTCACTGTCTGGTGCACATCTACACTGAGATACTTCAAACATCCCTGGAAAGGCAAGAGACAGTATTTCATAGTTGGCTCGATGGTTGACCAAAGTAGCCGAGCTAACATAGGTTTAACGCTTGCAGTTACTTGTACATAACTCAGGCTCAATAAATATTTGTAGATTTCATTCTCTGGTGAACATCGGCTTATTGTTTAATCTGCTTATTTGTATCCCAGAATATTCATTAGATTAAATTTTCATTTTATGTTTATTGATGATCCATATAATCTTTTGAGCATAATGGATTTAAACACTGTCCTAAGCATTGGAAACAGTCTCGTCAACTCACTCATCTGAACTACCGACTTTAAGATATATTCATGTGGTAAAAATATATTGTGCTGATATTACCAAGAGAATCACCTTTCTTCAACTACAAAAAGTAAGCCATTAACCTACACTTAAAAAAAATTCCAGAATAATTTTTTTACTGGAGGGCATTATGGAGGGAAATTCTCAGCTGATGTTCTTTCTCCAGCTTCTACTTCTGGGGATTGGTCATTTTTCCTCACTCTTGCAGTCTCTGAAATTACTGCCTACTTCATGGCTCCCAATAGTTTTCTTCTCTACTCGTATTTACTCTTGAGCTCTAACTTACAACCACTGCAAACAGACCGATTTTGTTGTTAGCGCTGGTGGTCTGTATATCCTGCTACTAAACAGCATGTCCCAAATCATGTCCTTTGCCGTTAATCTTATTTTTGTGTACCCTCACTGAAAAAAATTAATATATGTAAAAAAATAAATCATATATATTTTGCATATATATACATCTTACATTCTGTATGTATGTATATATACAATGGCTGTATACACACACACACACACACACACACACACACACACACATCTTATCACCACTATCAATCACTCTGTCACTCTGATTTATAACATTAACATTCTGCCATACAACAAGACCACACCAAACATGAATCTCACTCTTGTCCTTCAACAGGAAACTTCTATTTTCTTTAATACACTTTAAATGTATATAATTCACTACCATGTTTATGTTATTTTCCTCTTCTCAAAAAACAGTCCATTTTATTTATGCCTGGAGTAGAGTATAGGTAATTAAATTCCTGGAAAACAACCTGAAATTATTTTTCCTTGCTAATATTGTTAATATATAGTCTAGAAATCAATTACATTAGGACTTATTTGTTTTGTTATTTATTTAATATACTCTGCTTTATTCCAAAGAGGATTTAAATTAGTTTTAGAGTTGAGATAGATATTTTTCAACTTTGTCTTGAAACCTAATCTTTGAAGATACTGTTTTGTTTCTGAAAGAGTTTAATCTGTGTTCCAAAGAACTGACTCAAGACAGGCCTCATGTAACACAATGCATTATATGGATTATGGGCATGAGTTTACATATGCTTAGATACCCACCTCTTGTTTCACATATTAACTATATGTCAAATAAAACTCATAGTAAAATGAAAGCAAACAGCTTCAAAATGCACTTCTATATTTCCCACAGAGACCAATTAGCAAATACCAATACATTCCCCAAATTTATGTGGAAACATTGAAAGATGGGTTATCACACAGAATTACAATCAATTCCCTCTGGATTTAATTACAGGCTATAGCAAAATATAAGGCAATGTGTGTAGAAGACAAACAAATCTCTTTGGATTTTATTACAAGATAGCTATACGACATTTCTCCTCTTCATATTTTACCTGGAAATCTTCATTAATTTAGGAAGAAAGTACACTGTTTCTTGACAAGTGAATTTATATAGTACCTCACTGACCATCACATTCAATGTGTTATATGGCACAATTATGTCTGAAAACAAAAACAGAATTGCCATAGAACTGCAAACCAATGGTAGATTTTTATATGCAACTACACATGTCTAATTCAGCCATTGACACTTTCATTTCTAATGTTTTTATTCTTTCTGTCGCTCATTCTCCAAAGTTTATTTGTTAATTTTTAAAAATGTTTTTATTATTTATTTTTGAGAAAGAGAGACAGAGTGTGAGCAGGGGAGGGGCAGAGAGAGAGGGAGACACGTAACCTGAAGCAGGCTCCAGGCTCTGAGCTGTCAGCACAGAGCCCCATGGGGGGGCTTGAACCCGTGAACAGTGAGATCATGACCTGAGCCAAAGCCAGACATTTAACCGACTGAGCCACACAGGCACCCCTCAGAAACAATTTTTAACTTAGTTATTTATAAATATTAGTACCAATCCTGAAGATCTTTAAAATATTAGGATGTATCAGTCTTTGTGAACTTACAAACTATTATTGAAGAATAGGAGGTCATTATGCATAACCCTTAGCATCGGTAACTATTCTCTACTGCTTCATCTAAAATCAAGTTTCCCTGAAGGAGCACATTGATGAACAACAATACTTAGATATTACTTTTTTTAACTACCAAGTGCAGAAGAGTCACGGTGAGGAAGCATAAATATAATGGATTGTAAAAAATGATTGTAAAAAATATAAAAAAATATGCTTGAGATCCCAGTTCTTTATTTTCTTGCTAGCTTTGTTCTTTTTCTTTTTAGCTCTTAAGAGACAAATTATTTTAAGTTAAAATAACAATCATTTATTCTCATGCTCATGGGTGTGAGAGCTGGCTGCAAATTGGTTGGGTGAGATTAGACTCAAGGCTCCAGATTCTGGGTCCCAGCCTCCAGGCTGCAGATATAGATTCAGGTTAGTTCCATATTTATCTCATCTTCCTGGAACCAGCAGCTACAGGGATTGTGGTCTGTTTTATGTGCCCCATTTTGAGGCCTACGCTATCTGGGGCATATTTCTCTCATGACAGATCATCAGCTCGTAAGACCCAAGCCAAGTCTTTGC
The DNA here is from genome assembly GCF_022079265.1 of Lynx rufus. NCBI lineage: Eukaryota > Metazoa > Chordata > Mammalia > Carnivora > Felidae > Lynx > Lynx rufus. Next base: position 76,569,818 of record NW_025814834.1, read on the forward strand.
TTGTAATAACATCATTATACTCCATTAGTCAACATAAGTTACATAGCCAAACCCAACATTAATGCAAGAAGGAAATATACTGTACTCACAGTGTCAGGGAATGTTGAATATTTTCTGAAAAATAATCCAAATGATCATTTGTGTACTTGTATTTTGTATTCTCCACCTTTACCTTTGTCCTTATATTCTAAATTAAGGTTATATTTTAGGACTTTTATTCCATTAGATTTATTATTCAATCAAATTGGATTTTTTATTTATTTATTTTTTTTTAAATTTTTTTTTCAACGTTTTTTATTTATTTTGGGACAGAGAGAGACAGAGCATGAACGGGGGAGGGGCAGAGAGAGGGAGACACAGAATCGGAAACAGGCTCCAGGCTCTGAGCCATCAGCCCAGAGCCTGACGCGGGGCTCGAACTCACGGACCGCGAGATCGTGACCTGGCTGAAGTCGGACGCTTAACTGACTGCGCCACCCAGGCGCCCCTCAAATTGGATTTTTTAATTGCATGATTTTAATAGTTGTTTTTATTTTAAATAATGTGGTAACTACTCAATGTCATGAATCTACAATGAACACACTTTAATAAGTTTTATTTAAAGCTTTCTTGCTCACCTATTTCCTTTCAATCATGAACGAATCTGTTACATTAATTTCAAAAATCACTTTCATGCAAAACAATTTATAGTTTCATGAAAATATGCTTTGAACCAAGACAGCTTTGAAGATTTGTTTGTGTCCTCACCAATATTTATTTTAGAACTTTCTTACTCTAAATTAATCTCGGCAGGTGACTTTGAGCATCTCTATATTTTGTAAGGAGTAAAAACCGAATATGATTTCTAAGGGCCCAGTCTGGTGATACAGTTCATACCTATAAAATAACAATTATATAACTTTATTTTTCTATTTTTAACATCAAATGATACTCAGAAATATAAATAGAGAGGGCCTTGCATAAAGTCTGTCCAAACCTTCTACCAAGGATGGAACTCTCTATTAAGCAATTAAGAATATACAGTTCTTTACTAAGTAATTATCATTCTGCTCTTTTTTTTTAATGAAAGAGAGATAACATACTTTAAAGAGGGAGTTTCCAAGTGTCTTTTTGCTCCTGTAAAATTTGATCTATAATTTGTCGCTTTTTTTTTTCAACGTTTATTTATTTTTGGGACAGAGAGAGACAGAGCATGAACGGGGGAGGGGCAGAGAGAGAGGGAGACACAGAATCGGAAACAGGCTCCAGGCTCTGAGCCATCAGCCCAGAGCCCGACGCGGGGCTTGAACTCACGGACCGCGAGATCGTGACCTGGCTGAAGTCGGACGCTTAACCGACTGCGCCACCCAGGCGCCCCAATATAATTTGTCGCTTTTTATAGAGATTGTCTAGCTCATTGTTTTCTATTGGAAATAGTAGAGGAACCATGAATTATTTGGCTTTTTCTACATACTACTTTATATTGATATAATATTATACATGAATCATAGCCAGGAATGTGGGAAGCTAGGGAAATTGTCTTGTACAGCATGTATTCTAGGGGCCTTTAAATAGGGTCATATTTTCAAAACTTCTGCCGTTAATTAGAAAAATATCTAGAAACAATTGTTTCTTGTGTGGTGCCTATTCTTAATTGATTCTAAATAGCTACCAAATATCTGGATGGCTAATAAAGAGAAAAATATAAAGGTCATTGGCAATACTAATTCAGCCACATTCTTTAGTATAGAGTAAGAAGCAAATAAGCTGTTCAGAAATCTGGTCACTTTGTTATCACCTGTTAGAGCAGGTGTTTGCCAAGCCTACTGGGGAAGTTTTTGACCTGTTATTTTGGGGTTTTAACACTTCTTGCCATATGGCTCTAATATCTCATGTAGGGTCCTAAGATCAGCTTACGGAGAACAGAAAAGATATAGGAGATGATTTCTGCTTCCAATATAGATACAAGCATGTATCAGAATGTAGCCATACAGCAAGGTATGCCCTCTGAACTTGGATGAAAGAGGTGGTAGTGATGATTATTGGGAATGGAATCATCTTATGTCTAATGCAAAGTAGGTTTGATGATAGAATATGTGAGTTATAAAGAATAAAATATTTTGTAAGTCCATTTGACCCAGTGTATGTTAGGTCATCCTAACATACTGATGCTGAAGAGTCATCCAAATGCTGATATTGACATATGTTACTGCTATTCCTGGAATTCCTAATTTATGTAAATCTAGGCACTCCCACTGACCTCACAATTCTACTCAAGAATCTCTACTTTTGTGATACTTCCCTAATGATTACAGCTCCCTGAAAGCCTTAGTTTAAATTCCGTGCTCTTTCTGTGACACATAGATGCTTTTACTGCTGCAAAGATCACATTACAATGTATTTATTTTTGCAATAGTTCAGCTCAGGAAACTGTGCCTTGTTTTCCTCTCCCCACCCCCCCCCCCACCCCCGTCTTAAGACTATGCTTGGCAAATGATAGTTACTAAAAATATACCTGTTGAATGGAAAGGATGCAAGCTAAGAAATGTGAAGCTCAAAAAACTTTTATTTTCAATCATGGATTTACTGGTTTTTTTCATCATATCCAGAATTTTTTTCTCTCTACCATAACTATGAGCCAGGAAATATTATAGTAGAAAGGTATGAAGAAATGCCATTTTCGAGAAAAACTATTAAAAAAAAATTAGATGTGTATATGTTGGCTTTGTATAAAGGATGTAGGAATTTCTTGTGGATTATCAGAATTCCAATCACCAGGAGTCTAAGCTAAAGAATTGGAGGCGTGGGTCAGTTTATTATAGCCGCACTAGAAGAAAACCCAAGCCAAGTGATGAATTGCCCTTGAGTAGTACACAGGTGAGGAGAACTGAGCATTGAACAAGGAAGTGGGGAAGGTTTTTCCAAAAGGACAACATTACAAGATATGTAGAGATAACCGGAAAGCAGAAATTCAGCAATGCAGTGCAAAATAGTTTATGTTAGCACCATTTTCTAAAGGATGCTTTTGTAACCCTGATACCTTTTGAAGGGTAGGTGAGAATAGGAATTTTCCTTATGAATGATAAACCTTCATTTTACAACCTCTGGGGTTTTTTTTTCTCATAAATGTTAATTTAATTCACAGGTTTTGTGGTAGAGTCCCCTCCCTAAGGAATGTGGTGATAGGAAAAAATAAAAATAAAAAAAAAAACTCTAGATAAAAGAAGGCAACCTGCATATGTGACATTCTTCATGACTCTGTATGTCTGTACGTGACATCCCTCACAACCCTGGAACATGAGACCACCCAATCAGACTGTATGTCTGTGTGTTACCATGTATGGGAGACAAAGAAGTAGAAAATTTATAAAGGTCTGCACTGCCGTGCACTCGGGGCTCAGGTTTTCGGATATGAACCCAACAGAGCCCGTGCAGGCACAAATAAAGTCGCTTCCCAGAAAGAAAAGTCTCAGTATCACAACTCTGTGTGAACCTTGGTACCGTTACAGTTTCAGCGTACTAACTTTTAATAAAATATATATTCCATGTTCTGTTATGTAAAATACACCCACGTTTTCTTTTCCATATTTTCCCTAATCACAGTATTAATTCCTAACCTGCCCTTCTTATAACAGTGGTGACTTGAAAGGAAAAGAAAATAAAGTACACTGTTGTCAATTCTCTCAGGCCTGTGTGAACATAGAGTTCTGAGTTGCTAGCATTCTTTTTCTTTCTTATTTCTAATTAGACTTGTTCAGAAATTTTGCCTTTAGAGTTAAGTATACGAAAAAATACAAATTCATGAATAAATTCAAATTTGCTTTGAGGTCCTCATTAATCATGTTGGAAGATGTTGAGCCAGACTGAGCATTCCTGACTCTGACCAGCTGTGTGTTACTTCCACAGATTCATAAGGGAAAAGTGCCGAATAGATTCTTCATGTGGAATCACTCTATTACAAGACCCTTCGGCCTTCTGTAGTAATAGCTGCCACACGTGGGCCTACCACTGATTTCTTTTGCAAAAGCCAGCAGAAGCCTACAGTCTGTGGTCACAGCAAATGGAGAATTGCTTTGGGAGTTTTCTGGAATGCTTTATGACCCTATTGGCATAAAAAAGTGAACCTAATGTGGGAAGGAAATATCTTTATAATAGACTACTTTAAGTATTCACTCCATTCTTTCTTTCTTCTAAGTTTCCCCTGTCTTCTACTTGATTTTTTAGGGGACAGGGGCAATATTAGAGAGATTTCCAAATTTCTTTCACTACTGGTGGTGAATAAGACTTACATTCCAAGAAGCCCTGTCACCAGAAATGGATTCCAGAGAAAAAGAAGTAAAACGAACACATAAAACAAAACAACCAAGCCTGCAGAATCAGATACATTGAAATCCATCTTCTTTGAGCACAGAGCTCCACCCAAAGTTACATGGTTGTATAATGAATATACCTGGATTTGATTGAATTATTTCATTCTTGCTCAGGAGGTAAAGGAAATCAAAAGCAATATTGAACTCTCTGCAAACCAATAGTCTGCAAGCAACACATTTTGTATAAATTAATGACTGTTCTAGATGCACCTTTGCAATAACCTTTTTTTTTCACTTTCTGGTTCTATAGGCATCCAGTGTCATTTCCAGGATCTCAGAATTCTTGATTTGACAATCTGCATTCAGTTGCTAACAGTAAAAGAAAGAGTAAGCTACAGACCAACCAGGAGATTTCAGGTGTCCTGTCACATTGCTGATGCTCCACATTCTATTGGACAAATTTAATTTATTTTTTTAAGTTTATTTATTTATTTTAATTGACAGAGAAAAAGTGTGGAAGGGGTAGAGAAAGAGGGAGAGAGAGACTCCCAAGCAGGCTCTGCCCTGTCAGCATGGATCGCACAAACCATGAAATCATGACCTGAGTTGAAATCAAGAGTCAGACACTTAACTGACTGAGCCACCCAGGTGCCCCTGGGAAGACTGAATTTAAAGACACTAGGAATCTTAGATGTTAGGAATCTGGAGAATGGAAGGAAAATAAAATGATTGGATGAACATATTGCATGTCTCTGCCCAATGACAAATCATACTCACTATTTTTTCTACACCAGTCAGACCACAGATCAATGAAACAAACCTATATTTAGACAGTCATATTATTCAACAAAAACTGAACTTTACTAATTTTCCTGAAATGGTCACTATTCCTGGGAGCCTGTAGGAGAGTGATGGGAAATAAATTTTAAAACAACAAACTGCAGTGCAACACAATATGATATAAGATCTCACTGAGGTAGAAATAAGAGCTAATTATAATGTAAATATCGAGATTTCAGGAGAACTTTTGAAGGATTATTCTTGAGCTGGTATTTGACAGATGAGTAGAAACCTTTCAAGTGGAGGCCAAGAGGAACTTAACTGGCAAAGAAAGGACAGAACAAAAACATAAGGGACTCATTAGGGATTTTAAGATAGTTCAGCCTGGCTAGTACATAGGGTCCAAGGCAGACACAAGACACAGAAAGATCACTGGGGGATACGAATCATGGAATCCTTTATTGGTCACTTAGGATTTTACACTGAAGATGATGAGGAGCCATTAATAAATTTTAAGCAAAGGACTGACTAGATTTCAATTTAGAAATGTCACTCTGGTTACAGAGTGAAGAACTGGAAAAAGGAAAAGGAATAGGGCAAGAAAGGAGATGAATATTGAAATAGCCGAGGCAAAAAAATCATATAGCCTAGAACTAAGCAGTTGGTATGGATTTGAGAGCTGTTTAGAAGTATAGTTGACAAACATTTTTGTCTACATTGATGTAGGTACTGAGGAAAGTTAGGTTTAGGATAGTGTTTAAGCACTGGCATTTGAGGAAGTGGAAATAACAATTCCAGTCATCTATCCCAAGGCATGTAGAATAGCGATCTTTCCATGAACATTACATGATTTCTCATGTTTTCTGGTAAAAACTGATGGAATAACTTCTGGAATTATGAAGTGTTATGGGGTTTTGGAGACATCGAGGTGGAAATGTTCAAGAGAAAATCAGAAATGCAGGACTGAAGAGGAAAGAACATTTTTGTAAATTGATGTATATTTGGGAGTAATCAGCTTCTACAATATAATTGAAACCACAAGTGTATCATTAAGAAAGCTAGAGAGTGTCACAGTTAAAAATTGAACTAAGAAGGAGTAGTTCATAAAGGAGAATGAAATTCAGTGGTCAGAAAAGTAGAAGGCACGAGGAAAAGTTGACATTAAATCATCAGCATCAAATTGGGACACAAAAAGGCATTAAAAATGACCATTGAAATTAATACTTAGAAGATTATAGATAACTTGAGAAAAAGTGATTTCAATGAAAAAATGGTAGAAGTAAGGTTTCAGTTGTTGGAGAAATAAATAGAGAAGAGAGAGATCGAGGCCATCTTAGTATGGCTATATAAAATACTGTTGCATATACATATAAGGGGATAAAGGAATACAAACTAGTATAATGCTCCCTGCAGGGTACTTTAATTTTAACTATAATTGTCTTTACATTAAACACTAAAAGCTGGTGAAAATTCTATGAATCATCAATAGCACAGAAAAAAGAATGGAGCACTTAAAACATTAAATACCAGGTTGGTTAATGATCGCTAATTAGTCAAGAAATGTGATAGGGTCTCTCCTCTTGTTGAAGGCTATATTTATATGACATGCACACCAAAGAAGAATGTCTAGAGATGAATCACATTTATCTGAATTATATAGACTAGGTTCCCTGCTATTATAAAAAGTAGGAAAGGAAAGGAAAGGAAAGGAAAGGAAAGGAAAGGAAAGGAAAAGAAAGGAAAAAAATTTTTCTTAAAGCTTTAGTATTTCTTTTTGCCTACATTTGTACATTTTATTAGCTAACTATAAAATCCATTGCATAAAATTAATAATGTCACCTTCGTATGACACCAACGCACCTGTTATTTCCTTCACACCAATTTTTCCGGAAGTCAATAATATGTATTTTTCATAATTTGTTAAATTATTCAAAACATACTCAAGTGAGTATTTGATTACAATAGATACGATGCAAAGAACTAAGGATGGATGAGAAAATGTATGTCATAGTCTCAGCTCTCCTGGAACTTCATCTGTAAGAAAGTTGAGACATGTTCATAACTAAGTATAAAAGGTAGTGCAGATTAATGTTCCACTGGTATGTGCTTATCATTTTAGAGGATCAAAAGATCTCTTCAGATTGTGGGTCTCTGTCTTCATGGATAAGGTAGTATGTGCCTGGGAGCTGAAGGATCCTAGAACATTGCTAGATGAACACAGGTGGAAAGTTAAAACAGATTTTCTAGGGAAAACGATGACACCAGAAAGGGAAGTCTGAATTGGAAAGTGCAGAGCTTAGATTATGCAAGTTCAGGTGGAGGCTTTCACTGTGGATCCAGGAATTACATAATATACATCTGAACAAGGAAGGTAGTAGTAGAAATGGAAGGAGAAAGTCATTAAGAGAGATGGGCAGGAAAAATAAAAGGTGCTGAGGACTATATTGATAGTATGAAAAAGAGGTAAAACTGACTCCAAGGAACTGAAACTGAATGGGTAGAAAACTGAACAAAGGAGTCAGTGCAGTGCTATTTTAGGGGAGAAAAACCATTTGATTTTAATCATTTGAATTTTATGATAGAAACAAGATTCTATGTGAAAATGTTCAGAATAAAACAACATACCAAGGGAAAATAACCCACAGATAGAACTTGTTGTGTGGCAAAATTTTTCCCAGCAAATTTTACCACTAATTAGTGTGCATATTTAAGAGAGAGAGCATTTATTGCCATAAGTAATGGAAAATTCCAGGCTCTCAAGACATTTAAATTATTTCCATGTAAGTCTTCACAGTTTTAATATCGTTATTTACATTAGCATGTGGCCTTTGGTTTTCGATTCTTACTGTTTGGAGAAAGTGCACCCTCATTCACCAGCCATCTGTCCTTTGGATTCCTACATAGTTTGCAGGGTTCCATTACATACTAACCACTCCCTAGATTAAATCTCCTGTCAAGATTTTTCCTGGAAAATTTCCACTATGTGCCTTCAAACAGACATCTGTAATCTGCTGCTTTAAAAATGTCTCCATATATAACTTGTATATAAAAAGTTTAAACATAACGTAATACTAATCTCTATGCATATTGTAAAGGCAAGGTCAAAATAACATCACATAGGATGAAGACTATGAGAAGAATTTTATTTTTGGGTACAGTTTTGTTAGTAAAACAAATAAGTCTGCAACCCCTTCATGTGTTAATGGAAAGCCTTATCTATTATTTATTTAAGTGCATACTTAATTTGCCTACTTATTTATGTTTGCAAGTTTAAAACACGTTGCTGGCAGACAGTCATTGCTTGACAAGTTGAGATGATCCTAAAAGTGCAGAAACTATTTCAATGCATGTTTGGATTTGGAATTACTTTGCTGCCCTAAACTGATATCTAATATGCTAGGTGTTAGCTCTGTGAAACCAATCATTGAATTTTATCCTTAACCTGAAGCTTTATACCATGAACTAGAAGCCTATCTTTTCACTTATATTTTTCTTCACCTGATAAATTCTATTACAGATGGTTTTCACTTAATTGTGAACTTTAAATGGCAGACATCAAATATAGTCTATAGACAAAGGTATACAACCCAATTAGTAAATATGAGTATGTGTAGCAAGTCATAGAACTAAAATGGGAATCTATCCATTGAATTTCTTATATTTCATCTATGAGAATGTCTACTATAATTATATGAATTATATGATACAATATTACTTCTCTTTGAATTTTAATGCCACTTAGATTTAATAGATTTTTTTGAATTATCTTACTTTTAATATTAGACTTTAAATATTTAAAAAACTGAAAAGACAATTTAAGAAAAAATTTACATCAAAGAAAAGAAGTGTATGTATTTTTTACCCAAAAGTTTTGTGTATAGAATTGGAAATTCCATATTCAATATTGGCCTACCTAGAAGGGTTTGCCAATTTGACCATATGGGATTTCATGAAGAATTTATATATGTAAACTAATCCAGGTTATGTCTTTGGCTACATAGATCCATACCGTTGAATTTATTTTTTTTCTCATGTCCATTTTTAAATTGTTTTCCTCAATTTTCAACATTTGTTGTATTTTTTTTTTGACATTTTGGAGGTCCTTTTTGTATTGGGCTTCTATTAAATTGAAGTAATACAATAGTTCAGAGCTGCACTCACTAGGGTAGAATGAGAGATGAGAAGAACTATCTGGGTTTCAGTTAATACCCTAAAGTAAAGGAGCTGCACAGACTGAGCTAGTGTCCAAATAATTTGGTAAACATAGGCATTAGTCTGGCAATATTCAGCAGTAACTGGTACAACATCAGAGATGGAACAGAATGGTGGAATATTTAAATAGCCAATGATTGCTGAGAGTTGAGTAAAAGGTGATCATTCTTGAGAGACTGGTTATAAACAGCAGGACTTCCAGAAAAGAATGGAATATAGGGACAATATGACTTGGTCTTTTAATTTAATTTAATTTAATTTAATTTAATTTAATTTAATTTAATTTTAATTAATTAATTAATTTATTTATTTATTTATTGAGAGAGAGAGAGAAAATGATTGGGAGAGGGGTGGGGGGAGAGAGAGTCTTAAGCACAGGCTCCACTCCCAGCACGGAGCCCAAGGTCAGCCTTCATCTCACCACCTGTGGTGAGATCATGCCCTGAGCCGAAACCAAGAGTCCCATGCATAACAGACTGAGCCACCCAGGCGCCCCGTGACTCAGCCTTTTTTTAAAATATATTTTTAAATTTTTAAATTTATTTTTGAAGGCGGGGAGGGACAAAGAAAGAGGGATACAGAAGATCTGAGGCAGGTTCCATGCTGAGAGCAGAGAACCGGATGGGGGGCTGGAACTGGATGTGGGGCTGGAACTCATGAACCATGAGATCATGACCTGAGCGTCAGACATGGGACACTTAACCAGGTGCCGCAACTCAGCCTTTTTAAAGGAGGGTGGTATTGACAGTAGCTGGGCAGATTCCATGGTCCTAATCAGGGAACATGAGTCAGAGTGACCAGTTTCTGATGGGACTAGGCAGAGTGACTTATTATACTGTAAAGGAGATTTAAGACTGATATGAACATGACTTGTTGAAACTTGAATCATCCATTCTCAACAAGTGTGAAAATTCATGGATTTTTTCTAAAGTTAAAGAAAAACAGTCATGATTGCTACCAAGATATGTATTTGGGGAACTTATGTCAGGCCTGATGGACATAGGACTCCTTTTACTCTTCTTGCTTATGGCATAATTGGCTCAAAAACCACCACAGACCTGGAACTGTAGATAGTCACCATCTGTAGTCTCCAATTTAAAAAAAAAATGAAAAAAGAAAAGCATTGCAAAAAAGACAGAGAATGACATCTTTCCTTGGATACACGAGACAGATTACTTTATATTTAAAATGAAATATGTGTCTCCTCATTGATGACTGCATAAAATAGATATGGTGAGTAGATTTGTGATTGACATGAACTTTAATCATCCACCAAGTAAGTTGTATTACATTACAACAGAAAAACATGAAAGGTCATGTTTGATGAGAATCAGCTTTGGAAGAAACCACAGTTCATGAATAATAAACTTCAATAAAAGGAAATGTAAATCACAGAAATGTTATCAAGAGAGGAAAGTGAGCATCAGTGTCTGATATGGTAGTCTATTAACTGATGTAATGGAAATGAAGATCTTTCTAGTGAAAAATCTATACAAAGGAAAATGGACCAGCTGTTCATAGCTCATCTGTCTTTAAAAATCAACTCAGTGAGACTGAAAGGACAGTGATTTCTGAAGCCTATATGGGGCGTCTGGGTGGCTCAGTCGGTTAAGCTCTAACTCTTGATTTCGCTCAGGTAATAATCTCACAGTTCATGGAGTCGAGCCTGCATAGGGCTCTGTGCTGACAGTGCGGAGCCTGCTTGGGATTCTGTCTCTCTCTCTAACAAATTAAATCAAACAGCACACTGAAATAATAATATAATTATGACCAAGTGGCATTTATTTCAGGTGTGCAGGATTGGTTCAACATAAGAAATCAGTGCTATGCATCACACTGATAGAATGAAAGAAAGAATGATCACATAGGATCATTTCAATAGATGTAAAAAGAATTTGACAACATTCAACATTCTTTTATGATAAAACAAACTCAGTAAACTAGAAATAGAAGACAATTTACTTAAAGCAATATACCAAAACCCACAGCCACCATCATATTCAATGGTGAAAGATTAAAAGCTTTCTCCTCAAGATCAGAAACGAAATAAGAATGACTGCTTTCACCATTGCAATCCAGAAGTCCTAACCTGAACAATTAGGCAATAGTGTAAACACCATTGCAATCAAGATATAGAACATTCTCATCACTCCAGAAATGTCCCTGTGCCCTTCTGTAGTCAATCCATTGTCACTATTACCAACCCCTGAGAACCACTGATGTATTTTCTGTCCTTTGATTTTGCTTTTCTAGAATGTCATATAAGTTGAATTGGATGTAGTATATGAATTTGGCTTTATCACTTGGCATAATGCATTTGAGATTCACCCACTTTGCTACCTATATCAGTATTTTGTTTCTTCATTGCAGAATTATATTCTATTGTATAAACATGCCACAGTTAAGTAATCCATTAACCAGGTGAAAGACAAATGTTGTTCTAAGTTTTGGTGATCACAGAGTCACTGTGAGCATTTGCACGCATATGTGTTTGCAGGGACATGTGCTTGATTTCATCTATTTCCTCTGAGTGACCATCGGTAGTTTGTGACTTAAAGACTTTGGTGTCATTCACCTAAGTCATCAAATGTGTAATCATAAAGTTGGTCACAATACTCTCTTATTGTCTTTTTCATTTTTATGTGTAGTATCTATTTATTCTGTAAGCATTCTAAACATGTTTGTTTAAGGTATTTTTTTCAGACTCTTTAAATTCATTTAAACTGTTTTCTTTGTTGTTTCTTTGGGTCATTGGAGATTTTTGCTTGCTAGATATTTTTTGAGGAAGGCTCCCCTTATTACTGAATCCAACCATTTTCACCCCTAACTTTTCAAGTGGGTTGTGCTGTCTCTAGCATTTTCAGGGGGACTGCACAACAGATCTACATTTTGTATCGATGATTTGGGCCTTCTTTATATCTGTGAATGTGGGAATTTGGAAACAGCAACAAGGCACATTACACATTTAGTTAGTGATTGCTTATTTATATGTATACCTTTTCTTCTGATGCCATGCCCTCTTACAGGCCAGTGCCCCCCAAAATGGCTGGCCACTGCTTTTCTTCCTTTCATGAGTCCTTCTCAGACTTTTTTTTTTTTTTTTTAGGAGATATGCTTTCCTTTCAGTCTGACTTTGGCCTTCTACCCTACAAAGACCAACTTTTTGGTCTACTTTATCCCTCAGGAAGTGAACTTCTGGGCACCTCTGTTTCTCTCTGGACATAGAGCCAAGCAGTTCTGCAGTATCAGCACTCCCCATGGCTCATTTGTGTGAAACAATTCATTCAATTTCAGGTGCATGTTGATATTTAGCTTTTTATGTGAGTAAAGTTAAATGTTTCCAATGTTCTCTTTGTCATCTCTGTGTGTATCATACAACAGAGTTGCCTCAAACTATCTTATATCTTTTTTTAATTAAATGTTTTATTATTAATTTTGAGAGAGAGATAGAGCCAGAATCAGAGGGAGAGAGAGAGAGAGAGGGAGAGAGAGAGAGAGAGACAATTCCAAGCACGCTCCATGTTGTCTGCACAGCGCCATGATACAGGGCTCAATCTCACCAACTGCAAGATCCTGACCCGAGCCGAGTTCAAGAGCCTGGATGCTTAACCAACTGAGCCACCCAGGCACCCCAACTTACATCTTAATCACAAGTTTGACCTCTGTGTTTTTCAGAAGTTCCTAGTCACAAATTTTATAAAACTGAGATATTTGGGGGAATGTTGTGGTTACAAATATAACAGAATAAAATCAGGCATTTTAGATGCCAATCAGACTGTGCACACACGTTAAAAATGCAAAGTTAAAAAATGCTAAAAAGAGGAATATTATGAAACAAATGAATTTGTTTTTTAAAAATAAGTATTCAAAACATCACTTTTTAATTTTTTTTGTGTGTTTATTTACTTTTGAGAGAGACAGAGACAGAATGTGAGTGGGTTGGGGCAGAGAGAGAGGGAGGCACAGACTCTGAAGCAGGCTTCAGGCTCTGAGCTGTCAGCACAGAGCCCGACACGGGGCTCGAACTCACAGACCGCGAGATCATGACCTGAGCCGAAGTCGGACACTCAACCGACTGAGCCACCCAGGAGCCCCAATTCAAAATGTCACTCAACCAAATTAGAATTTCTGGATATAATTATATTGATTGGTTTGAACATACCCTTTAGAAAATGTTCCAAAGGAGATAATTGTTGAAGAACCAGATAACTATGAGAACAAGAGAAGACACAAGGCCAAATATAAATCATGCTTTTTTTCCCCTCAAAGAAAGCTTAAAAAAAGAGAATTGTGAATTCAATATAAAATTTCTGTTCCATCAAACTAGTATATTTACTCATACAGCTTCATGTGAATTCCTTTTTTCTTATCTAGAGTTTAATAGACCTTGCTGTTAGTGACAGTATTTATGTCAGGAATGTAGCAACAGAGGACATTGTATCTTTTATTCATAAACGATTTAAAAGAAAATAAAAATACTTTTTTTACTTAGTTTGTTTTTAGTTTGACTCTAGAACATTTTATGCAAAATCTTGAAACAATGCAACATGATTTTCACTAGATTAACAGGAGTCCAAATGCTGAATCTTCACTATCTTTTGATCTTACCATTTTTCTTTGCCTCTTTATGCTTCTATAGAAAGTGCCACTTTTAAAACTATGGCACACTTCTAAATATAATGATTGATAAGTTAAAACATAATTTATTTTAAAATAGAGAATGACTTTTTATTTCAATAATTTTTAAACCCGGTTATTGTAAATTGTAAATTTATTCCCTGTATTTTTATTCCCTCATAGTCCAATGTCTTAGTGTATTTGGACTATGTAGCAAAATATCATACTGTAGGTAACTTATAAACAACACAAGTGTGTATATATCTATATATATATATATAGATATATATAGGTATATATTCATTCAAATTTATTATTTTAATTTCAGGTAGTTAATATACAGTGTTATATTAGTTTCAGGTGTATATTATAGTATTCAACACTTGCGTACATCACCCAGTGCTCATTATGACAAGTGCACTCCTTAATCCCCATCATCTATTCACCCATCCCCCACTTACTTCCCTTCTAGTAACCATCAGATGTTCTATATAGCTAAGAGTCTATTTCTTTTTTTTTCCTCTCTTTTTTTCCCTTTGCTTATTTATTTTGTGTCTTAAATTCCACATATGAGTTAAATCATATGGCATTTGTCCTTCTCTGACTGACTTATTTTGCTTGGCATTATACTCTCTAGTTCCATCCATATCTTTGCAAATGACAAGATTTAATTCTTTTTTATGCCTGAATAATACCCATTTTATATATCTATATCTATCTATCTATCTATCTATCTATTTCACATCTTCTTTATCCATCCATCAATCCATGGACACTTGGGCTGTTTCCTTATCTTGGCTATTGTAGATAACACTGCTATAAATATTGGAGTACATATATCCCTTTTAATTAGTGTTTTTGTATTTTTTGGGTAAATATCAGGCAGTGTGATTGTTGGATCTGTAGAGTAGTTCTCCATACTGTTTTCCAGAGTGGCTACACCAGTTTGCATTCCCACGAATAGTTGCACAAGTGTTCCTTTTTCTCCATATCTTCACCAACAGTTGTTGTTTCTTGTGTTTTTTATTTTACCCATTTTGACAGGTGTGAGGTGATATCTTATTGTAGTTTTGATTAACATTTTCCTGATGATGAGGGACGTTGAGCATCTTTTCATGTGTCTGTTGGCCATCTGGATGTCTTCTATGGAGAAATGTTTATTCGTGTCTTCTTCCCATTTTTTAATTGGACTGTTTTTTGGGTGTTGAGTTTTATAAGTTCTTTATATATTTTGGATACTAACCTTTTATCAGATATATCATTTGAAAATATCTTCTCTCATTCTGTAGATTGCCTTTAAATTTTGGTGATTATTTCCTTTGCTGTGCAGAAGCTTTTTATTTTGATGTAGTTCCAATAGTTCATTTTTCTATGTTTCCCTTGCCTCAGGAGACCTATCTAAAAAAAAAAAGTACCATGGCTGACGAGCAGAGAATTTTCTGCATGTATTATCTTCTATTTTTATGGTTTCAGGTCTCATATTTAGGTATTTAATCAATTTTGAATTTATTTTTGTGTATGATGTAAGTGGTCCAGTTTCTTTCTATTGCATGCCACTGTCCAATTTTCCCAACACCATTTGTTGAAGAGACTAACCTTTCCCCATTGAATATTCTTTCCTGCTTTGTTGAAGATTAATCGACCATATAGTTGTGGGTTTATTTTTCTATTCTATTCTATTGATCCATGTGTCTATTTTTCTGCCAGTACAATACTGTTTTGATTACTCCAGCTTTGTAGTATCTGTTGATACCTGGGACTGTGATTCCTCTAGCTTTGATTTTCTTTTTCAAGATTGCTTTGGCTATTCAGGATCTTTTGTGATTCCATAAAAACTTTAGTACTTTTTTCTAGTTCTGTGAAATAAGCTGTTGACATTTTGATGGGGATTGCATTCAATCTGTAGATTGTTTTGGGTAGTACAAATATTTTAGCAATATCTGTTCTTCCAATCCATGAGCATGGAATGTCTTTCCATTTCTTTGTGTTACCTTCAATTTCTTTCATAAGTGCTTTATATTTTTCAGAATACAAGTCTTTAATCTCTTTGTTTAGGTTTATTCCTAGGTATCTTATTATTTTTCATACAATCATAAATGAAAATTTTTTCATAAATTCTCTTTCTGCTCCTTCATTGCTGGTGTATAGAAATGCAACAGACTTCTGTACATTGATTTTATATCCTGTGACTTTACTGAATTTGTTTAGCAGTTATAGCAGTTTGTGTGTGTGTGTGTGTGTGTGTGTGTGTGTGTGTGTGTGGAGTCTTTTGTGTTTTCTATATATAGTATCATGTCATTTGCAAATACTGGAAGTTTTATTTCTTCCTTACCAATTTGGATGCTTTTTATTTCTTTTTGTTGTCTGATTGCTGTGACTAGTCCTTCCATATTTACGATGTTGAATAAATATGGTGAGAGTGGACATTCCGGTGTCAGTTTTCCCCATTAACGATGATGTTAGTTGTGGGTTGACACATTTATTTCTCATAGCTCTGAAGGCTAGGCAGTCCAAAGTCATGGTACATGCAGGTCTAGTGTTTGGCGAAGTTCTGCTTTCTGGTTCATAGACGGTGCCTTCTAATTATGTTCCCTCATGGTGCAAGTAGTAAGGGAGTTCTCTGATGCCTATTTTATATGGGTACTGTCCATCTGACCTAATCACCTACCAGAAGCCTCACCTCCTAAACCATCACCTTGGACTTAGAATTTCAACATATGAATTTTGTGCAAACACAAATATTCAGTCCGCAGACCCTGGAACCAGGCAGTTCAATACATGTCTCTATTCTTCCCTTTATTTGCTGTTTCTCTTAGTCAATGTATTGAATTTCTCATCCACAGTGATCTCAAATAAATATGCACAATATTTATTTCAAATAATAATAAAATGATGTTTGATTTTTTTTAATGTTGGTTCATTTTTGAGAGAAAGACAGAGTATGAGTGGGGGGAGGAGCAGAGAGAGAGAGGGAGGCACAGAATCTGAAGCAGGCTCCAGGCTCTGAGCTGTCAGCACAGAGTCCGACGCAGGGCTTGAACTCAAGAACCGCAAGATGAGGACCTAAGCTGAAGTCAGACGCTTAACCAACGGAGCCACCCAGGAGCCCCTAAAATGGTACTTTAAAATAAGGTAAAGCACATAACAAGTTTAGCAAACTGAAGTAGACTCTAAAAACACATAGATTTATGAGGAAGTATAGCACAGAGTTTAGTGGGAAGAATCTGGGTTGAAGTTCAGGCTTAAACATTTATTAGCTGTGTGATTTTGGCCAAGTTATTTCTCCTTTTGATGCCTCAAGTCTCTATCCTGGAAAATGAGAAAAATAACGAAGTGCTTCCTCATATAGTGGTTATGAGGATTAAGAGAGATAATAAATGTATGGTGCCATGACAGTGTCTGAGAGGTAGTAAGCATTCTATAAATGCTTATTTCGTTATTATTAATACTTTACCTCCTTGAAATCACTGGGCTTAGTCCAAGGGTTTCTTGAGCTTCCTTCCTTTTCTAAGCCTTATATTATACTTTTAAAATATTACATTGCTCTCCTAGACTACTCTAAATTACTATGAACCTATAAAAAATTTTATATAGATAAATTATGACACACAGAGAAAAAGCATTACTAAAATATATTAAATTCAATATATGACAGCATATTTTTTATTCTATATAGCAGAGATGTATGGAAAACAACATATCTTGGATTATGGATTGACAGTAAAGAGCTATGGGTTAATATAACTGGGGCTCAGGTGTGCTATTCTTTGCTGGGACAGATCATGAATTCTGAAAATGCTGAATAAAGAAGTTAGTATGTACTTTTTGGGTAAATGTTATTAATTCAGTTGAAGTTTAAATAGATGACTATGGTGTGTAAATCTCTGGATGTTCTAAAAATTTTTTATGCGATTAAGTTTTTACTACTGTTTGTTCAAAAGTTAGCAATTATACACATTTGCCAAAGAGGTAAGGCAAATAACATTAACAACTTAATGTTGGTTTATTATCAGTTAATAAACTGAGAATATATTCTGTTATAAAAATTTCCTTTTGTCTGTGAATTCTAAATAATAATTATAGACATGCACAATAGATGTGTGTTTGTTATATTATAGAAGTTATTAGTAATTTTACTTCTTTTTAAATTAATTACAAAAATTAATGAAATTTAAAAGTAATTTTTATTTTTCCTGATTTAGTAAATAACAGAATTTATGGTGGCCACACCCAAGGATAAAGTGTTTTAGAATAGCAATAAACTAATTTAAAATTAAATTTAAAACAAAATTTCTGCCTATCCACTTTTTTTTAAGGCTTGGTGGATGGTTTAAAGACAGAGGATGCAAAGTGGAAGGTAGTCTGTGGCCAATCATATGGATTCAAAAATTTATTGGCCTGTGTTCATAATCTTACTATTGCCTTTTATATGACCAATGACTTTAGGAAAATTTCTGAGCATCTTTAAACTTTAATTTTCTCAGAGTTACAATGGAGCAACTCAAAACTTCTTTACACAACTATTATCACTATTAATGAGATGATAACAATATTTAAAGTTCTGAACACTGTGCCACAGCATGCAGGCAGTGAATAGTAGCTTCTTAGGTTTTTTTCATTTTCTTTTTTTGGTAATAACGCTTAACCTGAGATCTATCCTTTTAACAAAATTGTATGTATATAACACCATATTGTTAACAAGAGGCACAATGTCATACAGCAGATGTCTAGCATTAATTATCATGCATAACTGAAACTTTATACCTAACAAATAGAAACCCCCCTTCGCCTCCTCTCATAGCCCCTGGCAACCACCATTCTACTTACTGATTCTGTGTATTTATCTATTTCTTATACCTAATATAAATGCTATTATTCACTAAAAATATGCATGTGACTGGCTTATTTCACTTAGCATAATTTCCTCAAGGTTCATCCATGTTGTCACAGGATTTTCTTTTTTAAGCTTTAATAATGTAAATGATATTCACATTCAAAAGAAATGAAATTAGACTCTTATCTTACATTATTATACTATACAAAACTCATAAAGGCCTAATAGAATAAGACCCGAAACTGTAAAATTCCTAGAAAAAAAATAAAACAGCACAAAGGGGAAGTGTTCCTGACCTTGGTTTAGGCAATGGTTTCTTAGATACGGCCCTAAAAGCACAGATAACAAAAGCAAAAAATATACAAGTGGGACTACATCAAATTAAAAAGCTCCTACAAAGGAAACGAAGCAATTAACAAAGTGAAAAGGCAACCTACAGCCTGTGAGAAAATTTTGAAAACTATATTCTGGTAAGGGGTTAACAGCCAAAATATATAAGCGTCTCCATTACCTCACTAGAAAAGAAAAACACTAAAAACAAACAATCCAATTAATAAATGACAAAGGACTTGAGTAGGCATTTTTCCAAGGAAGACATACACATGGTCAACAGATATATGAAAAGAGGCTCAACATCACTCTTCATCAGTGAAACGTACATCAAAATCTCAGTAAGATATAACCTCACATCTGTTAAGATGGTTGTTATCATAAAAACAGAAGATAACAAATGTTGGTGAGGATGTGGAGAAATTGGAACTCTTGGTGGGAATGTGAAATGGTGCAGCCACTTTAGAAAACAGTTTGGAGGTTCTGCAAAAAAATTGAAAATAGAACTACCATATGATCCAACAATCTGGATATATATCCAAAAACCCTGAACTTGGAATCATGAAGAAGTATGTGCAATGCCACGTTCATTGCAGTTATTCACAATAGCTAAGACAGAGAAACAACTTAAATGTCCATCTCTCAGAAGAATGAATGAAGAAAATGTGGTGTATATGTAAAATTGAATGATATTTAGCTTTAAAAAAGGAAGAAAATCTATTGCTGTTTTTTTAATGTTTATTTTTTTTGACAGAGTGATAGAGAACAAGTTGGGGAGAGGCAGAGAGAGAGAGGGAGAGAGTGAGAATCCCAAGCAGGCTGCATGCTGTCAGCACAGAGCCTGATATGGGGCTCAAACCCACAAACCATGAGATCAGGACCTTAGCCAAGATCAAGAGTCAGGCATTTAACCGACTGAACCACCCATGTGCCCCTATTGCTGTTTTTATGATTATTAGCCTTATGTTAAAATTATCATTCTTTTCAATGCTTTTCAAAAAAAAAATCCTATTTAGAAGTAAAATGTTATAAGGTATAATTTTAGCTTAAGTATACTGATCTCAGGGCAGACTTCTTTTTTTTTTCCAGAAAAGACTTTTAAAAATTATATTAGGCAAAAACTTTATTTGAATATTTATTTTTGGAAAGCCACGTGTTTTATCTCCCGGGAATATGTCAGTAATTAAATCATCCATTTGAACCCAAATCATATGCATTGCCTGGTTAAATGTCTCTCAACTTATTTCACTTGTGCCTAAACTACTTGAGAATTCTGAAAAATTTATAAATCAGTTCATATCATTTTGTGTTTAAAAACAAATTGTAACAGTGGATTATTTTATGGCACTAATGAAAGCATACGCTAATATAATATTCTATGTGCAATAATAGAGACTCTGTCTGACCTATTAATTATAAAACATTCAGTGATTCATTTAACACATATGGTTAACTAACATGACTGAGTGGTAGGTGAGAGGCAAGTATTTTTGCCAGGAAAATAATTCAATATTCTTGGTATAGAAAGAGATTTTAAAAGTGGGGGCATGCAGAGGAGCCAAGATGGCAGAACAGCACGGAAGTTTTTTGTGTGTCGCGTGTCCATGAAATACAACCAGACCAACACTAAACCATCCTGCACACCTAGAAAACTGATTGGAGGATTAACACAACAATCTAAGCAACCTGAACCACAGATTCAGCAGGTACACGGCGCGGAGAAGTGATATTGGGGAGCAAGAAGCCGTGGAAGGTAGGGAACCGCTTTTGCGGGCAGAGAGAGGACAGAGACTGGGGAGGGGGTTAGAATACTAGAAGAGCACCCTCCCCAAAAGCAGCAAGAGAGAAAGTGGAAAATTGGAAACAGCCACAGGGACTAAACTAAAAAGGGAGAAAGGAGAAAGGAGAGGGTTTAAATTCCACTAAGACTGTAAACAAGGGGAACGCAAAGGCTGCAACTCCGCAGCTCCATACCTGGCGGTGCTCTGGCGGGAAGGGCGAATCCCCAGGAACAGAGTGGGGTCCGGGAGGTCCTCGGGCCACACAGGGAAAAGCAGTTCCTCTGCTGGAAGGACATTTGGTAGAGACTGTTGAAGCCACCTGGACCCAGAAGACCCCAGAAAACGGCCACATTCGCTGGTGCTGGAACAAGGTCCTTAAGGGTGAAGCCTGGTGCCAGATGTGTGTGGTGATTTTCCATAATCCCTGAAACGCTGCTGCTACACTATCCCGCGAACTTTTTCTGGGGCGGGCTGGCACCTGGCCGCAGTCTCGGGTCACCAGCAGCAGCAGGGTCCAGCAGGCGTTCCTGGGTGCAGTCGGCATTTGGGCATTGCTCTTTCGGCCATTGCTCAGTGAGACCCTCCAGCAGAGGTCAAAGCAGCAGTCCTTCAGAAGTAAGGGGCCGGGGTAAACAGCCGCATCTGAGACAAAACTTGGGACAGAGGTACTGCCTGGGGCTTGGTCACAGACAGTGAAAAAGCAGGGAGTGGATGAAAGCTGAAGATAGAGGACGGGTGCGCGATTGCTGATTCTGCAGAACAGACTGGGTAGCTGGGTGACCCTAGTTTCATCGCTCCCGCACATGTGCAGATGCACCTACTAGCACCACAACACTCAACCCCAGTAGGCTAGCAGCGCCATCTAGTGGAAAGCAGAGCTATTACACTTAGCCCCACCTAAATGGGCCAACTTCGCTCTCAAGAACACAAGTCTCACCACTAGTTTAGTTTATGGACTATAAAGCGATACATAGACTGACTTCTAGGGGAAAATGAAGCAATTTCAGTGCTACTTCAATCTGTTAGTAGGTTCATCTATTCAATTAACTTTTTTTTTCTCTTTTACACTTTTCTTTTTCTTGAATACAGAAAGAGAAAAATTAATCTTTATTTTAAATTTTATTGAAAATATTTTTCTTTATTTTTATTACTATATTTTTTACTTTTATGTATTTTTTTTCAAATTCTATTTTACTTCCATCATTTTATTTTAGTCTACTTCAGTGTATTCACCTTTTCATTTTTCAAACAATATCCTTCTTTTTCTTTTTTTCTCTCTTTGTTTCTTTATCTTGAATGCAGAAAGAGAAAAACTTCATTTTACTTTCAATTTCTATTAAAATATTTTTATTTAATTTTTTTACTATATTTTTGTTTCATGTAAATTTTTCCAAATTCTATTTTACTTCCATCATTTTATTTTAGTCTGCTAGAGTGTATTCACTTTTTCAAATTTTCGAACGATTTCCTTTTTTCTATTTTTTGTTTCTTTTCTTTTTTCTTAAATACAGAAAAAGAAAAGCTTCATATTTATTTTTAATTTTTATTGAAAATATTTTCTTTAATTTTTTTCTACTATATTTTTACTTTTGTGTATACTTTTTCAAATTCGATTTTACCCCTATCATCTTATTGTACTCTACTTCAGTGTATTTATTTTTTTCAAATTCCCAAATGATTTCCTTTTTTTTACCCTCCCCCCACTTTTTTTCCTCTAATCTGTCAAACCACTTTCAACACCCAGACCAAAACACGCCAAGGATCTAGCATCATCTATTCGATTTGTGTGTGTGTGTGTTTAATTTTTAATTTTAATATTTCTTTAATTTTAATTTTTTAACTTCAATTTTTTTTTACCTCACTAATTCCTTTTCTGTCTTCAAAATGACAAAATGAAGGAATTCACCCCAAAAGAAAGAGCATGAAGAACAACAGCCAGGGATTTAACCAACACAGATACAAGCAAGATGTCTGAAACAGAATTTAGAATCATGATAATAAGAATACTAGCTCGAGTCAAAAATACATTAGAATCCCTTTCCACAGATATAAAAGATGTAAAAAATAGCCAGAATGAAAATGAAAATGCTATAACTGATCTGCAATCACGGATGGATGCCACAGTGGCAAGGATGGATAAGGCAGAACAGAGAATCAGCGACATAGAGGACAAACTTATGGAGAATAATGAAGCAGGAAGAAAAAGAGGGGGATTAAGGCAAAAGAGCACAATTTAAGAATTAGAGAAATCAGTGACTCATTAGAAAAAAGCAACATCAGAATCATAGGGATCCCAGAAGAGAAAGAGAGAGAAATAGGGGAAGAATTTTTATGTGAGCAACTAATAGTGGAAAACTTTCCTAATCTGGCAAAAGACACAGACATCAAAATCCAGGAAGCACAGAGGACCCCCATTAGATTCAACAAAAACCGACCACCAACAAGGCATATCATAGTCAAATTCACAAAATACTCAGGCAAGGAGAGAATCATGAAAGCAGCAAGGGATAAAAAGTCCCCAACCTACAAGGGAAGACAGGTCAGGTTTGCAGCAGAACTATCCACAGAAACTTGACAGGCCAGAAAGGAGTCGCCGGATTTATTCAATGTGCTGAATCAGAAAAATATGCAGCCAAGAATTCTTTATCCAGCAAAGCTGTCATTCAAAATAGGAGAGATAAAAAATTTCCCAGAAAAACAAAAATTAAACGAGTTTGTGACCACTAAACCAGCCCTGAAAGAAATTTTAAGGGGGACTCTCTGAGGGGAGAAAAAATGAAAAAATATATATATATGTAAATAAATAACAAAAACAACAAAGATTTTAAAGAACCAGAGAACACCAGCAGAAACCCCAACTATACAAGCACCAAAATGGCAATAAATGCATATCTTTCAGTATTCACTCCAAATGTCAATGGACTCAATGCTCCAATCAAAAGACATAGGGTTATAGAATGGATAAGAAAACAAGATCCATCTATATGCTGTTTACAAAAGACCCACTTTAGACCTAAAGTCACCTTCAGATTGACAACAAGGGGATACAGAACCCTCTATCATGCTAATGGTCAACAAAAGAAAGCCAGAGTAGCCATACTTATATCAGACAATCTAGACTTTAAAATAAAGACTGTATCAAGAGACCCAGAGGGCATTATATCATAATCAAGGAGTCTATCCACCAAGAAGACCCAACAATTGTAAACATTTATGCATCAAATGTGAAAGTACCCAAAATATATAAATCAATTAATCATAAACATAAAGAAACTCATTGACAGTAATACCATAATAGTAGGAGACTTCAACACCCCACTCACAACAATGGACAGGTCATCTAATCAAAAAAACAACAAGGAAACAATGGCTTTGAATGACACACTGGACCACATGGACTTAACAGATATATTCAGAACATTTCATCCTAAAGCAGCAGAATATACATTCTTCTCCAGTGCACATGTAACATTCTCCAAAATAGACCATATACTGGGACACATATCAGCCCTAAGTAAGTACAAAAAGATTGATCATACCATGCATATTTTTAGACCACAACGTTATGAAACTCGAAATCAACCACAAGAAAAAATTTGGAAAGGTAACAAATACTTGGAGACTGAAACATCCTCCTAAAGAATGAATGGGCTAACCAAGAAGTTAAAGAGGAAATAAAAAAGTATGTAGAAATCAATGAAAATTATAACACCACAACCAAAAACCTCTGGGACACAGCAAAGGCGGTCATAAAAGGAAAGTATATAGCAATCCAGGCCTTCCTTAAAAAGGAAGAAAGATCTCAGATACACAACCTAACTTTATGCCTTAAAGAGCTGAAAAAACAGCATATAAAACCCTAGACCAGCAGAAGACAGGAAATAATGAAGATTAGAGCAGAAATTAATGCTATCAAAACCAAAAAAAAAAAAAAAACAGTAGAACAGATCAATGAAACCAGAAGCTGGTTCTTTGAAAGAATTACCAAAATTGATAAAACACTAGCTGGTGTGATCAAAAAGGAAAAGGAAAGGACCCAAATAAATAAAATCAAGAATGAAAGAGGAGAGATCACAACCAACACAGCAGAAATAAAAACAATAATAAGAGAATATTATAAGCAATTATAAGCCAATAAAATGGGCAACCTGGAGAAATGGATAAATTCCTAGAAACATATACACTACCAAAACGGAAACAGGAAGAAATAGAAAATTTGAACAGACCCATAACCAGTAAGGAAATCGAGAGAGTAATCAAAAATCTGCCAAAATCAAGAGTCCAGGGCCAGATGGCTTTCCAGGGGAATGCTACCAAACATTTAAGGAAGAGGTAACACCTATTCTCTTGAAGCTGTTCCAAAAAATAGAAATGGAAGGAAAACTTCCAAACTGTTTCTATGAAGCCAGCCTTACCTTGATTCCAAAACCAGACAGAGACCCCACTAAAAAGGAGAACTATAGAGCAATTTCCCTGATGCACATGGCTGCAAAAATCCTCAAAAAGATATTAGCCAACCAGAACAACAATACATTAAAAGAAATATTCACCAGGACCAAGTGGGATTTATACCTGGGATGCGGGGCTGGTTCAATACCCACAAAACAATTAACGTGATTCATCACATCAATAAAAGGAAGGACAAGAACCGTATGATCCTCTCAATAGACACAGAGAAAGCATTTGACAAAATACAGCATCCTTTCTTGATAAAAACCCTCAAGAAAGTAGGGATACAAGGAGCATACCTCGAGATCATAAAAGCCATATATGAACGACCCAACGCTAATATCACCCTCAATGGAGAAAGACTGAGAGTTTCCCCCTCAGGCCAGGAACAAGACAGGGATGTCCACTCTCACTACTCTTATTCAACATAGTATTGGAAGTCTTAACCTCTGCAATCAGACAACACAAAGAAATAAAAGGCATCCAAATTGGTGAGGAGGATGTCAAAGTTTCACTCTTCGCAGATGACATGATACTCTATACGGAACACCCAAAAGATTCCACCAAAAACTGCTAGAATTGATTCATGAATTCAGCAAAGTTGCAGGATATAAAATCAACACACAGAAATCGGTTGCATTCCTATACACCAATAATGAAGCAACAGAAAGAGAAATCAAGGAATCGATCCCATTTACACTTGCACCAAAACCCATAAAATACCTAGGAATAAATCTACCCAAAGAGGTGAAAAATCTATACACTGAAAACTATAGAAAGCTTATGAAAGATATTGAAGAAGACCCCAAAAAATGGAAAAAGATTCCATGCTCCTGGATAGGAAGAACAAATATTGTCAAAATGTTGATACTACCAAAAGCAATCTACACATTCAATGCAATCCCTGTCAAAGAAACACCAGCATTCTTCACAGAGCTAGAACAAATAATCCTACAATTTGTATGGAACCAGAAAAGACCCCGAATAGCCAAAGCGATCTTGAAAAAGAAAACCAAAGCAGGAGGCATCACAATCCCAGACTTCAAGCTCTACTACAAAGCTGTCATCATCAAGACAGTATGGTACTGGCACAAGAAGAGACACTGAGATCAATAGAACAGAATAGAGAATCCAGAAATGGACCCACAAACGTATGGCCAACTAATCTTTGACAAAGCAGGAAAGAATAGCCAATGGAATAAAGACAGTCTCTTCAGCAAGTGGTGCTGGGAAAACTGGACAGTGACATGCAGAACAATGAACCTGGACCACTTTCTTACATTGTACACAAAAATAAACTCAAAATGGATGAAAGACCCCAATGTAAGACAGGAAGCCATCAAAATCCTCGAGGAGAAATCAGGCAAAAACCTCTTTGATCTTGGCCGCATCAACTTCTTACTCAACACGTCTCTGGAGGCAAGGGAAACAAAAGCAAAAATGAACTACTGGGATCTCATCAAAATTAAAAGCTTCTGCACAGTGAAGGAAACAATCAGCAAAACTAAAAGGCAACCGACAGAATGGAAGAAGATATTTGCAAATGACATATCAGATAAAGGGTTAGTATCCAAAATCTATAAAGAACCTATCAAACTCAACACCCAAAAAACAAATAATCCAGTGAAGAAACGGGCAAGAGACATGAAGAGACACTTCTCCAAAGAAGACATCCAGATGGCCAACCGACACATGAAAAAATGCTCAACATCACTCATCATCAGGGAAATACAAATCAAAACCACAATGAGATACCCCTTGCACCTGTCAGAATGGCTATCATGAACAACTCAGGCAACAACAGATGTTGGCGAGGATGTGGAGAAAAGAGGATCTCTTTTGCATTGTTGATGGGAATGCAAGCTGGTGCAGCCACTCTGGAAATCAATATGGAGGTTCCTCAAAAAACTCAAAATAGAACTACCCTACGACCCAGCAATTGTACTACTAGGCATTTATCCACGGGATACAGGTGTGCTGTTTTAAAGGGACACATGCACACCCGTGTTTATAGCAGCACTACAACAATAGCCAAAGTATGGAAAGAGCACAAGTGTCCATTGATGGATGAATGGATAAAGAAGCTGTGGTGTATATATACATTGGAGTATTACTTGGCAACCAAAAAGAATGAAATCTTTCCATTGGCAACTATGTGGATGGAACTGGAGGGTATTATGCTAAGTGAAATTAGTCAGAGAAAGACAAAAATCATATGACTTCACTCATATGAGGACTTTAAGAGACAAACCAGATGAACATAAGGTAAGGGAAACAAAAAAAACTTTAAAACAGGGAGAGGGACAAAACAGAAGAGACTCATAAATATGGAGAACAAACTGAGGGTTACTGGAGGGGTGGTGGGAGGGGGGTGGGCTAAATGGGTAAGGGGCACTAAGGAGTCTACTTCTGAAACCATTGTCACACTATATGCTAACTAACTTGGATGTAAATTTTAAAAAGCAAATAATAAAATGAAAAAAAAAGTGGTGGCATGCAGAACTCTCTGAATTCAACAATGTCCTCAAAACTTCCAGAAATTCCACTTGTGAAATACACTTAATAGTATAATACATTAAAAAGATCAATTTAAAAAAATGAAAATTATGTTTTCCTTGAAGTGATTTTGATATCTGAAAAGTGATATCTCAAGCACATTTCTTAGTCTATATTTTATACAAAGTTGATAAACTAGACCTTAAAATGCAATAGCCATAAGGGAGCTAAGAGATTGAAACATATATTTGAGTTTACAATTTGGTTTTAATGAAATCATCCGGCTGAGTGTAAAAGCAAACATCTGCATCCTTGTTTTCTGCAGGAATCTGTGGCTAATTTTTGTGCAGAACAAAGAATAGAGTAATTAGCATGTTTGATGAGTTTTATAAAAAATATTTTCACTTGCCAAAAGAGAACATATAGTTCTCTGATCAGATGTTGGGCAAACCTGAATTAATATCTGTGATTTTCACCACAATACTGAAACAGAAAAGGGATTGTTTTTCTACTTTATTCAAAATCAGTGCAATTATCATTACTCTTTAAATTTTATATAAATACCTTTTGTAGGGGTGTCTGGGTGGCTCAGTCGGTTGAGCGTCTGACTTCGCCTCAGTCATGACCTCACGGTTCGTGGGTTCGAGCCCTGCATTGGGCTCTGGGCTGACAGCTCAGGCCCTGGAGCCTGCTTCAGATTCTGTGTCTCCCTCTCTCTCTGCCTCTCCCCAGCTTGCTGTGTGTGTGTGTGTGTGTGTGTGTGTGTGTGTGTGTGTGTCTCAAAAATAAATAAACGTTAAAAAAATACCTTTTGTGATAACAGTTGCATCTGCTTATATTAATTCATATGGAGCATCTGTATTACAACTGCATTAGTCTAAATCAAGAGTTTCTTAACAGTTTTGGCAGTTTTGACATTTGGGCTAGATAATTTTTGTAGACAGGGGATATTCTGTATTGTGTAATGCTTAGCAATAGCCTGACCTCTCCCACTAAATGCCACTAGCTACACACTAAATGGCAGTAGCAACTTCTCTCTCTGCAGATTTGATGACAAATACCACTGTTTCAGGCAATTCCAAATGTCTTCTAGGGGATAAAGTCAAAACCAGTTGAAAACCAAAGCTAAATGAAGATTGAATAACCATTTTCATTTCAAATTCAAGATTCATTCATCCATTGGTTGAGCTTATACTATGTAAGAAACATGGCCCAATGCTTTTTTGAAAACTAGAGACACAATAACTGCCTTTGTTTAATATAAGTGTCTGAAAAGCCTAATTTGATGAATTTATAAATCCATGAGGTCAAAGATTTATCCAATTTTTTTCAACCTTAAACATTGCTGACTTCCTTTAGTGTGGTTATATTTTTTCATTTGTTGTTTAGTTAGCTTCGTGTTTTTTTTGTTTGTTTTGTTTTGTTTTGTTTTATTCCTGTATGTGTTCCAATCTGGGTTCCCACCACCTCCAAAACCATTAAGTGATTTTAATTACTCACTTATTAAAGGGCATGTAAACATGAATATGATTCTAAGAGTAAAAGCTATACAAAGTAGACCCATCATAATGTCCCCTCCTCTGCATGCCTATTACTCAATTCTTTATTTTCACCATTTTCCCATCCAGCCCCTTTAATTGATCAATCTCTTTTAGTTTGGGTTAACCATCCTAATTTTCTTTTGCATAAGAGTGTGTCGGAATGGTTTGAATATTTGTGTTACTCCTAATTCGTATGTTCGTATGTTGAAATCCTAATACCCAATATGATAGTGTTAGGAAATAGAGTTTTGGAGAGTAATTAGATCATGAGGGTGGCATAGCCATGAATGGGATTAGGGCACTTAGGAAAGGGACCCCACCTACTTCCCTTAGCCTTCTCCACTTATGTGAAGACACAATAAATCTGCAGTTGGGAAGAGCACTCTCCCCCAACCATCATCAGGGACCCTGATCTTGGAGTGCCAGTCTCCACACCTGTGAGAAATGTGTTATTTAGAAACTATCCAGTCTGTGGTATTTTGTTATAGCAGCCCTAACGATTAAGATATATAGCTATGGAGGCATTTTCCCCTTAGGTCCCTTTTCTTACATGAAGAATAGCATATATCTGTACTCTCTTGCATTTTGCTTTCTGCACATCCTGGAAATAATTCCAGATCAGTTTATAGAGATTTCCTCAGTCTTTTTACAGCCAGATCGTATTTGTGTGTGTGTGGATATACCAAGCGTTTCCCACCATTCTTCTAGGTTTAGGCTCTATGTTTCTAATACGTTTCAGTTACAAATAACGCTGCAATGAATAACCTGGTGCATATATATGGTTGCAGGTATATTTTCCAGTAGTTTCTTAGCAGTGGGGTAACTGGGTCAAAAGGTATACATTGCATTTTTTTTTTTTTACATATTGCCAAATTCCTCTCTTGAATGATTGTACCAGTTTGCATTTCAACCAACAATATGGGAGCCTGTCTGTTTCCCTACAACTTTGCCAACAGAATGTATAATCATACTTTTTAATTTTTGAGAGAGCTTAAACACTCTTTCATATTCTTAGTTCCATATATTAATATGATATTTGATATATGATTATATCATATGACTTATTTTTGACATATATTTATATATGCTATATATTATATATATAGAATTGTGTGTTCACGTCTCTTGTTTTGCTACTGGGTTTTGGACAATTGTTTCAAAAAAGATGTTTTACACTGTCCTATGATTATGTTTTTATCTATGACTCTTTGCACCTCTTTTAGATTTTTGCTTAATAAACAAGGTTGTTACATATGAGGAGTCTGGCTCCAGGCCAGGATCCTATGTGTGATCTTTCAGGACCAACTGTAGTCCAATACAAAGGCTTTTCCTGGCAGGCAAATGGCTTAAACAACAAATATTTGTTTCTCCTTTCTCTGGAGGCTGAAAGTGCGAGATTGGAGGGATAGGTGTGCTGGCTTGGTCTGGTTCTGGTAAGGGTTCTCTGCCAGGTTGCAAACAGCCAACTGCTCCTCACATGGCAGGAAGGGAGCTTTCTGGGGCCTCTTTTATAAAGGCGCTAATCCCATTCATAAGCACTCTACCCTCATGACCCAATTTCCTCCAAAAGACTCCACCTTCTACTATCATCTCAGTAGGGGATTAGGATTCGAGCACAAGAATTTTGTGAGATACAAACATTCAGTCTGTAACAGTGTTCTTTTTTTTTTTTTTTTTTTTTTTTTGCTTTGTTACCCAGTTGCTGAAGTGGGTTTCCTTTTCTCCTCTCCTTTCCTCTCCTCTCCTCTCCTCTCCTCCTCTTCTCTTCTCTTCTCTTCTCTTCTCTTCTCTTCTCTTCTCTTCTCTCCTTCTTTTCTCTTTTCATTTTCCTTTCCTTTCCTTTCTCTTCCTTCTCGTCCTTCTTTTCTTTTTTTTTGTTTTTTTTGGACTTTTCACTTTCCCAGAGTCGTACATCTGTTTCCAGGAATGCCCATTTCAACCCTGTTTGCGTCTTTAAATCACATGCACATTGGGGTGCCCTTCCCTGTAGCCCATGCTATTTTCTGGCCAGAACTGTTTTGTTGTTGTTGTTGTTATTGTTGTTGTTGTTGTTGCTGTTGTTCTATTTTAATAATTTTAAATTTATGATAAACTTAGTTTTTTAGGCAGTCATTTCAGACGAATACACACAATTGTTAATTAACCTGTTTGTATTCCCCTCTGTTTTCCCACTTTGTCTTTCTTACCACAAAATCTTAAGGTGGGTTGGGAGTGGGAAGGAAGCACACAAGTTTGTGTGCAGCTTTAGTGTTTTTTTTTACTTATTACTATTTTGAAGTTTGGGCAATAGCTGCCTTCAATATATGTTGAGAATGTGGTTTTGGGTCAACTTTAATCTTTGCTTCTTTTGTTGTATGGGGAGGAAATACTGGGAAGTAGGTGGCTATTTTGTCACCATTGTTGTCAGCTATCTCAAAGCACCAAACCATTACCTTGTAAAAGAAATCCTTACTAACAAACATGTTCTGGGAGAGAGATTAGACTTCAATTAAGCAAGTCAGGCGAACATGTAGAATAAATTTTATGGACTATAAACAAAAAGACATAATTAATAATTACGTGCATAGCTTTATTCATATAGCCCCAGTACACATTATATTTAATTATCATCTTGGTTTTAGTGTCCATAATGCATAGAGCAAATGTGTACATAGAAAGGTAAGAATAATTTTAGGGAAAATCTCAAATGATCCTAAGGTTTTGAGGCACTCTGAACCATTCAAGTTGTATCTACAGACCCTGAATGTATGATATCCAACTAATAGATGAACAGCTCAGATGACAGTTGTCTCCACACCTATCATAGCTGCTTTGAAATATATCTTATTTTTCAAACAGGCTTATTTATTTATATACAAATATTGCCTTTCTATACCTTCAACTGATGAGATGTTTTCTCCATGAATCAAAATTACAGTTAATAAGTATTTAAAAATACTTTCAAGTTAATAAATATTTATAAATCTCTCTCTTTAATGTCTTTTCCCCAAACAGAGCTGTATAAATGATCATGAAAGACCCCCATATCTTTATGTTTTATTGTAGTAGTTCTCAGTATCTAACAGACTAACAAAATATTCAGTGAATATAAAGTCAAAGTGTAAGTATCTTCTAGGAATATATACAACAAATGTAGACCTTCCAAAATATGTCAATTTTTAAAATATTAAAAGACAGGCATAATGCACTGTAAATGTTATGAAACCTTTAACTTTATATTATGAAAATTTGAGTAATTTTTTCATTATGGTCACCACTCTTGGAAATGCTAGAATTTTTAATGTTACTCCAAAAGCTGGAAACAATAAAATAATCTCTTTAGTTAAATTCTTTGAGTTTCAATTTAAGAATCTTTAAAATGGATAAACTTTTACTTTGAAAGGTTATTGTGAATATCATCATCTATTAAAATACCAGATGTTTTTATAAAACACCTTTATGAAATATTCCCTTAGTTAATTATCAATTGATCTGGCAAGAACTATCATATAGTAGCTTGATCACACTTAAACACAGACAAGAGATTTATAAATAAATACTATGTATGGGAAAATTCTGTGCTAGAAAGATTATTATTATTTCATTTTTTGGCAACTCATCAGCATATTGTACAATTTACTTGGTCCAGATAGAGCTCTTGGATGCAGTGTAAGAACTTCTGTTAAAAAACAATATATTTTCTTTTAAAAATAGGTTATGATCTATAGTTCTCCCTTTTTTAGGGTCTCTGTCTAGTTTTAGAGTCAGGGAATGCTGGCTTCAAAGAAAAGTATTGGAAGTCCTAACATCAACAACCAGACAACACAAAGAAATAAAAGAATCCAAATAAGCAAGGAGGAAGTCAAACTTTCACTCTTCATGGACAACATGATACTCTACTTGGAAAACCTAAAAGACTCCACCAAAAAAAACTGTTATACCTGATACATGAATTCAGCAAAGTCATAGGATATAAAATCAACATACAGAAATCAGTTGCATTTCTACACACCAATAATGAAGCAACACAAAGAGAAATCAAGGAATCAATCCCATTTACAATTGCACCAAAAAACATAAAATACCTAGGAATAAACCTAACCAGATAGGCAAAAGATCTGCATACTGAAAACTATAGAAAGCTTATGAAAGAAATTGAAGAAGACACAAAGAAATGGATAAACATTCCATGCTCATGGATTGCAAGAACAAATTTCGTTAAATGTCAATACTACCCAAAGCAACCTACATGTTCAATGCAATCCCTATCAAAATAACACGAACATTTTTTCACAGAGCTAGAACAAGCAATTCTAAAATTTGTATGGAACAAGAAAAGACCCCAAATAGCCAAAGTAAGTTTAAAAAAGAAGTCCAAAGCTGGAAGCATTACAATTCTGGACTTCAAGCTGTAATCATCAAGACAGTATGGTGCTGGCACAAAAACAGACACATAGACCAATGGAACAGAACAGAGAACCCAGAAATAGACCCACAAAGGTGGGGTCAACTAATCTTTGATAAAGTAGGAAAGAATATCTGATGGAGGGGGAGAAAACTGTGTCTTCAGCAAATGGTGTTGGGAAAACTGGACAACAACATGCAGAAGAATGAACCTGGACCACTTTCTTACACCATACACAAAAATAAACTCAAAATGGATGAAAGACCTAAATGTAAGGCAGGAAACCATAAAAATCCTAGAGGAGAAAACAGGCAACAACTTCTTTGACCTTGGCCGCAACTGCTTACTTGACATATCTCCAGAGCCAAGGAAAACAAAAGCAAAAATGAACTACTGGGACCTCATCAAGATAACAAGCTTCTGCATAGTAAAGGAAACAACAAACCTAAAGGCAAACTACAGAATGGGAGAATATATTTGCAAATGACATATCAGATAAAGGGTTAGTATATAAAACCTATAAAGAACTTTTCAAACTCAACATCCAGATACACATAATCCGTGAAGAAATGAGTAAAAGATATGAACACATACTTTTCCAAAGAAGACATCCAGATGGCTAACAGACACATGAAAAAAATGCTCAACATCACTCATCATCAGGGAAATACAAATCAAAACCACAATGAGATACCACCTCACACCTATCAGAATGGCTAAAATGAACAATTCAGGAAACAGATATTAGTGAGGATGTGGAGAGAGGGGAACCCTTTTGCGCTATGGATGGAAATGCCAACCGGTGCAGCTCCTCTGGTAAACAGTATAGAGGTTCCTCAAAAAACTAAAAATAGAACTACCCTATGCCCCAGCAATTGCACTACTAGGTGTTTATACAAAGGATACCAAAATGCTGATTTGAAGGGGCACATGCACCCCAATGTTTATATCAGCACTATCAACAATAGCCAAATTATGGAAAGAGCCCCAATGTCCACCAACCATCAAATGAATAAAGATGTGATATGTGTATACAATGGGATATTACTCAGTAATCAAAAAGAATGAAATCCTGACATTTGCAGCAATGTGAATAAAACTAGAGTGTATTATGCTAAGTGAAATAAGTCAGAGAAAGATAAATATCGTATGATTTCAGTCATATGTGGGATTTAAGACACAAACAGATGAACATAGGGGATAAGAGGCTCTTAAATAAAGAGAACAAACTGAAGGTTGCTGGAGGAGTGTTGGGTGAGTGGATGGGCTAAATGGGTGATGGCATTAAGGAGGGCACTTGTTGGGATGAGCACTGGGTGTTATATGTAAGTGATGAGTGCACTCTTAAACCATTATTACACAATATGTTAACTAACTTGAATTTAAATAAAAAATTAAAAAATAGATTATGAAATGGATTAATAAGAAACTGTAGTATATATAAATATTCATGTCTTCGCGGTTATCTTATTCCAAACTCCTTCTAGAAAATAAAAATATAATAAATATTATGCCCTTTAAAAGAGCCTGGAAGTTTTTCCTTAATGGAGGCATGACAGCTTTTTTGTTTGTTCTGTTTCAGACTCTTTCAGAATAGTTGATGTGCTTATCTATATCTAGAACATAAGTTCTAAAGACTCAACAACTATAGAAGATTTGAGTAACCTGTGTATCATATTGTTGTTCCATTTTCTGTATACATGGGAAAGCAGCATGTTACATCTGATGTCTTGATTCAGTTTTACTGAATCATGAAAATGTGCCAAACTCTGGATTATATCACTAGTGCAGTGAAAAGTAGAGCTCCCGTGACATGAAGTGCATCTGAGATTCTCTGTATCAAAATCATGACTGGACATTTTTGAATTTTTTCTTAGCCTTTCTTAAAAAATGGTAAACATTATTCTATTCAAAAGAAACTATAAGGTGTTCTATCATCTTTTTAAAGAGAAGCCATTTGGGGCACCTGGGTGGCTCAATCAGTTAAGCTTCTGACCTCACCTCAAGTCATGATCTCAGGGTTCATGGGTTTGAGCCCCACATCAGTCTCTGTGCTAGCCACTCGGAGCCTGGAGCCTACTTCTGATTCTACCCCTCTCTCGCTGCCCCTCCTTCCACCTGCACTCTCTCTCCCTCTTTCTCTCTCAAAAATAAACAAGCATAAAAAAAAATTAAAGAAAAAAAAGAGAAGTCATGAATAGCCTGATATTTCATACTGTGTCAGTTTACATATGACATGTCTTAGCAAGCAGTACAACTAGAAAATAGAAAGTAATAGTATGAATTTGTTGATGTAAATAATTATGAAAAAATCATGCAAAAAATGGAACTACTTAAAAATAGTGCTGTGGCAAAATTTAAAAAAAGGAAAAAAGTCTGGGTTTACAAAGCATGTTAAGCAATGATACTATTAGAACATAGAATAACAGGGGCGCCTGGGTGGCTCAGTCGGTTGGGCGTCCGACTTCGGCTCAGGTCATGATCTCGCGGTCCGTG
This sequence comes from Lynx rufus, assembly GCF_022079265.1. NCBI lineage: Eukaryota > Metazoa > Chordata > Mammalia > Carnivora > Felidae > Lynx > Lynx rufus. Next base: position 76,606,027 of record NW_025814834.1, read on the forward strand.
GGTTCGAGCCCCGTGTCGGGCTCTGTGCTGACAGTTCAGAGCCTGGAACCTGTTTCGGATTCTGTGTCTCCCTCTTTCTCTGACCCTCTCCTGTTCATGCTCTCTGTATCAAAAATAAATAAATGTTAAAAAAAAATTTTAAAAAGTCCAAATTAAAAAAAAAGAACATAGAATAACAATATACAGACTTTCATAAGCTTATGGAATAATTTGTCATTATCACATTCATTAATTTTGAAATGGTAGGGGTTAAAACTGTAGTATTAAGAGGTAGCCTGGAGAGGACGAGGTAGAGAGTTACTCCAAACAAAGAGTCAATAGAACTTGACAAACAAGATAAAGTGAGACCAAAAAATAAACAAAGATAAAACTAAGAACTGGATTTTTTTTTCTTAATAGTTTGGATAACAGCAAATAACAAAAACTTTGACAGAAAAATTTGTATGTGAGAATGATTAATTCAATATTTGGCATATTACATCTGATCAAATAGTAAGATAAACATGAAGAAATAACCCATACGAAATTGTAGGTTTGGAACCAAATCTCAGTAGACACAAAAATCTCAGTTGTAAAACCTACTTATGGAAAGATTCCTACAGATTCTGATTTCTACATTAACATTGGACCTAGTTATTTGATGTTATGGAAACATGGAAAATCTAATATGGAAAGAAGAGAAATCTATTTTAACTTAATCTATTTCCATACTTACACAGCAATAAGCTGTCAGTTTATGCACTTGCAAATTTCCATTTTCTTTCAAGATAACATGGATTTTGTATGTACAATTTGTGTCTAATTTTATCACATACTGTTATTTTAAGGCAATGCAGCAGATCTATTTTTGTCAAGATAGCATCATAATTTTAGAACCTGTGTGAAAATTAACTTCCAGATCTACAAAATCACATTCAAGTTGTCATCATTAATTCCTCCTGGTACTTTTCAAGAAAAAAAAAACACATTCACTTCCTCTTTAAAATATGCAATATAAATTCTGCTATGTTAATTGGTTCCACAAAACCAATGATTCTCACCCAGTACTTAAATACTCTGCAGGTTGTTGTTGGTTTTTTTTTTTTTCCTTTTTACACTTCCAGTCGCTCTAACCCTCTGAAGAACTCCCAATTGAAAATTTTTTTTCTTTCCAATGGCCCCTCTATATTTTAATGACAGTGGCTGCATTTCATTGGATTTCACATTTGTGTATTAGCCTATAAAAAAATAATCCACGTTATCAGAGACATCTATTGAATACTTGCAATGCATTAAATGTTGCATGAAGTAGGTAATATTTAAGGTAATATTTAAGCAGATGGAGCATGATGTATTAGTTTTCTATTACTTTGGCAACAAATCACCACATACTTGGAGCCTTGGAAAAAATGCAAAATTGTTTTCGTAAAATATTTGGGAACATTTTAAGAAATATCTGGGAAATTAGAAGTCCAAAAAACAAACAAACAAACAAACAAATAAAGGTGTTGGCAGGGCTGTGTTCCTTCTGGAGACTTCATGGGAGAATCTGTTCCCTTGTTTTTTCCAGCTTCTAAAGACCAGCTACATTCCCCACCCCCTTCCTCCACCTTCAAAGTGCATTGTTCCAACCTCTGCTTCCAGTTGTCCCAGCTCCTTCTTCTGTCTTTGATCTTCTTACTTCCTTTGCCAATGGCATTTTGATTACATTGGGCCCACCCAGATAATCTAGGATAATGTCCCCTTCTCAAAATTCTTTTCTTTTTAATTTTTTTTTAACATTTATTTATTTTTGACAGAGAGAAACGGAGTGTGAGCGGGGAAAGGGGCAGAGAGAGAGGGAGACAGAATCTGAAGCTGGCTCCGGGCTCTGAGCTGTCACCACAGAGCCCAGCGCAGGGCTCGAACCCACGAACTGTGAAATTATGACCTGAGCTGAAGACAGATGCTTAACCGACTGAGCCACCCAGGTGTCCCTCAAAATTCTTAATTTTATTACATCTTCAAAGATGCTGTTGCCAGGTAAGGTTCTAGGGATTGGGAGGTGGGCATCTTTGGGAAACCATTATTCTGTTTAACCTTCATGAGCCAGAGAGATACATATCTTTCCAATGTTGCTTAGCATGTTAGGTAGCAGAGGTCAGAACAAATCCAGATTTTATGACTCTGAAATAGCTCTTATAGCCTCCACCCTTCTGAAGCCATCTAACTACTTTAACTCCCAAGAAGAGTACCAGAAAAACACATACTGTACATATTAATGACTGCAGAAATGAAATAGCCAAAGAATACTTTTTAACTCCTTCAGAAGTAATATGGGCATATATTACTTTACTATAAGTGTTGAGAAACTTTTTTATATTTCTTTTCACTGCTAGACAAAATAAAGGGTATAGAATTGCATTGTTTGACTTTGATTCTAAAAAACATCCTCTTCTTTGCCACATGTTCTCCCTACCTATATTTATTTAAAACCAGTGTGCTAGACCTCTGTGTATCCTGTATACATGTGACAGCATTAAAAACATATCCAAAGTGTATTAACTTTTCAGAGCAGTGGATACCCACTTTAAAATTATTGAATAAGAAGACTTAAAGAATTGATATGATACCAAAGCACACAGGATAGACAACTCTAGGACGCCAGGTCAAAGTAGAGTATATCTTACTGTCATTGACTTCTTCATCTCATTATATACGTTCTCTTGAGGCAATGAAAATCATCGTGTGCTCAGCAGAATTTCATCATGTGCTCAGATGTGGAAAACAAGAGAGAATATCAGTAAAATAAACAACCAAGTTGCTACTTGGGAATGAGGGTCTCCAAATATATTTTAAATTCTACACTTAGCTACATAAATTCTTCAAATAATATTTATTGGGTACTCACATTAGAAATTAATCTGCATACAGATAAAATATCTCATTTTATTCAGAAGTTCATAAAATCGAGATTCTTATTTCCCAGTCTCTCTTGGGATGTCTCTCTTCTTTTCCATCTATTCAAATATTACTATACCTGTAAGACAAAACTAAAGCTACATTTTCACTTTGAACACAGCTTAGTATCAAACACTCACTGTATTTTGTACTATCTGGTCACTTCTGGCACTTCTGTACGATATAATTTAATTATTTATAATGTATTTTCTGGGACTAGTGCCTATTATAAACAGTACACAATAATCTTTTAAAATCAGAACAAAATAAGCCTTTTGAAAACAGGATCACATGATAAACGCATTTATACCTCCTTAGCACTGCAGCTGTAAATATATTGTGTACACAATTGGTATTGAATACAGATTTCATCAGATAAGTTTGTACCAGATAAGGTCCTTTTCCCTTTTTTATAGAATTAGACGAGAATGGGCAAAACAAAATTTACTCAAATAATAAGCATACATGCAGCTAACTAATCTTTCAGTTTTCCAATAACATATTGGCCTAGATGTTTATTTCTAAAAAATAGATGAGTGACGATAAGTTGATACATGATTATAAACTCACTAAAGCAAGCACAATAGACAATGTGTGTAAAATAGGTGTAAATGTCATCTAAAAATCAAATGTTACTTAATATTTGAGTAACTCTCTTCTAAGAGAGTGAAAAAGAATCCAAGTCCTAACTTCAAAAATGGTACTGCCATGAGTATTCAAATAGACATATTAGGTAGCCGGGCAATTCAGCCCAACTAGAGATTTAAACAAGACAGCTAAGTACATGAGATATTGTACATAGTCTTTTGTTTCCAGTTAGTATGCTAAAAATGTGAACTTTAAATTAATTGTGATTAATAATTCTGTGAGAGAACATTAAATAGTAAATTACATTTAAGGAGGCTAATATATAGATTATATTTAATAAATATAAATATTTATTTATGCTCTTTTTTAAGGTTAAATATGCTCTCTTTTTATACTTGAATTTAAAAAGAGGGAAATCAGATGCAGAATTCTAAGGAAGAGTCATTTTATTTTCTCTTCCCCTTCTCCTCATCCTTGTCCTTGTCTTTTTTTTTTGGGGGGGGGTGTTGGTAATCTATGGAAAGCTCCAAATCATTATGCAAGCTATACAAAAGAGCTTTTCAATTGAGGAAGAGTCAGGTCTTTGTGTCTTTGCATTTATGCAAGATTTTCTCACAAAAGCTTAAAGCCCTGTGCAGACATTGTATTTTTTATAGCACATACTAAACAATTTCAAATGTGCTATCAAACTCTAATTTTCTACTTTTCATGGGTGATATACTATCCTGGAACAGAAGAAAAGTCCTCCATTTCAAGCTGATGATTTAAACCAGCACATTTGAGTTTTCTTCTTTTAAAATTCTCATTGAAATGCCACAATGTCTGATATTGTTGTACAAAATACAATGTAGAAGGTACTAGACAAAAAGAAATACAACCAACATGTGGGATGATCAGTTCAATGAAAAAGTTCATCTGAGCAGAAGTTGAATAGAATCTTCTAAAAGGGTAAAAAAAAAAAAATACTTCAAGTTAGTGTACCAGGTACTGAAAGTGAAGGGTGGCCATGACAGAAGGTGTTTAGGCATATATCAACTTTAAGAAGCACGTATGGATGTTGAGTAAATGTCAGCATGAGAAGGGGTGCTGTAATGTAATATCACTGAAACTAAGGAGAGACACAGAAATTATTATGAAGGAGGTTTTTGCCAGGACAGGCTCTCAACAAGACCAAATATACCAGTGTTAAAAAGACAGACACAAAATGGAGTCGCTTGTGCTAAGCCCCATATCAGTAAACCAAGACCTAATACCTAACCAAACTGCATTTGCAGCCTTTCCCAGGAATATAATGTAAAATCAGTCAATTTTCACCAGAAATTTCCTGGTGAACAGTAGAGGGGTATTCTGCCTGACAGACTCTCTTCTGTCCCCTAAAGAAGGATGAGCCAATCAGCTCCTTCCTTGTCTCTGAATCCTTCTGCCTATAAAAGGCTCCCATTTTGTACAGTTCTTTGAAGTTCCTCTCTATTAGCTACATGGAATGCTGTTCACTTTATGAATTGTTGAATATTGCCAGTTAGATCTTGAAATTTACTCAGCTGAATTTTTGTTATTTAACTACATGTTGAGAAGAATGTTGCCCCAAGCTGAAATCCAACTATCAAAAATAATCCCATGGTGGTAACTGTTTCTTCCATCCCACATTTCTTCTCTATGAGCTCTCTCTTTCTATGTGTTTTCTGTGAAAAAAACAGTTCTCAGTTAAGAACACAAGAATGCAAACAATATTGTTTTCCTTTTTTGCCTAAGATTAATTTTCCAACTGTACCCATAAAAAACCTAATAGGACAGTCTTAATCATAATGGGGGGGAGCCAAGATGGCGGAACAGCATGGAAGTTTTCTGTGTGTCTCACATCCATGAAATACAGCCAGACCAACACTAAACCATCTTGCACACCTAGAAAACTGATTGGAGGAATAACACAACAATCTGCCCAAACTGAACCACATAATTCAGCAGGTATGCAGCATGGAGAGGTGAACTTGGGGAGCGAGAAGCCATGGCGGGCAGGGAGCCGCTTTTGTAGGCAGAGAGAGGATGGAGATGGCAGGGGTGGGGGGGCTTGGAGAGAATATGGGAAAAGCATCCCTCCGCAAAAGCAGCTGGAGAGAAAGTGAAAAATTGGAAACAGCCACAGGGACTAAACTAAAAAAGGAGAAAGGAGAAAGGAGAGGGTTTAAATTCCATTGAGAATGTAAACAAAGGGGAGCGCAGAGTCGGCAATTCCGCAGCTCAATACCTGGTGGTGCTCTGGTGGGAAAGGCGAATCCCCAGGAGCAGAGTGGGGTCCACGAGGATCTTGGGCCACACGGGGAAAAGCGGTTCCATTGCTGGATTTTGGTAGAGACTCTTGAAGCCACCTGGACCCAGAAGACCCCAGAAGGCAGCCACATTTGCTGGTGCTGGGACAAGGTCATTAAGGGTGAAGCCTGGTGCCAGATGTGTGTTGTGATTTTCCATAATCCCTGAAACGCTGCTGCTACACCATCTCACGAACTTTTTCTGGGGCAGGCTGGCACCTGGCCACAGTCTTGGGTCACCAGCAGCAGCAGGGTCCAGCAGGCATTCCTGGGTGCAGCGAATATTCGGTCACTGCTCATTCACGCATTGCTCAGTAAGACCCTCCAGCAGAGGGGTGGAATGGATCAAAGCCACAGTCTTTCTGAAGTAAGGGGCTAGGGAAAACAGTCGCATCTGAGACAAAACTCAGGAGAGAGGTACTGCCTAGAGCCTGGTCACAGAGAGTAAAAAAGTGGGGAGTGGACAAAAGCTGAAGACAGAGGATGGGTGCGTGATTGCTGATCCAGGAAAACAGACTAGGTAGCTGGGTGGCAACATTTTCAACGCTCCCATGCATGTGCAGTCACACCTACAAGCACCACAACACTCCACCCCAGTAGGCTGGCAGCACCATCTAGTGGAGAACAGAGCCGTTACACTGAGCCCTGTCCAAATGGGCCAAAGTCTCTCTTCCAAGAACACAAGTCTCACTGCCTGTTGGTTGATGGACTATAAATCGCTTCATAGTCTGACTTCTAGGGAGAAATGAAGTAATTTCATTATTTAATTGATTTTTTTAATTATTTAATTTTTTACTATGTTTTTTGCTTTTATGTAATTTTGTTTCAAATTCTAATTTACTTCCATCATTTTATTTTATTCTGCTAGAGTGTATTCACTTTTTCCAATTTTCAAACATTCTTTTTTTTCTTTTTTTCATCCTTTTTCTCTTTTTCATTCCCTTTTTCTTTTTTTTAATTTTTTTTAATATTTATTTATTTTTGAGACAGGAAGAGACAGCATGAATCAGGGAGGGTCAGAGAGAGAGGGAGACAGAGAATCTGAAACAGGCTCCAGGCTCTGAGCTGTCAGCACAGAGCCTGATGCAGGGCTCAAACTCACGGACCACGAGAGCATGACCTGAGCCGAAGTCGGATGCTTAACTGACTGAGCCACCCAGGCGCCCCACGTTCCCTCTTTCTTACACAGAAAAGAAAAACTTCATAATTATTTTTAATTTTTGTTGAAAATATTTTTCTTTAATTTTTTTCTACTATATTCTTTACTTTTGTGTATAGTTTTTCAAATTCGATTTTACCCCATCATCTCATTTTAGTCTACTTCAGTGTATTCATTTTTTCAAATTCTAAAATGATTTCCTTTTTATTCCCCCCCCGAACTGTCTTTTTACTCTAATCTGTCAAACTACTTTCAACACCAAGATGAAAACAAGCCGAGGATCTAGCATCATCTATTCGATTTGTGTGTGTGTGTGTTTAATTTTTAATTTTAATATTTCTTTAATTTTAATTTTTTAACTTCAATTTTTTTTTACCTCACTAATTCCTTTTCTGTCTTCAAAATGACAAAATGAAGGAATTCACCCCAAAAGAAAGAGCATGAAGAACAACAGCCAGGGATTTAACCAACACAGATACAAGCAAGATGTCTGAAACAGAATTTAGAATCATGATAATAAGAATACTAGCTCGAGTCAAAAATACATTAGAATCCCTTTCCACAGATATAAAAGATGTAAAAAATAGCCAGAATGAAAATGAAAATGCTATAACTGATCTGCAATCACGGATGGATGCCACAGTGGCAAGGATGGATAAGGCAGAACAGAGAATCAGCGACATAGAGGACAAACTTATGGAGAATAATGAAGCAGGAAGAAAAAGAGGGAGATTAAGGCAAAAGAGCACAATTTAAGAATTAGAGAAATCAGTGACTCATTAGAAAAAAGCAACATCAGAATCATAGGGATCCCAGAAGAGAAAGAGAGAGAAATAGGGGAAGAATTTTTATGTGAGCAACTAATAGTGGAAAACTTTCCTAATCTGGCAAAAGACACAGACATCAAAATCCAGGAAGCACAGAGGACCCCCATTAGATTCAACAAAAACCGACCACCAACAAGGCATATCATAGTCAAATTCACAAAATACTCAGGCAAGGAGAGAATCATGAAAGCAGCAAGGGATAAAAAGTCACTAACCTACAAGGGAAGACAGATGAGGTTTGCAGCACTCCTATCCACAGAAACTTGACAGGCCAGAAAGGAGTGGCAGAATATGTTCAATGTGCAGAATCAGAAAAATATGCAGCCAAGAATTCTTTATCCAGCAAAGCTGTCATTCACAATAGAAGGAGAGATAAAAAGTTTCACACACAAATAAAAATTAAACGAGTTTGTGACCACTAAACCAGCCCTGCAAGAAATTTTAAGGGGGACTCTCTGAGGGGAGAAAGAAAAAAAATATATATATATAAATACCAAAAGCAACAAAGATTAGAAAGGACCCGAGAACACTACCAGAAACCCCAACTCTACAAGCATCATAATGGCAATAAATTCATATCTTTCAGTACTCACTCTAAACATCAATGGACTCAATGCTCCAATCAAAAGACATAGGGTTACAGAATGGATAAGAAAACAAGATCCATCTATATGCTGTTTACAAAAGACCCACTTTAGACTAAAGTCACCTTCAGGTTGACAACAAGGGGATGCAGAACCATCTATCATGCTAATGGTCAACAAAAGAAAGCCAGAGTAGCCATACTTATATCAGACAATCTAGGCTTTAAAATAAAGACTGTATCAAGAGACGCAGAGGGCATTATATCATAATCAAGGAGTCTATCCACCAAGAAGACCCAACAGTTGTAAACATTTATGCATCAAATATGAGAGCACCCAAATATATAAATCAATTAATCATAAACTTAAAGAAACTCATTGACAGTAATACCATAATTGTAGGAGACTTCAACACCCCACTCACAACAATGGACAGATCATCTAATCAAAAAAACAACAAGGAAACAATGGCTTTGAATGACACACTGGACCACATGAACTTAACAGATAATTTCAGAACATTTACAACATTGCATCCTAAAGCAGAAGAACATACATTCTTCTCCACTGCACATGGAACGTTCTCCAAAATAGACCATATACTCGGACACATATCAGCCCTAAGTAAGTACAAAAAGATTGATCATACCATGCATATTTTCAGACCACAATGCTCAGAAACCAAAATCAACCACAAAAAAAATTTGGAAAGGTAACAAATACTTGGAGACTGAAACATCCTCCTAAAGAATGAATGGGCTAACCAAGAAGTTAAAGAGGAAATAAAAAAGTATGTAGAAATCAATGAAAATTATAACACCACAACCAAAAACCTCTGGGACACAGCAAAGGCGGTCATAAAAGGAAAGTATATAGCAATCCAGGCCTTCCTTAAAAAGGAAGAAAGATCTCAGATACACAACCTAACTTTATGCCTTAAAGAGCTGAAAAAACAACAGCATATAAAACCCTAGACCAGCAGAAGACAGGAAATAATGAAGATTAGAGCAGAAATTAATGCTATCAAAACCAAAAAAAACAGTAGAACAGATCAATGAAACCAGAAGCTGGTTCTTTGAAAGAATTATCAAAATTGATAAAACACTAGCTGGTGTGATCAAAAAGGAAAAGGAAAGGACCCAAATAAATAAAATCAAGAATGAAAGAGGAGAGATCACAACCAACACAGCAGAAATAAAAACAATAATAAGAGAATATTATAAGCAATTATAAGCCAATAAAATGGGCAACCTGGAAGAAATGGACAAATTCCTAGAAACATATACACTACCAAAACGGAAACAGGAAGAAATAGAAAATTTGAACAGACCCATAACCAGTAAGGAAATCGAGAGAGTAATCAAAAATCTGCCAAAATCAAGAGTCCAGGGCCAGATGGCTTTCCAGGGGAATGCTACCAAACATTTAAGGAAGAGGTAACACCTATTCTCTTGAAGCTGTTCCAAAAAATAGAAATGGAAGGAAAACTTCCAAACTGTTTCTATGAAGCCAGCCTTACCTTGATTCCAAAACCAGACAGAGACCCCACTAAAAAGGAGAACTATAGAGCAATTTCCCTGATGCACATGGATGCAAAAATCCTCAAAAAGATATTAGCCAACCAGAACAACAATACATTAAAAGAAATATTCACCAGGACCAAGTGGGATTTATACCTGGGATGCGGGGCTGGTTCAATACCCACAAAACAATTAACGTGATTCATCACATCAATAAAAGGAAGGACAAGAACCGTATGATCCTCTCAATAGACACAGAGAAAGCATTTGACAAAATACAGCATCCTTTCTTGATAAAAACCCTCAAGAAAGTAGGGATACAAGGAGCATACCTCGAGATCATAAAAGCCATATATGAATGACCCAATGCAAATATCATCCTCAATGGGGAAAAACTGAGAGCTTTGCCCCTAAAGTCAGGAACAAGACAGGGATGTCCACTCTCACCACTGTTATACAACATAGTATTGGAAGTCTTAGCCTCTGCAATCAGACAACACAAAGAAATGAAACGCATCCAAATTGTTCAGGAGGAGGTCAAAGTTTCACTCTTCCCAGATGACATAATACTCTATACAGAAAACCCAAGAGTCCACCAAAAAACTGCTAGAATTGATTCATGAATTCAGCAAAGTTGCAGGATATAAAATCAACACACAGAAATCGGTTGCATTCCTATACACCAATAATGAAGCAACAGAAAGAGAAATCAAGGAATCGATCCCATTTACACTTGCACCAAAACCCATAAAATACCTAGGAATAAATCTACCCAAAGAGGTGAAAAATCTATACACTGAAAACTATAGAAAGCTTATGAAAGATATTGAAGAAGACCCCAAAAAATGGAAAAAGATTCCATGCTCCTGGATAGGAAGAACAAATATTGTCAAAATGTTGATACTACCAAAAGCAATCTACACATTCAATGCAATCCCTGTCAAAGAAACACCAGCATTCTTCACAGAGCTAGAACAAATAATCCTACAATTTGTATGGAACCAGAAAAGACCCCGAATAGCCAAAGCGATCTTGAAAAAGAAAACCAAAGCAGGAGGCATCACAATCCCAGACTTCAAGCTCTACTACAAAGCTGTCATCATCAAGACAGTATGGTACTGGCACAAGAAGAGACACTGAGATCAATAGAACAGAATAGAGAATCCAGAAATGGACCCACAAACGTATGGCCAACTAATCTTTGACAAAGCAGGAAAGAATAGCCAATGGAATAAAGACAGTCTCTTCAGCAAGTGGTGCTGGGAAAACTGGACAGTGACATGCAGAACAATGAACCTGGACCACTTTCTTACATTGTACACAAAAATAAACTCAAAATGGATGAAAGACCTCAATGTAAGACAGGAAGCCATCAAAATCCTCGAGGAGAAAGCAGGCCAAAACCTCTTTGATCTTGGCCGCATCAACTTCTTACTCAACACGTCTCTGGAGGCAAGGGAAACAAAAGCAAAAATGAACTACTGGGATCTCATCAAAATTAAAAGCTTCTGCACAGTGAAGGAAACAATCAGCAAAACTAAAAGGCAACCGACAGAATGGAAGAAGATATTTGCAAATGACATATCAGATAAAGGGTTAGTATCCAAAATCTATAAAGAACCTATCAAACTCAACACCCAAAAAACAAATAATCCAGTGAAGAAACGGGCAAGAGACATGAAGAGACACTTCTCCAAAGAAGACATCCAGATGGCCAACCGACACATGAAAAAATGCTCAACATCAGTGAGTGTATTCCCCATCAGGGAAATACAAATCAAAACCACAATGAGATTCTACCTTGCACCTGTCAGAATGGCTAACATGAACAACTCAGGCAACAACAGATGTTGGCGAGGATGTGGAGAAAAGAGGATCTCTTTTGCATTGTTGATGGGAATGCAAGCTGGTGCAGCCACTCTGGAAATCAATATGGAGGTTCCTCAAAAAACTCAAAATAGAACTACCCTACGACCCAGCAATTGTACTACTAGGCATTTATCCACGGGATACAGGTGTGCTGTTTCAAAGGGACACATGCACCCCCATGTTTATAGCAGCTTTATCAACAATAGCCAAAGTATGGAAAGAGCCCAAATGTCAATCGATGGATGAATAAAGATGAGGTGGTATATATATATATATATATATATACACACACACACACACACACACACACACATACACACACACACACAATGGAGTATTACTCTGCAATCACAAAGAATGAAATCTTGCCATTTGCAACTACATGGATGGAACTGGAGGGTATTATGCTAAGTGAGTTTAGTCAGTCAGAGAAAGACAAAAAATATGACTTCACTCATATGAGGACCTTAAGAGACAAAACAGATGAACATAAAGGAAGGGAAACAAAAATAATATAAAAACAGGGAGAGGGATGCAATATAAGAGACTCATAAATATGGAGAATAATTGAGGGTTACTGGAGGTGTTCTGGGAGGAGGAATGGGCTAAATGGGTAAGGGACACTAAGGAATCTACTCCTGAAATCATTGTCGCACTATATGCTAACTAATTTGGATGTAAATTAAAAAAAAATAAAAAATAAAATTAAAAAAAAACATAATGAGAAGGGAACACATACCTTCTTGTAAGAATAAGCAAAGTGAAAAAAATATCAAGTATATATAAATATTCTAAAGAAAGAGATTTACATAAATATGAAAAAGTAAATGTTCTCCTCTTAGTAAAAAACTCTGATATGCATGAGAAAGGTTTTCAAAATCTCTTTTTATAATCTTAACAAGGTTTAAGATGTAAATGAATTTATGAAAAATTCTGAGATAAATACTAATTTTTTAATTGTCATTACCAAACTAAAAAAAAAAATCACTAAGCAGGAAGTAATAAATAGCAGAAAGAGTGAAACTGAATCAGTGAGGTAAAAACCCAGTTTGAAGAATCCTCTAAAACGCTAAAAGAAAAAAGCCAATAAGATTGTGTCAGGAGCAAAAGAGCAAGGAATGTGTAGGTAATTCACTGTTGATCTAATATATTCTAATGCAAATGCAGAAAAAAAAAAAAAAGACCTAGAGAAGAATTCAACAATCATATGAAAAGTAAAGAAAGATCTAGGTTCTTGGGCCAACAGGGTCTTGTAGGTATTAAGAAAAGCTTTCGCTAGTTTGAGTCAAAATTGTCTTCCTACTTTAAAGGAAACCAAAACAATTTGAAGTCCAGGATAATACTGAAATACTGATTTATATTTTGCTTTCATGCATTTTTTCTTCTCTTTTATCACAGTGATTTCCTTCTTTGCCTCAGGCTGGACTGTATAATCATGCCTAAAGCAGAAATTGTCTGGGAAAAAAACAAAAGAAGATAAAGCACAACAACAAGAAAAACATAAGTAAATCTTGCTTTGGTTTTTTAAAACATAGTTGAGAAAAACATAATTGAAAGTGTTCAGGGATTCTATAGGAGAAAATAAAAGGCAAGTGCTTATGAGGGGTAGATAAGAAAATGGAAGCATTAGAGAGAGTAGTGACAGATATCTCAACATATATGTGGCTACTAATTAATATATCTGATGAGGGGTTAATATCTAAAATACATAATAAAGAACTCCTACAACTCAACAGCAAAAAATGAAATAACTTGATTAAAAATGGGCAAAGAACTTAAAAAGATACACAGATGGACAACAGTATGTCAAAGGATGCTCAACATTATTAATCATCAGGAAAATGGGAATCAAAATCACAATGTATAAAGCCTCACACCTGTTAGAATAGTTGTTATCAAAAAACAAACAAATAAAGAAAAGAAAAGATAACACATTTTGGCAAGGATATAGAGAAATTGAAACTGTCATATAGATTGGTGGGAATGTAAAATAGAGCAGCCACTGTGGAAAACAGGATGGCAGTTCCTACAAAAATTAAAAATAAAACTACCATAGAATCCAACAATTCCACTTCTGGGTATTTATCTGAAAAAATTGATATCAGAATCTCGAAGATATATTTGCACCCCCATGTTCATTGCAATATTATTCATCATAGCCAAAATATGGAAGCAATCTAAATGTCCACTGATTGACGAATGGATAAAAGGTGATATTTACATTCAATGGAATATTATTCAGTCATAAAAAGGAGGAATGTCTGCCATGTGCAAAAACATGGATAAAACTGGAAGACATTATGATAAGTGAAACAAGCCTGTCACAAAATGACAAACACTGAATGATTCAGTATATGAGGTATCTAACAATTGTCAAACTCATAGAAATGAAGAGTAGAATGATGGTTGTCAGTGCCTGGGGGTAAAGACAAATGGAGAGCTGTTCAGAAGGTATGAAGTTTCAGTTACGCAAGATGAAGAAACTCTAGAGATCGATGTCACAACAAGACTATAGTTAACAATTCAGTATTGTACACTTAAAAAATTAAGAGGGTAGATCTCATGGTACATATTCTTACTACACAATAATAAAAACAACAAAAAACAAACGAAAAGTCAAAAGAGGAAGGAGAATATTTTTGGAGGTGATAGATATGTCGTAGTGATGATTTCAAGGGTGTTTATGTATCTTCAAACTCATCAAAGTATATGCATTCAAGCGTCCAAGGTTTTTTTGTGTGTTTATGACTTATACATTAACAAAACTGTTTAAATTAAGTTAAATTAATATAAGTGACAAATTAGAAATCTGCATTAACATGAACATCAGGGATGGAATTCAAATGAGAAGCCCATTTATTAACTCTCTAATTTAGACACACGGAGATATTTAGGTACACAATTGAAATTTTAAAACGAAAACCAAACTAACCTATTTTCTTCTAAACCAAAACCTCACTATAAATTATTATAAACTGTAATACACTTAATCAATGTCAATACTTTCTTCCTGATTCCGGTCTTGTCAGTTAATAATAAGCGAGGGTTTTTTTTTTTCCTTATTATTTTGACTCAGACACAAATGCATCCCTTTGATGCATTTCTTTTCACGTTTCTTTCTAGATCCTTAAAGTTTAACTTTACAACTGTTCCCTGTTCTTTAAAATCTCCCTCCTTAAGTGGTGAGTGAAACATTTCTCAATACCCTGTCGTTCTAATTCTTATACCCTTTTTCTAACACTAACACATGTCTAAATTGCCCGACTAGCTCAAGGCCCTTAACAACCATCTGCATGACCAAGAGCTCTTCCACTGGCATTTTATAAAAAGTTCTCTACTCCAAATCTAGACCTTGTAACATTGCCTCAGGGGATTTTTCTAGCCCTCACTTTCCTAAGAACTTATTTTCAGTTGCTAGTTTCTAAACTTGTTTTTACTCCTTTGGGCTTAATTATTTTTGGTATGCTCCTTTATTTTCTAGCCAACTTCTGCCTCTCCAGCACAGCATACAGCCCAGATCCACCCTCCTCCACACCCCTACTCAGCGTCACTCAGATAGGATACCAGATATATTGCACATGTAGCAGAAAGAACTGATCCAGGCATCTAGCTAAAAATGTAGACATAAATCTTTCCAGACAGAGGAATATCTTTTAATGTAAATCATTTCTGGAGGAAGACTTGATGACAAGTTAGTCTTTCAGTGTTTAATGATTCTGTAAATAAACTCTACTATATCTAGATTCAGATTACATTGTGTCTTTATTTTTTCTTCTACAGACACAGACATGAAGCAGCAATAAAATTCTATATTACAATGATCCTTTAGAAGTTTAGAGTATATGTATTTTAACATTGTCAAATAATGTCATCAAAGTTTAATCTCAATAAGTCAAAGTATATTGAGCTTTTAGTATCAACTAGGTAGTATGCCTATTTTTTTTTCCAAAAATTATGTGTAACCTTTACCACAATCCAAGAAAGCACGTGTTGTTATCTTTACATATGATACCGAGAATGGTTGAGGAAACTTTCTCAAATGGCGATTTATGTCTTTAGACACATTTGTCAGATGAAGGATTTTAAACTTGGTCCCTATGACTCTAAAGGCAATATTTTAACTACTTACTATGTTTACCATTCTCACCTGTAGAAAGAATCTGATCTTGGATTTATTTTTTTTTAAATGATGAATCGGCAAATATTTATTATATTAACTGACAAGAAACTTCTGTTTTTTAAGTTTATTTTTATTTTTTATTTTGAAAGACAGAGAAAGCTCAAGTGGAGGAGGGCAAAGAGAAGAGAGACATCCCAAGGAGGCACTGTCAGCACACAGCCTGATGTGGGGCTCGAACTCACTCATGAACTGTGAGACCATGACCTAAGCTGAAGTCAGATACCGAACCGGCTGAGTCACCCAGGTGGTCCAAGAAGCTTTTATCCCTGTAATGTTTATTTATTTTTGAGAGAGAGAGTGTGTGAGTGGGGTGCGGACAGAGAATGGGGTATAGAGGATCTAAAGCAGGCTCTGCACTGACAGCAGTGAGCCTGATATGGGGCTTGAACTCACAAATGGTGACATCATGACCTGAGCCAAAGTTCGACACTCAACCAACTGAGCCACCCAGGTGCCACCCCCACCCAAGAAGCTTTTTAATTTCTTAGGGTTACTTTACATTTTGAGAAGTTCATGATATTTATGAAGTATTGCATTGCTTTAATTCTGAGAATATATTGATCTTCTAATATATTGTGATGTTAACATGTTTTTAAAGAAAAGAAAGTCTATAGCGTTAAATATATTCTTCAATGTTTAGATACAACTCTATTTCAAAAATATTAAAACAGCAGCAGCAAAATGCTGTACATGATAAAATAAATGTAATAATGATTAAGCTTGTAACACATTTCTAAAGTCTAGACCCAAAGACTCTCCCCTTTATCAAACTTAAGTCAGGCTCCTCTGAACCCTTTTCTCAACTAGCCCTTGGCATTGATCTCTCTCCTTGCTGAGCCTGCATAGCTCAGGTGTAGCAAGAATCCTGCCAAGTCAGTTTGGAGAGAATCCCCCACTCGTGATGTCTCATCACCCTTATTGTTGATCAAACCCTTCATCTCTAACTTTTGATATCTTATCACCTGGACTTCCTTGAGCAAGGATTCTCCTATTCTTAATAGTCGTTTTCCATCCATTCACCCTTTCATCCTGCTCTTTGGCTGTAAATCCCTACTTTTCCTTGTTGCATTTAGAATTGAGCCTAGTTCTACACTGAAGTCTTTTTTTTTTCCCTCCTATTGCAATAGTTCCTAAATAAAATCTCCCTTGTAGCTCTAACCACTATATGGCTCTGGTCCTCTTTAACAAGGTTTGTTCAATTTAAGTGCTAAATATCCTATAGTATCAAGTGCAATATTTTTGGCACTTAAATTTGAGCCAATAACAAATTCCATCCAAAGCTGTTGGATAAAAGGATGAATGACATTCTTCTGTCCACAGCAAAGAAATTTGTACTGGATTAATTGCTCCAAACAGGGGCAAAATATAAAACAGGGGCAAAATATAAAAGACAATGATTTTCAGGCAGTGAAGAACAGAGCGACGTTATGATCTCTGATAGAGAAGTTTGAGAGATAATCGCTTAACCCATGAGCTCTCCACATGAGGGCAATTTCCTGAAAATACCACAGAGGAGAACAAAATTTTCCTGCTAAACTGAAGTTACTAAAATTAGGATTAAGGAAACATCAAGAGTCTGGGAACTTTAGATAGAGCAGGGAGCTACACAGAGTTGAGGCCCCAGTGTCTGTTTGGAGTTGCTCATGAATCCATAGTTGGGGTCCGAGCTGTACCTGCACAGGAGGGCACCACTCTAGGATTACCTGCTGCAATGGATTGAGAGTGAATTAGAGATACCAGGTATAGAACAGTGTGGAGGGAAAAGAATTCCTGGGGAATATTGTAATTCTGGCCAAGCCAAAGCAGAGATATGTTATTAACATTTAATAATAATTATGGCTTCAAAGTGGAACCCCAGAAAGTCAATGTCTTAGGAATAATCACCATGCTGTAAACTATTAGATTCTTGGCATCTGCCCTAACAAAATGTAAAACCAAGCTTTGATAAGATTTCCAGATGGGAGTGAGTTGAGGGCTTTCAACCTTTGATTTTTCACGGATCAGAACTAACAAAGCACAAAACCAATTCCTTAACAAGCTTTCATGGTGGTGATGATCCAGTAATTGAACTTCTTCACAAAATACAAATTAAAACTTCTCAGTGGAAGATAACAGAATCCAAACAATCTATGACATATTACTCACAAGGGTCTAGTATCCTATCAAAAACTATTAGAAACACACACACATGCAAACACACACACACACACACACACAGAAAAAGTAATTGTGATCCATGAAAACTTTTTAAAAATCAGTCAATAAAAAAATGTGAAAACAAGATGATCAGATGTTAGATGTAAAAGACAAAAACTTTATGGCAGCAATTATAAATAGGTACAAAAATTAAAGGAAATATGTTCATTGAATTAAAGAAAAATATCACCTAGTGAGTTGACACAGAGTGCATTTGCGCAAAGGAGTGAAAATATAAATGTACAATAAAAATTCTAGTACTAGAAAATAAAATAATGGAAATAAAAATTTCACTAGCAAAACAGAAAATAAAGTTGGAAATGACAGAAGAAAGGATCATTGAGCCTGGATAGAAATAAGTTTAAATTATCTAATCTGAAAAACACAGAGGAAAAGAAACATTGAAGATAAGCAAAGTCTTAACAAAGGAAAGAGGATATGATCAGGGAAGAAAAAACACATTTTGTTATGCCCAGAATTCGTGATCCCCAAAGACCACTAGGGAGCCGAGTCCGATGCAAAAGCAAAAGAGCCTTTATTCGAGCTAGCGCGAGCTCAAACCCCTACCTGCCCTGACGCAGCTGTGAGATACCAGGGAGAGAGAGCGAATTTCAAAAGGACAAAAGTTTTATTGGGGCCTAGGGGCAGTTGGTGAGGTAATGGCTATGGCCTCAGCCGATTGGCTGGGGAAGGGTCCAAGTCCTGTTAGGCAGGTGAGGGGGGGGTTACTCAAGGGGAGGAGGTGTGGTCAAGGTGAAGGACACAGAACAAGATGGAGTTGGACGGCGTAGGCCCTTTCAATTTGAAGAAACAATGGCCCAAAAGTCACACAAATAATGAAAAACACCTACTTACTGATCCAATAAGCTCAGTAAACCACACATATAAAAATATAAATGTAAAGCAAATCACATCTGGCAATATGAGAGTCAAATTGCTGAAATAAAAGATACAAGGAAAATCTTGAAAGCCACCAAATAAAAAAGACATGTTGCATAGACATATTTATTGTTAAAAATAATAAAGACTAGAGGCAGTAAGCAACATATTTAAAGTTAAAAAATCAATCATCTAAGTAAGATCTAAAGAGTCAGCCGAAAAAAATGCTCTTCGAAATAAAGGTAAAATAAATACATTTTGAGACTAACAATAGCTGAAAGAATTTGAGTCCAGAATACTTGCAGTGCAAGAAACAGCAAGGAACAGTCTTGCTAGAGGGAAATGATGCCAGAAGGAAAGCTACATCTACAAGAAGGAAGAAAGAGCACAGGGGAAGGTAAACAAGCAGATAAATATAAAAGGTTATGCTTTCTTTCTTATCTTACTTTACGTAAAGAAAAACTGGCTGATTAAAGTAAATGATAACACTGTGAGATGTGAGTTTATAACATATACAGAAATAAGAGATATGACATCAGATAATGGAATTATAAATCTTGTCACTCTAATGGCCTGGTAATGGAATCTGTGGCTAAATTGAGTTATATTGTTGTAAGGTTAATACATTTGTAAAACAGGAAATGAAAAGTGGGCAGAGAGAAATGCAAAGTGTGAATCCATAAGAAGCAAGGGTGAGATAGACCATATAACATATCAGGTGTGAAACAGGAAGTGGAAAGAGTTCAGAGGAACAATATTGTTTGTTAATGTATTTTGGTCAGATAAGGATACATAGTTAGCCTTGGAGTAACCACTAAAATAAACACTAGTGAAACAAGTGATACCTAATAAGCCAATGAGTGACATAAAAGGAAGTGATAAAAATTTCAATGAACCCAAAGGAGACAGAAAAGAAGGAAAAATGATGACAAACCAGAAGAGGTAAATGGAAAACAAATAGCAGGATGGTAAATTCAAACCCATTCAAAGGCAGAGATTAACAGACTATAAAAAAGCAAGAAACTATATGTTATTTATATGATATACATTTAACATGTTATAAAAAGAGATGTATCATGCAAACTGTAAGCAAGAAAGGAGAATGACTATATTAATATCAGAAAAAAGGGACATAAAGACAGTCCTACAAAAGAATGAAGGACTCTAGATATCAATTAAAAAAAAAACAAAACAATTTTCCAGGAAGGACTGACAACTCTAGATATGTATGCACCTATAACATGAGACAAAGAAAAGTAGAACTAAGGGAAGAAACAGACAAATCCATAATTATTGTTTAGGATTTTAACACTCTTCTTTTAGTAACTGATAGGACAAGTAGGTGAATAAAAAGAGCTAAAGTATTCAGGATTTAGACAACACAACCTAGCAACTTGACCTAATTGACATGTAAGGTGGAACATTGCAACCAGCAACGCTGAAATGTGACTTTCCAGGATGCATTGAACGTTGGCCAAGAGAAGTAATATACCTGGACATAAAATAAGTTTCAATAAGTTTTAAAAAGATTGAAACCTGACAAGGAATTTTCTCTGATAATGAAGAAGTTACATTAGAAACCAATATTGACAAAACATCTAAATATTCAGAAATTTTAAAAATGCGCTTCTACATAATTCATGACTCAAATAAGAATTCCACAATATGGGGGCACCTGGGTGGCTCAGTCGGTTAAGTGTCCGACTTCGGCTCAGGTCATGATCTCACAGTCCGTGAGTTCGAGCCCCGCGTCGGGCTCTGTGCTGACAGCTCAGAGCCTGGAGCCTGTTTCGGATTCTGTGTCTCCCTCTCTCTCTGCCCCTCCCCTATTCATGCTCTGTGTCGCTCTGTCTCAAAAATAAATAAATGTTAAAAAAAAAAAGAATTCCACAATATGTATAATAAAATATTTCAAACCAAATAATAACCTAAACAAAAATATTTAACTTTGCATAATAAACTAAAGCACTTTCAGGAAGTCTACATAGCATTAAATAACTATAAACAAAAAAGAAAGCTTAAAAACGGTGACCTAGGGGCGCCTGGGTGGCGCAGTCGGTTAAGCGTCCGACTTCAGCCAGGTCACGATCTCGCGGTCCGTGGGTTCGAGCCCCGCATCGGGCTCTGGGCTGATGGCTCAGAGCCTGGAGCCTGTTTCCAATTCTGTGTCTCCCTCTCTCTCTGCCCCTCCCCCGTTCATGCTCTGTCTCTCTCTGTCCCAAAAATAAATAAATGAAAAAAAAAAAAAAAGTTTGCCACATTTAAAAACAAAACAAAACAAAAAAAAAAAAAAACGGTGACCTAAGTCTCTTCCTTAAAATAGAACTAGAAAAATAGAAATAATAAAAACCACAGCAGAAATCGATGAGTGTGAAAAAAAGCTCATAGAGAGTATTAACAATGTTTGTATGTTGGTTCTTGGAAAGCCTAAAAAATTGCAAAGTCTCACATAAATAATGAAGAAAATAAGAGATGATATCTCACAGCATGGTAGTTATAGAGTTACTGCACTTCTTGCACAGTGGCTGTCTTCCAAGTGTCAAGTAAAAGAAACTGTCTGACCCAGTAAATGCTACATCCAGAATCAGCCACCATATTTTATTAAACAAAGCAGTCCCAAAGTCTGATCAAATTCAAGAGATAATACACAGACTCCAATTAGCAAGGTCCCACTGCAAAAAGCATGCTGGGTGGGAAATATTTTGCAACCATTTTTTAAAAATGCCAAACACTGTGCAAAATCACATACGATAAAAAGCATCTGGCAAGAATCAATACCCATTGATGGTAAAAATTCTCAGCTAAATAGGACTAGATGAACAAAGGCCTATGTAGATATTTAGACATCATTTGATATGATTATTGCACAACAAAGAACTTTTAGAAGTGTCTTCTAAATGAACAATTATTTTAGATGCTAATGGTGCCCTACAAAGATTAAAGAACTTTTTGACTGCCCATTTGTAAAATCAGTAATTATTTTTATAATTATTTGATTATGATTAACTAAAAGCAATTCAAAGTATATGAACATAAAATATTTCACCAATAGAAATTTTACTTTATGAAAAGCAAAGATCTATTTAAAAATTATACTATAGCTTCCCTTACATACAAGCCTGTAAGTCAGATTACTATACTTTGTTTGTTGTTTCATAAATACAGTACTCAAATAAAATTTTTATACATACTAATTGGATTCATCACCACTTAATGTCTGCATATTCAGGTAACACATTTTATTTTACATTCTGATGAAATCAGTCTTTCTTAAAAAGAGTTCTTTTGTAATTTGATTACTTTTTTTTCCCACCTCAGTGATTCAAATATGATCAATCTTTAAATGCATAGTCCTCTTTAGAGATTAATACTAATATTCCAATTTATAAGATTCTTATCACTGAATATATCAATAATTACATAATTATTGTTATATCACAATGTTTTTGTTGACATTATTATCAGTTGTTGAGTAGGAAAGTTCTATCAAGATTTTTTGTAGTCTTAATGGTCAAGTCTCAATAATCTGAGGTGATGAGAAGGACCCTTCAGTCCATGATGAATGCAAAGGTCTCATTTCAATCCATTTCATACTCTCGTGATTTTAAGAGGATCATATAATAGAAGCATTTGTTGATTTAAATTTCCCACATGGTCTATTCCTTACAAGACTTCTGGTGTTAATAAGCAGCAAAACGACTATAAAGTGGGCAATGGAAAGATGAAAGATGAATAAAGAAAATGGATAATCCCCAGATTAGATAACTGAGAGATGACAGATATTCCCAAAGTCATAACAATTATATCTTTCTTTTCATAAAAAGACACCCTGCTTGCTTTCCAAAGCAATTTAAGATACATTTTATTTGATTAGAAATACAGAGAGGATTTTATAAAATCTTATGTTTAAATTCAAAGGGGTTTTTCAGATGATTGGCACTTGGAACCTCAGCACAGAGATGAGAAATTTGGGACTAGATGTGGTTATGTGACCCTACTGCAATCCAGGTACCTCGCAGTCACTC
This sequence comes from Lynx rufus, assembly GCF_022079265.1. NCBI lineage: Eukaryota > Metazoa > Chordata > Mammalia > Carnivora > Felidae > Lynx > Lynx rufus. The sequence goes on from NW_025814834.1 coordinate 76,629,079, forward strand.
ATGCGTTGTTTCTCCTCTGGTTTTTGGCGTGACTACTCTTCTTTCACACGTCTCTGTCATGCTTCTTCTCTCACTCCTTGTGATTTTTCTTTGCTCTTTTAGGGCCTTCTATTCATTCTCTCCACCTAATATATTAATGTCACATGTATTATTAAAAGCCATTTTATAGTTTTATAATCCTTTTTTTTTTAATTTTTTTTTCAACGTTTATTTATTTTTGGGACAGAGAGAGACAGAGCATGAACGGGGGAGGGGCAGAGAGAGAGGGAGACACAGAATCAGAAACAGGCTCCAGGCTCCGAGCCATCAGCCCAGAGCCAAACGCGGGGCTCGAACTCACGGACCGCGAGATCGTGACCTGGCTGAAGTCGGACGCTTAACCGACTGCGCCACCCAGGCGCCCCTATAATCATTTTTTTCAAATAGTACTTTATGGGGTGCCTGGGTGTCTCAATTGGTTAAGCACCCCACTCTTGATTTTGGCTTAGGTCATGAACTCACAGTTCAGGAGTTTGAGCCCCGCGCGGGGCTCAGGGCTGTCTGCTGTCAACACAGAGCCAGCTTCAGATTCTCTGTCTTGCTCTCTCTCTCTGCCCCTCCTACACTCGCACTCTCTTTCCCTCTCTCAAACATAAAATACACAATTAAAAAAAAAATTCTGTAAATAAATAAATAGTTCTTGTCTTAATATTATACGTTGTAAATATTACAGCTAAGAGTGGAAAAGATACTCCAAGCCATGAAATATATAAAGTCTTGAGCCCATGTATAGTTTTGTTATTTGTGTTAAATATGCCCAATCTCCACAAATGGACTTGTACTTCTATTAAGAAAGAAAATTACATGTGAAGTCAAAGTGGACCTCCATGTATGACTGATGAGATAATTTAAAAACACTGTGTAAGCACTCAATAAATTTTTGATAACCTGTTAATTTAAGCACACTAGGAAATAATTGCCTTACTTAAATATACTCACTTATGTACCATTCTATCTAACTAAAGTGAAAACAATATAATCCTAAAATAAAAAGTGGAAATTGGAATCTGGATAGATATGGGAAGCATTGTAGGCTCATAACCTGAAAAGTAGCCTTAGAAATAATCTAATACAATGTCCTACTTCTAGTACAATGTTCCAGTTAAGGAATTCTGGTTCAGTGTTTATTGAGCTTCTGAGTGAACACTCCTTTCGAACTCTATGTGACTTGTGCCATATGTTTAAATCAAAATCTGACTCCATCTCTCAATTATATAATTTTCATCAATTTTACATACAATTTAATGATAATAATCCTCTCTTCCTCCCTTCTCTGCCATGCTTCTTTTTCTACACATAATTTTCTCATTTCTCTAATTGTCAACTCATTTCCTGTAACCTAATATCCCAAAGCCTCATCATTCCATTTACATCTTTGCATGCACCTCATTTTTAAAATATAGTTCTTAAATTGTCAAAACCCAAAGTAAACATAATGCATTAGACGGGTGATTATTAAGAAAGAGTAGTGTGTGAACATCACTGTTTCTGAACATATTTTTGACAAGGCAACATAACATAGGATTATTTCTTATAAGAGACACATGACTTTATTGTTGAATGTTATTTTTACAATCAGAAAGCCACCTCCCAGTGCTGCACTTAAATGATGTATTTATTTTCGAATCAGAAAACAGAATATTACATTTATCCCTCACAAATACTTTTCTAGATATTAATGAAATAATAAAGCATATAATTTTTTTTCATGAATTTATGAGCCAGTAGGGGGCACACAGGAAACATCTAGCTCACGGTAGACAGTAAAGTATTTACTGAATAATTGAATAAACTAATTTTAATACATAAAAAAAGAATTAAGTATCCTCATGGAGATATAAACAAAGTGTCAAAGCAGAAAAAGGGAAAAAAATTATTTTAACCCAAGACTTCAAGAAAGGTTTCAGTGCATAAGAAATTTTACTAAGTTTGAGAAGATGGAAAAAAAATGTTGAAACACTGTATTGCATTATTATTTTTGGTTGTCTTCATCTCTCATGTGATGTTTCTTTTATGGTAGTGACCCATCCTAATACTTAATGTCTTTAATACCAAATATAGACCCTTGAATAGTTTAGACACCACCACATTCTGCAATGGATGAGTAAATTACGGAGAATATTGGGAAACGATATAAGATTGAGAAAATATTATAAGAGGAGTGACACAGCGGGTTCTTTTTCCGAGGTAACTGTAATAGAGGTTTCATGGGGAGATTGGTTAAAAAAGACAGTAGAAAGGGCACTTAATGTCACATAACAGCAGTTTTGGTTGCCATGGTAAGGATGTTAATGTGTGGATCCACGACACTATCCGAAAGACAAGTGACATATGATTGGCATGGTTTTCTAGAAAAAAGACACTAATCATAAATGGGAAGACACTGGAAAGGTTCTGTTAGAGTGGCAAGGCAAGATCAGCAACTATTAAGATAACCCGAGACATAATGAGAATTATCAACATTAAGGCACTGTCAGAAGAAATTTTTTTTAAAGCTGGTTACAATTCACATAATGGAGATACAAATTACAGATTCCCTTACTAACTTTTAGTTGAGGTATTAGGAAAAAAAATCCAGAAGCCTAGCTGTGCATCTAAGACTGGGATGACTTTAAAGGAAATAGTTCTCTCACCTGTTCTGTTTACCCACTACTCTGTTCCCATCCATCTTGCCCTCCCTAATTCTTATTTATCATTCAGATTTTTCTAGTTTTCCTACTCCTTCTGTGCATCCAAACTAGCCGTCACTTATGCTGGTATTTTGCTTATTTTTTAATTCTTTTTTTAAGTTTTATTTTTTCCTAAGATGTTTACATCTTGAAGGCAGGGGTGATTTCTGGCTTATTCAGTGTTGTGTCCTGATGTTTAGTACCTTATATATAATATATGAAATGTAATAAATCTTTTCTGAAGAATTCTTTCATTGCACGTATATGGAATTGAAGGTAAGTTATTTTATCTTCTGGGCTTGTGGTCATCAATTTATGTATGAATTAATTTAGGCAAACATTTATTTATTCTTTTATTTAAACACATTTCATATTTCTGTGCACTGTTCTAGATGATAAGCACAAATGAAGTATAAGACAGCCATATTCTCCATGGAATTTTTTGTTTGAAGTTTCTTGATATTAATTTCTGTCTTGCAGAGATAACCAGAGGAGAAAGTGCTAGGAAACCTTTACTCTGTTATCGATAACTTTCTTAGATTTTTTTTTTTTTTCAAATCCACTGCTCATGTATTGCTCTTTCCTCTGAACTATCCATCTTTATCCAAAATTCCTAATAGCACAAGAACTTAAATAAGGATAATACATTATATAGAATATATTTAAAAAATATAATATCAAATAGGCTGATGATTTCTGTAATTTTTTAATGGATATAAAATATATTTTTGAAATTATCAAATATATATATATATATATATATATATATATATATACACATATATATAGGGTATAAAAGGAAATACTTTCTGTAGAATTTTATTCTCAAGAAAATGTGTCTTTCAACCAACTGGAGGAAAAGTAATCAGCAAATCTGTTGCTTTTGGTTTAGGTATCCTGTCCAAAAAATAAACAAGACTCCTATCAAGTAGCTTTTCTTGTATCTTTTTATCTGTGAGTTTCATTATTTCAGGTCATATGTTTAAGTCTTTAAGCCATTTCAAGCTAATTTTTCTGAGTGATGTAGGTAGGGGTCTACTTTCATTCTTTGACATGTGAATATCCAATTATCCGAGCACCATTTATTGAAGAAACCAACTGTTTAAATTCCGAAGATGGGGATGAGGGACTGTCATGGCCTAAGAAGAGATGGACAGGATTGTTGGCTTGGTTCCTTACCCAATGGAGGCTGTGGGATGGGCTCCACACTTCCTTGAATAGTCTGGCCAGGCCCAATAGATGTTTGAGACTGGGTATTATATTTAGTAGTTAATGAACCTATGCATTTGCTGCCCTGCCCTAGCAGGGAAAAATTTAAGCAAAATTTTCACCATTTATTTGTTTTCTCTTTTTTATCAGAAGACTATCAAAATATCTGGCTGCTACTGTAACGGTTTATTAAGAGATCATGAACAATGATGTCACCACGATGGTGACATAAGTTGTTCCTAACTTCTCTCCCCTTCATGAGAAAAACAGCTAATATCTATTCAAGAAGAAAACACCACTGAGAGAATCCTAGAACATAGGGTGAGGCTGAAGCAAACTCCTGAACCTCAGAGACCTAGACAGACTGCATTGAAGGGTAAGAGAAGGGGGCTACATGTTGACCACATTGCTCTTTCCTTAGAATAGTATGGCATTATATGGACAGGGTTCTCCTGAGCCGTCAGTTCCCCAAGTGGGAAAAGAGAGACCAGGGGGAAAAACCAGCTCCCCCGGCCCCTGGCCCTGTGGGTCATTTTGTAAGAGCCCCTACTCTGATTTCATACCACAGGGATTGCAGAAGAATCTGAGGGGCTCCACCTGTGATGGAGAAAGGGAAGGGTGCTTGCAACAACCAGCACACAGATTTGCAGACAGAGTTCATACCTGTAGTGCCCAAGTAGTAATCCCAATTAGTGGTTTTACTCACTGACTCACTAAGTGGGGGGCACACACTGAGCAGGGCACTTAGTGGGGTACAGATCTGAGTGATTTGGCAAATGAGGAGTTTTGCTGGCCTTGGAACCCAGTGTGTTCATGTCTAAATAAGGAGTCACAGTCCCATCCACTGTGGAGAGAACACCTTCCAGCCCTATGTGGTCTGAAGGGCTGTTGCCAACTCCAGAAGCTGTGTGCCCAGTGGTGCTAGAGCCAACAGAAGTGCAGACAGCACAGAGAGTCCCCAGAGCAAAGCCAGTAGTGGGCATGCGATTTTTCCAGGCTATGCACAGGCAGGGCGATTAATTCATTCATAGGTCTGAGGATAGCTCCTGGACCTTTCCAACTAGACAGACTGGAAAATTGAGTGTAGCTTGGAGTGGCCCCTCCCTTCCCATCCAGGAACGGTAGTTGAGACACCGCCCCACCTACTCTGGCGAGTACCTTTCAGCCCCATCTGACCAGAGGGGTGGTGAAAACTTGAAAGGGATTAAAGACTTAAATGTATGACATGAAACAATGAAAGTCACAGATGAAAACATAGGAACAAAGTTCCTTGCTATGAGTCTTATTAATCATAGCAACAAGCAACAAAATCAGAAATAAACAAGTGGGACTACAGCAAACTAAAATGCTTCTGCATAGCAAAAGAAACTATCAACAAAGCAAAAGACAACCTATCGAATGAGAAAACACACCTGTAAGCCATATATATGATAAGGAGTTAACATCTAAAACATAAATTATTTATACAACTCAATAGCAAAAAACACAAATAACCCAATTAAAAAATGTGCAAATACCTAAATAGACATTTCTCCAAAGAAGACATATGAAAGTTCAACAGGTACATAAAAAGATGCTCAATATCACTAGTCATTAGGAAAACACAATTAGAACCACAATGAAATATCCCCTTGCACCTGTTAGTATGGCTATTGTCAAAAAGACAAGAGATAACGAATGCTGGCCTGCACATGGAGAAAAAGGAACCCAGTTGGTGGGAATGTAAATTGGTACAGTCACTATTAAAAACAGTATAGAGGATCCTTAAAATATTAAAAATAGAACTATCATATGATCCAGCAATTCTACCTCTGGGAATATATCCAAAGGAAATTAAAATACTGACTCAAAAAGATATTTACACCCCCATGTTCATTAGCAACATTGTTTAAGATAGCCAAGATATGGAAACTATGTAAGTGGTCATCCATGGATGAATGAATAAAGTGTGTGTGTATATATACATATATATTCATATATATACACACATATACATACACATATATATGCACACATACATACATACATATGCAATGAAGAACTATTCAGCCACAAGAAAATGAAGAAATTCTGCCATTTGCAACAACATGGATGAGTCTTAAAGGCATCACACTTGAAGTGAAATAAGTTAGAGAGAGGAAGACAAATGTTGTATGATCTCAAATATATGTGGAATTTCAAAAAAAATTATTTTTAATTTATAAAGAAAGAGATCAGACTTGTGGCCACCAGAGGCAAAGGATGAGGAAGGGCAATTATGGAAGATTATCAAAAGATACAGATTTCCAGTTGTGCAATAAGTGAGTATTAGGGATGTAAGGTACAATATGATGACGATAGCTAACACTGCTGTATGATTTTTGGAAAGTTATTAAAAGAGCAAATCCTGAGTTCTCACCATAAGGAGGACTTTTTTTTCTTTTCTTCTTTTTCTTCTTCTTTTTAATTGTGTATATAAGAAGATGGATATTAGCCAAACCGGTTGTGATAATCATTTCACAGTTTCAAACCATCATGCTGTGTGCCTTAAACTTATCCAGTGCTGTATGTCAACTGGGGAAAAAAAAACAAACAGATCATGAGGAAAGCAATCTAGATGTGTATTAGTGCATGTTAAAATCAGTGGATTGTTTCAGTTTATAAGTACAATAAAAGGAAAGTCAATCATAGGTGTTGGCACAAAATTTGAGCTTAACATGTTACTATGCATATAACAGACATTAGATAAATCCTGAGTTATTCAATAACTCTAGTGACAAACTCCTGACCATTTGGGACAAAGTGGAAAGATAGCTCAATTTGTTAATTTCAGGTAATTATAATTTAATAATAGCCTCTGCACATAAGTTAAAAGCTTGGAATATATGAATTTCTTCAGTCTTATATCTGAAAATTATAAACAGCAGTAAAGTATGTATTTCGAATGTATTTATTAAAATAAAAAGAATTATAATCTTTCTATAAAAACAGATTTATAGGGGCGCCTAGGTGGCTCAGTCGGTTAAGCGTCCGACTTCGGCTCAGGTCATGATCTCGCGGTCCGTGAGTTCGAGCCCCGCGTCGGGCTCTGGGCTGACAGCTCAGAGCCTGGATCCTGTTTCAGATTCTGTGCCTCCCTCTCTCTCTGCCCCTCCCCCGTTCATGCTCTGTCTCTCTCTGTCTCAAAAATAAAATAAAAAAGTTAAAAAAAATTAAAAACAGATTTATAAGGCATACACTCAAGGGCCCAGTTTATTTCCAAGTATGCTTACCTACAAGTATCACATTATATCCATTATTAAGAAACTTGCTGTTTTTCACTTAATAATGAGGCTCAGAGAAATTTCTATATCTGTACATCAAGATATGGACAATGGACTTTCACAATTTATTAAACACATCTTTTTTTGTTTTCATTAGTTTTCATTATAATTCATGGTGTTGTAAATATTTCTTTCCCTTATTTTGTATGCACATGCTCATGCACTGAAGAGAAAGAGGGAGAGCGGGAGAAAGAAGAAATAGAGAACTAGAAGTCCAACTCGCACAATAAAACTTATGCATTTTTCGGGGCGCCTGGGTGGCGCAGTCGGTTAAGCGCCGACTTCAGCCAGGTCACGATCTCGCGGTCCGTGAGTTCGAGCCCCGCGTCGGGCTCTGGGCTGATGGCTCAGAGCCTGGAGCCTGTTTCCGATTCTGTGTCTCCCTCTCTCTCTGCCCCTCCCCCGTTCATGCTCTGTCTCTCTCTGTCCCAAAAATAAATAAATGTTGAAAAAAAAAATTTAAAAAAAAAATAAAAAAAACTTATGCATTTTTCTTTTGCGTGGACAATTCTAATTTCCTCAATTTAAATGGAAGATTTCACACTCCCACCAGAAATGTGTGATGATATACATAAACTTCACCACACACTTATTAGCAATTGATAGGATTAATATTTTTATACTTAAAACTATGTTCAGTTAGATGTTTTCTTTTTATTGATTTATTATTTATTTATTTATTTATCTATTTAAGAGAAGAAGAGAGAGACAGAAAATTAGTTGGGGAGAGGGACAGAGAAAGAGGGAAAGAATCTTAAGTAGTATCCATGCACAGCGCAGGGCCCAGATGAAGGGCTTGATTTCATGACCTGAGCTGAAATCAAGATACCTATGCTCAACAGACTAAACCACCTGAGCATGCAGATGTTTTCTTTTAATTATATTTTCTAATAGTAGTTTTGCTAATAAATGGGAAAATTGTAAATTTCTTATCTCATATCAAACCATATTAAGTCATATTAGTTTATATATATTTTGAGGGTATGTTGTGTTTTTTGCATTATTATTATTATTATTATCATTATTACAGTATTTAATATTAGGTTTTAGGCAGTGAAATTTTAGCATGGCAAATCAGGATTTGGAACTCAGGTTTAATAGTGACTTCTTAATCTTAAGTAAATTCTTTACATTTATAAAAGGTCTTGACTTTAACTTTGACTACCCATTCTATTTCTTCTATAGTTTTTAGTCTAGTCAGGTTTCTGCCTCTTGGTCAATTTTGGTGCTTTGTATATTTGTCGGAGTTAACCTGTTATATCTGATTTTAAAATGTATTTTTGTGAAGTTGCATTATGCCCACTAACTTTTATCTATCTATCTATCTGATATTTGTCTATACCTTTACTGAATTGTATTATCTTTGATAGCTTCAACAAAGTTGTGCTTTAATTATTTTATTATGAGTAGGCCTACACTTTTATTGTAAATTTCACTATTTTTACTTTATATCTATTATTTTACCTGAAAATAATTTTGACGATACTTCAGAGATATGGGATGGAAAATTCTACTCGCCTTTGATTTCTGAATTATATAGCAGCTTAAAGAATCTTTTTTTGTTTTAATTATAAGTGAATTTGTATGTGAGCATACTTTTAAGACTATGCTTTTGTTGTTTTAGTTTGGATTTATTACATGTTGGTTAAATAATATGAGTGTGCATGATTCTTAAGTTTTTGAAACTCATTGGGATTTATTATGTTTTCTAATATATCAAGTTTGAAAATGATGCTTCAGTGGATGTTTATTAATCATATACTATTTTTCTTTGCTTATTTATTGAATACATGATTTGTCATTCTTTAAAAGAGACCTAAGGAAGCTATTAGGATAAATAAAAAATTAAAAATTTTGTCTTGTGCCCAATATTTTTTGCTTTGCACATTTCATAAATGTATTGTTAAATATAAATGAATACTCATTATTGTTCTGTCTCGTGGGTGGATTTAAACTTTTATTAATGTGAAGTATTACTCTTGTTTCCATTTAAAGTATTATGTCTTCGATTTTATTTTATATTAGATGTATTACAATAGAGTGCTTTAACATTCCCCATGTTATTTTCTTTCATATCTAGGCATAAGACAGTTGTGTCTATAACATTATTTCATGTTCTTGATTAATGTATACTTTTATAAATGATTATATAAATATAGTAGTTTTTAAATTTCCCTCAGCAATGTGTTTTGCACCAAACGTTTTGGGGAAGTTTAATTTTTGTTTTCTTCAATTTGTCAATAAATTTTGGAAAAATATATTTCAGAAAATGTCTCTCATTTAGTCTGTGTATTGCAATGTTAGTTTTTCTGCATAGGATGATAGGTTTAAAATAATTCTCTTTCCGGTTGTCATTGTCTTTTAGGAACGATGAAAAACCCTACGCAGAGGATTTTCTGTTGTTGATTTTAAATCTATTTATTTTTGGTGTTTGAAACTTGAGACAGATATGTCTAAATTTGTTTCATTAAAATATATTGTTGTTGTTTTTTTTCTTTTTTTTGTTCTTGTTCTTGCTTAAAGCCCTTGTTAGTCCTTTCCATTTTAAAAAGAGTGTATTTCCACAACTCTGGGAAATTTATTCAGCCACGTCTTTATTTTTCTCTGTTCATTTTTTCTGTTATTTATTTTTACTTCTCTTATATAGATCTTGGAACATATGGATCTTTTCATTTTTTCTATTTTTTCTTTAATATATTCTACCACTTTGCCCTTGACACAGCATCCAGATAGAAACTTTCAATGAGACCTTCCAATTTACTAAGTCAGTATTCAATCATGTTTGTTTTGTTTCTTTTTAAAAATAATGTTGTTTTAATTTTTTTAAATACTCTGTGTTAGCTGCACGTTTTTATTGAAGATATTGAATACTCAGTTTTTACTATAGCTAAAAACTGCATGATTCTGAAGAAGGAAACTCTGCAGTTAATTGTATTCTACCTACAATAATTGTGCATCCCTCTTAGGCTCAAGAATTTGGGGACTTCTCTACTTTCTCTCTCTAGCCAGAGCCTGCCATGTCAGAGGTCTTGATCCTGAAAGGGTCACTGCTTCTGCGTGAGATCCTGAGTCAGATCTGTTTCTTCTCTCTTTGTTTCTGCCTCAGTAGTCTTTGTGGTGGTATGGATTTACATCCTCTCCTGAAAATCTCCAGTCTTGACTATTACAGTAGGAGTTCTGCCTTAGCAGATGGCTCACTGTGTTTAGAAAATGTCTGAGGGAGATGAAGAATGAAGACTACCCATGATGCACATGGGCAGCTTCTCAGAATAAAGATCTTAAAAATGCTAACAAATGTCCTTGGAGATTCCATCTTGCTTTTGATTATTACATCATTCAAGATTGTCTCAGAATCTTCCTTGATGTGGTGTTGATTGTCATTTTCTCTGCTCTTTCTTCTCGATTAATCTACCTCATAATTTCCAAGAATTTCTGGAAATATAGGATCTATTGCTTGCATATTATCTGGCTTTCCATCATGATTATGAGTTTACTCTTTAAAAATGTACAGAATCTGTTATATCATTTCAAGGACTTCTTGGGTAAAAAGCAGGAGAGATGGGGCAATTGTGCTGTTGGCTTTTCATTAAAAATATAAATATTAATTATTGTATATGCATCCTTCCACTCAATAATAGTCTTTTCTTCATCCTCTTACGTTGTTGTCTTCAGTATCTTTGTGTTTATTTAGATATATGTATTTCATACTTAAGCAACTGTGACATTTAATGGCAGCCATTTTTAGTGCCAACTTTTTTTTACTATACACTATGGAAGGAACTTTTTATGAAGACCTTTGATATAAAATAATAGCAAGCAATTAACTTTAGGTACGAATAGAACTGAATTTGAGTTCTAGTTTTTGCAGCTACTAGTTGTGTGACCTTGAAATATTTGTTTATTGTTTCTAAACCTCTGTGGCTGGAGATACACAATTATCATCATCATCATCATCATCATCATCTTTCCATTGTGAGAGTTAAATGGGATAATGCATGCAAAACATTTAGAACACCGACACCAGTAAATACTCAATAAATTCTAGTTTATTATTATTAATATTAACAATATCAATATAATAATTTAAATATTGCTTTTTATATTATAGGTTTCAAGTTATTTTAGATACATTGATTGATGAATATAAGTTTTTCCAAACCATAACTAGAGTATTATTGAAATGAAATATTATGAGTTTTTAGTGGGCTGGGTCTAGACAGATCTTGTTACTTGACAACAACTCCATGCCACATGAGAAGAATTTACCAAATTACTTTGGTAACTGTAGTGTTTAATGCTGGACTAGTCCATACAGAATGATTGTCAGAACATTCCAGAAGTTTCTGAACATGAGTGTCCAAGCTGAGCAAGGTGTCATAAAGTGCTAATAGAAACTGAATTGGAAAAAAAAAATCAGAAGACCCACTGTGAGTATATTGTATATAAAAATAACAAAGATGTTACTGTGAAGAAATCTTTACAGAATAAGATCATAACTTCTCCTACTCTTGAGGATTATGCTGAAGATAGATGATAGATGATAGTTATAGATACAGATATAGATGTGGATATAGAGAGACACAGGCCTACCTCAGAGATATTTCCAGTTCAGTTCCAGACTACCACAATAAAGTGGATATCATAATAAGGTGAGTCAAATGAATTTTTGGTTTCCCAATGCATACAAAGTTGCGTTTACACTTTACATAGTCTGTTAAGTGTGCAGTAACATTATGTCTAAAAATACAATGCACACACCTTAATGAAAAAATACTTTGTTGCTAAAAAATGTTAACCATCACCTGAGCTTATAGTGAATCATAATCGCTGATCACAAATCACCATAACAAATATAATAATGATGAAAAATTTTGAAATACTGTGAGAATTACCAAAATGTGACACAGAGACACAAAGTAAGCAAATGCTGTTGAAAAATAATGCCAATAGATTTGCTTGATGTGGGGTTGCCATAAACCTTCGATTTGTAAAAAAAAACAAAAAACAAAAAAAAACAATATTGTGAAGCATAAAGAAGCAAAACAATAAAATGAGGTATGCCTGTATAGATATATAGATGTAAAGATATAAAGATATATAGATACAGATGTATTTTCAAATGGAGAGTTAGTATGTACTAGAATTTGTCATGGCTATATATAAACTTACTTAAGCTCTGCTATGAAAAAACTACCAGAATAATAGTCAGGATTGCTATCAATTTTAGATATGAATCCTCTTTGAACTGAGTAACTACCTGATGTCAGGGCTTCTGTTGTTTTATCGACAAGTCAGGTATGGGGCTATCTTACAGAGATGTTGTAAAATGAAATGAATGACAGTTCTCAAAGCATCACGCACTTAAAGTTGAATTTTTTCTGTCTCTTTTTAAATGCTCCCACGAAGCTGAACACCTTGATGTTGACTTAACCTCCATACCTCTCTAGATCTACCTTCTGTCCCCCATTCAGCCTTCACCCTACTTGCTCACTCTGCCTTAATCTCGCACGTAGGTTTCCGTAATAGACTCAACAATGATCCTTAGTCTTGTTTCCTGTCTTCCACCCCACCCAAATGACAGCAAGAGTTATCTTTCTAAAATGGAGATGATAATTTAAATTGTATGATATATCTCTAACCCACCTTCTGGTTTGATGTCCCACCACTCATGCCATGTTCTATCCGCATTAGTTGCACTGGATTGCAACCCAACATGGGAATGCCCCATGTAGTTTCACCATATCTGCTTGTATGCTATTTCCTCTGCCTGGAAGAATCTTTTTTTTCCCCCCCTTCCTAGTCTGAAAAAAAATCCTATCAATCCATAAAGTTAACTCATATAGCTCCTTCTTTGGGATTCTTTTACTTTTAGTTCATGTATTTGCACAGGGTCATAGCCCATTGCATTGACACTATCTCATCTGTTAGGTGGCTCATTTCCACTATGAAGCCAGAGATTCTATATTTTCAATTTTGAATTCCAAGTACTTTGTACAATATGTAGTTGAATGTGTGAGTACTTAAATTATTTGAATTGCACAGTCCTACAAATCAGAGTGCTCCTTATTTTATTAACTGTATCAATGAGTATTTTCTGGCTGGTTGGGAAATTCATAACACTCTATTTTCTGTCTATTGTGCTTGCGGTTCATCTGGTTGCACTTGCCTTAGATCTGTACTAATATATTTAGCATTATTACAGATTCAGGGAAAAAATATAACCACTTTCACATTTAACACTAGTGTTGAAGGATTTTTTTTTTACCTCAATACCTGGGGTTTGTTGTCTCACCACTTCAAAGAATAAAGAGGTAGACACCAGATGAGCAGCAGGCAAAAGTTAAAAAAGAGTATAAGATTATAAAGGAGTATAATATTAGAAAGTGAGAATATTGGGGCACCTGGGTGGCTTAGTCGGTTAAGCATCCAACTTCCGCTCATGGCTTGTGAGTTCAAACCCCACATCGGGCTCTGTGCTGACAACTCAGAGCCTGGAGCCTGTTTTGGATTCTGTATCTCCCTCTCTCTCTGCCCCTCCCTGGCTCACACTCTGTCTCTCTCTCAAAATTAAATAAACATTAAAAAAAATTTTTAAATAAAAAAACGTAAGAATATTAGGAAAGCTCTCTTTACAGAGAGGGGACATTCAAAAGTGAATGCTTGCAGACTATAGGTAAGGGTCCTTGTTTTATAAGGTTCTGGTCACCACCCCTCCCTTTCCCCCTCTTCCTTCTCAGATCCTACCCTTACTGACTTGATAACTCTAGGTGCTGGGTTGTCCATTCTTTATTGGCTTATTTCCATTGTATGAGGGGTGGTCTATGGCCACATCCATTCCTTGTGGGTCATACTTTTATGGTCTATTTATTTTTAGTCAGGTCTTTTGTCAAATTCCTAAGGGAAACCTGGGGGGAGTAGTTGGTGTCTGTTACATTCTTTTTTTTTTTTTTTTAACATTTATTCATCTTTGAGAGACAGAAAAAGACAGAGCATGAGTGGGGGAGCAGCAGAGAGGGAGACACAGAATCTGAAGCAGGCTCCAGGCTCTGAGCTGTCAGCACAGAGCCCGATGCAGGGATGGAACCCATGGACTGCGAGATCGTGACCTGAACCAAAGTTAGACGCTCAACCGATTGAACCACCCAGGCGCCCCTATCTGTTACATTCTTAAGAGGAGCCTTAGGCTCGAAGAAGTTTGCTTGCTGTGGTCAGAAGCCCTCCCCCTGCCAGCATTGTTCCAAAATATATGTTTTTCCATACTGAGGGAACTCAGGTCCTAATCTTTCCCTCTCTGCCTACTAAATTCTATCTTTCCCCATAATACTAGCATTCTTGATATCTCCCTGCTGCCTTTGTTCTTTTCTCATGTGGTGCTTTGGTTCTAAAACAAAGTGTGAATAATAACATTTGAGAAGTAACATGCTGGTGTTGTCTTATGAAAGAGTGCTAAGCTGGTGAAAATAAGAAGGCTCTTATTTGTAGCTGCTATCTTTCACAAAGCAATTATCTAACATCAATCACTTGGCTAATAGGAAGGTACCTTTCAATCATTAACTTTCTTTCAAAGGATATGACTTCCTAACAGCTGCGAAGACAATTAGAAACAAGAAGTCTACTTAGAAATTGTAGAGCAAGGGCAGACAAATCTATACTGCAGAAATTCAGAACGTATGTTCATTTCTTCCTCACATTCACATAGCCTATCATTCACAGCAAGAATTCATTTGAAGGACAGCAAGGTCTTGCTATAAAGTTACATAATAATCTTCTGAGGTTATTGTGATATGCTCCTTTATTTATTTCTAAATTTTTACCACCAGAAAACTAGAAGTTCCAAACGAGATTTTTTTTTTAATGGCAGAAGGAAATGATGATAGACAAAACATATGTTTGCATAACTTTGTGAATAGCAAGAACCAGAATTTTGCTACCAATCACAGGGTTATCATAAATTGCATCTGCTAAATCCAGACCTTACACTTAACACATGTGAAGATGTACACAGCAAGCTTATGCCTCTTCGCCATGCAGAGAGGACAAATTCACATAGCCTGTTTTGTGTCTGTCTCAACCTATTAATAACCACTGTTGTGGCTTGACTAGACCCTGTGATTTTTATTATGACTGCAAGAACTCCTCAGCAATAATCATTAGCTTGGGGGGTGGGGAGGAGGGGGAGGAAAGGTGGTATTTCTTCTAAGTACGTCTGGAAAATTGCTTGGCACACCTGGAGCCAGACAGCCAGGTCACATGGAGAGAGAGCAAGTACGTGTGCCTGGGGTCTGCGTTCATTGGGGTTGAGGGTGGGGGCCTAGGGTTTCCAGGGCTCAATCTTTATTGGTGAATTTAAAATAGAAGATTGGGGATTTAAAGTGTGGAAAGAGAAAAACAAGCAGCCCAAATGGTCACCTATTGAAAGCAACTATGATCTCTAAGACAGAGGAGATGCAGAGTGGCCTGGCTCTTTATCTAGTCACATGTCTGGCAGTGTGTTTGGGATAGCCAGGTTTGAAGTGGGTGCTTCTTTGAAGTGAATGAACAATCAAACTTAAGTCAGGCACTTACATTATAAAAAGAAAAGATGGGGGCACCTGGGTGGCTCAGTCAGTTAAGTGTCTGACTTCTGCACAGGTCATGATCTCATAGTCCGTGAGTTCGAGCCCCACCTTGGGCTCTGTGCTGACAGTTCAGAGCCCGGAGCCTGATTCAAATTTTGTGTCCTCCTCTCTCTTTGCCCCTCTGCTTGCACTCTGTCTCTCTCTGTTTCTCTAAAAAATACATAAACAGTTTTAAACAATCAAAAAGAAGAGGTGGGACAACTGACTGGCTCAATCCTTGGAACTTAGAGACGCTTGATCTAGTGGTTGTGAGTTCAAGCCCCACATTGTTGTATGTAACAGCCATTACTTCAACAACAACGACAACAACAACAGAATCCTAAAAAGACAAGACAAGA
This sequence comes from Lynx rufus, assembly GCF_022079265.1. Taxonomy (NCBI): domain Eukaryota; kingdom Metazoa; phylum Chordata; class Mammalia; order Carnivora; family Felidae; genus Lynx; species Lynx rufus. The sequence continues at coordinate 76,645,254 of NW_025814834.1, forward strand.
CAAGACAAAACAAGACAAGACAAGACAAGAAAAAAGAAAAACCAATGTCAGGGCTTATGCTACACAATCAGAAAGCCTGAAATTGAAATCACATTAAGATAATCAACACTGAAAATGATGTAAGGAAGTTAGTATGCTTATTTATTTATTTATTTATTTGTAAGATGAAAGAACAATATTTTGGAAGATAATTTTGAACTTAAATAAAATGGTATTTACATAAAAAGGTGTAGCATTTATTTTTTATTTTTTAAAAGTATTTATTTTGAGAAAGAGAGAACACGAACGATGGAGGGGTAGAGAGAGAGAGAGACAGAATCCCAAGCAGGCTCAGTGCTGCCCATGCAGATCCCGACACGGGGCTGGAACTCATGAAGCATGAGATCATTACCTGAGTAGAGATCAAGGGTAGAACACTTAACCGACTGAGCCATCCAGGGGACCCAAGGTGTAGTATTTAAAAACGTGGACTCAGAAGTTCCAGAAAACTCTTTCCAAATCTATGGTCTATCATGTACTGGCTACATACACTGGGTAAGGTACTTAGCTTCTCTGGGAAGTAGTTTCCTATTGTGCAGAGGAATGCTAGGTTTTGGATTATAACCATAGGTATTGGGTTATGGTGAAGATTGATTAAGGGAATTCATCTAAAGTAGTTAGCACCATGTCTTGCACATTATAAATTCTCAATAAATCATAGCCATTTGTAAAAAAATAAATAATGACATTAAAAAAAATTAATGTTTATTTATTTTTGAGAGACACAGAAACAGAATGTGGGTGGGTTAGGGGCAGAGAGAGAGGGAGACACAGAAGCAGGAGCAGGCTCCAGGCTCTGAGCTGTCAGCACAGAGCCCGACACAGGGCTTGAACTCATGAGCTATGAGATCATGACCTAAGCCGAAGTCGGATGCTCAACCGACTCAGCCACAAAGGCACCCCTAAATAACGACATTTTTACAACATGGCTAGAATTGTATTTGGCTGATTCTTTTCATTTCCATCACAACTGAAGAAAGCATACTATATTTATTTTATCAGTTATAGATATATAAAAATAACACACATACAAGGAAACATACATATGCATGCGCATATATATATATATAAATATATATGTATGTATGTCAGTCATATACTTACATGTATTATCAGACAAGTTGAACTTGAGAAAAAATAGTGTATTATAGATAAAGGAGATTTATAAGTATATCACAAATATCTAAATTATTACACTTTAAAAATGAAAATATTTTATTTCCTCTACTTATATGAACAATTTAGGCAGTATGTAAAGAATTAAGCTAGTAGCTTTACCCATACAATTCAGAAATGTTCACTGTCAACATTTGCTAAATGACCTCCTAGGTGTTTTCTTATGAATATGCAAATACACATATGTTTTTAATGCTGGGTCATTGCTGTTCATACTGTTTCATAAAATTTTTCATTTAAAGGTATGTCCTCAACTTCAAAATATTAATTTATTTGATTAAGAGAAATTTTTCCATTTTGTCATCATTAGTATTTATTATACTACCAAGTATATAGTAGGTGTTCAATAAATATTTTTTCCAATAAATGATTATTAAGTAGGGGCACCTGAGTGGCTCAGTCGGTTAAACATCCGACTTCAGCTCAGGTCATGATCTCGTGGTCCGTGAGTTTCAGCCCCACATAGGGCTCTGTACTGACAGCTCAGAGCCTGGAGCCTATTTCAGATTCTATGTCTCCCTCTCTCTCTGACCCTCTCCCATTCATGCTCTGTCTCTCTCTCAAAAATAAATAAATGTTAAAAAATTTAAAAAAAGTACAAAATAAAAAAGTAATTGTTAAGCAAATGAACACCTGAATATTGGCATCATCACATCTGAGGATGAACAAATATCTGTATTATTTTAATAAGCTAATTTAAATAAATTCTATTGATGTACATTTATCTAAGTGACCCATCCTTGTGGAACATTTAGGTTGTCTCTATATTTTGTCTATTTTAAATAACACCATGCTAACACATTAGTACATTAGTACATGGTAACTAATTAGTACATAATTAGTACATAGTACATTAATCTACATACACTTCACTTGGCCAACACCAGAAATGGAGATGAGAAAGCTGTTGCACCAACTGCCAACCACAGTTTCCCATCACTTAACTACACTTCGCAATCTAAAGATCAAGAAATAACCACCAGAACCATTGGCTCCAAAGTCACTACACGCTTACTTGCCAAGTGGAGGCCTTGCCTCCTGTATCCTCCTCTTTATCTACATCTCTGTCTGTCTCTGTTTCTCTCTGATCTTTCCTCGCTCTTCCTTATTTTAATTCAGTTTTCAATTCAGATCTCATATGAACACATCTGCTGATAGAAATCTAAATCACACATAGCTGTATGAGAATTCAGCTGCTGTGAATTCAGGGGCTCTATTTCTTTGCTTGCTAATCTCTGCAGTACAGGAAATTACATGGGAAAGAGGTTAGGATGGATGATGGATAAACTAGAATATTGAATATGTACACCCTCTGGCTCTGGCTCTCTGCCTTAACCTCCAATAGGAAATATTGTTATGTTTTCCTCGATTTTCTACAAGATACTTCCAGTAACTCTCTTCTGGTCTCTGGAAAGGCATTTTCTGTTACCATCTGATATCTTACTTCAACTCAGTTCAATCTGCACTGCGTGCCTCAGACACTCCAAGTTGTTGAGATGCCATTGCCTGGTACAATGATGAAATTATGGAAATTTATTTCTCTTCAGCTATGCTTTCTCAGAGAGCATAGAAAGCATGTTCTCTTCAGTTCTCTTCTGGGTGCCTGGGTGGATCAGTCAGTTAAGTGTCTGACTTCAGCTCAGGTTGTGATCTCCTGGTTCATGGGTTCAAGCCCCACTTCAGGCTCTGTGCTGACAGTTCCGAGCCTGGAGCCTGCTTAGGATCCTGTGTCTCCCTCTCTCTCTCCCTCACCCCTGTTAATGCTTTGTCTCCCTCTCTCAAATATTAAATAAAACATTAAAAATATAAAAAAACAAACAAAAAACCCCCAATATACAGCTTTTCTCTATGAAGTTCCTTATTTTGAAGCTGATCTGAATGTCTTGAATTAAAAGGCCACTTATTTCATTTAAAATGACATGTTAAATCAAAACTACATTTAGATCAAGATTTCTCAATCTTGGTGTTATTGACATTTTGAAGAAGAAAATTATTTGTTATGCAGAGTATCCTGTGTGAAACATTTATCCGCATCCTTGCCTCTACCCGGAAGATAGTAGTAGCAAACCTATTAGGGACCAAAGTTGTCTCCAGACATTGCCAAATGTCCCCTGAAAGCTATCATTGCACTTGATGAGAAGCGCTGCCTTATGGGTTGTTTTTAGTGTTTACACTAGGTGATTAGACAGCACATTTACAAAGCCGTGAGTTCTAGAGCAGTCTGTAGTTAACACAGTATTCAGACTTAAGCAATCTTTTTTTAAATTGTTATTTATTTATTTTAAGTGTATTTATTTATTTTAAGAAAGAGAGAGACAGAGAGGCAGGGAGGGGCAGAGAGAGAGAATCCAAGAAGGCTCCACAAAGTCAGTGCAGAGCCTGATGCAAGGCTCATACTCATGAACTGTGAGCCCATGACCTGAGCCGAAATCAAGAGTCAGCTGCTTAACTGACTGAGCCACCTAGGCACCTCAAGACTTAAACAATCTTACTGAATCTTTGGCTCACATTTTTATTTGTGAAAATATTATAACCTAAAGGAATTGATAATGAGGGTAAAAATGTATAAGTATGTTTGGATGCACCTACTTCCCTCTTCCCTTTTGCTTCATGACTATTAATCCTGGTCTAGATTTAAGAAAGTAAATGAGTGTTAGAAGGAAGCCTCACCACTTAACAAAATGCATAATACACGGTGTTATTTTCATTTGGGGGAAGAAAGGTGACTACTACTTACGCTGTTTAAAAACAAGCATATATTTACTTATATGTAATATATTTATAATTTATATTTAATATATATAATTTATGCAGTGTTTATATATATTTCCTAACTGATGAGTTGGAGTAATGATATCCAACCTAAGGAATAAAATCAGTTTAGATAACATTGTGTTTAGAAATTTGATCTCTCATTAGATGGGACACAAAGAGGAAGGAACTGCATGTAAAATAATTGTCAGACATGCATTTGTAGAGAAGTCATATATATAACTAAAATATTTGTGTACTTTTGCATTAAAGTGCAATAGATTTGTCTAGAAATAGAGATAGAATTCCAAGTTCTTTATATTCATGGCATATTTTCAAATATCACTAAATATAATAGTTTAATGATATTTTATTTTAAATTTTAGACTTGATTCAGAGCTTATCAACAGTAAGATTCTAAGGCAAAGTAGGTACTGTAACTTGTTAAAAGTCAGGGTTACAGAAATTATTTTTCATAAATCATTCTTTATGATATGAAATAACTTCAGAAATTTTATAATTTTTCCTAAAAATTGATGAGTCAGAAAGTTAAATTGATTATTTATTAAACATAGTAAAATGCTATGGTATTTTGGTAAATATAATTTCAATTTTTGTTTAGGTTTAATTATGAAGCAAAGCAGGAGACATTTTTGTTTTGTTTTGTTTTTAGTTTTTATTTCAATTCCAGTTAGTTAACATACAATGTTAGTTTCAAGTATACAGTATAGTGATTCAACAATTCCATTCAATGCTCTACATGCACACCTTAATCCCCATCAGCTTTTTCCCCCACCCCCCCCAATAATCTACCCCTTGTCTAACCATTAGTTTGTTCTCTATAATTAAATGTCTGTTTCTTAGCTTGTCTCTCTCTCTCCTTTTTTCCCCTTTACTTATTTGTTTTGTTTCTTAAATTTAACATATGAGTGAAATCATGTTATTTCTTTCTCTGACAAATTTATTTCACTTAGCATTGTACTCTTTAGCTCCATCCTGCAAATGAGAAGATTTTATTCTGTTTTAAGGTTGAATTACATTCCATCGTGTGTGTGTGTGTGTGTGTGTGTGTGTATCACATCTTTTTTTTTTTTTTTTTAGTTTTTATTTAAATTTCAGTTAGTTAGCAATACCACATCTTCTTTATCCATTCATCAATCAATGGACATTTGGGCTGCTTAAAGTGGGAAATATTTTTTTAATGTTTATTTATTTTGAGAGGAAAAGAGAGAAAGTACATGTGTGCATATAGGGGAGGAGCAGAGAGAGAGATGGAGAGAGAGAATCCCAAGCAGGCCTCACATTCAGCATGGACTCATACCCGGAGCTTGATCTCATGACCATGAGATTATGACCTAAGAGGAAATCAAGATTAGAATGTTTAACCAACTAAGCCACCCAGGCACTCTGTGTGGGAAATATTTTTGATTCATTATTTTTGTTTGATATTTGGAAGTTTTTGTAAAATATCAAGAATTTATCTATTTAAAAAAATAATACATGGGGCACCTGGGTGATTGACTTGGTTAAGTGTCTGACTTCGGCTGAGGTCCTAATCTCACAATTCATGGGTTCAAGTCTGGCCTCAGGCTCTGTGCTGACAGCTCAGATCCTAAAGTCTGCTTTGAATTATGTGTCTCCCTCTCTCTCTGCCCCTCCTTGGCTCGCATTCTGTCTTTCTGTCTCAAAAATGAATTAACATTAAACAAATTTTTTTTTAAATACATGAATGAATAAACTGTATTTAGGTTGCATTTTCTAAGACACGAATTTCTCTTACCAATTTATTTTCTGGGAAATTCTCAAAAGAAGAAAAAAATGAAAAAAAAATGCGAGATATTTCCAGAAAGATAAACACAAAAGATCCAGAAACCCTCTGCATTTATTATCTTTTCCATTCAGCTTTACTATATTTGTACATTCTTGATTGGATTAGGGGGGGGAATGAGGTATTACTCAAATGTTTTTGTCATATTATTTGACCTCAAAGTTATACAGACAAATATAAAAGAATGGGATGCCTGGGTGGTTCAGTCGGTTAAGCATCCGACTTTGGCTCAGGTCATGATCTCCCGGTTCATGGGTTTAACCCCCACATTGGGCTCTGTGCTGACAGCTCAGACCCTGGAGGCTACTTTGGATTCTGTGTCTCCCTCTCTCTCTGCCCTTCCCCTGCTTTCACTCTGTCTGTCTCTCTCTCTCTCAAAATAAATATAAAAAAAAAAGTTTTCAATTTAAGAGATGTTCAAAGTTGTTACCAACTCTGTGTAACAATTGGTGTTTAAGAGCGTCACAGAATTTTACACTTCCCATTACTTCTAGTAAACTTCTTTCATAATTGTTTCATAGGACTTGCTTTATACTTAAGTTCTTGTCATTTTTAAACCATAAAAATAAGTGGAACATGTCAACACAATAAAAGTCATTTTTCTAACAACACCTGAAATTACTCATTTTTATCTTGTATGAATCGCTTAGTATAATGACTTTTCTATGACATCAGATTAAAGTATTCTCTGCTTCTCTGAAGTAACAGATAGGAATGAACAAATGAATTCGCCAGTCATTTCATTTAACAGGTTTTATTTTCTACCTTCATTTGGAAAGAGACATCTGCTGTATTTTTCTTTTATAATCATATGACCAGTATTTCCATCCCATAGTGTCTTTCACAACTTTTATCCACTTCTACTTCTGTCTTTTTAAATGTTTGTAAATAATACTTTAAAGAACTAAACAGGGGCGACTGGGTGGCTCAGTCGGTTGAGCGTCTGACTTCGGCTCAGGTCATGATCTCGCAGTTGATGAGTTCAAGCCCCGTGTCGGGCTCTGTGCTGCCAGCTCAGAGCCCAGAGCCTTCTTCAGATTCTGAGTCTCCCTCTCTCTCTGCCCCTTCCCTGCTCATGCTCTGTCTCTCTCTGTCTCAAAAATAAATAAACGTTAAAAAAAATTTTAAAAAAGAGCTGAACAGTTCTTTAAATGCAAAAGTAGGATTTTGAAATATAATTATATATTTATTTGTTTCCATAAGGACTGAAGAAAATCCTGCTTGTTCATACATATGAAATTATTACCTCTCCTTATAACCAGAGTAATAATAACACCTAGATCTTTCAAGCAACATCCATATCTGCCAACATACCACTCACTCATTCATTTATTCTTTATTCTAACAGAGGTTTATTGAACCAGTACTCCAGTGATGGACATCAATAGTCACCAAGAGTGGAAAATACCTGCTTTAGTTGATCTTATGTTCTAGTGCGAGGAGGCAGGTGACACACAAAAATTAGTACATGAAATATACTTGTCTAATGGTAATTGCCTGAAGAAAATAACATAGGTTAATGGAATAGAGAGTGACTCGTCGAAAAATAATATTTCATTTCAAAAATAAAAGTGAAAACTCCTCCAACTGAGTCTCCATTTGGCACGTAAGATAGGAAAACAGAATATAGTCAAAGAATTAGAAATAATATATGCATAGTGTAGGCAAAACAGAACTGTTATTGCATTTTCAATCTGATTTGCTATGGGAGAAATTCAGTTTTAAAATTTTCAGGCTTAAATCACACATATACTCTAAGGAAACTAAATTGTATATGTAAAGGAGGATTAAGCTGAAAAATAGTGAAGCTGTACAACTGAGAGTCTCTGCCTTATACTAACTACACACTAATTGTGTGATTGTCTTCTGTGGAGATTGTGCTTTTGTGATGGAAGAGTGCAAATTAATAAAGAAAAGAAATTCACAAGTTAACATTTCTATCCAGTGTGGGACCCAAGGAATTTAACAAAAATCCCCTACCCCTCGACAAGCAAAGCAAGACTAACTCCATTTTGTGCTACACCCACCATCTCATGTATAACCCCCACATGACCTGCTTATTGCTTAAGACACTCCCCCACCCTAGTGAAGCCGCTGAGCACACCCTTACTGGAAACCGGCTCATATAGGAATACGGAACCCCTAACCGCCAAAGAATGTAAACCCCGCCTTTTGCCCGCCAAACTTGCAAGCCAATTCTGACCAGAGTGATAGGCTAGTTCAAACAGTTACTATAGGGTAAATTGTAATTCAATTGGCCACCTGCGTGTGGACTGACATGAATGTGCAACTTTCTGTGTGTGTTACAATCTCATTGGCCACTGGCCCCTATAAAACTGCTACGCCTCTTAACCTAGGAGTCCAAGTCCCTGCTTTGCTGTGTCGGATATACTTGGGCCCAAGCTCGAGCTTGCAAATAAATCCTCGTGCGTTTGCATCGGTATCGACTCCTTGGTGGTCTCTTGGATTCGAAATCGGGGGCATTACACCAGAAAATATTTTTACCTCCAACCAGCTATTTCCTCTTCCTAGAATTGTCTACCTGCCTCCACCACCAGCTTACTCATTCACGGCTTTGACTAATTTACTCCCAAACTCATTGCCGTTTAGAGAAAACTCCCAGGAAATATTTTTCCCATCATCCAAACTGGGTCTAGGCTCATATTTAACTCTCATAATGTCACATAGATTTTTTCATCATTACATTCAGGCTTCTGCTTGTATCTTTATTTGTGTGACTCCTACTGTCTACTCCTTCCTCCACATTGGGCAACTGGAAGAAACCTGATGACTTCAAGGTAGCCGCATTTACCTTTAAATTAGTATCGACAATTAACAAAATTAAAAAAAAAGTTTTAAAACTTTCAGAAGAAAACACACACACACACACACACATGCACACACACACACGCGCGCACACACACACACTCAATAGAGTAAAATTTCCTAAAAGTACTTCTTTCCTCTCAAAATAATTTCAATTTCTTCTCCCTGACAATTGCTAAATCTGTCTCTTGATATTGGTCAGTCTTAAAATAGCACATAGGAATTGTCTCTCTTTTTCATAATCACTATTCTTTTTCTACTTTTCTCCATTTCCCACCTCTCTTCACACACACACAAAATTAGCTTTTTGAAATATTTATTTCCATTTACCACCCTGACCTACAGTAGGGCACAGCAGCCAAAAAACCCAAAGAAAGGATCTCCTCTCCTGGACCCCCAGGAGCAAGGTTTTGGCTGCAACAATACACTCCTTGAGGGCAGAGGTCATATCTATTTCCCCCCCTCATTCTTCCCCATTACCCAGCACAGTGCTGGACTCAGAAAAGTCACATAGTAAGTGTCTAGTAACTATTCATGGATGAATGTGTAAAAATGGAATCAATTGACATTGAAGAGACCCAGTTTTGTGGGAAGAGCCATTTGCTTTTGCTTCATCATTGTTCTTTTGAATCAGAATATGGAAAAGATAAAAGATAAGAAGGATTAAAGAAAAAAAAAGGCAGTTGAGAAGTCTCCATTTTAAATTCAAATTCCCCTTTAGAGACATACAGAGCCAAGGCCATTTTAACCGATAGTAATTATTAATGCTAGACCTAAAGCCTTTTAATTTCCTACAAACATTGCCTGAGAAAGGATGAAAGCACATAAGATTGCTCCCAAAATACTTAAAAAAATTCTGACAGTTATCAGTGTATTGCCTCTCAGCTCCAAATTCACTCTTCAATACCTGTTCTGTAATAATGACAGAATTCTGTAAAACATTTCTCTTTCACAGTGAGCATGATGTTAAGCCTTCTCAGGAAGGGTCTGGAGGGATGGTGCAAGAGGGGCTTCCCTTGGTTCTGGCCACAGGACTGTTCCTCAGCAATACAAATGTGAAAACATTTGCTTGTACTTTCCCGTAGCCACATACCTACAATGCGAGGTCCCGGGGCAGTGGGCTTCTGCCTGGCTTAATGATCACCTCCCTTTGGGCAAGTACTATTTCCTGGAGGGTTGGTTGCTTTCTGCTTTTGTGACAGTGCACCAGCTCTCACGCTGTTAACCGTACAGTGACCTGTAACCAACCATCTCCAGTTAAGTTTGAACTCCAACCAAGGGGAGGGGCTCCACTTTCAAGTTTCTTCTTCCCTGTGTTCTTTCCTTCAGCCCTAGCATTGGCTTTTTCCAAAGATGTACACTAATTACCAAGAAATCACAGCCAAACAGAAATTGAACAAATTATTTATAACCAGTGATTTTCAAAAATCACCATTCTGTTTTAAATTTATTTTTTAAAGAAATGTGTAAAAGAAGATGTTGAATTTTTAATATTTTTCTATGTTGTAATTGATAGGCCTCCAAACTAAGAGTCCCACAGATATCTACCAAGATATTAAAACTGACTTGGTCAGAATAAAAATGAACCAAAGTTAAATGATAAAACCACGTTGCAATAATTTCTTGTTTGTTAATAACTGTCATTACAAAAGAACTGCTTACATATGATGGCTATGTCTATGGCTATGAACTTTTCCCTATTTAAATGATGCAGACTATACTTCATAGAAGGAGAAAGACAGGGTCAAAATTCTGTTGGTGATTGACAAAACAGCAGTAACCATTTCAATGTTATCACTTGATATCTTTCTTTACATATGCTCTCCACATATCTAGCTTCATACTTTCTAAAGTTTGGATTGAAACTGCTAATGTTTAATTTTACAAGTGTTTAAATGGCCAAATACGAGGTTGTGACTATGTCTCTCAGTCATCTGGGCTTGAAGAAACTGTCATGTCTCCAAGGACTTCCTGATAAATCATTGAAAAACGTTCCTTGAAATGGAAGGTAGTTTCACATCGAAGGATTCAGCAACTCGAAATATGTCATGAAAACATTTTATTTAATTTTCAGAATTTATACTTCGGGAGAATGACTAATTAATTATACTATTTCCTGATGCCTGTTAGTCCCTTGAAATCTATTTCTCTGCCTGGTTCTTCCAAGTCTTAGTTCATCAAAAATGTGAAACTTTGTAGGAAAGTTCATCTTACAATATTGCAGAACAAGTGTATTTACTTCTTCTCTTTTTCAGAAAACACTAATTATTATTATTTTTGATTTTTTATTTTGGTAAAATATATATAACCTCAAATGTACCATTTTAATCACATTTAGGCGTGTAGGTCCAGGGGCATTAAGTAGATTCACACCACTGTACAACCATCACCACCATCCATCGCCAGCATGTTTTCATCTGAAACCATCCATCAAAAAGTTGCAAACTGAAACCCTGTAGCCATGAAACGATCGCTCCCCATTCCATTCCTTTCCTCTCTAATGCTATTTTCCAACCTATATTTTTCCACTCAATAAACAGCCGCAGGCACCCCTCCATGACAAGAGATGTCCATGGCAGTACATCGCATATGAAATTTTATATACTTCCTGGTGAACCATTCATCCCGAGCTCCCTTCCGTCAGAGCACTTAAACAGTGTTTTATAAAGCCATATGTTCACTTGCCTGTCATCCTAGAGAGTTTTGAACTTCGCAAATCTAGAGTGCAAGTCTTCATCGAATGTTTATCTTTGGCCAAGCATGATGTCTGGTTTGCAGTAAATGATCAATTAGTGTGTATCGAGTGGATAACTCGGTGAATGAAGGAGGAATGCCAGCTCCTTGGACTGAGGAACAAAAGGTACCGTAGCTGCAGATTCTGGGCAATCATCCCCAAGACATAAATTGCACCAATATGTTTTAGTTAGAGAATACCTAAAGCCAAGGATTTCAGAGTGTATACTATGGTTTCTGAGATATATTGATTTTCCTTTAAATTTATGATGAGCTCTCTGAATCCATGACTTCACTTGCCAGTGTGTCATAGTTTCAAACTGTGCTTGTAGAAATATGTCACTTCGTGCTTATGTTAATATAGTGGTTTTTAAAGGACCAATTTTGACAGAAATTATAAATAGTAAATTGCAAACATAGTTTTAGCTGTTTTATTTGTTCAAAAGACAATAGCATTCATGAATAGTGAATTCAATAACAGAGGTCAAGAGCCAGTTATGTATAAGTGAAGAGATCAATCAGAGAAGTGGAAAACAGAAATAATTGGCTTATAAAGAACGTCTGAGAGCATGAAAGTGCATACAATCATTTCTAGTAAACAAATCTGGCTGAAGCAGCAGCTTTGATTCCCTTCTCTTTATTTTTTGTGTATCCACTTTAGGGGTTTGCTTTGTGTTTATTTGTGAGGCTTGCATAAAACATCTTACAGATAGAACTGGCTATTTTAAGCACAGCCGGGCCATGGGCTGACAACCTCTTTTACTTTCACAATGGCATTCTCCTCCAGGCCCGCAGATTCAGGCCAGCTTTCTGCATATGCTCGCTAGCTGTCTGCAAAATCTTGCTCTTGCCACCATTGGGAGAGTGCAAAGGAAACTGCTCATAGGGAGGGATAGAGAGAGTAAGTGAGGTGCATGCAGTGCTGGGGGTGTCTGTGGGCCACTGGGGTGGGTATCGACAGTGAATTGAGGACAGGGCCCTCTATGGAGTTCTTGATGCAGTTAGCGGGATCTGCTTCCCTTTAATCTGCTGTGCTCTGAGCCTTGACTGCTGTGCTCATGAATCAGTATTCTGGATGAGGTAAAAGAGAAATGGGTCTCTTTGGTAGTGTCATGCACAGCAGTGAAACAACACCTCTCACACACTCATTCACATGCTCTCACTGTCCCCTGTGGGAGGAATCACGGGCTGAGAAGGGTTCGCTGGCACTGAGCTGTACTATCTTGGAGGTAAGATAATGTAGATGAAGTCCAACTGTTTCTCTTACCTTCTCCAATATATCTAATTTTGTTTTTTCTGCTCCAGGAGTATGGTAGAACTGCTTCCTTGGAATCCTGGACTCCCAAAAAGGCTCTCTTATCCGTGGGTGATTCTCTAAGTCAGTATTCTCCAAGAGCACCTAGATTGTGGCCAAGTGGGGTGGAGTCAGTTTATAGGTACTTCAGGGTCTAGAGCCATAACCAAGGTCTGTATACTCATACCCACACACCAGTGGGTAAGTCTCCCCTGGATCCCTTTATGTAAGGTGCTGATGACAGAATTCAATCTAAAACAGGGGGTTAGTGAAGTTCTCTGGGTTTATGCAGTTGTTTCTGGGTCTACTGTTGAGACTTCAGTGGGTGAGTCAGCTACCTGGGTTTAGGCCTGTCTTCTTAAAATGGCCCTCCTCATTTCTGGACGGCCCTATGGTTTCATAATTTCTTACATGGATCCCATAGCTGCCCCAAGGCACTTTTGAGAGAACATGGATGCGAAACTGTTGCTGTGGGGGGAGGGGGTATGAACAAGGATGCCTATTTGGAATCTTGTTAGCATCACTCCAGTTCTTCTCTTGTTGTCGACATTCATCCAGCTTTACGTGTCAAATGTGCCTCAGAGTGTGGTTTTATCTTTTATCTGACTTGCCACTGATGTCTGTGGGAGACAGATATTCCCTGCAATACAAAGCAGCCTGCATTTGCACTTGACATCCAAGTGGGGAGTATCTGCTGCTTTTGGCCACAGTCTGGGTTCCCTCTTCTTCACGTCTTCATTAACAGTGCAGCATCTTTGAGGGAAGGGACACTGAGGTGTCTTTCTATTTGTATAGGATTGTCCAGATCTCCAAACCTTTGGTCTGTTTTATATAGTGTTTTCCCATTAGACAGAGGGTATTTCCAGAGTTGCAATGAGTTAATCATTCAATAAATGCAGTCAGTGTAGCTTAATTCAAAATGAAAATGGATGATGTTAATAAGCTTACATTTCTAGCAACCCAGCTTCATTTAAAGCAATTCCTCAGGGGAATGTACATTAGACTGCATTTAGCAGAGTATAAATTTGAAAAGTCATAACTTTATAAAAAGTTATAAATATTGCTTGATGTTATGAGTGCATTTATTATGACTATAGTAGTTTACTTACCAAATAAACCAATATTATTTATGAATAGAGCTGATTTGCCAAATGGACAATTTAAGGATCAATATTAATATTCTTTACACATTTTGATTAAATCTGTTGAATATAATTTGTCTTTAAAAATTAAAATGCAGGGCGCCTGCGTGGCTCAGTCAGTTAAGTGTCCGACTTGGGCTCAGGTCATGATCTCACAGTTGGTGAGCTCAAGCCCTGTGTAGGGCTGGGCTCTTTGCTGTCAGTGTAGAGCCTGCTTCCGATCCTCTGTCCCCCTCTCTCTCTGCCTCTCCCCTGCCCTCTCTTTCACAAAAATAAATAAACATTAAAAAATTAAAATGCAGGTCACATAAGGAAAAGTTTAATCTATACTTAAATTTTGTCAAGTGTTCATTGTGAGCTTCCGATACGGAGGTAAATAGTTATGAATATTTGTTGTGGACTCAGCAAGTGCATGCCATTAACATGGGTATTAAAGTGATTGCATCAAGTTTTTTAATGGCTTGATTAAAAGTACAAACTGTCTCTCTAAAACACGTCCAACCATGTGGTTTGTGTATGGTTTCAGAGGTCCGTCAATATCTACAGTCTCTACAGGGACCTTTTAGCTCCTATGATCTCCTTATTGAGACACTGCATATATGCACAAACTGCATCATATTGTCATATGAAAGCCTACAGAATGTCAGTGATACCTTACATTAGCTTGCATGTAATCTCAGTACAACCAAGTCTATTTGATAAGAAGTCATCATTGCGATCTTTAAGTTCTCTATTGACCAATCTGTTTGGGGGAACATATTATTAATATTTGAGAAAAACCTATCCCTAGTCGTAAGAAATTGAAGCTACAATATCGATATTACCATTTAGATAAGCATTACAGTCGCTGTTTCAGAGTACCAAATGCCTACTCCTAATGTGGGGAAACCAATACCTATCATAATTTTGTACTTCTGTAAACTCATGGATAGAAATGTGACACAGTGTGATGAGATTTTAATAGGGTGTTTCAAAAGAATCTCTTGAGCAGCAAACCACTTTTGTTCACTTGTGTGAAGTATCTCTGTTAAGATGTGAAGTAGAACATTTTTTATTGCTTCTCATTGCACTTCTTTTTATTTTGTGAGAATGAAGGTGGAAACATGGCATATTCCTCCTTGACTTTCAGCATTCAACAATTGTGTTATAACTAATCCAGAATAAGTGGTTAAAATCAAATAGTAGAATTTTAATCCACTAAAGAAAGATTTAATCAGTCAAAAGCATTCATTAAAATATTGAGATAATACAACTAAAACAATAAGTAATCATCATCATAATAAAAACCACTAATTTTTACACCTTTTCTGTATTACACATTATGTTATCATTAGATGTATTGTTCCCATATCTAACCATAACTCTGAAAAAATATAGATTCTAATTTTACAGGTGAGGGAATTGAGATATAATAGTGTTGGTGGACTTGCCTAGATCTCAAACCATAGTTCCAAACAAATTTTATCTGCTTCCAAAAGTTTCTCTTTCTAAAAGTAATGTGGCATATCTCTAAAGGAAAATAAAAACTTGCTCAGTGTTGCATTCCACTGGCTTTATCTCTTTTGTGCTAATAGACATAATTTTGAGCTTAATGTAAAATAACAAATGGATTCTTTCAAGATTTAGTTAGAAATTTCTCAATTTCTTTTATTTTAAATTTAACTAGAATTTGCATGTAAAATTCAGCCTTCAAAATGTAAAATTCAGTGGTTTTTAGTATATTCACAAAACTGTGCAACTATCATCATGTGCAATTGCAGAATATTTTCATCAGTCCAAAAAGAAATCCTGGACCTATTACCAGTCAGTACAAATTCCCCCTTTTCCTATACCCTTGGCTACCATTAATCTACTCTCTGTCTCTCCATGTTTGCATATTCTAAATATTTTATAAATAGAGTCATATAATATATGGTCTTTCTGTCTGGCTTCCTTCAACAAGCATACAATTTCCAAGGTTCATTCATGTTCTAACATGTGTTAGTAGTCCGTTCCTTTTTTATAGCTAAATAATAACCATCATGTGGATGCACCATTTGTTTCTCCATTCCTCAGTGGATGGGCGTTTGGGTTTTACCCACTTTTTGGCTATTGTGACTAATGGTGCTATGAATGTTAAAATACATTTTGTTTTCTGTGTGGACCTATGTTCTCAACTCTCTTAGGGATATCCCTAAGGTGTGGATTTGGCTGAATCGTGTGACAAATCTGTATTTCATCTATTAAGAAATAGCTAAACTGTATTTTTTCTATTTTTTTTTTGCTTTTGGTATAATATTTAAGAAACTGTTGCCTATAAGCTATAACATCGGATGCCTATCAACCTGCATGCTTAATTTAATAAATTGTGTTAAATGTCTTAAAGTGTATTTACTAAAAGGTAAGTGTTTAATTAACTTATAAACCACCAGGGCTTTCTGAAAAATCAAATAGAAAGACACAAAATCAAAATGGTTGGCATCTTAAGTGTATATTTAAAGTGAATTTGGAAAACTACTTACTATATGGGAATTTTAATCCAATATTTATTTAAAGAGATAAATAGAACTGGGTATACAAATGTTACTAGAATTGTAAGTAATTTGTTTTAGCCAAATGCTAAATCAGGCTCAAGACCCAGTTGTTATGTTATGTTTCTCAAAACACTTATTAACTATAGTATGATTCAGGTTTCTTGGCATACTGTCTGGATAGATAGCAGTTTGATAAATCTTCGGTGTTTAAATGTTCTGAGTTCTACCTGCACCAGCTTTGCTTAAAATATAACTAAATACACAGGCAAAAGGATTTTAATTGTTTATGAGCGTGTTTCTATAAAATAAAGCACATAACAGCTTTATATTGACCAAGGCATTTAAAGAAAATGATTGCTGTGTGATTTCTCATTTCTACTCATTGAATGAATAGGCCTTTCTTTCAAACATAAAAATGGCAGATTGCAGCTCCCCAGCATCTCTATTTGGAATCCTAGCTATTCTAAAAATGAACACTGCTGATCGCTTCTATGTAAATTTCCAACATTTGCTATTCTATTTTAATAGCTGAATACATTGGAGGACTAGGAAATCACATCATCTGTGTAGGTAAGGAATTTGTTTGGCAAAGGAAGAAGCTGAAGATTGTCCTCTTTATATAACGAGTGCACAAAGGGAGCCACAATGTGTAACTAGTGAGATAAAACCACTTACTGATATAAGCATCTGAATTACATTTGATTATGGTCTTTTTATTTTAATTTTAAACAAATTGTGCATCACAATATCACTCTTAAGTCCAAAGTGGGACTATTAAAGGCCTCTGGCTTGAATGAAACATCCAGGGTTGCCAGGATACCACAGTAGGTGGCTGCCAGGGCAGCCTACAGTGGAGTTTGTTGAGCTCCTGGCTGGCTCCAGTGGTAATCCTGCTCACCCGAAGGGCTGAAAAATCAGCCTTTAAATTCAGTAGTAAGGAGATAATGTATTTTCTTGCTCAGTGCTGAGTTATGTTTATTCACTGTTTCTCCCAAAAGTCAATCCCTTACTATTGCTGAAAAACCTAGAGCTGAAAACCTAGCTGGCTTGCAAAGAAGGTTTTCTTTCTTTCTTTTTTTATGTCCAGAAAGAATATTCACTCTAAGCTATAATAGCCATGTGACCTTCATTTCAACTGCATTGCAACAGGAGACACCAGATGTTGATATAGAAGATCATCTCCTCAATTAACATGCTTCATCTATGTACTAGGGTATGGTTATTATACTTAAGTTATCATTTCTTGCCTCACTTGCATTCTTTGTATATTTGTGAGAACTAAAAGAGGTTTAATCAGTTGTTTTTGAAATGCATGTATAGATTATATTTAATTAATCATGAATAGTATACAGAATTTTCCAGGCATATGAGTGTGTGTATTTGCGGTGTGCCCGTATGTGTGTGTATTTCTGTGTGTATATTGGTTAGCACATATTAATTCACAGTGTAATTTATTTATTTTGGAAATGGTTATTAATTTCCTACCTTGAACACACAGTGTCTACACATAAACATATAGTGGTAAACAAGATTAAGTCCCTAATATTCTGAAGTTTATATTCTGGTAGAGGAGGTAGAAAGTAACTGTTAATTTTCTATGACTTCTGTAACAAGTTATCACAGATTCAGTGGCTTAAAACCACACACATTTATTCTTTTATAGTTTTGGATGTCAGTAGTCTTTAACCAAGATAGAAGTGTGTTCTTTCTGGAGGCTTCAGTGAATAATCTACATTCTTCCTTTTCTAAGCTTTCAGATCCTGTTTGCATTCCTTAGTTTATGACCACTTCCTTTTGTTACTCCAGCTTCTTGGTTCTCTTATCATGTCTTCTACTCTTCTGATCCTCCTGTCTCCATTTTATAAGACCCTTTTGATTACATTAGGCGTGCTTGGATAACCCAGCCATCTCAAAATCCTTAATTTAATCATATCTTCAAAGTCACCTTTATGGTGTAAGGCAATAGGTTCTGGAGATTACGACATGGACATTTTGTGGGGGGGGGTGGGAATATGGCATTATTCAGTCTATCACAAAGCAAGTAACGTTTTTGAAATATAAAATGATATCAGGTACTAATTAATGCTATGGGTAAAAAATAAGTAAGTTAGGGGGATATTGAGTAATAGCAGCCACTAAAGATCATATCAACAGAGACATGAAGGGCAGATATTGAGCAGAAACTTGAATAAAACAATGGAGAGAAGCAATGGAGGATGTGGCAGGAAAACTTTCAGCAGAGAGAGCAGCCGTTACAGGGGTCCTAACTTAGGCACTTGATGTCTACAAGAATTAGCACAAAGAGCAGGCTGAGCAGAGTTGGAGCAGGGCTTACGGAGATGGGCAGAAATAAGAAAAAGTCGAGCTTTGTAGGCCGTGGCAAGGACTATTATTCACTAGTAACTCTCTGAATCCATGACATGTGGTCATCCATCATTTTGCTGGTGTGCAATTGTGGATTCTGTTTATTGCTATGAGGTTTATCTGCAGGAATGAGTCATTGGGCTTGTGACAGACGTGAACTAGTGACCTTCCATTGTATCTACTGTTCCCTGTCTGTCTGTAGGAAAAGTGACTCCTGAAGTGATAAATCCTAGTTTTGTTGGATTAGCCCATGAAGAAAGCAATAGTCCATTCATACTCCATATTCTGTAAAACTGTTTCGGCTAGTTCTCCAAGCTATGTAGACGTGTTCAGAAGGTGAGAACTGAAAGGCTAGAGAAAGTTGAGCATTGGTGAATTTCTTGTATTAGAATATGGTAAAGTACAAGTGATTTCAGACTTCAAGCCTTGCCGTGCTATATCAATTAGCAACTGTGAGCTTGTTTTCCTAAATATCTTTGTATCCATGATTTTTGTCTCCATTACCACCATTAATTCTAAGACATTGTGATCTTGCCTCTCTATTACCTACATCCCTTACTCCAGTTCCCTCCATTACTCGTATTAAACTTCCAGCAGCCCGATTTGTTTCCCACAGTGTCAACAGAGTAATCTTTCGCTTAAAAAAATTAAAATGCATCATATAGTTCCTCCCTTTAAACTCTTCAGTGCTTTCTTTTTTAAAAATTTTTTTTAACGTTTATTTATTTTTGAGACAGAGAGAGACAGAGCATGAACGGGGGAGGGGCAGAGAGAGGGAGACACAGAATCTGAAACAGGCTCCAGGCTCTGAGCTGTCAGCACAGAGCCTGACGCGGGGTTCGAACTCATGGGCCGCGAGATGATGACCTGAGCCAAAGTCGGCGGCTTAACCGACTGAGCCACCCAGGCGCCCCTCTTCAGTGCTGTCTTAATGAAGTTAACTTCTATATGGAGCGGCAGGATCAAGCTCCTGTCTTCTCAGCACCTTCTGATTACAATTTCAAGCAAACATTATGATTTCTTTTTTTCCCCGTGCCTTTATACAAACTGTTTTTTCCTCTTCAAGGCCGACTACCTCCCAATTCCAATTAACAATGGTTATCATCCTTCGGATCTCAAATCACAGATCACCTTCCCAAAGAAGCCCATTCTGTAAGAAACATTACTGTCATATGTTTGTATGTCTCTATACTTCTTCAATGCTGTTTTCACAACTGCTAATTATAGACTTTTAATGATTTGCTTGTATCTCTATCAACCACAGGACTGTGTGATCCTTGAGTATAAAAACTGAGTCTGCCATATTCATCGGTGTCCCCAAGACTTTAACACCATGAAAGCCAGGGGGGACTCTGGCTATTTTTGCTTAATAGTGTGTTTCCAGCTCCTCTCACAGTGTCTTCCCACGGTATGCAGCTAGCAAATATTTGTTGAATTGATGAATAATAAATGAAAAGCGAAAGAAGGCAACATGCCTAAACTGTAACACTGTGGGTCATTAAATCTATTATCAGTACAATGAAAATTAGGTAGGGAACTGTCAGCTGTCTTTTAAATATCCTTCTTTCTCTGCAGTTTTTGTATGAGGGTTCTGCTTTCTGTTCTCACCACTTGCATAGTGTGAAGAGCTGTGCACAAATATTTGCCTGAGATTGCCATTTATATAGAGAAAAGCCTCATTCTTTGAGTTGGATAATTCGTAAAATGTATATTGTAATGGTTTTAAAAACTAAATATATATTCAGGATTCAGAGTGGATAGTCACTCACAAATATACCACAAAGTTTTAAGTTAAAGCATATAAGGCAGTGTAAAGACCTAGAAAAATAGAAACACCTAATAAGTTTAGTAACACATGAGGGAAATTGTGGTTGCTTAATTTTGGTTCAACTACTTGGTAAAAAAAATTAATTATTCACAAGTAGAATGATAAAAACAGAAATATTTGTATTGAATGCCCAATTAATCAATAAAAGAAAATGACACGTATAAAACTAAATATTTAAATTTTACTTAAACTGCCTGGGACATAAATTTCTTTTCTATATTATTTTCTTTAAAGCTTTGGACAAATTTATGCACCAATTAAATTTATAAAAATGGTAGAGACTGTAAAATTATCTTTTTTTCCTTTACTCTTTAGGAAATCATCCTGAAGTTTTAAATGTATGGCTTGGGGAAGAATAGCCTTGATATTTCTTCATAATTTGCTATTAATTTCATATAACCAAATATGAATGCATTTTTCTTCTTGGGTATTGCTGACAACCTCCAGGCACCACACCCTAATTTGTGAAATCACCTAGATATAAATGGGGGAAAGTGAGAAGGTATTTTTAAAATGCAGCAGTTTAGCTAGACTGTCCATTTATTTGGAATATGTAATAAAAATATATCTTTCAATAAAGAAATAGTAATTTGATCTTAAAAGGTGGAAATATCTCCCTCTTTAAAAGCAATAGTCCTTTTTATCCTGATTTATAATGGCTAATTTCTAGTCAATGTCTACCACATGGCAGGAAATTTATGTGTACCTTTATATATCATCCCTGGTGTTTCTAAAAACAACTAATTGAATGGGAATTATTCTTTTAGTAGAGATGAAGAAACCAGGCTCAACATTTTTGAAGGAAGCACAACAAAGATATCAAACCAGAATAATTTTTTTGCTCCAAAGCTTTGTTCTTATGATTTGATTAAAATTTTCCCATAGATCTGTGTACTTGAGAAGGCTATGTATGATATCGAAAGTGAAAGTGGGGTGTGATCGGTCTGTTGAATAAATAGTTTTTTAATACTGTGTGGATGGGACAAAAAAATAAATACCATCTTTGAGCTATTTATCATGCATTCTTGGTTGTGTCATCAGGGAAATTGGAGCAAACAGCTCTGTCAGACATTCCAAAAACATTTCCACAGAACTGAGGCCATATGAATTGGTCTTAGCAGCTAACTAAAAACTGCAAGTTGAATAAAGGGTATTGCGCATTAAAAATGGAGGAACTACATTGTCAATAAGGTATGAGAGCAAAAATTCATCACATCAATTTGCTTATGTGGGCTCCGCACAATTCAAAAATAAAGCAATCTGACCAATGTTGAATAATGTATCAGCTTTATTAAACTTTTGCATCCCTAAACTGAAGGCTCCCACCCAGGAGAGGAACACCCAGTAGGCTGTATATATGTGTGTGTAGAGACACATAGAGTAGTAGCAGGTACATGCCTACTGCGGGTTATTAGAGCTCAGAGAATTAGAGAGGATTCCTACCTATTACGTTCAGATTCTTTCTTGAAGTTCACCACTAGGAATCCCTTCCTGCCCAGTAGATGTGGGAGTGAGGAAAGACATTTGAATGAACAGAAATAACTTCCTTATTACTATTTCCCTCTAATTAGAGTGGAATGGAAGTTTCTTCATTGATACATTAGCATTAGTGATAGATGTGTCTAATGTTTTATAGCTTTTTCTTCTCTTATTTGTTTTAGCCATTAATCCAACAGTCAACCTCTTCAGGGAAAAAGAAAAGGTAGAACTACTAGATCATCTTCATGAGGCTCTCTCCATCTGTCCATTGCTTCTCTGAGTTTTCTGAATCCCAGGACAACAGTTCAGCTTTTTTCCACAGGAAGGTCCTGAAAGGGGTCTGAATAGTTAACTCCAAGATCAAGTTTCCTTTCTATTCTATTTTCCATTCAAAATTTACAAGCCATATCCAGTACAATTCACTGAAAGTGATGCAGTGAGCTCAAAGGACAGCCTAAGTACACCTCATTCAGTAACTCAGCCCTGTATGTGAATCCCTTATATGAATAATATGAGTACCTTTTGCTGATCCAAATCTCAAAAAGTCAGCAAGGCTGATATGATAATGTATTTGCCTTGAATCTTAGAAGTAAAAAAAAAAAAAATTCAAATTCATTAAGGTTATTTCAGAGGAATCATAAACCAAATATTTTCCTAACCATTTTATTATTCTTTTCATCTCCAACAAGTGAGGTTTTGCCCTGATGCCCAGGGAAAATCCGGCTTCTTCAGGCAACTTCATCGTAAGCTGTTTTCCACCAAAATGAGTGTAATTCCTCAGGTCTTTTGAGGCTGAATAAAATTGATCCCAAATTTCTCAAATGTCCTCCTCATAACATTAACACAGCATTAAATGCATGACATTAAGAAAATACAAACATATTCCAGCACCTAAAGCATTTATTGAAAGCAAAAGTGTGCTTCCAGAACCCAGGACTGATTTTCATACAATTCAGACCCGTGCGATTCTTTTGCAAGACCAAAGTCTTAAAGCATGAAACAGAGACAGGATGAAAGAAAACCAAATCTTAGATTCAGTTCTTTTAGAAATTTGACATCTTCAGGGATAATGATGCCACTAAATTTTCAATTTCTGGAAGAAGGAAGAATGCGCTTATGTAGACAGCATCTCCACTCAGCAAAGGAAATGTGCCATGCTTTCTGCATGAAAGTTTTAAATTCTTCAGGCAACATTACCACACATACTTGAGGCCGACTTTCATCTCTGTGTCATACACTCAATATGTGCATTTTGCTTTTAAGATCTATTCTCTGAACATCCTGGGCTTCCTGGAGTGTGGACTATGTCTCGTTTTCTGCTGTGTCCCTGCATTTGTTTCAGCCATATAATCATTCTGAACAGATGCTTGAAGGAGGCTGCCCCTCATGCATCTGAAGCCCGCGCACTTAGGACACTAGTGAAGAAAAACGCCTCTGTAGTGCCTGCTTCAGAAACCCTGTGCCTTGCCTAAATTTTGAATTTTATAGGCTTTGAATAATATATGCTTCTGCAGTGGTAGCACAAATATTTTCTTCTGCCACATGATCAAGAAATAGAAGTTGGAAGTGCCTCTGGTATTTTATCTCTTTCTCTTGATGTTTCTCTGCTCTCAGCCAGCCTCAGCTTATTGTTCTACCATTTTTAATTCGATCCTTAAGTTTGTGTCTTTTTTTCTTTTCTACTATATTTCGTGTACCTATCCTTTGCTGGATCTTTCCCTTGTTTTCTGCTGTATACCCATTGCCTCTCTTTCATCTTTCCCTGGCTCTGGATATGGAATTTTTTACCTTTTTTTTTTTTTTGGGAGGGTGGAGTTTAGAAGAAGAATGTAAAGGGTGTCTGGGTGGCTCAGTTGGTTGAGCATCTGACTTTTGATTTTGGCTCAAGTCATGATCTCAGCATTGTGGGACAGAGTCCTGCATTGGAGCATGGAGCCTGCTTGGGACTCTCTCTCTCTCTCTCTCTCTCTCTCTCTCTTTCTCTCTCTCCTCCTCTACCCCTCTCCCTCTCTTTCTCTCTCTCTAAAATAAAAAAATAAAATAAAATAAAATAAAAATGAAAGGACGATACTTATACAGAGACTCCACGCTTATTCTGACTCATTTAAATATTACTCTGTACACAGATATTTATGTCAATCCTCATTGTGAAATAAAAGGAAGTTCTGATATGCTAGTAACACCTAAGCCCCTTAGCCCCTGAACTTACTATGCTGTGAATTTTGGTAAGCAATTTAATCTCTTGAGTTGTCACTTTTGCAACTGTAAAAAGAAATTTTAAAAAACAAAACACAAATTCTTGTCCTATCTTTCTCATTTTATAAGCTGTCTTTGAAAATATTTTTAATATATTTTTAAATATAAAATCTTAGTTGCTAGTATATGTTTTATATGTTTGGTTTTTCATGCATTGAATTTTTTAAAATTAGGACACAGATGTCTGATTTCATCTCATTTATATTTTATAATTTATATTTTCATATAGCACTTAGAAATTGACAAAAAAAAATTCACATGGATATCTTTAAACCTTGCAATAATTCTGATGGGTAGATATTGTTAGCTCTGAAAACTCAGGATTAAAAGAGGTAAGTCACTGGCCTATGGTCCATACCTCCAAAAATGAATACAAAATTTAAACTATAGCTTATCTGGATTCAGTTTTAATGCATGTTAAGTAATGTGTGTGTGTGTGTGTGTGTGTGTGTGTGTGTTTCCTCATGTGGACAGATCTGGCTATGTGGATGTTTTACGATGTCTAGTTCTTAATTAGATAACATGCTGACCGGATAATCATACAGCTAGCAAAACTCATTGACTGTCATCTAGGTTCAAAGGTGACAAAGTACCGAAAAAAGGAGCATTCCCCATTCCTTAGCCACAAGGAGATAGGGAAAAGGGGAAAGTCTTTTAAGATACAAAAAGAATGTGGCCTTAAAAACAGAGGACTTGGTTAGAGGAATGGCTTCTTTGTGGCTCTAGTGTAGCAAGGCTAATCTAGATGGAGAACACAGAATTTCTGAAGTTCTCATTTAGTTTTCTTGATAACAATTGATTTACATAAGTTTAATGGACATTGATTTTTATGCATCATCTTCCTGTCTAAATTTTAAAGGTAATAGCTGCAATTTATACTATTTAAAAAAATGTCTTACAAGTAAGATGGGAATGCTTCCTCATTATAGTTAAGAGGTACAGATAATGGAGTAGGGTAAAAATTATTATAGTTAAACAGCAGCAAAGCTAATCTGTATTGCTGGGCCACTAATTTCCTCTTTAAAAATTTTGAAATCTTTTTATTATAAAATGTGAAATCTATATTTTCACATGTACATAAAAACATATATTTGTGTATGTAAATCATAAATATGTAACAGAGTTTTGGTGAATATAGTATAACTATCATACACTGTCTTTAAAATAGTGGAGTTGGGGGTGCCTGGGTGGCGCAGTCGGTTAAGCGTCCGACTTCAGCCAGGTCACGATCTCGCGGTCCGTGAGTTTGAGCCCCGCGTCTGGCTCTGGGCTGATGGCTCGGAGCCTGGAGCCTGTTTCTGATTCTGTGTCTCCCTCTCTCTCTGCCCCTCCCCCGTTCATGCTCTGTCTCTCTCTGTCCCAAAATAAATAAACGTTGAAAAAAAAAAATTTTTAAAATAGTGGAGTTGGTCATGAAAACAATAGATTTCTCTATCTTTCTTTGTATACTCAAGTTTTCTATTTAGCAACTTACAACTAAGCCAAAAAAAAAAAAAAAACTGAGGCAAAATCTAATCAATTTGGATATCCAGACTAAGTTAGCTATTGCTACATAGTTTCACTTTGTCTCATGAAGAAATCTTAGCAGCAGTCTTATGGAATCACTTTTTAACTAGGGAAGTTCCTCCGTGACAAAAATAAGATTGGCGGCATCTGGGTGGCTCAATTGGTTCAGCATCCTACTTTGGCTTAGGTCATGATCTCGTGGTCTGTGAGCTCAAGCCCCACCTCAGGCTCTGTGCTGACAGATCAGAGCAGGGTACGTGCTTTGGATTCTGTATCTCCCTCTCTTCTGTCCCTCCCCTGCTCACGCTCTGTCTCTCTCTATCAAAAATAAATAAACATTAAAAAAAGATTGAATTATAGCTGATTTTGCTTTGGTTTTGGTTTTCATGCAATTAGTCCTAATTTTCTTTACAAATCACTGCTTAGAAAATTAAAGCATAGCTTTAATTTTTATATACTGTACAGGCGAAAGGTTGAAGTGAATTTCTAAACTCATTCACTTACATCTCATATGCCCTAATAAATACCTATTTTTTTTATTTCCCTATTACATGTACATATTTTGCAGTAATAAAATTATCACCATTCCCTTACTTAAAATGGTATATTCTTTTTAGTGACGAGTAAGATTTATCTAACATTGATGAATGAAAATAGAGATACAGAGAAAAGGTCAAGCATATGTAAAAGTAACTGTGATATGTAAAAGTAACTAATGGTCTGTTAGAATAGTGTTGGAAAATGATTAATTTGAGGTATTAAATGATTAAACAGAACTGCATTCCATAGAGCTCAGAGCTTCCTCAGGCATGCTTTGCATATCACTATGTATTTTGGGCTCTCTACCCCTTAAACCCACTCAAACCAAAACAATTCTCCTTTTATGTGTATTCTTTATTGATCTTCTTTTTAAAATTCTGTTGCTAGAAAGGTTTCTCAAGGTC
This sequence comes from Lynx rufus, assembly GCF_022079265.1. Lineage (NCBI taxonomy): Eukaryota > Metazoa > Chordata > Mammalia > Carnivora > Felidae > Lynx > Lynx rufus. The sequence continues at coordinate 76,671,933 of NW_025814834.1, forward strand.
AAAAATGTTTGAAAACATTTTACTGCTACAAAATATTAGAGTATTTTCTTTCCATTAATGTGCTCCATAGGAAAGTATGCATTGGACATGATTTTTGAGCATGATTGTTTATTAAATTAACTTATTTATAGGAGATCAACACTTTAAAAGGGGTTTGCTGTAGTACATATATGATATTAGAGCATTTATTTTTTAATAATTTATTTATTCTTATTTCTTTTTAATTTTACACACAGTTGTGAGCGAGGGAGAGGGGCAGAGGGAAAGAGAGAGAGAATCTTAAGCAGACTCCATGCTCGGTGTGGAGCCCGAAGCAGGGCTTGATCCTACAAGCTTGGGATCATGACCTGAGCAGAAACCAAGAGTCAGACGCTCGACCAACTGAACCACCCAGGTGTCCTACATTAAAACATTTAAGTGTATTTAGTATATATGTTGTGATCACATATGTCTTTCAACTAACATATAATTGATCCCTATTTTACCAAAATAAAACAATTTATAATTCTGTTAAAAAAGCGTGACATATAAATGAATGCTCTTAATATTTTCAAAATTACAAGTATTTTCAGTACTGTAAATGGCATCATTTAAAATTTGTGTAAGAGCTTTAAAATTACTAATGAAAACCAATTAATCTAAAAGGAAATGATGTTGTTGATGAGATTTTAAAAAATAAACATCCTCCTTTCATTCTCCATGAAAGAAATCTTACCTTAGCTTTCTTTTTTATATGAGTCACTCATAACTTGTATTTTTCATGTTCAATCTATATGGAACTTTTAAATATTTGGCCTGAGATAGAAATCTACACTTATTTTAATAGATTGCTAATTGTCCTATATATTGAACAATTTATTTTCCACTTATTTAAATTATCAGTTTTATTATATACAAAGGCTAATGACTTAAAAAGTGCTACCAAGTATAGAGAACTGTGTTCCATAAACTTGGATGTTCACATTGATGGTGAATTTCCATTCTGAAATAAGTGCCAGATGGAGTCATAAGCATTTGAATAATCAGAAAACCTGGTCTTGATGAAGCTAACCATGGTGAGCATGTAAAGAGACAAAAGTGCTATCATGGAATACTGGTGAACTAGGGTAAGAGACTAGACAGCAGGCTAAAAATGTAGGAGAAAATCTAGGGTAGCAGTTCCCCATAAGCTAAAATGTGTGCACTCAGGAAGGCATAAGTAGCAACACATTTTAAAAAGTTCAAGTATGGGAAAAGTATAATGTGTCCTTTGTCTTTAATAGTAAAGATGTTGTTGGGGCGCCTGGGTGGCTCAGTCGGTTGAGCGGCTGACTTCGGCTCAGGTCATGATCTCACGGTCCGAGAGTTCAAGCCCCGCATCGGGCTCTGTACTGACAGCTCGGAGCCTGGAGCCTGTTTCAGATTCTGTGTCTCCCTCTCTCTGACCCTCCCCCATTCATGCTCTGTCTCTCTGTTTCAAAAATAAATAAACGTTAAAAAAAATTTAATAGTAAAGATGTTGTAAATAACCTTGGTTAGAGTAGTACTTGGAATGCTATTTCTGAAATACTGCAAAACTTTGGAATCTAGAAACAAGGCATGTGATTTCCCACCCCCCACCCCCAAAATTCATTTACAAAACAAGTGTTAGAATGGCATTGAAGTTAATTGCCCACAAATAAATGGAAATTATAGAGGGAAATAAAACCATCAAACCCAGGAAATAACTGTTTTTATTTTAGAGAATTTTAAGTGGTTGACAAGGGAAAATTGTGCATATTTCATGTTCAACACATTCCTGATATTACAGCTATTCATGTGAAAAATATACAAAGTGTACTGACTTCAAATGGTAACACTTTGTTTCTCTGAGGGTAAAATGAGTTTACTTTCGAATTTGGGGGCAAGAAGTCTGATTTAAAATTTGTTTGAATAGGGAAGTGTAATTCTGTTTGAGAAAAATGAGCCTGTTGTCCCAGATAAATGTAGCTCTATTGCTGTAGAAGAATCATTACCATGATTGTAATAATAAAACTCCATTTTTACAGTATATCTGCACTCGGAATTACGTAGAATTACACCAGATGGCTGGTATGCAGCACACTCATTAAATGCTATTTATTATTATTAAACTTGATATTAAAAATAAATAGAATTTTCATATTGGAGACAGTGATGACGCGAAGATGAAATGACAGCAGTAGTAAAGTAACCCCAGATCAGAACAAAAATTCCAGGAAGCAAATGAAGCCTGAGATCGCAAGGTATTTGTAGAAAATACCTGAGGTCTATCTAAATATTCTAATGTCTATATCAGACATATCCATTCAGTGAGGGTACATCAGGCTATCTATTTGAAATTTAAATTATTTAAAATGTAACGGCATTAGTTAGACCCTATGAATATAAAGCGGATCTATATCTTATACTCTCAGGATTTTGTAGTGTAGTGGGATTTAAAAAAAAAAACACAATGAAACGAAGAGGGTTGAGAGGTTGTTTTAGGAAATGAAGGGAGTTTTTGAGGAGGAGAGTGACAGGTTGATAGCATGAAGATTATTAGCTCAGCCTATTCAGTGATTAAATCATCAAATAACCCCATGTGTCTGGGGAGCAGTCAGGAGGGCTGGAACTTTGACATTTCTCCCTAGATGGTCCATACCCTGCAGCCCCACATGAGCATTTCAAATCTTTATATATTAAAAAAAAATCACTGGTCAGTCTTTAAGTGTAATTTTGTTCATTTTGTGGTTGTTATTATTTTACACAAAAACAAAATAGCTCTGAACTATAAAAGTAAGAAAAGCCTATTAATTTTTCCTCTATTTAATTGTTCCTAGCTCCTTCCCTTTCTTGACTCGTACCTTCATTTCCAAATGCTTTGGTTTTGCTGCAGCACTTAAATGAAACCCACCTCAAAGGGAGGTGGAGAGCTTCTGAACCACATTCTAAAACCAGGTCCCTTCATATTGATGAGGAGTCAGAACTACTTGACCCCAGCAGAACATGGTGGCCGTCCTCACCCAATTTCCAGGAGAGCGTGTATTTATCTCTGTGTCTATGTATGTTTCTCACTTTTCCCTGCTGTAGCAACAGCTGGAGAGAGAAGAAGCACAAACTTTTTCAGCAAACCTAGTCTCCCTGTGGAATCCACGGCAGACAAGATTTCTTCTGTTGTGTGCGGACTTGAAAAGGAAAGTCCCAGTGGTATATAACTTCCAGTCTCCATGACTTCTGCGGCTGCTTTCATGTGCCCTCTTTTCCTCATTTCTCCAGGCGTAGTCATAAAATACAGTGGTATGCTTATTTTGGTAATGCAAATTTCCTTTGTGCTTTTTCTAAAAACTATTTTATCTTTGATGTTAGGTCTAAGATATTGCTTATAAACATATCATGCCCATATCTGAATGCTTTAATACCATTGGGAGTGTCTTTTCGTTTCAGATTTCATTTCATTTCGAGGCTACCTCATTCAACACTTAAGACTGCATTATCTCATTCTGTTGGCTCTCCTAAATTTGACATAAGGCAAGTCTTTCATTATCAGTGTCTCCTTCATTTTTAAGGCTGTTCTTTCTATTGAAAACAGGGGATGATGATTTGGGGTTAATCTCATTTAATTATTCAGTGATTGCTTTTAATCATAGAAGTATTTCATATGTGTTTCCCAGTTTTCAACAACAGAAAACTATGTTGGTTTACTTGAATATCCTACTTGTTCTATTTTTTTTTCTGTCAGTATTTATGCAAAATAAATTTTTACTTATCAAAAAACAAATACAAAGACATTAATTTTACAGAAAAAGAGAGCATTTTCAAATTTTATATTCAAGTCTTCTCTTTGTTGATCATCGCTTTAAAAATATATATACAGGGGCGCCTGGGTGGCGCAGTCGTTTAAGCGTCCGACTTCAGCCAGGTCACGATCTCGCGGTCTGTGAGTTCTAGCCCCGCGTCAGGCTCTGGGCTGATGGCTCAGAGCCTGGAGCCTGTTTCCGATTCTGTGTCTCCCTCTCTCTCTGCCCCTCCCCCGTTCATGCTCTGTCTCTCTCTGTCCCAAAAAAAAAAAAAAAAAAAAAAAAGTTGAAAAAAAAATATATATATACATTTATCTGTTTTCTGGCTATATTCTGAGCTGGGTATTAATTTCTCAGTCACACTCAGAGGTATGTTTTTATTTTTTCTGTAAATATATTATAAGTGAATGAACACTGAAGCATGAAAGTTTTCTTATATTTAATTCTGGAAATCATATAGGTTTTGGTTTTATAACAGTTGATCAAATTATGCCAAAACACATTCAAGTGAAGTTTTAGCTATATAAAATTCTACTGCTTTCTGGGTAAAAGATAGCAAGTTTAAAAATATTGATTCCATTTGATATTATTTCTTCTCTAGTACTTGTAAAACATTCTAGTTTTATTTTAAACCTTATACTGGGAATCCATTTTCTTAAAATACAGACTTTCAGATATTACACTATGATTCACATTTGAAGGTCCATGAAAATAAACAAAAAAGTGAGGGCATTTCATCTGGTTCCTAAAGGAACAAATATTTTGGAAGCATCACCTAGTTCTGTCATGTGTTATCAGAAAAAGGAAGAACATCGAGGATCACAAATTCTCTGATATGTACATTTGTGATAGTTTAACACCACTATAAATAATCCCAATCTCTCTCCTTATCTCTTGCCTTTACGATGTTGGGAAGTAATATTTCTTAATCACAGATAACATCATAATATCCCCTTTCTATGTAGTATCAAATAAATCCCTCAGATCTTAGTAACATACTGAAGCATCTCAAAACCAAGCGTTCTTCAGATTGAGCCACATCAATTGAGTAACATCAGTTTGAACTGCTAGCTCTAAAGACAGTCGCAAGTAAAAAAGTATACATATATGTTTCTATGTCCATAGCCTGTGCAAGCATGGTGGTATGGTTCTGTTTATTCAACAAATAATTACTATTGTCTGTTGTGTGTCAGGAATATGTGAGGTATGGGAGAAAAATAAGCAAATAAGATCCAGCTTTGCATCAAAGCTTCTTTCAGCCTGATGAGAAGAGCAGCCCAACGAAGAGTTACCATACAATGTGAGAAGTTCTTTCTGAAGAAGTTATACAAGGAACAAGTGGTAGACTATTTCCTAATAAATTATAAAACGAAAAAAAATGAAGCAAAGGACTATACTTACTCTGCCCTCTCTAAAGAGATCTTCAGAAAAACAATGTTAGGACTGAGGGTATGTGAGGTGGCTGGGACTGGAAAGACCATTGCATCTGTGAATCTGTGGATGCATAACAGGGACCAGAGACCTAGATGTTGTGCACTGTTTGCTTTTCCAGTGATGGTGGAGATGAAGCAGACTAGGAAAATTGGAGTGGAACATTGGAGACTTTCCCACACCACTCTAAGGTTAATGAGGCTTTTTCTTTTCCTCAAATTTTCCAAAGTTCATTAATATTCATAATTTTATTTCTGGTGTGAAATAACTTATTGTAAGTAAGATGCCTAGTGTTACTAATACTTGTAATAAAACAAGTAATACTTGTGGCATATCTGAAGTAGTCAAATATATTTTGGCTTTTTTTTTCTTCATTTTGAAAGGAAACTATACCGATATCACAGCTGCGTTCTATAGGATAAAATCCCAGGAGTATCACATATTCCTTGCATCTTCCTCTTCTCCAAGGATCTGACTATATCTCTGACATTGATGCTGAATGTTGCTGTCAGTTTCCAAATGCCCAAGAAACTCTTCTTTTTAAAAATTTTTTTATGTTTATTCGTTTTTGAGAGAGACAGAGACAGAGCACGAATAAGGGAGGGGCAGAGAGAGAGGGAGACACAGAATCTGAAGCAGGCTCCAGGTTCTTAGCTGTCAGCACAGAGCCGGTCGCGGGGCTTGAACTCACGAACTGGGAGATCATGACCCGAGCTGAAGTCGGAAGCTCAATCGACTGAGCCACCCAGGCGCCACTGCCCCCCACCCCAAGAAACTCTTTGTATGACCCATAGGCAACATCTGGAATTCTTAAGATTTCCTTCCCTTCAGTTTCAAATATTAGTAGAAACTTCGTATTCCCTCATAAAACTGAAATTAGGACAATAAGGAACAAACATCATCTAAGAAATGTAATGAATGAATCAAATCCATAAGATTGACATGACATCCGCTCCCAGTAGTAAGCAGGATATAAAACAAAATTCTTTCTTACTTAGAATGTCAAGTTGCTAATAAGTTGTATTAAATAAATGAGATTTAATGACATAGCATAAGGAGTTAAAGAAGATCATGGCATAACAATTTTTTTTATTACTGTGTAAAAGATTGCTATTCAAGAAACTTACATAGCATGAATAATGGAAATGGGATGTGTATGGATAAAATAAAGTTTTAACCACATTTCAGACAGAATGCAGAGGGACCTTGCAGACAATTGCCCTTGGCAAGCTGCAGTTGGAAAGAAAGTGCTTTATTTTGGGTAAAGATTTCTGGCTGGTTCTCAAATCAAAAAAGTCAATAAAATACCTGTGTCTACAAATTGTTACAGCAGCTACATATTAGCGGGTCATTTTTCGTTATTCATGTTTTTGTGATGAGAGTGGGAGTTGCGCCTGCATGGCCAGTGATAACCTATATTCTCCAGGGGTTTGTGGAAGGATGCTCTTTGTTACAGTTTTGTGATTTCAAAGGTACCAATTATAATTACAGGGAGACATTACCCTTTCAAGGCATGGAGATCTTTATATGACAGGGGAAGAGCCAAAATTAAAATTAAATTATACCTGTTTAAAAAAAAAGGATGGAACCATGTTCTTTTACATTCTACATCTATAATTTAGTATGCCAGTTCTGATACCCTTGGCAATGGATTTCCTATTCTCAGTTACTTTGTGGGTGTAATAGCATGTTAAGACCTACTCAGAAGTTATAACTGTAATGTCTGTCTTGCAATACTTTGACTTTAGTTCTAGTAAAATAATAAGTCACCGTTGTGGTTAGGATTTTTAATTGAGAAATGTAGAAAGATTCCCTGGGACAAGGAAAATGGGAGAAAAATTCTTGACTTTTCCAGAGGGAACATTAATTCCAGTGACCAGTGAACTTTTTTTTTTTAGTGTACTGTAATATTTTTTATTAGTGTAATGTAGTACATACAGGGTATTTACATTAATGCAGTATCATGCATACAGAAAAAGAAATTGTATTTGAAACTAGTGGGTATAGACTCTTATAATTATCCAAGCCTGCAATGTAGAAATGTTCCAACAGAATTTCACCATTAATTTTCTAAGAGTTTCCAAAGCTGAATGGGCCTAGTAGAGTTACTCAGTAAGAATAAATCCTGGGTTGATAACTTTTAGGTTAATGTCTGTGAGGTTGAGTATTAGAAGCCCTAAACATATGAATTATTTGAATTAACAAGAGCAGAACCCATTTCCACTGTTTCCCTGAATCCGTGACAACAAAATTAGAACATATGTAGTTTTTATAACCACACTATTAGATTATAAGCCTGCAAAGCCTACTAGCCAGATATTAATCCCCTCCAGAAAGAGTCCTCTTTCGAGTTGTATTTTCAGGGTGTCCTCAAGGTGCATTGCTCTGAATAGATTCCTATATTCTGGCCCTCTGTACTGTCTGTGCCAATACCAATGCTCACGGCAGGGCCCCTGTTCGGGACAGATGTCCTCAGCTGCTCAACATGACCCGTGCTCCCATTTCTGCCTCAGGACTCCGAGTTGATCCCTGAGCTGTTGCAGTTCTTACCACCCCACCTCCCCATGAAGAGTGGGGGCCGATTTTGATGCTCTTTATACTCAGTCTGTCTCCACCTCAATGTAACAATAATAAAACAAACTTACTGTTTCTTCTACCACAGCAAATGCATTCCATGTGTTCACGTCTCAGAGCCCAGGGTGGTACTTCAAAAGTCCAGAAGCAAGTAGATATCCCTTAGTCTATCATATTAGTCAGATATTAGTTGCCCTCCCCAGAATTAACTGGTTCACAGAATGTGTGACTATGGGATCATCAATCCGCTTAACAAGGAAAGAGACTATCAGCCTCCCCCATTAATATCCAGTCTCATCCCCGAGCCCAAAGGAGATTCTCAAAATATAAATAGATAGACAAACAAATAAATAAAGTAGCTTCTATGAACCTTAGCATGGAGATCGTTTCTTTGGTGTGTGGACATATGTTTTCATTTCTCATGAGTAAATACTAGGTAGGTGACCCAGTAATTTTATTCCTAGTTATTTACCCAAGAGAGATGAAAACATATGTTTGCAGAGAAACTTCTATATACATGTTCATGGGAGTTTTATTCATCAAGTAAAAAAATAACTAGAAATGACACAAATATCCTCAACAAAATGAATTTAAAATGGATTTTAAATTTAAGATGAAATGGAGTTTTAATTTTTTTAAATGCTATTTAATTTATTTTGAGAGAGAGAGAGAGAGAGAGAGAGAGCAAGCAGGGGAGGGACAGAGAGAGAGGGAGAAAGAGGATCCCAAGCAGATTCCACACTATCAGTGCAGACCCCAATGCAGGGCTCAATCTCTCGAACGATGAGACCATGACCTGAGCCAAAATCAGGAGTCAGAAGCTTAACCAACTGAACCACCCAGGCGCCTCCAAAATGAAATGGAGTTTTTAAATGTAGAACATTCATACAGTAGAAATCGACAGAAATAAAAATGGGCAAACTTTTGATATTGCAACAACATGGGTGAATTCCTCCAGCATTATGTTGAAGAAAGAAGTTAGACACAAAAGAAGGGGCACTGTGTGATTCTATTTATGTGAAATTCTTGAACGGGCAAAATAACTTATGGTGACATCAATCCAAACAATGATGGCTTAAGGCTGGGGAGTGGAGGAAGGGGCAGAGCCGCAAAGATAGGAATGTTCTGTATTTTGGCTGGGGTAGAGTCACTTAAATCTATAAGTTTGATCATAGGTCAATTATTCCTCAATAAATTTGTTTCTTTTTAGATCTAGGGAGCGTAACTTCCCAAGGTCTGAGCCATTCAGCTCCTATCTTATTACCTTTATCTTTTATAACACTTTACTGATGTTATTTTCATACGCATATTCTCTACTGATTTTATAACTACTCTTCTACATCCAGCTTCTATAAATTAAATAAGGCAGATATGAGTACCCCATTTTGCAAGCTTTTGCATATTTTGAAACATGATTGCCTTTCCCCAGACTTGGCTTCCCTTCTCAGTTCAAAGCTATTGTGCTTACCAACGCATTACACAATGCACCTCTTTGCACTAATAGAGAACAAAGCTCAAAAAAGTTTCTTCGTGATAGATAATAGAAAAAGGAAAAAAATACTTTGCTTTATTTACCCTTTTCAGTGCATTTGTAATAATAATCTAGTTTTAACTTGTGATAACTCATAATTTTGAAGTTTGGCTTGAGTTAGAACGTGATGCATCCTTGATTTATGCAAAGAGCATCTAACCTTTATAAGACATAATAATTCATGACATTCGTTAATCATATCCCTTCATCTTCTTACCATCTGGTCATTTCCCCACAGAGTAAACTTTTATAAAGCTATTTCCAAAAATACATTTTTCATGTTTTTAAATGCTTTGCAAAGTCATCTTTATTCTTTTCACTTGATATTTTTAGCCTTATCTCAAGGTTGCCACTGTTGCATTGCAAACGGTTTTTCCATCAAAAATGGTACTGACTGTAAAATAATGTTCTTAAAATAACACTCCAAAAGTATTATTTATTTTCTCTTTTGGCACAGAAAATATACTCAACAACTTTATAAACTTGTTCAGCAAAGTCAGCCAAGAGCCACTTACAACATATGCTGTATACACAAGGGCACTGTGTTGGCTTGAATTCTTAACTAATTGTGTGTTACAGCAAAGAAAACCTTAAAAATGGTTTGAAGAGCAAGTACTCCATAAAACTTGCATTTACCTCATAAAATCTGTCAAAACCAAATTTCCCAGTGTCGCTGAGATCGCTGTTTCCATTATCACTCGGTATAGTACATGAACTTATAACCATTGAACAAAATGAGATTGATTGGTATTTCAGTTAGTATCTTAATAAACATAAACCTATGTGCACAATCTCACACACAATTTCTTTTCTTTCAATTTATGCAAATTTTTGGTTTATCTAGCCTTATGTATCTAAAATAATTGTACCAGGTTAATATTAAACGTGTATAAGCACATGATATATCTTCCAATCTGGAAAAATTATTCCAATAACTTGCACTTATATTTTTATTTTATTTCCTAGTTGTTAATAAACATAGAGTCAAATTTACTCTATAGTTATTTCTGATTTCTTCTTGTTTCTAGAAATTGTGCACAACTTTGATTCTTTACTGAATGAATTCATACTCCAAGATTGGTACGGCCTTGAGTAATCCAGAATGCTTAAATTTGTTTCTGTGTTGCTTAAATTGCAAACCGCCTGAACTTGAAGAAGGTAATGCATAACATAATCTAATGTTAACTGTTCTTTATTTCGATATACCCAAACTCATAGTTAAAGGAAAAGTTATCTAGGTGTTACGTGAAAAGCATCATCTACCAACAAATTAAATTTGAATAATTCACTCCTGCCCCATTGCTTCATCTCGAAAAGGTGCAGAGGGGCAAGAACTTCAACTTTAAAAGGGGGAGGTAGAAACTTATATGCATTTCTCTTCCTTTCCAAGTCTACCTTTATAGCTTAGTGCAAAGATGTGAGCAAATTTTGAAATGGTTTTTGATGCAGCAGTTTGAACATAAAAAATTGTGAGAAGTGTGGCCCCTTGCTACATGATTTGGAGAAGATATAAGTAATTTGATTTTTATTAAATTAATGAAAGAAATTAAAAGCCATGCTAAGCTCTAAAACCTCATAATTAATTCTAAATCGCTTATATTTTGTAAATAAAACCAGTATGAGTTGTAGTCTTTCTGACTACAGATCTTTCTGAGATCAGAGGACAAATTAAGAAGTATGCAATAGAGGACATCTTTGATTTTCAGTTTTTATTGAGGATTGATTGTATATACAAAAGTGTGCCTATCCTAACTGTACAGTTTGGTGAATTTTCATACATAGAATACACCTATATAACTAACACCCTGATCAAGAAACATGACATTACCAGAAGCCCAGTCCACTTCATACCTTCATCCAGTCACTAACCACCACCCACAATACAAGGGTAACCACTGTCTTGACTTCTAAAAACATACTTTAGTTTTGCTTTCTACTCTACATAAATTAAATTATACAAGTGCTTTAGTGTGTGAATATGCCCACATTTATTTTTCATTCACGTGATGATGAACATTTGTATTGGTTCCAGTGTTTGGTTGTCCCAAATAATGCTAGAGTGGCCATTTGAAATCTGTCTTTTGGGGAATGTATGTAAATACATGTCCTGTTGGGTATGTACTTAGAAGTCCAATTGTTGGCATAGAGTGTGTGTATTCAGCTTTCCTGGATACCGTCATGTGATTTGTTCCAAACTGATGTTGTCATACTTACCTGCCATCAGTAATTCATGAGAATTCCTGTTGCTTAGCATCTTTGCCAATACTTAGTATTATCAGATTTAAAAAGTGTTAGTATTTCTTATATGTGTAAGTAGTAGAAGTATTGCATTGTGTTTCTAATTTGAATTTCTCTGACAACAAATGTTGTCAAGTATCTTCTCTTATGTCTTATTTATTCTTTTCTCTGATGAGTTTGTCCAAGTCTTTTTCCCATTTTCCCTTCAGTTATGTCACATTCACTTAAGCAATTCCCAAGATCTCTGTGAAATACAGTGTGTGTGTGTGTGTGTGTGTGTGTGTGTGTGTGTTTTATAATGAATTGCAGTAGTTTCTTGTACATTTGGGCATATGAGTTTTTTTGTTGGATATCTGAATACAAATATCTTCTCCAATTCTCTGAGATGCTTTTTCATTTTCTTAAAATTGTTTTAATGGAAATTTTAAATTTCAGTATAATTTCATTATCAACTTTCCCCTGGATGATTAGCTCTCCTTGTCTTAGTCTATTCCAAATTAACATAGTTGTTTTTTTCTGTTATCTTCTACAAGGTATATTGTTTTATGAGGTAATTGCCTTTTAGATCAGCAATCTCTTGGAAATTAAATTTTGTGTATGGTGTGGAGTAAGAGTCGAGATATATTTTGTTTCCTATATGCTTATCCAAATACTCTGGCACATTTTATTAAAAATATTATCTTTGCTCTATCATACTGTATAGCCACTTTATCATAAATCAAATCATCATATATATGTGGGACTTTTTCTAGACTCGTTTTTTGGTTTTTGGTCATTTCATATGCAATAGAACAAATGCCATATTGTTTTAATTATCTGGTAGATTTTGTTTTATTTTATTTTTTCTTTTTCAAGCTTGCCTTGTCTATTCTTGGTTCTGTGCATTTCTATATAAATTTTAAAATCATCTGGTCAATGTCAGTAGAAAAAAAAAGAATACAGACTTTTATTTGGATTACATTATACATAATAAATATAAATATATTGTGCCTTGTTTATAATGAAAAACAAAGCTATGTATGGAATTCCATTGTTATTTCAAATTCAATTCTTATAAGAGTAAATAACTTCCATCTAATATGTGTAAAAGATAACAATGCAATGAGCTGAACATTCAATAAAGTCAGATTTAATAAAGATGGCTGATGGTTGTCACTTGAGAACCAGAAAAAATATAGCAAGAATTTAACCATGGAGGGTTAGTGGAAGAAGATTGTAGCTTGTATTCAAATTTTACATCTGATTTCCATTCAAATAAAATTGGAAGATTTTCAGCATCAAATTACCATATAAACAGAGATCAAAGCACTTAAGGAGAATTCCAAATGTTGGATAGATTTATGAAGTAATGTTAATAAATATTTTCAATTGAGATAAAAAATGCGTTTGACTTTTTCAGTCCTCAACTGGTTAAGAAATAAACCTAAAATGTCGGGAAATTGACAAATTAGACTGAAATAATAAGAATCTAGTTCAAAAAATATATTATGATCTATTCACATTTTTTAAACCTCCAAATAGTGAGTTCATTTAAACAGGACTTTTAAGCAATCAAAATAATTGGTATCACATGTTATCTGTAATGTTTTCTGAAAATGCTAAATTAATATGAAGAAGCCTAAAAGCCTAAGAATAATTTTAGTAAGATTCTATAATGATAAAGTGTCCTTTTTAGGTATTATATTACCTTAAAATTATCTCATATATATTGTATTATTGACTATCATTTGAACAGTTATTGTGATTTACCAGTTGCCTATGATCAATATATCTCAACATACAGATAAAATATATTTTTTCCTCTTCAAATGCTCAAAAAATCACTCCATAAGCAAAATAGTAGGCTAAAAAATGTCAGTTAAATGTAGAATTAACTGGAGCAGCTTTCTTCTCCTTAATCGTATTTTCCTTAATCTCTGCTCATACCCAGTGACCACATTGCATGCACTGATCTTAGGTGAAGAGTCATTAGAATATTGGAGAAATATCTAATATATTAACTTCCCCAGTCTATTAATAAATATCATTGAGAAGGGCTAGTACATCCTTTCAGCAAAATTATCCTTCATGTAAATTTGACAATGGTTCTTTCAGAAATGGAAAAATGTGAAATAACTTGGGAACGGTTTTCAGGAATTAACAGAAAAGGATAAGAGAATTTGACCATGTGCATGAAGCAACAGTAACTACATTGTTTGGAATGATGTGTTTCCCTCTTCTTCTTTGTCCTTCATTTCAGACATATCTTCCCCTGTACTGTCAGATGCCCTTTAACATATAGAGAGAACTGTTTAAACACTTGCTTTTATTCTCCCATCTCAATCCCTAGCTACATGTGCCTAATATTCTCCATTTGGGTAGGCACCTCAGAAGAGTTAATTCTAGACAGAAAGAAATGAAGAAACCACCACTTTCAGAAAGTCACCGAATCATATCAAGTTGTTTCTAATGCCCTGTGCCTGGGTACTGACCTCAGATAGCCTGCACTGAGCCTGGGTTCTTTTTGTTTTTTTCCTTCTCTTTCATCACCTTTGCCCATTTACTTGATTCCCTTCCCTCAATGAACTTCTGCCCACTTTTTTGTTGCTGAATTGATGTTTTGGTCCTTTCGTCTGCCCCTCAAATCTCCATCGGCCCTATCCTCATGTCTTCCAAGCCCCAGACTGACAAAATCTGTAGATTGTTTTAGTGAAGAGTATGTATTTAAGTTTCAGGGTGGGTTGGCATGAAAAAGACTTTAGGATGTTTGGATCTGTCCAAACAGAGTGACTCAGTTAATATTAAGTGGATTTCTTAAATTAAATCCAAATTCTGGATTCTAATTCTATTGTGCAGTTTTTGTTTTATATTGTTCTTTCAGTTTACGTAGGGCTAAATAAGTATGTAGGGCTAAATGTAGGGCTGTATAAGACGATACAGTCATCTTATAACTATAGCTTTAGTGCCCTTGTTCTTTTAGAGTGGATATTTATATTTAACATAATATCACAGAAGGATCTAAAGGGTATCCTAAGGAAATAAGTCCTGAGAGATGGTAGATTAAAACAAAAAGAGATTATTTGGCCAAAAACCTTTGGAGTTATGATTCATACCAGAGACTCTTTTGGGGGTGTTTATAACACACATTATTACATTAAGGTCCTGCGATTTAAAGTATATATGTATTAATTTATTAATACATACATACTCATAAGCCATTATATCCTATACTTATTTGAAAGACTTTGGAAAGGAACAACATCATTGTCCTTTTTTGTAGGCATATACAATAGTTATTATACCCATCTACATAATACACTTTGGAACAATCAGCACTAGATCTATATTTATTCCTATTGCCCTTTCCAAAAATGGGTTGGAAATGGCCTCTGAGTGCTATGTTTCAAGAACTTTGACTGCTTATCTTATTTATATTGCTTATATTCAAATTCCAACTAAGTGACTACTAATTTTGTTGAACTCCATAGTTTGATAATAGTAGAAACACCCTGTGTATTGGACCTAAGTAAAGATAGATCTATTTCTTGCTTTCTCTACTTACTATCTTTATAGCCTTGGGCAACTTCACTAACAGTCTGGGTCTCAGATTTGTATCTGGAAGACAGCCTACATAGAGTTAGCATTTGTCCTGTAGAGAATTAAATGAGATAAGTGACATTAAGTATACATCACAGTTCCCTGATACAGCAGCCCATAAATGTTAGCAGTTGTTGAGAACTGTTTCTGAATATTTCTGAAAGCCTTTGCTCCATAATCATTTTAAATTATTTCTTAGCACAACCTAGAATTTAAAATTATGTATCCAGACTTGTTGTATATGAGAGGAAATAAACATATTTTTAAAAATTCATTTGGTGTGTGATAATATATTTTACCTAAATGCTTAGTAAAAAAAATCAGTTGTTTAACAATTAAAAAAGAAAATGCCTGGGGCACCTGTGTGGCTCAGTTGGTTAAGTATCTGACTTTGGCTCAGGTCATGATCTCACAGTCCGGTGATTTTGAGCCCCGCATTGGACTTTGTGCTGACAGCTCAGAGCCTGGAGCCTGATTCGGATTCTGTGTCTCCCTCTCTCTCTCTCTGTCAGCTTCTCCCCACTTGTGTACACTCTCTCTAAAAAATAAACTTAAAAAAAATAAAATATCTCTTTTAAGCATTGTTATTGAATGTAATTCTTGTTGATAAAGGTATATCAACATTCCTTTTTTATCTAGATATGAGTCCAAAGACCAAAAAACACTCAGGATAAACCTTATTTAAACTCTCTATTTATTTGCATGATTTTGTTATTTCAGGATATATATGAAAAATTATTGTTTTAAAATTGCAGTTATGAAACTGATATTCACTATATGTTAACTAAATAGAATGTAAGTAAAAAATTGGAGGAAAAATTACAATTATTCTTTTATGCATTTTGAATATATTTCATCTTGCATTTGGTACGGTACTGTGTTTTCCTTCCCATTCCTCTGGTCTCCTACTTGATTAAAACTATATAAACATATTAGAAATAAGAGAACCTGCCCCTCTCTGTCTTCTCTGCACTGGGAGCAACCCCCCTGCCACAGCCCCTCATCCCCTGAAAACATCCGCCTGTGCAAAGTTCGTCTCCTGTCCCTTCCTGGTGAGGAGCACCTCTTAGTTGTTGAGCACATCACTGCAGCAGCTCTAGGACCACCAGAGACCCTGACAGATGAAAGCCTCAGTAGTTTGGCAGCCCCACGTCCCATCCCTTGACCTCACTTATTCCTAACTTCAGCTTCAGAACCAGCGCCATTTCAAAGGACAGCCACACCAAAGTCAAGTTCACTGGGGATGGGGCTGCCGTGGTAGGGGTGGCTGGCTCTGGGGCTGGAACCCAGACTGTTTAAGTGCCTCACCATTGGTTATGCCAGGAACCCATCTCTGAAACAACAGTTCTTCTCCTACGCCATCCTGGGCTTTGCCTTTCTCCAAGGCCTTGGGGCTCTTTTGCCTGATGGTGGCCCTTCTCATCATCTTTGAGTGTGAAGAAGCTTTCTCAACGCCCCACCCGCCTTGTCATTCCTTTTCCCATACCTCCCCAAGCAGTCTGGGGAAAGTGGTTGGCTCAGGATTTGAGAGAGAAAAGACAAATACTTCATTAATAAGAAAAAAAAAAGGAAATAAGACAATCCTTTTCATGTATTTTGAAATGAACAGTGAATACCAAAATTAGAGAAAACTGAGAGAAATTTGAGTTCTAAAAAGTCAAACACTGTACTCAAAACAGAAAATATATAAATAGATATATGTATATTGATTCCAAACATGCCCTTTGGAGACTGTGACTGAAGAGCGCTGCTCAGGTCCTCTTTCAGAACCCAGGCCTCATCTGATAGCTCACAGCCTGGTCCATCAACAGAATTTCCTGCATCCAAAAGAAGATGCTTCATCCAGTGACATGCCCTCTCCAGGGCAGCTAGCATCCCAGGACTGTTCATATAAGGGTTTCAAAAGGTCCGTGCCCCGTGGTGTCTAAAAAAATCCAAGGGGCATGGCAGCTCTGGAGCTTTCTGAGTGAGTGATTGAAGCTCTCGCATGACTGTCCAGACCTGCTCTCCCAAACAACACCTGCTAAAAGTCCTGGTTGCCAATCTGATTTTCAGTCTGTTTCCCTAGGACCACCAACAGCAATCCTGAAGGAAGTTGTAACAAATGATTCAGTTACAACTCAAAGAATTTATATCTTCCTCCAGTCCCGTTGTATTCCAAAGCCTCTGTTAAAAAAAAAGGGGGTGGGGATTGTGAGGCAGAAAAAGCTGTACCAATGAAAGATAGAGGATCTATGGTGGAAATAATTGAGAATAACCATGTAAAGCAATCAATTTCTTATGGGAAAATATATCTGAAAACTATAATATCTCTCACAATTTTGTAAATGCTAATAAGTGCAGTCAATTAAACCCTTTAACATTTATTTATTCAAGTGAAAATGATATACAAAGGCATTCCATTACCAGTTGTCTGTCCAATCCCTGGAAATCACACACAAAATCATTCTTTGTAATATGTTCTCTAGGATAGCAAACATTGTAATCCAAATGTTTTCATTAGTTTATTGGCAGAAGGTGATATGGATAAACAATCTATCTAAATATCAATACCAATGATTTGTAAGTATTGATTGAAGTGAAAGTCCTTATTAAGTAGCCATTAGATTGAAAGCAATACACTTGATAATGAAAAGTACAGGTAGCCTTTAATAGTGGAGAAAGAATTGCGTGTGGTTCCTGGGCAGCCGACTGGGAGAAGAAAACACAGAGAATAACAAAGATAGAGAGATGTACCATTGCATATCAGTCAGATATATTCTATTCCTAAAAGAGGTTTGAGGGTGCATATTTACCTGGACAAAAAATATATAATAAACCCCATAATTTAAACAAAGAGAAAAGAGCCCTGATGGAGTATGGATTTAGTGCCAAGTCTTTAACATGGAGACAAAACCTTGGAGATCAAGATTCAGATTCAGCTTTTAACTCAAGTCTAAACTAATAAAAACTAACATAATTTCTTTCCTGAGGTTTTGATCTAATAATTTGTAGCCTCTTAGGCTCAGATTCCCCTATGATTCAAAAACAACCTCAGATTCTATATTTGGAAACTTATATTACTATGGTCTATAAACTGGTAAGAATCTTAAGAGCAAGATGAAAATTACAGGAAAATAATTTTGCTTGTACTATAAGAAAAATAAATAGTATTCTTGTTCTAAGAAAAACTTACTTGAGGGGCTCCTGGGTGGCTCAGTGAGTTAAGCGGTCTGACTCGGTGTCATCTCAGGTCATGGTCTTGCGGTTTGTGGGATCAAGCCCCAAGTGGGGCTCTGTGCTGACAGCTGGGAGCCTGCTTGGGATTCTCTCTCTCTCCCTCTGCCCCTCCCCCACTCTCACTTTTTCAATCTCAAAATAAACATTTAAAAAGTAAAAACATACTTGAGTTGTTAGATCCTGTAATCCCAGGACAGCTAG
Organism: Lynx rufus; assembly: GCF_022079265.1. Lineage (NCBI taxonomy): Eukaryota > Metazoa > Chordata > Mammalia > Carnivora > Felidae > Lynx > Lynx rufus. The sequence continues at coordinate 76,690,479 of NW_025814834.1, forward strand.
AACTGTGTTAAATTCCAAGCTGCTCCATGTATTTGTTCTGTGATCTTGGGACAGAGTCTAAGCAGATCAGAAAATCAACTTTCTTAAATGGGAATGATACAGTATCCATCTCATAGGACACTTACAGGAACTAAGTAAAATTTCACATGAAAATACAGAGTACAGAGTTTGTATGATAGATTAACAACAGTTCCCCAACTGCTAGTTATTTGAGCCACTTTCAGTAATTGAAATTTATTACTAATCTTATCTTAATACTTAAGCTTAACACTTCTCCAGCAATTGTAATTTATTTCAATCAAAATCAATCATTGGGGAGGGGCGCCTTGTGGCTCAGGTGGTTAAGCATCTGATTCTTCTTGTTTCTGGCTTAGGTCATGATCTCAATTTCTCTCTCAGATCCTGCTCTGCTCTTGCTGGCTCTTTCTCTCTCTTTTTCTCTCTCTTCAAAAAAAAAAAAAATAATAATAGTAAAAACAATTAAAAATCATTGGAAAATTAGGACTATGTTTTTTGTTTGTTTTTATTTCTAAAGTTTATTTATTTATTTTGAGAGAGAGAGGAAGGAGGAGGGTCTGAGAGGGAGAGAGAATCCCAAGGAGGCTCCACGCTGTCCGTGCAGAGCCCAATGCAGGGCTGGATCTCATGAACCCTAAGACCATGACCTGAGGGAAACCAAGAGTAGGATGCTCAATCAACTGAGCCACCCAGGCACCCCAGGACTGTGTTTTAAATATATTCATATATTGCATAAGTTATGTTTTCAATAAACAATTATGCATATATAAATATCATAAATAAATAGTATCTTTTAAATTAATTTTTTCTTTTGAAGGTTCTGTAGATCTTATTGAGATAATTAATTTTATATTTTTGCAAATCTTTTTCTTATAACCTGAGTATTGTGTAGCACTAGGTAGATTTAACCACTGTGATATTCTCTAGAACTGAGTTTCAACTGCCGTATTATTATTTTGACCTTTCAAAATCTTTTTAGAACCTCTTACATAAAATACAAATGGGTTGTCATTGAGTGACTGGCGTCAAAGTCTCATCTTTCAAAAAAAATCTTGTTCTTTTCTATTCCAAAGCATAAGACATAGAGATCACTAATATTTCAATCTGAAAGAAAAAAATTTGTACAATTAAATGAATATTTTTAAAAAGATAAAAAATCATTGATTTACTAAAGTATCTATCTCAAGAAGTTAAAAAGCCAAAGGAAAAAATTAAACATAATGAATGTGGAAGTTAAGAACTATTAAAAAATAAGAGTAAAAAAATCAAAGTAGAAGACAAATATAGAATTGAGAAACCCACAAACTACAAAGCTGAGTCTTTGTGAAGCTTAACAAAATTAAATATTATAAGAATTATTAAAAAAAACAAAATTGAAGAGATCAGAAATATCAGCAACAAACTGAAAATAAAATTTAAAATACTAAATAAATTAAACTAAAATTAAAATATTACTAATAAAAAGGTATAAAGAGATCAAATAAATAATACTAAAGTTATATAAGATCTTTAAAACAAAACAAAATAATACTATAAAATATGTTTGAGAAAAATTAAAAACAAATTAAGATTATACTATACTTATGGATGGATTCAGAGAAAACATTGTAAGTATATTAATGTTTTCAGAATATTCACCTATAGATTTAATGTAATCCAAGCAAATTCCTGGTAGATTGTTTCATGAAAATTAACACACTGATTATAAAATATACACGGAAATGCAAATGATCAATAATAACAAAGACAATGGTGGTACTGGAGGCCTTATAACACCAGATATTTAACTTTCATAAAATTTTAGTGTGAGTGAACGTGAGGTATTGACATATGTATTAACTGTTCAAGGGAACAGAATATTAAATACAGAGGCATGCCCACACATATACAGTCAGCTAATTATGACATGAAAAAAAGTAACCGAAAAAAAAGGAAAACTGACAAATTGGACTTCATTAAAATTAAGAAATTATGTTTCTCAAAATACACTATTAGGAGTTTGAAAAGGCAAGCCATAGGGAAAAGATTATATGTAAACATGTGTGTGGTGTATGTGTATGTATGAATGACAAATTTGAGAATACAAAAAGAAGTATTTCAATTAACAATATCAAGATAGACAACCCAAGAAAAAATAAGCTAAAGATTTGGTCAGGTACTTCAAATAAAGGCCATCCAATGATCCATAAACATGGAAACATGCTCAACCTCATTCATCATCAGGGAGATGAAAATCAAAGCGATGAATTACTACTCTACACTTGCTAGAATGGCTAAAACATAATAAAATACTTCCCATTTCCAAGTATTGGTAAGGATATGTAACTCTCATAATATATGGTTGATGGGAGAGTTACTTTGTACACTAGGGGAGTGTTTTTTCCCTTTGGAAAAGTGTTTGAGGATATTTGCTGAAGCTAAGCATACATACATTTTGCAAATCAACAATTCTGTATCTATGTATATAAGGTGAATACATATGCTCATCAAAATACATGAAAACAATCATTATATCAACATTACTTATAGTAGATAAAATATCCATCACTATTAACTAGATCTAGAATTATGTATCCATATTATAGAAAGCTTTATGTTAATGAAAATTAGTGAACTAGTTATGTACAATGACATTGATAAATTTCACTAACATAATGTTAAGCAAAAAAAGCTAGAACAAAATGTACATATGGTATAATTTCATTTATATGCATTTCAGATGTAATTAAAAGTAGTTAACGGTGATAGATGTTCAAAGGGGTAGTCTTCCACGGTGGAAGCAATAACTGTGAAACATAATCATATTATTATTGAGTTATGGGATGTACAACTGTCAGGAATGGAACATACTGTATTTCCTCTCTTTAGTTTCTAATATATATTTTTAAATAGGGTTTCTTTTTTTTAAATTTTTTAAACATTTATTCATTTATGAGAGACAAAAAGCACAAGCAGGGTAGAGGCAGAGAGAGAGAGGGAGACACAGAATTGAAGCAGGCTCCAGGCTGCAAGCCGTCAGCACAGAGCCGGACGCGGGGCTCGAACTCACAAGCTGTGAGATCATGACCTGAGCCGAAGTCGGACGCCCAACCGACTAAGCCACCCAGGCGCCCCTGGTTTCTTTTTTTAAAATATTTATTTATTTTTCAGAGACAGAGAGAGACAGAGTGTGAGCGGGGGAGGAGCAGAGAAAGACAGAATCTGAAGAGGCTCCAGGCTCTGAGCTGTCAGCACAGAGCCCGCCGCGGGGTTCCAACTCTAAGCCGTGAGATCGTGACCTGAACCGAACTCGGACACTTAACCGACTGAGCCACTCAGACGCCCCTTAACTAGAGTTTCCAAACTACAGGACTGCCTTTGCCTTTAGTAACAAAAGATGAAGAACACTTAAGTAGATTCTAAAAGAAATATGATGCAATCTGTTAGCCTCGTTGATCCAAAGCTAACCTGTTTTAAAGATCTATTACATCTCATGAATCAGAATCGAAACACATGTGTTCAGAATAATGCAAGTCAGATTCACTGAAATTCTCTTTGCTTTATTCCCCTAGAAATCAAATATGAATACCTTGAAAAGGTGATGGTGGCATCCAAATTAAATGATGACCTCTGATTTGTCATGTTGTGGACCCATTTATAATCTTCCCCAGTCTCAATTAGCAGAATAAAGAGGAAGGACACTTTCAATTATCTTATTGATCCATGTATAACGTGAACGATGTTGAAACACATAGTGGTTTGCTTTTCTAAATCTGACCTCAGGAACTAAAGACAAAATTGTCAAGCTTCCAGCTGTGCTCATTCTCTGCCACAATCTAAATTGTACACTCATGCATGTTACACCCTCCCCTTTTCTTATGTGTTTCACAGTGTGTAATTTTGCTAAAACAAGCCCTTTAATTATACATTGCCAAAAGTGTCACCTACTGTTAAATGATTCTTGTGCTGCAAACAGAGAAACTGTGGGTCCTGTAAGGTTCTGAAGTTTCCATTATGTGCACAGACCCCAGGAGCATCTGTTAACAAATCTGTTGGTGGCTTTGTGTAAAAAAGAGCCAGGCTGGACTCCTGCTGTACTTTCGGTCAGAGAGTGCAATTTACATTTTGACAAGCTTAGTGGGTAAGAGAGAAGACTGCACAAGTATAAAAACAGCTCAACATGAAACATTTTGGACTAATAGATTACTAATATTGAAAGACTTATTAAATAATGAGGAGTGATCAGAGATAAATTTATCTTGGGGAAAGGTAATAGGAAAGCTATTTATTTTGATTTTGCATTACTCATAAGTATATTTTTTAAAAAATGTATAGCGTAATAGTCTATTAGACTGTTTAACACAATTCTGATTTGATCAAAATCAAGTAGAATAAGATAAACCTGGGTGGTAATACAAATCAGTTTTGTCTTTAAGAATTTTTTTTAAATATTTGAATTCTCTGTTCTTTTATTATACTCTAAATCCTTTATCTATGTTGGACTTCACTATTTATGCCAAATAATTTAAGCTATAAGAAATTATATGTAAGTACACATTATGTAACTTTTCCTGGTAAACAAAATACCTGAACTTTCATTGTAGTCGCCACTCCATTTTTTTTTTTTAGCAGACCTTAAACATAGTGATTTAGAGTAGAGAATAAGTAGTGCTGTATTTAAATGCTAAATCCAAATGAACTATTATTGTAGCCAAATTATTTTACTCAAGTCTTCACTGGGTAATAGAGACAATAATAACTTCAAAAATGTTTACATCAACCATAGATCTCACCATAAAAGAATTCACATTTATAAAATGTTAATAAAAAATAAAGTCATCTTAACTGTGGTAGATTATTTACCAATATTTAGTGCTTCTCTGGTGGCCAGACATACATAAATACCTTTGTTTTCCAGCTTCTTTGTTTCTCTGTGGGGACATGAGACATAATCTTGGCTGGAATGTAAGGCAATTGAATATCCCTCTGACACTTTCTGTCTTTCCTCTCCCAAGCCCTAAAAAAATGGCAGACACAATACAAGGTGGGGTATACCTGAGTCAGAGCATGGAAAGGAGCTGTCCACAAGAGCTGTCTAGCAAGGACCAAAGTACTGGACCTCACACAAACGAGAAATAAAATTTTATTGCATTAACCACAGAGATTTAGGGAGTCATTTGTTTTCATGGCTACTCTACCCTGAGTAATATTATCATACAAATATTTAATCAAGATATGCGTGCCTTCCTAAAAAAATGTCTGAATTAACTTCCTTAACTTAAAGTTTTCTTTTGTTGTTGTTGTTGTTGTTTGCTGTTATTTTTGGCAAGTAAGCTAGACAATTAGAGGCTAATGTGGTAGAGACTCTAGATGCGAAACTTCGAATACAGAGACTCAAATATAGTACATGAGTAACCAAGAAAAATAGCATAATTCTTTGGAGATTTGTAACTGTTGTCTTAACTATCCATTATGTCACAAAAAATAAACAGATAATTTTAGAGATAATTTTATTTTATTGCAAGTACCCATGCTTTGTTTTAATTACATGCTGTGTAAGCTACATAAAAACACAGGAATTTTGCCTTTAAAAAAGTGGCTTATAAGTAAGTGTACTAAAATGTGCATTTAGTTATCAATAAATAGTATAGTAACTCTATAATTCTTATGTATATAGTATTTTTCAGACTAAAAACTCAATCCTATTTCTTTAGTTATATTATTGTATATCTAACCAATTTTTATACAAAAATTTTGTAGATTATACAGTCTATGCAATAGATTCATACAATCTATTGTATAGATTAATATAACTAAACATTTATTTAACCAAAGGGGTTGGGAGTGAAGTAACATTGTATATATAATGTTATGTATATAATTATCATGTAATACAATGATTCACCGAAAAGCGAAGTGCAAATCATATGCAAAACTAGGAAAAAGTAGTTTTCTGAGGTAAAACTTTTAAAACAATACTTTCTTAGACAAGTATACTATAACATTTTTCTCAAATGAAAATCTACAGTGAATAGAGAACATATCCTGAAGACAAACAGATGATGATTCATTTTAGTGAGTCTCTCTATGACTAACATGTTTCTCATTTTTACATTTTCCCTTGAAGGAGCAGCATGTCGTAGGCCCTGAAGTGTCCAAGGCAAACACCTGCTTTGTCACGTTTTCCATTTCCGCATGCTGTCCACCTAACTTCTTTGCCCACCCCCCCATAGTCCCACTAACTTTCTAATTTTCCCACTGCTCAACACATTCTGTGTGTCTCCAATTTGATCCGTGTAGCTATCAATCACCATTCCATTCAAGGTGGTACAATGACTTAGTACCAGAGTGAGTGCAGTGTTATGCAAATTATATTTCCAGACTGACTGACAAACTTGAAGCTTAGCCTGCCTTATTGACACTGCAGCTCTGAGCAATATACAGGCAGTCCCCAAATTATGATGGTTCAAGTGGCCATGTTTCAACTTTATGATGGTGTGAAAGTGACATGCATTCAACAGAAGCTGTACTTTGAGTTTTGAATTTGGATCTTTTCCTGGACTAGAGTTGTGTGGTACAATCCTCTCTGGTGACACTGGGTGCAGTGAGCGGCAGCTACCGGTCAGCTATGCGATCACAAGGGTAAACAACTAGATACACGTACAATCATTCTATACTCGTACGATAGCTGTGTTTCCTTTTCGGTACAGTATTCAATAAATTACATGAAATATTCAATACTTTATTATAAAACAGGCTTTGTGTCAGATGATTTTGCCCAAATGTAGGCTAATGTAAGTGTTCTGAGCATGTTTAAGGTAGGCTAGGCTAAGCTAGGTAGTTTGGTAGGTTGGGTGTGTTAAATGTATTTTTCACTTATAATATTTTCAATTTACAATGGATTTATCCTGACAAAACACCATCATAAGTTAGAAGGATCTGTACAAAGGATCTTAATAAACTTTTCCCCTGGATGAGTTTGAGCTGTAGTGTTGATTGGGAAGTTCCCAATCAATTCAGAGATTTCTGAACAAATGTTGAAAATACAACCCATTAAAGCCACTGGTTTAAAGCAAGCCAAGTATCGGGACATTGAACAAATGGATCTGGGAAGGGTTTAATCCAGACAGGTGAAGATCAGCATGGAATAAACCCATGTGAAATGAACATATTTCTGATAAGAAATTTGTTTTTACCCACCAAGCAAATTTTGGATCAACGTGGTAGATTGAACACAGAGGAAAAGCACCAATCAGCCAAGCCTGTAAAGCCATCCTAATATATACCAATACAGAACTATTTTTTTAAACTTTATTCAATGTAAAGAATTGCAACATTTTACCTTTCATTCATTTTACTGCCAGATTTCTTGAAAGTTCTATAGCATGCTCTGCTTTAATATCAACTGCAATTCACTACTTTCTCGACTTTTTACATCTGGTTCCTTTTTTCATGTTTTATCAAGATTTCTGTCTTAAAGATCATAGAGAGACTTCAAATTTGCTGCATCCTCAAATTGTTCTAAGGCCTCATCTCTGATATCATTTACTCACACTTGTATTAACAAAATGCTGTTCTCTCAGACACAGTGACATCATTTTTCTTTCTGATTTTGCTTTATGTGATACATTTGTGCCTTCCTTAGTTTTTTTTTTTTTTAATCATGCTTTATTTTGCTGCACCAGATTACTTTTCAATTTACTTGTAATACTCTTCATATCCTAACTGCTATGGATTTATCTATCTCCAAAATACTTGCTCTCATATCAGATGCTTCAAATGTACTGAATTTCTTTTACTTGCTTGTACATGGCATTTGTGTGAGCCATCCTCTCTGTGGAGTCCTTTGTACTTTCCTTCTAAATTATGCTCAGCAAGATGGCCTTAAAATTGCCCTCAGCTTGACTGGACTTTCAGCAGGCTTATTCCTGCCTCTAAGCCCTGACCTCTCTATCACAGAGATCTTTACAGAATCTTACAGGCCTAACCACAGAGGTCTACTGCCTCCCATTTCTTAGAGCACTTACTTAAAAAAATTGCACCTGTAAATTTTGTCTCTGTTCCTTTATGGTGTCAATCTTTTAAAAACTTCTTACCAGTTTTACATCTCAGGACTGTCTGTCTCAAGGACCTGACAGCCATCACTCCAAAATGTAGTCATTAAGGAAGATGGCATCTCTATCTCCAATCTCTGTGGGAAGTTCAGAGCCTAACTTCAGTGGGCGCCTCGTCACACGTTGTAGTATTACCTCCTGTTATAAAGATATATGCAAGTGTCCTTTTCCTTGGGGTAAGGCCAGTTAGCAACACAGAATGCCTATAATCTCCCACCCCAGCTATATGGAAATGGCCACCTGAGAGAGAGACGTTGTCTTCAGTAAGGGTCACTTGCAAATCATAGCAACCCTGATAGAAGAAAACTAGGTTGGCAGGAGGTTAATGGAATACACACCCTGATCATCCTCGCTCCTTTCCCACTATTTGCCTGCCAATACCCATCTGAAAGTCAGGGGTTAACAGAGCCTCTGGATGAGGTCGTATGGGCCATAGAGTAGAGCAAGCTAGTTGATTTATGCATCTGTTCCTTAACTCTTCAACAAACATTTTTGTGACAGACATTATATTATGTCCTAGAGATGAAAAGTTGGAATACAGCATTATATTAATCAAAGCCCTATAACTGCTATTATAGAAATGTTTCCAAACCCTATGGAATTCCAGGAAATAAAGTTAGGAAAGTAGTGAAATCTTTATTTACTACCATTTGATATAGGACTTATAGATAAATGCACTGCCAGAAAAGTTGTGGAAGCTAAGCTTGCTAGGCGTGAGGAGCTCCATACACCTGGACCATGTTAATGAGTGAACGAGATTTAAAAAAAAAAAATTCAAAGATGTTGGTAAAACAATAGATAGATGATGCATAGATAGAACATCACATTAGAGACAAAGAAAGGAAAGTGTTTCCAGTGGTTACCATCAGCAGTGTCTTCAATGTGGAATATTCAAAGGAATCAACATGATAATTGACCTTTGAGTTTTGATTGTGAGACTTGTTGACCTTCACAAGATTGCATAACAAATTACAAAAAGTAGATCTTTATTCCAAGTTGAAGAAGTCTAAAAAAATCTAAATAGTTATGTGAAAATGTTTCAAAATGATCTATGATAAAAGGGTTAGCTTGAAGTACAACTGTTTTTCTCATTTTTTTTCCTTTTTTGTTTTCTGACAGAGGAGATTTTATTTTATTTTATTTTATTTTACTTTAAGGTTTACTTATGTATTTTGAGAGAGAGAGAGAGAGAGAGCAGGAGAGGGGTAGAGAGAGAAGAAGAGAGAGAATCTCAAGCATCCCAACACGGAGCTCCATCCCAGGAACTGTGAGGTCATGAGCTAAGCTGAAATCAAGAGTCAGACACTCAAACGACTGAGCCAGCCAACTGCCTCACAAGAGATTTTAATGGTGTATTGTATTCTCACTGTCTTCCAAACCCAGCCTTTGTCATCAGCGAAAAGAATAAAAAAAGGTGAAACCATTATCTACAGACAGCACATGAGATGTTCTAAATTGATATTACCATGTATACATAAATGTTGAGCCATATCTACATAAATCCTAAATGTATAAGAAGTGAACTCATATTTTTAATCTATCAGATCATTCAAAAGAATATTTTTCTATCATTCATTTTCTGTTTTTTACTTATAAAGCATCAATGAAATTGTCAACTACAATCTATTAATTATGAACTTGTGACCTACTTCTAGGTAGTGTTTGCAAGTTGTTAATTATAGGTTTAATTATAAGTAGTATGAGGAAATATTTATACCTTAGTATTCTAAAATTTTACTTTGAAAATTGATATCTGATCCTATTTATAAGAGCTGCTCCAGAGAATAAATCAAGAGTAAATACAAGAATGGGGCAGCTGGCTCACTCAATCAGTGGAGAGTGTGACTTTTGATCTCAGGAATGTGGGTTTGAGCCCCATGCTGGGTGTAGATTACTCACAAAATTTTTAAAAATCTAAAAAAAAACAAAAGAACAAATATGAAGAAAGTACATATCAGCCTATAAGAGAAAGATAAAGGAGTGCCATAAATCCAGATGGAAAGACAGTTTCACTATAAGATGCAACAAAACAAATCAAAGTCTAAATAGATCATACTAAGAATATAACTTTTTAGAGACAAAGATAATAAAAAAGATACAATATATGTCAATCTAACAAATTATGCTAATATACCCTTATTTTCCCATTAATTTTGAATTCCATTGTCCATTAAGGTATTCTGCAACTTTGGTGGCTAAAGATGTTAATGGAATTCTTATCATGTGTCAGTAAATTTGTGTAGAGTTTAGTATGTTTTGTTATTCAGTTAGTAACCCATAATAGAGGGATTTTTCCTAGATAAACCATCTATTGGTGCTACAGTGTAGCATTTCACATTATAACATTATTGCATGTATCTTTTCTCCACTCTGGACTCTAAGCTTCTTAAGGCATAAATTAAACGTTTTCCACCTACTCATTTTTCTCTTTACTACCACAGTGACAAACAATGTATGAATAAATTGGAATGTAGATATATATAACACAATAAACAAGATATCATAATATACATGGTAACAGTTTACATTAAATTATATCAGAAATTCTAGAAATCAATCAGTGGCTTCGTGAAAATTCTGACATGCTGAGCAAATACTAAAGGAATGGCCAAATGTTTGCATGACCCAGGGATGTTTTACTTGGAGCCTGGCAGATTTGGTTTCAAGCTGCTTTAGGAAATTAATCAGAGTCTGAAAACCAAGATTTAGGAAAAATTCCAATAGATAGATGATAGATAGATAGATAGATAGATGATAGAGATAGAAAGAGATGGCTATCAGTGGCAAAAACAAAACAAAACAAAAAAACTTCTGAGAACTCAGAGTCAGCTGACATAAAGCAAACTGGTCATGAATTCATAAGGTTCTGTAGGCCATTATAAAATGCCAGTAAGCACAGAATCTAGGTGACCCTAGCTAGAAACTTTTGTTTCTGTAATCTCTTCTATAGTTAGAGACACATGTGGTTGGTCTTGCCTGTGACTAGAAGGTAAACTTAAAAGGCAGAATCAAGAGTAAGAGTTTTTAATTTTTCTTTCAGGGAAATAGATATTTCTAGGATTATAGGGAACATTTCTTATATGGAAAATAACAGCAAAAATATTTTGTCACCAATTTATGCAACAAGCAGTTCATACACTTAGGAAATTAGCTTTGTAAAACTTGTCTGCCACCAAAAGTAAAAACCAAGTGTGGAGTAAATATTTAAATGAATATCTATCCATTTGTGGTCTTTTAGAATCAGACTTTGGGTAGATATATGTATATACTATCTCATGACTGAATGAAACTTACCTTCCCTATTTCCTCCACATTAAAAGAATTTTAGCATCCTTAGGGGACAATATAAGGTCTGATAACAAGTTTTAAAAACGCAATTTTGATCTAAAGGTCTAAGCTTATGAACCTTGAAAAATATTTGAAATCATTAAGATTTTGTCAATTTGCCTTTCATTGGTAAATAAAGCATCTGGAGTTTAAGGGATTTTTGGTATTTTTTTTTTCTTTCGAAGCTGAAGTAATAAACGTTTTGATAACAGGTTTTAGAGTGGAGCATGCTACCACATGAAGAAATTAGCAACCGCACTAAAATTCCCAAGCCATTATATTGTATTTTCCTCCTGAATTTATCATATATGTAGGCCTATGGAAAAGTTTTGTGTTAGAAGACAATGTTTTACAAGTATAATCATGTATGGATGTGGATGTCCAGTTGTATCAGAAATGCTTTGTGGTTGAAGTGATATTTGGTATTGCAAGGGAGTGTCACCTGTAATTAGAAGAAGACATGAAAAAACAAATAGGGCATGGTGTGTGGCCCTTTCTGAGTAAATAAGTGTGGAGAGACTTGTGTGACCAACAAAACAACCTATGAATCAACTGCATAATTGAATTTTATATTTTCTAGAACCTTTTTTCTTCTTATACAAATAGCAGTTAATCATTATTTGAACTACTAAATAAAAGCTTGAAGGAATGTCAGAACAACTATTTAAATAGTAGATATTATCATTTTTAAAAGTCATGCCTGGAAACCCAATTAGATACCACATACAATTAAGCAGAAAATATGTCACAATGCTGCTTCTATAAAAACACATCCGACCAGATTTCCAAATTGAAAACTGATTAAACAAGATGATTCTAAGTATAATCCCTAAGTACACTCTGTGTTATGAATTTCTTGAGAAATTGATAAACTCTTCTATAATAATTTGCTTGATAAAATAGTATTTATTATCCAAAATTCTTTAGGATTCAGAACACTAAGAACTTATTTTGCCTTTGCTGCCTTCATTTTCTGTCAGAACCAAAATATTTTTAATTCTGAAAGCTCATCCTGAGAGAAGAATGGGTGTAAGAGAGTTTTAGATATATATAAACATGCTAAGGGACTATCTATTGGGTTAGACAGGCAGACAAGAGTCTATTTGCATATAGGAGGAGGTGTTGAGGGCTCTTCTGAAAGAAAATGAATTCTAAGATGAGAAAGACCTGGACTCTACAGATATAACCCTATAATAATACCACCAATAAAATTATAGGCAGGAGTGATAATTCTGAACAAAATTTAATGCTTACTAATTAGATTTTTCTTCTTCCCCAGCCTCTTAGTGTGAGGGACCATAAATAAACACTGAAATCTATAAAGCACTGGACCACAAACAATATTGTTTTAAGACATCAAACGCATCACTGAACTAGAAGAGTATAAGGTTCACAAATATACCCTCTTAATTCCCACAGATATCACCTTGCTTTTGTACTGGGTGACAGTGTGAGTATCAAGTAGAATGGCTGAAGTAAAATGTTGCTAAGGCTACTGAGGGGCCTGGAAGAACGACAGTAGTGTCTGGAGGGAAGCCATGAGTAAGCCATGAAACACCCTCAGCACTGGTGCTGGTAACACTGCTCATCCTTCTTAGGAGCAGAAGACATAACTCCCCAAGGGTTTCTGTATATATCCTTTCCTCTATCTCAGTCTGTGACCTGTATATCTGGAATACACATAGACTTACACTGGATGTGGCAAATTTCTCATTTCATTTGTGTTTTATGTACTTTCACACCTTTTTTGTTCCTAGTCCTGAAATGATGTATTCAGGAGGCTTTCTAAATAACTAACATGTTTCTCTGAAGCACTCACTGTGGTATCTGTTGCTTCCATATTACTGGCAACCCTGTTTTCTCTTTTTATTTTTCTTTTAGAGAGAGGGAGATGTAGGGGCAGAGAGAGAGAGAGAAGGAGAAAGAGAATCCCAAGCAGGCCCCGTACTCTCAGCTCAGAGCCCGATGTGGGGATCAATTCCATGAACTGTGAGATCGTGACCTGAGTGGAAATCAAGAGTCAGACATTTAACTGACTGAGCCACCCACACACCCCTGGCAACCATGTTTTCTATTTCTCTTTTATTATCAGCATGATGCAATAATTTTTTTTTGTATCATGGAAAGCTGCAATTATATAGTTTATGCAAAATAGTTCTTAATCTGTTTTCATAGAGATTTTCTTCCAGTGAGGTTCATTTGCTCTAAGTGTTCAGATGATACACGTATTTTAAGCCACTCTTGCCCCCATCCCCTATACTGATTGGAGATTTAGTTTAGTCAGTATTGGTGTTTATTTGGGCTCTGTTAGTAATAGTGTAAGTTCACTGTTTACTTCTTTCAAACACAAGCTAGAGAAACATGGAAAATTCAGATTTTTCTTTCTCTTTGGTAGTACCAAAGCATTGCAAGTTATACAAATATGTGTCAACGCTCTAGCCACAAAAATGTAGGTAGAAACTTGGGAAATGTTTATCTTGAAACCCTCAAGTCAATTAGGGAAAGGAAGTTTTTGTTGTTATCTTTGTTTCATTTTTACTCTTCAGCATCTGACCTGGATGATTGCATTTGCCATTGTGACATCCCATAAACACTTGTTTTTGTTTTTGTTTTTCAGGGGGAGGGTGACTGCTCTTTGCAGGCTCATGATTGATTTGGAAGTTTAGGATATATCCCATTTCTTTCCTGTCCTTAGCCATATTTCTGAGTTTTTTTTTCTATCAGACTCTTGTCTGTTACTCTCTTAGACTCAACTTTCATCAGTCTTTGTATAGCTGGAATGTGGACAAGTATGGGTTTTACCTATTCTCTGGCCGGTGAAAGGATTCTAATTTGTCACCTAGACTGCTCTGGTTCTGAAGACAGATGGGTGTCAAATGCATGGGCCTATTAGACCACTACATTGGTCCTGAAAGTAAGAGATAGATGATGGATGAGAGAGAGAGAGAGAGAGAGAGAGAGATCTTCATAACAGCTTTATTGAGATATAATTCGCATACCATACAACTTTGGTATATTCACAGAGTTGTGCAACCATCCCCATAATCAATTTTGAAGTGTATCTGTTACCTAGAAATGAGAGTCCCTTTAGTTATCACTCCCATATCCCCAAACCCTAGAAAAGCACTAATATAATTTCTGTCCTTATAGATTTGCCTATTCAGGACTTTTATATAGATGGAATTATATGTGATCTTTTATGACAAGTTCTCTTGACACAATGTTTTTAAAGTTCGCCATATTATGGCATGTGTTATACTTCATTTGCTTTTGTGACTGAGCAATATTTCACTGTTTGGGTATAGGACCTTTTATTTATCCGTCTGTTAGTAGTTCAACATTTGAGTTGTTTCCATGTTTTGGTTATTATCAATAATGTTGCTATGAATATTCGTGTACAAGTTTTTGTAGTTGCATATCTTTTCATTTCCTTGGGGAATATATCTGGAAGTGGAATTTCAGGGTCAAATTATGCCTATATGTTTAACTTTTTGAAGAAATGACAGACTGTCTCCTAAAGTGACTCTATCACTTTACATTCCTACCAGTAGCTTATGAGAGTTCCAATTTCTCCGTATCTTTGCTAACACTTTTTATTATCTACCTTTTTGATTATAATGATCTTAAGAATGTGAAGTAGTATTTCATTGTGATTTTGATTTGCCTTTTCAGGGAAAAAGCACATTTTCATGGGCTTATTCACCATCTGTGTATTTTCTTTGGGGAAGTTTGTTGACAGTGTCAATAGTGTTCATTTTTTTCAATATATGAAATTTATTGTCAAATTGGTTTCCATACAACACCCAGTGCTCATCCCAACAGGTGCCCTCCTCAATGCCCATCACCCACTTTCCCCTCCCTCCCACCCCCCCCATCAACCCGCAGTTTGTTCTCAGTTTTTAAGAGTCTCTTATGCTTTGGCTCTCTCCCACTAATAGTGTTCATTTTGATGAAGTACAATTTATCTAGCTTTCTTTTCTTGTTTGTACTTTTGGGGTTAAAGATGAAAACTGCTGCAAATTTCAGGATGATGAACATTCATTCCTTCTAGACTTTTATAGTTTTAGCTCCTAAGTTTCAGTCTTTTCTCCATCTTGAGCTAATTTTGTGTATGGTGTGAGATAAAGGTCCAATTTCATTCTTTTACTTGCATATATTGCTTGTCCCTATACCACTTGTTGAAAGACTATTATTCTCATCGAACAGTCTTAGTACCCTTCGATAAAAACAATTGACCATAGTTATATTCATGTATTTCTGTACTCTTGATTCGGTTCTATTGATCTATATGCTTATTGTTTTCTTCTTGTTTATTGTTAAGAATTGTTTTCTTAATTTTTTTGTGCCTGGATTTTTCAATCTGGTGGACACAAAAACTATTGATTTTTTTAATTTTGTTTCCTGCAACTTTGCTGAATTCACTTGTTAATTTTAATAGATTTTTAGTAGATTTATTACTATTTTCTATATATAAAATAATGGCATGTGTTAATAGAGATACTTTTACTTTTTCTTTTCCATTATGGATTTTTTTTTCTAATTTTGACTAATTGCCCCTGCCAGACTTCCAACACAATGTTGAATAGAAGTGACGGGAATGGACATCCTATTTTTGTTCCTGATATTAGAGGGAAATTATCTAATCTCTTATTTTCAGATGTGGGCTTTTCATAGATTTCTTTCAAGTTGAGAATGTTTTTTTTCTACTAGTTTGTTTTTCTTATTACAAAACAGTGTTAGGTTTTGTCAGATGATTTTCTGCATCAATTGAGATAATCATATGGCTTTTTATCTTTATTCGATTAATGTGATCATAGCACGTTGATCGATTTTCATATGTTGAAACATCCTTGCATTTCCAGGACAAATGCTACTTGGTCATGGAGTCTGTTTAATAATATTTTTAAATATGCTTCTGGATATTGTTTGGTAGGGTTTTTTTTTTTTATGATTTTTGTATTAAGGGCACCTAAGTGGTTCAGTTGGTTAAGTGTCCAGTTTAGGCTCAGGTCATGATCTCACGGTTCATGAGTTAGAGCCCCAAATATGGCTCTAAGACGACAGCACAGAGCCTGCTTCGGATACTCTATCTCCCTTTCTCTCTGCCCACTGTTCTCTCTCTCAAAAATAAATAAACATTACAAAAAAGATATTAGCATTTATATTCATAAGTGATATTAGTCTGTAGCTTCCGTTTCTTTCATGTCTTTGGCTTTGGTGTCAGGATAATGCTTGTCTCATAGAATGAGTTGAGAACTGTTTCATGTTCTATTTTTGCGGAAGAGTTTATGAAAGATTGGTATTAATCTTCTTAGACATTTGTTACAACTAACTAGTTAAGCCATTTGGCCTGGAATTTTGGGGAGGATTGTTATTTCTTATTATTAATTCAATTTCTCTACATGTTACAGATCTATTTAATTATCTATTTTTTCTTAAGCCAGTTCTGACAGCTTGCAACTTTTTAATAATTTGTCTATTTCATATAAATTTTTATAACTCCATTGGCATACAATTATACATAGAATTCATATATATATATGAAATGTTATATGTATATATATGTAAGATATAGGTATATCTTCATTCCCATAATAGAATGTATATATTCCCTTTCTGATGTTAGTCATTTTAATTTTCCTCTCTCTCTCTTTTTTCCTCATGTAACTAACCATTTATATATTTTCTTGATTTTTTTAAAGAACTAATTTTTGGTTTCATTGATTTTCTCTATTGTTTTTCTATTCTTTATTTTATTAGTTCTTTCAATCTAATAATTTTTTTTTCCTTTTTGTTCCAGATTTATTTCGCTCTTTTAAAGCAAAAGTTTAGGCTACTGATTAGAATTTTTTTTTCCTTTTTATTATAGCTATTTACAGCTTTAAATTTTCCTCCAAACACTGCTTTACTTATATTTCATAAGTTTTGGTGTGTTGTGTCTTCATTTTTATTAATGTCAAAGTATTTTTTTAATTTTTCTTGATTCTGAGTGTGGAAAAGTTTAAACCTAAGAGCAATCTCAAAATCACCAGAAGCTTTGGTAGAAAACAATGAAAAGGAGATTGAGATATTTGAGATGCGTTAAATATGACCCAACATTTGAAATATGTTAAATCATAGGCCAATTTGTTTGTCAGAGAGGATGAATAAAATAGGTAAAAAAGAGCCTTCTTGAGGTCAGAGCAAACCTAAAATATTGAACTCAAATAAACTTGGCTATTGGAGGAATAGAAGGAAACTCAGGTGGCTGTACTATGGTGGATGAGGAGGAAAACGAATATATATTTTTAGTCTTTCTGTCATCAAATCTCCTAATCAAATAAACATATGTAATCAACTAATATCAACAGCTAACTATTATATAAAAATGTAATTCTCACTCCATACCCCAAATTTTGCAAATTCTATGAAACATGATTATGATTACTAACATGATCTCCTGTTCCCATCATAACTGATTATTCTTAAAATGTAGGTATTTTGTAAAGAGAACTATTCTCAAGTTAGATTTGATCCTCTTGTTATTTGTCTATATTTGATGTTACTCTAAAATGCTGAGGGGTAATTCGTAATATGGTAATTCATTTATTTCCGCTTCTTGGAGTTCGACTTCATTTACTCTTCTTCTGTGAGTGTCCTATAACTTCATGTAGGCAGATTATTAAATAATTTCTAATTGCTCCAATCTAGAGCAAATTTAGCATTGTTAACCATACAAAGTAGTTGTAGAACCATCATACAGGAACTCTGGAAGTTATGTTGCCTGTGTAAAGAGCAGAGAAATGTGTGTGGTTCATAATAGAAATAAACAAAAATATGGTTTGTTGTTGTTCTTGATTATTTCTCTTCTCTCTTCATCACTTTTCCCTTGCATAAGAAGAACCTGAAACAGGTGTTGGGACTCTCTATTTTTGTACATCCTAATGGCAGGCACAGTGGTATTTCAGAAGGAAATTGTAATAAAATGGGAAATCACAGGTTTTGGTACCAAAATACTTGAGCTTGTGGGTTAGTACCAATTTTTCTTGGTTATATGATCTTCAAAAATTTACTTAAGTTTCTGAATGTTAGTTTATTCCTTACATTACAACTGGTGGTAAGATCCCACAAAAGAAAAATGTTATGAGGAATAAATAAAGTGAATAGATAAAATATAGAGAAGCATTCTGTAACTGTTTTTGTCATATTATTTACCATTATTTTGCTTGGTTTAACCAAAGCAGTTAAAATATGTAAGACCGGTGGGAAGAGAAAGGGGGAAAAAAGTTACAGAGAGGGAAGGAGGCAAACCATAAGAGACTCTTAAATACTGAGAATAAACTGAGGGTTGATCAGGGGTGGGGGGGGTGGGAATATGGGTGATGGGCATTGAGGAGGGCACCTGTTGGGATGAGCACTGGGTATTGTATGCAAACCAATTTGACAATAAATTTCGTATTAAAAAATAAAATAAAATAAAGTAAGTAGCTATAGGAATTTTCAAATTACACAATTCAAGTTTCGTTTATACGCTTCATGATCACATCTGGCATCTTTTTACTTTATGGAGATACAGTGTTCTATTATACAGCATATATTCTATTGAAGACTTTGTAACTTTTAGTGTCCTTTGAGAAAAATTGGTAAATACCCTAAAAAGACATGAAGATTATAACTTTTTTGAAGGTTTTTTAGAACTTCATCCCAAGCCAACCTAAGTTAGTTTCAGATATTACTTTAGGGTCTTCTTTATTGTTCTTTGTTTAAATCGTTCACAAGAGAGAGATCATGAGACCACTTGAACTAAAGTCGCATCTGGCATTGTCTGGGGTGGGGAATAGTGCAGAGTCAGGAGGATTGGGCAGGCATCAGGTGCTGTTTTCTGTTTAACAGTTAATAATTACATTGAGGAATTTTGCTCACACTTCTGTTGTATTCTAATTATTTATAGTTCAGGTCCCCAGCTCTGTCATCCTACTTTCTACACAGGTCTCTTGAGATGTCTGAAAGCAGCTGCAAGAGGACAGTGACTTCAGGCCATGCACTAAGTTGGATTTAAAGTCTTCATGTTGCCGAATATGTTATGTTGGTTTGTCCTTCCTATAACGGCAACAAAACGTCTTTTGCTTTATTGATCATTTCCAAGCCGTGGCAAAGAATGACAATCAATAGATAAATTGGAGGGGGGGAAATGGCAAAGAAGAGGTATTACATTCATGCAAGACCTCTGTTTATGTTGCTTGACGTGATATATTCAAACGTGGTTGTGAGTGTTGGGTAAGGGAAAATATTCCAGAAAAAGTTGAGTTCTTAAAAGACAGAAATCTGATTAAAACACAGAATCATACTCAGAGAGGGTACTGTACCTTTCTTGTTTTAAAATTTTCACATGTTACATTAAACAGGACATGCACCGGGGCGCCTGGGTGGCGCAGTCGGTTAAGCGTCCGACTTCAGCCAGGTCACGATCTCGCGGTCCGTGAGTTCGAGCCCCGCGTCAGGCTCTGGGCTGATGGCTCGGAGCCTGGAGCCTGTTTCCGATTCTGTGTCTCCCTCTCTCTCTGCCCCTCCCCCGTTCATGCTCTGTCTCTCTCTGTCCCAAAAATAAATAAACGTTGAAAAAAACAAAAACAAAAACAAAAAACAAAAAAAAACAACAGGACATGCACCAATTTTGGATATGCAGAGGATTAAAAGATTGAGAAAAATCTTTAAAATACTAAAATGAGTAGGAGAAGTTGAAGAAAAATGAAGTAAAGACAAACATTGAGGAAAACAGCTCCCTTGGCTAAAAACTTCCATATAGCATATTGAGTTGCTTCTCAAAGAGTGTCAAAAGTATACTTTGTACCAGATTGATTGAATCTGGCTGTCTGTGGTTATATACCTGTGTAGACAGCAAAGAAAAATGAAGGTCATATTGAATATTATATGCAGTTACTATGTTTTTTAAAAACCAAGGAATAACTACACTTCAAATGGAATTTAATTTTTTTTTAATTTTAGAAACTATGAGATGATTCTGTATTTATTTATTGCACATCAATCAACTATTTAATATGAATAATTCAACTTGTAGATGTGAAATAACTCTGTACTTAAATATTTTTTCAAGCTATAAATTTTATTACAACACATTCTTCTAGTCTGAAAAGCTTGTCAGTATAAATCCCTTGAATTAATGCAAGATACTAGTCACAAAAATGGTTCCAAGTTCTCTCCAACTTGTAAATTCCTTAAATACAAAGATAAATACTTTGGCTCACAGTGAATTAAGAAAAATCCAAATTCTACTATTACTACGTATATAAATATGTGTGCAAATATGCTGATTTATATGCATATTTTAGCTACATTAACAAATTAACTTCACTTGTAGCTTTTTTATATATATAATTTTATAAATTCTTATATTTCAAAGAGAGATAAAAGGCTTCTTGATGTACATCAGGGTAGTCTTGATAGTGAAACTGTGTTAAAGGTCAGCTGAAACAAAATGGATAACCCACAAAGGCACCCTACAGAGATGGCATTAAAAATTCTCAAATCTAGGGGCGCCTGGGTGGTTCAGTCGGTTAAGTGTCCGACTTCAGCTCAGGTCATGATCTCATGGTCCGTGAGTTCGAGCCCCGTGTTGGGCTCTGTGCTCTCGGTTCAGAGCCTGGAGCTTGCTTCAGATTCTGTCTCCCTCTCTCTCTGCCCCTCCCCCACTCACTCTCTGTCTCTATCAAAAAATGAATAAACAGTAAAAAAATATGTTAAAAAATTCTCAAATCTATATGCATTTCTGTCCAGTTGCTTTCAATGAAAAAAAATTCTATCAAAAATTAAAGTAATTTTTAGTTAATTGTAGAACTAACCCAACTAAAATGACTTAAAAGCATTTCACATAAAGAATCATATGTAGAAATACATGGAAAAAAATCAGCTACACTTTGCAAAGATACTCTTCAATTAAACAGCAAGTTGCTCACAGAACTGTTCTAAATTGAGGGTCAATTAGAGATATAAAAGCATAAGTGAATGGAGCTGGCAGGTCTTTTCCAATATTAAATTTTTATAATTGCATGACAACGTGTAAATCCACTAATTTACAATGAAAATAGTTGAGGACAATGGATCAAACAATGATGCAAATTCTAAATGTGATGGCTCCTTAATCTATTTTTTGGGGGGCATAAAACAAAAAGGTGAGGTTTCAGAGTCATTTTTTTTAACTTTTATATTTGTCTTTCATTGCTACTAAATTGCTAAATGCACACTTTTCCCAACATTATCTGGCATGCTGAAGAGAAAGAAAGATACTATACTTAATCAGATATCAGCAAATTATTGAAAATGTGGCCCCATTTGAAAATCTTACAGTCACACAAATATGGTGTTACTGTGGGCTAAGTATAGCTTCAGAGCTGAAATAGATACTAAAATTTATCTGATTCAACAGCCCTCAATTAAAGGTTGGAAGAATGAAGACTCAGAGGTCCTAGGATCAGGTAGACAGTTAGTGCCAAGAACCTGAAATGGAAAACTTTCTGAATTAGAATCCATTTCTCTTTTGATTAGACATTTAGTCTCTCCATTTTATTTTGGCCTATATTCAGTTTTATCCATTATACTGGATTCCATTCATAGATGATGTTTGATGGGGTAAGGAGCCAGGAGGAGCTGTAATGCCTAATAAAATTTACAAAAATTTAAAATTGTGAATACTTAATATTATTTTAAAATGCATTTGATTTTCAAGCATTGAATTAACAGTGCTCATATAAAGAAATTGTCGTCAATATATGTGGCTTCAGCCAACGATGTCAATTGATCATTCATATGCACATTAAATGCATCTGATATTTTTAGCAGAAAAATTACTCAAGCATCATTTCTTGTCAAAATTATTATAATGTCATAATAATGAGTTTAAAAGGCTATAATTAGGAATGTCAGCAGTGTCATTTGAAACTCAAAATTGAAAGATGATTATAGTTTAAACCGATTACTCTATTACACATGATGTCAGCCTTTTAAGAAGTAACTAAACTTATATTGTATCTTTACTGAATATGTGCCACCTAAAATATTCTGATGATAAAGCTCCTGATTAAAATCATGTGTTTGAGAGAAAACAATCTGATGATCTCATGTATTGATAAAAATATCTAAAATACTCAAGTTTTATACTGTTCAAAAATGAGAGAAGCAAACCCGAACATATTGAAATAATGTCTAATTTTCTATGAATTGGCAACTCTTTCCATTTGTTTTGTGAATTCACAGGAATCGAGACTGGGAAAAACATATCTATATTTTGTCAAGTGAAATTATCTTCTGTTTGCAAAATATTTGTGAACTGCACTGGAAGAAATTGAATCTTATACTTGGGGTAAAATGCAAAGCTAAAAAGGAGAGAAGATAATTTTCTATCAATTTATGCTCCATAATCCCTTTTTTGCAAGTTGTTTCTAATGACCATGTATTGGAGGCAGGCAGCCTGGTTCTTAGAATGAATCAAATGGCACATCAATAAGTCACTTGTTCTTGTTCTAAATGGCAGAGGATTTTAAAATGTATTCATTCTGTTACTCTGCACCTGATGTAGAAGTTACTGGGTTCTTCCCACCTTTGTGATAATCTCCCATGCTGAATTTTAACAGAGAAAATGTGCCTTCCTTCCTTGGCTTTTAGGTGCTTGGGTGCCTAGGATAGTTCAATTCCCTTTAGATGGATAGTACTCAAGCTATCTGTAGTGAAAAAAAATTTTCTTTTTATAATTATTCCAATGTATTGATTTTGTGCATTGAGACTTTTGTAAAATAAAGTAACTAGAAGATTTAAAATGCACACAAACACAGCCAAACTGGACCCCAGAAAGATATATTATTATTATGCTGTAAAATTTCCAAACACCTATTATATTATGGTGTTAATCTCTTCACTGCTGTTAGTTTACTGGCAGGCACTGTAGTCTTTGCTTTGAGTAGCACTGCTTATTGAATGGGGTCATGGGAGGGAGAATTAATTACTTCCTGGCTTATTCTTGCCAGTTCCATTTCCTGCAAATGGAATCTTTCTCATTGTCTATTGTCTTTCGTCAAGTAGAATTCTTGGCTTGGCTTCGGTTCTGCCTGATTTATTTCTCTTTTTCATGTGTGTAATGAAGTTCTCTAACTCTTTACCTGAGTCTTCCTCTTTTTCAGATCCCTGTGTCCTGCCTAAAACCGAAGAGAATCTTTGATCTTTGTTTGTGTGGGCTTTATATGACACCCAGGGTATTGCCCTGACCACAAATGGCTCCCTACCTAAAGGTACCCCAGCTTCCATTTCAGTCTGAAGTACGCCATGATGCTGTATTGCTTACCCTAACTTAAAGGTTCTTAACTGAGCTTCCTAGACTCTATAGATTTACTTTAAAAGGTTCATGAATCTACTAAATTATGGGCAACATTTTGTGCATTGGTGCACATGTTCAGGTTTAAGTCTTTTGTGTTAAAAAAGATTTACTGTCACAATTTATACGGAAATGTTATTATGCCATAAGGCAATAAACTGTAATAGATTTAAAATCCCAATCTTCTTGATAGGTAACTTTGGCTCAAGGCAATAATAGCATTATTATCTGTATCATTGCCATACATTGGTACAAAGCATTATTTTTCAGGAGTTTTTTAATATATATATATATATATATATATATATATATATACACTTTTTGCCTTCTTGTGCTCTGCACAGGCCAAATACAGCATTAACAAAAGAATCAAGCATATTTCTATCAACATTCAAATCTACAGCATGTGATCATGCCCAGCAGGTACAGGAAAGATTTGAACATGATACAATAGGAGAAAGAGGCAACCAGCCACTGCTGGTTTCAAGATGAAAGGGGATCACAGAGAAATGAGAGCAGCCTCTAACAGCTAGAAAAAGTGAGAAAACATTCTTACCTAGAAACCTTTAAAAAGGAAGGTAGCCCTACCAACCCCTCAATTTTAGCCTAGCGAGACCCATTTCAGACTTCTGACCTTCAGAATTTTAAGATAATACATTTGTCTTGTTTTAAAAAGCAGAAAGGGACCCATTAACATGTAGAACAAACTGATGATTGCCAGAGGGGAAGGGCAGGGGATGGGCAATATGGGGGAGGGGGGAATGGGAGGTACAGGATTGCAGTTATGGAGTGGATAAGTCACAGGGATAGAAGGTGCAGCATAGAGAATATAATCAATTATATTGTTTTTTTTTAAATTTTTTTTAATGTTTATTTATTTCTGAGACAGAGAGAGACAGAGCATGAGTGGGGGAGGGGCAGAGAGAGAGGGAGACACAGAATCTGAAGCAGGCTCCAGGCTCTGAGATGTCAGCACACAGCCCGACGCGGGGCTCGAACTCACAGACCATGAGATCACGACCTGAGCCGAAGTCAGACGCTTAACCGACTGAGCCACCCAGGCGCCCCTATAATCAATGATATTGTAGTAGCTTGTGGTCACAGACGGTAGCTTCATTTGTGGTGAGCATAGCATAATGTATAGACGTGTTTGTTGAATCGCCATGTTGTATACCTGAAACTAATGTAACATTGTGTGTCAACTATAATTAAAAATGTGTTGTCTTGGGGCGCCTGGGTGGCGCAGTCGGTTAAGCGTCCGACTTCAGCCAGGTCACGATCTCGTGGTCCGTGAGTTCGAGCCCCGCATCAGGCTCTGGGCTGATGGCTCAGAGCCTGGAGCCTGTTTCCGATTCTGTGTCTCCCTCTCTCTCTGCCCCGCCCCCGTTCATGCTCTGTCTCTCTCTGTCCCAAAAATAAATAAACGTTGAAAAAAAAAATTTAAAAAAAAAAATAAAATAAAAATAAAAATGTGTTGTCTTAAGCTACAAAGATGTCCTGTGATAAGTTGTATATCACATTTTATTTAAAAAAATTTTTTTAATGTTTATTCATTTTTGAAAGACAGAGAGACAGAGCACAAGCAGGGTTGGGGCGGAGAAAGAGGGGGACACAAAATCTGAAGCAGGCTCCAGGCTCTGAGCTGTCAACACAGAGCCTGATGTGGGGCTCAAACTCACGAACCCATGAGATCATGACCTGAGCCGAAGTCGGATGCTCAACGGACTGAGCCACCCAGGTGTCCCTGTATATCACATTTTATAACATAAATGTTACACAAATGTTATAACATAAAGTCTTGAATGAAAAATAAATCAAATTTGTAATGAATACACCAGAAGTGTTTTCTTGCTAATACTCACCCTGACATTCTTCTTTTGCTTCCATTTTTACTTTTTTTTTTCCTCCAAAAGTCACAGTAAATGGCCACGGAACTACACAGTAAAGAAGGACATTTTTAAAGACTATATTCGATTTTAACATTTTTAATTTCCTAAAAGCCTTTCAATAAGTCAGTATGTCTATAGTTAGTAATTTGCAGAAGCCATTTAATAATCAGATTGCAAATGGGTACACACTTCCATAAAAATGAATTATTAGACAAATTGAAAAATGATGGAAGCTATATTTAGGTGTAATTTATTCATGTTCGATGCAGGCCTATGGAGCAGCAAAGACAAATTACAATTTCTAATAAATGATTGCAATGTGTAACATTTTTAAGAAACCATGACTAAATAATTCTGTGTGCTGCAGAATACATATTGAAGTGGCAGGTGTTGCGTGGGCAGTAAGTTTAAAGAGCTGCCATAAGTGTGTGTGTGTGTGTGTGTTTGAGAGAGAGAGAGGAATTAATGTCTATGTCTATCCCATATTAAACTATGAAAAATGAGTTCTTTTATTTAAAAATATATTTGTATCTAAAAATGACTTTTATCTTTTTATCTATACCAGAATCAACTTTATGGGTTATTAAAATAACACCTATTTTAAGAACTAGAAACACATTCGATAATCATGCCCAATTCACTTATGTGATCCCATCAATGTTTTATGAGATGAAAATGTTTTGTAAAATGAATGGGAAGGATCATACCTAGTGAAAGGAAATTATTTCCTGCTAATTAGAAAATGTTTATCAAATGTTAGTGAGTAAAAGTCATGAATTTGACATTATTAAAAATATGATATAAGCCATACCTCCCAAGCCCTTCAAATTTATGATCTAGTGAAAAATGTTTTACTTTAAACACATTTTCATGTTAAAGACAAAATAACAAAAGGAAATATGTCACAAACTAGTCCCTGTTTATTTGCCAAATGAATTGCTATGGCATCGAAATAAAGTTATTGAAGTAATAACCCTATCTAACTCTATCCAAAGTGGCTCAGATAAATCTATCTAAAACGACAAACAAAATGCCAATTGAATAAAATTAATTCCTCAATTGTTATAGGAAGGTTGATACCTGTCTGATGGCACAAGATTTATATAATCAGATATAAGATTCCCTAGCATATAGTATGACCTCAGTCTATATAAACATATTTCTATATATTTTAAAGTGTAGAAGAAAGAATGAGAGAGAGAAATGTTGATTATATTCTTTATCTTGAACATTTATTTTATTCACATACATAAAAGAATGTATACAAATATTTCCAGCTTAGATATCTAAATGTAACATTAGTATCAATTGTTATATTTGACTAGTGTGAATTCTCCAAAGTTCCAATATTTTGCATATATTGCTGTCATAAAGAAAAATATAATTATCACAAAACAATAAATAAACATAAGACAGTGAAAGTCCAAAAGAAAATGATTTACCTTCAAAAGATATTTATGTATATGCCATAATGAGTGTCTTCATTTTCTCAAGCACAGCTTCCTTTCTCTGTCTCTCTCCATCCCTCTCTCTCTTTCAAGTAAGGGAAGAGTCAACACAGATTTAAATTTTATGTAATTACTCTAACTGTATTTTGGAGAATGAACTAAAGAAAGATACAGAAATCACTGTAAAAAGTTGTAGCAAGAATTCAATGATAGTGGACTAGTTTAGTAAAGTGTCAATAGAGATGGAAGGGAATAACTTACATGGGTTTTAAGAGTTATTTAGAAGGCAGTATAGACAGAGAATTATAATTGCTCAATTTCAGAGTATGAGGAAGAAAGAAAATAAATAAGGGGTTATGGTTTCTAACTTAGAAATATATAAAGAGATGATGTTGCAATTCATTGGGATAAAAAAACAATGGTGAAAATTGGAAAACAGAGTCATATTTGGAGTATTTTGCAATGTCTATATTAGAACTAGGCCAGTAAGCAATCAAATGTGCAGGTTTGATTTGAAAGCTATCAATATATAATGTGATCGAATCATCCTAGGTAGCATTAAGATAAAGTTTAAGGAATGTGTAAGAATAAGAAGAGAGAGTTGGGAGCAGACTATGTAAAATCGAAACATTTGATAAGTAGAAAGAAAGAAAGGATCACAAAGTGTTGATATCACAAAACCTAGGAATATGGACTTTTTTTTTACCAACTTTTTAATAACATTTTTATTTCAAATAATACAAGTTGGCCTAATCAAAGAATTGAGACGTGATTTTTTGTTTGATATTAACAAGTAGATTGACGATGAAACTGTTAAACTTAGGATGTGAGTTTCACTTCCTTTTGAGGTGAAATTTCCTTCTTTCTGCATGATGCCCTTCAACATCTCCCTGGTCTCAGGGCAGATGACAAACATTATTTGTGGCCATACACTTATCTTCATCTTCTTACTCCTGTGTCAATAACTCCTGAGATCTGAAACACACAAAATTATACAGTTTATTTGTGTGGTGTAAGCCAATTGTTACCATGTAATTTAGTGCAGGTATTTTTAACCAACATTATTGAGGTATAAATTACGTATAATAAAATAAGCCAATTACAGATCAATGAATTTGATAAATGTATATACATGTGAAACCATCAAAACAATCAAGATGTATGAAATATTTCTATCCGCCTTTGAAGTTCATTCTTCAAATTCTGATACTCACAGTGTAAATCGTCATGCCCAGTATGCAATGAAAAATTAGTAGCCATGTGAAACAAGAGGAAAATATGATTCATAACTCATACCAATCAAACAGAGAACTAGTCATGGCAGAGATGATGAAATTACCAGGCAGATATTTGGAAAACAAACAGCTATTATAAATCTGTTAAAAATTACTGAAAATATAAGT
Source organism: Lynx rufus (assembly GCF_022079265.1). Taxonomy (NCBI): domain Eukaryota; kingdom Metazoa; phylum Chordata; class Mammalia; order Carnivora; family Felidae; genus Lynx; species Lynx rufus. Next base: position 76,719,018 of record NW_025814834.1, read on the forward strand.
GTCAAGAAGAGAGAAAGAAACTATTAAAAAATGAACGAATTTCTTTATTTGAGAAAATATATCTGAAATTAAAATTTGTGAAATGGGCTGAAAAAAAAGGCAAGGCACAAGAACAGGGGCACCTGGGTGGCTCAGTCTGTTAAGCCTCCGAGTTCGGCTTAGGTCATGATCTCGCGGTCCGTGAGTTCGAGCCTCGCGTCAGGCTCTGTGCTAACAGCTCAGAGGCTGGAGCCTGTTTCAGATTGTCTCCCTCTCTTTCTGACCCTCCCCCGTTCATGCTCTATCTCTCTCTGTCTCAAAAATAAATAAACGTTAAAAAAAAAACGCAAGTCACAAGAATAGTAGATCATTGAATTTAGAGGCAGGAAAACAGAATCTATCAAAATTGAAGTACAGAGAAAACGAGGGGAAAAATATTAAAAATGAACAGAGTTTCAAAGACTTGGCTAATGATGTCACAAGAATCTAAAATATATGTAATTGTAATTGCATAAATAAATCAAAGGCAACATATCATAATCGAGTCTCCAAAAACCAATGATAAAGAAAAACCTTAAAGGAGCTATAGGGAAAAAATATGTACAGAGAAATATATGCATGTTCATAAGATTCTCACTAAAAACAATGTAAGTCAAAATAAAATGGAATGACATGGTTGTAATTGTTTTTAAAAAAATTAATATAAAATTTATATTCCACAAAAACATATTTCAAAAATAAATAAATTAAGACATAGAAAGGCAATGAAATGATGTTTATAGCTATGATGTTATTTCTGTCAGAACATTTTAATAAAGTTAAGTACATCAGACCTTACCATTAGGGGCTTATTAACCAAAGTCAAACAGCCTTTTTATTGGAATACAAATAAACATCTGTGAATCCAAAGAAGTGACTTTGGGCCCATTTAAGTCATTAGCAATCATGATTTCTATGTATCTGAGTTTCGTGTTCATATTAACAAACAGTGAATTGAGTCTAAATAAACTTTTCCAAACTATATTTTAGGAAACATCATCCTATAATCTGATTAATAAAATAGAATTTCATGCTGAAATAAAGCTTAAAATGTGATTTTTAAATATTAATACATCAAAGGCTTTGAGAACTCTTAAAGACATTTGTCAACAACTGTTTAACTGAAAATATTTGGGTAGTATATTTTTTTCTAGATCAACACTCAATACCATTGTATTTTATTCCTTTAAGGAAATGTTCTTACTCCCATTTCAAATTTCAAATTTTATACTCATATTGTAGTTCCATATGCTACTATATCCCAAATGGCATAATATTGGCTTGCAAGGATATAATTATTATAATGCTCAGAGGCCTTGCCAATTTGGTTATTATCTTTACAGCAACAGACCATATCAAATGACACACAGGTAGCAAAATTTTTATGTGAGAACATTGATGTTTTTATATTATAAATCAGATACATGGGCTAATTAAAAAGTTAATCCATTAATTTAACTGTACCATTTCCTACTGCTACTGTAACAAATTACAAAAATTTGAGAGCTTGAAATAACACGAACTTACTATCTTTTCTTTTTGAATGTCAGAAATCTAAAATAGTTTCACTAGGTTAAAATTAAGGTGTTGTGAAGGCCACATTCCTTTCCGGAGGCTCTAAGGAAGTATCTGTTCTCTTACCTTTTCTAGCTTCCTGGCTATGGTCCCTTTTCAAATCTTTTTCTCTATGATACTCTTGTATTTCACTTCAACTTTTATTAGGACCTTTTTGGTTACATTGGCCACCTGGATAAGACAGGATAATCTCTCCATCTCAAGATCATTAATTTGTTGACAGCTTGCAAATTCCCTTTTGCCAAAGAAGGTAACACATTTCCAGATTCTAGGGACTAGGGATTCTGGCATGTCATTTTTCTGACTGCTGCAGTAACAAATGTAATTTAGCATCTTCCAGTGCTGGACATCATGCAGGCGTCTTCCCTACTACAAAGTGATCATCAGTGACATATCTGTAGACAAAACAGATACACATTTATGCTCTAGTAGAGTTTACATTCTAGCAAAAGGAGACAGACAATAAAGAATAAATGTAGTAAGTATATATTTTAGAAGGAGATAGGTACTAGGGAAAAAAAGAGCAGAGTAAGGTAAAACAGGATTGGGGGTTGGTGGAAGTGACAACTTATATGGGTGGTCCGGATAGAGAACACTGAGAGGTAATGTTTGGTTAATTCCATGCAATTATCTGGAGGAAGACGTCAGAGGAAATAGCTATTGCCAAGGCTCCAAGACGGTAGCAAGCATGATAGTCTAAGAAAGTGAAGAGACTAATAATAGTTCGACTGCAGTGAAAGAAGTGTGGCTGGGGGCGCCTGGGTGGCGCAGTCGGTTGAGCGTCCGACTTCAGCCAGGTCACGATCTTGCGGTCCGTGAGTTCGAGCCCCGCATCGGGCTCTGGGCTGATGGCTCGGAGCCTGGAGCCTGTTTCCGATTCTGTGTCTCCCTCTCTCTCTGCCCCTCGCCCGTTCATGCTTTGTCTCTCTCTGTCCCAAAATAAATAAACGTTGAAAAAAAATTAAAAAAAAAAAAAAAAAAAAGAAAGAAGTGTGGCTGGTGGATCCTTGTGGGCACACGCAAGGACCTTCACCTTTCTGTGCATGAAATGGAAAGCATCCGAAGGTTTTCAGTAATAGGGAAAATGACTTAATTCATGTTTTGAACGTTCACTATCACTTAGAAGTCAGAGAAGGGAACTAGTTACCTGGCTATTGTGCAGTCACTCGGGCAGATTTGGGTGGTGGTCGATAGAAGGATATAGCAGCGTTCATGACAAGTGTCTGGATGAGATATTTTGAAGGAAGGCTCAATAAAATTTTCTGAAAAAATGGATGTGGGGTATGAGGAAAAAAATAAGAGGGGCACTTTTTTTCTGTGTAAATAAGTTACAGTTTGGGTCCATTTCTATGTTAACTTTTCTCGACATACATAGTACAGTCCTGTAAATATATTTTCTCCTCCTTATGATTTTCTTAATAATATTTTCTTACCTCTGGCTTACTTTATTGTATATAATACATGTACAAATATGTGTTCTTTGACTGTTTATGTTACTGGTAAAGCTTCCAGGCAAGTAGTTAAGTTTTGCTGGAGTTAATAGTTGTACTGGGATTTTCCACCATGTAGAAGTCAGTGCCTCTAGCCCTTATGTTGTTCAGGGTCACCTGGAATTTCAATTCTATATAGGAATCTTATATCTGATGCTTCGCTAATGTTTCTCAACTTAATAGATCTCATTACAATAATGCATACTGAAAAGAAACTCACTCAAATGAAGTAACACACGTGGAAACAGTGTTTAGAGGAAACATAATTACAATTTTACCGCTTGCTTAGACATTTCAGTGTTTCTCTAAAATTTGAATTTGTGTTTGGTACAATGCGAGATCAGTCAACTGGTATGAATGAGTGTCGAGATTGCTCCCGGTTTATTTTCGAAATGCAACTTCATTTTTCCTTATTTGTTAACCTATTTATACACAATTGCTCCCAAATTTACATGTTTATTATTATATGTGGTATTTTATTTTTTATTTTTTTTAATGTTTATTTATTTTGAGAGAGAGAGAGAGAGAGAGAGAGAGAGAGAGTGGGAGGGGGGCAGAGAGACAGAGAGAGAGAAAATATCCTAAGCAGGCTGTCAGTACAGAGCCCAACGCAGAGCTCAATCCCATGAACTGTGAGATCATGCCCTGAGCCCAAATCAAGAGTCAGACGCTTAACCAACTGAGCCACCCAGGTGCCCCATATATGTAGTATTTTAAATTATAAAATAAAATGTAATTTAAAGCCCACAGTTCAGTGTTCTCAGGAATTTCTCTTCTTGAGACTATGGAGATACATCACAGATTTCTGATTTTTCATGGCCTAAGTTTTCCATGATGAAATTTGTGATTCCCTCAGCATTTAGTTTATGACTACCTAAGTGAGGCTGACAAATATATTTATAATAAATAAATAATTGTACACAAACAAAGAATTATGAGCCAAATTTATTATGGATATTTTCCTAAAATCATATTTACATAAACTGTCAGCGATTATAATTCAGAGACAAATTAGCTACTCATTGTAGCATCATTTTCTTGAATGATGAGGGTAAATGGGATTTTGGCAAAAGGTGGTTGAGACAAGAGCACAGTAGACTGGTTTTCTTAATAGAACCTCATCTTTCTTCTTGAAAACTAATTGTCTGTTTGAAAATTAAAGTTGAGTGCATTGTTTTAATCCCATGCCAAAATGTCACATATAAATTATATTGTAATTAACATGAGAACACACGGTGCATATTTAAGGCATAAAGTTTTAACTAAAACATTTTCAAACTATGATGTGCATTATTCATTTGTGGGCTCTATGAAAGATGCATGCCTATTCTCTGCTGACTCAGAATCTTTATTAATGGAACTAACTTGGAGAAAAAAAAACTAACCTGTTTCTTGTATGAGTCAAAAACACACATTAAGCATAGCAAATTTTGAGAGCAACTGAACTAAAATATTCTTGCTTCATCACAAGTTTAAAAAGTGTTTTCAAACGCTATAAAATGAAATTTGACTTTAAAAGTTGCTACATTGTCGCTGAGTAGTATTAAAAATTGAAATTGTGGATTTCCTGATAGGTGTTATATACAATGATAAAACCAGACTTTCTGCATGTGGGAGTGGGGTGGAGTGGATAAGCAGTTTCTTTAATGAGAATTTAGCTGTAACTCATGTTTTTGTAATACTACTCAGATAAATGAACAATCTCCATCAAATGTGTAATAGTATTTTTTCTCTGTGCTATTTTTCTACTGCGATTATGATGTAACCACCAAGGAAAGAAATAGTCAAGAATACATTTATTTTAGTTTTTAATTTATATGCAGCAATATTAAATTTTACAGTGTGCAATTCTGTAAATTTTGACAAATATGTAGTGTCATATAACCACCATTACTATAAGGATACAGGAATTACAATTTCTTCATCAGGAAAAATTACCTATTGTTGTTCTTTTGTGATCAAATCCTCCCCCAATCCCCCAATCCCCACCACCATCACTACCACCAACCCCTGGCAAACATGGATCTATTCTCAGTGCCTATAGAGTTGCATCTGCCAGAATGCCATATAATTTTCTTTTGGGGCCACCCTGGGTGGGGGAGCAGATCTGGCTTCTTTTGTTAGCTTAATGAATTTTAGATTCAGCCAGTTTTTTAACATTCATTCATTCATTCAGTTTTACTTCCGAAGCTTTATATTCTCCTAGGGCACAAATATATTTACCCATTCACCTGTTAAAGATATTGGGATACTTTAAATATGTGAGGATTAGGAAATAATGCTGATATATACAATTGTGTGTATGCTTTTGAGTGAACAAAACTTGTATTTTCTCTAATGCAAATACTAAGATCAGAACTGTGGAGTCATATAGTAAGTGTATATATGTATAACTTTAGTAACAATGTACCAAACTATTTTCCAAAGTAGCTGTATTGCCACTGTGATTTAGAAAATTTCAATCTCTCCTCCATCTTTGCCAGCAGTTAGCATTCTGAGCTTTTCATTTATCATTTACTTATTCATTTTTATCCACTCATTTTAGCTAGCCTAAAAGGTATGTGTGAGGGGTGCCTGGGTGGCTCAGTTGGTTAAGCATCCAACAGTAGCTCAGGTTATGATCTCACAATCCGTGAACTCGAGCCTGGGCTTTGTGCTGACAGCATGGAGCCTGGAGCCTGCTTCAGATTCTGCTCTCTCTCTCTCTCTCTCTCTCTCAAAAAGTAAATAAACATTAAAGCATTTTTTTTAAAAAGGTGTATGTGGAAATTTCATGATGTTTTAATTTGCATTTTCTTAATGACTAAATATGTTTTCATGGGATTTTGTCATCTCTATACCTTCTTTAATAAAGTATTTGTTCAAATCTTTTATTTATTTTTATTTTTTGATGTTTGTCTATTTTTCAGAGAGAGGAGAGAGAGAGAGAGAGCTTGAGTAAGGGAGGGGCAGACAAAGAGGGAGACAGAGAATCCAAAGAAGGCTCCAGGCTCTGAGCCATCAACACAAAGCCTGACACGGGGCTGATCTCACAAACTGGGAGTTGATGACCTGAGCCAAAGTTGGACACTTAACTGACTGAGCCCCCAGGCACCCCACTTTTGCTTATTTTAAAATTTGGTTGTTTGCTTGCTAATTGTTGTATTTTTAGAGTTCTTAAAATTTCATTTTTTGAATTTTATTGAGATATAATTGACAAATAAAAATTGTATCATTTAAGGTATACAGTATGACGTTTTGATATATGTATAGTTTGTGCAATGATTGCCACAATCAACTTAATTAACATATCATCATCTCACATAGCTATCATTTTTTGTGGGGGAGGGGGAAAGCAATGCTTAAGATCTACTTTTAGCCCAATTTCAAGTGTACAATCCAGTAGTAGTTTTTTTTAATTTTTTTTTTAACATTTATTCATTTTTGGTAGAGACAGAGTGTGAGCCGGGAAGGGACAGAGAGAGAGACACAGAATCGGAAGCAGGCTCCAGGCTCTGAGCTGTCAGCACAAAGCCCAACGCAGGGTTTGAACCCACAGAACGGTGAGATGATGACCTGAGCGGAAGTCGGAGGCTTAACCGACTGAGCCACCCAGGCCCATCTACAATACAGTAGTATTAACTTTAGTCATCATGCTGTACATTAGAGCTCCAGAATTTATTCATCTTATGAAACTGACCTTTGATCAATATCTCCCATCTCCTCCGAGTCCAGCCCTGGGAGTCAACATCTACTGTCTGCTTTTAGGAGTTCAAAGTCTTTTAGATTCCACAGGTAAGTTATCACAACTTCCTTAAGTGTTTGGCAGGTGAAAAAAAAAAAAAAAAAGCAGTCCTTCTTGGTTGTACACGTGAGTGGAGAGTTCATGTTCTGTGCATTTCCAGAATCGTAATGTCCTCCACTGAATGCAGTGGCCCTACTGTTTACATGCAAACCAAGGCCATTCAGGTCTTCCCAACTTGTTTGCAACCCACGTGCAGTCTTCTCTCCCCAGTTCACTAAGGCACACACTCTGCCCTACAACACAGCACCCTTTCCTAACCCTCTGAAGAGCACCAGGACTCCCTACACAGTCACGTTTGCTCTGGGGAAAATGGCAAGAGAAAAGAAAGAAAGAAAATAAATAGGGTTTTGCCCTAAACAAACATCTCTACTGGTCACTCCGCAAAATCCCTACGTCAGGCTCCGAGCTGCCAGCACACAGCCCAACGTAGGGCCAGAACTCACTATGCCGGTCTCGAACTCACAAACCGTGAGATCATAACCTGAGTCAAAGTCAGACCCTTAATAAGACACCGCATTTCCTATGAACAGCAATACACCACCAATGTACAATAAAATGAATTAAATTAAGAAACAAGTGCATAGATCCCCTAGGTGGTAAACAGTTAATATCTTGTTGTCCAAGATCAATTCTTCAAACACTAGGTTTTTCCTCAGGGGAAAAAAAGAAATGATTGCATTCCACTCTGCCCAGAGAGGTTGGTTACAGAACAGAGTCTGAATCAAAGGCAGTCAGATATGACATAGGGATTTTGTGGAGCGACCAGTAGCGATGTTTGTTTATTCCAGTTCACTTAAAGCAGTATGAAAACGTGCTTGGAGATTCAGGAGACAACAAAGGGGCTCTCCTGTGCCGCACATGTATGAGAGTGGGTAAAGCACAGAGGAAAGTAGAGGGGCACCTGGCTGGCTCAGCTGGTTAAGTGTCTGCTTTGGCTCAGGTCATGATCTCATAGTTCATGAGTTTGAGCCCTGCATCAGGCTTTGCACTGATGGTGTGGAGCCTTCTTGGGATTTTCTTGCTTCCCTCTCCTTCTCCCCTCCTCTGTTCTCTCTCTTTCTCTCTCTTTCAAAATAGATAAATAAACTTAAAGAAAAAGCACAGAGAAAAGTAGAATCATAAGTGATACACCAATATACACAGATAGAGAGAAAGAAAGGTAAATCAGATGCTGATGACATCACCTGAGCCTGGATTTTCTAGAGACTAAAGAATATTTTACTCCTGGGCTTCTCAGTTAAATGATCCAATAAATGCCTCTTTTTTTTTAAGGTGTTAAACCAAGTTTGATTTTCTGTCATTAGCAGTTATAGATGTCATATAATTCCTTCTGGTGCCCAGTATCATAATTCTGTTTTTTAAAACTTGCATGATCACAAGAATCAGTTGGTATTTATTTTCCTGGGTATTTTGTTTTAGTAAGGGTTCTGTTTTTAAGAATGGTCTGGAGATGAATCTTATGGTCAAGAAACATGAAAATCATCATAATAGTACAATATCTGCAAAAGAAGAAAAAATATCAATATGCTATCACATCTTACTTGCTATATATTATATAATTCTCCGATTTTCCCAGTAAATCAGCATACAGCCGCACGCAGAATTATAAAACTGTAGAGATGGAAAGAATGGTAGTTATAATCTGGTCCAACAGACCATTGTTTACAATGAGAAAATTGTAGTTGAGTGAAGTAAAGTCACACATATAATCTCATAGAATTAGTAGCAGAATAGATACTATAACAATCTCCTGCTAGTTTCAATTTTTTTATTACCAAAATTACATTTCTTTCCCTCTTCCTTTCTTTTTCTTTCTTTCTTTCTTTCTTTCTTTCTTTCTTTTGAGAAAGAGAGAGAGGATGAGCAAGGGGTGAGGGGACAGAAGGACAGGGAAAAGAATCTTAAGCAGGCTCAATGCTCAGTGAAGAGCCCAATGCAGGGCTCGATCCCATGACCCTGGCTGGGATCATGACCTGAGCCAAAGTCAAGAGTCTGAAACTCAACCAATTGAGCCACCCAAAATCACATTTCTAAATTAGAGAAACATAAGAAAAGTCATATAAATAGCAGGATGCTGAAAATTTACCTTTATTCTTCAAAGGCATAGAAAATTAACTAATAGAGCTTATAGCATATTCTAAATTCTTAGCGTCTTTATTATGAATGAGCACTCATTATTTGACCATTATAACATTAATGAATTCTTTACTATTTAAACAGACTCTAAACACTTATCCTAATCCATGCTGTGATTTTGTAACCATACCCTCTAATGCTCTTATACCAAGTATTTTATTTATAATAAAATATTGAGAGTTATTATGGGTAAAAAGACTTTAAGAGGGAACAAGTCTTTTCTTTATTGCTTTTAATCTAAGAATTAACATAAGAAATTGCCTTAAGAATCAAGTGGTCTAAATGCAGGGGTCTTGCAAGCAAATTTATAGAGTTTTATATCCTGAATAAGGATTTTTCCTATTTTTTTTTTCCCTAGTGTTTGGTAAAGAACTACAAGCAATAAAGACCTACACCAGTGGTGGCTGCTTATAGGGGTTATATAAGATCATCTGATGGATGTACAGGAACAAGGCTCCTTCACATTATAAAATAAGGCATTTCAACTAAACATCCTCGTCATTTTTTCCTCCTCTTGAGGAACAAGAATCAAACTGATCACCAGCTATTGCTGAAATTATTAAAGAAAGCCTTCCATAAATGTCACAAAAGATTATATTCTAAATTTCCTATTGCTATCTTAAACTTGAATGTCCTTAAAAATATGTAAGTCATTGTTCAAATAAAATAAGATACTGGCATTGCTCATATAAGGAATTTTTTCAAAGCATTATATTTACAATTATAAGCTGAAAAAATACATGTATTTACATGAATATTATCATCATATGAATTCACTGCAGACATATTTTATTTCTAATAATAATTTTTTTTTCCACAGGAAATGTTTCTAAGTGTCTTTAAATGTAAAAGGTCAAGCTTGTTAACTATTTGTAACGAGAATAAGCAAATACCCACAGTTCGGGGATGGATTCGGAAGAAAAGTTAAAAATGTTTATGCCATTATATAATATTTGCTAACATTATAATGAAATAAAAATTTCATTTTTTAATTTCAAAAAAATGTTTAAGTTTATCTATTTTGAGACAGAAATAGCACAGGTGAGAGGGAGAGGAAGAGAATTCTCCGCTGGTAGCGCAGAGCCTGACACACTGCTCCAACTCACAAAACTGTGAGATCATGCCCTGAGCAGAAACCAAGGGTTGGACTCAACTGAGCCACCCAGGTGCCCTCCAAATTTTATTTTTTTTAAGTAAGCTCTATGCCCAATGTGGAGCTTGAACTCACGATCTTGACATCAAGAGTCACATGCTCTACCAACTGAGCCAGCCAGGCACCCCAAAATTAAAATAAAAAAATGCTTTGTCCCCAAATAATCTAAACCATTGTTTTCCAAATTTGGCTGTATATCAGAATTAGCATGGAAGCATTTCAGAAGACAGACTCCCAATTATAAACTTATTGGAAGCTTAAGAAGTAGTGCTAAGGACTTGTATTTTTTTAATTGTTGGTTTTTTTGTTTGTTGTTTTTCATTTTGAGAGAGAGAGAGAGAGAGAGAATGCAAGTGAGAGAGAGAGGCAGAGGGAGAAAGAGAGAATCACAAGCAGGCTTCACGCTCATCACGGAGTCCGAGGTGGGGCTCGATCCTACTACCCTGGGATCATAACCTGAGCCGAAATCAAGAGTCAGACGTTCATCCAACTGAGCTACCCAGGCGACCTCGGACTCTATATTTTTAAAGAAACTTTCCACCCTCATTTCCAGAGGATCATCCATATCATCACTGAGCTCTCTTTTTGTGGATTCCGGCATCCTATCTAGAGGAAAAGGTGGACAGCAGCATCTTTTCCTACGTGTTGGTCAACTACACATGTCTATCAAGCCTTTTTGTAGCAATAGACGGTTTGATGTTCAAAAGATCACCAAACTGAAATGTGTCTATCCACCTCTTTTCCTTCAGCAAATAATAACAGCAACTAATAAGGTCGATAAGATGTTCTGATGAAGGTTATTAGAAGCTCAGATTAGTGTTGATTGTCTAAAAGCACTTTAAAGCTTCTTGAGTTTCAATTTAGTTGAAAGGGTGAAAATTAAGTTCTTTTATATAATCTCTGCTGTCTATGCCTGCACAATCTAGTTACAGAAGTAGCTCTACACATTTATAATTACGGGAATCAAAGAGAGGGACAGGCACTGAGAGAGCTCCTTCACATGGTTTGTTGCGGTGCCTTTGAGTAATGTGCTCTTTTCATCCTGTGCTTTTCCCCAAACCAGTGTCAGTTTGCATCTTTAGGGATTAAAGATAGAAACACTGAATACATTTTTATGTGGTACTTCCGCTTCTTTTGGATGTTTGAGCTACCCATCCTCTCTACCTTCTGAATTTCAAATCATCTTAAAAGTTGATAGCCTCATTTGAAGTGTTACGCTCTTGGTTTGTTTTGATATGGAAATCACTCTGAGACATCCATACAAGCTGCCTTATTACACAAATAACAGAGACTGGATTTTCATCTTTTAAGTGGTTTTGCAACTCACCTCTTTGAATGAGAAAAGTGCAATAGCTCGCTGAGGCCTAGACACATATAATTTTATTTATTTTGAAGAATCTCTACTTCTCACTAAACTATAATTTGTTATTATGAGGAATTCAAAGACAATGCTACTAGAATATTTAACACGTGAATTACCATACAACACATTTCTTTTCTCCCAACAAGAAGTACCCTATGCACTATGAAAAACATACCAGATATGCTTTCTTGTCACCCAAGATATAAACAGTAAGCTGTCTTAATTTTTATCTATTTTTCTTTCTTTATATGGTTTGGCTGCATTCACTTGGATCATTTGTTTTTCCTGTTCTTGATGTTATTTGAGAAACTTTTATGGTATGATTAAAGTCAAAAAAAAAAAAAAAGGAAGGGCAGACACAGAGGAGACACAGAATCCGAAGCAGCCTACAGGCTCTGGGCTGTCAGCACAGAGCCTGATAGGGGGCTCAAGCCCACAAACCCAGAGATCATGACCTGAGCCAAAGTCAGACTCTTAACCAACTGAACCACCCAGGTACCCCAATATAATGTCGTAAAGGTGGTAAAGAAAAGTAAATTAAAAGTGACTTATAATAAAAATATACCAATATGTTTTAGACTATTTATCAATCTTACGATTTTCTTTCTTATGTTTTCATGATTAAATATTTAAATATGAAGATTAGAAGCCATCCCATACAAGAAGAATAGGAAAATGTACAGTTAAACATATGAGTGAACGGACACCATAATTAAAGCGAATATTAGACCAGGTCAATATTTGAAAAATCTATTTCTATATATTGGTTATGGACATTTGAAAGTCAAAATTTAAAAACAACAGATATATTTAGATGTGATTCTAATAATATATAAGCAAAATCTGTATGTTAAACATTAGAAAACATTAACAAAGGAAATCAAAGAATGTCTAAACAAATTCAAAGAAATACTGTGTACATGGATTGGAAAACCAAATATAGTTAAGATGCCAAGACTCTTCAAAGTGATTTATATAGTCAATAATTCAAATCAAAATCTTAGCAGGTTATTTAGTAGATATTGAAAAGCTTACTTAAAAAATAAATTTAAAATATATTTTACAATATCTACTTTCAATATTATGATCTCGAGTTTCGTGATATTGCACTCTGTGTCTGGGCCTTGCATTGACAGTGCAGAGCCTGCTTGGGATTTTCTCTCTCCTCTCTCTCTGTCCCTCCTCCACATGTGTTCTCTCTCTCTCTCTCTCTCTCTCTCTCTCAAAAATAAATAAAACTTTTTTTAAAAAGAAAGAAATCCACATATATATGGTCACTTGCTTTTTGACAAAAGTGCAAAGACAATCATTGGAGAATGGTAGTCTTTTTAAAGAAATAATGTTGGAATAACTGAACATTTTTATATAAACAAACTAATCTCAACCAGTACCCTCATACCTAATATAAATAGTAACTTAAAATGGATCAGGGATTGAAATATAAATCCTAAAATTTCAAAACTTTTTTAACAAAACCTGGGAGAAAATTGTTTATGACTTTGAATTAGGAAAAAATTTTAAGTACCATACCAAAAGTACAAATACATTCATAAATTAGAGCTCCACAAAACAATATTATTGTCTCATGTAAGATACTGTTAAAAAAAATGAAAAGAAAAGTCACAGACTAGGAAATACTTTGGCAACTGCATATCTGACAAAAAAAAAAGTAGTATCCAGAATGTTAAAGAACCTTCAATCCTCAATAATAAGAAAAGAAACAACAAGAAGATACTGAGCAAGTAGAATTCCCATTTTATGGCTGGTGGGAACACCAAATTGTATAGTCATTTTGGAAAATAGTTTGGCATTTTCTTATGAAGTTAAACACACACTTACCATAGAACCCATCAATATCATACCATCAACACTTACCCAAGAAAGGTAAAAACTCATGATCCCACGGAGGCTGTCAGATATTTATAGTAGCTTTGTTCATAAGCACCAAAAACTAGAAATAACACAACCCTCTTCCAACTGGGTGAATGGATAAACAGACTGTGGTACAACCATACTATGGAATATGGCTCAGCAATAAAGGGTAATGAGCTATTGACACATGTAACAACATAGATGAATCTCAAACATGTTATGTTAAGTAAAAGCCAGACTTGAATGTCTACCAACTACATGATTCCACTTTCTATAGTATCCTGGAGTAAAACTAGAAGAATAGAGAATAGTCCAGTGGCTTCCAAGCGTTATTGTTGGCAGCAAGAGAGAATTTAAGGGGGTGATGGACCTGTTCTGTATATTGATTGATGCTGATGTCTATACATTTGCTTGCATTTGTTAAATGCAATAGTTGATACTGACACCATACTGATATAATAGTTTACTGACGAAACTCTTAAACTGACAGAATTTACTATATGTAAACTTTAAAAAGTGAATTAAATTTTTAAATAAATAGATATAAAGCAGACTAAATTTGTGTTCAATAAGGCAGAATACACTAACATTCTAATCAGTGAAAACATTCCAAAACACACGGCAGACCACTGCCACAAAGTGACGCATAATGAAGTATGACGCGCTCAAAGGCAAGCTTCCCTTATTTACATTGACAGATTGTCATCTGACCTATGTTTCCTATCTTGAAATATCATCATACGAAGGAAATACACTTTGTCTTTTGTACTTAAAAATACCCCAGAGAGGCCCCAGGGTGGTTCACTTGGTTAAGCATCTGACCCTTGATTTCTGCTCAGGTAAGGATCTCAGGGTCATGGGATACAGCCCCAGGTCAGGCTCAGCACTGGGCATGGAGCCTCCTTGAGATTCTCTTTCTCTCCCTTTACCTCTCATGTTCTCTCTAAATACATAAATAAATAAATAAATAAATAAGAATAAAATCGCCTCAGAAATCATATCTTTAGATTGGCAGCAGGGAAAAAAGATGTAATGGGGTATGGGGGTGGGATAGGGTGGACAGAGTTGTAATATAAGAAACATGGGGAAGCTGGTTTACTTTTATTTTTTTCCAAACAGCATTGGCTTGGCATAGTCCAGGGTCATTTGTGCTATTCCTAAAGAAACAATAGGCTTTTTATTTCGTATTTAATGTTAAAATTCTTTTTTTTTTACCATTAAAGTGACAGTTTTAGAATTTTTAAAAGTTTTCTCTGAAGCTTGGAGGTACAATCTATTTGCCAACTTTATTAGCATGTTTCATTGTAAAAAAAATTCAACTTAATATTTAATTATTTCATTAGAATAAAAATAGTGTCAGCAGATTAGGAACATTGATTACTGTTATTTGTGGCAGATATTTAAAACTCAACTTGAAATATACAACCAAAAATGTTGATATATGTTATTTGTAGCTAACGTGTTGGAATAAGAAACCCTTAAGAAATAAATGTTGGAATAAGAAATTCATACAAAATAAATATTTTCTTTTTTTAAGAAATAATTATTTTCAAATATTAATGTAAATTCATGTGCCAACACAGACTGGCATGAATGAAATGTACTGGCAACTAAAACCCCTTACATAGCTTTGCCATTAGTCGTACGATTTCTAACATTTTTAATTACATTGGGTAAACTTGAAACCAGCTAGAGTATAATCACTCCTTAATTTGCTTATTAGATTTATTATAAAAAATTAAGTATCATTAAGCCAGGCAAAAGTAATTTTTGTGGATTTATATGAACATTTTTTTTAACATTTGTTTATTTTTGAGAGAGAGAGGGACAGAGCAGGAGTAGGGGAAGGGACAGAGAGACAGGCAGACACAGAATCGGAAGCAGGCTGCAAGCTCTGAGCTGTCAGTACAGAGCCCAATGCGGGGCTCGAACTCATGAACCATGAGATCATGACCTGAGCCAAAGTTGGACGCTTAACTGAACCACCCAGGCACCCCTGTGGATTTATTTACATTTTAAAAGATGTATTTTACAGATTTGTAATGTACATCATTATCCATCAAAGCATTTGAATGTTGTGTGGGATATAAAACCATCATTTCTAGTTTAAAGTTGTCCAACCCATGACAAAATATTTTGTATCTATGGCACTGAACTACTAACTGCCATCATCATTAACATATCATTGAAACAAAATTCAGATAATATCCCCTAGAATTGCACCACACAGATAAAATCTCACTGCCAAAGACCATGGGCCTCAATCTATCCAACGGGCCTTCTCAGAATTATATTGATCATGTCTCTGCCTAAAATTTACAAAAGCTTGGGGCACCTGGGTGGCTCGGTTGGTTAAACGCCTGACTTTGGCTCAGGTTCATGAGTTGTGGTTCATGAGTTCAAGCCCCAGGTCTGGCTCTGTGCTGACAGTGTAGAGGCTGAAGCCCACATTGGATTCTGTGATTCCCTCTCTCTCTGCCCCTCCCCTGCTCACACTCTGTCTCTGTCTCTCAAAAAATAAATAAACATTAAAATAATTTTAAATTTACAAAAGCTAGCCCCCAGTTTCCTTAGTCTAGCACCTAGTATCTTCGATCATCTGGCTCTAAAACCCAACTCTATCTCTGCCAAGACATCGTATCTTAATGTTGCAGTTAGTAAAGAACTTTTACTCATTTTGAACTGTTTTTTCTTTCTTTTACATGGTATTTATGCTGTGCTACTCTACTCCTCGTATCTGTCTGCATATCTACCTTGATTTGCGCATTATGTGGATTTGGTATAGATGAATTATTCATCCTAATTGGGTTTGTCCAAAATTTGTAGTTACTAGAAGTAAATTCTTAACATACACAAAATTATTATACTATGCCCCAAATATTATTCACACACCTATATCCACAAGTAGAACAACATTAAGGTGTTAAGAAACATTAAAAATCTTTTGGGAATACATTTTATCCCAAAGCTCAAATAACAAAATGCAAAATATAAAAATCCTTCTCAGATATTCAACTGCTTCTGCTCTATTAGCAGCTTACTTAACAGATTTGCTTGGTTCTCAAACCATTTTTGAGAATCATATTCTCTCTGGACTCCTAGAATTTCCACTGCATTTCACCTGACACAAAAATGACAAGAAGAGTTTTAAGCCCAATTAAAAAATAAAGCTTTCAGAGTCAGGCTGAGACTGTATGTATGTAGTTGAATCAAAATGATCTATAGGTTTTAGTGGGGTCAATTTGTTACAAAGAGCCTGCATGATTCTCCCAGTAACAGAAGCTAGACATGAGAGTCTCAACTGTACAAGACACAATGTGCATAAGTCACAGTCAATCAGGTCTATAAAACCACTCAGTTACAGAGTGATCTCCCACAGAAATGTAGACTCTGTCAAAGATACCCCTTAAACTCTCTTAAGCCTAGAGGATCTGATATTAAAGAAAAATTTGATCTGTGTGTTATATATGAGTCCTTGAACGAACTACAACAAAAAAAAATACATGGCTTTATATTTATGATTGAAAGATATAAATGAAGGGGGAAATACAGAGCAGAGAGAAATGTTAATGGCTAAAGACAAAAACTTTTTTCAAAAGATTGTACTTAGCAAGTTAAAGGGAAAGTAAGAAAAAACTAAAATTTTATATTAATTAGGGAAGTCAACAAATTAATGGAACAGGTTATTCCCTTCTTGATAATCACAAAGAGGGAAATTTTGAACTAGCATCGACTGGCCTGGTGTTCTACAAAAACATACTAAAC
Source organism: Lynx rufus (assembly GCF_022079265.1). Lineage (NCBI taxonomy): Eukaryota > Metazoa > Chordata > Mammalia > Carnivora > Felidae > Lynx > Lynx rufus. The sequence continues at coordinate 76,736,174 of NW_025814834.1, forward strand.
TAGACTCTTCCTTCAATTCTACAACTTATTAACCAGTGACCTTGCTCAAATTACTTAATTTTTGTGAGACTCAGTTTTACCTGATTTCTTTGGACCTTGGTTTCCTTGTTTGAAGAAGAGTTGCTGGTCTTTATCACATCTCTCAATTACTAGAAATTCAAAGTTTATGACTTAGATTGGACAACGTTTCCTGTTCAGGTTGTTTTCACAACCAATCTTTTAATGAAGTCTTTCCGTGAAGAAGATCCTTGTGGATTACATGCTTTGGTTCCCACCTGAACCACATGCAGATGTAACACACTACTTTAAAGAATGATACATTTTATTTTGTTTGTAAACATATGTGATGTTTTAACTGAATTAATTCCTGAACATTCCCAAATGATCCTATTGACTTACTTGAGGTTTTACTCGAGTTGGTACGATGGAATATCCCCTTACTCCCTAGGTCCCTTGAAAACTGTTCATTCTTGGTTCATATGGGAATCAAACCAAAACCCTGGGCTACATTTGAAGTCACCTAGTGCCTCTCTCAACTCACACAGAGTTGTGACAGTCCTTACTACTTCTATAAAGAGCATACATGTAACCACATTAAATAAATTTTTACTACAAAATATTTTCACCAGCACAAAAGGGATACTCTCTCCTACAAAGTAACATAAATGCTTGTCACCTACCTAAGTGTAGCAAATCAATTTTTTTTTCTGTTGATCATAAGCAAAATCAAATTTCACATGTATATAATGTATACATTTATACTTGTGTGCATACTTATACACACATATATAAATATTTCTGGAATGGCCTAGATATTGATATGTTTGTGGTGAAAAAATATATTAACAAATTTTTGAAGAACTATGACTTCAGCAATAATATTGTACTGGAATAAACTTGCCATCATGAACAACTATAAAATTGGGTGAAATGTGTAAGACAACTTTAAGCCTTCAATTTGTCTGTACTGTCAGTTCAAAACTACAAGTCCTGAGAGAAGAAACACTCATGATTTCTCTATAAATTTCCCTATGTCTTTGCCAGAGGATAATTTCCCAACTGTGATTCAGTGAGCTGGAGTCCAACAGGCGATGGCATCTCTTCCAAGATGAGGAGCCAGAGAACAGAAAGCTGAAGAGACAACAAAGAGAAGGGAGGCACAGAATGATGTTCCATTAGGAAGGCCCTGTGTAGACTGGCTGGGAGACCACGACTAAGGGGTGGGCAAAGTGGTTTTAAAAACCACTGCACAACCTGTATGATGGTTAAAATTAACGCATTTGCCATTTGATAGCAAAGGAGACTGAGGCTTAAAATGTGTTGGAAGAACTTGGCAAAGCTCACAGGGCTGGTCTGTGTAACTAGGTGTTCATAAAGCCAGATGTCACTCTGAGGCCTGATGGCTTTCCACTGTGCATCCTGACTCTGCAAATTTGTAAAAACTGAGCCCAGGTGATGACAGTCAATGACTGACTGCTGTAGACAGCAAATATAAAATGTGAGGATTCCACTTATGGCTGTGATTCAATTATCCTTTCTTATTACAAGTTCTCAGGGTTAAATAAAATGCTTACAACATCCTCCACTACTTTGGCTTTCTTGATAGATGACAACAACAACAGCAAAAACAAAAACAAACTTTTCTATTTGAAGCAGTCCTTCTACAGTTAATTAGTTTTGTACATGAAAAAGCAAACCAAGAGCAATGAAAACTATGGAAGAGCATTTTGAGAATAGTGTAAGATAGGAAGATCATCCTACACTGAAAGTACATTTCTTAGATTCTAAGCTTAATATATCTGCTCTCCTTACATGAAAGTAGTTTCTCATTGGGGTACTCACTTATCCAGACTGTCTTTGGGGAACACGTTCTATATACTTTCATATGTTTGTTTGTTTGTTTGTTTGTTTTCTTTCAGATTCTGTGATGTGTTTGCCTGAGGCTATTTGCACATATCCACCTATTTTCTGATAAAACCAAGCTACACCTAACAGAGTTAAATCCAAATAGCCCCCACCCCCACCCCAAAGAATGTTAAACCTATTTAGAATTCCTAAGCTTAATTTCACTATAATGTGGGTCTCAGGCATCTTTTAATTATGTTTCCTAAGTTACTAAGCATATGCAGTCCTGTGATATTAACTAACACTATAGAAAAATATAAAGTAGACTGTTACTATTTTAATTACCCAGCGTTTTGTTTCCTTTTTTGGGGAGTAGTATCCAGATGTTTCGTCTTCAATACTTGGGCACTACGCTTCAGTAGAACTCACTTATGCCTGGATCCAAGGGGTAGTCATGCAGCCACAGTTAAGCCAAACTTGACATTCCATTCTCTGAGTGCCTGATACACATCAGACCAATCAGGTCAAAAGTAACAGAGCACAGGGATGCATGGGTGACTCAATAGGTTAAGTGGCCGACTTCAGCTCAGGTCATGATCTCGCCCTCCCTGAGTTTGAGCCCTGCTTTGGGCTCTATGCTGACAGCTCAGAGCTTGGAGCCTGCTTCAAATTCTGTCTGTCTGTCTGTCTGTCTGTCTCTCTCTCTCTCTGTCCTTCGCCTACTCACTCTCTGTCTCTCACTCTCTGTCTCTCAAAAATGAATAAATATTCAAAACTTTTAAAAAAGAGAAATTTTAAAATTTGCACAGAGGTGCATATTGAGGTCTGCAACCCATGACTGAAAAGGACTCTAGTTCTTAATTTTTCAGTTGATATGGTCCAATGAATACTCTTTTTGTTGAAGCCACATTGGATAGAAGTCATAGCACCTATTTATTAGAAAAATACTATCTGATACAAGGTAGGTTAAAGGGGAAGGGAATACCAGGATCAAATTAATATACAGTGAATACATAGCCCTGTGTATAGACATCATCTCATCACCACTAGGGATAGTTCAAAAATCATCTTTTAACTTCCATTCCAGCTCACACTGTCTTTCTGGACCATTCCTCTGCTATCACTATTCATCCTGTTCTAATTTCTCCCTAGGGACTCCCCTCCTCCTTCCCATCTGAATGGATAGTAAAACTAAGCATTTTTCTTAGTTTATTATGCAGACAAGATACCATTTTCACAGGATTTGTCAGCCACATTATGATGATGATGATGATGATGATGATAATGATGTCTTAATTTTTAAAGGCAGTACATGTACCTAGTACAAAATTCGAAAGGCACCAAAGTATACACAATGAAAAGTAATTTTTCCTACATTTACTATCTCCCAGATATACAATTTCCTTCCATATATGTATCTCTATATATATCTATATGTATCTCTATATATATCTATCTATAGATATCTATAGATAGATATATATACCTATATATATACACACAGATATATATAGATATAAAGAGATTATGCTTTCATCAAGCATTACAAAAAATATTGCTTTAGTTAAATTACAGTAAATTATTATGCAAAAAAGTATAGAATAGAAATAGAATTTTATGTTTCTTAAGGAAGTACATAGAAATTGCCTTTTCTGTTTGCCCTTAGATTTATTCCAAAAAATATATTAATAAGTTATGAGTTAAATAAAATAGAAAAATGATTCTGTATCCCTTGGTTATTATATATATTATTTTTAGGTTTGCATTAAAGGATGAAAGAAGAATATTATTATCAATTATATAAAAACATAAATACTTTGAAATATGCAGATGAAATATTCACCTAAAGCTAACTGTCAATTAATCAGTGTCTTGGTTTTCTTTTTACAGTTGAACATCCTAAGGTTAACAATGAACTAGTCTTTAAACCTCACTAATTCCTTCCACCATGATTTTAAAAATAGATCAATTGTAAAAGAGCATATATTAAAAAAGAAAAATTGGAATGTCTATGAAATGTACTAGTATTACATTTACTTTATGCTTATTCTTAGAGCTCACCGTATCCTGGTCTAATTCTCGCCATCCAGGCTGTATATGTGCGAGAGACAAGGACCTGAGCACAGATACACATATACATTCATTGAACAATATCAGTGTTTTATACTGGTTTTCATGCAGTGTTTTTCACTATTTCTTTTGATTATCTGTGAAATAACCACATAAAAGTAGAACCAAATCTTCTTTTAGTAATAAGTTACATGGTGTAGCTATTTCTGTCAACTTTGATCTTTCCATTATCTTGCATTACTTAACATTATTTTGGATAAAGAATCTGTACTTTTGCTTCAGAGGATGGATTATTCTTTTCCAAGCCCCATCTAGTGCTCAATAGAACTCATCTTTTCTACCTACATATTTTATATTTTGAAACATCAAAACCACTAATAAAGCTTTTAGGCTGTACTTGGGTAGCAATTTTCCTTACTTTATACTTGAGAAAATTGTGCTGTAAAAAAAGCACGTTTTACCAAGTATTAATGTTCTCACCATGACAGGCTATTTTTTTGTCCCCTTATCACTGACATAATGGCTTTAATGCAATAAGCCTAAAATGTCAGGTATCTGACAATCATTGAAACGAGATACATACAATGTCCATTTTTAATCCCAAGTGAGAGTAGAGAGGGGGGCAGAACAATATAATCCTTAATGAAATGGAAATCAAATTGTATTATTCTGGTGTCGAAAAATGAACATTTTGGCTCCAGTATTATAGATATTGATTATAGTTCTAAGGAAAGTACACTATCATTATCCTAAAAGAGGAATTGAAAACTGGAAAAAAAAGTGAAAAATTGTCAGAGAGAGGATAAAAAAAATGAAATAGACCAAGCTTGTGTGTTAAATGTAAAATTCAATAAATTGAAAAGAAAGATATGCTTTCACAGATCCCAAAAACTCTTTCATGGGCCCAGCCAGTGTGAGAATTTTTCTAGTACTTAAATGCAACATATTTGGTCTATTTCCATTGAATCAAAACTTCTTTATCAGCCTGCATCTGGAAGGCCCTGAAAGACAAGTGAAGCATTGGTAAGATCTTGGAGAAAAGGATGGGTAATTCTGGTTGATTATTGCAATCAGGGACTCCTGAACAGAAGAATCTGGAAGGAAGGATTAGAAACTTCATGCGGTAAATGCAAATGCCTTATAATGGATAAAAACAATTCATTTAGCAAGGCTTAAAATGTTGTTTTATTCTTTCAATCTTTTTCACCAAGGAAGTATGTTTTTTTTGACAAAAGATTTATAGATGGATTCCAGTAATAACCTCCATTTGTGCAGCAATCATACTTTACAGAATACTCTCACATACATGATTTCAATGTGCTTGTTATTTTCTCCTAAAAGTAGACCCAAATTTTGGTCTTATAGCTCAACTTAGATTTAATGCTATTAAGTTAAGAATTGCAAAGTGGTTGCAAGAGTCATAATTCTGGCACTGGTTAAAACCAATTTTCAGTAACTCGTCTTCTCTTACAGATAGCATCATGAACATGTTAATTCACATATCACTGTTTAACTTTGCTAAATAATACACACATAAAAACAAAGCACATATTGATACTGGCGAATGATTGGATAGCAGTGCTTCTGAGGAAAATACTGCTGATAACTGAAAACATGCTCCACATAAGATTATGCACAGTGTGTCAGAGTGAGACAAAAATATGAATTGGAGAGAAAGTAACTGCAAAAAAAAGTAGATATGTATGTAATACTTCTTGAGAAGAAATACACTGAAGATAAGGAAGGAATAAAGAATGCCAGCTCTTTTAGTTAACTTTTCCGATCAGACTTTACGATCTGACTCTATGATTATCTGCCTGTAATTAATTTTGTTGGGAGGGTGGGTTAAAATTTCACACAAAAGATCCAGGTTTGCTTAACCTAACACAAATTTCTCCACTAATGTTGCACATAATCAGATTTCCTTTATTGAATTAGGTTTGTAAGTTAGGTATCAATAATTTATACTTAAGCATGAAGAGTTATTTACATACGCACCACACAATGTTAGCAATCACATGTCTTTATTATTTCTTAAAGTCAATGAGCGTGAGAGCATTTTATTTCAGGAGATGGTATTGCACCATGAGCTCCTACCTAACAGAGGCTTCTGTATGATGGGAGCAATCAGCTAGTTTAATAAGAGGCATTTCTATTGAAACAAAAGAAAAAAACAAAGGTTAATAGTTCCAGCAAAGTCTAAACTCAGTTTCTGAGTTTGTAGAGCCAATTGAGAAGATTTTTAAATTTGAGTCTGAAGTGGGGCGCCTGGGTGGCTCACTCGGTTAAGCTTCCGACTTCAGCTCAGGTCATGATCTCATGGTTCCTGAGTTCGAGCCCCGCGTAGGGCTCTGTGCTGACAGCTCAGAGCCTGGAGTCTGCTTCGGATTCTGTGACTCCCTCTCTCTCTCTGCCCCTCCCCTGTTCATGCTCTGTCTCTCTCTGTCTCTCAAAAAATAAATAAACGTTAAAAAAATTTTTTTAATTGAGTTTGAAGCATTTTTAGATGATGTAATCAGGATGTCAGTTTCAACTTGATGGATTTGTCCTGGTTTGTAGCTTGACTGTCTTTGAGAATGTTGATTTCTGTTAACTTATTTGAGTGACCTCTACAGCAACAGACATGAAGCCTGTCTACACATGACCTGTTGTGGTGACTCCTTGAAGTTTACAAATGGATAATAAGACATCAAAAACAATGAATAGGACTAGAATCTGATAATAGGTACACTACAGCTTTCTAGTGAAACACAACTTTTTTAATAGTCATTTCATTTTTATCAAAGACAATTATGGTCAAACTAAATTGTTTATAAAATAAGTCAGTCTTATTAAGCTTCATCTGATTATTTACAAAAATGTAACAAGAATGAGAAATCAATGCATATTCTAAAAGATTTGTTAATATCCAGGAGCTTTATTGGCTCAATAAAATCAACCTTATTTCTGTAAAATAGTTTGGTAATGAGGAATATCAGATTAGACCTTGAAAAGTCCCTATAGACTAAGAAACCAAACTGAAGACTTCCCTAATTGTATCTTACTACAAAGAGAACAGAATCTTTTCTTTTTTTTTTAATTGTCATTTTTTAATGTTTATTTTATTTTGAGAGCAAGAGAGCATAAGCTGGGGAGGGGCAGAGAGAGGGGAAAACAGAATTCCAAGCAGGCCCCATGCTACCAGCGCAGAGCCCAATGTGGGGCCCAAACCCAGGAACAGTGTGATCCTTATCTGAGCTGAAATCAAGAGTCAAGCTTAACTGACTGAGCCACCCAGGCACCCCAAAGAGAACAGATTGTTATTGACCATATGTAAATATGCTTTTTGCCATGAAAAAGAAGAATACTTAATCTGAGTTTCTGAATTCTGGAGGAATCAGGTAGGGATAGAAATATAAACGTTTTAAACTGTATTTTTCCAAATTGCTGCAAGTTATAGACAGCTTAAAAGAAAGGAGGGGGAAAAAAAAAGATCTTTTATATCTGGAAAACAAAACATTAAAGAACAAGCCATGTGGGGCACCTGGGTGGTTCAGTCATTTAAGCATTCAACTTCAGCTCAGGTCACGATCTCATGGGTCCTGAGTTTGAGCCCTGCATCGGGCTCTGTGCTGACAGCTCAGAGCCTGGAGTCTGCTTCAGATGATTCTGTGTCTCCCTCTCTCTCTTCCGCTCTCCTGCTCGTTCACTCTCTCTTTGTCTCTCTCAAAAATAAATAAACATTAAAAATTTTTAAATAAAAAAGAACAAGCAATGTTTTATTTTACTTTATTTTAATCTAATTTATTTTTTTGAGGTGGGAAGGAGCAGAAGGAAAGGGAGAGAGATAACCCCAAACGGGCTTCATGCCCAGTGCATAGCCTGACAAGGGGCTTGACCCTGGGCTTGATCCCACCACTGTGAGATCATGACCTGAGCCAAAATCATAAATCAGATGCTTAACCAAGTGACACACCCAGGTGCTCCAAACCAGCAATGTTTTAAATAAAGTCATAAAAGTTATAATTATCTTCATCAGTTCATCCAGTCTCATGTAATTAATGCTTGTTTTGCTTCACCTTGGGTTAATGGCTTTAGGAATCAATAAGTTTTCCATTAAAGTTTTAGAAATTCTTACCCAGTTCAGTGTTACGATCTTAAAGTTACCAGAAACCTGTGTTCTAGAACATTTGTCTGGGTCTTTTCCATGAATGTCTTGAAAGATGAAGCATTGTTTGTCTGTAGTTGATTGTAAATATTTTCAAAGAGAATTGGGAATAACAGAATACCTGACTGGAAATGACAAAAGAGTTTAATATATTCCATTGTATATATAAACCACATCTTCTTTATCCATTCATCAGTTGATGGACATTTAGGTTCTTTCCATAATTTGGCTATTGTTGAAAGTGCTGCTATAAACATTGGGGTACAAGTGTCCCTAGGCATCAGCCTACTGTACCGCTTGAGTAAATTCCTAGGGAGGGAGGGGAAAGTGGGTGATGGGCATTGAGGAGGGCACCTGTTGGGATGAGCACTGGGTGTTATATGGAAGCCAATTTGACAATAAATTTCATATTAAAAACAATTTTAAAAAAATAAAATAGCAATGATTAAAGATGTAGGAAAAGTTGGTACACAAAAAATGATGTAATTTACAAATAAAGAAAGAGAGGTGGCCATGAATATACGTATAATCATTTTCATAATACTTGCAGCTTCAATTAAAACATGTTTATTTGTTGAAGCTGGAGGCTCAACATAGTAGGAAAATATATTTACGGGAAGAAGGCATCTTCCAGTCATGCTTAAATTTGAGAGCCTGAACCTATCCTAGTTTCTAAAAAACCATATGGACCCAGGACTCAGGATGAGGAATATCAGTCAGTTTAGGCTACCTCAGGTTTAAAAAAAAATCCCCAAATGCTAATTGTTCACAACAACAATGGTTAATTTTTCTCTAGTATGGCAACCTTTCATGGGTCAGCTACACATCTTCATGCTGGGACTCAGGGCATATGCAGTGGGAAATGAGAGAAGTAACAGATCATAAGAAGGCTCTTAATATTCCTAAGAGGCACATGTTATGTATTTTTATGTTCATACTCTATTTGGCAAAGCAATTAAGATGACCAAGTCTCAATTCCGTGATTTAAAATGTTTAATTTATCTGTAGCAAGGGGCTTTATAAAGGGAGGCTGAACATTTTGAGAAGCTGTGATCCACCAAAAGAAAGTTTAGATTTTATTTTTCTCTCTGTCTTCTCTACAGTTCCTCTGTAATAATATTTCTTTTGTCTCTGGCTGCTTTTAAGATTTTTTTCTTTATCTTTAATCTTCAGAAGCTTAATTATAATGTGTTTTAGTATGGATTTCTTAGAGTTTATGAAATTTGGGGTTTTCACAGCTTCTTTAAGCAGTATGTTTGTGACTCTCACCAATTTGGGAAAGGATTTGGCAATTTTTTTTTTTTTGATTACACTCATCTGATTGTTTTTCTCATCTGATTCTAGGACTCTGGTGATACGAATTTTGGATATTTTTTTTGTCCCACAGGTTCCTGATAGTCTGTTTTCTCCCGATGTTCACATTTAGTAAACATTATTGCAGGCATGCCTAGAAGATATTGCAGGGTTTTTTTCCAGACCACCACAATAAAGTAAATATCACACTAAAGTAAGTCAAGAGAATATTTTGGTTTCCCAGTGCATACAAAAGTTTTGTGCACACTATACTGTAATCTATTGAGTGTACAAATAGCGTTATGTCTAAAAAACAATGTACACAGAATAATTTAAAAGTACTTTATTGCTGAAAAATGCTAACAATGGTCTGAACCTTCAGTGAGCATAATCTTTTTGCTGCTGGAGGGTCTTGCCTCAATATTGATGCCTGCTGACTGAACTGCTGAAGGTGGGGTGGCTGTGGCAATTTAAAGAAATAATGCAACAATAAAATTTGCTACCTATATTCCTTTCAGGAAGTATTTCTCTGTGTCATGAGATGCAGTTTGATAACATTTTACACAGTAAAACTTCTTCCAAAATTGGAATCAATTCTCTCAAACCCTACTTCTAATTTATCAACCAAGTTTATGGAATACTCGAAACATTTTGTTATTTCCGACATCCTCACAGCGTCTTCACCAGGAGTATATTCCATCTCAAGCAACCCCTTTATTTCCTCGCCCATAAAAGTAATTCCTCATCTGTTAAAGATTTATCAAAAGATTGCAGCAATCCAGTCATGTCTTCAGCCTCCACTTTTTTTTTAAAGTTTATTTTTATTCATTTGGAGACAGATAGAGGGCAAGCAGGTGAAGAGCAGAGAAGGAGGGAGAGAGAATCCCAAGCAGGTTCCATGCTGTCAGTGCAGAGCCGCTTGTGGGGCTCAAACTCACAAACCTAGAGACCACGATTTGAATTGAAATCAAGAGTCGGACACTTAATCAACTGAGCCACCCAGGCACCCCTCCACTGTCAATCCTAGTTCTCTTGCTATTTTCACTACATCTGCTGTTACTTGTTCCACTGAAGTCTTGAACCCTTTAAAGTCATCCATGAGGGTTGCAACCGACTTATTCCCAACTCCTGTTAATACTGACATGTTGACCTCCTTCTATGAATCACAAATGTTTTTCATGGCTGCTAGAATGGTGAATCCTTTCCGAAAGACTTTCAATTTACTTTGCCCAGTTCATCAGAGGGATCACTATCTATGGCAGCTATAGCCTTAAGAAATGTACTTCTTAAATAATAAAACTTGAAAGTTGAAATTGATCCTTGATCTGTGGGCTGCAGAATGGATGTTGTCTTAGCAGGCATGAAAACATTAATCTCTTTCTACACCTCTATCAGAACACTTTGGTGACCAAGAATATTGTCAATTAGCAATAATATTCTCAAAGTAATCTTTTTTTTTCTGAGTAATAGGTCTCAACAGTGAGCTTAAAATATTCAATAAACCAAGTTGTAAACAGGTGCACTGTCATGCAGTTTTGTTGTTCAGTTTATAGAGCAGGAGAGTCGATTCAAGAAGTAACATATGCATAGCAAACTATAGGAGAGAACATACAAGAAATGTAGGACAGGACATAAATATCTAAAATACATAAACTTAGACTCCAAGGAATTAAGCAGAGAGAAAATGAGGCACAAAACTATATTAAGAAATAATAGTGTAGCATTTTCTAAAACTAATAAGACATTAAGCCACAGTTTCAAGATTGCTATGAACTTTAAGAAAGGTAAGCACAAAGTAAGTCAAACCTGCAACCAAAAGAAAAGAAAGGAAAAAGAAGCCAGCCAAAAGAAATGAAAAAAATAAAGGAAAAATATATATATATCCTGATTAAAAGAAGGCAGTGAGTGACATCTTCAAAGCAATGAATAAAAGAACTAACAAACTAGAGCTCTATATTTATCAAAAATATCCTTCAAAACAGAAGGCAAAGTACAGACAAATAAAGTCTGGGAGAAATTATCACCAGAAGACTGACATGAATGTAAATACTGAAGGAAGTTATTGAGTCAGAAAGGAAATGACCCACAGATGGAAACACAATTAACACTGCAGTTAATGGTGAACAAGTTAAAAACATCTTCCCCTCCCTTGAAATTAAGAACAAGACAAGACTGTCTGCCGTCAGTTCTATTTAACGTCATACTAGAGGTCTTATTCAGTACAAAAGACAATAATTTTTTTTCAAAAAAAGTTTAATGATTGGCCCATAAGAAATAAAACATTCGTTATTCACAGATAATATATTTATATGAAAAGAAAAGCAGGAAAGATGTCTCTTGTATTAGACATCGCAATACGGGTATCTTGGTGAAAAATCTAGAAGGTTGCAAGGGAGGATTTGGAAGGGCCTTAAGGAAGACTCCTGGGGCTTGTCTTGTATTATATTTTGATCTAAATGGTGATTAAATGGGTGTGTTCTCTTAGCAAAAATTCATTTAACTCTCTAGGTTATACTTTGGTGAAAATTTATGTACAAGCATTCACACGTACACATATATACATGGAAGAAAGCAACAGGTCTACAAGTTCATCAGCAGCAAGAATTTTTTCCAGGGCATCCCCTTTTTAAATATCGATCAATAAAAGAAATAGAACTTAAATAAAACAAAAGCATTTATTCAGAGTCTGAGATTTGCAATTCAGAGAGCACAGATTTGGGTAACAACCCAAATCCTATCCCCCTACATAGGTAACAAAAGTCACGAATTTTTAAAGACAAAGGGAACACTTGTATGTGTTGTTTAGGAAGAATTTTGATTGGTGTTGGTAGCAGAAAACTAATCTTGTCTCACTAAGCAGTCTCCTACTGTAGCAAGTTGCAAGTCTTTGGGCAGAGTCCTTGATATATTTGTAGTTTGGCCCCGTTCAAATTTCATGGTTTCAATCCATGAGAACACGCCTGAAGCTGACTTCCTTAATGTCCTCCCAGATCCATTTTAAAACCCCTTAGTATAAATAACTCCACTTATGTTCACCTTTCACAGAACCAAATTTAAAACTTTCATAATTGGGAACCACTAATTTTTGAGTAACCCATGCACACCAAAAATTCTTACAATTCTCTGCATGATTGAATGAGAGGTGGTTTTAATTATTCATTATTTATATTTTCTGTATATTTAATAATCAAAATGTATTGTTTATAAAGTAAGAACATTAAAAATCAATTTTTTTTAAAGAAAAATAGTTACCAATGAACAGAAAGCAAATAACAACCCAGGATAGAAACCAAAGTGATAACATTGCCTGTTGTTGGTGATTTGAATCCAACTAACAATGTCAACTTGTGAAGGCAGATGACAGGACCCTTCTTAGTTGCTCTCACATCAAGGTGTTAAGAAAATGAAGACTTGTTCTTAATGAGAAAAATAAAATTAGCATCTGATCTCTGGAACTAATCTGATGTTCACAGCTAAATGTCAGTGTTATTACAAGCTAGTCATTTTGTTCTCCATTTGATCATAAACAATCTTGCAATATACCAAACTCCTATAAGGAATACTCTAAAACTATGATAAAACGAGACAAAGAAAGGTCATCTCACAATTTCATTTAAGCATAGAAAAAAATCAAAGTTACTGTACACCCTAAAAATGCCAACCAATCCCCTCTCTTGGCTAAAAGAGTAACTGCTACTTTTGTACCAATTACAAATTTATCTTCATTCTAGTCTCCTTTTCCTGTATATGAAATGTGTTGAGATGCTGAATTACAGAATTGCCTCTGATTTATGACATCATTCAATCGACAACAAACCCCTGTTTCCTTAGATCCTCCCCCAAATCATCTAATACATCTTTTACTGAAATACTCATGTTTCCCCATGGTATATATTGTCCTTCACTGCAATAATAAACTTAACTTGTTTAATTTTACTTTTTTTAACTTGTTTAATTTGAAATATCTTCCTGGTGAACATTTGCTTAAGGACATACATAGAAGATTCTACTTTCCTGATAACTTGTTGACTAACTTTATTGAGCAATACTCAATTTTGGTGAGATTTACAGTCAAATATCTTTCTATGCTTGGGTAAAAGATATAAACTATTAACATTAATTTTTGTATTTCAAATATTAGTCACAGAAAGAGAATTATTTGTGTTGCTAAACTCTAATTTGTTTACATAACTCAATTAAATGGAAACATGGAAATAGTTCCTTAAATTTGTCTAGAATTAATAATATTTAAAGCCTACAATGTTATAGAATTCACTTGCAGCTCTAACTGAAAACTCCCAGTTGTTCTCAAGTTACTCTGAATACAGTGATTAAAAACAAATCACCTCCAGGTACCTAGATAATCTCAGGATATAAATATTTTACTCTATATATAAATGGATATTTCATGTTTAGGAAAGTTGGGTTTTTCAATTATTAACTTATATATTTTAACAATTTTTGTCAGTTTATTAGAGCATATTTCCTTATAATTCTTTTTTCTCTGGTTTTCTTGATCTACAATTGACATATAACATTGTATGAGTTCATGGTGTACAATGTGAGAAGTTAATACATATACATTGGTAAGTGATGACTAAGTTAACACCTTGTCACCTCATATAATTACAATTTTTTTCTTTTGTCTTTCTTTTGTGTGAGAACATTTAATATTTACTCTTTTAACAACTTTTGAGTTTACAATACAGTATTCTTAACAACATACTGCATATTAGATCTCCTGAATTTGCAAATGAAAAGAATTTCCTCTTTTTATGGCTGAATAATATTCCATTGTGTATGTGTGTATATTATATATAATATAAACATTATAAATAATATAAAAATTTATATATAATACAAAACACACACATTCTCTTTATCCATTCATCAGTCAATGGACATTGAGGTTGTTTTCATGTCTTGGCTATTGTGAATATGCTGCAATGGACATGACAATGCAGATATTTCTTCGATGTAGTGATTTAATTTCCTTCAGATATGTAGCCAGAAGTGAAATTATTGGATCATATTATTGGATCATTAGTAATTCTAATTTTTGAGGAATCTCCAAATAGTGGCTGCACCAATTTACATTACAATCAACGCTGCACTAGGGTTACCCTTTTTCCACACCTTGCCAATATTTGCTATTTCCTGTCTTTAATAATAACCATCTTAACAGATGTAATGTGATACGCCACTGGGGTTTTGATTTGCATTCCCCTGATGATTAGTGATGTTGAGAATGTTTTCTTGCACCTAAGGGTCATTTGGATGTCATCTTTGGAAAGATGTTTATTTAGGTACTCTGATCATTTTCAAAATCAGATTATTTGTTTTTTTGTTACTATGTTGTATGAGTTCCTTATATATTTTGGGTATTAATCCCTTTTCAGATAGACGGTTTGCAAATATTTTCTCTCATTCTATAGATTGCCTTTTTTATTTTGTTGTTTCTTTTGCCATGCATATGCTTTTTAGTTTGATGTAGTCTCACTTGTTTATTTTTCTGTTTGTTGCCTATACTTTTGGTGCCTTATCCCAAAAGATGCTACCAAGGTTAATTTCAAGGAGTTTTTTCTCCATATTTTCTTCTAGGAATTTCACCATTTCAGGTCTTACAGTTAGGTCTTTAGTTCATTCCAACTTAATTTTTGTGAATGGTGTAAGGTGGGGTCCAATTTCATTCTTCTGTATATGATTATCCAGTCTTCCAGCACCAAATACTGAAAATAACATTCTTTCTGCATTGAATATGTTTGGTTCCCTTGTCAAATATTAATTGACTGTGTGGGTTTGTTTCATGGATCTTAATTTTATTCCATTAATATGTATTTATTTTTATGCCACTTACATACTATTTTGATTAGTATAGCTTTGTAATAAAGTTTAAAGTCGGGAATTGTGATGCCTTCAACTTTGTTCCTTTTCTGAGGATTGTTGTTGCTCTTCAAGGTCTTTCTGTGGTTCCATACAAATTTGAGGAATGATTTTTCTACTTCTGTGAAAAATGCCATTGGAATTTTGATAGGGATTTCATTAAGTTTATAGATAGCTTGAGATTTAATGAACATCTTTATGTTAATACTTCCAATCCACAAACATAAAGTATCTCTTCATAAATTGGTGTCTTCTCCAATTTCAACTTCTGGTTTTCCTTCCTGTTATTGATTTCTAATTTCATACTATCTTCTTAAATTTGCTAAGACTTGTCTTATGACCTAACAAATGCTCTGTCCTGGAGAATGTTCCCTGTGCACTTAAGAAAAATGTACATTTTGCTGCTGTTGGATAGAATATTCTGTATGTGGCTGTTGGATCCATCAAGATTAAAGCATAGTTCATATCCAATTTTTCCTTATTGAGTTTCTGTCTGGATGATATATCCATTGTTGAAAGCAGGGTATTCAGGTCCTCTAATATAATTATTATAGCATTGTCTATGTCTCCTTTCGGATTTGTTAATATTTGCTTAATATATTTGGATGTTCCCCCGTTGGGTACATATGTATATAGATATTTTTTAAAGTTTTTTAAATTTATTTTGAGAGAGCAGGAGTAAGGGAAGGAGGGGCAGAGAAAGAGAGAGAGAGAGAGAGAGAGAGAGAGAGAATCCCAAGCAGAATTCACACTGTCAATGTAGTGCCCAACACGGGGCTCAAACTCATAAACCGTGAGATCATGACTTGAGCTGAAATGAAGAGTCAGACGCTTAACTGATTCAGCCACCACAGTGCCCCTGGGTACATATATATTTACAATTGTTATATCCTTTTGATGAATTAATTCCTTTATCATTATATAACGATCATCTTTGTCTCGTGTTACAGTTTTTTATTTAGTCTATTTTGTCTGATTTTAGCATAGTTACCACTGCTCTCTTTTTGTTTCCATTTGTGTAGATTATCTTTTTCTACTCTTTTCATTTTAAGTCTATGCTTATTCTTTTTTTTATTTTTATAAAATTTTTTTTAATGTTTATTTATTTTTGAGACAGAGAGAGACAGAGCATGAATGGGGGAGGGGCAGAGAGAGAGGGAGACACAGAACCAGAAGCAGGCTCCAGGCTCTGAGCCATCAGCCCAGAGCCCAACGCAGGGCTCGAACTCATGGACCGCAGATCGTGACCTGAGCTGAAGCTAGACGCTTAACCGACTGAGCCACCCAGGCGCCCCAGTCTACACTTGTTCTTAAAGCTAGTGAGTCCTTTGTAGGTAGCCTAAGGTTGGGTCCTGTTTTTTTTATTCATTCAGTCACTATATGCCTTTGACTGGGTAATGTAATTCATCTGCATTTAAGATAATTATTGGTAAGTAAGAACTTATTAATGCCATGTTATTCATTGATTTCTGGTTGTTTTGTAGTTTCTTTGCTCCTTTCTTCTTCTTTTGCTGCCTTCTTTTGTGAATTGATAATTTTCTGTTGTGATATGCTTTGATACCCTTCTCTTTATATTTCGTGCATCTACCATAGGTTTTTGTTTTGTGGCTATCATGAGACTTACATAAAATGTCTTCTAGATATAGTAGTCTATTTTATGCTGATAACTTGACTTCAATTACATGCAAAAACTTTATGCATTTACCTCCCCCCAAGTATTTTGTTTTTGATATCACAATTTGCATTTTTATTTTGTATCCATAAACAAATTGTTATAGTATAGTTATTTTGTAATACTTTTTTTCATGGCAAAAATGCTTTTTTCCCAGTTTTTGATTTTTAAGATTCATGAAAATAAAAGAAAGCAAAGACTACAAATTAAACAAGTAAAGTAAACAACAGTTAATATATAGGAAATAACTGAAGGAGTAATATACTGATAATATGTGATAGTTGCTATTAGGTAGCATCCAATAATTATTGTATTTTTACAAAACTTATTCAGTTAATCAGAAATAGTAAGGTAGATATTGGATTTTATACATTAAATAGTTACAAATATTGAATTTTAGACTTGTTCCATATTAGAATAGCAGAGGTTTTAAGTCATTAAGTTATACATTCTATTTCTTTTTTTTTAATTTTTTCAACATTTATTTATTTTTGAGAGACAGAGACAGAGCATGAGCAGGGGAGGCGCAGAGAGAGAGAGGGAGTCACAGAAGCTGATGCAGGTTCCAGTCTCTGAGCTGTCAGCACAGAGCCTGATGTGGGGCTGGAACCCACAAACCGTGAGATCATGACCCAGGCCGAAGTCAGACACTTAACTGACTGAGCCACCCAGGCGCCCCTATACATTCTATTTCTTAATGCATCTTGGGATATTATTAATAGTAAACTATGTAGAAATTATACAGTACATGATAAAGTTGCAGTTTGATTCTATTTAGGACATTTTTTTAAGGCACAAATAAGAATCAAAATGGTCTATTATGTGAATTCCAAACATACTTCATCCACATTTTTTGACAATGTGTAAGTATATAAGATTTTAAGATTTCTGTTTTTATTTTTTTTCAACATTTTTATTTTAAATATCATATAGCTCCATTCATTATAGATCTGAGATGGTCATTTTTTTTAATTCAGTTATGTTTGTTTTTCCTAATTCATTTGTGTATTTTCACCCAAAGGATGTTATTTTGGGGCCGCCTGGGTGGCTCAGTCAGTTAAGCTTCCAACTTCAGCTCAGGTCATGATACCATGGTTTTGTGGAGCCTTGTCAAGGATTCTCTTTCTCTCTCTGCCCCTCCCCCACTCACATGCACACGTGCATGGTCTGTCTCTCTCATGCTCTCCATAACTCAAAATAAATAAATAAACTTAAAAGAAAAAGAATGTTAAGGGGCACCTGGGTGGCTCAGTCAGTTGAGCGTCTGATTTTGGCTTAGGTCATAATCTTGCGGTTCAACAGTTCAAGCCCCACATTAGGCTCTGTACTGATAGCTCAGAGCATGGAACCTGCTTCAGATTCTGTATCTCCCTCTCTCTCTGCCCCTCCCCCACACTCTCTCTCTGTCTCTCTCTCTCTCTGTGTCTCTGTCTCTCTCTCTCAAAAATAAAGAAACATTTTTAAAAAATGTTTTTTCCCCTGCAGGGAGAAAATGAGATTGCTCCCCATAGATGGTTATTTTAATTCTCTTTTTGTAAGTAATATGCGCATTCAACAATATACCGTTCATTTACTCATTAAAATCAATGTTTTTAAAATAACAAATCACATAATAAAAATATATTTGCATTATGCCAAATACATATTACACATTTATTAAAACAAAAACTAGAAAAAAGTTAATTCAACTGTGCATTTCTAATATAAACAATTAATTTTTTTTTCTTTATGTCATAATGAAATGAAGTGTCTATCACTTAAAGTGGCTTTAAAGTGGAGTGGCATAATTCCATACGTCATTTCAAAAGTCACGCACTGGATGGATTAGTGATGCAGTACGAAACATTTTCCCTTTCAGGGCAATCTATTAACACAATAAATTATAATAAATGATAACTGCACCTAGTTGCAATTTGCTATTGCACAGCACAATAAGCAACCAAGCATTTTTTTTTAAGTGAAATCATCATTTGCCTACATTATAATCTTATGTAAGATTTTGGACATTTTTCAGACTCCAATTTAAAAGTAGTGGTTGTCAATTCTGGTTGATAGGTTGAATCATCTAGACAACTTTTAAGAATTCTTATGTCTGGGGTTTTTTGTTTTTTCTTTCAGTAATTTTGATGTAAATACTCTGGAGTATAGCCTGGGCAAGAGTATATTTTATCTAGTTAAGGCCATAAGCATAAGACACAGCCAAAGTTAAACAGCATTGCCTTAAAAGTCACCTACATGTTTCCTGTTAACATATTTCTAATTAAAATAAATAGCTATTATACCTACTATTCTCTTTTTTTAAGTTTATTTAATTTAATTTATTTAAGTTAATTTATTTTAATTTTGAGAGAGAGAGTGAGCAGAGGAGGGGCAGAGAGAGAGGGAGAGAGAATCCCAAGCAGGCTCCACACTGTCAGCACCAAGCTCAAAGCAGGGCTCCAACTCAGCAACCCCAAGATCATGACCTGAACTGAAATCCAGAGACAGACACTTAACTGACTGAGCCAGTCAGGCTAAGAACCTACTGTTCTTAGACTCTGCAGAATATCACTGGTTATGACTTGCTATGGTACCAGTTTAGCACTTCACACTTGGGAGAAAGTCAAGGTGAAGATTAAACATTTTTAAAAAGTTGACATATCAAAACGTTTTGTAAGTGTGTTTCTTTTTAAGGGCACAAATGCCTATTTCTATAGATAATGAAATAATCTACAGGATAATATCTTAAAAACATTATCTTTAAGGCAAACCAGTATGGAAACGCAGGCTCTACTGTTTAATATTGGCTGTATTGTTTAATATTGTTTAATATTACTTACTTTCCCTAAATCTTGATTTCTTCCTCTCTAAATTAGAAAAATCACCTAGAGTCATTTTGAAAATTAATTTAAGGTAACAAAGAAACAATTTAGTAGGCACATTGTGAATATCAGTTTTCTCCCAAAGTGTTCTTACATTTTTATGTATTAGAAAATTAATTACACAACTAAAAGTCAGATAGCTTAATTTCTTGAATAAAATATGTATGATTCTCCTTTGAAGTCCACTTAGTAATTATATACTAACTAATTAATTCATACTAATTAAACCAATGAAGTAAGGATTGACTACTGAAATTTCAAATAGAGTTGTTTTATAAGCGGACACACGCATAAATATTGTAGTACCAACCAAAGTCTTTCATAATATGATTTAATCAAACTTTGATTAGCTCTCAGGTTTTCATAAATATATCAGTTATGTAAATTATATGACATCTCTAGTTTTTCAGGACTATTAATGGTATAAAATGTTCCTTTTGGCTTATTACATAGAATACAGTTTTTGACCTTGATCACATAACATTTCTCCATTATATACACATTCACATTCTTCTTGCTCTGCTCTTGATTTTCAGACTCAAAGTATTTCTGTATAGCCATTACATTAAAATTTCTGTTGTAAATCTATATGGTCATAATTTCTAATTAGGTATTTTTGTAAAAGGAAATAAGGTATACTAATTTCTCAGATATCCAGAAAGGCTATATTCAAAAACCCCAAAACCTCATCAATTCCATAAATTATACGTCTTTGCTCAATGCCCAGCCTGACAGGCTCAGGGAATATAGAATACAGCAACCTATAAAACAGGGAACTCTTTGGGCAACTCCCTTAACACAGAATTATGTTGAGACATAGCTTTTGCAGTAAAAGCAACAGAATGCCTTTTTTTTTTCATTGCATTTCCTTGCTTTGCTAACTATCCTGTCTAATTTTTAAGTCTCCAAGTTTAGTAGATTTTGACTGTCATAATCTCTCTTCTGTGGTTTACAGAATTGCAGTTCTATCAGAAATGACCTTTCATTTTCTTTCCCCCTTGTTAACTACATTTCATCCCTCAGATTCAACTCAGTGTTGCCTCTTCTGGGAAGCCACCCCTACATTCTGCCTGCTGGCTAGTTAGAAAGTCTAACCTGTGTTTCTGAGAGCACAGTATTTTTTTTTCCATATAAAGTACTTCTCAGAGTATACAGAAACTGCTTACCTCTACCTAGAGGTTATTCAATAAATAACAATCACAACATTTCACAGAAAAGTCTAGATAGCTAGCTTCTCAGGAAAAACAAATACCTCTGCTAATACTGGAATGACATGGCACTTGTCAAGGCTGAGTAGATGCTGTCTCCTGAGAGGGGGAATGACTACAACTTTTGCAAATACCACTTTAAAACTAAACCTCAGCTTTGTAGCTAAATTTTAAAATGTGTTCATATAATTACCAAGATAACAATCCAAGATCAATATTGTCAAAGTATAAATTACATTTAAAATTCAGTTTTGGGGCACCTGGGTGGCTCAGTCAGTTAAGTGTGCGACTCTTGATTTTGGCTCAGGTCATGATCTCAAGGTTCATGAGATTAGCCCAGAGCCTGCTTGGGATTCTCTCTTTCCCTATCTCTCTGACCCTTCCCCCCCTCCCCCAACTGCTCACTCATTCATACTCTCTCTCTCTCTCTTTCAAAATAAATAAATGTTTTTTAAAAAGAAAAAAATAATAAAATTCAGTTTTATTGAAGAGATAGAATAACTAAAAATAATAAAATAATAAGTCAGCACAATATGCATGTATTTAAGACACATCAATCACACAAAGAGTACATGCAAAGAGAATTAGTGGAAGGATTGAAGAAAAGGAATTCTTCACTTAGTAATGTTCTAAATGGATACGGTTTATGTGAAATAATGCATAAAGTCTGAAAAAAATCTCATAAGGGTAACATTGCTGTGGCTTTGGTAGCCATTACCTTTATGATCCATAATGTAATGATTTAATGGAAAGAAAAGTAAACTCTGTCCATGGTTTACTTAATAAAGACTAGAAATCAAAACTAAGCACAATCAAGAAAAAAGATTACTCACATCAAATTAAGTTAAACATGAAGGAGGAAAATATATCAAAGATATAACATGTATGTTAAACCAATAGCAAGAATACACCAGTCATAAGGAAAATCTGTACTTACAATTTATACAAAAAAATAATATTCTAACTCCATGAAAATCAAAACCTCCAAAAAAACTATTGACAACTCTCTTGCTTACTTTATAAAAGCATCATTCTGTGACATAGAGTATCCGTTTCATACAAACATTTTAATAGATGCTAAATAAAAATTTAATACACTTTCCTGCTAACTTACTATATAGCATATTTGCTTTTGTGAAAATTCTATAAATATTTTTGCCAAGAATTTTCGACCTGAACTGGTTATAAGTAATTCTAGCTGTTCTTATCTGGAAATAGACTTGATCTTATCAAAGTCAATTTTTAAATCAGTGGTAGGGAAATTGCAGAGCACGCCATATAACAACTCAGCTGTAACCGGTATAACCTCAAACTTGTCTCTCAGTCTCCATCTAGGCTAACGTGACACACCAAAGGGCAGAAGAGAAGGCCTCCACATATGTATAAGAACTGTTACCCTAAACTTCTCTTTGATACCAGTGTAATCCCCCTTAACTGATCCAGATTTATGTTTGTTTGACATTTATTTATTTATTTTATTTTATTTTTTTGTTTATTTGTTTGACATTTATTTAGTGCCTACTAAATGCCAGGCACTGTGCCACTGACACCTGCCTGGTGATTCCTAGGGGGCATATTAAGAAATTAAAATATCATTATGTATTAACAATAGCAAATACTGAAATGGTTTAGAACGAATTGGTAATGAATATTATCCTACAGCTAGAAATGTGAACATCAGTACACTGGATGCATCATGTTTACACTAAATATAACATTATTGATTTTGAGATTTCTATTCATATTTTAAAATATGTTCACACTGGCATTGGGCTTCTATTCAGTTTTCATATAGAGTATGATAAACAAAAAAAGTACATAAAAGGAGCTCACTGTCTTTGAAAAAAATCTCCATCTTTTCTCTTAAATATGATAAAATTAGAGTCTTTTCTTTTCTTTTTTTTTTTTTTAAGTAGGCACTCAGTGCAGAGCCCAATGTTGGGCATGAACTCACAGCCCTGAAATCAAGACCTGAGCCGAGATCAAGAGTCAGATGTTTAACCAACTGAGCTACCCAGAGACCCCAGAATGGATGTTGAACAACTAAGTAAGAAAAATATAAAAAAGTAAATGTGACCAAAAGCCCATTTTATATGTAGTCTATACTTGGATAACATTAGGCATGTTTAAAGTTACATTTGTTTAAATAAACCGCGACCTTACAATATAGGTGTGGTACCCTAAAGGAAGTTAATTGAATTAATATAGTGTAATTTGATAGATGCTTCTTTTTGTAAATACTTTTGTGAAATTGACAATTTTTCCAAAGTTTTCATTGTTTCACCTTGGTTTTGATTTTGTAGACCGAGACACAGAAGGGTTCATGTGACCTCCGAACCCAGAAATAGGCATAGGAGTAGAGAACTGTTAATTTGGTTCAAGAAGAAAGTAACAGAACTCCTAATGCTTATAGTGTCTGGCGGCCTCATGTGGTATTTTTATAACTCCAGTCAAGCATATGGATAGTGTTGTCTTTCCCTCACCCTCTCTCAAAAAACTGAATTACTTTGAGGCAACTTGTGACAGATTAAAGGTATATCAGTGGTGACAGGATGGTTTTCTAGACACTTTTGTGGACTCAACTTGTTCCAAAAGAGGAAATGGGAAATATACTTAATGGTTTTTTTTTTTAGATTCCAATTTTAAAAAGCAATCCAATATCTTTACAGTAAGCAAGATAGATTATCATCCACCTTGTACAATTCAAAACCACCTGTTTGGATCACAAGCTCAAGATCCGTTTGGGTCATTACACAAAGTAATGCTTGTCTCTGATAACAAATACAATTTGAAATAAATATTTTTTAAAATAAACAGGATTTCTTAGCTACTTGGTATTAGACAACACACATATAGACAAATGTTAAGTCAAAAAAGAAATCAAAGCAAAAAAAGGTATGGAAAGTAATAAAAAAATACTGTGAACACAACAGTATATTTACAGGAAATATTTTAAAATTAAAATGATGAAAACAAAGAAGTTTACAGTCAGATTAATCAAAATAAATTAGTCATTATATAGAAAAGATATTAATGGGGCGCCTGCATGGTTCAGTCGGTTAAACATCTGACTCTTGATGTTGGCTCAGGTCATAATCTCACAGTTCATGAGACAGAGGCCTGCATCAGGCTCTGCGCTGACAGGGTGGATGGAGCCTGCTTTGGATTCTCTCTCCCTCTCTCTGTCCCTTCCCCACATGCTCACACTCAAAATAAACTACATACACATTAGAAAAAAGAGAGTAAGCAAAGGTATAGGCTGAAATTAATAAAAACCAATAAAATGCCCTTTGTAAAACTTATAAAAAAAAGGAATATAGATAAAAATATATATTAGAATTGAGAAAAGGTACATAGACACAGAAAGAGCATACTTTGTTTCTGTCTCTCATCGAATGCAGCTAAATGTGGAGAGAATACACAGGGTAGCAACTTGAGGACTCAAAAAAAAGAAAAAAAAATGGTGCAACAGATAGACCAGGGAAGAAGACCAAAATTCAAAGTATCACTGAATGAGTTTACCATTTAATTTTTCTTCCATATCCCTGACTCCTCATTTCCACCCCTGCCTGATCTCAAAAGACACTAAAATCTAGAAGTGGCCAGCAGTGCAAAGTCAGAGACAGTTCCAAGAGCACCCTGCTAGTTCTGGTTCAAGAAGAGGGTGACAGAACTTCTAACACTGTGTGAAGATTCCTCATTTCCTTTTTCTGCGCCTTCTCCAGTCCTGGTTCCCAAGCAATCCTATGGAGGTCATGGCCTCAGCAGCAAAGGAAGCCCAGAGCAGTCAATTTCCAGGGAAGGGTAATCCTCCTCTCCAGTTGGTGGAGCTGTAGTTCCAAGAGTGTGGGGCAATACCCCTCACGCATTTGCCTTTTTTTTTTTTCCCCCCGTCCACCTGCTACTTGGCCTAAGAAATACATGCATTTTTGGAGTCACACACCAGAGCACACACTCTTTGACCAGAAGACTAAAGGGAACCAGTAAATATCAGGGAGATTGCAGAGACTGGGAAGAAAAATTAATGCCACAAAGTTGTTTGTGAATACTCTGGCTCACTTCTGAGTTGTACATACATGGATCTGACCCTGAACAATAAACCAAAGATTTCTGAAAACTGAACTAAAAATTACAAATACCAAATCCCAGTACTCCTTAGTCAGAAGTATAACCACATTAATCCTCAGAGAAAACACATTGTTTTTCATGGCAGTTCACAAAATGAGTTCATTTCCAGGAAGGTGTTTTGGTGAGAAGAGATGTTGACTCTACAGAAATGTCCCTAGCAGAAATGTTTCCTCCTCAGCTCACTTGAATCAGAATGATGTTACAAATATTTCACAATTATTAGTGAAAGGTATAAGTGATGAAAAATAAAAATAAAAATAGTTTCTACCTCAAAAGACTTCATTATTTGCTAGTGGACTCAAGTTGGCACTAACACTGGGACAGAAGGAAACATCCAGAATAGCAATAGGCTCTTATGCATCACTTTTCTTCCAAATACCAACAATTGTGCTTGCCCACATGCGTGTGCACATGTATGTGTGTATATATTTGATATTGGGACATAAAATAATTTTATGAAAACTGAATATATTTATTTCAGCCCATTAAAAAATTTCATATATTGGAATCAGAGAACAAAGATTTTAATATTGGTGAAGTATTTACGGAATATGCTTATTTAAAGAAGTTTCCCCAATGCATTTAGGGCATTTACTCTCTCTTTATTATGATGTATTTATAGAGCAATAAGTCTAACAAAAATAGAAGATTATTGGAAGTCAGTAAACAGAGTGAGGTCATGGATCCCTCTATTTGGCTTAGAATCCTAGAAATATCAGTAGTGAAAAGAGCAAAGTTTGAGTCTTTTCAAATGTTCTTACAAAAGATTTATTCCGCAACCTCCCTCCCTTACTCCCTTCGCCCTCATGGTCTCCTAATCACACTCAAATATCCACAGAGATCTGTGGATTGTTATTTCCTAAATTGTGGGGAATATAAATGTGATGGTAAAATATTTTAATGGTTGTCAATAATCTACATGTGATCTCCTTGTTTTCCAGTTGTCCCTGATGATGCTGGGAGTGGAGTCAGTTGTAAAGAGTAAATAAAATATAAGAGAAAGTGGGTCCTTTTATGATAGGAAAAAGATAGGATAAAATAGGAAGAGAGGGGAAGGATAAGACCTGAAGTCTAAGGGTAGGGGAAAAACACCGATTTGGGAACAATGCTGGGAGAGTCTGATTACAGCAAACCCTCTCGGGCATAAAATTCCTCTTAAAAATATAAGAGCCACCACCTACTTCTCCTAGGGTTCTCTTCAGGAATTTGACAAAAGAGCTGACTAAAAATAAGTAGTAGACCATAAAAGGTATGACCCACAAGCAACAGTATGACCCAAGAGCACCCCTCAGAAAATGGAAATGAGCCAATCAGGAATGGACAACCCAGAACCTTGATTTATCTGGCCAATAAAGATAGAACCTGAGAAGGAATAAGGGGGAAGGGGTTGGGGAGGTGACCAGACGTTATATACCAAGGACCCTTGCTTATAGTTGCGGGCATTCACTTTTGAATGTCCCCTCTCTGTAAAGAAAGCTTTCATACTATTCTTACTTTCTGATCTTATACTCTAATATAAACTTTTGCCTGCTACTCATTTTATTTTGGGTCCACCTCTTCATTCTTCCAAGCGGCAAGACAAGGAACCCCGGGCATTGAGGTAAAAAAAATCCTATAACACTTTTAGGGAACCTGTATTACAGGTTTTTTTTTTTTTTTTACTTCAATACCCGGTTGTCTCGCAGCTTTGAAGATTGAAGAGATGGACACAAAATGAGCAGCAGGCAAATGAAGGCTTTTGCTGTGGTCAGACACTCCCAGCATCATTCCAAAATAAGTGTTTTTCCCATCAGGGACCTCAGGTCCTAACCTTTCCCTCTTTGCTCACTTTATCTTATCGTTCCCTATCATACATATATATTTCCCTATCATATCATATATAAAGAAACTGTGAAAAAATGTCAATCTTGATTGTTTTTTTTTGTTTGTTTGTTTTTTACTGTTTATCTTTGTGTAAGAGAGAGCATGAACAGGGCAGGGGCATAGAGAGAGGGGACAGAAGATCTGAAGTGGCATGCGGACAGCAGAAAGGTGGAGGTGGGGCTTAAACCCACCAACTTTGAGATGGAGACCTAAGCCCAAGTCCGACACTCAACCAACTGAGCCACCCAGGCACCCCTGTCAACCTTGACTCTTAAACACAGAGAAGGAATTGATGGTGACCAAAGGAGGAGGTGAGTGAGGGGGATGAGCAAAATAGAGGGCAAACTTCCAATTATAAAGTAAAGAAATCATGGAGATGAAAAATATAGCCGAGAATATAATCAATAATATTATAATACTGTTGTTTGGTGACAGATAGCGACTACACTTATCATGGTGAGCACTGAGGAATGTATAGAATTGTCAAGTAAATATGCTGACACCTAAAACTAATTAACATTGTATGTCAATTGTACATCAAAAATACAAGAAAAATATGATAGAAAATAAACAGTAAAATGGCATAAATAAATAAACAAAGATAAAGTCAACCAGTACTTTGCATTTTGTGATCAATATACACAAATATACAGATTCAATACTTTGAGGAAGAGGATTGTTCTATTTTTGCCTTTCTGAACTACTTAAAATCTCTAAGAGCATAAAATTCATTTCTTGACAGAGGGTTCTATTGTAATTCTGATCTGACCTAGATGTGTTTAGGAAACAGAGTTAGAAAATTTTCTATACCATGAATTGGATTGAAAGTCTTTCTCAAGATTACTTTAATTTTCAGGAGGCCAGCTTCTGACTACTTTAACCTCTAAATAATAAATAGGGTCTCCAGGAAGAGTCTCCTGGATGATTAAACCCTGTCATTAAAAGTGGGGCAATTCTGGGGTGCCTGGGTGTTTCAGTGGGTTAAGTGCCAGTCTTGCTTTTAACTCAGGTCATGATCTCAAGGTTCTGAAATTGAGCCCCTGCATCAGTCGTCAGTTGGGCTCCAGCTCCGGCTCCAGGCTGCTTAAGATTCCTTCTCCCTCTTCCTCTGCCTCTCCCTTGCTTTGGGGCACACTCATTCTCTCTTTCTCTCTCTTGCAAAAGAAGAAAAGAAAGTAGGGCAGTTACCTTTTTTTATTTTTTTTAAGTTTATTTATTTATTTGAGAGAAAGCAAGAACAAGGGAGCAGGGAAGGGGCAGAAAGAAAGGGAGAAAATCCCAAGCAGGCTCCCTGCAGTCAACAAAGAACCCAATGCAGGACTTGAACTCACCAACCGTGAGATCCTGACATGAACTGAAACCAAGAGTGGAATGCTTAATTGACTGAGCCACCAGGCACCACAAAAGTAGGGCAGTTATTAAGAGAAACAGGGTCTGAGGTAGTCCTGCAGTAATGTTGAGCCCTTTTTAGCTTAAGAAACTTGTGATTGCTGTGTTCACCTAAAAAAACATCAGTAAAAATTATGCAATTCTACTTTCTTTATGGAAAACCTGGCAATAACAAGCAAACTCAAGAGTAATAGAAAATAATGGGGAAAATAGTAGTTCAGACTGAGAGACATAATGTGACATGCAGTTCACTTTTACCATGTCAAGGGAAATAAAAGGTTATTGAGTGTTATGGAAAGTACTAGCAAAGCAATAGAATTCCAAGTATGCTTTCTATGAATGAAGGCCATAGTGATACTGCTTCCTGGTCATATTTTGATTTTTTTTTATGTCAATACATTCCTGAGTTCACATCTGAGTTCTTATCTTAGTTGTATCTTACTACAAGTTTTATTTCTCCTCTCTTCTATGTAGAGGGATATATGTTTACTTCCTTTATTAACATGAAATTATTTTATGTTCTGTGATGACAACTATTAAAATCCTCTTTTAAGATTATGCACATGAAAAATGCACAATACTAAACATTTATGTACCTAATCCAAATTTAAAATTAATTTTATAATGCTTGATTTCTGGTTTTCTTTTGACCTTTATTTCAAGTCTATTCAACATCTTTTTCATTGTTCATCTGTTCCCAATAATGCTTAAGCTGGAACAAAGGTATTAAATACCTGCTATGCATGGCAGAAGCTGCAGTAAATGTTCTATTGTTATTGAGGTAAATGCAAATTTAGTATAATCTAAATTCTCCCTGAGCATTATTCTCTAGCTTGAGGAATTTTGCAGGCTGTAGACCAATTACTGAAAATCTTTGTGACTAGATGCCCTCTTGTGAGCATATGAATCTTGAAAAAGAAATTAAGATTTAAAAAAATTATTTATTATTATTGTTTTTAATGTTTCTCCATTTACTTTAGAGAGAGAGAGAGAACAAGCATCGGAGGGACAGAGAGAGAGGGAGACACAGAATCCGAAGCAGGCTCCAGGCTCAGAGCAGAGCCCAATGCAAAGGTCCAGTTCATGAACCTTGAGATCATGACCTGAACCGAACTCAGAGGCTTAACCGACTGAGCCATCCAGGTGCCCCAAGAAATTAAGATTTTTGACAAGCTTTTGGAAGCTCAGAAACTACAAACAAGTGGGGTTTTTACTTTCTAACCACAGTGGTAAAATCTCCTCTTGGAATTTAAGAAGCACTGGGAAAGATCACTGGAGAAGGGCAGAAGGAAGAAATGTGACACTGTGTGGTTCACACAAACTTGAGTCACTCATGAATTTTGATAATTCTTGGAGCAAGATTGTGGCTGATGTTAGATCTGATAGGAACATAACTGCAAACTATCAAATGCTGTTTCCCTTGAAGTAATGGCATTATTCTACCTGCTGACCTAAGCTTTTGGGAATTCTGAATAAATATAGCAGCATCTGTAGTTCTTAAAAAATACCTGCTGATGAGGTAACTGCTTAGGCCTCTACCTCAGGAATTTATGCCACCAAAGCTGCCACTAGAAACATTTATGGAGAGTAAGATTGGAAGAACAAAAGCTGGTGATGGAAGGTAATTTATATGTGTGATATATATGTATATATGTAATAATATATATTATAATTATATGGAATACATAACATGTTATGGTTATATATTACTGCAATATTTACATGTAATTGACATTAATTAATGTTTAATAAAATTTATTATTATTATTTTAAATAAGTATACTCTTTAATCCCCAACACCTATTTCAGCCACCCCCCCTATGCATCTCCCCTCTGGTAACCATGTGTTTGTTTTTTGTAGTTAAGAGTCTGTTTCTTGACTTGTCTCTCTCTCTCTCTCTTTTCTTTGCTTTGTTTCTTAAATTGCACATATGGCTGAAATTACATGTTACTTGTCTTTCCCTGACTGGCTTATTTCACTTGCATTATATTCTCTAACTCTATCCATGTTGTTGCAAATGG
The DNA here is from genome assembly GCF_022079265.1 of Lynx rufus. Classification (NCBI taxonomy): domain Eukaryota; kingdom Metazoa; phylum Chordata; class Mammalia; order Carnivora; family Felidae; genus Lynx; species Lynx rufus. The sequence goes on from NW_025814834.1 coordinate 76,766,555, forward strand.
CAAGATTTCATTCTTTTTATAGCTGAATAATATTCCATTGTATATAAATACCACACCTTGTTATCCATTCATCTATCAGTGGACTCTTAGGCTGCTTCCATAATTTAGCTATTTATATAATTCAGCAATAAACATAGAGGTGGATGTATCCTTTCCAAGTAGTGTTTTTGTATTCTTTGTGTAAATAGTCAGTAGTGGCATTACTGGATTGTAAGGTAGTTCTATATATTTTTTTAATTTTTTTTAAGTTTATTCATTTATTTTGAAAGAGACAGAGACATGCAACTGGGGGAGGGACAGAGAGCCAGAGGGAGGGAGAGAATCCCTAGCCAACTCCACGCTGCCAGCTCAGAGCCCAACACGAGCTCACAAAAGTGTGAGATCATGACCTGAACTGAAACCAAGAGGTAGTCGTTTAACCAACTGAGCCACCCATGCACCCCGAGATAGTTCTATTTTTAACTTTTTGAGGAACCTCCGTACTGTTTTCCAGAATGGCTGTGCCAATTTGCATTCCCACCAACAGTGCACAAGATTTCCTTCTTTTCCACTTCCTTGCCAACAGTTATTTCTTGTGTTTTTGATTTTAGCCATTCTGACAGGTGTGATGTGATATTTATAGCTCTGATTTTCATTTCCCTGATGGTCAGTGATGATGAGCATTCTTTCATGGGTCTCTTGGTCATCTGTATGTCTTCTTGAAGAAATGTCTGTTCATGTTTTCTGCCCATTTTTAATTTATCATATGTAATATACAATGTGTATTAGCTGATGGAAAATCTTACCCACTTTAGATGCTGAAGGTAAATGTTTGTTGACACATTGATTAACTGACTAAAAAGATGTAAAAAAATGAATTACATATCATTTTTAGCTCCCAGAGTAAGGATGAGGCTTTGGGTTTTATGAAGTTCCCCAAAATAACGTCTCATTTACCAATTTGAGTTGTATGCCCACAGACTAAGACAAAGGAGTATGACAAATAGAGATCAAAATATCCTTATTACCACTAAAGGTTAAATATCAGAGAAAATGAATTATTTCTAGGACAATTATATTTATCTACTCACTCAACCCTAAGTAATACTGCAGAGGGGGTACGGCTTTCAAGATGGGGCTTTCCTCCAAGAGTTTTAAAAAAGGAATGGCTATGTCCTGCAGGCAACTTGATTGCCATAAAATTAACTATCGTATTTTCTATATCTGATGCTCTTTATTCTTTGTGCAGATCTAAGTTTCCATAGACTAATTTTCTACCTGCAAGAATCACTATTGTTAAGATGTCAGTTCTTTCTAAAATTCTCCGTACATATACAGATTCAATGCAATCTTTTTTCTCCTTGGGGAAAAAAAAATCCCCAGATACTTTACCAAATCCTGTTGACAAATCACTTGTTAGGAAAATGAAAACTAAAAGTGCAATGAGATTCTACTACATATGTATTGCTATAGCTAAAATATAAACAGGCTGACAATGCCAAATGCTGGTAAGTATGAAGACTAGCAACAAGACATCATATACTTATGTTAGGAATAGAAAATGCTGATAGCTGCTTTAGAAAAAAATTAGCAGTTTCTTATAAAATAAATCATACACTTAACATATAACTCAGCAATCCTAATCCTATGTATTATTTATCCAAACTAAATGAAAACTCATGTTCACATAAAACACCGTAGGTACATGTTCATAGTGACTTTAGTCATAATGGCCAAAACCAAGAAACAGCTTAAATGTCCTTCCACATGTGAATGGATACATAAACTAGATACATCTTTGTAATGGAATACTACACAGCAATAAAAAGCAATGAACTTTTGATTCATGGAAGAGCACGTAAATGCATTATGGTAATTTATAGGAGGATGATAATTGATTGAAGGCCAACTCAAATGATTACCTACTCTGATTCTGGAGAGGCATTTCTACACGCAAGGAGATAATTTGGGTTGATGTAACTGATCGACATCTTGATTACGGTGGTAGATGTATAGCTGTATTCATTTGTCAAGACTCATAGGACTGTACAACAGGATGAATGGATTTTACTGTATGTAAATTACATCACAAGAAAACATGAATTGAGAAGTAGGAGAATTTTAATTTTGATAGTGGAATAAAAAAAAGTTTTCCAATCATAATTTGCTCTATTACAATAAGATTTGCTTTATTATCAACAACCACCCAGCTTGCTTGCTTAAGAACCACATTTGAGTTCAATTGCTCCTAGTCACTAAAATGTTTATTTTAATAAAAAAAATCCTTGCAAAAAATTCAATGAGATTATTAAATGCTTGTTATGTGAGAATTGAAACAGTATGCTAGAAAAGGAAAAAGCTAATTGATGATGATGATGATGATGATGATGACAATACGTGTATAAAGGAAATGTCATTTGTGAAAGGTACTCTTGAATTTTTAATAATTGTTGCCCTTTAAAAATAGGATCAGTAAAATTATTGATTAGATTCATTTAATCCACCTCCTCATCAGTTGGTAAAAATATTCAGATTCTTTACAGGTCAGACAATACTCTTAGCATTTCTGGTTCTCTTCTCAAATTATAATTTTTCTTATTTTTTCTTTTCTTTTCTTTTTTTTCTTTTCTTTTCCTTTTTTCCTTTTTATTTCTTTTTATTTGAGAAAGAGAGAGAGATGTGAGCAGGGGAGAGGGGCAGACAGAGAAAGAGAGACAATCTTTTTTTTAAATTTTTTTTTTCAACGTTTATTTATTTTTTTGGGACAGAGAGAGACAGAGCATGAACGGGGGAGGGGCAGAGAGAGAGGGAGACACAGAATCGGAAACAGGCTCCAGGCTCTGAGCCATCAGCCCAGAGCCCGACGCGGGGCTCGAACTCACAGACCGCGAGATCGTGACCTGGCTGAAGTCGGACGCTTAACCGACTGCGCCACCCAGGCGCCCCGAAAGAGAGACAATCTTAAGCAAGCTCCCTGCTCAGCACAGAGCCCAACCCAAGGTTTGATCCCACTGCCCTGGGATCATGACCCGAGATGAAATCAAGAGCCAGGCGCTCAACCAACAGAGGCACCCAGGTGCTTCTAAAATTCTATTTAAAGTATAGTCATGTGCAGCAGCATTATTCTACAAGAACTATTAAGAATTATCTAGTCCAATCATTTGTGTGGTATGTTATTCCCTTTCACTCAATGCAGAACAAATGAAGAGAGGTAAACTAACATGCCAAGCAGGTCTATCTTTAACCTGGGTTGTGCTATTGCACCTGAACTGTCCACTTTGAGGACCTTCAAAAACTCATTTAAATATAAGGAAAATCCCTTTAGCTACAGAAACTTCGTATCCAGTTCATCTGAATAAATGAAATTCCTAAGGGTCTGAAGGCAAAGACACAGAGACTTTCATATGGAACTTGGAAAAACTGAGAAAAGTAAGCAAAAGTGTGTATTATCAGACTGGGAAGTATCATCCACATGTATCCCAAAGGATAGATTATAGAGTGCTTTCAAAATAACTCAAAAAGATTAAGTCAAGATGTGTAGTTCTATAGCATTAGATTTGGGTGTATTTGTTTACTTCTTATTGAAGGAATCATTTCATATTCCTCTGAACCAGAAGGGCTAACCCATAGTTCCTAACACAATTCAGGTTGTCAAGAGGGAACTAAATACTACTAACTACTGAATTTAATTCAGTCATCATACAAAACTTTTTATGACTGAAGTTAAGTCTGACTTTTAAATATGACTATAGATAGTGCTTCCTGAAAGGGTTATAATTATAGACTTGCTTTTTCTCTAAGATTTTATGAATGATTAGAATAAGGTAGGAAAATCAATCATAAAATGACTGAAATTAATTTCTTACATATTACAGAATCTTTCATAAATCACGTTTCCATCAATGATCCTAAGGAGCATTTGTGTAAAAAACTGAATAACTTAATGTAATACAGAAAGCACCGGCCAGATTAGCTTACAATAAAAGAAATGCCTATAAATAACAGCTAAATTACAAGACAAACATACACATAAATAACATCAGGGGGAACAAACATATCAACTATTTAAGTTAATACGATGGCTATGAGTGAAATCCAAAGGAGAAAATAACTCTCGTTCTATAGGAAAAAGAAGTATGTACATTTTCCTGAAATTAAGTGTTTCAAAATTTGATCGCAGAATATTTGCAAAAAGACCTTCAGCAAAATCATAAATATTACTTTGAGCAATAATCTGATGCTGCTAAAGCATTGTATAACTCACTGCTGTAGGACAAGCAGGTTTACTGACACTGAGGCCTGATAAGAATTGCACATTAGTAGTGTCAGTGTTTATAACCGAAGACCCATCTATTTTTTTGTATATTCTTTTGAACCATATGTTTATTTAATAATTGCTTGTTCCATTCCTATTCTAAGATTGACACCATGCTAAGCACCTAAAATAGCTTTACTTTTATAGAGTAAAAAGCTTTCCTGATTTTGCCAAAGGGAGATGAAGTCTTACCTAAGATTTTTATATGATACTGTTGAACTATTTTCATCAGCTTTTAAGCTCAATCTATGGAAATCATATGTACCTTCTAATTTATTCAAAAATAGCATTCAAAAACAGTTGGAAAACACCAGAATCTTGGATGGTTTTTCATTTTTCCTCACACCATTTCAGATAATTGGCATTAATACACGTTTGCTTCTGAGTACAGTGTGTTGCTGGCCATCACTACATATTGCAACTTCTCAAAAAGAAATCAGATAATTACTTTATTTTCGTGAGAAACCAATAGTGTTTATGATGATTACACTTAATTTTAGAAACAATACCATGTAAATATACTCTAATAACTATCCACATAGATACAAAATGCACTAATACTTGTATAGAAATTGCAGTTTTCAGTGCGTCAAAGGCAATTGGTAGCAGACAAAACAAGGCTAGGCTGTACTAGAATATATGCCCACCAGAAATAAAGCAATGTCATGTGTATTAGCAGGGCCTTCCCTGTGCCATTTTCAGAGCACTAAAGCCAAGGTAAAGCTCTTACATCGTTGCACTTGGAGAGCAACAACAATAAACAAAAAACAAACAAACAAATTCCTTCCCTATGAGAAACTCAGTTTCTCAAACGCAGATCTTTCTGGTCTTGCCTTAAAACAAATAATTTAGAAGAGCTCTGAGAGGCAATAATGGAGTCACAGAAAGCAACTCTATTAAAAATACCAATTGGGCTAATAGCTTGGTCTGTGTCCCTGTGAAGTAGTGCTTTGTGAATTGAATTTCCTTGCTGATATTTTTAGCTTTGAGTCCATCACGTAAAGAGGATCATCCATCTCTTAACTAATGCAGTTTCCATTTTCTATCTTAGCCTGGAAATCAATTGAAAGTGATTGAAGGTACAAGGAATTCTATCTGCTTATGGAAGTCTCTCAGCCGTTTTGACAAACAATAGAGAAGGTCTACAATAGTCTGCTCTTATCCCACCTCGCCAGTATTTCCCCAGTCCAAACTGCAATCATTTATTACAGTCAGAGTGATCTCTATGCTGTCCTCCAAATGTGGCAGATAAATGCCCAACCCTGACTTTAGAGCATTTGACCCAAAGCCAGACAGCCTGGATCCAAGTGCTAAGGCTACTACTTATCATGCTTTGTCAATCAACCGTTTTGAGATCATTACCACATCTATAAAGTAAAATACTAATGATACTTTCTCATAAGGTTAGTGCGAAATATATATGTAAAAAAATTAAAAATAAGATCTGACACTCAGGAAGTGCTATGTAACTATACAGTTCTTTGTTCAAATGTTCTTCTGTCTTTCAAGGGCCAATTTTATGCTTTTCAACTGCCAACTTGAGCAATAATTTTGCCTAACTACTGTAGTTTATTCAGACTTTGATTTCTTTTGAATTTCTAAAGCACTTTGGTAATATCATTCATGTACTTAGCGATTTGCTAATTGTTTCATACATTTCATCCCTCTACAAAGAAATTATTAATACTTTAAATAGGTAAATTTTCCTTTATTTCTATGCATTCTAAATTTAGCCCAGTGCTAGGAAAATAAGGCACCCAAATCATTTTTAAAATGATTGACTTATAAAACCCAGTTTATAAAATTGAAGACTGTATTCCATTGCAAGTGACTATGAAATGTCAGGTTCACAAACTTTTTTTTGTTTTTTTTTTTTGTTTTTTGGGGGTTTTTTGTTTGTTAGTTTTAGTGTTTTTGTTTTTTTGTGTTTTTTTTTTCTTTTTTGAAGCCCCAATATGCTGTTAAGCCCATTCAGGAATTTTTATTGCAAAAACTGTATTTTGAATTTAAGCGTTCCATTTTTTTTAAGTTTACCTTTTTAAGTTTATATTCTATATGTGCTCACTCATCATGTACATCTTGTCCTTTAAATAAAGTTAATAATAGCTGTTTTAATATTTTATGCTAATATCCAAATTGTGTCATTTCTGAATCCATTTTTGGTTCTTAATATACCTGGTTCTTAATATACCTAGTTATGGGTTATAAAATTATGGCTCTTGAAACATTCATAAGAAATTATAGATATTATGTTGTTAATTAATATATATTCCCTTCATTTAAAGAGTGCTATTATTTCTGGTTCCCTTTTAGAATACAGGAAACTGGTAAAAGCATTGCTTGCATTCTTCAATCAGCCAACCAACCAACCAAGTGAGACAACCTGCATCATTATAAATTTTCAAAAACTGATCACAAATGGAAGGTCACAAACAAAACCACCAACCTGAAATCTAAAGAAAGGCAAGTGCTTACAAGGAAAGATAAGACGTGAGCATTTACATACCTCAGGCAGATGCAGCTACACAGTAGTAAGAATTTGGGCAACAATGGCGATGAGTTGATACATGTAGTGTATATTCTCAGCAAGAGAATGTAGAAACCCTGGTGGCCACAGATACAAGGAGAATAAACATCTATTCACAGCTTCTACTCCACAAACATCACAGGGGCTCACAAAAAAATATTGGTGACTGTAGTGATACAGAGTCATTTGTGGTTTATGCCATAGGAGACGAATAGCTGCTCTATGGGAAAAAAAAAAGAAAAGGCAGTATCTCTCCCCACACTCTTTTTCCCTTTTCTCCCCCAGAGACAAATATCTAAACAGAGCCAAGTGGGAAGGAAATGTTTCTTTTTTTTTTTTTTTTCCTTTCCCGTGGCAATAGCAAAATCCTTTGCACCTGGAAAAAGAAACAAAAGAATACTCTCTGTATCTGAGGAGAGGTGAAGAAATACATGCTGAGCACAGAACTGCAGCTGGCAATGGGCAAAAACCACTGAAATGAGCACACGTATGAGGTCCAGAAACACAGGGTTTTACCTTGGATTGAAAGGTAGCCGCAAGAGTGAATATTCTCCCCACCGCTAGGGTAAAAAACACTGAGTTCTGGGGCGCCTGGGTGGCTCAGTCGGTTGAGCGTCCGACTTCAGCTCAGGTCACGATCTCGAGGTCCGTGAGTTCGAGTCCCGCGTTTGGCTCTGGGCTGATGGCTCAGAGCCTGGAGCCTGCTTCTGATTCTGTGTCTCCCTCTCTCTCAGCCCCTCCCCCGTTCATGCTCTGTCTCTCTCTGTCTCAAAAATAAATAAATGTTTAAAAACAACAACAAAAAAAAAGCACTGAGTTCTGTGAGCACACTAGAGCTGGTAGAAATTTCTAGGAGCGCGCCACAAGGGGAAAGGTAAGGTTCCATACACAGCAGACAATGAGAAAAATCTGTCAAACTAATACCAAACACAAGGTCTCACAAAAGGAAGTTAAGGCTTGCAGTGCAGTATGGGAAACCACACCAACAACAGACACTAAACACGGCTCAACCCTCGACTGTATCGAGTCAATTCCTGACACCAAAAGCCTTGCAGAAGAAAACTTTGCCTATTTCATAGCAAAATTTCTATTTCATGCCTAAATTATTTATCCACAGATATTCACTGACTGAAAAAAATTTTAAGTCACACTCAAAATCACCTTCTCATAAAACCTCCCATTATTATTTTTTATAGAAGCACACTTTCTTCACAACTCTTACTTTAATCAGAAATTATCTTATTTTCTTGATTACTTATTTGTTTTGTCTTCCTTCCTTTTATTCTTTATTAGTATGGACTTTTTCTTAAATAAGAATCTTGCACATGAAACTACTATAACATTGTATATTAACTATACTTCAATAATAAAAAAAAAAAAACAAAAACAACAACCAAGAATCTTATCTCTCATATTTGCTTCTACTCTGGGTTTCCAGAAATTAGAATAGTGGCTGACGCAAAGTACACACTCAGTAATATTGAATGAATGATAAGTGAATAAATATTTTCCTAAATATATTCTTTTAATAAGTCTCAGCATCTGATTTTTTTTTTAATTCTTATTTAAATTTCCTGGACAATTCTTAATTGGAATATCTATTTATTTCCTTCCTTCATAACCTATTATGCTCATGAGAATTTAAAAGTTAAGAAACTTTTCCTGCTATCAAAATCAATATATATTGAATACAGAAGGGATTTGTGAAAATCAGTTCTTTGAAGGTATCTATAAGTGCATGGGACTCTTTATGAAGTTGCATGAGTCTTCTTCAATGAAACATTTCTTGGGATTATGATAGTTTCCATTCCATATAAATATTCAGTAGTTCAATATAAATGACATCTTTTATAATAATGGTATCTTTGTTGTTGGGTAGACTGTTATGAATAATACCTTTTCTGTTCTATTTAAAGCTCTTTTTATTTTTTGAGGTTTTTATATTTACATAATTTTGCATTTAAGGAAAAGTCACAAAGATATCACAGAGTTCCTGTACACCATTCAGGAGCTTCATTTAATGTTAGCATCGTACATTTATCAAAATTAAAACTTTAACCTTAGTATTTTACAACTATGTTATCAGACTTGCAGATATCACCAGTTTTTTTTAATACTTAACTTTTTAGAGAAGTGTTGGGTTCATAGCAAATTTGAGAGGAAGGTAGAGAGATTTCCCATCTACTCTCTCCCCCAACACATGTGTAGCCTCCCCTGCTATTAACCTGCCTCACCAGGGTGGCACATTAGTCATAATCAATGAACCTGCATTGGCCCATCATAATCACACAAGGTCCATAGTTTGCATTACAGCTCACTCTCCGTGTGTATTTCTGTGGTTTTTGACAAATGAATAATGTCTTATTCACCATCATAGTATCACTGCTCTAAAATTCCTCTGCGTTCTGCCTATCCATCCCTTCCTCCCCATTTACCCCTAGTGGTCACTAACATTTGCACTGGCTTCAGAGTGTTGCCTTTTCCAGAATGTTATATAATCGGAAGCATACAGTATGTAGCCTTTTCAGATTAGCTGCTTTCACGTAGTAATATGCATTTAATTTCCTCCATGTCTTTTCATGGCTTGATACCTCATTGCTTTTTAGTGCTGAATAATATTCCATCATCTGGATGTGCCACAGTTTATTTATCCATTCATCCATATCCATTACTGAAGGACACTTTGGTTGCTTCCAAATTTTGGCAATTATGAATAAAACTGCAATCAATGTTCCTATTCAGGCTTTTATGTAGATGTCAGTTTTTAACTACTTTAGATAAATGGGAAGGAACATAATTTCTAGATTGTATGGTAAGAGTATGATCAGTTTTGTAAGAAACTGCCAAACTGTCTTCCAAAATGTACCATTTTGCATTCCCACCAGCAATGAATGTGAGTGATATTACCGGTTTTTACACTGGGTTTTTGTTTTGTTTTTGTTTTTGTTTTTTCACCATCTCAGGATTCAATGCAGGATACCACATTGCTTTTTGTCATTATGCCTCCTTCTGACACTTTCTCAGTTGTTATTTATTTTTCATGACCTTAATAGCTTTAAGGAGTACTGGTCAGGTATTTCATAAAGTGCTCCTTAATTACAGTTTGTCTGATTGTTTTTAATGATTGGACTGGGGGTAATATGACAGAGAAGGATGCTTTTCATCCCAGCATATCAGGGAGCACATAGTATCCATATGACTTATGATTGGTAATTTTAACCTCAATCACTTGGCCATAGTGATATCCATCAGATTTCTCCATTATGGTTAGTGTAAATAACATTTTTGAATTATAGTGGGTGCTCACTTCCTGATTGGCAACATGATTTATGTAATAAATAAAATGAATTTTCATTCTTGGACCAATAATGTTGGTATCGTTGTACTTTTTACCAATTTCATTGTAACTCCCTCTGCATCTCTCTTGAGTAGTTTTTAGAGCTGACCAACTAAATGCAAGAAAATAGATTTAGAGGAACTCTTAAACTCCTACTACAAGTAGGAGTTTTATTCCATTACTACAAGTTGAGATTGATAAAAAGGGAAGAGTGAGAGCAACTCAATTTTCTATTTCATTTTTAATAAAGTAAGAGTCAATACAGCCATTAGGCTAATTTTACTATAATGTTTAATCAATATTGTTAACATTAATGTATTTTGTTTCCTTTGTGTTATTTCAGAAAAATTTGAACCAAGGAAATCTTTTCTTTGATGCTTTTTACCTTCATTCAATGAGTCTTTCAAAGAACCTAAACCTTCTGAGCCCCTTGGCTGGGCCGAGAACACTCACTTTTTGTAGCAGACACATCCCAACACCATTACCCTCCTTCAATTTTTCCAAAACCATTCATCCACATATGAAGAGCTAGGCTAAGCTCATAGGCGTACATGAAAATTACATAGACTGTGATCGGTATTTCCTAAGAACTCACAATTGAATTGGGAAAACAAGGGTTATTCAAGAAAGGAGTCAGTGAACGCATAATAAAAGAGATGGAAATTAAAATGTGTCTTTTATCTAAGTGGAGAAAAGAACATTTAGGAAGCATGATAAAATAACTTCAATGATGAAATAATGAGATGTGGGGTGGGGAAGGAAGTGAGCATTAGAAAGCCAAAAGAATAAATGGGGGTAATATGGTTACCCCCCAGTTAAGTAACAGGATACAAAGTAAGAGATTTTTCTGAATCATCAATCAACCAGTATTATAGGGAGCAAAAAGTAAGTGCTTAGAAATTTTATTTCCAAAGGATCCTCATTTCTGTAGCTAGCTAATGTGATTAATAAGGTTTGTTAAAGGGTGCTAATGGCTAACCTGTGATGTGTTTGCAGTTTTAGACAGTGATCTAAATAAGTGGATGTGATGAACGGAATTGCATATTGGAGAAAATACTCTGGTTATATCCATCAACATGTACTTTCAGAGATATCTATTTAAGCCAATAAATTGACTATCCTCATCCATTAAATGTAAATCAGGGCCCAATAATTACTAGGTACTGCAAATACTAAAAATATGAAAGTGCTCATATATCTAAAATTTTATCTCACATCATATTAAAACCTTTTAGTCCAATTAGAATTCACAATTGCCCACATAGGAAACTTTTTAAAGATTTATTAAAGATTAAAAAAACTGATGTTTCCATGTGAGGTATAGGATTGTACTCTTTGATTAAATCTGGATATTATCCTTTCTCCCAAATTCAATTAATTAAATTATTTAATGGCTCTTTTTTTCCAGTCAAGAGCTGATAATAAATATACTAGGCACGTTCGAAGTACAAAATGAGCATTTAAAAAAGTTATTAATTAATATACAATCTTCTGAATGACATATTTCTTCCTATGATGTCTACTAATATCTCCACATTTTCCCTAAAACTCTGGTTAAGATATTTTTAAATGATGCACTTAAGTTATCTCTACAAAACTTAGTAAAATCCAAAGATCTAGCAATTTTTGATGTAAAAATCTTCCAAAGTCCATAGTAAAATTTAGGTATAAAGCGTCTGCTTAATACTATCAAAATATTTTTACTGAAAAGTATTTAGCCATTGGGTTACTGCACATAACCTTTCACATAGGGCATTGATGTAGTTATTTTCAATTTCATTATAATGATTCTAAACACCTGGGCTTAGTGGAGTTTTCTTTTCTTACCAATTCATTTATTCATTCACTATGTTTGATGTCCAGTATAGAGAAGCACACATGACAGAGCTAATTTTGAATCAATTTTGTCCATGGGTTTTATTTTTGCTATTTTATTTACTCTGTGTTCTTTCTTTCTTTCTTTCTTTCTTTTTTTATTGTGGAATTTGATTGGTTTAAAAAAAAGAAAAATACTATCCTGACTTAGCTGCTGTTTTTCCAAATCCCATCATAATATTTTATATTTTGAGAGAGAGAGAGAGAGAGAGAGAGAGAGAGCATAAGTGGGCAAGGGTCAGAGAGAGAGGGAGAATCCCAAGCAGGCTCCCTGTGGCCCTCATAGAACTTGTTGTGGGGCTTGATCTCTTGAACTGTGAGATTAAGACCTGAGCAAAATCAAGAGTCCAACACTCAACCCAATGAGCTACCCAGGCACCTCTCTACCCAGATGATTCTTAATTGTACTCTCTTTTGCAACCAAACTTATAAAATAATATATTTCTTTTGTTTGGAAAATTTAAAGAATGTCACTGGGGCTGTTCCAAAAAGTCTGTTTAAGTGGTACCATTGAGTTTTGACCACTTAGTAATCTTTAATGCTCTTAAAACGTATGTTCTGACTACGATAACTGTGTAATTTTTCTACAGTCGTGGTGTGAGTTCTCAGGAATTGGAATAGCTTTAATGTATATTTTTGTATGTGTTTGTTCAGTGTTTTGCTTTTATTCTTCTTTTTAATGCAAATGTTGGTATACCGTAGGTCTAATCAAGATTGCCAAAACCCTTCGTTTCCCCCAGGGAAATGTAGGATCTTAAAATAAGTCTATATTTTTATCACTCATGTTGGCCTTGCCTCGAGTGTCTTAATTTTGAGGGACAGATCTGTACTTTGGTCACACATAACTTTTAAAAATTAGGTCTTATCACATTCTTGTTGAATGGATATTGTTTTCTCTTGGGTTTTGATCCAGATATATTTTGTCTTTGTGGATGCATACATATGCTTTCAGATGAAAGGTTACCATCCAATATGTTTTCTCTTTTCCTTTGTTCCAAGAAAACTAAGAATAAATTTCAGTGCCATGTTGCAGTTATCAATTTATCTTCATGTGTTTGAAAACATTTACTCCTTCTGTTTTCTGTAAATGTATTTCATTTTGGTTAACCCCTCAATTTATTTATTTTTCCAACAATGTGTTTTAAGCATGGATTACTTAAAGTCTCCTTAGAAACAGATCACTTGTCAGGGGCGCCTCAGTGGCTCAGTGGGTTATCTCAGCTCATGATATCACGGTTCATGGGATCAAGCTCCTGCTTGGGATTCTCTCTGTCCCTCTATTGTTGTCCTTCTCCTGCTCGTACTCTCCCTCTCACTCTCTTTCTCTCTCTCTGTCTCAAAATAAATAAATAAACTTTAAAATAAAAAAGAAACAGATCACTTGTAAACCACACACACATGTGCATATATACTTAAGAAACTAAGGCACTGGCCAAAACATTATGTTGACATTAATAGGAATTAATACATACTCTTCTTGAAATAGAAAAATGAAAGTTATATCCCCTTAACATATAAAGGATTAGTATTAACTAAAGATTAAATTTCATGTAGGTAATCACAAATACAAAGAAGAGATAAACAAGATATGTCAATGGTTGCATAATATGACAATTATTTTTAGTGCATTAGTCAGGAAAGTAGCATTACAGAAATCAAATAAAAGAAAAAGTAAGAAAAATGTGGATCAATTTATAATTAAGAAGCATTAAAAACTTTAAACTATACAAATTTTACTAGAAGAAAATAATTTAAAATATTTTCAAACCACAACTCTTTTTGCTGCAGTTTTGGATTATTTTTTTTTTCTCCCCAAAGGACAGGACCAATGCAGCTGCATGATAAATCTGAACACTTGATGTATAAAGCAAGAAATTGGACGAAACATTTTGTGAACCCAGACATAAAAGCCATCAAAGAAAACTTTAGAGGAAAAGTACAAGATAACCAGTTTCTCAAGGCTCTGTGAGACCCAAAGAATTTTCATAGGTTTTTGTGACCTGTAAAGATCAAAGAGAATAAATTTTAAAAATTCTAAAAGAAGAAACCATGGGTCTTGTGATACTCACCCAAATATGACCTACTTAGATCAATATGTTCTTGGACATAATGAAAGTACACCAAAATTCTTCATGAATTAAATTTTCAGATGCATCCATTTGTGTGGTAAAGGGAAAACCACAGCTGCATGTTATTGGTATCGAGATGAGCAGAATATGATTATTCAGAAACACAGATACATGGTCGTTTTCCTTTTTATTAATTCCCTGCCAAGAACTTAGAGTTTAAATCTCTTTGTGAGCCCACAATTAAGTGACTTTTTCTATTCCTCTGCTGTTTCATTTCTCCTTCCCACCAGAATGATACATTGATGAATGCTGTTCTAAGTCCCCAGGAGAGTCACATGGTAAGTAAGCATCCTGTGCTCACATCATGGATCAAAATGTCAGGAGCCAGAAACTGATCAATCAACTTCCTAACTGCTGTTAGTTTCTCTGAAGCAAAATCATGCCAGTTTCATTCAAATATTCCCACATGAAACATCACTAAAGATAGAAGCCTGCTATCCTTATTAAATGCACCTTAAACAGAGTTTTACTAATATTTGGGATGTACATGCAGGCTAGAAGAGTATACAGTTTGGAATGCTCACGGTTGCAAATTGAAATAAAAAATGGAAATGTGCATAATTATATTGTCCATATGGCACAGCAGCAGTATGATTTTATAAGATTAAATCTTCTATGGGGATGAGAAATGATAAGCCAGTGTTATTATTATGAACCGCACAATAACATATGGGATGTAGGCCAATAGCATCACTCTAAATCAACCTTAGAATTTCATAAGCCACTGAATGTCACAGATGGAAGCTATTATTCATTCCACCTGCTTGACATGATGAGAGATAATGATAAAAGTTTAGAAGTAAAATTAAAATGAAGACAGCTAAGCCTCCCTGGATTCTACTGACTACAATTATTAGCGATGCAGTGGGTGCAGAGGCCAGAGGTTCACATTGATCACCGGGCTATGACAAGATGACAGTACATTAATTCTAACAAAAATTTAATAGGAACCTAATTTTATCATTTACATGAGTGAAAACAAAGCTCATATAATCCTCTTCATAAAAAAGATCCCCAAAAGAAGAAAACATGTCAGGTTATCTAAATATATAGATCACCTATGCATTATATATAGATTTAAGATAAAGCAAAGTAGAGGAAAGGACTAACTAATTTCTTCCTGGTTACTTAACTTAGGATATTATTTGTCACTTTTCTTCAATTTGTGTACCTTGAATCCAGGCTTATTATAAAATATTACAATACAGAAATTTACAGAAAGAAAAAGTGAGTGTGCATCTTCTTTTCCTTTCACATGTACATATAACCTTAATCTTCTCCTTAAGTAACCTGTATATGCACATATCTTATACAAATGCATATGATTTTGTTTACATACACATGTATTATTTTTCCCACGTAAATGGAATTGCATTTTATATGCACATTAATAGACACAAAGTAGATTTGTATTTATATAAATGATGTTGTATTGTATATACTTGTCTTGCACTTTTTATTCAACAATATAGGCACATGATTTATGTTTTTTTTAAAGTTTTGTATAGTATTTCTCATGAAAGAGATAAGGACATTTACTTAACGATTTCTTTACTAAATACTTTGTTTTTATTTTAATTTTTCACTATGTTAAACAAGCCTGAAAAGAAAATTATATATAGGTATAAGTATATATACATATATAGATATAGATACAGAATTAGATAGATAAATATATACTGAATACATAGGAATGTGTATATTCAATACACAGTCTGTTTTCCCACTTGCTTGATAACACAGAAAACTATTGACATATAACAATTTTTTTCTCATTTTATCTTCTAGTCCAATGTTCTCTATAAATAACAACACACTAGTAATATACACTTTTTATTTTTGTATTCTTATAATGTTTTTTTTTAATTTTTTTTAACGTTTATTTATTTTGAGACAGAGAGAGACAAAGCATGAATGGGGGAGGGTCAGAGAGAGGGAGACACAGAATCTGAAATAGGCTCCAGGCTCTGAGCTGTCAGCACAGAGCCTGACGCGGGGCTCGAACTCACAGACCGCGAGATCATGACCTGAGCCGAAGTCGGCCGCTTAACCGACTGAGCCACCCAGGCGCCCCCTTATAATGTTTTAATATATAGATGAGAAAGACTTACATCTTTAGATTACATTAAAGAACTGAATCATATTATTTTGATGTTCGTCAACCAGATACCTTATGTCTTTCAATAACATTTTAATTTTTTTCATAAAACATTTGTATATATGTGCTCACATTTGTTCTTCTATATTTATAGAGCCTTGTGGGTCTATAAAAGTAATTATTTTTCCCATTATAATTTTTACCCTAGTTTGGCTGGTGAATAAGATGACCTTTTATTTCTGTCGAACTGAAAACTAACCAATTCCTCAAATTCTCTTATTTGCTTTAAACATAGCTAAAAAACAAAACAAAAACTCTTAAAATTCAGTGAGTTAAGCAAGGTTACAGTATACAGTTAGAAACTGATCAAATAACTTAGCATGCTAACACTGTCAATTCTCCTTCAACTGATCTATGGATTTTTCACCATTATTTTTCTCCCAACAGGATTTTGGTACATATAGACAAAGTCACTTGAAAATTTATATGGAAAGGCAAATGAACTAGAAGAAGAAGTAGATTGACCTAAACAATTTTAATAAGGGAAAATCAAAGATGGACAAATCATGCTATCTAGATTTAAGACTCTTTGTGAAACTATGGTAAATACAAAAGTACAGAGTTGGTAAAAGGATAGACATGTGAATGGATAAAGCAGAAAAGAATCCAGAGACAGACCTAAACAAATATGGCCAATGATTTTTTTTTAAGTACAAAGGTAAATCAATGGAAAAAAAATTATATTCTCAACAAATGATGTTGAAACAGTTAGAAATATAAAAAAAAAGAACCTGAACTTCAACCTAACACCTTATATAAAAATTAACTCAAAATTAATTATAAATCTTAAAATGTAAAACTCAAGAAATGTAAAATTCAAGAAAAATACACTGAAGATACTTTATGCCTTTGGGGTTAGGCAAGAACTTAGACAAGGTAAAAAAAAAAAATTGCTCTGCTAAAGACGCTGTTAGTAGAATAAAAAGAATGTCACCGACTGGTAGAAGATATTTGTCAATCACATATTTAATGAAGAATGTGTATGTAGTATATATAAAAAATACTCCTTAAAAAAATAAACAGCTCAGTTAAAAAATGGACAAAAGCCTTATATAGACACTTGACTGAAGAGAATAAGTGAATGTAAAATATCACATAAAATTTTATTTGTCACCACTAGATATTCAAGAATTACAAATTCAAACCATGGAAAGATACTACTGTTATCTAATAGACTCATTAAAATAATATTTGTATATTCTTACATATATATGTAATATAATATATATATTGCTGATAACAGGAAGTGCTGGTAAGGATTACGAACAATGAGAATGTTCCTATATTGCCAGTGGGAATGCAAAATGATTCAGCCATCCCGGAAAGGAGATCAGTAGTGTCTTAAAAATTTAAATTTATACTTACTCCGTGACCTAGCAATCTCAGTCTTAGAAATTTACTCAAAGGGATTAAAAATGTATGTTTACACAAAAACCTGTATATTAATGTTCATAACAGCTCTATTCACAATTGTCAAAAATTGGAAAGAGTGTGAAGATCTTTCACAAGCAAGTAAACTGTGCTATTTCTCTGCAATAAAAGCAGTGAGCTCTGCATACACCCAACACCTTGGATAGATCTTAAGGGGATTTTGCTGAATAAAAAAAAAAAAAAGCCTGCTTCAAAAGGTTTAATACCATATTCTTCCATGTATTTGACATCCTGAAAAAGACAAAGCCAAAATGAAGGAAAAGAAATTAGGGGTTGCTAGGATTGCGGGGTTGAGAGGATATATCTGCAACGTGATAGGATAAGACAGTTTTTGGAGAGAGGCCATAAAATTGTTCTGAATTTTGATTGTGGTAGTCATGACCACACAGACCTATGGAGATGTTAGAATTCTTAACATCCTGCACCAAAAAAATGCATGTTAATTTTCAAAAAAATAAACTCTAAGGAGAAAGGAAAATAAATTTCTCTTCTCTTCCATTCCAAAAGATTTTCTCTTGCATGATGTTTCCCGGAATACTTGTTTCAAATATTGCGAACAATTTGACATCCATCCTTTGATATACTCATCAGGTTGAAATACAGTGAAATATATGAAAGAAAATATAGTGTAGTGTGGATGGTGTGGACGAACAGGTAAATAATATCTTCTGAACGCTTATGTGCCAGGAACTTAAACTGAACACGTTGCTGTTTCCAGTAATGCTTCAAGAATATAAGCAGCAAGTACTCTATGGTAGATTGTATTTTCCAAATGTGGCCATACCTCCCATGTCATTTGCCTTTTACCGATGTCACCTTGCCACTTCTGTGTCTAAACATGATATCCATCTCTCTACCCCCTTAATCAAGTCCGAACAGGCCTTATTATTGCCACAACCAATCACGTATCACTCAGTTCCCAGATATGGTCCCTCACAGCTCCAGAAGCTGCTGCTTCCTCCCTGGTGGGCCTTTGTGATAATGCCAGTCTGAGCTGTTACTTGACACAGACCCATGAGAGATCCCAAACAAGAATTCTCCAGCTAAGCCAAAAAGTCACGGAATGCTAAGAAATAATTATAAATCTTCATTGCCACTAAGTTTTCTTAGACTGTAATAGGTAACTAGAACATAGTCACCACCTCCAAATTCAAATGTATACAACTAAATGTGTTACATACAGCTAGCCACCCAGCTCCAGCTTATATAAGAATCTGGAAAGATCAAGAGAGAGGTGGAATGCCAGAGAGGGAATTTAGTGGAGAGAGTGGTCAGTGTACTTCCTCATCACAGGAAAGTAATGAACAGGGCTCCAAAGAGGCCATGTAGGGCACTTTATAAATATTTTCAGGAGTTTGCAGTGGACAATAGGAAGGGGGTCACATAGATATGTAT
The DNA here is from genome assembly GCF_022079265.1 of Lynx rufus. Taxonomy (NCBI): domain Eukaryota; kingdom Metazoa; phylum Chordata; class Mammalia; order Carnivora; family Felidae; genus Lynx; species Lynx rufus. The sequence continues at coordinate 76,785,701 of NW_025814834.1, forward strand.
CTGCCTCAATATTGAGCAAAAATTCAAAAACGCAAGAAGCTTGAGAAAGTGGCCTGTAGCAGCACTTTGAGACTATGAAAGGGAAATAACTATTCTCTGACCAACAAGAAATAAAATATTCGTGTTTCAGGTGGACCAGATATATGAATATCTGGAGGAAGGGGGTGGGGTGGAGAGAGAATGTGAGATATTGCTAAGAATGAAGCTTGTCCCAAGACCGATATCATGTGATTTCATTCACATGTGGAATTTGAGAAACACAACAGATAAATGTAGGGGAAGTGAAGGAAAAATAATACAAAAACAGAGAGGGAGGCAAACCATAAGAGACCCTTAAATACAGAGAACATACTGAGGGCTGCAGGAGGGGGGGGGTAGTGGGGGATGGGTTCAATGGGTGATGGGCATTAAGGAGGGCACTTTTTGGGATGAGCACTGGGTGTCACAGGTAAGAGATGAATCACTGGGTTCTACTCTTGAAACCAAGGCTACACTGATGTTAATTAACTTGAATGTAAATTAAAAATAAATGAATAAATAACCAAAAAAAAAAAAAAGAATGAAGCTTGTCCCATAATGCCTGCTGGGCCCAGAGTGTGTCGGCCCACCACAGCAAATAAGACCTTCCATACTCTATATCCTGGCCCTTTTCTTCACTTTAGCCATGAGGCAGTGAGGAGCAACAGTTAAGGTGAAGGGGGAACTGGCCAACTCAAGAGAGAAGAAGCCTATTGCATTCTTTGTCCACCCCCCACACTCGTTCCCCTGTTTCCATTTCAACTTCCTGTCATAAGCAAGTCTGAGCAGAGAAGGGAAGAAGACTTTAAATAAACTGCGAAAGTTTGACGATGATGCAGAACGTAATTTTAATTATGAAAATGAGAGTGGTTTTGTATCTTGAAATCCTGAAGGGTTTTTGTTTGTTTGTTTGTTTGTTTGTATCATTATCTGAGAATGACCAAAAAGACTTTCCTAGATTTCACCCCTGGGTCAGGCTGGATTGCGTCGGAATGGACAGAGAATAAAGTTGTTTTCTGTTCATCTGATGGGTCGCACTTGTTTATGAGTTTGGCTATAGCTACTATGTTCTAGGAATGGTGATAAATTGTTTAGTTGGTTCTCAGAAACACCTAGTCATTAGTATCTTCATGGGAAAAACTGATGACTGGGAAATTTAATGACCAAAATTTTATAGTTGGAGAACAGGAAAGCACAGTCCAAGAGCTTCCTTCTAAGTCATCTGGTAGGACTGCTCATTAGCTGTGGCTTCAGGCACATCCTCTCTGAGAAATACAAGGAAAGACAGCAGGCAGCGTCTTGCTGAATTATGCCTATTCATATTTAAGATCCTTATTAAAACAAATACTATTGCTCTCAAGTGGGAAAATCCTTTGCTTTCAGCCTTGCATCTGTAAGAATGGTGACTCTTTCTTGAAATCTAGTCATTAAACATTTTTACTGATAAATTTTAAAAAGAAAAGTAAATAAAACATTAAAAAACATTTTTTTAAATTTCTTTCATTACCATGGCTTTATGTTTGGGATATTATACTTTCTTCTTTACTATTTAGACCTAGTTAACAATGCCTTTTTGAACTATACTTATACAATTTTTAGAAATATCCTTCCATATATTTAGTAGATATAATAACTTTATATTTTAAAGAGGCCTCTCCTCATTTATAACTTCCCATGAAATGTTGTTTTTTTTTTTTTTTGGACGATTATGTGTATATCTAAGAGATATGTGATTCCCATGTGATATTTAGCCTAAAGAGTTCTCCCCTACCTTGTGGCTAAGGTGGTATAATTTAATGATTGATTTTCTGGTCACCAAACAATGTCCTTAAGCTTCTTTAAATATCCTTTCCAGGATGGAAAGTTTACTTTACTAGAAGACTTTTATTCAAAGTATTCAAATTAGTGACAAAAGACAAAAAAGCATATATTCCTGGAGCATTCATATCTGCCCTTGGTCACACACAGTGCACTTGACTTCTGTATAGTATTTCCTCTCTCTCTCTCCCTCTCTCCCTCTTTTTTTTTTTTTGTTACCTTTTTCTCTTATTTTCCCTTTTCTTGGCATTGTTTCTGTTTCTTACCTATGCCGCAGGCATGTTGTTAATACCAAGAGACCCCATCAACGGTTGAATTCAGGAACTCTGCATTAAGCTCATTAAACGTGTGAGTCGCTTTATAAGTTTTAATTTAAATTCTTTTTATTTTCACAAAACATAGGCACTTGAAATTGATTTTCAAATATTTCTAAAGTAACATTACAGAGTAACCATCTTGACTTCTCAATTATTTGATTTCACTTGTCTGCTTAATTTACCCAGTAATTGTAGACAGTGTATTTGTAATAACAGAAGAGAAAAAATAGTAAATCACCTTTGTGACATCTTCTGTTTTGTCAACTAATCCTGACATTTGCTTTAAAAGGCTTGATATGGTTCTCTGTGGGATAAGTTTTGCAAAATCATCTTCATCGACTTAATTTGATTTTCTCTTAAAATGTCATATAGATTTTCTCCTAGTACAGCATAAATACACTTTGCCTCTTAAGTGGATAAATGTAAATAAATTCTTAATTTGTTTTACAAAGACAAATATGTGTGACTAATTTTGTTAAACATAGAAGACAAAAATAAAGAATATTTTTACAATTAAAAATTTTAAGAGCAAATGCCAAGATCTTAATCACCACTGTCTAAAAATGAACAACTACAACTGGTAGGATATTTATCATTAAGACTTGAGGCAAAAAAAAAAAAATCTCTGAATAAGTACTATATATCATTCTTCAAACACCTATGCAAAAATATCAGAAGAATGTTGCTCTATTTAACTTTTATTGGTAAGTGCTAGGAAAGAAATAAAAGGAAACAAAAAGGATTCCTCTTTTACATGAGAAATTTAAGACTAAAAGCCATGTTAAACCTGTAAAGCGACAAATGAATAAATAAAAGTCATGACTTTGGCTCCACTGTCAGTTACTGGGCAACAAGAAATAGATTTAGTCAACAGGAAAGCTGAAAATCCATTTTACACCATAGCAAAACCTTTGGAGAAATAGCAGAAAGATAATAGATAAGGCTTAGAAAAATGGAAGGTTTACAAACTCCCTACTGAGTGTATAATCCTAGATGACATTGAAAAAGAGTCAACATTTAACTTATTCTTCATTCTTCCAACAAGATATTTCCGAAAGCAAAGAGGTAGGGAACAGACTAGCTCTTCTGGAAACAAAGGAAGACAATTTGGAGAACCCAGATCTTAAGCTCTTCCCAGTTTTGGAAACGCCAATGGTTCCTGCAGCCCAAAGAGCAAAAAAAGTAAAATTGAAAAGATGTTGAACAATAAAGGCTCCAGAGAAGGACCAATAAAGGGGGTAGAGTATAGGGGTCTTTGAGCAATAAAAGCCCTTGAAGAAACAGCAAAAGAAAGGCCCTTGGTTTTGTGACAAAACATAGGTAAAGCTTGCCCTTTCTAGTCAATCTTATGGTTTCAGAGTGTTTCAAGGTAGCTACCCTTTAGCAGGCAGAGAAAGAGAGGCAATGGCACAAAATAAGCAAAGAAATAAAATAGGCTTAAGCACTACTTCTAGAGGGGTGCCTGGGTGGCTCTGTCGGTTAAGCGTCTGACTTCGGCTCAGGTCATGATCTCACAGTTTGTGAGTTTGAGCCCCGCGTCAGTCTCTGGGCTGACAGCTCAGAGCCTGGATCCTGCTTCAGATTCTGTGTCTCCTCCTCTCTTTCTGCCCCTTCTCATGTTCATGCTCTGTGTCTCTCTATCTCTCAATAATAAATAAACATTAAAAAAATAAAAAGAAATAAAAAGAACTGTTTCTAGAAAACAACTGGGGGTGTGACTAGAATCACATAGAAATGTGTAGACGCAAAGAACACTACTGAGATTTTAAACTAAATTATTTACTAAAGTCTGCACATATGTACAAACATTCACAAAATATAAGTTTGATGAATTTCAACATGGTTAAAAAAATCCCTGTAAAGCCATCACACAGAGAAAGAAAAATAATGTTCCATATACCACAGACGTCTCCATGCCCATATTTATATAAATTAAATAAATGAATACTATCAAATATAACTTGGGATATATTTTTATTAGAAAAGTTTAAAGTGGCATTACTTGTATCTGTGCCCTCATAATAATTTTCTAACAAGTATGCTTTGAAAGGAAAACTTTATAAGGTTTTTTTTGGTTTGCCTTTTTCTATAGAAGACAAGGATGTTCTGTTTTAAAAAAAAATACATATATATTTATTTGACTAGGATGATAAGACCAATTAGACAAAATTTGTGGTTATGTATCCTTTCTAATAGAGCACAAGTTAATTTTATTTACTATGAAACAAATATTCCTTCACTGATTCTTTGTTGTTTCTTATACAACATTGGATAGAAAGTGAAAAGGCAAGCCCATTCATTTTCGGGAACTATAGTGAGTGACTGGAACCAAATTAACACCCTTCTCATCTCGTCATAAGCTGAGAAGATATCGAAAAAATATATCTCTGCATATTTAAGCTTAAATTAATAAAACTACAAGGACCAAAGCAACAAAGTTAATTTTAAAAACAAAATGTTTAAATCAAAATTAACTTCATGTTTTTATTTCTAGAGTTTCACTTAGTTGACTCACTGAACATTATAATAGATAAGAGTATCAACCATTATATCAAAAATAATTAACGCTGAAACAGGGTAATATGAACATCGTTAAAGATTTTTAGATCGCAGAGTAACTATCTGTCTTGCATTGTGTGGGTAAACTCTACTGAAATCAGGAAATTGGGTCAGATGACAACTAGTTACAAACCATTTAATGTCTACTACAAGCACTAACTAACTTTGATGTGATATAAAACTTAAGAGAGTAAAAGCTTTGACTCTAGGGATCAGTTGGTGTTCATAGCCTGTTCACTTCTCTAATCTAAATGTGAAATTCTAGATATAAGAGAAACGTGCTAAACCTTTCATAAATGCAAGCCTGAATATTTAAAAGTGGCTACCCCAGACTAAAATGATAATCATTAGCAGTTGACACAGTCAAAGTATCGGAGAAGAATTAAGAAGTTAAGTGTATCCCTTCAGTGCACTTTGATGAAACTAATATCAAATACTATCAATAGGATTTTTCACTCCTTCGAACTACAAAGAAAATCTGTCGCCAGACAATTTTCACAGCTCTAATTACAGCATTGCTTCTGCAACTCTATAATTAAGAGTGAACTACAATTTTGCTTCCTACTCTCAGCTGTACAAAATAAAAATAAAATAAAAATAAAAGAGTTAAAAAAATAAAACTTGTTCTGAATTTAACATGGTATTTACGTCTGTAGTTCTTCATCATATTTGCCTCCAAAATTTTGTGGAAATCAAATTCAATTCACTTAGAGATATTTCTAATTAGCAATAGATGTCAGTCTTTTCAAATGTATGTCTATCTCAAAATGTCAGCTTCTCACAATGCCTGTTATTTTCTAGATTTCTAGGTAATTATTTTCAGTAGTTCATCTGTATGAATCAACATGTTTACAAATAAACTCGATTTTCTGCTTTCACTCTTTCCAAGGTATGTAATGTTTCCCAGTATTTTACAATGTTACATGTTTATATCTCAGGTTAAATGCTATTCTTTAAAAATTACATGATGCTTCAGATATTCCTCCAGCTAATATCTGGATTCATTTTGCAATTCCCTCTTGACATTATGACTCCAGCTATTAACCCAAGCTATTAATTGTTTTCCTCCCATATACCACATGATTTTGCCAATCTTGATAAAACTTCCAAGGAAGCAAAATTCATTTAGCATGGCAGTTTGGAGAATAGTTAAACATGCAGTTGAATCCATTGGTAGTGCTTATATGTACCTCATGGTCCAGTCTATTGTTCACATGAGACATTAGAAAGGAAATACTTGTAGCCTGAATTTTAATCCTAGGAAGTGACAATTCAGTGTTACTCGCTCCAGGGAATGAAAGTTGGAGGACTTTGCAGCCCATTGTTTAAAGGTACAAATGTGAGCCCATATGGATCTTACTCATGCTAAACCAGAGAGCCTGCTTTGGAGTTTCCACTCTCTAGGACTCCGAAGAGTCAACCCTTCTGTTACTTTAGTCAGACAGATAAGGCTACTCACCAGCCTGTGTTTTTCACCTTCCTGTCTCCTCCGTGCTTCTTTTTTAAAATTTTTTTAATGTTTATTTATTCTTGAGAGAGACAGAGAGAGAGAATGAGAGTGCAAGTGGGAAGGGAAAGAGAGAGAGACACACACAGAATCCGAAGCAGGCTCCAGGCACTGAGCTGTCAGCACAGACGCTGATGCAGGGCTTGAACTCTTGAACCTTAAGATCATGACCTGAACCAAAGTCGATGCTTAACCGACTGAGCCACCCAGGCGTCCCTCCTCCCCTCACAATTCTTGCCTGGATTCTTCTTGCAGTTATTCTACCTCCTCTCTCTTGCTCTTTGTTGTCTCTTTTATCTTCTTTTTATATCCTTACTATCTTCTTCTCCCTTTTTTCTGTCTCCCCTTCTTGATATAAGAGAGTCTAGGTGTAGAAGTAAACCAAAGTGGAGTGACAAAACTTTTCAATAAAAGTATCATATTCCCTGGGAATGCAATCTGGTGCAGCCACTCAAAAACAGTATGGAGGTTCCTCAAAAAACTAAAAATAGAACTACCCTACAACCCAGCAATTGCACTACTAGGCATTTATCCATGGGATATAGGTGTGCTGTTTCGAAGGGACACATGCACCCCCATGTTTATAGCAGCACTATCAACAATAGCCAAAGTATGGAAAGAGCCCAAATGTCCATCAGTGGATGAATGGATAAAGAATATGTGGTATATATATACAATGGAGCATTACTCGGCAATCAAAAAGAATGAAATCTTGCCATTTGCAACTACGTGGATGGAACTGGAGGGTATTATGCTAAGTGAAATTAGTCAGTCAGAGAAAGACAAAAATCATATGCCTTCACTCATATGAGGACTTTAAGGGACAAAACAGATGAACATAAGGGAAGGGAAACAAAAATAATATAAAAACAGGGAGGGGGACAAAACAGAAGAGACTCATAAATAAGGAGAACGAACTGAGGGTTACTGGAGGGGTTGTGGGAGGGGGATGGGCTAAATGGGTAAGGGGCCCTAAGGAATCTACTCCTGACATCACTGTTGCACTATATGTTAACTAAATTGGATGTAAATTTAAAAAAATAAATAATATGTTTTTTAAGTATCATATTCCCCAGTACTGTGAATCTCGGAACTCTGACAATAACAATGGTAGAGAAGTAGTAACAGTAATACCAGTAACTACAGTTACCATGTGCCGGACATCATTCTAAGCACTTGCTGTATGTTAAGTCAGTAAGTCCTCACAGCACCCCCTTGAGGTAGATGGTATCATAATCCCCATTTAACCTATACAGAAATTGATTTGCTGAGAAATTAACTAGGTAACTATTCTGGGGTCAACCAGCAGGTGAAGAAACAGAGATTTGGTTCTCTAGTGCATATTTTTAAGAAATGATTAGCCCTACAGGATCATCTAGCCACAAACTTTCTGTTACAGTCAAGGTAAATATCCCATGTAAATCTTCCAAGATTTACTGTTAAAAGTTCTGTTGAAAAGTGCACTTTACATTGTTGTGATTCTTAATTTTGTCTCCAATTACATTGGAGTCATTGCTATAAATGTGAATTCTAGCATAAATATTTATGCAGTTATTATAAACAAACTTTACACATAAATAAAAATAAGACTATGATGGCCAGGATGGTTTTGGGAAACTTGTGAAACATAAAAGTAACAAACAAAAAACAAACAAACCTATGAAGTTGGCTATAAGCTTTTTAGCAAATAGACCTATCCGAATATAGCGACAGCTTCGGGGGCCATCTGAAACTGCAAAAAATTGATACCTTTTGATGTCAAACGATTAGGATCAACAGATACTTGCCCAAACAAGAATACTTTTGGCACTTCTCAATATGCAAATTTATCACCATTCCTTCTAAGCCGCTCTTGTTATTGTTTGTTGTGATTCATTGTGTTTTTCTGCTTGTTGCCTGATACAAACTGCTATGCCCTTGCTCATACTTATTTATCACTTGTCAAATTTGTTTCGATTGATCTGTAATTTTATTCTGCATTATGATGAGAATGAGGGCTCTGTGGTATGGCTTGGATTGATAACCTGGAGCAAGCAGTAAGCTAAGCCTTGCTCCTCTGCTAATCGGCCCTGTGTCTTTCTCCTCTCCCTAGGTTGTCAGCTTCCTCTTCTGCTAATGAGTTGTAGGTGACATCGCAGGTCCTTTACCCGTGATCTAATAGTCTGATTTTCCCTCCCTTATTGGGGAATTGAAAAGTAAATGAATGTGTGTACTTCTCTGAAAATAGGCTGCTCTCCGCATTGTGTTTATTAGTGTTTGACTCTCCTTGTTATAGGAGATGGATGTTTAAATAAAGATCTCCATCCTGACCAAATGAGTGTTTCCTTCTTGCTCTAAGCTGGTATCTTATGCTTCTTTTATATCGTTTGAAATATTGTCTGTCATGTCTTTTTCTTCTCTTTAACTGGAATAAGCTATATTTTATTTTCATGTATAAAAAGGCATAGTATGAGTATCTCTCTATTAAACATTACATACACTGCTAAAACTCAACACCATTAAGTTGAATTACCAAAAAGAAGACCTCTTCTTTACTTCACTGCTTCTACACTACAAATGCTGACTACATCACCGTTACCCAAGGGGAAAGTACTGGAATAATTGCTACCATGTTCTCAGTTCTACATAAAAAAACAATTTATATAAAAAGGTATCAACTATGACAAAAAATTAACAGTATTTCTCTTTAAAACACATTTTTGTAATACTTTCGTTCCTTTGGCCATTCAACAAATATTTATTGAGCACTCACTTTCCCCTAGACTAGGATGATAGCATGCATGCGTGCACACACACACACACACACACACACAAAGGCCTGCCTTCATGTATTTATATTACAGTAGAAGTGAAGATAATAATCACAGTAATAATAATAAAATTATTTGTCAGATGGTGATAAACATCACTGAGTATAATAAAACAGAATAAAAAAGAGAAAATAGGGAAGACTGGGGGAGTGTGAGTGTAATTTTTAGAGTGTGAAGAAAATCTCTGGAAAGATGGCATTTGACTACAATTCTGAAGAGAATGAGGTGCAAGCCAGGCAGAGGGAACAAATATAAAGACCCTGAGATAGGAGAATTTTTAGTGTGTTCCATGAATGGCAAGTTGCCACTGTGGCTGTAGTGGAGTTTACACACAGGAAGTGGGAGACGAAATAAGGGTATGAAACACATGATGTTGTGGGCCCCTGAAACACTGTAGCTTTTGCTCTGAGTGAGAAGGGCTGCGGTGCAGTATTTTGAGCTTTGTAATTATATATTACAGGGACAATTCAAAGTAACCAATCATACTTAACATTTCTACAATCTGCCTGCAGGTATTCTTTAAACTCAGTTTATCCATGTGTTCAATATGTTTTTTTTTTTTAAGTTTATTTATTTATTTTGAGAGAGACATAGACCACGTGAGTGGGGGAGGGGCAGAGAGAGAGGGAGACGGAGAATCCCAAGCAGGCTTGGGCTCGAACTCACAAACCGTGAGATGGTGACCTGAGCCGAAACCAAGAGTCGGATGCTTAACCAATTGAGCCACGAAGGCACCCCACAATATGTTTTAAAAGACCACTCTACTTCCTGAGTGGAGAAAAGACCAGAAAATCTCCAGGGTGCAGAAAAGGAGATTATTAGGATGATATGTGAGAAATATATACAATATGATGGATAGGTGTGCATACTTCTACATTTGAGCATAAACTTATCACAATCACCCAGCATCCTTAATTCACCTTGGGGTTCATTTTTGCTGTTGTACATTCTATGGGTCTAGACAAATGGATGATGACATACACCAATCATTTTAATAATATATAGAGTATTTTCACTGACCTATAAATCTGCTGTGCCCTACTTATTCACTTCACCACCACAAGCCCTAGCAATGATAATTTTTTGTCTTCATAGTTTTGCCTTTATCAGAATGCCATATAGTTAGAATCATACAGTATGTAGCCTTTTCAGACTTGGTTTCTTTCAATTAGCAATAGGCATTTAGGTTTCCTCCTTATCTTTGCATGGTTTGATAGCTCATTTCTTTTTAGTACATTATCTGGATGTACCACGGTCTATTTATCCGTTGACCTACTGAAGGACATTTTGGTTCCTTCCATGGTTTGGCATTAAGAATAAAACTGCTATAAACAGATGTGTGCAGATTTTTGTGTGAACATTAGTGTTTAACTCATTTGGGAAAATACCAAAGATCCTGATTTCTGGATCATATAGTAAGAGTATGTTTACTTTTGTAGAAAATTTCCAAACTCCCAAGGAGTTGTATCATTTTTTTTATTCCTATTAGTAATGAATGAGAGTTCCTGTTGCTCCACATCCTTGTCAGCATTTGCCATTGTCAATGGTTCAGAATTTGGCCAATCTAATGGATGTATAATGGTATCTCATTGTTTTAATTTGCATTTCCCTAGGACATATGATGTGGAACATCTTTTCATAACCTTATTTTCCTTCTGTATATCTTCTTTGATGAGATATGTCTTAAGGTATTTGGTCCATTTTTATTCTGGTTGTTTATTGTCTTATTGATTTTAAGTGTTCTTTGTATATTTTGGATAATAGTCCTCTATTGGGTATATCTTTTGTAAATATTTCCTCCCAGTTTGAAATTTGTCTTCTCATTTTCTTGACATTGTCCTTCAAAGAGTAGGAATTTTTATTAATTTCATTTTTTTAATGAAGTCCAGCTATCAATTATTTCTTTCTCAGATTATGTCTCTGATATTGTATCTATAAAGGCATCACTATATTCAAGGCTATCTAGGTTTTGTTCCATGGTATCATCTAAGTTCTTTAGAGTTTTGCATTTTATATTGAGATCTCTGATCCGTTTTGACTTACTTTTGTGAAGGGTATAAAGTCTACATCTAGATTCAGTTTTTGCAAATGGATGTCCAGTTATTCCAGCATAATAATATTTTAATAGTGTTTTCTTTAGTCATAATTTTTTTATTAAAATTTGTTAATTAATTATTTTTAAAAAATGTTTATGTATTTATTTTGAGAGAGAGAGGGACAGAGAGTCCAGGGGAGAGGCAAAGTGAGAAGGAGACAGAGAATCCCAAGCAGTCTCCATGTGCTGTCAGTGAGTGCAGAGCCTGACACGGGGCTTGACCCCATGAACCGTGAGATCATGACCTGAGCTGAAACCAAGAGTTGATGCTCAGCTGACAGCTGCCTAGGCACCCCAAGGTTTGTTAATTCAATTAGCGACATTTTAGATTAGCTAATATGTATTGCCATTCTTATTTATTTTTTAAAGTTTATTTATTTGTTTTGAGCAAGAGAGAGCACAGGTGGGAAGGGCAGAGAGAGAGGGAGAGAGAGGATCCCAAGCAGGCTCTGCACTGTCTATGCAGAGTCTGATGGGGAGCTCACGCCCAGGAACTGTGAGATCATAACCTAAGCCAAAACCAAGAGTCAGACCACCAACTGAGCCACCCAGGCACCCCAGTACTATTATTTTTAATAGATAGAAATTTGGTACAGAATATATGAACAAAAACATATTTATAATCAGTTAATTACGTATACATTTTAAAGTAAGTGGAATCGGGACTCCTGGGTGGCTCAGTCGGTTGAGCGTCCGACTTCGGCTCATGTCATGATCTCACAATTCGTGAGTTCAAGCCCCACTTCGGGCTCTGTGCTGACAGCTCAGAGCCTGGAGCCTGCTTCGGATTCTGTGTCTCCCTCTCTCTCTCTCTTTCTCTCAAGAATAAATAAGCATTAAAAATTAAAAAAAAAATAAGTGGAATCAATTCTATATATTTCTATAATCTGCACATATATAGTATTCAGTGCTTAGAGTGATTTAAAAATGTGTAAGTACACACTTATATACATATACACACATATACATTGCCTAGAAATATTTAAATATGCATGTGTATATACAAAATTACAACTGAAATATTTTTAGAACTATATATATATATCTCCTGCTGCAAGTTTCTTTGTACAAATGGAACAAGAGGACACTGGCCCCATGCAGACAGAAACCCAGGGTTGGTCACACCAGTCCTTCTGCCTTCACATCAGCAGACAGAAGCCTCTACACTGGAGCCTGCAGAGGAGCCTGGTCACCTTTGGGAGTCTGAGCCATAGCAAGAGTCTGGGCCTTGGACTCTGTTCACCAGAGACTGAGACTCTTAGCAATGTAGGTACGATCATGTTTCCAAAGCTTGAGGTGAGAAATGTGGTCAAGTTGATTGAGCTTGCGGCTGCCACCCTTTGGGATGTGGACTTGACCTCCTTGGGTTCAACAAGGGTTTTGATAGCCTAGCATGTAAACTCATGGTGCTGGCATTGTTGGCCTGCATCTTCTTCAGGCCCTTTTTGTCGTGCTTCTTGGCAAAGTGCATGTTCCTCAGGATATTGGGGTCTACTCTCCTAAGAGATTCATATCTTTGTGACTGGGGTTCTTCATGCTGTTTCTGTGCCATTTTCATGACTGGTTGTGCATGGTGTGGTTCTTGGACTTGGCCGTGTCTGCACTGAAGCCCCTGGCCCCCAAAGCACCAGAAAAGAAAGAGAGAGAAAGATAATTAGAATGTTTCTAAGCTTATTTCTCCATGCAGTCATTTTTCTTCTTAAAATTTCTCATAAAAAGTTCTAAACATAGTGAAGGTGCAATGAAGGTAAATGATTAGTCTCTAATCATATTCTTCTGACTATTTGGATGATGCTTTCATTCTCAACATTGTTCAAATGGGAAATGTCTTATTGAATATTTTACCTACAAACAATTCATGTGCCACTCAGGACTCCTTTAACCTAATCTCAGATTTTTTTTCTTTCACAATTAATAATAGAATCTAAGTCAAAAGGAGGGTGGCAAATTTTCTAGCTATCAATCATTTTCCAAGTTTTGCACCTCACAGTGTGATTGTTAAATGAGATTATACACATGAAAGCACTTTGAAAAGAGCTGCACAAATGTTAATTATCATTTTCAGGTTTTTTTTCCCTAGATTTCAGCTCTGCTATCTAACTAGATGCATGACTTTGAAACATCCTTAAACTTACTGGCTAGATCTGGAAACTTTTTTCTTATCACTGGGGCCTTCTTATCCTTCATATCTCAGGTTCATTATCACCTTTTCAGAGAGGGTCTCCATGACTCATCAAAATAAATTATTCACTTTTCTTATTCTCTTTTCTGGAAACTTATTCCTTTGTTCACACAATTTACCGCAGTTTGTAGGTATGCAATTTTAATTCTTGTGTGGGATTATAAAGTACATGAGGTCAGGGACCATATCTATTCTTCTCACCACTGTATTCCCAACACTAATCACAAGTCCTAACTCAGAACATTTACCAAATGGGGATAAAAATAATCCATGTATTTATATTGAACATTGTCATGACGATCAAGCAAGATTATTTATGTAAAAAAAAGATTCACAAACTTACAGAAATAGAGAAATTTAAGGTGCTATAATTATTTTGAGGAATAAGCTTAAGGTGTTAGTTTTCTCCAACCTGTTTTCCACCAACCCCTCAACATAGGTACAAAGCACACAGGGGACATGGACCAATAAATGTATATGCTCTATCATTCCGGTATTTGGCTTAAATGACAGTGTGAAATCATGGGCAAACATCAGGACCACATGAAGAATACTTTCCTTAAGGTGAGAGGTAGGTAGATAAAAGAGACGAGGCCTGGAATCAAAGCAAGGCCAGTGCCCACTGCTGCGTGTCTCTCCTCGAGCCCTTGTGACTCAGAGAGGAAAAAAAAAATCATTGTCCAGAGCAGAGGGCCAATTAATTTGAGCTATTTCACACCCAAATGAAACACATTCTGTCTGCCTATAATCTCTTCTAGTGAGGAAAAGGCTTCTTATACTTTTATTCAGGTTATGAATAACATACTTGCTGCCACTTTGGACCATCGGGATCATCCTCTTTGGGAAACTAATTCTGACACCTTTGTGTATTTCACAGTGTACAAAGATACGAAAAAATGAACATTTCCAATATCTATCTGCACTTCCTCAAGTTTCGGCCTTTATTACTGAGTTTGCATCAAAGAAATATACACATAGTATTGTTTTGCCTGTTGATTATCATACAGTTTCATACAAATGCTGGAAGATGAGGAATCTCAACTCCCCTTGAGTTCTGCAAATTAACTGCCACTGCTGTCTGCTGGCACCAGAAATGCACTTTTTTTCTATTTTACATTCTATAGCAGAACAAGGGAAAACGAGAGAAATTACATAAATTATATCGGTTTTTGGAAGCCGGGGAACAATTTATGGGTTTGGAACTCAGCGGTAATGAAGGCTGCACCCTTTTAGGATAACTTCCGGTGTTACAATCACATGCAACATTCACTATCCCTAGCTGAACATTCAGGAACTTGTGTTTAAATTGTTATTTCTATTTATATGTTGGCAGATGTAGATATTTTAGTCAAAATTAAATGCATATTCTAAGGCAAGAAGTATAATTAAATCCAAGAAAAGGAGAGATCACTTGTGGTTTGTATGAACAGGCGACACATGTTAGAGATGATGGATAGTGATATTTAATCTGGAATGTCAAGGCTCGTGAGATCTCATCAAATGTATGTCAAGATGAGGGGTATTCTAAATACTTGAAATAAATGTCTGTTGCTTTCCTTCAGGGATACACAAGCATCTAAATGAGTACATGAAGAAGAGTAGGAAAAAAGAAGGCCATAAAGGTAATTTGAGTCCAAATATGAAAATTCTTTAACATCAAGTAAAAATGTAACATTTAAAATAAGAAACAATGGCTCCCTGCCAGGTTTTGAGCAATAGATTGGCACAATTAAAGCTTTAGTGAAATTTGTCTCACAGCTTATAAATTAAAGTGAGGAGAATTCGGAAACAGAGATTTGAGGTTTTTAAGAAGTCAAGAGGTTAAGTTATAGGACCAGATAAGAATGGCTCAACCAAGAATTGTGGCTGCTCAAAACGTTTAAGATAGAAGAACTCCCCAAAGACTTTTCATTAGGAATGTGAGACTCAAGGTCATATGAAAATAGTGATAAAATTTTATAAATTTGCTGAAATTATGATGTGTCCCCAAACAAGGGCATTTAAGTTTCACCAGCTGACAAAAGATGGTAATTCAACAATTTTCATTAATTGAGGCAAAGTCAATGCCAAAGTATACTATTATGTTCTGAAAGAAACATAATTAAGATGCAGAAAAAATGATATAGAAATCAAATGAAAAATATGATAAAAATGGAAACAGCTCTAGACTGTGAGTCAGGAGACATTTTCTCACAAATCATTAAGCTTCTGTGGACTTCAGTTCTGTAACTACATCACAGTAAGTGCAGACATGCTGTCCTACATGGCCCCTTCCAGTTTTCTTAAACCCTATAATCCATGACTCAAGAGTTGGAGATTTCAAACAAGATACTCTCTAAGATTGTTCTCAGCTATGATATTATATCATTCCATAAATCTATGTTTTTCCATGTTTTAAAAATTAAAAAATCTCTAGTTTTCTTAACTATAATTATATTTACCAATTACTGGATTAATTTCCATTGACATTTCATTGGTTGTATATGGATATCTTTTGGAAAATGCTTTGAGGTGATTTTTTCCACCATTAAATTCAATCATCTCCCTTGTAACAGCTTTATCACATTATAGTTGACATGCAATGAACTTCACATATTTAAACTATAAAATTTGATAGGTTTTTACACATTTGTATACCTATGAAACCATTGCTACAATCAAGATAGTGAAATATCCATCACCTTAAGAAGTTTTCTTAGGACTCTGAATGGCTTTGTCCTGTCTACCTTCAACTTCTTTTGAACGCAGGGGTTATTTCCAGTTTGGTGATATGGTTAAAAAAAAAAAAACTTCTATGAATATGTGTATACAAGTATTTATATTGACATATACTGTAGTTGCATTGTTTTCAACAAGAAATCTGTCATCTTTGTCTTTGTTCCTCTGTACATAATTTATCTATGACTTCTTTAAGATTTTGTCTTTATTCCTGATATGCGCAATTTTATTATGATTTACCTTGATGTAGTTTCCATCATATTTCTTGGAATTGGGGTTCATGGAGACTTTTGCATCTATACGTTTATACTTGTGGTCAAATTTGGGGAGGTTTTGGTTATGACTTCCTCAAATATTTTGTTTCCTGTCCCTTCACTGTCTTGTCTCCTTCAATCTTGCTCCAAGGACTCTAAATGCACATTTGATAGGGCTGCTTAAAGTGGTCCTGCAGCTTGTGGGCACTGTGTTCATTTTATTCTATTTGTTTTGTTCTTATTTTGTTTTCCCTGTCTCAGTTTGGATCATTTCTATTGTTATATCCCCAATACTAACCTTTTCTTCTGCAACAGCTAATGTGCTATTGATGCCGTATGTTTTCCATCCTGCACTGTGTTGCTTTCATTTCCAGAAATTTGATTTTTCTTTTTTTTTAATGTTTATTTATTTTTGAGAGAGAGAGAGAAAGAAAGACATAGAGCATGAAGGGGGAGGAGTAGAAACAGAAGGAGACACCAAATGTGAAGCAGGCTCCAGGCTCTGAGCTGTCAGCACAGAGCTGGAAGCGGGACTGGAACTCACAAACCAAGAGATCATTACCCGAGCCGAAGAAGTCGGACGCTTAACCGACTGAGCCACAACCCCCCCAGTTTGTTTTTTCTTTATATTTTTCCTATGTATCCTTAAATTTTAGAGGACATGGAATGCAGTTATAATGTTTTAATGTCAGTTTTTGCTAATTCTGACATCCCTCTCAATTAAGGGTCAGTCTTTGTCCTCATTATGGTTCATATTTTCCTGTTTCTTTTCATTTTTGGTAATTTTTGAGTGGATGTCACAAATCAATCTTACTTTGTTGTGTGTTGAGCACTTTCGTATTTCTATAAATATTCTTGATATTTCTTTGGGGGCAAAATTAAGTTTGCTGGAAAGAGTTTAAACCTTTGAGTCCTACTTCTAAGGTTTATTAGTCAGAAACAGAGCACGAGTGGCTCTAGAGGTAATTATTCACTACTACGGAGGCAAAATTTTTCTGAGCACGCTACCCGTTGGTCTGTGAATCTTGAGATTTTCAATCTTCCAGGAGAGAACAGGCCCACCCTGTCCTAAGCCCTGTGGGATGTCTTGTCATTGCTCCCTCTAATCCTGCCAGGAAGTTCTTTCTCAGCCTTGGGTGGCTTTCTCACATACATTGATCAGTACTCATCTGAATACGTGAGGGGACTTTCCATATTTCTCTAAAATTCTTTCTAAGGGCAGTGTTCTGCTATCTTAAACCTTCTCTTGTGAACTCTGTCTTCATTTGCTCAACTCAGGGAGTCTTCTGGCCTTAGCCAGGTTACACTTTCCCTGTTCCTGTTGCCTGGCAACTCAAGGGAGTAAGCTAGTACAATCATAGGGCTTCATTGATTTGGTTCCATTGCCTAGAAAATCACTGTCCTTCATTGTCTGATGTTCAGTTTCTGGAAACCATTGTATCATGTAGTTTGTCCATTTTTGTGTGGTTTCAGAATGGAAGAGAGGGCAAATTATGTTCGCATTTTATTCCATGTTAGCCAAAAGTTCAATTTCACATTTTTGGTTTAAAACCTTCAATCTCTCATGACTTTTAAGAAGTTTCAAGGACATTCTATTTTTTTTAATTCTCATTTATATAATTAAGTACATTGATATGAGTCTTCTGTTTGTTCAAGAATAACAAACTTCTTACAGAGGAAAATTCATATAAAGCCTTTAAACCAGATTCCCTCTACTTCCTGTGCAGACATGCCCTTGTCACCAGGAAACTGGGTAGTGTCACCTAGGAAATGATTACTGGCAACCAAACAATATCTCCCTGAAGATGGCATTTAATTTGAACTCAGTACTGACTAAAATGAGGCACTTTATTTTGCAACTGAGAAAATGAGTCATGTCAGTGTGTCTTTACATAGATACTTGAGACTCCTAGCTTCAGCTAAAGAATTAAAGCATTCTACACAAAAAGAAGTAAAAAAAAATGAAACAAAGGCAAAAATTGAAATAAGCAAATATATATTGAACACCTACTCTATGCCAGGCACTGATTTAGACATGGACATGTAAAAATAAAATACTCATTTATAAGTTTACAATGAGAAATATAATTGTTATATGGAAACCACACTGCCTTTTTGTTCTGTTTGTTTTCTATTATGCAATCACTGAAAAGTAAGCATGCCTAGTGACTAAAACTTTATATGTATAATATCATAAAATTAGTTCTTTGTAAATGCATTTACCATGGTAATGTCCATTGTGAAAAATAAATCCATCTATAAAGATAGATTCAAATGCTGCCTTGAGTTGTTAAACCTTCCACTGTATCTTAAACATGATTCGATTGGAAAACCACTTCTCTCTATACTAGATTTTGAGTGGAATTTGCTTTTGTAAGATGAAGATTGTTGCATCTACTGTGGGCTTTGAAAGAATATTACACTCCAGCTACTTAACCGACTTCTTCAGTGCACATATAAATGTTTTACAAACCATTTTAAGGAGACTCAAACAAACATTCTTGTTTGAGTCTTTACTTTGTACTTCAGATTTTTATGACACAAAGGGAACACCTAATGTGAATGACAAATACTATTATCACATTTTAGATCAGTATTATAATTTGCAAATTCTCTTCAAGCTTTTCTGTACTTGATTCTACAACATTAGGAAACTCCATACTTTTCTTAGAAAGGTTGCATACATTTGCATTCCAGTCTTTTCGAAGTACCAGATTACCCTTGTATGTATTTATTTATACCACTCAGAACTCCCTACTGTTTCTGTAATAACAATGCAACAGTGACCAACTAAGTTGTTTTTTCTTGGTGTATCTGCCTCTATGCCTCTAAGAGAAAATTGTTTTTATACGTTAAAACAAAAAAAGAAAAAAAAAAACTAACTTCTATTCCAATTGTTATACTATAAAAGAGTATCTGTGTACTTTGACACTGGTTTTCAAAAGTTTAAGGATGTTTCGTGGGAACCAGGAACAGAGGAAATGAAGGCTGACCAACATGAGATGTCGTCAAAATAAAATTAATTAAATGTAACTCTTCCCATTCTCAGAGTGGCAGACTTGAGAACAAGGAGCCAGCTGAAGGAGTGAGACCCACTCTCTGAAGTGAGTCTGCCAGGACTTTCACTGTGAGCGTCGGTGCTAGGTCCTGAGAATTAGGGAAATGTTCGTGATAATGTATCCCATACACTCTCTCACTTCCAGACCCTCTCTCAAACAGAGTAAATTATTTTATTCTAATCAAAAGCTGTGTCAGACAAAGAACATGACCCTTTACAGATTAAGAAATAGACTCCATTGTCCAGAAAGAAGTCTCAGTTTACCTCCTTCACCATAATATGCACAGACAAAAACAATTACAACATTGCAAAAGAATTCTGCAGTATCAATAAGCTAAAAAGCTAACTCCACAGTAACATAATTAATATAGAAAAGAGATGACTGTGTTAAAATTAATAAAATAGATGTTCCTTGAATTATCCAAGAAAGAATCACATTCTTTTTTTTTAAGCTTATTTGTTGATAATCTCTGCACCCAGCATGGGACTTGAACTCATGACCCTAAAATCAAGAGTCACATGCTCTACCAGTTGAGCCAGCCAGGTGCCCCAAGAAGGAATCACATTCTGAAATTAAAGCCAGATTCAAAAATCCAAAAGCAAAACAAAGCAAAAAAAAATTTCAATACACCATTTCCAAAAAGATGTCAGATCCCATCTCACACCTTACACAACAACCAGCACAATAGATAGAATGTTGATCAAAATGCTTTTTAAAAAGGTAAACTATAGGCAATAGAGAGAATTCAGTTACAGTGTATCCACTCTTTATTGCTGAATTCCCAGCATCTAAAAGAGTGTCTGAGAAACAGTGGGTGCTAGGTGAATGATAAGTGAGTTAATGAGTTGGTTGCAAACCTTAATTTCAGTTGGTTTATACCCCAACTCTTTTCTCTCACTGTGAAAGTGGGAAAGTTGAACCAGAGAATCTCTGTACTTGGGAACATTCACAGTGATTAGCATCATCACTGTAATGAAAATAAAGAGCTGTGGAAATGTACAGACTGAATGTACAGACAGCAGCTTTCCCTCAATCTTTTTCAGGAATGCCAGTATCCAAATATCAATCCTTCCCTCATGACTACCATTATGTAGGAAATTGAAATATTCATCTCTGCAAAAATTAAATGTACCCAAACTCAAAACCCCTATGCATTGACATCTGAATGTCTTACAAGGAAGAAAGTGACTTGCCTCCTCCATAACCTGATGAGTAGTGAAGTCCACTACTCACCCTAGAGCCTCCAATCAGATCAGTGGTATCCTCTTATCAAAATGAACAGGGAAATTCCACTTGACTTTTGGAAAAATCCATGGGAGACATTCCAAAAATTATGCAGAGAGAAAGAAAGAAAGAAAGAGTAAAAGAAAGAGAAGAAAGAGAAGAAAGAAAGAAAGAAAAAACATGCATAGAAAATAAAAAAATCTACACTATCTCCAAGTCCATCCATAAAACAAAGCAAGGGTGCTATGAGAAAAAAAAAAAAAAAGGACAGAGACCAAAAAAAGTAAAATGTGGATAGTTAAAATTGAAAGCTTAATAAAACAGCATTCAGAAAATCTTTATGAAAATTTTAAGGTTGTACAAAGTGATGGATGGTTGAAAAAGAAACATGAGTGGGCCCCTGGGTTGCTGAGTCACTTGAGCATCCAACTCTTGACTTCAGGTCAAGTCATGATCCCGAGGTCGTGGGATTGAGCTCCACATGGGGCTCCATTCTGAGCACAGAGCTTGCTTAAGATTCTCTCTCCTATTCCTCTCCCTCTGCCCCTCTCCCACCTCAAAAAAAAAATACAGTATATTCTAAAAGAAAAAGAAAAGAAAACATGAGCAAATTAGAGGACCAATCCATAAGAACAATATAAGGACAGCTGAAGCACCATCATACCTGACATACTGCCTGAGTTTGAAACCTAGATCCTCCAAGTACCAGTAGACTTACCTTACTAGTTACATGACACTGGAGGTCAGCTACTTTATTTATAAATCATCTTCCTCGTATGATTGTAAGAAATTAAATGTTAATATTAGCCAAACTTCAAGAACAGAACCTGGTAAGTTGTAAATAGCATATCATGTTTATTACCAGTTGGTGTTCCCTTATAGCTCCAGTGACCAGTTTGTGTCCCCTACACCTCCAGTGACCTAATTTTCCTTTGGCAGCTTAAGACTTGTTGAGGTACCATTTTGACATCATTCAGGTCTGTTCAAATAACATCTTTTCAGTAAGGGTGCCTTAATCATCCTGTCTACAGTGTAGCCCCACATCCTCTCTAACTCTTTATCCAACTTTATTTTTATTTGTAGTAGTTATGTCAACTTGAAATTATATTATAAATGTATTGATTTATTTGGTTATTTTTATTCTCCATAACTAGAATATATGTTCCATGGGGCAGGAACTTTGTCTGTTGTGTTCATCCCTGAGTCTTTAATGCCTAGAAAAGTCCCTGGCACATAGTAGCTGCTCGGTAAATAACTGTTTACCATAACACAACAAAGTGGTTAAGAACTAAAGCTTTAGAATGAACTTATTCCCTGGCACATAGTAGCTGTTCAGTAAATAGCTATTTATCATAACCTAACAGAGTGGTTAAGAACTAAAGCTTTAGAATGAACCTGCCTGTGTTGAGATTCCACTTCTGCCATTTTGCAGCTCTGGGGTCTTCAGTAATTTACTTAACTTGTATGCCACTCATTTAGCAAAATTGGAACAAAAATAGTAGCACCTATGTTTAATCTTGTGATGCTTCAGTACATATAAAACTCTTTGAAGCTGTTTGGCATATATCATTTATAGATGTCAGCTATTATTTCTAACCTGTGTTGAGAGAATGAGAACATAAGTGAATTTATGAGTGAATAAATAAATGTGGAGCATAGGGGAAAGAGGACTTTCATTTATATATTGCCCTACTTAATTCTTTTATGACAATCATGTGGCTCTTTGTTACCTTCCTAATGTTTAGAAAATTAATTTTAACATTAAGGAGAATAAGGAGTATCTGTGTTTTTCTCCCAGAGAAAAGAAAGCATGTGGCTTAAGATGCCTTTCCCACTTCTCAGTTTTCCCTGCCACAAACATACTGCCCTTGACCTTGAAGTTCATCTCAGGTTACTCAAATTGAGAATAACAGCTGTGCAAATATGCCAGTCATTCTCTTTTACTCTCTTTTGTCCCCAAACTCATAATCCAAAGTTTGCCCTTCTGTGCCCTGCTTTCTAATTTGAGAGGCTGAATTCTGTGGACTGTGTGATTTTCACTCTTTTACTCTCAGGGCTCCAGTTGGATTCCAGAAATAAGAGACACTGATAGGAAATTGGAGAAGAAGGAAGAGAGAGCATGAGAAGGGTGGCCTGTGTCCCCTCACCTCCATGCAGGGTACCAGGAGTGTTAGTGGCTACATCCCCTCGTGACCACAGCTAAAGTGGGCCTGCTCCTCTTCTATGGACCCCAAATCCACTCACTCTGCCTCCCTTGTCCCTTCATGCCTAGGGAGGGTAAATAACTTCCTGCTGTTGCTAATCCTTGGGTGTCTCACCATCCATGGTTACTGTCTATTACCCTAAATTATTAAATTTATTTTCCATTCATTAAATTATTTCCAGCCGAAACCTTTTGAACGGGCCATATATTCTTTTTAAACTTTTTGAGTGTTGTTGACACACAACGTTATATTAGTTTTAGGTGCACAACATAGTGATTCGACAACTCTATATGTTATGCTGCTCAGCACAAGCATAGCTACCATCTGTCACCATACAAAGCTATTACAATACCACTCACTGTATTCCCTGTGCTGTGCCTTTTATTCCCGTGATTTATTCATTCCAGAACTGGAAGCGTATATCTTCCGCTCCCCTTACATTTCTAGACCAACAGTCAGGAAATTATGTTTCCTGAGGGGTCTAGAGCATGTGACAAATCCATCTGCATCCACCATCAGCCCTCAGTGCACAAAGGTAGTGACCCTCCAATGAAGACCATCCAGTTTCTGCTGTGAAGTCCATAGCCATCTTTATTCTTTGTGTTGGGTTTCTCCCTCCACATTTCCTGAGGCTTCTCATAATCAGTTATAAATGGAGTATGGATGGATGGAAGATGGCCATTGCTACCGAACCGTTCTATAAATGAGAACTTTCCTCGTGATTAAGTCCACAAAATGTTCTGCTAATCCTCTCTGGGAAGAAACGAGCCTTAGCTAAATTCTCAGGAGTCAATTCTTTGGAATTTTGAGTGGCAATTTGCGATCAACAGTTATAGAGGGGAAATAACTTGGCATAGAAATGTTCAAAAATTCCTCTATCCTTGGTTAAGCATCCAACTCTTGATTTCAGCTCATGTCATGACCTCACCTCTGTGCTGAGCATGGAGCCTGCTTAAGATTCTCTCTCTCCCTCTGCCCCTTCCCTACTTGTTCTCTCTCTCTCTCTCTCTCTCTCTTTCCCTCCCTCTCTATCTCAAATAAAAATTCCTCCATCTAGACAAATGTTAGGTCTCTTGGGTATGCTTTTTTTTAAGTTTATTGATTTATTTTGAGAGAAAGAGAGAGAGACAACAAGTGTGAGGGAGGAGCAGAGAGAGAAGGAGACAGGGAATCCCAAGCAGGCTTTGTGCTGTCAGCACAGAGCCCGAGGCTGTGGAGCCAGACAAGGGGCTTGAACTCATGAACTGTGAGATAGTGACCTGGATCTGAAACCAAGAGTCGGATGCTTAGCTGACTGAGCCACTCAGGTGCCCCTCCTGGGTATGCATTTCTAAAATGAAAATAACCACTCAAACTATCCTAATGTCAGCTTCAAAGAGGGCCAAATAGGGATGCTCTCTATCTGAATTGCACTGGTCCTGTCCTTCCTATTCCCCATGGGCATTGTCTTCTCTACATACCTGATTTTTTAGGGGAAAAAAATGGTTCTAGGGATGAATAAGTAGAAAAGAATAAAACCATTGTCACTGATAGTTAATGTACTCTAAATAAATGCCTATTTCTGTATTTTAAAGACATCAACGTGACATAAGTTTGTAGTGAAAAATCTTTGAGAAGTAAAAAGTGAAGTCTTCATCTGTTTAAAGATTGCTTATATTATTTTTGGATTGAGTATATGTATTTATCCACATTAATGTTCCTCTGAGGATATCTTTGAAAAAATTTTGGACTCTTCTGAGTACAGATACTTAGTTTAATCAATCCATAAAACTACACTGGTATATTTCTTAAGTAAAGGTATAAAAAAATGTATTAATTTTGTTTATTTATGAAGGTTTTAATTACTTCCTTCTTTAAAACTTTACCTCTTAGGGGCTTCTGGGTGGCTCAGTCGGTTAAGCGTCCGACTTCGGCTCAGGTCATGATCTCGCGGTTCGTGAGTTCAAGCCCCGCCTCAGGCTCTGGGCTGATGGCTCAGACCCTGGAGCCTGTTTCAGATTCTGTGTCTCCCTCTCTCTCTGACCCTCCCCCGTTCATGCTCTGTCCCTCTCTGCCTTAAAAATAAATAAACGTTAAAAAATTAAAAAAAAACTTACCTCTTAGAATGTTCCCAATTTTTTTTCTGTTATCAAATTATTTGTTAAAAATAGAACAATAATTTTACTTTTTCCACATAAAGCTTTTAGTGTATTTAAGATCTTTTTTATATTGAACAAAGAAAAAATTAATTGTGTGGTTTTGTAAGTGGGTATATGAAACATTGGGAAAGTCCTTTACATGGCTTCAAAAAGGTTATTCTTTGGAACTTACCTTTGCTGGTTATTACCTATGTCAGTTGTATAATGCTCCCTTGGAATCAGTATTAAAACGCATACATATATATAGATGCATTTTAATGAAAGGAGCCTGGAGTGCATGGGGGAAAGAAGAAACAGATCTAGAAAAAAAAGAATCCCAAGCGATAGAATGCGGTAACACTTTCAAAGAAGAAAAGATAACACGTTCAGGCATTAGGCCTACTGTGGGAAGAAATACCAAACAAAAAAACAAACAAGGGAAGGCCAGACCTAACAGTAGAAAATCTCCTACGTCACTATCCCCAGAGGTCACTCAGTGATAAGGAGCAGAGAGTGAGGAAGAGAATTTCAATGTCTGAATCACTTTTAGCACACTTGACTTTTTTTCTAGGTCCAAAAGCAGAGTCCAAGAAAGTGCCTGTCTTGCAATGCTGCAGTTGTGAGGAGCGTGGTGACGGCTGAGGGGCCCCAGAGAGGTGGTGAGAGGGCCCTTCCCATCACCCACTTCATTCGCTGGCACCCAGCAGCTCCACTTTGATGAACATTTCATTCCTATAGCTGAAGGAAAATTTGATCAAAAAGAAAAAAAAAAAGTAAAGAAAAGAAAAGAATTAACACTTGAAGCCTCATCAGAAATATAAATCCTAGTGTGAGAATTTCATCTAGTGCCGTCTGGATAAAAAAAGAAGTTTCTGACAGACCGAAGATGGAGAAAATAAGAAAGAAATACAATACTGAGTGTCTTGGAGAGTTTGAAGCAGGAGGGTAGTCAAGGTGGCTGGGGAGAAAGGCAGAGAAAAGTGCAAATTTGGATGCCAAAGATAAAATTGGCTTCTTTCTAATTTTGTCTAAAATGACATAATGAAACCTTGTCCCGAGCACATGCAACATCTGACCACCTGGAAATGAGAAATTGCCTGAAAACGATGGAGGGATTTAAATGCTAAGGAGAGTATTAGAAAGGATTTCTGTCATTCTATAGTTATCTGGTCTGTCTATCCTAGGGAACCACGGGAAGTTTTCATTTAACTGTATCTAGGCTCTCTTTAAACAATACCTATTACACGGCATGCTTGTAGGGCCACAATTTCATCTTCCAAACTCTCTGACCCTGTCTGCAGAAATTTGAAGATTATAATAATATTGTAAATTCGTGAAACTTATTCAACTAGTCAAAAGGACACAGGCAATGGCATTAATTCATTCCCTTTCCAGATGGAAGAAGAGCTATGAAACCATAGTCCAAATCAACTGGACTCAGTGGCCAGGTTATCTTATGTTCAGTGGTTTTTACTAATCCCTGAATGACTCTTCGACTCTGCTGTTTAAAATCTAGTTAGTATTTTGTCCCTTACACTGTAATAGATTCTGGCAGTCCATTGAGGGTCTCTAGAATGAATTACTACCACATTCATTGTTCTACTAACCTTCCAATGATTCTGTCAAACCACCTACTAGATTCCAATTTTCGATTTCCTCAGTGAGATATCTGATTTCAGTCGGTTGTTTTGCAGCTCCATCAAAAGGAGCTTGAACCTACAATAAATCATTGAAGGTTATCCGGGGAAGAAAGAACCTGTAGCCTTGAATCAAGCCTCCTTTAGAAATATGCTCAGCACTAGCATAGAATAATACAAGAGAATCTAGCATAAAAGGAACACATTGGAACGTGCTGTAAGTCTTTAGTTTGAAGATCCCTTGTGAATTCTTATGAGTGCATACCTCAGTTTCCTCCTGCAATAAAACCTCCACACAAAGTTGAATATAAATGATAGCAACCACCCCAAGTCCTCAGTTTGCCTCTATTCCTCTACACCAAGTTTTTGGTTTGGGGAATGAATATCCATCTATTTGCCCAACTTTCAAATATAGGAATTATCTTTAATTTCTTGTATTCTTTTAACTCCCACATCCATTCATACATCAAGTTTTACCAGATCTGACACCTACACACCTCCAGAGTCCATCCTCTTTTCTATTTTCACTTCCATTTCTTTAATGTGTGCCCACCTCATCTCTTACCTAGATTATTTTAATAGCTTTCTAACTAGGCCTCCCCTCCAAGTCTCATGTTTTTTAAAGAAAGAAGTTAATTGTAAGAATCTCTTATTTAAATAAGCCACAGAGATAAAATTTTAAAATATAGCAAGCAAATCTAGTCTTTTCAGGATCTGGCCTGTTTCTATTTCCTATAAGCATCCTTACATACCCCCATATATGCCTTAACTTCCCACATATTGCTGAATGAGTCATCTTCTCTTTTGCTCACTCTTCTGCCTGGAATACTTTTCTTCCTCTTGTCCACTTAGCAAACATTTACTCATTCTTCGAGATTCATCTCAGGTATCACATTTCCATTTAAACCTTCTCCAGAGCCAGTTTTGTCCAGTCAGCAAAAAATGACCCCAACTCTTGGATTCCCAAGAATCACAGACATGATTCTATTAAATAGTTCCTACGTATGAGTGAAATTTTTCACATGTATATTTGTCTCCACCAGACCCAGGCTATATGAATTTAG
This sequence comes from Lynx rufus, assembly GCF_022079265.1. Lineage (NCBI taxonomy): Eukaryota > Metazoa > Chordata > Mammalia > Carnivora > Felidae > Lynx > Lynx rufus. The sequence continues at coordinate 76,813,284 of NW_025814834.1, forward strand.
GGGCCACATCTTATACTTGTGTTTAAACACATTGCTTCATAGTAAGGATAGTAAGGATGTCGTAACTATTTGTTGAGAGTGATATCTGAACTCTATGCAAATTTAAGGTACTTTTGCAAATACCATGGCTTTTAAAGCTAGGTTGATATTCTCTTACTCATGTGTATTGTTTCATTACTTTTTGGATATCCTGTATGAATTCCTAAATCTTAATGTCTTACTGTCTTAAGCGTCTTAGGAATATTAGTCCATTCTGATAACGTGTTTTGTTTATACAGACCCTAGCATAGCACCATATTCCTATTGACTCTCAGATCAGATACCTTGACTGAGGTTATCTGAATGGGGCAGTGTTAATAACCAACATTGCCAACCATCTCAAATTAGAACTAGCTGAAGAGAGACAGAGAGAGTGAACTTTAAAAAGATGCTTGCCATTGCCAGAGAATCATCTGGTAAGAAGCCATTTCTGGAAAATAATCTGTGCTAATGAGAAAAAGAAGTGAAGAAAAAGTGGGATGTGAGCTTTGCTATTTTCAGCTCTTTGTTTTGCTTTCTGCAAGGTGTCTTCTAATCCTTGCCATGAATATTGTACATGCTGTCTGGGTTGCATGCTCTGAGAAGTGCAAATGAAATCATGCCAAGCCACAGCCCATGATATGTGTAGGAAGAATAACCTAAATCATTAACTTAAAGACAGTACCTCTGGAGAGAGTTATGCTGAACATGAAAGACACATTAATTCATTTTACTATTTGGGACATGCAAAACTCCAAAGGAACATCGCAAACTGAATAAACAAGCAAAAAGATGGTAAGCCATGAACACATAATTTCAATGATTAGGCATTCTGTGTTCAGATTCTAAAAAGAAGGGTTAGAAAACACAAACTCCTGGACTAGCTCTGAAAAACTCAGAAACTTGCAACCTGCATCACTTAAAAAAAACAGTAGGTGATGGGGTCCCTGGGTGGCTCAGCTGGTTAAGCGACCAGCTCTTGATTTTGGCTCAGGTCATGATCTCACAGTTCATGGATTCAGGCCCCACATCAGGCTCTGCACTGTCAGTGCAGAGCCTACATGGGATTCTCTCTCCCTCTCTCTCTCTGTCTGCCCCTACCCTGCTCTCTCTCTCCCTCTCTCAAAATAAATAAATAAACTTAAAAAAAAAAAACAAGAAGGGAAATCATTTTCAAACAAAATGCCATGAATTTGAGTAGACTGAGTGTAAGAAAAGTTACCATTTATCCCTTTTGCCTTAAATTATTTTCCTGGAGGCAAAGTAAGAACACTCAAGTCTCTTAGTATCTCCTTATTTTTCTATTACCTTATCATTCACAAATAATTAAGTAGGTATTCAACCTGCTTTCATATTTCATTTTGTTCAACATTTGTTTCACTGCATGTATTCTTTTTAAAACATTTTTTAAAATAAATTTTATTTACTTTAGAGAGAGAGAGAGAGAGTGTCTGAGCAGGAGAGAAAAGCAGAGGGAGAGAGAGAATCTCAAACAGGCTCCACACAGAGCCCAATACAGGGCTCAATTCCACAACCCTGGGATCTTGATCAGAACAGAAACCAAGAGTCAGGTGCTCAGTTGATTGAGCCACCCAGACACCCCTCACTGCACATATTCTAAATAAATGAATAAATAAATAAACAAATAAATAAATCACATTAGAATCCATTCCTCTACATTAAATAGGTAAATAAAAGATTTTCCCCTTTTATCCCTTTGTCATTCCACATTGTGCCACCAACTGAGCTATAAGTGACACAATCCCAGAATACACTGAAGCATAGCTAATACCTTTTTATTTAGACACAGCCTCATCTTTTAAAGCAAAGAAATGGAATTTTTCTCAGATATGTCTTCTAGAATGCCAACGTTTTCCACACTTGTTACAGAACCTAAAATAATTTGGTGAGCTTCTTCAGTGCAAGGGAGCCAAAATGTAAGATGTTTTAGATAAGGCTTTTTCCAGGTGAGGTGATCATTCAGGATGGAAGTATTTCAGGGCAGCTGGGTGGCTCAGTCACTGAGTGTGTGACTCTTGATTTCAGCTCAAGTCATGATCTCATGGTTCATGGGATGGAGCCCTACATCAGGCTCTGCACTGACAGCACAAAACCTGCTTGGGATTCTCTCTCCCTCTTTCTCACTACCCCTCCCTTTCTCTTTGCCACGCCCCCTCACCCCTGCCAACCCTGCTCGTGCATGTGTGTGTATGTGCTATCTCACCCTCTCTTGCTCTCTCTCTCTCTCTCTCAAAATAAATAAACTTAAAGAAAAAGAGGAGTGCTTCAATTTATAGATCTGGGAAGATGATGGAGAATTATGTTACCCTATAAGTCACTAAAAATCAGGTTGTTCATGGCTATCCTTATCTTTCTGTATAATAAAAGCACAAGTTGATGGGGTGAATAGGTGTGCAATAGATACTGTTGTTCTGTCATTTATATCTCAAGTGAGAATAAAGTATTTTCAAGTACAAAAAGTCTAAATTATAATTCTGTTATTAGGTTCATATTATCTCTATACCCAACGAAGAGCATTTCTGTATCCTTAACTACATGGACAATCTTAACATAACCTTGTCTTTTTATTAAACTTAAAGACAAATTTCTGGTTTTCAGTCATTCTAATAATCAGCACATCAGCATATACATATACACACATAACTCATACCTTGCAGATTACAGGGTGACTGACACAGCAGTCTTGTAAGGTATATATTACATCTTATTCCTTGCTTATATTTGTTCAGATGAGGAAACTACAGCTCCTAACTTATGTAAACTGATGGACATCACCAAGTATGGAAGTGATGGGGACAAGATTTAAATCAAACTCTTCTCTTGGACCCATACTATCTAGTGTGATAGCTACTAACCACATGTGTCTATTGAACATACGATACATGGCTAATTTAAAGCGAGATTTATTGTAAGTGCAAAATACCCATCAGATTTTGAAAACTTGAGATGAATAAAAGTTGAAAATATCTCAATAATGCCTATATTGATTGTATATCAAAAAGATAATTTTTATATATAAGGTTAAATAAAATATGTTATTAAAATTTATATCACCTGTTTATTTTTCTTTTTTTATGTTTATTTATTTTTGAGAGAGAGAGACAGAGACAGAGAGTGTGAGTGGGGGAGGGACAAAAAGGGAGACACAAAGGAGGCTCCAAGCCCGAGCTGTCAGCATAGAGTCTGACGTGGGGCTCGAATCGTGAGATCATGACCTGAGCTGAAGTTGGACGCTTAACCGACTGAGCCACCTAGGCGCCCCTGTTTTTATTTTTTTATAATTTAGCTACATTAAAAAATTTGAAATGCCATATGTGGCTCACATTTTGACTCCTATCCTGTTTGTACTGGACAGCATTGTATCTGACCATATGTCTACACCTCTGTAGGAAAATTCTCATTCAATTACCTACTGGCGTTTTAACAGAAGTAAAACACTTTTTAAAAATCGGATTGTGCTATCAGCCTCAAACTTACATGTATGCTTTTTATTTGTATGTACCCCAAATGCTGATTACCCTTGAAAGAAATCACTTTCCCCAAGAATGTGCTTCCCAGTTTCAGCCTAGAGAGACATCATATTCTCTGCTCCGTGTTTTTTTGTTTGTTTGTTTTGTGTTGTGTTGTTTTTCTCTGCAAGGACTGTACTCTCAAGTATCATCTGTTCTGGTGAGGATTGTTTGTGCTGCAGAGAGCTTTCAACACCTGGATACTCTGCACAACTGGAAAGTTTCTCAGATAATCAACAGTGTCAGGAATTACATTCTCATATTGGGAGAAGGTCAAAATTGTGTAGCAGCTGCTCTCACACTTTTGATGTACATAACAATGGTGGGGGCAGCCTGTTAAAATGATCAATTCCCAGGTTTCTACTTCCACTGAGTTTTGATTCAGGAAGTTTCCATAGCATCCAAATGTCCAGACTTCCCCAGTAAATCTGACGTAGATAGCCTGTAGACCTCCTTTTGGAAGTCACTTCTCCAGAGCAAAGGCTGGATCTGAAAGCAAGAACATAATATATGACAAGTGGGGTGGTTGTCACTCATCAGAACCCAGGTCTTATTTTTATGTGTTTGTTTACAAAACTATCAGCTACTCTATAGAGCGCGGAGACAAATCAGTGTCATGTTAGGAAACAGAAACTAACCAGAGATGAAATGATTGTGGATAGATACATAGGTTTCAAAGTCCTGCATTTGTAAATAACAAGACTTCTTTAATTCCTTAAATTTCAGGTTCACCATCTGTAGAGTGAAATAGAATTATGTGCATCACTAGAAAGTGCTGTTAAATATTGTTATTAATTCTTCAAACTTTATACATGAATGATACTTTAAATACATGAATATCTGGGAAGATCCAATACATAGCCTTCATTGTAGGTTGGAAAAACATGCAACCTAAGTAAGAAATTCATCAACATTATGAGATTTATTCTCTGAGTCGGATCATATACAGGAAACCTTTCAAAAACATTGAAATGGGTTTGATATTTTGAAATGTATTGTTTAATTGATAACGTGAGATATTATATTATATTATATTATATTATATTATATTATATTATATTAGCTTTCAGATGGCCAATTACTGATCTTCTTGTCTTTTGGCATTTACTGATATTATCTGCAAAATTTACACAAGAGTATGTCCAGAGCCCAAAGCAATCTGATCTTGCTTTCTAGAGTCAACTATTGCACTTTGTGATTTATTAAATAATGTCAATAGGTTACTGAATTGGCAAAGATGTGGCATGGGTATGCTGCAATATATATGATTGGTTTCCAACAATAAAAGGTCAACACATACAACTAGACAAAATAAAGTTATTGCCTTTCTATTAATAAAATCCAGCAGCCCATCTCATTTCTCCTGTTCATAGGGGAACATAAAATGTTAAAGTAAATGGGTTACAGCAATTATTTCCCAAGAATCATTTCCAATAGAACTGAGTGATCATAATGTGTAAGGCATCCTACTAAGTACATTGTTATAGGAAGGCAAAAGTCATGTCTGTGCCTTGCAACATAAAGTTTGACAAAAAGTCATTTAGAATATACTCAGCACTCATTAAACATCTGATGAATAAATGAATTAATTAACAAATGAACAAATACAAATGTAGCTAAATAGCTCTGTTAAAATTCAGGACAGGACACATCCTTAGCTACCAGTGCTCTCTTCTCAGGGTATATGAAACATGTCTTCTCAGGTATCAATAGCTACTTCTGATAGCTGCTGGAGGAAGGATTCTGAATGTTAAATGTAATTGTCACAGACACAACTATGTTAAATACTATATTGCACAGGCTGAAGATTATCATAATTAAAAAAAAGTTAAAAAAAAAAAACACCTCCACTTGCCAGCTATGAGAGTGGAGTCTGAGAAGTGAATAGAATTCACTTAATGTCAAGTCCACTACTACACAAAATTTGGAATGACAGGATGCAAATCTTTTAGCAGGTGGTTTTTTGCTAGGGCAATGGTCACAACACACAATGCTTAAATTCACAATTAATGCTAATAATTAAATATGCCCTAACCATCAAGAAACAAGACTGATAGCATCAGGACAACACGAATAGGGAAACTAAAGAGAGGGATCCAGTATTTGTTGAGGGCTTGCTATGCACTAGATCCTTTAATTTTGTTTGTCTCAATTAATCCTGACACCAACACTGAGGGCTAGGCATTACTCTAATTTTTCAACAATGGAAATTGAGCTTTTCTATTCTCAACTACTTAGCAATCTGTATGGTAAGTAAATGATGGAGTCAATATGTCAACTTTAATTCTTCAATTTTCTATGCTTTTTCTTCCCACTGTACTGCCCCTCAAGGACGAATATGGCTTCACAACTGTCTGAATAGTTCCTGGCATCATTGGTCATAGTTTTAACTTTCATCCCACTCACAGAGCCTCTGGTATCTTCTAATATTATTTGCCAGACAGAAAAGAAGAAACAATTATGAATAGGAAAATGTCCTAATGTTCAACCCAAATGAACTCTGCATTCGAAAACAACATGGAAGGCGGAAGTGCAAGTAGGATGAGTCTATGAAGTAAGTAGAAAATTGTACTCGCATAGGCAGAGTCTGGAACAATCTATCAAAGGAGCCACAACCCTTGCATGAACCCATGCTGATCCCATTCATTTCCCTGGAGCAAATTAGACAGATGAGAGGGAAATAAATAATTAGCACTTGGCCAGTTCCGGTAGGTTTTTCTCTCTAGTTATATGTGTATGTTTTCATGTCAGCAAGTTTGAAACTGGGAAAGCAATCATGGAACCAAAAAGAACACATAGTTAGTATCTCTAAACTGTTCAGGTTCTGTATTACTTTTGTGCAGTCACTGTACGTCTTTAAAGAAATGACCTACTTTATGAAATGAAAGAGAACTTTTGGGGGGGGTGGAATGCAAGCATTTATGTTAAAGAGGGAGAAAGTCAACTGCTCTGAGAGGGCAAGTCTTAAACTAGTCCTAATTTGTACAGATGACAAAAGCTATATACTGGAGAGTAGCTGACAGAACACTAGAAACTGTAGAAGTCACGTATATGGGAAGTAGATGCTTGTGCAGTGGATATTGATCTCTGTGGAGAGATATCTGGAAATCCCTTGCCTGCATGCAGGATTCATCTTTCCTGAAATGGATAGGGAATGCTATTTAAGTAAAACCTTTTCTGACTATGGCTGTCTGCTGCGGAGTCCCTCCACCCCACCCTCTTTTATTCTGCAACATGCCTTGGGAACATCTCCATTCTTGTGTTTGCCATACTTTATAGGAATCGTTTATTTATATGCTCACCTTTACCCATTTATTTATGAGCTCTGGAGAGCAGGGACTATGTTTTATTTATTTACTCACTCCACCCTCAAAACGTAGTGCCTGGCAACACTGGAACCTAGTTCTTTCACCCATATACCCACACAGACAGCTCCCACTAAGAATTGGCTACTAGTTTCCTAACTTGGTCCATGGTTTAGGTCCTCAACCACATATTTCATTACACTTTATAATCTCTTCATGTCTCCATGAACACCTTGGCTCCTGTTCTATTGTCTCTCTCTTTTGCCTGTGGTCTCACATATGCTCCCCTTACAAGTGGCACTTCATGCTGAATCTACATGAATTGCCCCATGAATTTGGTATGAAAGGCCGGGCTTGACTTACCCATGAGTGATAACCAGATATTTAATTGGCACTCGAAAAATATTGCTGGCTACATTAATATTTAAGATGCAAGACGTCTTGCAAGGATGAATGATGATATCATACAATGAAACAGAAACTAAGATTGATTCAATTCTATGCACCTAACATTAAAATAAATAAGAAGCTTCATTTACAATCTCAATATAATTTTAAAATAATTTAAAAATATACTGGTCTTCCTTAATATAATAATTTCAGAGGCAAACTTTAAAAACAGACACACAAAGCAAAATCTGTCATTATATTTGAAGATTCCTATGCTCAAGCACAGGGAATTGTGATGTGAATTAAAATCTAAATTAGTTGTAATTTGCATGGGTTCACAAATCCTCATATGCAATTCCCAGAGCCATATACAACAGCATTCCCAATATGGGCTCATCAAGCTGACTTGGTTTCTAGGGTGTCCCAGTGCTTGTTTTGGATTTGTTCACACACAGATTCAGATGCATTTTAATCTCCAGCTCAGCCCATATGGTCACCCCATGAGCATTCAGAATAATTCTCAGGTACATAGTCACTCAGCTCTAAAACAAAAGTATGAACATGTCAGGCATGTAACTTATTCATCATCTTCTATATAGTAATTCATGAACCTTAAAGGAATGGTACAAACTCTACCGAAGCCTATTAATTTTCAATTGCATTTAATAGCAGGATCAAAAGCTGCCTGTGCTCCGAATGTGAGGAGCATGCAACGTTAGAGAATGGATACTCAGAAACGCTTTCACCATCAAGCTGAGGTAGGAAGCTTCCATCTGAGTAGGAGTTCAGGATCTGTTCTGTGATTTCTGTTGCTAAGCAACCGCTTCCTTTGTCTGCTTTGTTCAGAACAGTTGCTTTATTTATACTTGGTTTAAATGATGCAGATCATAATGTGAAATCATAAAAGAAAACAGGAAAAAATTTATATTAAAATTGTTCCAGAGAATTTGTAATTCTGTATGAAAACTAATGAATGTTGATGCAAATAGAGCTCCCACCAGGAAAAAAAAAAAAAAAAAGAACTATAACCCAGCAGGCCCCATCTACCTGATACTTTTTGAATAAGCTACATAATAACCTAGAGTTGACTTTTGAAATCATCTGTGTCTAACCAAAATAAAGCCAAGTATTTAGGCAACAATTCAATAATATAACATGTATCTTGAGAGCAATTAGCAAGAATAAATAATTTGTTTAGTGTGAGATGTTGAGATGATTTGGAGAAGATTAAAACGCATTAAAATTTTTAAAAATTAAAAAAAATAAACTGAGAAGCAAGGAATGCAAAATAAGGAAGCAGATTGAGGGATACAGGAGAGGAAAGGTATATTATTAAATTTTCCAAAATTTTGAAATATGTAACACATTTTTCCATACCTCTGATTGGCACATACTATAAAAATTGAACTAATCTTAACTTGGAATCTATCGTAAGTGACTTTGTTATTGGTTGTGATCCATTACTTTAAAGGTGATTTTTAAATGAAGCAAAAACGAGGCTATGCTCTGATCATGTTAATTTTCACTTAAGTTTTGCTTGGGCCTTACCTGTTCATTCCTTTTATCATTAGCAAGTTCTTCATTTTTTTTCACCCATTAGTAACAATAAACAAGTACCGGCCCACAAGGATCAGATATTTCAGCACTTTATAGATCTTAGTTCCTTTGATCTAAGGGCCTTTGGAAGAAAGTATTATTGTTATTTTCATCCCCATTGTATAGATGAGAAAAATGAAGCACAGAGGTGTGAAACAATTTTCCCATCAGGATCCAACTACTAGGTGGCAGAGCAAGGATTCAGATTCACATATTTTGATGTGGATTCCACCTACTGAGCCACTAACTTATGAATTGTGATCCCCACCCCACCCCCACTGCAACACAATTTTATGATTGACTATTTTCTCTCTAAATACCTTCCTTGATTTGGGGTTTTCATAAATAACCAGCTAACTCAGTATCTTTCATCTCCATCTATTTTCATTCTTACGCTTGTGCACCATGGGTTATAAAACATTTGAACTGCTGTGTTCTAATTATAATGAGCCCTACCTAAAATGTCTCCTACCTACAGCATTAACTTTCTTGCCTTTCCTACTGTTGCTTATGGTGCTGAGTTGGCAAACTGTTCCTATAGACAGCTTACTTGCACAGTTATGAATGTCTGTCTTTGGTTTCTCCATTATGTACAAAAATGATAAATGAATACTAAGAATTAAGACCAAACACAGAGACGAAGACTCTGTGTGAAGTCTGACTATTGATACTGTGGCTAATGAAATTTGAGCTTTTATTAAACTAAACTGAAGTCTCTGCATGATTTTATGCCCCCATAATTACAAATCCTTTATTTATTTATTTTTACTCTACCTTGTTATTATTCCACAAGAAAACAGTTGGACAAATTTTCAAAGCGGTAAGGTGTCACAAGGTGTTTGTTACCTGTATGTCTATACATGAACCTTGAATTTGAGAGGAGTGAAGTTTCCTTTTATCCTATGCAGAGGCATCCTCAAAGGAAAACAAGAATGGGAAGAGGGGAGAGATTTTGATGCCACCTGGATTTGTTGTTTTAGGGTTAAACGTCAACAGGGGTCCAGCTTGCTGTATTCCACATGCAATTGGCTCCTGATGAAATCTTCAACTCTAAATCTATAGTGCTCAAACTTTGGGTCTCAGATTAGAGAATAGAGTCTCATGTGTATCGTGACCACTTGCTTCTTCATTGAACCAAGAAAGATGAGCAAAACCAAAGAAATCAAGATATACTGTGTAGGATGAGGGGGCATCTAATTTTCTTAAGGCTTATTATTTTCGTGTGATTCCATCCAACGGTATTTTCAACCAAATGAAGATCATTTCAATTCAATCACAAAATTATAACTTTTAGGACATAAACTCTTTTCTCTATCAAGAATATACTTACAATGAAGTTATTTGTTATTAAAATTATTATTGCTGCTCTTATTATTATCATCTTTAAACTCATAAGAAAATTTATTAATGCTCCTTAAGATCCCCTTTGGAGTAATGAACTTAGACAGTGACCGTGTTTTATATAAGGTAATCTTTGTAATAGTTTTCATGATTTTCAAAGACCGATATTTAGAAATATTACTAATTTCTCAAACATGGAAATATATCTTTTTGAAATAAAATGTACAATATATTATAAAATATAAAATAAAAATTGTTAAAAGTAAAAACTATAATGTGCGGTTTAAGGAAGGAAGCCCCTTAGCTGCACTGAGTATGCGATTGAAAAATGAGCCAACAACTCCAACAATAAATGTCTTTTCTTCATTTGCTACAGTGCAGAGAACACTCAGGCTTCAGTCAAAGAATAGACAGGGGTAGTACAAAAGTCTACCATCAAATGTAACAAAGTCGCAATAGTCACTGAGAAGAAGAAGCATCAGTAATTCAAGAAGTATGCAGGAAAGCAGGACTGAGATGTGAAGAAGCAGGACTTCTCCTCTTGTAAAAACATTAGAATTCTGCCTCTTGGCAGTTTAGAATATCAATTTGGGTTGAAGTTTCTCTTCATAGCATCACAGTATAAAACTAAATGACCACAAAGGCCACACAGGTGTCAAAACATTTGGATCGGGATAGGTATTAAATAACAAGAAGTGCTAATTATTTGAATGAAGACTTTCACATTTGTTATCTGGAGCTAGATTCATAATCAGCCCACTGAAAACAAACAGGGGGGTCATTTTATATAGTAATATGGGAAATATTATTTATTTTTATTTAAATAAATAGTAACCACAAGATGGAACACTCATAATACTTACACCAAGCACTACTTTAAGACTTTTTTTATATACATTGGTTAATTTAATTCACGTAGTAAACCACCAAGTGGATACGATTTTATCCACATTTTAGAGACAAGGCACATAGCAGGTAGGTAGCCGGTCCAAGGTCGCATAGCTATTGTCTACCGTAGCTATGATATGAACCCAGGCAGTCTGGCTCAAGAATCCCGGTGTTTACATTGACCTAACTTATTAATTTGGGGTAAATATTGCTTTGCCTTTCAAAAAATAATGAGAGACGCCTTGATAAAAATGATCAATTTAAATATAGTTTTCTTTTTGTCTGGGATTTGTCAAAATTTTCTTAAAAACTTAGTGACAGAACCAAAACATGACAGCTAGGGCCCATGTTCCATAATTACAACTTGATATCATAAATGAAATCTACTAGAATGTAGACTGCCCCCTCTGTTCCAGTAATAGATTCACTTAGACTTAATGGAACCTGTTTCTGTATTATCACGTATCTTCTTATTAGGTATCAAAATTGTCTTTAATTTTGTAAAACCAATAGTGGGTAAATAACAGCTCAACTTCAAATTATACTGTTAAGAAAAGAAAAAAGAAAAGAAAATATAAGATGATGACACTCATATTTCGCAAAACAAATTATTTGTGTAATAGTATGTCTCCTCTGTGTATATAATACTTGTTGACTGTGTGTCCCTCTCATAATATGTGTAATTAGATGTTTGAGCAATGAAAACGGACTATGGTAACACGGGGCTTCCTCATACTTGTCAGAATATAATCACTCAAGATTTATAGGCAATATCTAAGTTTATATCTTTATTTTTAATTAAAAACGTTTTAAAAGGTATAACGTTTATGCTTTGTTTTTGGTATTTTTGCTTGATCTATCATTATTTGCTCCTCCCCCCCCCAACCCTTACCAGAGAATTATAGTGAAAGCTAAGAGCACCTTGAGCTCTTAGTTGACGGACTAACTCGAGCTGTTTTTTGATCTTTGATTAGGGTAAAATCCCAGGACGAGGAATTCAAGTCAATTAGCGATAGACTAAAAGAAGTTGTGTTCTAGGTAAATAAAAGTACACACTAAACACCATATTATTACAACCTGTCTATACCTTGGAAAATAGAGGAACTAGAAACAATTCTAAACGGCCAATGAATCGTGAATTTGCCATTTGTTGGTTAGAATTACTAAAGAATTGTATTTTGTTCTCAACAGCCTTATGTGCTAGAAACTGTAAATATTGAATCAAGTAAAGACACATTGTCTATTTATATTTGGAGCCATGAAAGGGCACAGAATTACATGCTATTCGTTATCATTTAAAAGCATCTTAAGTGTTAGATAAGTGATAGTATTTTTCTCATACTGAAATGCAGCATCTTCTAATTCTAGAATGGGGCATTCAAATGCATGTATGTGTTTAAACTGATGGTGTTTCTTGGTCCACAATTTCTTGAGGCTGTGTAAATAGGGAAAGTGTCCTTTGTGACATAATAAATTCATAAGAAAAACTCGTGTGGTGAGAAGGATTAAAGTTGAGACATTGGGATAACAATGAAATGTGAATGCTCTATCTCCTTTGGTCGACTCACTTTATCCCTAGTTTAACTTTTTCTTTAACTGGGAAAATTTTATTGGTTTGTTTATAAATTTCTGACAGTTTCTTATAGGGCAAATCTGGGAATTTCATGCTGATTTAAGTACATACTACAAATTTTTATTTAAAAATTTTTAAAACTCAATTTAGAAAAATCTCCTTTTTAAATAATCTTTGATAAGAAAAAGGTTTCTATTTTTGTTCACACACTGACTAATTAGGCGTAATTATATGGTGATCCTGAAGATATCTGGATTCCCTGTTGGAACATTGCTATTCTTCTGTAGTGCCCCTTAGTTATAAACTCTGTGCCTCCAGGATTTAAAAGACTCAGTATATTAATGACTGTGGATTAAAACCACAACCATTTGGCACATAGAGAAGGTTTAATGCATTGCGGGTGGTACCATCAGCAAGAACAGCAGGGATGAGCTTTATGAAAGTAGTTTGCCAACCTCTGCCTATAAAACTCAAGCTGTTCTTAAACATTAGTCCTGATGTAGGTTGCCTCCTAGAAGTGGAATTCTTTGCAAAATTTCACAATGCAAGTCCTTACCCAGGGTATGTCAATGGGTTTTTAAAAAAAGAACCAAAGAAATAGGAACAAAAACCTTTTCTTATTGGTTTTAAATATTCTGACATGCTTTCTGTCTATAGTTTCCACTTTAGCTCATAAACATATGCTGCTAGATTTAAATGGAAACAATCAAATTATATATATTTTAAGATATGTTTCACATTATGCACTTTTGTCCTGTGTTCTATCCAAGCTCCAAAGAATTTGGTTGACATCTGGTACTTCACATTTGACAACCCTATTTTGACATAACTAAGTCCATTTTTAGGAGATATTAGAAGGTTGAATGATGGCAGCAGATAACACATTCAGTCACATCATGGCGATTCTTGATAAATTAAAAAACAAAATTTTAACATTTATTCATTATTGAGAGACAGAGACAGAGCATGAGCATGGGAGGGGCAGAGAGAGGGGGAGACACAGAATCTGAAGTAGGCTCCAGGTTCTGAGCAAGCTGTCAGCACAGAGCCCAACACAGGGCTCGAACTCACAAGCTGCAAGATTATGACCTGAGCTGAAGTCAGACACTTAACCGACTGAGCCACCCAGGTGCCCCAATAAATTTTTAGATTGATCCTGTTCTTGAAGACTGGTTGAGTCTTATGTGTTCATCAGACTGAAAATATCCTGAATTTCTAGCTTCAGCTTTCTATTTTTTATAGATTCTCACAGCATTAAAGAAGCAAGTTTTTCCTTAGTGTTGTAAATTTTCTAGTGATGCTTTTGGATGTTCCTTAATGTGTTACGTGAAAAAAAAAAGTAAGAAGATAGAGAAGATTGCTTGCGCCAAATTCACTTTTATATCTACCTACCTACATGTGGCATGAAGGTCCCTGCTGAAAATCATTGCATGGTCAAGGATTAGTTCTTGAATTTGCAACAGAGAGGCTAAAAGGAAGAATCGAAATAAAGTAGTAGCATGAGGCATTTAGATAACATAGAAAGAAGAATTTTACAGTCACGCTTAGTGAGGTTTTAATTTTTAAGAACTGAATAGCAAATTACCAGTCCACATTTCTCTCAGCCTAACCTCCCAAACCAAAGTAGATGGAAGAACAGAGTATTAGAAAATCTGTTGCATGAACAAGTGAGATCTGGAAGCAGTCTGTTGTCCTATACCTTAAAGCAAAGCTCCTACAGTGAAACAGAACCTAGATGCCATGGGAAACAGTGGCCTCATCTTACTAGATTCTGCCCAGAGTTTTCCCACATCCTTGGTTCAAGTATCTTAATCTGTGTGCTGGTCAAAGAGCAAGAGATAGTCCATTTTTTCTTTCCTTTTGTCCTTAACATTTCCTAGTGCTGGGCCATATTCTTATATATATATATATATATATATATATATATATATATATATTCATCTTGACTGATTTTTTTTTCATGCCTGCAATCAACACAAACTGAAATTTGATTGTAAGAAATACTTCCAAAATGCTAAAAGACATCATTTCCCCTTTGCCCAGCCCTGAACTCTTCACTTACCAAAACAGTCTGAATTCTGACTGTCTGCAATTTTTGTTTTGTTTTATTTTGACTTTAGTTTATCTCATCTTTTTAAAAATCAATTTATTTATTTTTGAGAGAAAAAGTGCAAGCTAGGGAGAGGCAGAGAGAGAGAGGGAGAGAGAATTCCAAGCAGGCTCCACACTGTCAGCACAGAGCCCGAGGATGCGGAGCCTGGATCCCAGGAATGGTAAAATTATGATGTGAACGGAAGTCAGACGCTTCACCAACTGAGCCACCTAGGAGCCCCTATCTTACCTCTTTTCTTTTTTTTAATCTCTGTTAACTTCCAGAACAGAAGAAGTCAACCACCCTGCTTTGGTGTTTCCCCTCTTTTGATTACTTTTTCCTTAAGCCAACATTGTCCCCATAGATCTCAGTGCCTGTGTGTGACACCATCCCTCTCTACTGTGATAAACAGTATATATGGAGTCTGATTGTGATTTTTTTTTTTTCTGGGAGGTTGGTAAGGGACAGCGACCTTGTGTTTCTATTTATTATCAATTAAAAAAAGAGTAATAAACTTTTACTGATCCATTAATATCTCAAGAATAAAATAATGTGGGTCTTTTATTCTTAGTTTTCCTAAGCAAGGTAATAGTAAAAAAGTGGAAATAAGTGGAAACCCAACACACTCTTAGGTGTAACAATGATAATAAGAATTAAGGCCCCTTATCTTGGGTGAACACGTATGGAATAGGTGGAAAGAATACTGAATGATTATTGACTCCCCATGACAGAATGACCTACTGTGGTGCATATCTTACCTGTTTACGTGACACCTTGAGGACTGACCCAATCTCGTTGACTTTTCCTAGGAGAGTGACCTTGGAAAAGATCCAGTGCAATCTAGACATAATTAAAAAGAATCGAGATGCTGAATCCATTACCTCCATTCATTTACAGAAAAGAAGCCTAATCCATGGAGACAGCTGAGCAGAGTTACAATTTCCATGGGTTCCTTTCAAAGATGATGGACTGTGCAAATACATTGCCCTCCTTTCAGCCACAACGCCCTCTTGAAATGAGAATATAGTTTCACAAAAGGAATAAATCCTTAACAGCAACGAGGATGGAAAGGAGTGTCCTTACTATAGGACAAGATTTTTAAACCGTGTTGAAGATATAAATAAGAGGCTGGTGCATAGATGCTAAAAAGGAAGAAGCATGTAACTGTCAGAAGAACCCGGGGGAGGATGGAGGTTCTATCAGCAGGTATATGCAGTTTGAAGTGAGGGACGGGGGCTGCAGGGAACTGAAGGTCCGTCTGTGGATCAACTGTCCTACTCAGAGAGAGTTACGTTACAATGAAATTGAACTTTAGCATACCAGCCAGGGATGGACAGTATTTGCCTCATCAAAATGATAATGAAAATATTTTCAAATTATTCTCAATTTTCAGAGTCAGGGTATAGGCAAAGATTTAGATGTGATTAAGGATGTAATATAATCTTAATTACCTTGACAATGTAAAAATTAAAGTGAATATAAATAGTATGTAGAAAGGGGAAAGAAGAGAAAGGATTTCGGAGGCATTATAATTCTCATACTCAAAAACAGGGCGTTAATACATGCTATGAAATGTAGCTGAAACAAGAAATAAAAATGCGATATAATATTTAAAATTATGTAAGCAACCAGTACCCATCAAATAATCATATAACTGTCAAACATTGAGGAAATAAGAGCACAAGAAGGGAGGAGGTAAAATGCACCAAACTGGTAGTTTCTTTTTTTAAGATGCAGTCAGTAAATATTTCCTGAGATGATGAATTAAGAAACTGAGGTAGAATAGCATTTTGATAGTAATGGGAAGAATTATCAGGAGAAACTAAAACAGAAACACTGTCAGAATATTGCTCAAGATAGGAACACCGGAGTTGGGAAGGGTCGTTCTGAAGACATGACTTGAACCACAAACTCTTCTATATTAATGGGTGGATATTCATTACATTTTTTAAAATGACAGACTAACAAAATCAGGTTTATTTAACTCTTGAATTTAGACATGACTCTAACTTGCTCTCTTTAAGCCAGTTTTCTCAGCTCAGAATGAGATTATGAAGATAAACTGCTTAGCAAGATGCCTCTTACATAATAAGAGCTCAGGAAAAAAAAAAAAAAATTGGCACTAACCTAGTTCTTCCCTTTATTAACATCGTTTTCATTTTCTCAGGTGAAAGAGTGGTCAGTAGAGAGGAAGAAGATAAATAACAAGGAATGTAGTTATATATCCACATTGTCCTAACTAGTAAACTGGAACTCGCTAGTGGAAAATAAATCCCAGAAATCAGAAACCTATGAGCAGGAAAGCCACATTCCCGCTACCATGTGTAAGACTTCAGAAGAATGTAACTAATGTATTTTGGGATTCTCTCTTTAATATTAACACAGTCACAGAGTTTTGAATTGTCCCAAACAGATATGAGTTGCAGGTCAGCATTAACACACTGATTTTAGTTACGGCTTCTCTACTAGTGTCTAACTTGTTAAGTATGGAGAGCATTTAAGCCCCTCTGATTCATTTCATATAATTTTTATGCAGCCTACCAACAGGGCAGGATGTTTTGCATACTGCTTCAAATTTTAATTTGAAGTATTTTTCTTTTTTTAAAAAAAACAACTGCTTTTTATATATTGTTTTATTTAAGTGCAGATTTGATTGGAGATGACATTAATTATAAGTAAGTTTAATTTAACAGATGTATGATAATGAGACAAATTGAATAACCAATTGAGATGAAAATACACACATAGAGAATGACAATGACTATACGCTGGTCATTTGTAGACTGTGTATCCAGTATTTTAAATAGCCACATTTAGAATACTATTATCGTTTTTAGATAGAACATATGTATCCTAAAGGTGAGTTATACTTACACCAAAATACCTAATTTCAGTCACGCTGAAATAATATATCCATATTAGGACATTTGTTATTAAGGGTCTAAAAGTTGAGGCTATCATTCTATTCCACAGAATCCTCCACTAAGTTCTATACTGACATTTATTTTTTGTTGTTGTTTATTTATTTATTTTTGAGACAGAGAGAGAAAGAGAGAGAGAGAGCACAGGGAAGGGGCAGAGATAGAGGGAGGCTCCATGCTGTCAGTGCAGAGCCTGATGCAGGGCTCAAACTCACGAACGATGAGATCATGACCTGAGCCAAAACGAAGAATCAGATGTTTGACTCCCTGAGCCACCCAGGTGCCCCACTATATTACCATTTAAATTTAACAGGGTAAATTCATGTTTTTTTTTTAATATAATAAAGTGGGTCCATGAATTTCTTTAAATATTACATATACACATAGCATATCAATAATATACTAAAGTCCTAATATGCTTAATTATTTTTAATGCTGATTTAATAATATTTTTTATAATGATTCAATAGCTTTATACATTTCTCAGTGCTCATCAAGATATGTGTACTCTTAATCCCCTGTATCTATTTCACCCATCCCTATCCACCTCCCCTCTGGTAACCATGAATTTGTTCTCCGTATTTAAGAGTCTGGTTTTTCTTGTTTGTTTTCTTTGTCTTTGTTTATTCACTTGTTTCACTTCATAAATTCCACATAGGAGTCAAATCACATGGTATCTGTCTCTCTCTTACTGACTTATTTCACTTAGCATTATTCCCTCTAGGCCCATCTATGTCGTTGCAAATGGCAAGATTTTATTTTATTTTTTTATGGCCAGGCAATATTTCATTATATACATGTATATATGTATATCACATCTTCTTTCTCCTTTTCTCGGTTAATGGAAATTTAGGTTGCTTCCATATCTTGAGTTAGTAACATTTAATAATTTTTAGGGAAGTTGAACATATTATGATGAGAAAAATTAAGGCATTTAAGAGGAAAGTGTGCCTCACTATACATTTATTAAATGATTAACATAATGGTGCATATGTTAAACCTACATAGCATATTTCAAAGGGAAGGAACATGATTACAAGACTACTCTCATTCTCTGAAAATACAAGTCTCCTCTAGAAGAGACTATAGTGAGAATATTCAAAGCCTTTTGTTAAATATACTTTGACAACTCCATCAATGTTCAGGTATGGCAACAAGCTTTGCCTTAAGGAATTCTTTTGCATATAATTAATTAACTAGAATAAGATACTTAAAAATAATCATGAATATGAACAAATATATTCCTGGGGTTGTCAATTCTTTATTAAGATTTTTGAAAAATTTGTCTTTGGGGTGCCTGGGTGGCTCAGTCGGTTGAGCATCCGGCTTTGGCCCAGGTCATGATCTCATGGTTTGGGAGTTTGAGCCCCACATCATGCTCTGTGCTGACAGCTCAGAGCCTGGAGCCTGCTTCAGATTCTGTGTCTCCCTCTGTCTCTGCCCCTCCTCTACTCACGTTCTATCTCTCTTTCTCAAAAATAAACAAACATTTAAAAAATTAAAAAAATAATAATAATTTAAACACCACACACACATACACCACACATTCTATATTATCTTGATAATTACCTTTTAACCAGGCATTACCAATTGATTTCAATGCCTACATCTCAGTTTAGGATAGGTTTAAGAGCAGACAACACAGTGTTATTTGTTCCTGACTGTTGAGAAAAGGATTCAGGCTTAACTTGTAAGTTTTCCACTTGTACCAAATGAAATTCAAATGTTATCCACAATACTTAATAAAATATATATAGGTTTTTCAGTGCAATTAAAAAAGAAAAAAACTTTAGAATTTCTCAGATATGACACCTAAAGTAAAGGCAATAGAAGAAAAAAAATAGATCAAAGGTACTTGATCAGAATAAATATGCTTTGTGCATTAAAGGACACTATCAACTGTGTGGAGAGGCAATTTAAGGAATGCAAAAAAAAATTGCATATCATATATGTGATACGTGATTAATATCCAGAATATGTTAAAAACTTCTTCAGCTTAACAGCAACAAAAAACAATCTGATTTTGGGGTGGCTCAGTCAGTTAAGCGTCTGATTTCAGCTGAGGTCATGATCTCGCGTTCAGTGAGTTCAAGCGCCGCGTCAGGCTCTGTGCTGACAGCTGCGAGCCTGGAGCCTGCTTCAGATTCTGTGTCTCCCTCTCTCTCTGCCCCACCCCTGCTTGTGCTCTGTCTCTCTGTCTCTCAAAAATGAATAAATATTAAAAAAAAGAAGAAGAAGAAGAAAATCTGATTTAAACACAGGCAAAGGGCTTGAATGACATTTCTTCAAAGAAGATATACAAATGGTTAATAAATACATGAAAATATGCTCAATATCATTAACCATTAGTGAAATGCAAATAAAAATCACAATAAGATAACACTGCATGCCCATGGGAGTGACTGGTTTAAAAAACAAAACAACAACAAAAACAGAAAATAACTATTGTGGATGAGTTGTACAGAAATTGGAACCCTTTTATTTTGATGTTGGGAATGAAAAACGACGCAACCACTGTGATAAATGGTATGCTCACTCTTCAGAAAATTAAACACCGAATTTCCATATGATAGAGTAATTCTACTTCTGGGTATATACTTAAAATAACTGAAAGTGGGGATTGAGCAGATATTTATATAGTAATCTTCACAGAGTTCCTTTTCACAATAGCCAAAATATTGGATCAACCCAAGAGTCTATTGATAGATGAATGGATAAACAAAACGTGGTACACACATATGATGGAATAGTATTCAGCCTGGAAAGGGAAAGGAATTTTCACAGATGCTACAAACTGAATGAGTCTTGACACTATACTAAGTGAAACAAGCTAGTCAAAAAGGACAAATACTCTATGATTCCCCTTGACAAGATGCCCAGATCAGCTAAATTCAGAGATGATTCAAGGAGAATGGTGGAGGCCAGGGGCTGGGAAGAAGCATGAGCTATTGTTTAATGGGTATGAAGTTTCAGTTGGGAATATGAAAAAGTTCTGGAGATGGATAATGATCAATGTACTTAATGTCACTGAATTATACACTTAAAAATTGTTAAAATAGTAAACTGTATGTATGTATAATTTATCATAACTTTTTAAATTAAAATTAAAAATTGAAAAAAAAAAGCTGTTTCAGGGCCCTCTACACATTATAAGCAACAAATCAAGGGATCTTCTCTAAAACAATTATGTTTAAAATCGTAACATTTGAATTATGGGCAGGGTTGCTATTAGCCATGACAATCATTAATATTATCATCAGGACAAAGTGGAAAATGTGTTGCAGAATATACAAAACAGATTTGAAATTGACTCTCTGAGGGACTATTCTTGTTTTAAAATGTTATGCATTTCTTCATTAAAAAAAATTAAAAAGGGGAGGGGGCATGAGTGGCTCAGTCGGTTGAGTGTCCGAATTTGGCTCAGGTCATGATCTCATGGTTTGTGGGTTCAAGCCCAATGATGGGCTCTGTGCTGACAGCTCAGAGCCTGAAGCCTGCTTTGGATTCTGTGCCTCCCTCTCTCTGCCTTCCCCCACCCACACTGTGTCTCTCTCTGTCTCTCAAAAATGAATAAACGTTAAAACAATAATAAAATGTTATGCATTTCTTGGCATAGAAGTCATTAAAACTGACAAAGAGATATTTCAAATGCATAGTCCAAAAATTAATTTCAGATAGAAAGGCATAACAAATATATAATCTAATACAGACATTTGTAACTCTCAGAACTTCAAATTTCTGGATTGATTCTCTTGTGTCTTTTCTCTCTGCTGGGATTCAGCCTGAGGCTTTCAAAGACATTAAATCTTCTCTGAAAAAAATAAATAAATAAATCTCTTCTGTTGACAGTATTTCTGCCCAGTTTTCTAACTTATATCTGGATGACACAAAGTTGAAATATAATAGCTACCTTTTCTTTCTAGTATATTATGACAACATATCCTGAAACAAATGATTGGACCCTACTTTGCTCATCTGAACAACAGTGAACCATATTTTTGTGAGATCAAACTTACTGAGGTATAAGTTGATTATTCATTGTCAGTATATAAGTTCCTTATATAAATTGAGCCATTTTGAGTGAACTGTTGAGTAGTTTTATCAAATGCATACACCTTTTAACCACTAACATTATCAATATGTAGAATATTTCTATCATCCCAAAATGCTCCCCCCTCACCCTGTCCAATCAGTCCTAACTTCCACCTGTGATCAGGAAACCACTTCTCTGATGTTTAGAGCTATAGATTTGGGTTTTCTAACATTTTGTGTATGAAATTGTACAACATGTGCTCTTTTGCATCTGAATTCCTAAAAGTAGAGAACTTTGTGGAGGAAGAAGAGATGAGACAAAAAGAGAAGCACCAGAAGGACATGGCTTGTTGCTGCAGGTTTGAGGATGGAGGGGCACCACGACAGCAATGCACGTGGCATTAAAGAGCTGATATAAAGCTTGCCTAACTTTCTACTTCCCAAACATCTCCCCATAAGAGATACAGTCTATATCTCAGTGGGAGGTTTAGTAATTTCCTGATGAAAGGACCTGGAGATTATTCCAAAACAGTAGCGTCTGATTGACTCGGAAAAGTGAAGCCGCAGCGTGCTTGATTTCTGGATTTTTCCTTTTTCCTGGGTCTTTCTGAGTTTATATCTGATTTGGACACTCTCTAGGCCTTCAGAAGTTCTCCCACGATCTCCCCTAATTCCCTCACTACCCACCTTCTTCTCTCTGGTTTACATTATAAATATTTTTTTTCTTTTCCTATAACTTTGACTCTGTATCTTCCAAAAAAAGTTATACATTTTCTCTGAAACGAGACTGCCTGGGTTGGAATATGAGTTCTGTTAATATCCATATAACCTCAGGCAAGTTTTTACTTTCTTAGATTCTCTATTTCCTCAATATAGTAAAGATGTATCGCTGAATAAGATTTTTCTGAATATTAAGTAAATCAATACCTGTTAAGCACTGTAACAGTGCCCGGCACAGACTAGGAATCAGAATCGTTAATTGTTTGCTGTTTTACTATCTGATATTTATTTTGCATTTTTCCTGGTAACCTCCCACTGACATCCTTGAGGGAGCACCAGTAGTTTCTGTGTTTCTAGAGGGGTAGATTCCCACTCCGTTATCTACAAGTGGGCCCTGGACTGAAGACTGCTGGATTAGAGCAACACATTCCTCTAGCCATTTGAACAGTGGGGGGACGGGAATATGGTTCAATTAAGGGCAATGCGAGGGAAGGAAATTTCAGGGTAGGGGTAGGGGAAGGGCATGGACAGGTGCTAGAAATGAGGCAGGTGTTCTTTTCTTTTTACTGATAGGAGTTGTGAAAATGCCAAATGAAAGTTACTGGTAGTTATTTTAGTATGCCACAGTCAAAACTGAGACCATGTCTGATTACATGTTTCATATTTTTCTAGTTTGAGTTGTGCTTCTTGTCACTTGAAACAAACATTCTAAATTATGCACTTGGTCTAATAAGCTAAAGGAAGATAGTTGCCTTCCTATACTTAGTTAAATCACCAAATTCCTTCTCCTTAACATTTGGAAGAATTGAGTCGATAGCCTTTAATCCTTCATATAGCTTATTCATCTAAAGAAATAGTAGTGAAAATAAATGTTCCAGGAATATACATGCTCTCTCTCTCAATCTTTGCCAATGAAAACTCCAAGCTGGGCTAAAAACGGGTAAAAATCAAAGAGCAGTCCAGCTACCTCAAAAAATAAGTCCAATCCTGAACAATTGGTGAGTCATTCTCTCACCATTTAAACTAGTTGATAAGTTCATTATTCTTATTTGAAACTATAAGTAAAGAGGCACCTGGCTCCGTTGGTTAAGCATCCAACTTTGACTCAGGTCATGATCTCACAGTTCATGAGTTTGAGCCCCATGTCAGGCTCTGTGCTGACAGCTCAGAGCCTGGAGCCTGCTTCAGATTCTGTGTCTCCTTCACTCTCTACCCCTCCCCCACTCTCTCTCTCTCTCTCACTCAAAAATAAACATTAAAAAAACTATATGTATAGCTTGATATTTTACTTTGATATCTCACTGTAGTTAATGACACAAAAAGCAGTAATTTTATAGAGAGTATTTTGTTATTATAGTCATGAATAACAAAGCATTGAGACTACTTAATCATTCAAGTTCATATTAGAAAACCCAAAAAAGGGAAATTTTTCCAACATAAAAAAACAGAAAGGGGGAAATGTCTATGGTAAACCTATTCAAACTACAGAGAATCAACAGAATCTGCAGTGTCTGATTGTAAATTGTTACATACAGAAGAGTCAATGGAAAGGTGATCTTATACATGTACCTGGTTATTCCTAAGTGAACAGATTGCCTCCTTAATGTTTAAAGGTTTAGAAATATTTCTAACTCCTAATGGCCCTATGTGTTTAATTTTGATAAAATGCATTGCAGATTTCAAAAAAAAATATTGATATTTCTTTTGATTACACACTTGGATGTTTTCTTCACTTCAACATCACCTTAGCACTTTTTAGAGGTATTTACAAAGAGACATATTTTTATTTTGTTTTAAATTTTAGTATACATAGCAGAGTTAATAAGTGGCAGTATAAAGGAGAGTCTCATTTTACCTTCCCCTTCTAATAAAAGCAGGTCATTCTTATTTATTTACCCAACATGACCTGAGTTTTAATATATAGTAAGCCTGTATCTTGTAGATTAATGCAAATGGAAAAATAACTTTAAATTAAATTTAGTTTCAGAACCAATGCTTATCCATTTCTTAAATAAGCATTTTGTTCTTTATTTAAATTTTAGACTAAGACATGTTGTAAAGCTATGTCTTGTATTGCACAGATGAAAAGGGAGTCTAAAATTAGAAACCAGGGGCGCCTGGGTGGTGCAGTCGGTTAAGCATCCGACTTCAGCCAGGTCACTATCTCGCAGTCCGTGAGTTCGAGCCCCGCGTCAGGCTCTGGGCTGATGGCTCAGAGCCTGGAGCCTGTTTCTGATTCTGTGTCTCCCTCTCTCTCTGCCCCTCCCCCGTTCATGCTCTATCTCTCTCTGTCCCAAAAATAAATAAACGTTGAAAAAAAAATTTAAAAAAAATAAAAATAAAGTTAGAAACCATTATACAATTAATTTTAAGAATCCTATGGGGCGCCTGGGTGGCGCAGTCGGTTAAGCGTCCGACTTCAGCCAGGTCACGATCTCGTGGTCCGTGAGTTCGAGCCCCGCGTCAGGCTCTGGGCTGATGGCTCAGAGCCTGGAGCCTGTTTCCGATTCTGTGTCTCCCTCTCTCTCTGCCCCTCCCCCGTTCATGCTCTGTCTCTCTCTGTCCCAAAAATAAAAATAAACGTTGAAAAAAAAAAGAATCCTAATAATAAAATGCAAATACTGACTTAGGAATCTAAATATCAAAAATATATATAACACTACCACCTCCAAAGCATTTATTATGCCACTGATTGTTCGTGACATTATATTAAGCCTGACAATAATCAAGTGTCTTCATTTACAATGATATGTGTTATATGTGCATTTCTAAAGGATAGAAAATATACTATTTACTTTTAGAATTTCTCTGCTGTCTGAAGTACCCTTGGTGATTGTCCAATCATCATAAATAAGCCACAAGGCTATATCAAATCCACTGTTTAGAAACACCATTCCCAATTTTATAAGAGCTATGATTATTTTAATTTAATGCATTTTAGTCATATTTTGTGAAATATAATTCATATTTGATAAAAAAATCACCTTGTTAAAAGCTCAACAAATTTTGACAAATGAATACAGTAATGAAACTATACTGTAGTCAAAATATATTTCATTTCAAAATTCCCTAGCTCTTTGTAATCAATCCCTTCTATCCATCCAGAGCCCCTGGAAATCACTGATCTAATTTCTGGTTTTACAGTTTTGTCTTTTCCGTAATGTCATATAAACACCATTATAAAATACATAACCTTATCAGTCTGGTTTCTTTCACCTAACATAATGCTTTAGTGATTCATTTATAATGTTGCACACAGCAGTAGCTCATTCCTCTTGATTACTGAGAAGTATTCCACTCTATAGATACACCACATGTCTTCACCCATTCGCATGTTCATGGTCATTTGGATTCTTGCCACTTTGTGGGCAATTATGAATAAAACTACCATAGCTATTTATGTACACGTCTTTATGTAGATATATGTTTTCATTGTTCTTGGGGAAATACATAGAAGTGGAACTGGGGTCAGATGTTCTGTGCATAGTCAACTTTATGAGATAACTGCCAGACTGTTTTCCAAAGTGTTGTACCATACTGCCTTCCCACAATAGAGTAGGACAGTTCCATTGGCACTGCGTCCTCACCACGATTTGGAATTGCCAGTATTTATACATTTAAAGATTATAGCGGGTAAGTAGAAGTAGCTCGTGATGAGTGTAATTTGCATTTCCTTCATGACTAACGATACTGGGCATCTTTTCATGAATGTATTCGCTGTCTATATGTGCTTTTGTTCACATCTTTAGCCATATAATTCACTGTTTTTTATTCTTATTGTTGATTGGAGTAGCTTTCACATAGTTTAAATACAGTTACTTTATCAGATATGTGTTTTGTAAGTATTTTATGCCAATCCATGGCTTATATTTTTATTCTTTATAAGGTGTCTTCTGAAGAGCAGACATCTTTAATTTTGATGTTTAAATTATCATTTTTTTTTTCTTTATGGTTCATGTTCTTTTTGTTCTAAGAAATCTTTGCCTACCTCAAGGTACAACACTTTTTCTTATCTTTCAACTGAAATTGTTATAGTTTTATGTCTTACATTTATGTCTATTTCTTCAAGTTAATTTTGTATATAGTGTAAAATAAGGGTAAAGGTTAATTTCATTTTTCCATATGAAAGTCTAATTACTATCGCCCCCTTTATTCAAAGGGCTACTCTTTTTCCCTTTGAATTATTTTGGCCTTATTGTTAAAAATCAATAAATTTCTATATGTGAGCTTATTTCTGTACTCTGTATTTTGTTTCATTGATGCTTATCTCTTTGTTTTCCAAAATGGCAGTCTTGAATTTTCTCAGCTATTGATTTTCTGAATATGTTCATTTATAATAAGTCTTAAAATCCAATAGTCTGTGCTTCCCAATTTATGCCTTCACTTGAAAAATTATTTTGGCTGCTCTGGTGCTTCTACTTATAAATTTTATAATTGAGCAGCAATATAAAAAAATCAGGAATTTTTATTGAGATTGCATTGCTTTCATAAGTCATTTTTGAAATAATTTGATATCTGAACATATCTTTTCTTCCAATTCCCAAACTTCATACATGTTTCCTTTCACTTAGGTCTTCCTTAACTTATCTCCACAATATTTTACAGTTTTTAGTGCAGAAATTCTTAAATATTTTATCTTTTTGACATTATTATAAAAGATATTGTTAAATTTCAATTCCCAATGTCTCAATGTAATCTTCAAACAAAAGTCGTCTTTCTGTCCAAGTATGATGTCTCTGAGTAGGTGGGGGATGGAGGTTAATGCACAATATGAGGCATTTTAGTTAAGATCATAAAGAATTTATTTATTTATTTATTTATTTATTTATTTAACATGTTTATTTTTGAGAGAGAGAGAGACAGACTGCGAGCAGAGGAAGGGGCAGAGAGAAAAGGAGACACAGAATCTGAAGCAGTCCCAAGCTGTCAGCAGCATGGAACCTGAAGTAGGGTTTAAACTCGTGAACTGCAAGATCATGACCCGAGCCAAAGTCAGATGCTCAACCGACTGAGCCACCCAGGCACCCCAAGAATTTATTTATTAAAGCTGAATAAAAGGCAAGCTTATAATAGCAGCTATAATCTTTCATAAATCCTATAATGAACTAAATATGGAAGATATTATGTATCTTCCAGGTTTACAGGCTGGTCTTAGTTATTCTTCTGTAGCAAGAGGTAAAAAAAAAAGTCAGCAGTAGTAGGTTATTAAACAAACAAACAAAAAAGTCCTACATTACCCCTCATTCAAATATTAGGTTACTGCCAAGTAATTCAAATAATTTTTCCTGTATAAGTAATATCATATTTGTATTCTGGCCTTTTAATGGATAATATGTTTTTGAAGAAATAGCTTCCATATTAAGAAATTTATAAAGAAGCACCTGGAAAATAAAAATAGTGTATAATTTATGCAACAAAGTATCAGTACTTTGAAATAAAATTCTGATCAATTTAGGTGTGAAATAAAGTTAAATTGAACAAACCATCATTCAACAATGATAAAAACCATCATAAAAGAGGAGGTGAGTTATATAGAAATATCTTACCATATATTAGAAACAATAATTACAGATTTGGTCCTTCAACATGTAAATTTTTTGTCCATGTAAATGCAAACATTTAACTGTCTTAAATTTTCTAGGTCTGGGGGCTTTAAAATATTATTTTCTCCCCATATTACCCTCTGCCATTTTTATGATTTCAGATTATTTTAAATTAAATGGGAAAATGGTATAAACTATTCTCAAAACCTAATATGATGATGTTTGTATTTATATTTTGTTTCAATTGAGGAAAGGAGAATCTAAATTGTAAATGTAACTGTCATAAAAGAAATAGAAGGATAAAATTATGAAGGGATATCTCACCAAAATTCTCCAAAAATTTAATCCATAAAAATTTTTAATTTGTCTTTCATTAACAATTCATGTCAATATTTGCTAAAAGCAATAAAAAAATTTTATTTTAAAAACATAGACCAATCCCATATAATGAACATCCCTAGAACCCAACTTACACCATATATATTTTTTTCTATTAAAATAAATCAAGATACCATGGAAAAATCAATGATTCTGTGCCTGGGGAAAGAAACAAAGTGACCCTGAAAGTTCTTAGTATAGTAGGAAGTAAGGATACCTTCAAAACTAGTAAAGATATATATGGTAACGTGCCTCCAAAAAGGTTGCCAGTGACCCACATATCTTGTTAGTTATGTGCTTAAATAGCTCCCTCAATAGTGAGGAAAGCCGACCAATGTAATCAATAGGATATTGAGAAATAACCGTGTGTGTATCCTGAGGCTAAGTCAGAAAAGACACAGGTACTTGTGTCTTGCTCTTTCTGACATGACTTGCTCTGGGGAAAGCCACCATACCATATCATAAAAGCACTACAATGGCCCTGTGGAGAGATCCATGTGGCAAGGAATTGAGGCCTTCTGCCAACAAGCAACACAAACTTGCCAATTATGTGAGTGGGTCATCTCAAAAATGGATCCCCCATTATCATTCAAGTATTCATATGATTGCATTTCAGACAAATATCTTGACTGAAATTTCATAAGAGATGTCAATCCAGAACTACCCAGGAGAGCTGTTCCTGAATTTGTGATTAAAGCACGTGATTAAAGCAGTTAGCAATATAGTAATAGGCAATATAATAGGTCAAAAGGAATAATGAATCAATTGAACTTGGCTTCCATTATCCACAGATAGGATAATTCGAACTGCAATAAGAAAAATATAACTGCATAGGTCAAATCACTGCAAATATATTTAAATCCATATGATAACAATACCAAAAAACAAAACAAAAACAAAAACACCCCTTAAACTCTTATTTTTCCTTCTGGAAGATACTAGATGACCAGTGCATCACATTGAAACTTTATAAATATGAGGAAGAATTCAAGTACTTATTCTAGCTTTCTTGTGTTAACTAAACATCATTGTAAGCAAATACTTGGTGATGGGGAATGTTATAGATTTCCCTCTACTTCTGCAGATGTTGGGAAATCTCCATAATAAAAGCTAAAGAACAATACTTAATGATGAAAGGGGATGTTAATATTTTAACTCACTAATTCCATTTGGAACCTATAATAAAATACCTTCATAGGACTTCAGCCTCAAGGAAGATGGGCTGAATTTTGCCTATTCCTCCCACTAAGTATAATTTAAAAATATGGATGTTATATGTGATGTAGACTTCAGGAGACTCTCAAAGGTAGACAGAAGAAAGTGTATGGGAAAGGGACCTTGGGATCTAAAAAATGACACAATGTGGATTTACTTTTTTTAGCTCATGTGTATCAGACATGGAAATGAAAAAGCTAGCAACAAGAAATGTCAAAAAGTAAGGAAAAAAAATCAAAGACCGACAAATAGCCTGCTTCCTCTAGCCAAAGGACCAGAAAAAGAGTATCTTTGTAAACCAGTGTTAGATAATACTGAATAACCGCTCTACTTCAACGAAACAACAAAGAAAAAATGTGGCCCATCCCCATTCATGACTATAGAAGCTGAGTGGGGAACCTAGACTTATGTCCTGAGAAGGCTGTTAGGAAGCAACACAATCCTCCAGCTGGTAGAAAGAGGGGATTGGGGGAGGATGATGTCAGAGGAGAATTGTACAGAGGTGGGACTCTCAACCATACTGGGTGGGAATGATGACCTTCAGCATCAGTGGAAACCACATGCGGAACCTGAGCTTCAAGCCCCAGCGGGCAGTAATGAGACACGACACTTCTGACAGTGGTGTTAGAGGAATCCTAGGGAAAGTCAGGACTTTCACCTCAACATAATGGTAATGAGGGCACCTCCCACTGTTTGGTAGGGAGGGCACATGAGGAGTAGTAATGAGCCATTTCTCTACTTTTTACTTAGCCAGAGATGGATCAGTGGAGACCTATTGGTGAGCCAGAACTATCACTTCTGCCTGGTATCAATTGAGATCAGCTTGGGATCTGGACTTCTATTCCTAGTAGGCAATCCCCATTTCCCTGCTAAAGCAATGTCTGAGAAATCCAGCTAAAATGCAAGTTTTAAACAAGATCCCGAGTCTCCTACTACAATACCCAAAGTGTCAAGTTTCAATCAAAAACCAATCAGGCTTCCAAGAAGCAAGAAGACCCCAAACTGAATGATAAAAGACATTCAATGCTGATACCCAAATGACAGAGATGTTTGAATTATCTGATAAAGATTTTAAGACAGCCATCATAAAAACGTTCAGTAACAAATTATGAACTTTTTTGAACAAAATAAAAAGTAGAATCTTAGGAAATAAATAAAAAGTCTCAACAAAGAAATAGAAGATGTCAGTAAAAAGACAAGTGGATATTTTAGAACTTAAAAATATGATAACTAAAGAAATAAAGCACAATAAAAATAGAAAAGTACTGAAAGAAATAATGGCTAAAAATATTCCAAAGTTGACAAAAGAGAGAATTCTCCAGATTCTGGAAGCTTGATGAATTCCCAAAAAGTAAAACTTAGTCCACCTCATTTCAAGAAGTATATAGTTACAGTAAACAAAATTATAGCATTGTTAGTAAGTAAAGTTAGGGCAAGGAATATCCATATGCAAAAAAAAAAAATCTCAACTTGCATCTCATTTCTTGTACAAACCTATACCAAACTGACTCGAAATGGGTTGTAAATAAATGTATAAAACTTCTAGATAAAAGTCTAACACAAAATCTTTACGATCTTAATGCAAGGCAAAGTGCTGTTAGACCTGATACTGAAAATAGGAACCATAAAAGAAATATCAATAAATTGGACATTATTGAAATAAGATTTTTTTGTTCTGCCAAGGTCCATGTAAAGAGAATGAAAGGACAACATACAAACTGAGAGAAAATATTTGCAAAATTTATATTTTGACAAAGGATTACTATCTAGTACATATAAAGTATTCTCAAAGTATTGTCAAAGAAACCATAACAGAGACTCTTAGCTATAGAGAACAACTGAGGGTTGGTGGAGGGCAGGTGGGGGGATGGGCTAAACGGGTGATGGCCATTACGGTGGGCGTTTGTGATGAGCACTGGGTACTATGTATAAGTGATAAATCACCAAAGTCTACTCCTGAAGTTAATATTAAACTATATGTTAACTAACTAGAATTTAAATAAAAACTTGAAACATTAAAAAAAACATTATTCAATATGAAAGTAGTAGACGGAGACTTGAACAGACATTTCACTGAGGAAGACAGAAGGCACATAAGTACATACAAAGACATTTGACATCATTAGCCTTTGGGAGAATGCAATTTAAAACTTCAGTGAGATATGATACATATCAGGATCACACAAATAAAATATAGCAACCAAAAATAATTTTTTGGCAAGGATAAATAGTGACAAAAACAAATTCTGGGAGGAAATCCTAGGTAACTTACACATTGCTGATGGGAACGTAAAATAATATGACTCTGGAACACAGTTTAACAGTTTCTTAAAGAAAATAAACATGAAAAAAAAATTAAAAAAAAAAATTAAAAAAAAAAAAGAAAATAAACATGAAACTACCGTATGACCTGAAAAATGTACTCCTGGGGAACTACCCTAGAGATTAAAAAAAAAAAAAAAAAAGCTTATGTTCACACAGGGGCACCCGAATGGCTCAGTCGGTGAAGCATCTAACTCTTGATTTCAGCTCAGGTCATGATCTCACTGTTCACGAGTTCGAGCCCCTCATTGGGCTCCGTGCTGACAGCATGGAGGCTGCTTGGGATTCTCTCTCTCTCCCTCTTTCTCTGTGCCCATCCCCTCTCTCTCAAAATAAATACACTTAAAACAAAATCTTCACACAAATGTTCATAGCAATTTGATCTACAATAGCTCAAAAGCAGAAACAATTCAGAAGTGTTTCAAGGAAAAAAAACATTAAACTGTGTTACATTCATACATGGAATACCACTTAGCAATTAAAATGGACAAATTGCTGACAAACAGCAATTAAATTTCCAGAAAAGCCTGGGTGAAAATAGCTAATCCTCAAAGTTTACATTCTCTATATTTTCATTTATGTAACATTTTTGTGATGGCAAAATTATGGAAATGGAGAACAGATTAGTAACTACCAGGGATCAGGGACAGGGCAGGCAAAAAGGGCTGTGGACGTGGCTCTGAATGGACAACATGAGGGATCCCTAAGGTGACAGACATGCTCTGCATCTCAATAGAAATGTCTGAATGAAATCTAACTTATGCCCTTGGAAATGTACTGGTAACATTTGTTTATTGAAAAATACATGTATTTCAAGTATAAATTAAACAACTATAACTTTTATTACACTGCAAAAATACTTGCCTCATGGATCCTTTATGATATTGTTGTAAGGCCTAGAAGATATATCATGTTTATACTGCTAGTTTCTATATGACATCGTTAATATTATTAAGAGTGTCATTTATATTAATGAAAACCATTCAATTTTTAGAAAACATTATTTTTCTCCAACTACTATTGCAAATATCAACATTTATTTGATGAATATCTCTCCATATTTATTCATGCTTTCTTCCAGAATTTTTGTTAGCTGTATTTCCACAAAGAAAATTTCTCAGGAGATAAATATGCTTTGATTTTTGAAGTATAATGCAAAACTACCCTCCAGAAAGGCTGTGCCATAAAACCTTTCCATCAAAGGTGTGTAAATGTTTCATTTATCCAATATTAGTTGACCTCAAGGAATGGATACTAGCCAGGAAACTCTCACTTTGACAATCCCAGAGCAAAATTACTAGCTATTATTATGATAGAGGCAAGGGGGTATTCAAGTAGTGAAATCTTCTGTCCAAGGTTGAATAACACAGAATGAGGCAAAAAGATGGAAAGAGAAAATTTACATTGTTCAAACACCTAAGAGAGAATTCAAGCCAAAATGAGTTAAAATCAATATTTTTCATGATACAGTTGCTTTCTGATGACAACAAATGATCATTATAACAACAACAACAACAACAACAACAACGAAAAAACGATCTGTGTATTACTGTTTCAAATTAGGAATTGTGCATTTTCACCCCAGCATTTCAGGAACATATTCTGATTAATATAATTTTAGTGCCAAATGATTCAGATGCCCATTGACACTGGCCAGGGTCCCTCTCTATTCCTCCTAAAGCCGTCTACACACGGTTGTAGGGTTTATGTCCTGCTTTGCTCCAAATTGCAGAGATGGCATTTTCTTAAAGCCAAGATATTTTATTTTTTTTTAAAATTTTTTTTTTCAACGTTTATTTATTTTTGGGACAGAGAGATACAGAGCATGAACGGGGGAGGGGCAGAGAGAGAGGGAGACACAGAATCGGAAACAGGCTCCAGGCTCCGAGCCATCAGCCCAGAGCCTGATGCGGGGCTCGAACTCCCGGACCGCGAGATCGTGACCTGGCTGAAGTCGGACGCTTAACCGACTGCGCCACCCAGGCGCCCCAAAGCCAAGATATTTTAAAAGGGACAGACTTAACTGTAGATCATCAACTCCCAGTGAAGGACAGAAAGACACCAAAATGAGCTCTCCAGCTTCAAAAAATGTTATAAAAGTGTCATCAAAACACAGCTTTTGATCCCTCAAATGTGGTAGACAATTTATGGGTAAACTATCTAGAGTTGATTCTTTATTTTGTATGGATAGAACTATTTTAATGAATTGATTATACAGAAAACATTTAGATAATCCTAAAAAATAAATTCAAAATTCATAAGTTGTCTTTACATCATTGTGCTTATAAAAATAGATGCATGAAATAGAGTTTCGCGTAGATTATGAAGTTGTAAACACAGTCAGCCAGCCCTGCGATGCAATCCTGACTTGACCCATCCTTTCCCAGCATATGACATTAATAAGCTATTACCTCCTTAATCTTCCTTTTTCTTTATCTGTAAAGGGCAAAAGAAAACCTGCCCGATAAGGTTTTTGTGATAACTAGAGATAATGCCTCATACATATAGTGCCTGACACAGAAAAGCTAATCAATAACTATTATTTATGGTGACTATCATAAAGCTGGTGCCTCACAGGAGATTTCACCAAACACAGTGAATTATACTTACATACTGCATATCTATATTGGCCAACTAAACTGTGAGTTCTCTGAGCATAGGGATTATGTCTTATCTCTGTGCCCTATTACCTAACACATGGTTGTTGCTACATAAATGTTTGCTGGGATCAACTGAAAAATGCCTCAAGTTCCTGAAACCATTTCATGCCAGATACAGGGATTACCATAATCGATTTTAAGGATATGAATAGAATGTTTATGTGTATAATTAAAGTAACCCACATGGATTTTATGCAATTTAGACAACTACTCAGTATAATCTTTTTAAAGCTAATTAGTGTATCTAAAAACTTACAGTTTATTCCTTATTAGGTAGTTATTAATATCCTGAAGCTTCACAAGCCAGGGTTGGTAAAACCTGAAATGTTTTCTATACATATAGCCAAATGTTTCTGAAATGAACTCTATAGGTACAGTCAAATTTATTCAAAACTTTCAGTAATTTTCTGAAGTAGTTTGTCATGAATCAGGAAAAAGACAAACTGCATATTAAAAATAAAAAGAGAATATTTAAAACTTAATATGCTCCAAGAGAATAGAGAAAAATAGGTAAATATGGAGACTCACCGGAGAGAAGTCAGCCTTGAACTCCTTGTGTTTCTCTTTGGTGATGAACTAGTACACATGCAAATACTATTGCTTAATGAACTTCTGATGCCAACTGTACCTACCTCTTATTAACATATCTACATTCTAGGAGTCTCATTGCTTACTATTATTTATAGTATATCACATTACATATAGTATATGTTATATCATAAACATATATTTTTGTAATCATATCAGGTAATACTAAAATGTCTTATATAATGTTTATCAAGTATATGTTATTTCTGATTACTATTATACATTGCCTATTATTCTCTTCCCTGAATA
Organism: Lynx rufus; assembly: GCF_022079265.1. Classification (NCBI taxonomy): domain Eukaryota; kingdom Metazoa; phylum Chordata; class Mammalia; order Carnivora; family Felidae; genus Lynx; species Lynx rufus. The sequence goes on from NW_025814834.1 coordinate 76,848,645, forward strand.
CTGAGCACGGCCCACAAAGTATGGATATTTTTAGATCTTTATGACCTTAGTTTTCCTTCTTATGAGTTTTAATTTACTCATCACTTCTGCTATCATTTTATTCCTAACTTTTCACAGCGTGTGTGTCTCTTCCCACAGTTACTTGTCTATCTGCCCCCCTCCACTCCCACCGCAACCTCCAGTAGAGCTGGCTGCTTTTCCTGAAGCAGGGTTCTCACACTCTGCTTTCCAAACCCAGATGTACCCGTATGATTTCCACTTGCAACATCCTGCTGTCACGGTACATTTCAGTGTGATGGTTAACGTGATAAGCCATAATAATGTGTTCCTATAGAGAAAGGGCAGGTAACGATCACCTCCGTATAGGTCATTTCTGTGCATTTTTGAAGTGACCTTTTAGAGGAAAGTCCATCCACTGTGCTGAATGATTCAGGCTAGAAGAGAAGTGAAGTTACCTTTCTGTCAGTTCCACCATCAGGTCAACATCAGCTATCGAGAAGGAGAGAAGTGGTTCTTTCCTCATGTATCCATGCGCACAGCGCCCAGGCAATCACGGAGTTGAGACAGTCTTCTTTTTTACACATCGCCTCCCCACTTCCTCTACCCCACTAGCTTCCTTTTATCTAAGGAACTCATCATCCCTTGCCTGCACACCCAATAGCTATCTCGCTGGATCCTAGTACCTGAGTCCTTCTAGTCATCATTTCTGCCAAGGAGACTCATCATGCAAATCCCATCATGTCATGACCTTGTTCAAAATTCTTCAATGGTTCTCATCACCTGAAGGATACATGTTCATGTTTATTACACAACATGCAGGGTCTTTGTTGTTTGGTCCACCTTCCCACCTGTATCCCTAAAGTCTATGCTACAGAAATGTTGAATTGTTTGCAGCCTCCAGAGCACAATGCACAACCAGAGCACCAGCTCTGCATTTGCTGTTCTTCTCTCTGAAATACTCAATCTGACTTGGTACCAGAAAAATCCTACCCTTCTTTCAAGTCTTAGATTAATGTTGCCTGTTTTGTGATACTCTACATGGTTTTACAAATCAGTCTAAAATCTTCAGCTATTTTTCCACTTCATCTTATAAATGATATTCATTATTAGTAGTGTTTTTATAATTTTTAATTTGCATGATCATCTTCCTACTAAACCACACACTTTTTGAGGATGGAGAACAATTATTGTCATCACTGTGTTCCTGGGCAGCAACATAGTCATGGCACATATTAGAAACTCAATAAATATTTGTTGAGTCTGAGTGCAAGAAGGCCCTGGGCTACCGCTCACATCCTAATTGAGTATATTAATGACTAGTTCATTGCTTGATCAACCCATGTGATTGTTTTCAACATTCATGGATCTGGGGGGAAAAGCTAAATACATATCACCTGGTTTTCCTGTAAGTAGATACCACCCAGTTCCTATTCTATTAGTATGAAGTACCCACAGAGAGTTAAAGTGGAAAAGGGAAACATGGTCACTGTTAGTGACTAAATCATATTCCTATGCTAGAGAAACATGAGTATTATCTAGTGTTTATCACTTAATATTCTCTAATACATAATATTCCTAATATTTAATATTATCTAATGCTCTGTATCCTTAGAAATATCTAAGGATTGTACATGGGTTAACTCAATTAACATAAAGGTGCTATAATTATTCTGATTTTATAGATGAGAGAATTGAGACATATTTTGTAGCTTACCCAAGATCTTACAAAAAGTAGGTGAAGGAGCAGCGATTTAGACACAGGCAGTGTAGCTTTAGTGGTCTGTGTTCCCAACCATTGCAGTATATAACCTTATAATTGACTATAGTGTCAAAAACTTTTGAGTCGGTCTATTTCTAGACTTGTCTGATGTATAGTTGGTAAGTACACCCTGGGTTATTTGCAAAAGGGGTTATTTTTAACCTGAGGGGAAAAAAAAAGTTAGGGAAAAGATTTCTGTGTAGGTGCCAAGGGGAATTGGAAAAGACTACGGAAGATTGCATGGTACCTGTTTGGGAAATTGTTCCCCAGCAAGGGCAATGAATTTGTGCTTGAGGCTTAAGGAGAACTCTAAACCAGAAACAAGAAGCTGTTTTCACAAGAGGCACAAGGCACAAACAGCTCTCAAAACTCCAGATGACAACTCTCTGGAGATTAACATTTATCTCACTTCAGCATAGTGCACAGCATGGATCTGCCCTCTCAGCACTTTAGGGCAGTGTTTCTAAAACTTTAATGTACACAGGAACCCCCTGTGGGGTTGTTAACATGCATTCTGATTCGGTAGGTTTAGGGTGGGCCTGAGATTCTTTATTTCTAACAAGCTCCAGGCAATGTTAATGCAGCTGGGTGAGAGATTGCACTCAGAAGGGGAAGGCTCTGGGGTGCCTGGGTGGCGCAGTCAGTTAAGCGTCCGACTTCAGCCAGGTCACGATCTCGCAGTCCGTGGGTTCGAGCCCCGCGTCGGGCTCTGGGCTGATGGCTCAGAGCCTGGAGCCTGTTTCGATTCTGTGTCTCCCTCTCTCTCTGCCCCTCCCCCGTTCATGCTCTCTCTCTGTCCCAAAAATAAATAAATGTTAAAAAAAAAAAAAAAAAAAAAAGAAGGGGAAGGCTCCAAGGAAGATTGAGGAACTTTCCTTTTAAGGTCTGTCCTTTGAAAACCCTGGTCAAGAAGCATGAACATTGGACCTCCTAGCGGCAATAAGGATGGAGTTCTCTTTGGCAGTTTTGTGGGCTGTGGCCCCCAACAAAGAAACTATACAAACAGCAACCACCACCAGCACCACCACCACCACCACCACCACTACCACCAAACTGGGGGAAGACTTTGCAAGAGAATAGGTGAGGCAACATGCAAACACAAAATTATCTGATTGGAGCCTTGAGGTGATCAAGATTCCCTGTGTTATTTAGCAGCAGTGGGAAGTCCTTCTTAACACATAAGCAAACTCTCTTGAGCCCCTCCTTCCGTCGACATTCGTTTTCCACTTACAATCTGACCCAGATGGACACTTGAAGCACTTTTTCCAATTTTCCTTCCAAAACATTGCATTCAAAGTTTTTTAATGCACAGCAAATTTCAGTGATGCTTTTGGGCGGTGAAGGGTTTTCATATATCTGAAAAGCATCCATCTACCATTTTTTGTGAAAGTTCTTTGGCCTCTTCTCCTCTGGGCATCTTTCTCTTGCCAACTTTCCCCACAAAACCCAGCATCATGCGTCCTATTACATGACGACTTACCTTCTCACACTCTGATTCTCCCTGCTTGTAGCAAATTCCCAATTCCTTATTATTATTTTATGAATAACAGTATGGCTGGTACAGTTGACCCTTGAACAACTGTAGTTTGAACTTCATGGGTCCACTTACACGTGGATTTTTGTTGATAAATACGGTATAGCACTGTAAATGTTGTAAATGATTCCTTAATAAACTTTTCTCTTCTCTGGCTTACTTTATTGTAAGAACAGCATAAAATACATATAACATACAAAATATGTGCTAATAGACTATATTATTGGTAAGGCTTCCGGTCAACGGTAGGCTATTAGCAGTTAAGTTTTGGGAGAGTCAGAAGTTATATGTGGATATTGATTGCATAGGGGTCAGAACCTCTAACCCCCACATTCTTCAAAGGCCAGTTGTCCTTTGTTTTGCATAGAACAAGCCATCAAAGGCCCAGACCTCTTCTCCCACGTCTTTCAAACTAGCCTCCCTAAACTAGAAATAATAAGGTAATTTTTTATAATCCCTTCTTTACAGAGTCCCTGGTGGTAGAAACTAAGACAACTTTTTCATCCTACCACCTACAAATGTGTATTGTTTATTGATTCTCAAAGAATGGGTAGTAAAATCCTATGTGTATCATTAAGGTTTGCAAAAAATTTCACAGGCTCTCACTAATTATTTACATACAAATTGTCTCACCAAGTTTTAAAATCACAGTTTAATTAATTTGTGTTTTCTTTAATTGATCTTAGCAATTTAAATAAAAAATACACTTATTTTATTTTCACATATATTCTCATGTATATTTAAATTTATGTGAATGAATAAATGTAAGCATATCTCAAAATATTTTCAGTTTAGGACAGTATTTTTTTCTTTTTTGTCTGGTTCCTCCCTATTCTTCTCCTTCTCCACTCTATATTTGAGCCCTTATTCCCATCGTACTTGTTAAAAAAATAAGTAAATGTCTTCCCGTATTCATTGTACTAATAGAAACATAAATACAGCCATATGTCTATCATACATATAGGCACACAGATGCATGTGCATGTGTACCTATGCAGAAGGGAGAATGTTCATTTTCTCACTCAAAAATGCATCCAGGGAGGGTCACCTGGGTGGCTCAGTCCCTTTAGCAAATGAGTCTAGATTTCGGCTCAGGTCATGATCTTGTGGTTTGTAAGCTCTAGCCCCGCGCTATTCTCTGTGCTCTGCCCTCTCTCTGCCCCTCGCTTGCTCACTATCTCTCTCTCTCAAAATAAATAAACAAACAAAAACATACAGCCAGGGAGTGCCTCTATGTAAACTCATGTAGCTATAATTAAATCTTCTAATGACTCTGTTTCACTTATTAAAATTTACAGATGAGTAGAAAAGTATCTGTCAATAACCTTTCTTCTAAAGCAACGAGTTTATCCCCAAGTAATCAGCAAGAGCAATCAATAAAACCATACCTTTAATAAACTTTAAGTTATTTTATAAAAGCAAACATCCAAATCACCTAGACAACTACAAAATTGTGCCCTGAGGGATCTCACCATACTTTGCATTGTAACAACCAAAAATAAAAGTTTTGTTGGTTATTGTTAAATTTACTAGTAGAAGCAATTATGTTTACTCTTGGACAGAGTCATTGATTTAAAGATACAATTGTTTCTGGTATATTGTGAAGCCTGCATTTGGAAGACTCATTATGCTTTTTTATTGACATAAGGACGTTAGGCAGTATTTTTTTTTTAAATTTTGCCAAACAAAGATCTTAAGTACTTTTTCCTACATTGATAACTTCATTACAAACTCCTAATGAACCTCTAAGTGAATGTGGTATGGTTTCATACAAAGAATCTTCTGCATGCTAGCTAGCATTCATAGCTCAGTAGGGAAAATACCAATTAACCTGCATGACCTAAATGAAAAAGGAACATAGGTAACATTTAAATGTTAGAACAAAGCAGAAGACTATGCTAAAATGTCAGGCCATAGGGTAATTACAAGAGGAAAAAAAAAATGGAGAACACATCATAATCTCCAGAATCAAACAACAATTAACACACCTATTTGTGTACGACTGTTTAAATAATGGCCATCTTGTGAGCAGTAAATAAATGTTTCTGCTTGCTCTTTGCAGCAGTAGTTCATTATTAAGAGAGCAACACAGATATTCACCCTGGTCAGTAAAAGACTATCTGTTTTCATATCTTACCACCTATTTCTGGAAACTCTTTATATCAGATTGCTGGATTTTCGCACAGGGCATGTCAGAACGTGCTGTGTGTTGGCATGCTGGAGAGTAAACTGCTTTGCTACAGAGGTCTTTTTATCTAGAATCTCTTGTTCTGGGTCCCAGCCCGGCCCTTAGTCTTTCTTTTCACCGTAGGAAAAAATGCTAACAATGCTATCTTTGCTTCACAGAACAGATAGAACACACCCTTTATTTGTTATTTATTTCTTGTGCTTCTTACCAATAGATGCTCTGTGGTGCTGAGACTCCGATCTATGATAACATCTTTTACTTCAAAAACAACCAGACTCGAACAATAATATTCTGGAGACTACCAGAAAGATGAGGGAAGGAGAAATGTAGGAGAACAGGTATGGTGGAAATGAGGTATAAGTGAGAGTAAATTGAGAGGTAAGAAATGGAGTCACACGAAGTGCAGGAAATGGAAGATTAAAAAGTAATGAAACAGTTAAAAATGTAAGGGCTGGTGCTAAGGAAAGGTTCTCCAGGATCTTGAGACTGTTGGTTTGTTTTCTTGACTCAATAAATCTGAGCGATCACTGGAAATCTGTACTCCTGTCCCCAGAAATCCTGAGGTCTGTAAGTCAATTACCCAATAAGATTACCAAGTATTCTCTTTGTAGTTTCCATCACGCATATATTGTTGTTGGTCCCCCCACCCCGCAAAACACACACACGAGGAGAATTTTTCAAAAAGTTATATTCCTATTTTATTTTTATTTTTAATAATATATTTATTATTTCTTTATTTTTCAAAAGTTTATTTATTTATTTTGAGAGAGAGAGACAGAGAGAGAATCTCAAGTAGGCTCTGTGCTGTCAGCCCAGAGCCCAACGCCGGCTTAAACTTACAAATCGTGAAATTGTGACCTGCACTGAAATCAAGAGTCGGACACTTAACCAACTGAGCCACCCATGTGCCCCTATATTACTATTTTAAAATATTTATGCTGTGTGATGATTACGACCTTAGATAATTTTGCAGAGCAAATACATCCATAAAAATTGGACAAGTTTATAAAGATATACATGAGGTTAATAAAGCTATTACATCATACCGAATTCATATCTGATCTTTGTTATCTATCCAAAGTAATATGGTAAAAAGCTCTAATCACTATTGCTGTTTTTTCACTTCTGTTTACACAATTTAATACAGTTCTAATACTGTATTTCCATTTAGAACAGAGTACACATTGTATTAACATTGTGATATTCATTAGAATTTATCCTCTCCTTTGGGAGAGTATTTCTTTTTAACTCTTGTGCAGTATACTATATTGTGCTCCTTGCTAAAAAAAATACTTTTTTTCTTCAAATATATTCCCAGAGTGTAGACTCAAAAACGAAATTACAAAGCCTAAGTTTATGTTTGAGTCTCAAACTCAAATTCCTTTTAATGGTAAAAAGATTATCTGTGTTCTTGTGATGACTTATGATCTGTTTGCTTTGTGTTAAATTATTTATCCACTTTGAGGACTTGCTAACTTTAAATCAACAATAATCTAGACAGTCTGGTCATATAAGGATAGACAAGTCGATCGATAGAACAGACTTTACAATCCAAAAATAAACCCTTACATTTGTGGTACATTGATTTTTCACAAAGGCACCAAAGCAGTTTGATAGGGAAAAGATGGACTTTTCAACAGAGAGTCCGGAGACAATCAGATATGTATGGAGATCTTTATCCTTATCTCACGGCAAACACAAAAATTAGCTTAAAATAAATAACAGACTTAAATGCAAGAGCTAAAACTATAAAAATTATAGAAAAAATATGAGAACATTTTCATGACTTTGAATTAGTCAAAGATTTCAAAGACATGACACTAAAGGCATGATCCATAAAAAACACAAATGGTAAGTTAAATTTCATAAGAATTTAAAACATTTGTTTTTAAGGAGATCATTAAGAAAATGAAAAACAAGTCATATACTGAGGGACATGAAGAAAATGAAAAGCAAGCCATATACAGTTCAGATATGATAAAAATATTTATATTTTAAATATATAAAAATAATCTCAGCCCAGTAAAATGATAAAAAATCTTGGAATTGATAACTCATCAATGAAAATATACACTTGGACACTAAATACATAGAAAGATACTCATTGTCATCAGTTATTAGGGAAATGTACATTAAACCACAATAAGATATCACTTCAAAATGAAACAGACAGTAGTAACTGTGGTAAGAATAAGGAGAAATGGGAACCCTCCCACCATGCTGGTGGGAAATGGTGAAACCAGTTTGAAAAATTGGTAATTCTCAAGATGTTAACCATAAATTTACACACAGTTTGCATACAAAATTCACTTTTGGGATTCTGCCCAAAAGAAATAAAAACACAGGACCACAAAAAGATTTGTGTGATAATGTTTATAACAGCATTATTCATAATAGACAAAAACTGAAAACACCCCAAAACAATGTGATATATCCATATAATGGAATATAAATCAACAATAGAAAAGAAAAAACTAACAATGCATCATGTTGCAACATGGATGACCCACAAAATTATTTTGGTAAGTGAATTAATTCAGACACAAAAGATCACATATTTTATAATTCTATACATATGAAATGTTCAGAAAAATGGCAAATGTAGACACACAAAGGAGACTAGTGATTGCCTACAGGTAGGGGTAGGAAAAAGTAGTGATTGATTGCAAAGTAGGAAAATTTGGGGGTTAATGGAAATGTTCTAAAATTGGATTAAGTGACTGTTGCAGAACTTTGTGTATTTACTAAACCTCAATGAATTTAATGTTTAAAATGAATAAATTTTATGTGTGTAAGTTCTACTTCAGCAAATGGTTAAAAACCAAATTCCTTGTGCAACTGAAAGCATTATCATTGAATTCAGCATGGAAACACAAAGTGTTTGTGTGGTGTCATGAGTTTGTGACTGATGCATAATCAAGATTGGGCACGATTTAAATAAATGAATTATGCACAATAGCTTTGTACTTTTTAGAGTTTTGTACCTAAACTCTTTGAAAATCCATATCTATTAAACCTATGTTTACTGATACTATCTTGAGACTTTTCTTTTTCCTTTCAAGAAATATATTTTGCCTGCTACATGGGATGAAAAAATAGGAGAAGTTGAAAATGGTGAGATAGGGCAGAGTCGATTCACTGAGGACAGTGTTAGCACAGGAAGGAATTTAAATGAATCTATTAATTTTCTATCAAGAATTTTAATTCCCAGAACTACCCTTTCATTGGATACCAGTTTTATGTATCTTCTTCCCTAAATCTATCTCTAAAGTAATAATCTAAAAGGATGTAGAAAGGAAATTATAATTCCTGGAAGTTGCCAAGAAAGATCTGCTTGTATATTTGGAAATACCACAAAAAATCTATTTGTATTTCTGGAACACATTGGATAGCACTTATCCTAGAGTCCTTCAGTACATTTATTTATTTATTTATTTATTTATGAAGTTTATTTATTTTGAGAGAAAGAGTGAGTGTGCTCACATGTGTGTGGGAGAGAGGCAGAGAAAGGGAGAGAGAATCCCAAGCAGCTCTGCGCGGTCGGTGCAGAGCTGGTTATGGGGCTCGAACTTGTGAACTGTGAGATCAGGACCTGAGCCAAAACTGAGAGTCAGACAATTAACCAACTGAGCCACCTAGGTGCTCCTCACCCTTTAGTACATTTAGAGTAATGCACTTTCTCAATAAATTTATTGCTACCTATGGTGATTTAGACTTTGGCCTCAAATAATCAGATAAAGATCTAATGAAATACACTGGAAATAAAGAGTTATCAAAAAATACAGAGAATGGCCCATTATGGTAGCATTTTTTTTTAATATTCTGGGGGTTTTGGGGGGCAGGGAGGAGAGAAGTCTTGGATGTCTATTCTTCCAGGTAATAGCTTTCCAATTTAGTCTATTACATATACATGGTAGTTAGCTTTTATACCCCTCAGAGACAGGAATCATATTTTATTCATTTTTGAATTACCAAAGTCCTAAAATATTTGAGCCCTGGTGATGTTGCTTGTTGAGATGGAAGGTTTTAGCTACCAATGCATTTTCTGGCAGTGGTATAAATCCACTCCTTAGCTCATTTGGCCACTAGGAAAGACTACCTTTTGTTTAAGGGGTTTTAAAAAAGAAATGAATCTCTTATACATGGTATTCTTGTGCCTGGATATTTTGTACATTCTCTGAGAACTTAAAAGGAATTTTTTTAAGTTTGTCTCACTGCCATATATTTCATAACTCTAGATGTATACATATATGCATATATATTTGTATGTGTATGTATACGTGTGTGTGTGTGTGTGTGTGTGTGTGTGTGTGTGTGTGTATTGTGCTTTTTGGAGTACCACCAAGTGGTCTGCCCACGTATACTTGTGTTTACTTTATTATTGTCATTGCTTTGGATTAAGAGCTTGGTGTTGACAAAAATATTCGGCAAAAAGTGAAATATGTTAAACAAAGCATTTGGTCTTAGGCGACTAACCACCGTTTACCACTAGGTAATATATTTATTTATCAGGGGTCCTCATAGTCAAAGATACAAATAGGCAGTAAACTTAAAGAATAACACCAGCTCAGATTGACCATGGTTTGGTAGACCCCCCACCCCAATTCTTTATGAGGTGTCTGGAATTGAAATACATTTATGAGTGTAATGTAAGTTACAACAAAGATTGTAAAGGTTGTAGTTTGGGTCAATGGAAAGAAGGTCAATTAAAAAACAAACATAAGATTTTTGCCTTCATTTCTAAGGGAAGAGGGAAATTTTCTTTTATTAAAATAGTGCCAAAGTTGAAAATATTCTTTTAATTTTTTAAATGTTTATTCTTATTTTTGAGAGAGACGGAGACAGAGTGTGAGTGGGGGAGGGGTAGAGAGAGACGGAGACACAGAATCAGAAGCAGGCTCAAGGCTCTGAGCTGTCAACACAGAGCCCAAGGTGGGGCTCAAGCTCAGGAACCGCGAGATCAGGACCTGGACTGAAGTCCGAAACTTAACCGACTGAGCCACACAGGTGCTCCCAAAATGTTCTTTTAAATATCATACTAGGATTATGTTAGTCTCACAAAACAGTTTGGGGAGTGCACTCATTCTCAATTCTCTGAAATTGCTTAATATTTAAATAATTTACCTTATGACCGATTATAGAATTTAGTAGAAAAACCATTTCCATGGAGTTTTCTGTCATGAGATATTTATTTGCTGATTCATTTTCTATAAAGATTATAGAACTATTACAATTTCTATGCATTCCTTTGCCTGTTTGGTAACTGAAATATTTTCTAGGAAAAAATTCCATTTTCAAATGCATCAACACAGAATGGTTCATAATATCTTTTTTTAAAATCATTGTATTGACCACAGCATATTAGTGATACTCACTTTTTTATTCCTGATGTTTTGGTAACTTCTTTTTCTTCATGATTAATCTAGTCAGAGGATTGTCAAACCTTCACATCTGTTAATCATTGCTCTTTTTAATTTCCTTTATGATTCATTATTCTTGCTATCATCTCTATTATTTCATTCATCTTCTTTTTTTAAATTTATTTTGCTCTTTAACTTCTTGAGAAATATTCTTTACTGATTAATTTTAATTATTTTTCTTTTCTAATATTTGCATGAATTTAAGGTATAAAATTCTCTTTGCTTAACTGCATCTACAAATTTTTATAAGTAGTATTTCTGTTACCATGCCATTCATATATTATCCTCATTATAATTTCTTTGAGCCATGGAAAATGTAAAATGTTTTCTTTTTAAATATATGGATTTTTCTAGTGATCTTTGTAGTATTGATTAATAGTCAAATTGTGCTATGATCAGATAGCAATTTTTAAATTTTAGTAATTTGAAATTTTTTAAGTGTATTTATTTATTTTGACAGAGAGAAAGAACGAGTGGGGAAGAAACAGAGAGATGGAGAGGGAGAGAGAGAATCCCAAGCAGGCTTTCCACCACCAGTGTAGAGACCCATGCGGAGCTTGAACTCACAAACCACCAGATCATGAACTAAGCTGGAGTCAGATGCTTAACTGACTGAGCTACTCAGGTACCCCAGTAATTTGAAATTTGTTGACACTTGCTTCATGACTCACTATGATCTGTTTTTGTGAATGGTCCAGGTGTGCTTAGCAGCATGAATATTATGCTTTATTTTTTCAGTGTAATGTTATGAAGTTATTAATTTTTTTATGATTTTTTATTTTTTCCCATATCCTTAATAATTTTTGTCTGATTTTTTAATCCATTACTGAAAGAAGTGTGTGAAAATATCCCATTGTGAATTTGTTGATATTTTCTTTTAGTTTACTAATTTTTCTTTATATATCTTGTGTTTATGCTTTTAGATTGTTTTGACTGTAATGTGTTATATTTTCTTGTGATTTATGCCTTTCATCTTCTTTGGTGAAGTGTTTTGACTATTATTAATATACCTACCCCAGGTTTATTTTGGACAGCATTTTCTCATTCTATGTCTATTTGCATTCTTGACTTAAGGCTCAGAAAAATTCAGAGTTTAATTTTGTTTACTACTCAGTCATAAAATAGAATTGGTTGATGAGTTCCATTTCTATTAGAGTTTTCAGTTTTAATCACAGTGGAATTAGGATACCTGCCAAGAAATTTCTGAGCTACGGAAGTATTAATTATGCCAAAATGTTCTTAAATTGCCCTTAGTAACAAAATGTAATACAGTGTAATTACAAATGCAACACATTTTTAAGGCCTATTTTCAGAATTTAATTGATCAATTTTACAACCTTATTTCCCTTTAGGTGTGATAGTCCCTTGCATTTTTATTTGCACTCTGTGAAATATTAATGGACAAGGAAAATAGATTTTGATTTAATCAACTAAGGGGGAAAAAGAAGAATGTGTAGAAAGTCTTGAAATTGTTTCATTTTTCCCATTTTCTAACAAATCATGTATCTTTTTCTGTACTACTCTTGTTCTAGTTCTGTATCCTAATCACATTTTTGGAAATTGCTAGTCTTTCCTTCCATTTAGTTAGTTTATGCTCATCCAATTTACAGACAATTTTTTGCTAAGCTCCATTCCAATATACCGTATTGCAACATATACACAAATAAATTCTTTAAAATATAGTCAGATATCAAATCATTTTGTGCAAAAGTGGATTGTCTAGTTTTTCTTTTCCTGAATATGTTCACAATATTGTTAACAAACTGAAAGCCTGAATAGCCCTCACAAGATTAGGAAGTTCTTACCTTTAGCTGGGATATGACACAGGTTCAAGTGGCATCTGAATTCAGATTCTTGTAGACACTAATGTTATTAACCAGTCTTGGACTTTTTACTAGTAAAGGTCATCATTGAAATCATTAAAATTACATCATTTAAAAATATTCATATAGTATACACTAAATAGGATATATTATTTTGGCAAACTTAAAAAAATGGTAAACTACTGAAAAATAAAATACAAAATTATACATTCCCATATACATTAAAGCAAAAAAACCCAGATGTCTTTATTTTGATTAGTTCATAATTCTAAAATATTATAAGCAGATTCGTAATTTTGGGTATATAATCATATATTTTAATCTGATTCTTGTTCATATCTGTCTCTAATATTGTGTCATTGGTTTCCCTCTCAAATGTTTCTAATATGGCCTTATATTTTTAATTTGTTTTAAATTTTACACATTATTATTCAAAGTAGTGAAATACTTTTAATATTTTGGCACACTCAAATATTTTTAGGTGAAAACAAAACAAAAAAACACCTCTCTATAGGTGTGAGATAACTGCTGGTCAAAATCTTCTGAATGAAGCCTGTCCTCAAGGTAGTTTATATCTGCATTATGTACAAAGAAATGGAACAACTTAATCTCATAAAAACTATGAAGATTTCCACCTTCTTTTTTTTTTAATTTTTTAACGTTTATTTATTTTTGAGACAGAGAGAGACAGAGCATGAATGGGGGAGGGTCAGAGAGAGAGGGAGGCACAGAATCTGAAACAGGCTCCAGGCTCTGAGCTGTCAGCACAGAGCCGGACACGGGGCTCGAACTTACGCACCGTGAGATCATGACCTGAGCAGAAGTCGGACGCTTAACTGACTGAGCCACCCAGGCGCCCCAGATTTCCACCTTCTTAACAATATTGCTAATATATTTAGAAAAAAGAAGTAAGCCCATGAAATGCCTAAAAACAATGTGTACATGTGATTCAAATGTCATTCGGTGCCAAGAACCAGGTATATGCACCTCAAGAGACAATCTGTATTAAGGTTTCGTCAGGTCTCTGTCCTCATCGGTTGTGGATGCTATGATATGCACTCATCCACTGCCCCTTTAGTGAAGGACTAGTTAACCCTTGCTTTGGGGACGTTGTGGGCACATGCCTTCAGTCATCAGCCTAATCAAAGGTCGCCTCTGTTCCAAAGTATCAAGGACATTTTCTTTGGAAGGCGACTAACATCCAGTGTTTGATCAGTGAAGATACCTCTGGGCCTGGCATCACAGGGGAATTGTATTCCCCGAGCTCTCTGTGAGTCAGCAGAACTGTCATGGGACCTGCATCCCAGCTGAACTTTTCCTTCTGCTGCTTCCACAGATTTTGGTAATCAAGGCTCTCCTTAATCGGCATCTCACGCTAAACGATTTCCAAAGAATCTAATCTGTGACACCGGAGAATAAATGTAAGTGTGTTTGTCCAAAATAGAAAAAAGCTCAAATCGAAGCTCTACAGAAGAACCCTGGGAAAAGTAGGGGAATTTACCACCCACACAATCAGACTTATTGCCACACGAGGATGTAGAAGTTGAGACATAAGAAAAAGCCAACTTACCAAGAGAATGGGCAAAGGTTATAAACGGGACACGTGCAGGACTTTAGAATGTGAACACATGCCTAATCCCTCTCAGAATGAAAGAAATTCAACCTACAACCACACAGCACTTAGGTTTCATCTACCGGTTTGAAAAATGTAAAGTTGATAACAAACGGTACAAGTGAGGATGGATGGGCAATGGGCCACTTGGTCACATAGAAGGTGAGAATAAAGTGGGTGCCGACTATACACAGCTCAAAAGGGTGACATTTATCAAAATATAATATTTACATGCTACGCTTGACCCAGCAAACTCACTGTTAACCTTTATTTCTCAGGTGTATTCCGAGACATGTTACATGTAAAGAAGAAAGGTTTGGGTGACTGAATGTATGTTTGTAGTATGCTACCACGTGTGGGAGGAAATGAACTTTAAAAATACAACTAAAAAAATACAACTATATACTATATAGTCATAAATAATCATGGAAACACAAATATGTGTGAAAGTATATGTGCATATAATTTTCTACAAACTCTAGGTTTAGAAATGTATAAAATGTCTCCAGAATATTCAGTGATTAATATGTGTATACATACACAGAATATTTCTGGGTACATAAAAAGTGAACTGGCCATAGTCTTTGTCTCTGGGAATGGGAACAAAAACAGTTCAGGGAGAAAAGTATAGAAGACCCACTATTCACTGTATAGCTGATTGTGAATTCTGAATTTTATACTGTGAAATCGCATTTACTACTTGGAAAATAATAGTAGCCAAAAATATTGAGACTCAAAGTTGTATCCAGTGTGCCATCATGATTACCTTCAGGTCATCAGCTGGAGAGAACAATTAGTTTTCCTTCAAATCAAATATAAAATGTTTGAGTGCTCAGATTTCTGGAATTTCTTTGAACCAT
The DNA here is from genome assembly GCF_022079265.1 of Lynx rufus. Classification (NCBI taxonomy): domain Eukaryota; kingdom Metazoa; phylum Chordata; class Mammalia; order Carnivora; family Felidae; genus Lynx; species Lynx rufus. The sequence continues at coordinate 76,863,841 of NW_025814834.1, forward strand.
TCTAGAGTTCATTGTAATAATTATAAATTAAAAATAATGGTCTCTGCTAACAACTATGACATCCTTTACCATTTTTTAAAAATTCTGTCCATAAGTTTTTCTCTTCTAAACAGAAATTGAGTAATAAAGATGGTCATTACTTTATTAAAAAATCCAATTTGTGTCAGGGCACCTGGGTGGCTCAGTCGGTTGAGCCTCTGACTTCAGCTCAGGTCATGATCTCACAGCTCGTGGGTTCGAGCCCCACATCAGGCTCTGTGCTGACAGCTTGGAGCCTGCAGCCTGCTTCAGATTCTGTGCCTCCCTCTCTCTCTGCCCCAACCCACTTGCATTCTGTCTCTGTCTCTCTCAAAAATTAGTAAACACTGAAAAACAATGTTTAAAAAAATCCAATTTGTGTCTACTTCATAAGAAAAATGTAGCCTCCATTAACTAAAAATTTTCTCCAGTCTTATGTCTTTTAGTTATCTGAGTTTGCCCTTCAGGAGTCCTCTGAACATTCACTCGTTACATACCTGTCTTGGGTTAAATTCATTAACTACATATAACTCTGAAATACAAAATATGTATTAGGAAAGCTAGTATTTCTGTTTCTCTTAATTATTTTATAGAGTATCACAGGTAAAAGTCTTGTTTTCTTTCATCAAATGTTGGCACGAACTTGAAGACAAGAATACTTTTACCTAGATCAGTCACACTGCAGTATATGACACTGCTTTCAAAATCTCAGTATTACAGCACTTTTATGGAAATTAGGTAAAGGAGCTCTTTCTGTAAAGATGCATTAGAGAAAAATTTCCCCTCCAGACTGAGCAATTAGACAAAAAGGATGCCCATCTGGTAAAAAAAAAAAAAAAAAGCACAGTGTGCAGCTTAGTTGACCGTGCAGAGGCTGGATGATAACCCCCAGCCAAAGCACAAACCACCCAACACCATGGGCAGAGCTGTCTTGCCAAGCCTGAGGGTGGAGACAAATGCTAGGTGCAGTTCGGAACTATTTGTCTACTTAATACAACTCATAAGTTATGACAAAGAAAACTGATATCCTTCCCTGCCTCCACTTAGAGAGAGCTGTGCGCTAGGATTCAAGGCAGAGAAAAAAAAAACATTGTCCTCTCAGATAAAGCAAAATAACAAACCCACTTCTCCAAACAGAGCCACTCCATCTCCACTTAGTTCCAGTTTTCTAAATAAATGATCCCTTGAACTTTTCCTGAACCTTCCCCCAGGAGACACCAATTTTCCTGATTTTAGAGGACTAATGTCTGAAATTCTATGACAAGCCTTGCAAATATGTTAATCACACGGAAAAATAGCTTTTCATCAACAAGTGGTTTCTGTCAATAATCTTGCTATATTTGTGGATTTATTTTTTAATTTTAAAGAGAGAGAGAGAGTGAGTTGGGGGGAGGGGCAGAGGGAGAGAGAAAATCCTAAGCAGGCTCCCATGTTCACTGCAGATCCCTATGGGGGATAGATTCTGCGACCCTGGAATCATGACCTGAGCTGAAATTGAGTCGGATGCTCAACCAACTGAGCCACCTAGGCACCTGGATTTTTTTCCTTTAAATACCTGAGATATTTTAATTTGATGAGCCAACACCTCTTTTACACACTTCTTTGCAAGAAAACTTTTTTTCTTTTCTCTTTTTTTTTCTATCTGTGTCATATTTGACCGTTATCATTTAGATGGTGCTTTGGTGGGAGAGACAGGGTTACAAAGTATGTATGGACAGTTTGATTTGTCATGTCGTGTTAAAATTATAAAGGCCATTGTATTCTACCATGCCCGCAGATCCTGTCAGCTATCTTCAAAAATACTCAGACTGCAACCACTTCTCACGACATCCACAGCTGTCTCCCTGGTTCTTTTGTCAGCATCTCCCATGTGGATTACTGCAGAACCTCCTAAATTATCTCACTGGGTCGATCGTGCCCTTTATCAATCTCTTTTCAAGAGAGCAAGCTGGTGTGACTGTGGTAAAACGTAAATGAGTTCAATGTCAGCCTTTTGCTCAAAATCCTCCCAACGACTTCTCATTCCATGTGAGTAAAAAACATTAACATCTTCTACACATCTTTACACATTTCCACTCACCACCGCCTCCCATTACATCACTTACTTCATCTCACCCTTCTCCGTTTTCCCTAGCTAAATTATCCTTGCTGTTTCTTGAAATCAAATCACTACACATGTTCATCCTTGAAAACAGACCCACCAAGAGAGTGCCTGGAACCTCCTTCGGATCTTTATTCAAATCCCACTACTTCAGGCCTCCCTGTATCCCCACTCTGGCACTTCTAATCCTTCTGAACATTTTTCTGGATAGTATATATCACTCTCTGCATATCACATATTTTACCTATTTGTTTTCTTTATTGTTTATATTTGCAACCCTACAACATAGGATCCATGAGAAAATGTTTTTTTTGTTTTGAGTGTTTTGTCTTCTGTGACATATGTTTGTTTAGAAAATACATTCATTTCATTCCCTGAGCATGTACTTGCCTCTGTGTGTCAATATCTTCATTTTATACTTTTTTTTTTTAAAGTAAGCTCTACACCCAATGTGGAACTTGAACTCAGGACATCAAGAGTCACACGCTCTACCAACTGAGCCAGATGGGGGCCCCAACATCTTCATTGTCAATATAAGAGTAATAATTACATTTATCCCATTGGATTTGTGTGAAGGTTAAAAAGAAGAAAATGTATGTAAAAGAGTTATTATCATGCCACATAGTAAGGCTCCATTAATACTAACTGTTAATAATTATGGTGAATGATAATGATTTGCTAATATTCAGGGAACACTTGGTTGGATTTGGTTTCTTAAGACATAAAAAAAAAACAAAAAAAAACAAACAAACAAACAAAAACCCTACTGCCTATTCCTTAAAGAACTTGGCCAACCAAAGGCTGGTTGGCCAGAGAAGACTCATGTTCTCAGAAGTTTATTAGTATTATTATTAGTATTAGTATTAGTAGTAGTATTATTAGTAGTATTATTCTACCTTCGCCAGGACACTACACATCAAATCTATAACTTCATTTCCTTTTCTTTCTTGCCTATTCACTTTAATTTTTCTCCCTATATAGACTGTCCAACCAAAAGTCATCTTTTGAAACAAAGGATTCTCATTTCACTGGTTTTGTCATTCCAGCTGTGCAATCCAAAACATACGGGCAAACATTTCATCTCCCCAGGGCTTTAATTCTGAGGGAATTACAGCCTCCAATTCATTCATCCCAAATCATTTCACTTTTTTTTTTTCAAATCATTTCACTTTTTAATGTAACTACTATATCAATGTTTTCCATTTCTCCTAAATAACCCCTCTCCCTTCCACATTATTAGAATGTTACTTATATGTACCTCTTTTTCCTGTTATCTTTAACTGTGTGCTTTTACTGTTTTGCCACACTGCCTAAAGTGCCATTCTCTAGAGAACTAGATACTATTTTACCAACAATTTAGTGATACTAAATTCATCAAAACATTTAAGAACCCAAATTTCAAAATTATTATGCATTATGATTCTGCAACCAGCTTTTATCTAAACATCACACTGACTTTGAAATATACTCTAAAAGATATTGTCTTAAGTATATTCTACACAAATTTTTGATTGAATTTTACAAATTAAATTTTCCACATAGATTCGAAAACTGATCTCAGCTGAAATATGTATATGGCTTATTTTTTCAACAGTTTTATGCAACACACTTTGAATATAAACACCAAAAAAAAAGTTACCTTGTTTTTACCCAGAAAAATGAAGACTTTTAAGGCCACAATCATAGATTGTTTTGCTTAAAAAAAAAAAAAAAACTCAAAGAAAAGAACAAAAACAGAAATAGATTCATAAATATACATAATAAACTAATGGTTGCCAGAGGAGGATGGGGCTTGGGGGATGGGTCAAATAGGTGAAGGGGATTAAGAGGCACCTGGGTGGCTCAGTTGGTTAAGTGTCGGACTCCTTGATTCCACTCAGGTCATGATCTCACCGTTTTGTGAGATTGAGCCTTGTGTCTGGCTCTGAGCTCAGTGTGAAGCTTGCTTGGGATTCTCTTTCCCTATCTCTGCCCCTCCCCCACTCACGTTCTCATTCTCTCTCTCTCTCTCTCAAAATAAATTAAAAAAAAAACATTAAAAATAATCTTTAAAAAAAAAAAGGCACAGGGGCACCTGGGTGGCTCAGTCATTTAAGCGCCGGACTTCAGCTCAGGTCATGATCTCACGCGAGTTTGAGCCCCACGTCAGGCTCTGTGTTATCAGAGCCTACTTCAGACCCTTTGTCTCCTTCTCTCTGCCCCTTCCCCACTTGTGTTCTCTCTCTCTCCTCAAAAGAAATATCTTAAGAACCAATTTTTAAGAAGATACAAACTTCTAGTTACAAAGTAAGTCCCAGGGATAAAAAGCACGTATAGGAAACATAGTCAATAATGTTACAATAACTTTATAGGATGACAGACAGTAACTACACTTTTCATGGTAAGCATTTTGTAATGTATGTAATTGTCAAGTCACTATCCAGTAACCTGAAACTAATATAATATTGCGTATCAATTTTTCTTCAAAATACTAAAAGTAAAATACATAACATTACAAAACTAGTGAACTAAGCATTGCTCTTATTTGCATTTTCAAAATTTAATTGTGCTTTGATCTTACTACAAAGAGATATGTTTGTAAATAAGTTTTAGAAGCGCTTGCTGTTTAAAATAAATAAATAAATAAATAAATAAATAAATAAATAAATAAATAAAAAATAATAAATAAAATAAAAGCGCTTGCTGTTTGAAAGTAATTCTTGAATTCAGTGACAGAATGGACTTGTATGCACAGGCTTGTACTGATGCTAGAGTTACTTCTAGAAGAGATGATTTTAAAGGGAAATTAAAAGCTTAAGTTATCAAAGACAATTATTCTCTTTTGAAATTATTGAAAAATTATTCTCTTTTAATACAAAACATCCGGTTAATCTATGAACTTACATAGAAGATACAAAAAAAACAAATTCAAAACATAGAATATAAATGCCATTTTGCCATTTTGGAAACCGGATAATGTTTAGTCTGTGAATGTGTGCAAAAATTGTCCTCTTCTTATTGGGTATTTTTATGGGAAAAACAGTGTCACATTTCTTGCTGAGCTTTTACACCTTGTTATCCAAATAAGTGTGTTAAAATGTTCACATTTCATCTTGTGCGGTTTTGTGGTGAGGTTTTATGTTTTATGACTTACAGAGGCAGGCTGTAGGATAAAACTACAGGAGCCCGGTTATTCTGATAACCGGTTGCAGACAGAATATGATTGACGACATAGTCTATGGTATCTGTCAAGTTGTCCTTTGCAAAAATGCATGTGAGAAGTTAATTTTCATTTTTTTTCTTTTTTATACAATGTTATGCTTGTAAAATTAATCCACATTATTATCCATGGTCTAGTTCCTTTATTTTCATTGCTTTATACAATTCAATATCATAGACTTACAATTTATTTTTCCTTTCTACTGTTGCAGGCCATGTAGTTTTTGTTTGTTTGTTTGTTTTGTTTTTTTCAACAGTATAGACAATGCTATTGTGAATATTTTTTCATGTATCCTGGCATGAATGTGCCTGAGTGTCTCTAGTGTATATATGGAGGAGTGAAAACACTTACCGTAGACGGAGATAGCTTTAATCTTAATACATAAGACCTCATTTTCCTATGAGTTTTTCTGTACAAAAAAAAAAAATGAAGTAATTGTTCCTTCTGTCATTTTGCCTGTAAAGTCAGCCCAAATTCTCAGTCCAGTTAAAACACAATGTAAGACCTTTTAAGTCACATATTTCTGTTTAATTTTTCTGTCTTTTTAGTTTGGTCATGCTTATGTTTGATTTTTTTAAATCCTTTTATTTAAATTTGCAACTTTATTGTATTTAAAAGGCTACTTTAGAGGCTTTGTGGTTGAGAATCTAAAAAGCAGGAAAAAGGATAAAATCTAAAAAAAATTAATAAATACACAAGTAAACAGAAGAGGCACATATTTATAATGGCTATTAGGAACAGAACATTTTAATTTAAGAATAAAGAGAAAATTATATATATGTATATATAACATACATGTATATGTATATAGCAGTGATTAGAAGAAGATATATGTGTCTATACACACACACACACACACACACACAGTAATACCTTGCATTGAAAATAACTTGTTCTGTGAGTGTTCTGCAGCCAAACAAACATTTCTAATAATTTTTAACTTGATCAATGGGTGATGTCTTGCAATATGAGTAGTACATGTTGCCAAATGTCACATTATCACAACTGAGCCAGTGGTTCTTTGAAATTCACTTTGATATACAAGTACTTTGGATTACAAGCATGTTTCTGGAACGAATTATGCTCACAAACCAAGGTTTTATTGTATGTGTGCGTGTGTTATACATATATGTATGTATATGTAATATATGTATGTATTCCAGTAAAATTCTCACTGAACATTGTGAGGTCTGACTGAGAGATACACATCTTTTCTTCAAGTCATTTTATAAGTCTCTAAACATTTGTAGGACTAAATAAAAATGTAATTGTTGAGCTACCTGAAGGTTTGTGTGGAGTGTTACCCATTTGACATTTGATATTTTTTAACGATGGAGAGAACAGCAGAGGACATATTCTGGTGATTTCCTGGATATTTTTTAAAGATAGAGACAACAGCAGAAAACATATTCTGGCAATTTGGGGAATTTATCTTTTCAGAATGTGAAATTCTTTTCAGAATTGTCATAGTCTCCAAGGCAGACAGAAAAACAATTCCTCAGATGACCCCTCTCTCTTCCATGTAAACCCCACATGTGAGTATCAGCAAGACCTGTGGCTGGCTTAAACAGAATGAGTGTGGCAAAGGTGATGGGATTTAGAATTATACATACACGATACATAAGGGGTGCCTGGGTTGCCCAGTTGGTTAAGTGTTCTTGGTGTCTGCTCAGGTCATGATCTCATGGTCCATGTGTTCGAGTCCCAGTCAGGCTCTGCACTGGCAGCGCTGAGCCCGCTTGGGATGCTCTCTCTCTCTCTCTCTGCTCCTTCCCTGCTTGTGTGCATGCCCTCTTTTTCTCAAAATAAATTTAAAACCTTAAAAATAAACAAATACATAAAAAGTGTAGCACCTATGTCTCTTTCCGTTCTTGGCTTTGAAGAAGCAAGCTGCCATGAATCCTACAGCCCCAAGTGAAGTAATATTTCTTACCTGTCTTGACCATATTACTTCTAAGTAGGAAACGTTTTATAAGACATAACTTAATTATTATTCAAAGACAAGCAGGTCCACATATGTCTCACCCAAGAATGGGAGATCAAAAGATCTCTCATTTTAATTAGATTTTATAAGAAAAAAAGCACTCAGTGACTATTACTGCATATTTTATGTCAGAAGCGACCATTTTATTGATAAGGAAAGGAAAGCAGATTAAGGAAGAGTTCAGTGGGCTCCTATTGAAAACCTTCTACAGGATGGTTGGAATCGTAACTGCACACCTATTATTACCTGAGGAATGTTTCCTTGTACCACAGTTCTGGAAGAGAATCTGATATATCCTCATTGGCATGATGCTAACTTCTATTTGGAAGAGGATTATGGAAAAGAAAATGGCTCTACAGTTTGGCAAATGTCATCTGTTTACTGAAAAGAATTATTAACAATCAAGTCACAGCATGAAGCAAATGATTTGAACCATCCAGAGTGTTTACACAGAGGCCTGATGCAGACTGGGAGTTGCTGACTTTCCTCCATTACAATATTAGTTTCCTCCTCTAGACTGAACTGAAATTATTCTATGACCTGAGCATCTCATTTGTAGATAAGTACGAAAGTAGTCCTCTTAAATGTGTTAAAGTATCAGAGAATTTTATCTATTTTTCATATCCTCTTTCCACTTGCATATTTATTTTGAAATCACATATATGTGAGTGCACACATCTAAAATAATAATTGTCTCTTTCTTCTCTCCCAAAGGGCATAATTTTCACATTTTCAACTTTCTGGAAATGTGTATAAATATATGGACACCGAAACACAGTGGGTCATTTATTATTTTGAAACTTTACTCTAGTTATTCTTTATGTATTGAATAGACATGAATTTTGACACTAATTAAAACAGACACATGGCTTAGTGATTTGTCAGCTTGGCTATTTCTAAAATTGTTTGGAGATGGAGTTATGGCTTACTTGCCTCTTCGGTACTGTGTCCTTTTTGGGTTTTGCCAAGTCACCTGCCAGTAAGCATTTTGCGTACTCGGGTAAGTCCAGAAACAGATTTCTTCCATGAAAGCCTCTACACTGAGGATTTTTCTGAGAGAAAACTGAAAGCAAACCTGTTAATAAGACCAGAAAGTGTCTGCATGTTTAATTTTTTACTAGATACACAGTAAACTTGAGTTATATGGAGAGGCTGAAAAGAGGCTGGTACATGTCTGAGCTAACCAATTAATTCAGAGAATACACTGTAACTGTGCCCATTATTACAGATATTATTAGGGTGGTCAATTCAATTCCATTTCTATTGACATTCCAAGTGATCTATATGATTTGGGGGACACCAAGATACACACCACTGATTGGCTGTGCCTTCACTTTTCTTTCCATAGATGTGAGATTAGCTATAAGTTAAACTTGTAAAGGGGCAAGTCGAATTTGTATCTTATCACAGTTGGCACAGTTCAGGGATGAAAATACATATGGCTTAAATATGAATATTAGTCCACAAGTGGTCTACATTGATCGGTCACTATGCTGAACCCCTAGTTTGAGGGAAAGGGTCAATGTGTAAACATTTATTTCTTACTGAGATGTCTGATAACAATCAAGTTTTTATTTCCATTCAATAAATTATTGGAAAAAGATATTTTGTTGAATACATTTTAAATTCTAGAATTTTAACCAGTGAATCATTAATTATTAAACTTTAAATAATGGAAAACCTATGATATTATGTCAGATAACTCCAATTTATTTGCCCAGACTGGGTATTGCATTTTTTTTTATTCCATCTTGTACTAGAGAGGAACAGGAGTTATTTCCCTGAAACATGTACCTGATACAAATCACCTCCTGATTAGTCCAATATCAAAATTGTTCTGTTTTTCAATCTTTGCTTCTTTAAAATTTGCATTTTTCCATCTTTATTTAAATCAACTTAATGCTCTTAAATGTAAGAAAAAAAGGAAAGAAAGGAAATAAACCTCCAAATAATACTTTCCTTTGGGGACTGGTTAAGGTGATTTGGAATGCTTGATGACAATGGCTAAGGAAAGAGACATTGTGTGAAAGTCTAATGAGATCTGAAAAGATCTGAAATTATCATTTCTCTGGGGAATTGTTCGTTTTCTCCTTTCAGATAAGGAAAACCACATAACATGATTTCCTTTTTTCCCCCCCTTACCTGAGAGGAGTGAAATATATTCAGTTACAGCATCTATATTAATTTTTGAAGTTTGAATATATTTTTTTGTTTTTTTTTCTCATCTCTCTTGTGTATTCATTTTATGTATATTTTCCTATAACATTTTGTAAGCCTGATACATTCTTTTTTTCTAAGGGCTATAAACTATAAATAGAGTTTAGTGAAAAATATGTTGGTTCCAATGAAATGGAAATTGTGGGGTTCATTTTTCCCAATTATATGTTGGAAGAGCAAACTTTCTAAAATACATATCTGATCCCATTATCCTTTTAGAAACTTTACAGGTTGTCTTCAACATAAAACAAACAAACAAACAAACAAAAAAACAAACTATATTCTGTGGATTATAATATTCTTTTGGAATGGGCCATTACTTACCTTTATAATCATCTTCCATATTAGTTCACTTCCCACATCCCATATTCTAGCCTTTCTGAAGTACTTATATTTGCAAAACAAAATATGGCTTCCAAACCCCATGAATCTGTACACATTGATTCTTTTACTTCTCTTCCTTTTAATTATCTATGTTATCTTTTCAAATTTCTGCAAACACAGTTCTTAGTATCCCTTACAGCAAAATACTTTGGAAGATCTTCTCACCTTCTTTAACCTTGACCAACCCCACACAGATATGAATTGGTCACCTTCCTTCTTGAATCCCCCAGTATTCTGTGCAGTTATGTTTCAAAACATTTAGGACACTATATTTTAATTAGGAGTCTATAATTCTAAAGTAAGAGCTCCCCCCATATAAAAAAAAACCTGTTGGACAGCTTGGAAGGATTTAGTAGAATTTTGGGGAAAGAAACCAAATAAATCAAATAACCAGTGACTAAAAAATAACTTACTGGTTTAGAACAGATTATTGATATGAATACTGGTCATTCGCAATTTGTGCTCCATTTCAACTGTAACCAACATTTTGATTCTCATGTATGGGGAAACTGCCCTCTTCAAGACCAAATACAATGCATATTTCCTGAAGCAATTTTTTCCCTCCAACTTGGTCATCCATAATTACTTTATCCAGATAGTAACAAGCCTAGGGTTTATAATTAATCTTTACTTTTTGTATATTCCTATCATGGTACAGATCTCAATTTACCAAATATTTGACACTTAATGTCTTCTTTATAGCTGAATATCAACTCTGTAAGTCATGCAGAATGGAAAATGTCTGGTGTTAAACATGAATTGTATAGTAGTTAAAAAACTATGGTTGGATGACAGAGTTCATTCACATATCCAAATCTAGATATTTTAATAAAAGTAAAGACGTGAATAATGTGAAATATGAATATAAAATGTAACATAATATCATAATACAAATTTTATGCATAGGGAAATTGACAGCCAGTGAAATCACACTTATACAGGGTTACCAACATATGAGTCCATAATCTAATTAATTGTCTCATTCTGTGCACAATTTCCCTTCAATATAGCTTGTTTTATAAAATTGAGATGTCACTTTGGCAGTGAAGACGGTGAGGAGATGAAGGGGTAATAAAAAAAAAAACAATCATCTATTAATGAACTCAATGAGAAAGGAAGCCATAAATCTCATTAGACTTCACAATGGAATACTGGGTAGAGGGCACACTACTGGCTTTCATTTACAAAACTAAACCTGCATCTAAGTGACATTTTCCATTCTGCCCTTCTCATTCAGTTAGCCACTGAAACTTAAACCTTGATCAAAGTGCCAACTCCCATGGGCTCCCCAAGTCTCTGCCTGTAGTTCATTGATGATTTGGTTAAAAGACAATGAGATTTATCTCTAACATTATTTTCTAGGTTACAAGCTTACATAATTTTAAGGGTCTACATGGCACAATAGTATTTATCTGTCAACAAATACCAACACAAGCTTTTAGGTTGATCTACTGAAACTTAAATCCACCCTTGACATTGTTTGAAGACCAAAGGGTGGGGTTGGCCAGCCAAGAAAAAGTAGACCTGACATACAAGTTTAGATTCAGGACACTGAAGTTATGGATGTTACTTTCAATCAGTTTCATTAAGCATTGTTTTGCTTTGTTTTATTTTGTTATGTTTGTTTTATTTTCTCCTGTATGAAGAGTTGTAAAATAAAACCTGGTCAGACATTTGCTTACAGACTATGACAAAAATAGATTCCTAAGGGAATAATTAAATAATGTCTGCTTAAATATGTTTCCTCACATGGAAGGATATCATTAATGAAAATAAATGCCTGCCCTTATTTTTAAATCTACATGAAAATATATTTAGATTTCAGGAGGAAAATACTTTTGTTCAAATTATATTCTCTTTATATAAAAGGGGATAAATAAGAAAGGTTTGTGAACTGGTCAGAATAATGGCCCCTCAAGTCCACATCCTAATCTCTGTAACGCATGAATATGTTAACTTATTTGGCAAAAGGGATGGACACATAAGATTAAATTAAGGGCCACGAGATGAGAAGCTTATTTTGCATTATGTAGGTGGGCCCAATATAATCACAATGGTATTTAAAATTAGAAGAGCAAGGCAGATAAGTCAGAACAAGATGTGTCTATAAAAGAAAGGCACAAAGAGATTCAGTTTTTCTGATTGTAATGATGGAAGGAGGGGGAACCCCCCAAGATTGTGGGTGGCCTCTGGAAACTGAACAGATGAAGGAAATGAATTCTCTTCTAGAGTTATTAAAAGCAAACACCGCCCTAGGGACATACTAATCTTAGCCCAGTGAGACCCATGTCTGACTTCTGGCTACAGTCTGTAAAGTAATAAATTTGTATTATTTATGTTGCTAAATTTGTGGTAATTTATTATAACAGTGACAAAAAACTAATACAGTTAACTAGGGTTTTTTTCTCAAAGGGGCAGATCAAATATAAGCATTAATCTCTGATGCTTCCTGAAACACGGAAACAGAAGGATTTTAGGAGCGCCTACGTGGCTCAGTCGGTTGAGCCTCGACTCTTGATTCTAGCTCAGGTCATGATCCCAGGGGGTCATGGCATCGAGCCCTGCACCAGGGTCTGTGCTGAGCACGGAGGCTGCTTAAGATTTTCTCTTTCACTCTCTCTGTCTCTCTCCCTCTGCTTCTCTCCTCTGCTGGTGCTCTCTCTCTTTCTAAAAAATAAATATAAATAAATAAAAAAGAAGGATTTCAGAGGGATTTTAAAAGCATAGCAGTGCAAAGATGTCAGGAAAAGGCACACTTTCCTTCATTAAAATCAACTTTTTAAAAATGTTCATTTATTCTTGAGAGAGAGAGAGAGAGAGAGAGCCAGGCGCGTAAGCAGGGGAGGGGCAGAGAGAAGGGGGAGAGAAACTCCCCAGCAGGTTCCAGGCTGTCAGTGTAGAACTCCAGGCAAGCCTCGATCCACGAACTGTGAGATCATGACCCAAGCAGAAATCAACAGTTGGACAATGGATGGAACCACCCAGGGACCCCCGGACTTCAGGTAAATATTAAACCGTATCACTGAACAGTGAAGACCATGGTTGGACTTACTCCATACATTTGCACAGAGCCTCAGTTAGACTTTCTCTATATATTTGCACGGAGCCTCAGTCATCTTTGTAATTGGCCCACTAGAAAACAGACCAAAAAACACATATATTAGAAAATACTACAACAGGAATGGAGAAAGAAGAAACATTTAAAATACACTATCATTAATAATTTGAAAGACCTAAGATCCTTTATCCAGGATACAAAGAAAAAAAAACTAAAAAAATGTAGAGAACCAAAAAATTTTTAAAATCTTGAAAATTAAAATTATTATATAATAATTTAAAATCTTGGAAGATAAGTGAAATCAAATAAATGGACACAAATGAAAGTCATAGATGATAAGAAAATGTACAAGAGAGTAGAGAAAAAATGCAAAGAGATAACAAAGGAGGGAATATGAGACTATCAAAAAATCATCCCAAGAATTCTAGCATCCCAATAAGGAAAATGCTAGAAAGAGGAAAATGGAGAGGAATAAATAAAGATAGAAGTTAAGAAAATTTCCATAAAATATGAATTTCCAGATTGAAAGGGCACTGCAAAATGGACTAAAATGGGCTCATGCTTAGGCAGATAATCTTGGAATTTTAGAATACTGTGGAAGACGAGAATATTCTAAAACCTTTAATCCTTTGTCTCAAGCAAGGGATTGAAAGTCAGAATGGCATCAGACATCTTAATAGCAACATTGTGAACTAGGGAAAAAAAAGCAAACATCACTGAAATTCAGAAGGAAAGTAATCTCTACATTAGGCCAAACTATCACTATTAATTATGAGGAAAATATTAATTTATTGCAAGATATCAAGATATCAAAAAGTTTACTGCCACATTTTCTTTCTCAGAAACTCCTAGAAAATGTGTTACATTAAAAAAAAAGAGTCAACCAAGAAAGATGAAAGCATGTGTTCCATGAAACAGGGAATGTGGCAAACAGAATCCTGCTGGATGCTGATAAAGGAGATCCAAAAACAAAAGCTGTACAGGAGACTTAAAGAAATTTACCTAATTGAGCAGGTCAGAATGCTTCAGGAGAGATTTCCTTAAGAAGGTAAAATTGTTCAAATAGCAATGTGTTTCAGGAATTAATGGGAAAGTATTTGTAACTGGAAAAGACTCTGTGGCTGAATTATATATATATATATATATGTGTATACACACACACACACACACACACACACACATGCACAAAGAAAAAAACAAGACAATTATTAAACCTTTGGGGGAATATGGTATGAAGGGTGAGAAAAATTATCCAAACACATGGGCTCAATTGTGATAGCACTAACGAAAACATTAATTAATCTAATTAAAAATATGGTATTACAATATTGGGAATTTAGCAGAGGGTGGATGTGGTGGGTAGCAGGAGTTGAAATAGAACTAGATCTTTGTCTACTAGAGTATAAAAAGCAAATTGATTAATACTCCCCAATGGAAAATCAGGAAGAAGCATTAGAAGAATGGTTAGAGATTTGCATGTAAATAACAACAGTATCACCCAGAGAGCAGGGACTACTCTTGTTTGTAGATTTCATTTAACTAAAAACTGGCTAAAGAGCCTTTCTGATAATCCGTTTCTTCAAGTATAAAATGAAGATAATCTTTACCATGTAGAATTATTGTAAAGACTCACATAATGTGTGCAAGTCACTGTGCAAGTGATGGACACGGGGAGCTGGGAAAAGACAAGCAGGGGCTAGAGGTGCCGTTCTTAGTCAGCAATTGGGAGCTAATTGGCCTTCCCGTATTTGCCCTTTGCAGCATCCATTGATCAGACACAGCCCAAATATTCTGAAACAGCCATGATTTCAAGGCAACTTTTCAGGTAAAAAAGGCAGAATTTAGAGAAAAAAAAATTCTACTTACTGAATGATGAGGAGTATATTCTTTGAACTTCACTACGCCAGAAGCTTCGGGAACGTGGTTTTTTAACTTAATTCTATGAGGTGCCAGGGAATTGGACACATTACATATCACAGAACTTGTCTGATTCAAAATTAGGAGCATGTTTTTTTAAAGAAACATTTTCAGGAAAAGTAGCTCAACACTTTTTATAAAGGGGGATTTGATATTTAAACAAGATTAGGAAAACGATGTATTTGATTGCTTTACTTACTACGGCTTTGGAAGCACTGGCTCAGCGAAGGACAGGAGGGTCATGAAGATTCCCTACAAGAAATGCACGTCTGAAACAGTCTGCATTATTTTGTGCAAGTTCCATATTACTGAAGCATCTCACAAATGAAGAGCAAAAATAAAAGTAACCCTCAAGGAATGAGTTGTGATGGATTGAATCATTGTCTTTTAAGAGGTAAGAGGCTTATGATGAACAACCCAAGTCAAGGAATATGAGTAATTCACTGTTGCAAAGTGGAAAAAATGATGAACACACTGTAAAAATTAAACCCAATCATGTTTTGAAAGTTTAATATAGTTTTTATAAAACTGAACTTGCAGCATTGAATACACGAATTTGTATTTTTGTAACCTAAATGACCTTGCACATTTAAATAATTATTAATTGCATGCCAGAAAATGCAATTAGTTGGATTCTAACTTGAAGATGATGTACAATGTAATTTAAGCACAAATTCTGAAGTAGAGCCCACAGATGTGCTGTGCAGTCAAGCTGAACTCTCTGCATACTATGGAATTGTAGGAATTTTTCATAAATCGGATAGAGGATAGGCCACCTTCCTCATAATCTCACTCTTCCTCCAACAGAAATAATCCATTTTTGCCCCATCCTGTCTAGACAAATGGGCTTTTTAGTACTGAGACAACTAAATACATTTCTTAGTATTTAAAGCCATATACGGATGAATTTAAAAGCACATAAGAATTTTTCAAAAATAACTAATGATAAAATATCCTTATTTTTAATTTGTATATATTTACAAAACTGTATTCACATATTGCTGAGAAGGATGAATATTTCAAATGAGGATAAGCATTATCAAAATAATCATATTTCTTTTATTCACATCATTTTGATAAATAGAATGAAATATTTTACCATGACAGGAGCTATACCATGAAAATCCCACAAAAGGGACTAATTTCCAGTTGTTAAGTAGAGTTATTCAGTTCAATGAATACATTACATTTTGTTTTCCAATAGTCACTACATTGGTGGGCTGACAATTATCCTGGCTTCAGTTGACTTTTATTTTCTTTGATTTGAGCTCTTATAACTTCCTGAAATGGAAATACCAGAGATTTATTTTTTATTCAGTCAATAAAATGCAGAACTTTTCACTGCTGAGAAAACATGTCATATACAGATTGAACAAATGTTACATGAAATCGCTTGGATAAGAAGTCCTCTAGGATGAAATAGATGAAACGGAGATGGTCTTTTTTGGAATGATCAGCATAAAAAAAAATCAGCAAAAGGAGAAGAAAAAGCAATTTTTTATTTTTATCCAAATATATCAGACTTCGTAATTTAGTTAGTTTCAACAAAAATGGAGAGTCACCATATAATGTATCATCCAAATCAGGACACTCGAAGAGTGAAAGGGAGTGCTATTATTAATTACACAGATACAACAGGTAGAAACTGGAACTCTCCCTGGTAAACTGGGACCTCGGATCAACTTAGCAATACGGGCTAAACTGCAATTACATGCAGAAATCATACCTTTCCCATACATATGTGGAAAAGATAAAGAAATAGCATCACTAAGAAAAATTAATTCTGGCAACCGTGGTTTTTTTCTCATCAATTGGATTTCTGTTGAAATATATCACTCCCTCCTTAAGCCGCTCACCTCTTCTAAGATAATCAATTCTTATTACACCCATTTTCCATCTTGTTATTCTGTTTTCCTTACCTTAAACTGTTATTTTGAGTATCTGAAATCATCTTATCTGTGCTCCCTCTGTCTCCGCAGCCGCCCTCCCCCCACTCTCCTACCAATAGTCAGCGTTCAAATGGGCAGCAACCTCCCCTTAGAGCCAAATGTCCAGGAGTTAAAATGGCCTAGGACATAAAGACCTGCAAAAATTTTCTTGAATGAATGTGTGAAATACATTCAGAGAGTTCATTTTTTGGTCCATGTTTTCCTTGGTACCAAAGACAAATTAGAATGACTCTCCAAATTAAATTATGGCTCTATTTAGTTTTAAGTGTTTGGACTAAATGATCTATGGAGTTTCTTCCACTGATAATGAATATCTCATGCCCCCTAGACCCCCTTCTCTCTCTGCTAGTTCATTTCCTATACCTAGAGAATGGGATCAAGGGGTAGAACAACTAGCTCTATGCACAGTGGATGAATGCTCAAAGTTGATCATTTTGCCAGTAATAGTTCCCTGGGATTTGTTTGCACCTACAGAATTTGGTTGATACAGAGGTAGCCAGAAGGTATTATTGTAGTTAATGATAAAACTGTTGATGTAATAATTTTCCAGTGAGAAAATCATCACAGGATTGCTAAAAAAAACGGGAAATAATGGGAGCCCAAACCAGGCATTAAGGATTTAGATATTAATAAGGAGAAATAGCTAAATTCTGGACAGACTTACACTGCAATGCCCCCACCCCCCACCAAAAAAAAAAAAAAAAACAACTATAGGAAAATCTATGACATTTTGATAAGGAGCACTTATAAATTTTCATAAAAATCTCTGCATTCCAAATCTTTATTTTGTAGGTGTTCTTCTGAGCAATAGTTTTTATTTCCACTAATGAGTAATAAATATCAGACCTTGGGGTTAGAAAAATAGTACTGTTAAAATTACTTTGGTAGGCCAGGCATCCAAGACACCAATAAAATCATTGTTTACCAAACAAACAAATAAACAAAAAAGCCCACATGGGTAAAATATCTTCAATTCATCTAATTAAAAATTCTCTCAGGTATATACATAACATTCTCCCTGAACCCAGTGACAGGCATGGGGTGGGATAGGTTCCCCAGGTGAGGAAAAAAGGTCTGTCCTGATACAATAAATGCCACAAACAAGATAACAGCATTAAAAAAGAGACTCATTTAGACATACATATTTTAAGCATAGATATTTATCATCTGTTTCATTGTATTGTCGTATCTCTTCAAGAATAAATTATTGGTTTTTAAAATGACAGAACTTCCAGAAAAGGAGTGAAAATGTTACCAATTGCCTCAGTTTGAAACAGGGACCATTAATTATGTAATTTCAAGCAGATTCTGATATATTCAGTATAAGTTGGCTACTGATGATTACAATGATTCAGCATTTGTTCAGAGCTCATATTTGTATTAGATCATATACAAAACAGATTTCCAGACTTGAAGTAGTCCAGAAAAGGACCAATTCTCAAATTAACCAATTTTCCCCTAGTACTAGCAAATTTTAAAAATCCTAAGAAATTTTTAGCATATTGATGGTATGCTCTAAAATTTATAAGTTAAATATAATGGTTATATTTATGCAGGGCCATAAATAGCATAGACTTGTGTGACTCCCTCATATAAAGTACAATTGATAACCTCCCAGGACCTTAAACAGCAGAAAACATTAAATCAGATTTTAAAATGACAAATAATTTAAGGCTAAAATATTTGGTATTAATAATTAATGCCAGAAGCCTTCCTAGCCTAATAAAGTAAACATGCACAAGAACTACAACTTTGAACAAAACATCACAATTTTATCAGATATATATGTACGTATGTATGTGTGTGTGTGTGTGTGTGTGTGTATATATAGATATATATATATATATACACACACACACACACGTGTATATATATATATAGATATATATATACACACACATATATATAGTTTTATCGCCCTGAAAGCTATCCACTCATGTTTGGTTTAATACATATGTTAGAAATGTCGTGAAGAGTACCACCTCTTTAAATATATATATATATTTTTCCAGAATATACAATATAAATATACCATATATAAATCATGCCATAAAACTAAATGCAAAATTTGCACATTATTGCATGCTTGATGTGATAATACATGCCCGTTAATAAGAACTTTCTTACGGTGTCCTCCCTTTACACAACTTTTGCTTTCTGCACAGTGGCAATACTTGGGAAGAAAGGGTTCTCAAATATGCATATATGACTGGGGAAAAATGTACCTTTCAGATTCCTTCGAGGATTACCTCATCAGCCAAATATTGGACTATTACTAAATCAAACAATAAATAATGCCTACGGGGGTGTTTTGTTATGTGAATCGATCAGAGTTCATTTTTCTTAATTTGGCTGGGAGATTCCCTTCCATCCTGGCTGCTCCTCCCGCCATTTTTTGAAGCTTTGGTGGCAAATCAGCCACTGACTGGCTCATGGGATCAGACAACATCTTGGTGGTTTTAGATACCAGTTTTTCTTCTGAGTTGCCAGGAACTGAACTTATTCGTTGAAGTTTCATGGGCAAATCTCCCAAGCTGTAGGCTTTTTCTGAAGTTGTAGAACTCATCCTCAAGAGTTTTTTGGGAAAGTCTTCTCTTCCAGTAATTTTCTGCAGCTTAGACGGAAGCTTTGTAGTCATGTCGTCGAGTCCATCTAAGCATTCCACAGAATTGTGTCTTTCTTTGCTGTTAGTAATGGCTGGTGCTATCAAAGGGGACGACATAAGCAGCATTTCCTCCTGTTCTTTCACGCTATAAGGTGGCGTGGGGACTTCAAATGTTGCGTGAAACTGGGAGTAATCAACTTTAAAGAACCCTTCTTCTAAGGAAATCACGGGAAAAAAACGATGGCCCCAAAGAACTTCATCTTCAGTGTAAGATGTTCGAGCTTGACAAGTCATCCCTATGGGGCACAAAGAAAACCTGTGATAAGTTCTGCACAGTGCGCGGACATGCAATGCCAGTTTGACCGAAGGGATTCATTTTGCTTTCCTATTTACGTTTGAACTCTTATCTAAATAAACCGACTAATGGAACACGTGAGAAGTTTCAATACGTTAATAGCTTTGATACATACACTTTCTTCCAGTGAAAACCACAGGGCACTTTTACTGTACATGTTTGAGGGGCAACATATCAAGGCACAATTCATTGCTTTTTATCCATGAACCAAAAGTAATAATGGCATCAATATGTGAACATACGTATTGATAGAAGGGAAGAAACCACAAAATCATTTCTATCGCTCAAGAAGCCATGTGATATATGAAACAAACCCAACTTTGCATCCAAACTTTACCACTGTGTAAACTTAAGATACTTCATTGAGTATCACTTCCCTCTTCTGTAAAGGATGAAATACCTGCATCACAGTACTGTTGTGAGCACGGTAAATAAAGTAACATGTACAAAAATGTAAAAGGTGTCATATAATGTCTTAATAAATGAGAGCAAAGAGAACTATCCCAAGTATTTGCCAAGTTAATAAAAGTTGAAAATATTTTTATCTTGGGTAATAAAAAGTCATCATGGTGGTCCTATTCTTCTGGACCTTTCAGGCCAGCATAAACTTTTGCTCAAGTCTTAGAAATCCACATGCTAACATCAGTAATCTGTGTCAATGTGATGTTTCAAATTTTATTCCTGCTATAGGAATCTCTAAAACCAGATGCAGGATATCAAGTATAAAATGTTGCTACTTACATATTATGTTAACTTGGATATCATTTACATCATGCCACTCTTATTTACTCAACTGTGTTGTCTTCGTAAATCAGATATTTAGAGCGGGTCACTATTAAATCAGTCAACCTCAGATATTCATTAGAAGTGTGAAGACTGAGAAGTACATGAATACATTTAAAACGTGTTATCAAACTTCAGTCTTATTTCAGTCAGAAGACAGAACTTTTTGTAACTTGCAAAATTCACTACCTTCTTTCACCTTTACTATCAGACTTCTATTTGAGGCCAGTAAAGTGTAAAATTTAAAAAATGCATTTCTGTAATAAGTATAATTTAAACAAATAATGACAGCCTTTCTGCTTACATTTCTCTTCTCTCTCTGTCACTTTATAAATAATTTCTATTGGGGTTAAGCCTGGAGTAATTTGGATAAAGGGTATTCTGTCTTTTCCCTTGATTAGCGATCATACATACAATACTGAGAAAAAGGATAAGTACATAATTGAAAAGCCATATTGAAGATAATTTCTTCCTGGAATCTTTACAAAATCTTGCCTTATAACTATTGTCAGCTATGAAGCAGCTGTTACACTTATATACCATCCTTTTCCAGATACTTCTTAAAGAAACAAATGCAGAAAATAAATACCTATCATATCTCAGGCACTGTGTTAGGTGCACTCTGTTTATTATTTCTAATCTTTAAGATCATCCTAATAAGAAATATTCTTGGGGCACTGGGGTGGCTCAGTTGGTTAAGCATCTGACTTCGGCTCAGGTCATGATCTCATGGTTCATGAGTTCAAGCCCCGCATCAGGCTCACTGCTGTCAGCACAAAGCCCTCTCTAGATCCTCTGTCCACCCCCCCCCCAACCTCTGCTCCTCTCCTGCTCAGGCCATGCTCTCTCTCTCTCTCCCCAAAATAAACATTTTTTTTAAAAAGAACATATTCTTATGTCCATTTTAAAGATAAGAAATATAGCACTCAGAGAAATAGATCTTGACCTTCCTTGGGCACAGATCTAGGAAGCTATAGAGAAAGCACAGTATTATTCTAATTTCTGGGGGGGGGGGTTTGATATTGTTTTTTTTACTCTGCCATCGTGTCACTAATATTTTAGTTAGGGAACCGATTCTAAACAATCTATCAAATTAACTGTCATGGTGAAAATCATACTGGCCAAATACCAGTCTTCATAATCAACATTTTATCAGGAATAGCCCTCAGAAACATTTATACATGGAGATAACAAAATTAGTTTAAAGAGTAATTTGTAAGTACTATAGACATACACACAGTAGCATTCTGTATCTTCAATTTCTAGCCCGTATTTCATGAAAAAAACTTACAGATGATCATTCAGAAAAGATTAAAAAATGTATTTCCTGATATATTTACTTGACTTTATTTTGAATAGTTTAAAGATCATGAAAAATTATAATACACAACAACTATCCATGTTCCTATCCATTAAGATATGAAAAATAAAATAAGTACCCTGTATTTGTTTTAAAAAAAGTACCTTTAAGTTTCTCTCCCAAAGCAGTCACTCTCATAATTTATGTATTTTTCCAGCCCAGGATATTAATATAAATTTAAGAAAAAAAATCAGAGGGCTCTTGGTGGCTCAGTCAGTTGAGCATCTGACTCTTGATTTTGGCTCAGATCATGATCCCAGGGTCATGGGATTGAGCTCTGCCTCAGGCTCCATGCTGAGTGTGGAGCTTAAGATTCTCTCTCACCCTCTGCCCCTTTTCCCTGCTCATGTGCTCTCTCTCTCTCTCAAAAGAAAATAAAAGAAAAAAATCATAAACATATATTTACTGTTAAGTGCCAGTACTTCCTTCACAGCCCCATTTTAACTTTTAAAAATTATGCCACTGAAAATTGATGGTGGGTAGAATTATCTGAAGTAAGGGCATATAGTAAATATAACTCAGTGTAGCATAGGTTTGTAGGTTTGTCCTCTGGTCATTACAAATGGATGTATATATTAAGAGTTGAAGTAAATTCAGACATAAACTTTGTTCAGTTACTTGTAACAACAAAAGAGTAAACACTGAAACAAAATCCAGTTACTATCACCATCTTAGTTCATTCCATTTTAGTGACATTTTTTACATTGGGAAAGGAAAGGAAATGAAACAAAAAATCAACATTCTGTCCCATTATTTATCTTTATAATACACCACATTGCTGATCTGCAATGCTTACTTATCCTGAGCTGTTTCCTGGGTAGTTATCAGCAGTCAATGAAAAAAAGTAAAAAAAAAAAAAAAAAAATTAAATGGTGGGGAAGCATGGAAGAAATAAAATCTTATGGAATTTTCACTTTGGGGAACAGGATATTGAATACTAATAAGGTGCTGAAGGTACAGTGACATCTACAATGTAAACAGGTATTTCAAGCATCTGTTCACATAAAGATACCTATAAGCATTGTTACTCAAATGCCAGTGGAGGATTTTGACAGAAAAGTAGGGTGGGGAGATTTATTTCTACTATTTGAAATTAAACTAATTTCTTTTCAGACTGAACTCATTGTTGTTGGATATGAATTATGAATTTGGCTGTCAATTCAATGTTACTTGGATATCATTTACCTCATGCCACTAAGTAGCATGTGAAAAATACCTGAAACTCTCTGAGATTCAGTTCTCCCTTCTACAAAGCAGAGAAGAAGCATCATCTCATAAAGCTATTGAGAGCTTTGGACAAGTGCACAGAACAGCACTTGCTATTTAAGGCAAAGCTTAATAATGACTGCTGGGTTTACTGCTCTATAGTAATAATCATTTCCATTTCCTGTTCTTCCTGAAAATTAGTGTTAATGCATTAATGTAAGTGGGGAGTTTTGACATATCACTAGTTTGCCCCACATCAGCAGTATGCGAAATTAAATTTACAAATAGCTAGATATCAGATAGCAATTCTCTTTTTGGAAAAATGATCCATTAAACATTCAAAATGTTCTAAAATCTAGAAAAAGATACACTGCTCATATTTCCAAATATTAGAGTTTCTTAGTTTCCATCCGTGTATCTCCAATAGCTTAGGAGACTGAGTGTAGAAGCTTGGGGTGGATTATTAAAAAGGCCTGCAGCAAGGTGAATAAAACCATGACAATACTTTGGTAATTATACCAAGGACATTTGCATTTGACTCATGTTTGTTCCTCTGCTCCTTCTTTTACAGTTTCATTAGATGTAGGTACACAGATGCATACATTTCCAATTCAACAGCATTACATTTTTAATTTTTTTTAGTTTTTTATTTAAATTCTAGTTAGTTAACATAGAGTGTAATATTGGATTCAGTAGAATTTTGTGATTCATCACTTACATACAACACCCAGTGCTCAACGCAGATGCCCTCCTTAATGTCTATCACCCATTTAACCTATCCCCACCCATGTCCCCTCCAGTAACTTGGTTTTTTTCTCTACAGTGAAAAGTCTGTTTTTGGATTTGCCTGTCTCTTCTTCTCATGTTTATTGGTTTCGTTTCTTAAGTTTCAGATATGAGTGAAATCATATGGTGTCTTTCTCCGACTGACTTATTTCGCTTAGCACAATATACTCGGGTTCCATCCACATCATTGCAAATGGAATGATTTCATTCTTTTTGATGGCTGAGTAATATCCCATTGTATATATATAGCACATCTTCTTTATCCATTCCTCAATTGATGAACATTTGGGCTCTTTCCATAATTTGGCTATTGTTGATAGTGGTGCTATAAACATCAAGGTGCATGTATCTCTTTCAATCAGTATTTTTGTATGTAACATCAGTTTTTTAATCTGGTTTAAACTTACAATATTAATATCCAGTCAACATATGAATAATGATATTAAAGTATTAGAAGGTGGAAAACAGAAAAATGTCTACGATGGTCAACCTGCAGTTTAGACAATGTTCTAAGGTAACACGCAACTGACAGACTTCTTTTTACACGTTAACCCAAAATGGTGTTGAAAAAGCCAAACACAGATTTCAGCTGAAAAGATTTAAAGTAAAGATAATATGTTTCCTAAGAACATGTGTGTATCATAGTATCCTTCCTTGTAGAATACTTTATCTTATGTTTCTTACTCTAAGTCATTTTTTAAGTCATTTAAAAATAACCCATGCTTAGATTCATAATTGGAAATGCTGTTTGAATCAAAATAAATGCAGGTGAATGGCATTATTCACAAGGTACTATATGATTGCAACTCTTAACTGGCATTGCGACAGTTTGCGTATTTTAACCAGATTCCAAGCTTGAACAAATGTGATGAAAATCAACACGAGCTCATCTCTGTGGAAACTGGTAAAGCAACAGATGCTGCTACTGGAAATAGCTGGGACTTTTGATCCTTAGATGAAAAACATTTTGTGAAAAGGGGATTTATTTCCTGCACTAATTCTTAGATGGAAAAGCTATAGATTGCTTTTTAATTTATTCCAGCACTGTGTTGATCTAAAATGATTGAGGCAATGCAGTCTAACCTTTTTACTTTTGACTTATCCCCTTCCTGATTCTACCTTTAAGTTCCTCTTTAAGTGAATTGAACACTTATTCAAATAACAAGTCTGAGAGCTTTTTAAAGTGAAAATGGGCAAGGGGGTTGCTATTTGATAAGTCCTTAATTAAACTTTCAGAATACCTCTAACTCAGCGATTCTTTGTTGTTTCTGCTGGTTAGAAATGGTCCCCTATATAAGGTGTGTGTGAGATGGTTAAACACAATATAACCAGGCCAAGGGGAATGTCTGGATGTTGTGACACAGAAAATATCAAATAATCAATAACTTGTGCACAGCAGAAGCTTTATCTAAACCTTAATATGGAATCTGCTGAGAGACAGAGAGAGAGAGAGAGAGAGAGAGAGAGAGAAGTCTCTTATAATAGTGGCTATCTTTTATGTGTGCACTATACAAAAGGGAAAATTGGAGAAAAATCTCCTTTAATTAAGCTATGTAATAATAATAGGTAATAATAGTAAGATTGCTATAAGAACTTATGTGTGCCAACCATCTCTCTAAGCACATTGTACATGCTATCTTGACTCTTCTCAGCTCTGATGATGTACTTGAATCCCTGATCCATTACTAATTAATGTGCGAACTTGAAAACAACCATTAAATCTCTTTACTCCTCAGTCTCGTCATCTGTAAATTAAGGCCCACTCTCTTGATTTTACATAGGATAAACAGAGGATTAAATGAAATTATGTAATATATATATAAGTTGCATGTACAATAAATATTGCTCATTTTCTTCTAGAAGAGTCCCTAAATACAGGACATCTGACTACTCTACAAGTTTCATTTATATACATACATCCACAACTGAAAATTTTAGCCAAATGATATATTGTTTTTATTCATTAAATTTGTCATTTTTGGTTTTTCTTCCCCCAAATTGGCAGTGGTTTTTACAACTTTAGCATGTATAGCATGTGCTGTATCACAAGTAATTTCCTAGACTGCCCTATATTATTGCTCTGAATATTACCGAATAGTCTGTAGCTGTTGCTTCCCTTAAGTACTCCCCAAATTTCACCCATCCTCCAAGATACAATAACTATAAGGCATACTTGTCATTCTCTGCCTGTTCTCTGTTGTGTTGTACTGAGCTGAACCCAAGTTTACACTCTAAACTTTCTGAGGCAGTATATGATGTTAGGGTTTTGTTATTTTTTTTTTTATCTTGTTTATAAAACAAAGACACTCTGTCCACCACTGTTCAATAACACTAAGGTTATGGCATCAGGCTCCTCTGGGATATAGGTTGCAAAGCTATTAAGAATATATAAATTGCTTCCAGAAACTGCAGTTTTCAAATAGATGGAATCCCTTTAAAGCTCAACATATTCTGCTCACTTTAGAGAAGAGTAGAAGTTTCTGGCATGCATTCAACCCAATATTATCCTGTATTATTTACAAGCACTTGGCCTTACAATGTGTTCTCAGACATCACTTTGCTATTATCGCTTGAGCTAGGTCAAAAAATCCTAAGAAGATTAAAAGACAAAAACAAGAAGAAAAACCCAAGTACATTTATTAGAAAATAAAGTGTCAATAAGAAATTTAGTAGTTTCGAATTCAATAGTTTAGGTTTCTTACTTTCCAGAAGAACAAAAGAAAGGAAGATAGATTTTTAACCAACAACAAAGATGGGTAGATTTGCAAACAGGAATGCAAGTGCAGGTGTAAAGGGTCAATGACACATAGAAACTGTGACAGATAATTCATGGTCATACTGTTAAAAACATATTTAAGAGGATTGGGGTAATATTAATAGCCAAAGAACACGGGCTTTGAACTTGAGGTTGCTGTGTTTTAACCACACAGTATTAGTAAGATCTTAGGCATATTATTGAAATTATCTAAACTTTAATTGCTATAAAATATGGATAGTTATAAGGGATAAAAATATATAATTTATTAGGTTATTATAATTGAATATGATATAATCAATTTAATGGGTCTCCCACATTACCTGGTAATAATCATTAGCTATTATCAATCATCATTATTATTGGGGTTTTAATTAGTTAAAACGTCACTTTAGATATACTTCAATTCTTTAGTGATCACCCATTTCTCAGAATCAACTCAAAGCAAATGAAATAATTTTTGCCTTGTTAGTTTCTATTAATTTGTTATAGACCATGTTGTCTATACTTATCTGCAATAAGAAGAAAGGCCTATTAGTACACACAATGTAAATGGAGTCAAGTCTGTGTCTGTCAATGTGGTCTACTCTGCACAAATATGCCTAACTTTATAGTAGCAAATACTTCCCTTGTAGAAATACAAGTAACTTCTCTGCTGTGTTGACAAGGGACTACCTTCTGCTTTCCACTATCACTTCACACAGAAGCATTACAGAATTTGACCAGTACACTTTCAACTGATTATCATTCCCTTAACCTAACAGAGGAAATGTCCCGTTCTTACAGCATCTCTTTCTCTTTATGGTACCTATTAAAACATGTTTCTTTGCACTGACAATTATAGGATCAGAACCAAACCTATCCATTCTATAGTTTTCTCTTGTTAAAATACGATTTTAGCTTCTAAAACACCTTCAAGACCTAAATAAAATGGAACCAAATTATTGTTGGAAAATACTCCATAAGACTGACATCAGGAAAGATGTTTTTCAAAGGGAAAATGTAATATTTTCTTGCTTAAACAGAATATTTTTCAGATAATGCTGGAATTTAATTATTTTGAAGAACATTATCTCTAATCATAGGCAAGAAAACTTTTTAAAATATTGTCTGAAGCAACAAACAGATCAGCTTTTAAAAAATGTTGCACATGAATTACAACAATTAAATGTTTAGATTATTTCCTGTTTTTAAAAGATATTCCTAGGGGCGCCTGGGTGGCGCAGTCGGTTAAGCGTCCGACTTCGGCCAGGTCACGATCTCGCGGTCCGGGAGTTCGGGCCCCGCGTCGGGCTCTGGGCTGATGGCTCAGAGCCTGGAGCCTGTTTCCGATTCTGTGTCTCCCTCTCTCTCTGCCCCTCCCCCGTTCATGCTCTGTCTCTCTCTGTCCCAAAAATAAATAAACGTTGAAAAAAAAATTAAAAAAAAAAAAAAAGATATTCCTAGAATTTTGCTTTAAAATGCCATTCATAACCACTTTATATGGTGTTATGGGCTGAATGTTTGTGTCATCTTAAAATATAGGCTGAAATTCTCACCTTTAACATGATAGTATTAGGAGGCAAGGCCTAGTAGCTTTTAAATTATGTGATATGTAAACAAAATAAATAAATAAAATTTAAAGAAAAATAAAGAATAAACCCCAAACTTACCAGCATGTCTTCCTAGTTCCTTCAAAAGCTAGCCCTCAATGTCCATTTTAGTTTTAACTCTTTAAAAACTCTCAATAATAACTACAACACATAGTAGACAATATATGCTGGATCCCAAGTGTTTTCTGAGTATTATAATTCTCTTCACCATACTATTCTTTTTCTCATATGACAGATAACAATACTGAGGTATCGGGAGGGGAAGTAGCTTGTCCAATGTCACATGACAGGATATGGTTGTAGTGGAGACACAATGTCAAGCCCTCCAATTCCACAGTCAGCCTTTTTAAACTCTATGCTATTCTGCTCCAATTTTTTTGGATGGATGACTTTCTCATTAATAATTACTGTTTTCCACGCATATTACTTGGTCCATGGCTGTTTCAACTGCTTGAAACAGCCTCTTTCATCTCTCTACCTCTTCACATAATTCCTCATATTCAAGGCTTGAATTAAATGCCACTCAATGTATGAAATCTTTCCTAATTTTTCTCTTTTAATGTATTGTCTTTGAAATATACACACAAGCGCACGTGCACAGGCACATACACCCACGTTTCTCAACCACCAGGTACTATAAATATCTCAATGACATACATAATCAACTTCAACCAGTAATAATACTTAACATTTATTAATTGATCAAACATTTCCTTTCTGCCAGGTACTCTTCAAGATGCTGAATTACAAGGTGTTATGGCAATGGAATGAAGGATAAACTCACTCAACCTCTATGTTTAAACCTAGTCTTGAAAAATGAGTAGTAGTTTGCTACACAGTCCCTGTCTACCACGTAAGAAAGACAAATTCTGCGGTGAGTAAAGAGCAGATGCAAAGACACAACCAGTTGCACCTGAATTTAAGACACAGTTCCTTTTTGTCCATTAATGAAGTTACAGATATGGATTAGATTAGAATCAGCTTCTTTTTTAATTAAAAAAAATGTTTAATATTCTTCATTTATTTTTGAGAGAGAGAGAGAGAGAGAGAGAGAGAGAGAGAGATCATGAGTGGGGGAGGGGCAGAGAGAGAGGGAGTCACAGAATCCGAAGCACACTCCAGGCTCTGAGCTGTCAGCACAGAACCTGACACAAAGCTCAAACCCGTGAACTTGATCATGACTTGAGCCGAAGTTGGATGCTCAACCGACTGAGCTACTCAGACACCCCGATTAGAACAAGCTTCTTAAGGGAGCTCTTATCCACCTTGGCATCTCTAGTATCCAACACTGTGCCAGATATTAGATGCTCAAGGCATTCTTTGGGAGAGGTAGTAGGAGAAGTGGAGGAACAAGAAGAATAGGAAGGTCAAAAATGTCAGTGCTGGAGAAGACAACTTTTTTTTGGTTTTTAAAATTTTATTTATTATGAGGGAGAGAGAGAGAGCACAAACTGGGGAGGGGCAGAGAGAGAGGATCCCAAGCAGGCTCCGTGCTGTCAGCACAGAGCCAATGTGGGGCTCCATCCCATGAATCATGAGATCATGACCTGAGCCGAGATCAAGAGTCAGACACTTAACCGCCTGAGCCACTCAGGTGCTCCAGGAAGTCAATTTTTTTATGATACAGCATTTCCACACTGGTCAGTAATCTACTAGATTGCCCGATCTACTAGAAGGGGTCGCCAGCAAAAATGCAAGGGATATAATTATACTAAGACCTTTTTACTTTGGTTAGTAAGGTGGGACAGGAGAGAATATAAAAATAAATTATATATAATCACCATATAAAATACAGCAAAATCTTGGATGGCGAGTAACTTTGTTCTGCGGGTGTTCCATAAGAAAGACAAGCAAACATTTCTAATTTTAACTTGATAAGCGAGCAATGTCTTACAATACGAGCAGTACCTGACACAAATGTCACATCACAACTGAGCCAATGGTTCCAAAATTTGCTTTGATATACAAGTGCTTTGGATTACAACCATGTTTCTGGAACGAATTATGCTCACAAACCAAGGTATGAATGATTCTTGCACAAAGAAGATACACTTGCTCGTAAATCAAATTCAATGATCTGGTTATCCAGTTAGGTTTTTCCTTATGCTTTTGTGAAAATATACACTAATAGATGTAGGTCTAAATACATTTTCTAGAGAGGTTATATTTTATTTGCATTTAACCATTAAGCCACATTAAATTAACTGGTATTTTGATATACTTGAGTATTTGACCTCTAGTTAAATCTAAGCTTTTGGTGAAATTTCTATCCCTCATGCAACTATAACTGATCACTGTATAAAATGCAGCCTTATCCATTTATACCTGACAATCTAAAACTTGTTTTCTCCCTGAGTCATGAGGCTTACTTTTTGTATAGACTATTACTTCTTTTTCAATATCAAACTATAGCTATTTTTTAACATCTTCTTTGGCAGAAATTCAAATTCTTTTTGTTTGCCTGCAGGCTTAGAACAGAGCCTGGATAAACATTTGCAATTCAGCAGTTATTATGGTTCCATGCTTTGCAGTGAAAAGTCAGAGAATTTCCCTTCCAATTTTTGTTCTTAAGTTATTTATAGAACCTAAATGAAAAATAAAATATCTATAATTTCATGGAAATTATTATTGTTTTCCATTCTAGATGTGAAAATGCCACTTCACAGTAATCATTACAAATATATGATATTTTAGCTCATGTATTTTAAGAGAAAAATGAATGATTGGTTTGGGTATGTACATACAAGTCTTAATAAATAATTTAAATTTCTGACATGACAAAACAGGTGTTTAACCGTGAAAGTACTAACGTTTCCCTATCAACATCACTAATAATCAAGGAAATGCAAATTAAAAGTATAATTTTTATTATATGAGTAGTACTACCTCATACGTGTCAGAACAGCTAAAATCAAAACCACCAGAAACAACAAGTGTTGGCAAGGATGTAGACATAAAGGAACCCTAGTGCATGGTTGCAAACTGGTAGAGCCACTATAGAAAACAGTAAGGAGGTTCTTCAAAAAATTAAAAATAGAATTACCATATAGTCCAGTAATTGCACTACTGGGTATTTACCCAGAGAATACGAAAAAAATAATAATAATTTGGAAAGAAATACGCACTCCTATGTTTATTGCAGCATTATTTACAATAGCCAAAGTATGGAAGCAACACAAGTGCCCATTGATAGATGGATGAATAAAAAAGTGGCATATGTATTATCAAATGGAATATTACTCAGTCATAAAAAATAATGAAATCTTGCCATCTGCCACAGTGTGGGTGGATCTACAGGGTACAATCCTAAGTGAAATAAGCCAGTCAGATAAAGACAAATACCATATGATTTCACTCCTGTAGAATTTAAGAAACAAAACAAATGAACAAAGAAAAAAGAAGACAAATGAAACCCAGACTCTTATATACAGAGAACAAACTGGTGGTTATCAGAGGGGAGATGGACGGGGGATGGCTAAAAAAAATGAAGGGGATCAAGAGTACATCTATTGGATGAGCACAGAGCAATGTATATAATTCCTGAATCATGGTAATGTATACCTGAAACTAACATAACACTGTACATTAATTATACTGGAATTAAAAAAAAAAGTTTCCCTAGACCACGCGGTTTCTCACCTTTAGACAGTATTTTAATTTGCTTTAATTAAAAAAAAGAAAACCGCTTTAAAAAAAAAGCTACAATATAAAAATCCTGAGGCAAATAGGGTAAGAGATGTAAACAGAAACTTCCTAAACATTGACATTTTCAAAAAGGAAATGATAACTGAACTCTCTAAAGTTTATCTTAAAATATAGCTCAACTCCCAAGACAGCTTAGATTTTCTCCCAGGTGTTAAAGTGAAAAACGATCTGTCTATAAGCAATCTGTTAAGATAGAGTCAGGGTATACAGACAAAATTCTTATTTGACCTGGTGATCTTTGGGGGAGATTTTATCATATATATATATATATACGTATATATATATATATATATATACGTATATATATATGTATATATATATACATATATATATGTATACATATATATACATCTATACATATACATACATATACATACATATACATATACATACATATACATACATATACATATATACATACATATACATATACATATACATATACATATATATCTCATTTATAAACAGAATTATTTACATCATATAAATAATGCTAAGAAAAAAATATATGGTAATGTCTAATATTCAAAGGCTTATTGATATTACAAACACTATGGCCAAGATCTAAACAAGAAAGAAAGAGAGAAAGAAGAAAAGGCAAGTTAATCCACTTGGAATACTGAAAATCAAGCTCTCTGGCCAGATGCCCACATAGGAATCATGAGATAGAGTTAATAATTGGTGAAGAAGACACTTTCATTTGTGGCCATACATACCCACAGGTATCACTTTTCATGGTATTCATAATAAGAAACTGCATTCCTATCATTTTTAATAACAATTTTAATAGACTTTGGATTAGTGATGTTTACTCTCAGACATATCACTTTTTCACAACAAATAAAAAGAATTAAGAAATAATCTTAATTACGCAGTTGCACTCTCTGCCTAATAAACATTTCAGAAATTAACAAGGTAATAACTTCAGTGATTGACCTGAAAAATACATGAACTGTGTTATGATTAAATACATATTATATATTATATTATATTATATATTAATCATATGATTAAATATATATTTAATCATATATGTGTGTGTGTGTGTATATATATATATATATATATATATATATATATATATATATGATTTAATCTCAGATATGAGACAGAGAAGTACCCAACTTACTTCTGAGATTGTTTCATTTATTAATTTAAAAATTCCATAGGAAAAAAAATGGAAAAAAAATTTGTCTGCACTTAAGGGATGAGTCAAGAAAGAAATATTTAAAACCAAATGAAAAGGAAGAAAATTGAGAAAGTGATTTTTTTTATGAAAAAAGGAAGCTGATTGGTGGGGTGGAGTGGGGAGAATATTGTTTCAGACATGTTATTATGAAGTAATGTAGATAATTCATAAGAATATCATCTAATACTTAATGGACCTATATTCTAGGGTCTATGTTAAAATATCTAAGTGAATTAGTTTATTCTCAAAATCCCTGTGGAGTAGTTACCATCTTCTTTTTCAGATGATTAACCTGTCCCTAAAAAATGTGGAAAAGGTATGAACAGACCCTTCATCAAAGAAGATATACAGGTGGCAACTGATCATATGAAAAGATGCTCCATATTACATGTCATTATATATTTGAAAATTTAAATAATAACGAGATACCACTAGATATCTATTAAAAATGGCCAAAATAGGGAACACCAAAAACAGCAAATGCTGGTGAGGGTGCAGAAAAACAGGACTGCTCACTCGTTGCTGCTGGGAATGCAAAATAATACAGCCACTCTGGAAGACGGTTTGGCCGTTTCTTACAAAACTAAATATATTCTTACCATACGATTCAGCAATTGGGCTCTTTGGTATTTACACAAATGAGCTGAAAATTTATGTCCACACAAAAATCTGCACACAAATGTTTATAGCAACTTTATTCATATTTGCCAAAAGTGGAAGCAACCAAAATGTCCTTTAATTGGTGAATGAATAAACAAACTGCTATATATGTATAAATGGATATTATTCAATGATTTTAAAAAGTGGGCTATTAAGCCATGAAAAACACAAGTAACCATAAATGCATACTACTAGGTGAAAGAAGACAATCTGAAACACTACATACTGTATGATTCCAATTACATAACATTCTGGAAAATCCAACTATGCAGACAGTAAAAAGATCAGTGATTACCAGGATTTGGGGATGAACAGGTGCCAGATTGAGGATTTTTAGGGCAGTGAAAATACTCTATATGATAACTGTAATAGTAGATACATGTCATTATGCATTTGTCAAAACTTAGAACGTACAACACAAAGTGTGAACCCCGATGTAAAACCATGGACTTAGATTGATAATGATGTGTTGATGTCTGATCATTGATTCTAACAAACGTACCACACTGGGGCTCCATGTTAATGGTGAGTGAGGCTGGCAGCGGCTGGGCTGCGGGGCTGGGGGATGTATGGAAACTCTGTACTTGCTGCAGGATGTTACTGTGAGCCTAAAACTTTTCTAAAACATCAGATCTACTGATAATAAGTAAATTGAAACAAAAAAGCCAGTACCTAAGAGGTTAAGTAACTTGCTCATGGCCTCCTGGCTTGTAAGAAATGTAACCAGGTTCCTTCTGTTCTTGGAGTTAACTATTCTGCATCTCAAGAGCCCTCATCTACACTCATGCTACATTTCAACCATTTCGCTATGCCATAAAGGTGGGCCTTTATACCATGATGCATATGGTGGGGGGAAAAAAGAAAGACTACTAATGTATCAATTTGCCACCAAATCTGTCTTTTTCTCCAACAGGTTCTAAATTTTGATTATTATAATTTATGAAGTCATAAATAAAGAAGTTTTAACAACGTTTAAAATTTACTTAAAAAAATTGCTTTTGTGGTTGAAATGAGAAGTCACACAAACATCCTGTTTTGTTGTTTGCAAATTTCCATATTCCAAATACCCTGCTCACTGCATTAGAAAGTATCTAACCTATTCATATACATATAAGAAGGCGCATCTATTTTGCTATACCTATATTTTACCTCCACAAAATGAATGGAGGCAAGAAATAGGTCTGTTTTGTATGAAGTCTAAACTAATTTCCAAAACCCACACCTAATGTCAAAGTTTCCAGGGGTGCCTGAGTGGCTCAGCTGGTTAGTGTCATGGCTCAGGTCGTGATCTTATGGTTCTTGAGATGGAGCCCCAAGTTTGGCTCTGTCCTGACAGTGTGGAGCCTGCTTGGGATTCTCTCTCCCTCTCTCTCTCTGTCCCTCTGCTGCTCGAGTGCTCCCACTCTCTCTCCCTCCCTCTCTCCAAGCAAACAAACATAAACACCTTTAATGTAAACGTTTCCAGAAAGATAAAATTACGTAATTATTCTTTCAAAATATAAAGAAGATTTCCCATTGTAATTTGAAACCATCATTACTGCTTATATGGTCTATGAGGGCTCCATTCTGTCTGATGCTGACAGCTCCAAGTTATTTTTTAGGCTGTTACCACGCTGTCTTAAATCCACTTCTTGCCTCAAGTAACGTATACGGTTTGCTTAATCTTTCTTGAGACATCAATTCTTTTAAGTGCATATAAGATCTAATTGTGGAAGAAGTAGAACTCACTCTAAAAGACTATCATGTAAGATCCCAGTCTAGCACTGTTGGTAAAATATGGTAGGATCTTAATGGAGAAATGTTACTATCGCCATAAAAGAAAGGGAAAAGTACACAGACTACATTTCAAGAGAAACACATTAAACATTCAAAAGTTCAAATGGCTAGAAGTGGGCTTAACATGATACTTACAAAGCTTACATTTCAGGGACCTTCACTAGCACAGGTCCTTTCCGTTTTCATAAATTTGATGTCAGAGTTTTGTATTCATTTTGTCTTAAAGAGAACCCCCCAAATTATGGAAGCACCCACCACTAGATAGATTTGCACCTGCAAAGTGCTGTAACATGTAATCAAAGTGAGGCTCGATGACTTAGACTGCATGCATCCTTAGAAAGATTTGCCAATCTTGGTGATATTGTTTTATAATTCATCTGTCCTTAATATTTGTTAACTTTGGAAGGAAAGTACACATTCTGCATACCTTTTATAGGATTCCCTATTTCACCTCAAGTGTGTACTCACATCTCATCCATACAAATTGTTCACTGAATGCTGTTCTTAACCTGACTTCATGCTCCCCAACCCCACAGCTGTGCAAGAACCAGCCTTCTACAGCATCTGACAGACATCCTGACTATGGACTCTTCCTCATAATTTCTATTCCTGTCTTTTGTGGTGGACTTAATAAAGGTTGGCTAGGATTACTATTACTATTATTAATATTTTAATATCTACTTTCCGAGACCAAGATCTTATTATGCAACACTATTTTTACAGTGAAAGGTTAAACTTTTCTATTTCCTTGGCATGCTGACAAACCTCTATTGGGTAAAGAGTATTTGGTGTCGTATACTGAGGGGAAATTGTACTTATCACCTGAAAACAATGCATCAGTCCACTCGCTGAGGGGTAATTGATGTGTTTTATCAAAGGCTGTGGCACAGCCTGCTAGTGTTTGGCAGAAATCATCTCGACTGCTCTATGGAGAAAATATCTGATCAGGGCAAGACTGAAGCAGCCAGACCAGTTGGGAAGCCCTGGTAAGGGACGATGGCCAAACAAATGGCTGTGGAGAAAGATCTAAAAGATACTTCAGAGGCAAATCGAACAAGACTTGACAACTGATTGGATGTAGGAGGTTACAAAGACTGGTGACCAACAACTTCATATTGTTAGCATGATAAAAATGGACATGCCATGAAACTCTACTCGGACACATAAGAAAGAGAAGCTAAAAATAGTAAATCAAATCATACCCTTTTATTTTCTGAACTTTCTGATTAAATTTGTCTGACAGTTTTGTACCGTCATGCCTGCCAACTTATAGTCCTAGCAGCCAGTAGCATGAGAAAAATAACCATTTTCGTCTAATCATGTGCCATTAAACTAAGAACAATTACTTCCAACTAAACTGTCTCTCCATTCTGCTAGGCTCAAAGGATATGTTATGACCGAAATGTCACCTCAGATCTCCAGTTTCTATATCTGGCATTAATTTCATTAATTATAGCTTCATTGTTTTACTCCTGATCTGCTGACAGAGCACTGGCTGGGTCTCAGCCAACTAATCAGATTAAATACATTGTGTTTGAAATACACGATATGCATCTTAATGAAATGGTTTTTCCTAGGCTCCTTTCTAAATAAATAGGTATCTATAATCTTACAGTGATTTGGTGATGTTAAAAAAATGTTTTTAACGGAAGCCTTTAACTTTCTTATGATCAACAGAAATCTGTCGGAGTAGAGCCATAACTCACTACTTCTTTTCCAGGAATATAAGAGCAAAATAGGCAAAGAAAATGTACTTTATTAACAGCTTTGATGAAATAAAGAATTATGTCTGTTGTAAATTGAATAACCTTATTGCCTGAATAGTGCAATTAAAGAAACACATAGTAATTTGAGTTAGAGAGGCCTTGGGAAACATAATCTAAAACACTAACTTGTATCAAAGAAAGAAAGTGAGGTACAAAAGAGTAGCCACCTTTACCTATTTTCATTTATTATAGCACAATTTGGCTTGAAGATGATGTCAACACTAGAAAGGGAAATGAGAACATGGACTCAATGACCAAATAATTTCAACACAATCTAAACCCTTCCTTTAAAATGAAAAAACAAAAACAAAAACAAAAAAACAACTTATTTTGCCTAAATTACCCAGATTAATTCTCTGTATAGGTTCAGTCACATTCTTGAGGTGCCCCTTATTTTAATTAACAGCTCTAGTTGCTATTAGAACATATGAAGGGAGCAACCATCTGTCTCTTTCTCTACTGTCATTTTCTTTTTTTTTATTTAAAAAATTTTTTTTTTCAACGTTTATTTATTTTTGCGACAGAGAGAGACAGAGCATGAACGGGGGAGGGGCAGAGAGAGAGGGAGACACAGAATCGGAAACAGGCTCCAGGCTCTGAGCCATCCACCCAGAGCCCGACGCGGGGCTCGAACTCACGGACCGCGAGATCGTGACCTGGCTGAAGTCGGACGCCCAACCGACTGCACCACCCAGGCGCCCCTCTACTGTCATTTTCAAATAATATTTGTGTTTTGGCTCTAGGTATACCTATTCTGAGGTCCTATCAGATCCTTTTAACTCCTAGTCAATTAGGGCGAGGAGGCAAATAAAGAACCAAGATGGTGTGGTGGATGAAAATACACTATTAAATAGAGGTATTTCTTTTAAGTTTATTACTTTAGACCTAAGTATTATATACATCTGTATATAAGATAGAATACCTGGAATAATAATTTTTTGATATAGTGATTTGGTTTAAAAAATCTATTTCCACTCTCTTTGGTCTGAAAAACTCAAACTAAATATTCTACCCCTAAATCTATCTACCTAGCAATACAGAGCGAACTTCCTTGATTTTGAAAAAAAAATATATGTATATATGTATATATATATGTGTGTGTATATATATGTATATACATATATATATGTATGTATGTGTGTGTGTGTGTGTGTGTGTGTGTGTGTATATATATATATATATATATATATATATATATATGAGATTCCACATGTCCAAAGGTATGGATAAGAAGAGAGTAGTAAGAAATTTTCGACCTGTGCCAGAAGAATCGCCACTCAAGAGAACAGCTCAGGTACAAAGCCTATGCCCAACTCTTGTGTTTCCTTTTCTTTCTTTTTTAAAAATTTTTTATTTCTTTTTGAGACAGACAGAGACAGAGTGGGAGCAGGGGAGGGGCAGAGAGAGAGGGAGACAAAGAATCTGAAGTAGGTTCCAGGCTCTGAGCTGTCAGCACAGAGCCCAATGCAGGACTCGAACCTACAAACCGTGAAATCATGACCTGAGCTGAAGTCTGACGCTTAATCAACTGAGGCACCCAGGCACCCCCACTCTTGTATCTTCTACATTGGAACAGAATAACCTGGTTTTACCTGAGCTAAGCGTTCAAGTTTTAACTACTGTTCTTATTCCCATTTCATGTTGACATCTCTCAACCCTAATGGTACTAAATGAACTGATAACTTCAAATTCCCTGACCAGTCTTGACAAGTTATCACATAGAAATGCCAACACTCCTCACTCAACTGACAAACTGATAATCTTTAACATACTGGAAACTTCTAACTCAACCTTCCTCCCTCCCAGCATTTGGGAATCCACTCTTCCCTGCCTTGTCCGTCCTTGCATTTGGGAGGTGATCAAGACTGAGATCACTGAGGGTCCCAGTAAGGTATCTAAAGCTTTTAATTATCTATTTTGGTGGGGCGCCTGGGTGGCGCAGTCGGTTAAGTGTCCGACTTCAGCCAGGTCACGATCTCGCGGTCCGGGAGTTCGAGCCCCGCGTCGGGCTCTGGGCTGATGGCTCAGAGCCTGGAGCCTGTTTCCGATTCTGTGCCTCCCTCTCTCTCTGCCCCTCGCCCGTTCATGCTCTGTCTCTCTCTGTCCCAAAAATAAATAAACGTTGAAAAAAAAATTTAATTATCTATTTTGGGTCGATATTGGGTAGACTGTCCAGTTGTCCAAATTTCAGGCACATAAGGTTTTCATATGATGGCTCTTATCAAAGAAATCTACACATCCAGTGATCTTGTGAAAGCTGTGGTATATAATTTTTAAATTGATAAATTTTTAATGGATAAATAGTAATGGACTTCAAGTAGTGACTCATCGTATTCTGGCTGTTTATTTAGTCTTCTAAAATTTAATTTGAGCATAACTAAATGTCAAACTTGTATCACCTATTTAATATGAAATTGATACAGTATGTAAATGCATTAAAATCATATTCTTGAATCTAAAGTATTATTAGACTATACTAACATACAACATGTTAGTATGTGTATATATGTATATACATATTCTTATAGATGTAACATAAAACACCAGTGTATATACACACTAGTGAATATATTGCATCAGATATAGCTAATATAATAAAATCCTAGTTAAGAATAAAATATTTTAAAGGCACGTGTTTAACTAAAATTGATAATTTTCTGAACATTTATACAAAGAACCTTTATAAGTCTGTCTTTGATTTGTTTACCTCTCTCCATCCATCCTGTATTCTTCAAATCTCACTAACTTGTGAGATTCCTAGAGATTTAGAACCTGCTGTACATTGTGTCACAAGCAGGGTTATCATTGGAAAGGGGTAACAGTCTCTCTATACCTGCTAAGCAGAGACAGTCTCATTAACATGAGGGAGCCTGTTCAGTAAAACATTTGTTAAGCTGATTTAGTCAAAATACTTTTTAGAAGAATCAGTGGAAATTTCTAGGTAATAGCACTAAGCCACAGAATTGGTGATGGCTTTTATCAACACACATCAAAAGAAATGGGCACCTTTTGAGAACTTCTTGATTGAAATATTTTTAAAAAATTTGCAAACCGCCCCCCTCAAATTATTGCAAGCCTAAGCCTAGAACATTTTGCCTCCAAAAGTTAGATTTTCTCAACAAATCAGAGAGAATATAAATTAGATAAAAGATACGCTTCTGTCATACCAGCAGAATGGGAAAGTGAAGGCAGATTTATTTAGCTGGAAATGAATGAAGACTTTGATTGTCATCTTAGAGAACAGACAGCGCCAATAAGAAAGGGAAATGGGGATCTTGAAGGCTCAGATAAATAGCCACAGAAAGGAAATGGAGATATACACACTCTAACCTGCTTTTGAACATGAAACTGTATAAGGTGCCTGGAGGCCCCAAAGCCGTGTATGCTGGTTTTAAACAGTAACTCCAAATATATGCAAATTTATTAAGTTTAAAATTCTGTTAACTGCAGTGTATGTGCTTTAAATGAAAGCGAAATTGCAGAAAATATCCCCCTACACACACACACACACACACACACACACACACACGCACACGCACACACACGCACACACACACGCACACACACACAAATATATAGGTAGCTTTATTCAAAAAATAAAATGTTTGTGGTCAAAATACGCAGAACAGAACTGGTGCCCTCTGGATTCACTGTACAGCATTTTGCAGCATTTGGGACCGAGCTCGTAATATCCTTGTCATAATCTCTTGTGAAGAATGAGAAACAATTATTCAAAAGTACCCACGTGTATTCATTTCTAGTTTGATATAAAATTAGCTTTAACATTATGCCTGGAAAGCAAATTTTAGTGACAATTCGTAACAAATTATCTGTGTGGAAATGGTAAAGGTTTTCCCACATTAAATTAGCGAAACTCCGTGAACGGACACTACAAATACCGATAACTTCGCTAAATTCCCTTTCATAGAAGTTAAAAGAAAATAAGGGTGAAAAAGCCCTTAAATACCTATAAATTTCTGAAAATTTTCAAATACAAAGGTTAAGATTTCAGAGAAAAAGCTTGTTGCTGGCCAAAATGCTATGTCATCTAAACTGTTTCTTTATGGACATTCGGATATATCCCATTGGACAAAGACTCTTTCCTATTCATCCGTGCTCCTTCTAATGATTAGTTAAGACTAATACATACATGGCTCTCAATAAACAATTCATGAATCCTGAGTAGCAAGCTACCAAGTGACCCAGGATAACAAAGGGAGACAGAGCCTCAAATGGTCTCTTTTTCTACAGCATTGTCCCTTCAAAGTCAAATATGTACTATATCTACCCCGTAAGACTAATAAATAGGAGGGAAGTATTACTGAAGATTTTTCAACAAAACAAATGATGAGTTTAGGTTAGTTAATTTCACCACTAACCTTTGACTATCACTTCTATCCCAGCCCTGTGTTGTTGGTGAAGTGTAAATATACAATTAAGCCTGTTTACAACAGGTAATTACTAATAAAAAAAAAATTGCATGCGTCCTTAGGGCCCTGAGCCTTCATTCCTGAGATTAACTTCTCAAAATTGCTACTTGTCACTTAACATTTCTCCAAATATTTCAGGTATGTCATCAATACATTCATTCACATGTTTAGGTATTGGTTAGCAAAACAGGCTCATTCTCCACTCTAGTGGATATATGAGCCTAACAAAAAATAGGTTTTTAAACACAACATTTCACTGAAGTGTGATAAATTCCATTCCAGGCCCTTTGGGAACACAAAGCTGATGCATTCACCCTGATTATTTAGAGGTCAGGGAAAGTGAGGAACCTTCCCAAGGTAGATATCACATGGAAGGATGATTACCAAAAAAAAAAAAAAAAGAAAAGGTAAGTTGGAGGAAGACTGTTGCAGGCCAAGAGATCTGCATACCAGAATGCCCTGAGGAGAACCCAGAAAGCACCAGGAAACAAGTTATGGACAAAGAAAGCACAGACTGCTAAAAAAGAAGGGAAGGAAAAGACATCAACTAAGTAGACAGTAACCAGGTCACAGGGAACCATGAAGCCACAGTAACCAGACCCAACTTTAACAGAAATACATCAAGCATCAAAGGATTTTAAATGTATCACATCTCTAGCAAGTGATCACTGCCCTTTCAGATTTGTGTTGTTTTCCCTTTCAAAGGTCTCCCTAATACAGACCACGTAGCACTGTCAGTACCAATTCCATTACGTGACTATCTTCCCATAGAGAAGTTTTACACGTGTTTCACTACAACCCTTTTGAGAAGAACCCATTGTGGTCATTAGTTTCTAATAATTGCTTTGGCCTGCATCCCCTGAAAGGTTAGCTAGAAATGTGCTCTTGATATAAGCCAGTTTGTAGCTTATCTGTTATTGTTGTTGTGGCTTATTCTTTCCTTGTGGCTAGATTCTGCTTCTTGGTTTCCATACACGAAACTGTGTATTTATTTTTATGTCATATGATTTAAAAATACACACAGATTTCCTATTTTGCAAACGCATTTGCATTTTTCTCAACAGAAAGAACACCACTGCAAGTTAAGAGGTATGGCTTAAGCTTCTTACACATTGTTCACCAGTTTTATTTCAGCAGTAGACCCTCAATGAACACTAAAGTTTAAATTACTTTGAAAGGAATCAAATTTGGTACAGTAGGACATTAATGTGAATACTACAGTAACATAATCTCAAGTGTAGGACAATTTAAAGCCAGATAGACTTTTCCTACATTCACATCCCTTTAAAACCAAAGCAAAGCAAACATATTTATCATAACAAAACAGTGAGGAATGTATAGAATTATAGAATCATTATATTGTACACCTGAAACTAATATAACACTGCACGTTAACTATACTGGAATTAAATTTTTTTAAAAAAGCAAAGAAGACAAATATTGCCTAATAACAGATTTTACTTCAAGAAAGCGGCAGCTCTTCAATAATCCACTCATACATTCAAGAATTCCACTATGAGCACTTCCTTTATGCCAAACACTAAAAGGTAATGAGACCAGACATGAATAAATGACACAAAACTTCTAATTCCATGAAGATCACAGCCTTGTATAAAAGGCAAAATTATAAACAAATTCCTCACAAACAGCAATATGAATAAGACAAAAAATGTACATACAAATATTGAGTAACAGAAAAAGAACCAGTTAATATTGGGCATTACAGGTGAGATCAGGGACGCTACTCAAGAGTTAGGTACTATATGAGCTGATATAAATCAACTTACATGATTGTTAAGAGCAAGAGAAGTCAAGGAATAGATACAAAGACTAATGAGGGCAGTAAGATTGGACAGGAGACTACATGTGACAGATGTAGATATTAGGATCTATGAGATTACCATATGCTTTGTGCTTTAAAAATATTTAAGATTATATAAATAAAACCAGACATTATCACTGGACTTTGGTCATGGAGTAGATGTGGGAAGAGAAAATGTGAGAAATTTCTATGGTATGTCAGCTGTCTTTATTTACCTTGGCCTTTTGTTTTCCTTCTATGGTCTACTTCTGTCTTAGCATTAACCACTCCTTGTTGTAAAGGATCACCATCCTTTCATCTTTGTGATCACTATCTTTTCATCTTTCAATTACTATTCATGCGATTACATTAATATACAGTAGTCAATGGGTAAAATTCAACTTAATGTTGCATATGCATGATTGATACACCATACTTTTTGTTAGAGTTGTATCAATAT
This sequence comes from Lynx rufus, assembly GCF_022079265.1. Lineage (NCBI taxonomy): Eukaryota > Metazoa > Chordata > Mammalia > Carnivora > Felidae > Lynx > Lynx rufus. The sequence continues at coordinate 76,907,897 of NW_025814834.1, forward strand.
TATTTTGCAATGTTAGTTTTAGATATATCTTTTAAAACTCCAAGCTGTCTAAAAACAGATATAATGCTATCTTTTACTCCAGTAAAATAATATAATTCATGTTAGAAAAGAATTCCAAACTTCAATATTTCTACAAAATATCCAATGCCAAATTTAACTTAAAGCCTCAACTACAGCTTATTCAAGCTAAAAACATGCGTAATTATAGTACTACGATCATTCTAGCTACTCCTACATCAGATTACTTTATCCTATTCTTTATTGGTACGCTGCACACTCAGATGCTGATAATTTTAGAAAATATAACCCTAACCCTAACCTACTTCATTTTAATAATTTGAGCAATTTAAATTGTTAACAATATTTTGTTAGCGTATTAATAAAAATAAAGATTCATTTACTTGAAACAATTAGAACCTTACTCTTGTAATCTACTAGAGATGGCCTGTTCCCATTCAAACACAGTGTCCATTATCACACCAAAAAGTTCAGAACCTGTGCTACAGGAATTATGAACTCTACAGGCTAAACTGATCATAGCTTTCTTGAAGCAAAGGCAAACTTAAAGAGATCTATTTTTCTGCATAATAATGAATGAGCAGGTTGTCATGGGTCCAACTTCTCTAGTATATGCCATACTCACTACTTCATTTTGCCATGACAGAAACTGAAAAAAATAAACATATTTAAATGTTATCCTAGTTCAGCTAGAGCTACTGAGATGTCCCAATGGTTCAAGATAAGGATGAGGCACACAGACTGGAGATGAAGACATTATGAATAGCTCTGGTCGTACTGTAGCTTAAAACTCACATAATAATAATAATAAAAAAAAACACTAACAAGTGATACATGACTTTTTACACCTCATATATTTGAAAACCTGCCCAGTCTCATTTGCAAACATCTGTAGATACCGTATTTCAAACCTAAATACTTGAGTCAGAAAAATATTACAGTGCTACTTGTTTTTAATATTTTTGTGCAGAACATCACCATGAAGGCATGACAAGTACTCTAGGTAGTAAACAGTAACAGTGGCATGCTGAGGGACTCTGTAAAAATAAGTCCCCAAATAAGAAAGTAACATGACTACAGTCTTTGGGACACGTCTGCTGTCAGACGCACATTTGTTTGAAAGGATTAGCATATTCTCTTTTCTTTTTTGGAAAGATTCTGGCGCTAGCATTCCCATTTAGTCACTGTAGGCTTCTGAGGTAGGTTTTGCTTTCCTGAAACTGGAAAGCCATCCCAAGAAAGGTGCAAGCTACAACTCATAAAATCTTGTTAAAGTTACTGTGCAGAAAATAATCTGCAGACAACATGATATCGAAGGGCTGGAGAAATTTTTTTATTCATTTAATCTGACATCATATATATAAATTTACCCAATGCTTTTTTACTGAGGTATACTTGACATACAGTATTGGATTAGTTTCAAGTATATAACATAGTGATTTCATATTTGTATACATTGTGAAATGGTAACCACAACAGGTGCAATTACCATCTGTCATGATATAAAGTTATCGCTATTATTGAATACGTTCTCCATGCTGCGCATTACATTCTCATGACTTATATATATATATATATATATATATATATATATATATATATATATATATATTTTTTTTTTTTTTTGAGAGAGAGAGAGAGAGAGAGTGAGTGGGGGAGAGGAGCAGAGGGAAAGAGAGAAGATCCTAACCAGGCTCCACTCCCTGTGCGGGCTCAATCCCATGACCTGAGCCAAAATCAAGAGTTGGACACTCAACTGACGGAGTCACCCAGGTGCCTGGAAGAAGTATGTACTTCTTAATCCCCTGTACTCATTCTCCTCCGGCCTCCCTCCCCTCTGGCAACCACCAATCTGCTCTCTGTATCTATGATTCTGGGTTTTGTTCTGTTTGCTTCGTTTTCTTTCTAGAATCCATATGTTAGTGAAATCATGTGGTGTTTGCCTTTCACTTCTTTCACTTAGTATAATATCCTCAGGGTCTATCCATGTTGTTGCAAATGACAAGATTTCATTCTTTTCTCTGGCTTGGTGGTGTTACATTGTGAGTATGTGTGTATATACAGACACCTAGGTTGTTTCCATATCTTGGTTACTGTGAACAATGCTGCAAGGAACATAGAGGTGCATATATCCTTTTGAATTAGTATGTTCATTTTCTTCTGATAAGTTGCTAGATCATAAGTAGTTCTATTTTTAATTTTTTGAGGATCTTCATGCTATTTTTCATAATGGCTGCAAAAATTTATATCCTCACCAGGACACAAGGGTTCCCTTTTATCCACCTCCTCACGAACACGTATATGTTGTCTTTTTGATAAAAGCTATTCTGCCATATGTAAGGTGATATATCACTATAGGGGAAAATACATTTTTTAATAAAATTTCCAGCCTCTAAACCTTTGAAGTAAATTATCTTCTAAAAGTTAATTGCCTAGTGTTCTGCCCAAGAAAATCATGCACTTCAAGGAAACAGTGTTCATGTTTTTGACTCTCAGTGCCCAGGCTACGAATTCTCAATACCAATTTCACACACATGTACAAAGGATCCTGGGCTTTTTGAAGAATTGGCTCCTTTGAGTCTCAGATAAGCAATGCACAAGATGAGATTCTGACATCCTGTTATGCTGAAAAACAAGAAAACTGTCAAAGTCTAATGGGGTTGTGAGGAAATAACTAGGTAATGAGATAGGACTGATAAGAGATGGGGAATTTAAGCATGGAAAAGAATAATGAGTCCAGGGGCGCCTGGGTGGCGCAGTCGGTTAAACGTCCGACTTCAGCCAGGTCACGATCTCGCGGTCCGTGAGTTCGAGCCCTGCGTCAGGCTCTGGGCTGATGGCTCAGAGCCTGGAGCCTGTTTCCGATTCTGTGTCTCCCTCTCTCTCTGCCCTTCCCCCGTTCATGCTCTGTCTCTCTCTGTCCCAAAAATAAATAAACGTTGAAAAAAAAAAATTAAAAAAAAAAAAAGAATAATGAGTCCAATGACTAAAACACTGAATGTATACAAATCCGATAACCTATAGTGATACTTAAAAACATATCTATAGATGTATAGATATAGACATTAAGAAAGAAAAAGTAGTCAAACAAACAAGATAAGAGAGAAAAAGAAAATCTCTGGTTTCCATTGGAGGTAGCTGGAGCACCAACCCTTTATTTTAAAAATTAATAACTAAAGGGAGAAAATTAAATTTCAGGGGTGTTATAGACTGAATTGGGTTCCCTTAAAATTCACATGTTGAAGCCTTAACCCTCAGTACCTTAGAAGGTGACTATATTTGGTGATAGGTCTTCCAAAGAGGTAATTAAGGTTAAATGAGATCATAAGGCTGAAACCCTAAGACAATATGACTGGTGTTATTAGAAGAGGAAGAAAATCCAAAGATTCACAAGCAGAGAGAAAAGGTCACATGAGGACACAGTGAGAAAACTGCCATTTTCAAGTCAAGGAGAGAGACCTCAGGAGAAACCAAACCTGTTGACATCTTGATCTCTGGGTACCAGCCTCTAGAACGGAGACAAATTGCTGTCGTTAAGTCACCCAGTCTGCAGTAATTTGTTAGGACAGCCCAGTCCAACTAATACACAGGGTAATTAAGTAATTCTAGCTGTTAAGGACAAATTTTCCTTTACGGCGTGATCATAGATAATAAATTATAAAAGAAACGCTAAAGTTACAAGATCACCATTTTGAAATCCCAAATGAAATACATGGTTTAGGCAATGATTATCAATGGATATTAAAATGATAACATGAAAAATTGACAGGAAACTTAACAACATAACCGCACTGTGACCGCCTGCACCCCCCGACCTCTCTCCATCATTAAAATGGGACAAGTGTGTCCTCATGTGATACAACATTAAGTACACGGCACAGGCTTTGAAGTATTTTTGTCAAACAGATATACCTAAGTTGAATCAAGCCTTTTGATATGACTTCTCAGTTCTCAGGAAAAATACTGGATCCTGGTACATATTCAATAAACAGAACGAGGAAACAGTCAGAGAAGTTCAGATTGCAGGACATTCTACCTATCAATTGTTTGGTTTTGTTTTTGTAACTTTATGATGGTGAGCAATGTGGACTGTAAATTAAACACGGGGTCCTTTGAATCCTGAAATAAAAAGGACACCAGTAAAAAAACAAACAAACAAACAAACAAACAAAAAATGGGTAAAATTAAAGTATATAGTTCAGTTAATAACATTGTACCAATACTAATGTCTTCATTTTGATCATGGTTATACAAGATGTTAACCTTAAGAGAAAGTCAGTGAAAGCTTTTCTGCAACTCTCTGTATGACTTTGGCACTGTTTCCGTAACTGAAATTATTTCAAGTTTAAAAGTATAAAAAAGAGAGAAATGCAAAAGCATACAGCATATCTGTTTCCTCATTTGAACACATCACTTGATAAGGGAACTTTTTTTTAAGACAATCTAGGAAATTCTAACATGAATTTAGTATTAAATCCACTGTATTTTGTAGGCATGAAAAGGGTGCTACAGTTATAGAACACCTCCTTATTTTGAAACAACAACAACAACAACAAAACTCAGAAGTACTTAGTGATAAATACCATGATACCAAGAATTCGACTTTAAAATTTTATGGGAAGGAAAAAAAGAAAATGAAACATTGACTATTTTTCACTGGTATGGTTAAATCTGGGGAAGGTATATGGGAGTTCATTATAACATCCTTTTGACATTTGTGCTTGTTTGCAAACAATAAAAAGCTACTAAAAAGTGTGTATTCCCTAACTTTTGCTCAGCTATCTAACTATAAGAGAGTTCCAGGCGTATTCTCAGTGTCTACCCACAGAGCTCACTGCTCTATGTTGCTGAGCGCAATGATTATTCTGAGTGCTTGCTCTTGTGACGGCTGCCTAGGATTCTCTGTGCCAGCTCTCATGCCTGCAGGAGGATTTCACAGGACAAAGAAAGGTTTTGCAACTAAAAGCTCAAGTGCTATGGATTTCTGTTACATTTAGCACGCTACCGAATTCTAACAAGACAAACAAAATGTTAAATGCATCTGTCGTGCTTTGTCCACAATTATGATTTTCAGAAGTCTGAACATCCCACGCCTGGAATCACAGACTAATTAAAGAAGTACACTTTCTTAAACATATACACACCTAGTAATTATTATTAAAAATAAAACAAAAAAACATGGGGTCCCTGGATGGCTCAGTCGGTTAAGCGTCTGACTTCGGCTCAGGTCACGATCTTGCAGTTCGTGGGTTCAAGCCCCGCACTGGGGTCTGTGCTGACAGCTCAGAGCCTGGAGCCTGCCTCGCATTCTGTGTCTCCCTCTCTCTCTGCCCCTCACCCACTCATGCTCTGTCTCCCTCTCTCAAAAATAATTATACATTACAAAAAAAAAAAAAAAAAGAAAAAAACCAGCCCAGGTGTAAGTGGAGGATGGCACTGTGGTTAAAATCAGGATTTTAGGGTCAGACGTTTACTAGTTACATGGCTTTCATTAGCTTCTCTAAGCTTCAGGTTCTGCATCTGATAAATGAAGATAATGACAGCATTTAGAATTATAGGAAATAACCAAGATATCACATGTACAAGATTTAGCAAAATGTCTGATGCAAAATGATTGCTAAGTAACACAAGTAATAACAAGTAATAATGATGCTATATCAATTTTGTTCTCAAGACAGAAAAGTAGATGTTCCTGTTGGAATAACGCTGGCCATATGATAGGATATAGGTAGCTAAATTATGCCCACTTTACAAAAAAAAAAGTATGTCATTTCACTCACTAGCCACCTCTGTGAGAAAATATTTTCAAAGTTAACTCTAATCCAAGACCCATGGTTCAGGGGCTTTGCAGAGACTGGAGAAAGATATGTTGTCCCTCATAACCTAGAGGAGCTCAAAGTCACATGGTATGATAAAAGCACTTTATTTCCTGACATCTGCTGTCTTAGTCTGCTTGGGTTGCCATAACAAAACACCACAGACGGAGTGGCCTAAAGAACAGAAATTTATTTTCTACTGTTTTGGAACCTGGAAGTCCTAGATTCAAGGTATCAGCTGATTCACTTCCTGGGGAGAGCTCTCTTCCTAGCTTGTAGACAGCTACCTTCTTTTTTTTTTTTTTTTTTTAACTTTTAAGGTTTATTTTTGAGGGGGGAGGGGGCAGAGAGAGAGGGAGGCAGAATCTGAAGCAGGCTCAGGCTCTGAGCTGTCAGCACAGAGCTCAATGCAGGGCTCAAACTCACGAGCTAGGAGATCATGACCTGAGTCTGTCAGATGTTTAACTAACTGAGCCACTGAGGCGCCCTGACAGCCACCTTCTTGATAAGGCCTCACATAGCTTTCCTCTAAGTGCACATGGGGAGAGAAAAAGATCTGCCTCACTTCCTCTTCTTATGAAGCCATAATCTTACTGGATTAGGGTGCTACCTTTATGACATCATTCAACCTTAATTACCTCCCAAAGGTCCTCTATCCAAAGATATTCACATTGGGGATTGCGTTCAACATATGAATTTGGAACAAGGCAGAGTAAGTCAGTGCACAGCACATGTCATGGAATTTTTGTGTTAACTCTCCCTTTACCACAAAGAGGTGGGGGTGCAAACATCTCTGTATGATCAAGAGTGGTTCAGTATTTCCATATAAGGACATGGAGGCAATTATATAAAAATGATTATGTCAGTTTCTAATAGACACGAAATCAGGACATTTCTTAGTTGATGAATAAATATGACCTTGGTTGAACAAGTTTTTGCCATCCATAAGTCTTCTTATGGCCCGCATTTTGAATCTCAATTGGTTAAATGTAAATCTTATTTGAGATGTGGGCTGAATACAAGGCACAGAAACAAATGGACAGTAAAACAAAGGTTAAAATAAGAGAATAGCATGAAATTAAAGGGGGGAAGATGTGGCAGTTAGGAAGCACTTCCCAACAATGAAATCTATTAGAGCAGAAAAAGTTCTCCTGGGGGAAGTATCGAGGTCTTATGGACCAAGTCATTTCAAATAGACTAGACAAAATAATCAAAAATGGCATTAAGAGAGGAGTCCCTCAAGAGAAAGACGGGGGTAGGAGGTTGATTAGATAATCTAATAGAGCTGTCTCATCTTTAAATTTCCTTGAGTCTAAAATTCTATGAGATTTTTAGACAGTTTGATCACCCAGTAGAGAGATTTTAATTTCATTTTTTATGACATATCAAATAGGTGAACAGCAGTGATCATTCAAGCTTGGCCTGGCTTGCTCTCTGGGGCTTGGATTTCTGGCACAGAACTGACTACAGCTCTAACATCAACCTCAATGAAACCAATAATTACTAAGTAATCCCTGTGCAGAATTTCCATCAGACATCTAAGGCTCACACCAGCACTGTTAATGTAGAATTATTGAAATTTAAATCAGAAGTGTTTATCCAACACAGTGATAGATAAAGTGATTTGAGACTGCTTATCATGATTAAGCCTGAAGATTACAGGTTATTATTAGGGTGCACAAGGAATATGAAATTAATGGGAGGAAAACCAAACATAGGTTCTTATTACCAGGGGAAAGAAAAAAAAGATTGTGTCTTGAATACAATTACTGCACTAAAATGGTTGTGGGATTCTCCTGTTTCCTCCCACGGATCACGTTTATAACCGAGGACTGCCATGGGTATGACACGATGCCTCAGGGCTGAATGACCAGCCAGCAGAACAAACACAAAGTCCTGAGCTGTCTAGAATCTCTCACGGGCTTTTATCTTTTAGATGTGAAACTATTATGAGTGAGTAATGGGCAATGAGAAGTTGCTGTAAGAATAAGAGGGCTGACTCTGAACTGCCCCTTTAATCCACATTTCTGAATATTCCTATGTAACCATTATTCACACTTAACATGAAAATATCATCCCTGAGAAACTGGTTTCTTTCCAAGACTTACATAAACTGAACGTTTAATGGTAAATGTTATTTACTAGAACATCTGCTGATGATCTAGAATTCTCTAATACTTTATAACCCAGAGTTGTAAAGGATGCTATGGACCGAGTGTGCCAATACATAATTATTTACATTTATTAAAAAGCATGTGTATAATGTATTATAGTTCATCGTTAGTTTCATTTATGATTCATTTTACGTTTTCAACAGTTAGCATGTCCTTAATAACGTTAATAGATGTACTTTCCTCTCCAGAAAGAAAATGACCTCCTTCAGCTTAGGGATCTTTCATCCAAATATTACATTGTGTGATATATATACTGCAGGCACTACAAAACAGGTGTTGTATGAAGGGAAAAAATTAACAACAATTCAAAACCCAAAACAAACTATGATTTTTTTTTTGTTTTCATCAGTGACAGCCATACCGTAGTGTGCAAATTTTTAAAAATCCACAGCTTTTGAAAAATATTGACCATGTCCCAGTAATCAATATTCCCTTTCATATAGTATTGTATGCAGCAATTTTTACTCACTTACTGCAGCTTTTTTTTTTCAGCTTCTTTATAAGAGATTCTTTTGTCTGATTCTGTTAACTAATGTTACTCCTTTTTATTTAAAAATATCCTGAATTTCTCATAAAGAATTCATTCATCGTTTCAATTATAATTTTGAGAAGCTACTATATGCCAGGGAAAAGAACATCCTCATGAAGTTAACACTCTAATAGGAAAAGAGAAAAAAAGTAAACAATCGAATAACATCATGCCAGGCGTTGATATCCTCTCTGAAGAATGATTAAGCAGTGTGATCGAGAATGCACTCACATATTGGGCATCAACAAACACCTCTCTGTAGATGTGTAGCTAAAACGAGCAAAGGAAGCTGTGAAAATACTTGGCAAAATGGTTTCAGCAAAAGGACAGTAAATGCAAAGGCCCTGAGGTGGATGCAAACTTAGCAAGTATGAGTAAAAGTAGGAACATCACTTTGACTAAAGGGCAAGGAGTGAGGCAGTGAATATTAAGAACTGAATCAGGGAGTCACTTAGCCCTTATAGACTGAAAGAAAGAGGTGCAGGGTATAAGGAAGACAAGAAGGGGATCTCTCCCTTGTCAAAATGCATGAGCACTTCATATGTGCCTATGCATAAGTACGCATAAAATCAACACCGGGTTGACTGAGATATTTTCCATCTATCCAGCTGATTCTTTCTGGTGAACACAGGCATTTACCATAAACCTATAAATAAATTACAAAGGAGAACACTGTTGAAAGCTGACTGTACAATCAATATTAATATCTAATGCAATTTTAAAAAGAAAAAAAGGGGAGGTAAAAATAAAGACCTGCATAAAATATGCAGAACCTGTTTTCCTTTTACCAGTTACTAACACTGACTGTTGAACATAGTTAGCTGTCGAGACTTTTTTTTTTAATTTCTGAGTATTCTCTCTAGAGAATTAAGAACTGCATACATTCACCTTCTTAGGACGGAGTTACATTCAAAACATATGGTGAACAAGCTAAGAAGAGCCTCTTCCTTAAGGAGAAAAAAAAAAGATACAGAAAAATAATTTATACAGAAATATGGCTTTAAAGGAAATGTTTCTGTCGAACAGAAGTCAAATTAGGCTACTCTCTTCTCGTATGTGCCTGACTCTTGGGGGGCAGAGAAGCTACTCCTGCACATTCAACATGCCATAAATACACACGCCTTGCTTCTGGGTAAGTCACGGCGCCTGCTTTAACTGTCTTACCTATTTATGGCTGTGATCTTTTCCAGAATGGCTTTCTGGCTCTGAAACTATTTTGTGAAACAGTCTATCTTACAACAAATCCTCTTGTTTTCACTTTATTCTGAGGGTTTAACAAAGATTCTAAAACGTTCCTGGGTGGCCACCTTCCAAAATGATGCACATACCATCATTGATTATAAATTTTCATCTGAAGGCCTTGGAAGGCACTGCTACTCAGATAATTGTAAAAGGAAAAGACTAAAAAGTAAGCAAAAATAATTTTCATCAACTTAATATATTGAAGGATTTCCTCCCTTATTATACATTACTTTCATATTCTACAAATTCACTGTGACTTATAGCACTATTATACCAGACACTGTATATTTGAAAACTTTGCTAGTAATTCATGGAATTACATTTGTCCCCTGGGAGTACAGCTATGTCATCCTATGTAAAAAGTCAGATACTTAAGTATTAAACAAAAGAAATCATTACATTTGTTTATTTATTTATTTATTTATTTATTGTTTATTTATTTTTGAGAGACAGAGAGAGAGATAGAGCACGAGCAGAGGAGGGGCAGAGAAAAAGGGAGACACAGAATCTGAGGCAGGTTCCAGACTCTGAGCTGTCAGCACAGAGCCCGATGTGGGGCTCGAACTCATGGACCACGAGATCATAACCTGAGTCAAAGTCGGACGCTTAACTGAGCCACCCAGGCACCCCTAATAAGAGAAATCATTAAATTTAATTTAAAAAGTCAAGCTGTGTCTTAAAAAAAAAAAAAAAAGTGTACCGGGTGGTAATCCTGACAAAAGTGTTGATGCATTAATGACAGGCCATGAGAGAATGTGATGAGACCAGAACTGGTAACAGAGTTTAGCTAACTCGACATGCAGTCATTGCCCAGGGAATGGCAACTGCATTACCCGTTAATTACACATTTTTAAAAGCTACAAGTTGCGACTTTATTTATCTGGGGCAAGTAAGCTCCATTTTGGAATATAATGTTGGAGGGACAATGCGTTTATATTATTTCTATATGAGGAAGATTCCAGCTGCCACCATCGGAGTCTATAACTCAAGCCCTTCCCCAGTCTTAACATTTTGTCCTTAGGGCAAAAAGGTTGAGCTTACAAGATGAATAAGAAGAGTTACATATTTCAATCTCTAATGTGAAGTCTGATTCAGCTCCCTGGATGATGTTAACATCACACCCATGTTATTTCATATTCTGCTGAGCAAACTTTATAAAATGTATAAAACTGGCTCTAAATAATAACAGATTTGTCTTGAGCAGCGGCTCATTAGGAAATCTTTCTAAGCCTACACTCTACCAGAATTCACTGAAGTGGGCAAGAACATGTAAGAAAAAAGGGGAAAGGGTGAATGCAACTTTGGACCCTAAAAGAAGTAAACTGTGCCAAATAGAGTGTAGGAGGTATCAGATGACGGAAGGGTGACCATGATTCCAGGTATGATAAAAAAGCCCGTTTGGGAAATAAGTGGAGCACATCTCAGAGGACCACGGATACCATTTGCTATCTTACAGAGGTCATGGGCGGTGGGTTCTCAGCAGCTGTTCTTCAGGTAGAGGATTCAGAGGGCTTCGCGTCGTTAGCACTTGGAAAAGACTGTGTCAGGCAGAAAAGACGGGGACAGCTGCAAGCTGGTTCCTAATGTGGGCAAATAGGCTTAAAAAGAGGGGGTGGTCTGCCCTGTTGACTAGTACATATATTAAAGATACTCCTGGGGTGCTTGGGTGGCTCAGTGGGTTGAGCGTCCGACTTGGGCTCCAGTCATGATCTCACGGTCTGTGAATTTGAGCCCTGCGTCGGGCTCTGTGCTGACAACTGGGAGCCTGGAGTGTGCCTCAGATTCTGTGTCTCCCTCTCTCTCTGCCCCTCCCCCACTCATGCTCTGTCTCTCTCTTGTGTGTCAAAAATAAACATTAAAAAAAATTAAAACAAAAAAAGATATTCCTTAGCTATCCAACACAGCACTTACGAGTGTAAGTTTCACCTACTTACTAGCTGTGCAACCTGAAGTCGTAAGTTAACACCAAGCCCTTACTAACATCAATTCCTGCCTCTGAAAAACAAGAATGGTAATAATAATACTTATTTTGTGGATACTACCTAGATTAGTGAAGACACTGAATGTAAAGCACTATTATAGGGTGCCTGGGGGGCTCAGTTGGTTAAGCGTCCATCTTCGGCTCAGGTCATGATCTCGTCCGTGAGTTCAAGCCCCGTTATGGGCTGTGTGCTGACAGCTCGGAGCCTGGAGCCTGCTTCAGATTTTATGTCTCCCTCTTGTTCTGCCCCTCCCCTGTTCTTGTTCTGTCTCTCTCTCTCTCAAAAATAAACATTAAAAATTTTTTAAGTAAAGCAGTAATATATATTAAGACTCACAGGAAGTGCTCAATAAATATTGGTTCAGATTATTAATATCCATAGTATCTATAATGAAGAATTTTTCATTTTTTCTAGTTTCACTGTATCCTATGACAGACAATCTGGCATGCGACCTGGCAAAGAAAATCATAGACAAACTATTTTAATATCTCTTCACCGGGTTATGGAGAACCATAATAAATTGAAACAAAATTCTGTATAGTTCATATCAACTTCCAATATTGTACCATGCCTATAGGAATGAGAAAACAGAAAGATCCCAGATGTGTTATTAAAAAAAGATTCTTCAGTCTGAAACAGGGGGTTAACGTGGAGACTCACCATTGCCCTGGAGATCCACTGTCTTACTGTGAAATCAATGTTCTATAAGAAATATAAAACAACTCTAGAAAATTTCTAATTTGTCTTCTCAATAGAATTCAAAAGAATCTGTAGTTTTCACAATGTAAACAAACAGTCGTGATACACTAGGAAAGCTTAGATAGAGGTTTTTTAAGGTTGCTTTAAAGGCTTTTTTTCTAATGTTTATTTTTGAGAGAGAGAGAAAGAGATAGAACGTGAGTGGGGAGGGACAGAGAGAGAGGGAGATACAGAATCTGAAGGAGGCTCCAGCCTCTGAACCCACAAACCGCGAGATCATGACCTGAGCCAAAGCAGAACGCTAACCGATTAAGCCACTCAGGCGCCCCAATTGTTTTAAAATTAAAAGTACAAATATACAAACTAAAGTATAAAATTATATATTACATATATACATGTACACCTATTTGTTACAATTTTGGTCCTTACTCTTCTTTTTCAACTAACAAATAGAATACATTCTGTGTCCTACACACTGCGACAAGGTTGTCTGTCAAAATTTCATTGATTATATAAATATGCTCCAGTTCAGGTCTACTGGGCTTTTGATTAGAATGGAATTATTTTTTTACATCAATTTGAACAAAGTTTTCCCTTTTTAATATTGATTCTTCTAGTCCAGGACAATGACATTCAAATTTTGTATTATACACAGTCAATAAGCATTTATGAAAGGAATAAATAAATGCCACCCAATTATTTTTTGCAATGTCCTTTAAAAAAAGGTCAACATTTAAAGGTTATTTCAAAGCATTTTGTGTTTTTAATTTGGTAAATTAAATGTTTTTCCTCTTAGAGAATTTTCTATTTAATTGTCACTATCTAGTAGTAAAGGCTGCTGAATGGAACTTTTTCCTTTGCCCAACAATTGACACCAGGGGAACAACTTTTATGAAAACCCAAAGGGGGCTGTAAGTATTTTTTTTAAAAGAGAACTGCAAGCAACAGGGGCTAGATCCTTCTACCAAGCTAGTTAAGTGTGGCAAAACTGGATAAATACCACCAGTCTCTGCTTCAAGCCCACAGTTCCCCCTCTGGTATCCCGCTTCTCTAAGATGGCTGTAAAGCACACTAACAATTGCTTCTTACCTGGACATTCCCCAAGAAGACAGTCTTGCCGGAGCAACTCATGCTGGTAGGATGACAAGGGACAATGGATGTTGTGGGGGGTGGGATCTCACATTAGCTGACAGGGGCCAAAGGGAGACAAAGCTGCTACTCTCCAAGAAGTGACGGAGAGGCTTGAAATACAGTTGAAAACTGCCCCCCAAACACTCTTATCTTTCCTGAGAAAGCTACTTCATTGGCAAAGACTCCAAACACATATAGATCCAATTTAAAACCCACCCTCTCGGTTGATGGGGGGTGGGAGGGAGGGGAGGGTGGGTGATGGGTATTGAGGAGGGCACCTTTTGGGATGAGCACTGGGTGTTGTATGGAAACCAATTTGACAATAAACTTCATATATTGAAAAATAAATAAATAAAAATAAATAAAAAATGAAAAATAAAAAAAATAAAACCCACCCTCTCATCCGTATCACATTTAACATTACCTGTTACTTAACACCTACTGTATCTCCTATCTCTCTTTTGACCAAGCACTCCAGAAGATCTAAAAGGGGTGGGGAAGGAGATGCCCCCAAACACACTTCTTCTCCATAAGGCTCTGAAGGAGTACACCATGGCCTTTCCCCATTGGGGTCCTTCACCTCAACTGGACTATAGCTGGGTTTAAATGGGTTATTATTTATCTGTATTTAGTGTTTCATTCACACTTATTAAATATGCAATAAATATAATAAATATATAAAAGTGAAGAAAATTGTCCAGGCTTTATCCCACAAAGGAACAAACCTAGTCCTCCTACTTCCACTCTGGGCAACATAATGCAGAAAGTAACACAACAAAATGTTCTAAAATAACATTTAACTTGGAGAAGGAAAGGGCTATACGTGAACAATAGCAAATAATATGTCTTCCTTCTGACGAAGTTTTATAAGGCTATGAAATCAAAGCACTTGCCAGGAAAGAAAGTTTTATCTTATTTTTTTTATTTTTTTAATGTTTATTTATTTTTGAGAGAGAGACAGAGAGACAGAGTGTGAGTGGGAGAGGGGAGAGAGAGGAAGACACAGAATCTGAAGCAGACTCCAGGCTCCGAGCTGTCAGCAGAGCCTGACGCAGGGCTTGAACTCAATGAACCTTGAGATCATGACCTGAGCCGAAGTCCAATGCTTAACGGACTGAGCCACCCAGGCGCCCCAGGAAAGAAAGTTTTATGTATTTAGATCTCGGCCTGTATCTATTATAGTTTCTTTTTACTGGTCTAATAAATGACTTAGCTGCAATGAGCTCAAATAAATATTGAAATTAGATGCCCATCTCGTTAATCTTGGTTTAGTTTCTATTTTCTTAATTCATCTGTACTTTAGTAAATTTTTGGATATTTTTCAAAGAGTAAACCAACTGTGGTAGTACCATTTAATGATTATGTTAATATAAATTTATTTGGAAAGCCAGGTTTAAGACATGCTGAATCCACTGGTCTTCTGCTTTAACTGTCTTGTTTAGTCTTATGATTGTATTTTTTAAGTATATAATATCTTACCTCATTAATTGCTTTAATAATTGCATTTCTGATATCCTATCTAATAGGATATGTTTTTTTTAAGTTTGTTTGTTTGTTTATTTATTTATTGCACAAGTGGGGGAGGAAAAGAGAGAGAGGGAGAAAGACAGAATCCCAAGCAGGCTCCACACTATCAGCACAGAACCTGATGTGGGGCTCAATCACAACCTGAGCTGAAATCAAGAGTCAGACACTTAACTGACTGAGCCACCCAGGTGTCCCTAATAGGATATGTTTTTTTAATGTGCCTTTGTCTTGCCTGTTTTTCTTACTCCCTGACCTTAGAGAACATGTCTTAATAATTTTAAAAAACATATTTAGTGCCCTAAACATATAAATGTTTCATTTATGTGGTACTGAACTAAATTTTGGAAAAATGTAAACAAAATAAATGTGTATGTATGTATGTAAGTGTGTATATCTGTAGTTTTTAATGATGTGTAATATATGCATTATGGGAAATAGTTATTTCTTTATAAAAATTCATACAAAGGTATAAAGTATGAACTATGAAGTATGAACTATGTATAAAGTATGAACTATGAATATGAACTACTTACGTCATATCTTGTATGAAGTAAGCATGCAATGCCAGCTCTTTGAATATTGGACAAAAAAATATTATGGTGGATAAGACACTATTCTACAGAGTATGTTATTGCTCTGTATGAATATATAAACCAAGATGACTTTGGGTTTTGGCTCACAGTTCATAAAAGAGACAACTGACCCCTCTGCTTCTGATGGAAAACCAACAAATAAAGGAAAAATCCCAAGCTAAGGCTTTTTGTAGTATAAGGAGGTTAAACAAAAACCTGACTACTTTCTGTCAATCCAATGCTACTTTTTCTCAGCCCTGTATGAGTGTTTCTGATCATTGCTTTGTAGAAATTCACTTTGCCCCTCAGTTTGGTAATTAACCTAATTATCTTACATTAATTAGCTACCTCTAGCCTCGTCATTTTCACAGCACTGCTGTAGGTGAGGTCACTGACCCCTTTCCCCAGGTTTCTGCCTACAGAAATGAAGTTCTAATTTCTCAGAGGTATTGGGAAAATGCCTCTTGCCATTCTTACTTACCTGAGTGGTGGCATCAGGAGAAAGAACTGGGTACATTTATCAGCAGTTAGAGATTTTCTTTCTCTGCTGCCTTTCTGTTCCTCGCTAAGATGTCCACTCCTGCGTGCACCTACCTGCAGCCTGCAGGGGTGCTTAAATACGCTGGAGGGAGGGCAGCGGGGAGCTATTACTATTCCTGTCTGATCAACCACCTTCCCGCCGCATCACTGTGTCCTGCGAAACTAAATTATGTCGTATTTTCAGCCTTCAAGATTTACGCATTTGCTGTCTGACGATGGTGCACCTTTTGTCACAAAGGCCACCCAGCATTGATTCAACCATTCAAGGTATTTGATGGAAATTTCACACTTCTTTCATCCTGAAATGCCAGTGTCATGAAGAAGGGGCATTTTTTTTTAATGCATTGAAAATATTTCTGACTCTACCTCCCTCACTTTTCCTGATCAACGTACCTTACTTAAGGCAGTTTGTCACCCAATGTGGCAGTTCTCCAAAGTGGCTCTTTTCCTGGTCATCTCCTGAGCAGTGACCAGGATCACAGGGTTGAGGAGTTGTACTGACCTATTTTGAAAATCTGGGATTGCATTCTATTTTTCCCGGCCACATTGCTTCTTTTTTATGCCCTAACAACAGCCTCAGGTCAGCCTGGTACATATTCTGGGTGGCAACCTGGCCAAATGGTGGCCTACAGAATTCAAACTTAATTCTGGTTCAGCCACCCGAATCCTCTTGCTGTGTTGTTACAGTCATGAAGATAATAGTTACTAAGCTGCATATACTAGTCCTCTCTAGTCCATGACAGAGACCCATGTGAGGCAAGGTAGGAGGGAGGGCAATAATGCATCTCAATAAATTTTACTAAGATGCTCTTATCCCTCTTGCATCTAACACTCCAGCTGAAAGGTCTGGGTACAAGAAGATGATGACTGGAGAACAGGTAAATTTACAGCTACTAGAATGGGAAATGCTAATTTTGGGGAGTACAGGAAGAGCAACAATTCTGACATGTGGGAGGGAACACCGTAGATTTGGGGACGGGGTGAGTACAGAGCAGGCAGAGAGACTAATGATCTTTTGTCTTTTAGAACCGACCTGGAAGCTTTTTCACAAAGAAAAACATCCCAGCGCATCTTTCATAAAAGACAACAAGCTGCTTATTAAATGACTCCTAGACCTGCCATGCCCCACCAAATGGTGGTGACCATGACTTGATATTTAGTCTCTACAACTTGACTGAGAAGTCGATCAGAAACATTAGCGAGTGATCCCAGATGCTGCAGGTCCCACACAAAATGCCTGTCAACACCTCTAAATGTCTTTCCACCTCTATTCCCATCTTCACCACTGGGTCATGACGGGGATAGAAGAATGCCACCCAGAAGGGTGACAAATACTATATGTCAGTGTGACTGCCGTCATGTAATCTCTCCAAAGACACAGCTGAACCAGATTTGGGAAAACTAATATTTACCAGCTGGCCAGGAGGGCACTTTGGAGACTGTTAACCTGTGTCACCTGACTGATGTAGGTCATATCTGTAGCGAACAACAACTACAATACTCTCCTTCCAGGGGCACCTGTGTGCCCCTGGGACTGAACTACTTCTGGGGAAGCTACATATTAACTTGCATGAATTTGCCCTAATGTGCACCTAAGGAGTGATCAAAAGAGCTCTTCAAATGTTTAAGAAAACACCACCAGCAGATCCTGTGGCTCCCAGGTGACTGTGAAGATCTCTCTGGAATAGGGTACTCTAAGCTACTTGGGGAATTCCCAGAAGGGATAAATCCCTGTGTGTGCATTCATTGGGTGGTTATCCCAACAATGGGAGCCATCCAGTCAGAACAGGTAGTAAAAGAATGTGTCTCTGGACCTCAGCTGAAATGATCAACGATACCATTTTGGACACAGAAGGCATTCAGGTCAGTTTCAACTCACTGGCCAGAACTGCTATGGAAGACAGTATTGTCCTACATACCCCTCTCTCAAGACCAAAGTGAAACCTGTGCAGTCACTTCGACGTTGCTATACCTGGATTAATGCCTCTGAAAAAGTGCAAAGGTCAGCACAGATGCTTAAAGAGGAAGTCATGTGTCCTTCTAAAGTACATACCTTTATGTTTTGGGGGTTTCTTCAGCCTGCTTAGTCTGGGACCCTGGGGGTCAGGATTGAGGTCAATACTGCAGGCTGGCTCCATTCTGCCACTTACAGAATTGTTGACAGAAGCTTTAATTAATGTTGCATGAGACAAATTGAACAAATACAGGTCTACTCTCTATTGATACAATTAATCAGAATGGCCCACCCAGTGGCACTCTCATGTGAAAATTTGATCTCGGCTAAGGCTGTGTAGGGCTAAGAGGTGGTTTTGGGGAGAGGCAGTCTGCCAGGGCTCTGAGCATCCCTGCATATTCTTGCTGAGTGAGCCAAACTGGAACGCTTACCCGTCTCCTGATACTGAGCAGTTTTTCTAGCTTGTCACATAAGCAATTGAGTAGGCCAAGTCCACTAGAGTGTGACAGCCATGTAACTGCATGCTTTTCTGTGTAAGGGGAATCTGTTTTTTGCCATTTGCTATAATGTTTGCTGCTTGCTCAAAACATGATTTGGCCCTGGGTCCTTCAGTTGTGAAACAAACCCACTGCATATGGGCCCACTGCATGGCCTCAATGGGACTTGGGAGGCAAGGGGGACAGACAAATATGTTGATGTTCATGCTTCTTGCTGTGCCAAGAATAATAAAGTTCTTTGTCTCTGACCCAGGCGTTTTGAGTCTTCTGCCAGAACTCATGTGATGGTGGCTGGCTCACTCGTTGGCTCGCAAGTAGGGGAAAATCAAATCTTAGGATCTCTAAAGTTCCTGAGAGAAATAACACGAATTCGGAATGGGACAGAACTGTTTTCTATTTAAGCATCTCTTAATCACCTTCCAATTTTTTTTTAAATATATCCTTTCAATTAATAAAAGGCACATTACCTAGAAAACAGCTGGAGTAGGATTTGAACTAGGCAATATGGATGCAGAACATGTTTTTATTCTCCTATACTTCTCTATATGCTGATGTGGTTTAAAAGCATTGGAATATTTGCATTTTATTTAGTAAATTCCCCATGTCTCTTTTACGTGATTCTGTTTGTAACACATTAACCAACAAATTTTTCAAAGCCCTAGTCTCTAAATTGGTAATCACTTTAAACGTGACAAATCTTTAATTTTCTTTAATTTGTGTATGATCCATAAACATTTTCAAAATAAATTGATTGTAACATGCCCATGTTTCACACCATCACTATCATTTGAATATAACAAGCAGTTAAAAGGTTGATTGAATATCAATTAAAACATAATTTAAACCTAGTTATATCATGGCCCTTTAGTTGAAAAATTCCAGAAATCTAGATGCCAAGAGTTTACAAAGTAAAAATATAATCTTAGTTACCTTGTTCCAATTTGTGATTCATGGGATGTGCCCACTTTGAAATGATCCCCGTACTACTATTTACAAATTAACCAAGAAAAGAAAAAGACAGATTTTAAATCATTTCAACATGTTACTCAAATGTTTTCTGAAACAGAAAAGAAAAAAAAGACTCACAGACACTCTATGTATGAGTACAGAAAAGTCACGTTCACCAGATCTCTACTTCATCTTAGCCCAAGGCTGTTCTGCTCCTCAAATGTCTGCTCTGATCCAGCCACTTACACCATTCCAGCAATGGAGCCACCTCAGGCTCAGGGCACCAAACACAAGAAGGATATCCTGCCCCAAATTCCCATCACTTCCTTTTAGTCCCTCCTTAGTCTGGTAGGACAGGATTTTTACAGAATACTGCACATTCACCTCAATTTTTAAAATCATTCACCTATTAAAGACAATTTTAAATTTTAATTCTTATCCTCATCTTGAAAAACTGATTTGGCAATGAGTTTTTGGGACATAATCCATTTGTAACTTGGGGATTTCCTAGAATTTTACATTAAAATATAGAAAAACTCAAACAACGTAACAATGGAAAATTGATAATGTGTAAATCCTTTATATTATAGACTATTATGTCCAATGTTTAATGAGGTTAGGAACATGTCAAACATTGGTAAATATTTCTCAAGTTGGGACTATCGCTTCAAGTCAAAGTGACCCAAATTTCAACTTCAATGCTATTACTTTTTAGTAGGTGGACATAAATAAATTCCTTAACTCCCTTTGTTTTGGGTTATTCATCAATAAAATGGGGCTAACACCTTGTTTACAGGATTGAATGCTATGTAGATGGCATCATACCTGGCACTTGCCACATGGGGTGAGGTGAATCCTAGCTATTATTATCTGATGAGAGATTCAGAAGAAAATTAAGCATGAGAATATGGGAGAATATGGTTTCTCCTTCATTCTTACTCATTTGACTACTTCGTAACATTACCATAATGTGAAATATTTGCTAGACAATTGGGAAACAACATTTCTGCAAATGTGGACAATGGAAAAAAAATTCAGAAAACTCTGTGTGACTCACAAGCAAAGCAAGTGACATAGTATCAGAAATAGCTCTACAGTAAATTCACTTGATTAGATTTTAACTAAATCTGGCCTTTTCAGTTAATTTGAAACCCTTATAACTGTTTCTTTAGAGATTTCACAAGCCTGTACCCCTGGATGCAGTCTTTACTAATCTTTTGTGCCCCATGCTGTACTGTGCTATTTTTCATGTGTTATCTTTCATGGCGTCTGAAAAACTACCCTTTAGAGTAGGTTTTATTTTTACTATTTTATAAATAAAACCAATGCTTAAAAAAATTAAACTTTCTTGAGAAAAATCATAGCTACTAAAATTCTAGACTTCCAGGTTTTGAAATAGCCCCACCAAACCCTGAAATATTTCTTAGAAACATAAAGACTTTTAAAAAATAAGCTTGAATACCTTAATATAGAATGCATTTTAATACTAATTAGATACTATCACAACTCTTAGATTTCATAACCTTTCCTGCACTCTTTTTAAATTTTTTCTTGTGCTCAAAAATAATAAAGTAGCAATTTTCTGTATCAGGAACACCATTATTATTCACCTACAATGTAATCAACATTATTTACTCACTTTTTATTACACTCCAGCTCAAATTCAGTATTAATCTTGACTACATTTCATTTCCATGTCACAACATATCTTTATTTTTATAGATAGCTTGTTAATGAGATGTTTTAATTAACTGTTTCATTCTGATTTCAAATCTTTGACAAAGAAAACAATGTCAGCTAACCCCACGTATAAGTATGTATTTTAATAGCCAGAATTTAAATCCTAGATTTTTGGAATTAGGATTAGAGAGATACATAATTTAGCTCAAACTGAAGGATAAAATCATGATTAGGAACATGCAATCTAGGACTTTCTTCGTCCTTCTTTGAAGCTATTTGCTCAAAAATGCCACGTAGATACACAACCGCTAAAACTGGCAATATTACCTGGAACAACATTGGAGACACCAGAACCAAGTCACAGAAGCTACCACTCTGCTGAAGGTCCCTCACCCAAGCCACACTGAATCATGCCACCCCATGTGATGATTCCTCTTTTGTCTCCAGCAGCACTTTCTATATCATTGTAGACAACTGGGAGACAAGAAGACTAGAAACACAGTACAACAGAGGAGCAGTTGTCAAAAAACAAAGAAACGAATCTTTAAAACCCTGGAAACATCAGATGATGGGTAAATGGGTAGTAGGTTCTTTTATCAAAAACACATATAAGCAGCTATCCATTATTCCTGACTGAACAACTATTACAGTCAAATAGTCAGAACAGGAGATGATCCCAAAGGAGCAGCATATAGATCTAAACTACAGGAATACATACGAAGAAAATGGGGATTAAAAAAGAAGAAGGAGAAAATGGGGCTAAAGTCTTTTTGTTTTGGTTCTATTGTGATTCTAGGTCTAATACAAAACGGCGGGGGGGAGGGGCTAGAAAAACTGAGGGAGGTAAACACAATTCCTTCCCGGTACCCAAAGCGAACAACTGATGGATGTGTTCTCTTTTAAAGTTGACTACACAGAAAAAAAATAAATAGAAACTATGGGATCTATAAATAATTATAAATAAAAGTAAGAATAAATTTGCTGACACATATAGTTCTTACTATTTCTTTTATTTACTTATTTTTATTTTTTAATGTTTATTTATTTTTGAGAGAGAGAGAGAGAGAGAGAGAGAGAGAGCACGAGCGGGGTGGGAGCAGAGAGAGAGGGAGACACAGAATCTGAAGCAGGTTCCAGGCACTGAGCTGTCAGCACAGACCTGACGCGGGGCTCAAACTCGCAAACTGCAAGATCAAGGCTGCTTAACCAACTGAGCCACCCAGGTGCCCTTGCCAAACATTCTTTTAAATATTTAACATTTCTCTCTCATCTAATCCTAACAATAACCCTCTAGAGCCAGTGGCACTTTATTTCCATTTTTTAGATCATAAAAATGAAGCCAAGTCATGTACCAAATTAAGGTAGGTGATTTGCCCAGGGTCATGCAGCAGACCTAAGTGAGTAAAAATGAAATTTAACTCAGGTATCTGGCTCCAGAGAACACAGGCTTAATACTCCCTTTATCTTCTATATGTGAGGCTTAAAAAAAAAAAAAAAAGGAAGTGGGAATGTCTAAGACAGATTCTAAGACAGTTAGTGGGTATGTCCTCCAACTCGGGTTGGGCGGGGGTGGGCACCAGATAGGCGGGAAACTGTTAGAGACACAAACGTTGTGAGCTTTGCTTCTCTGAGAGGAGTGATACCAAGAGTCCTGCTCTTACACACCCACCTTCCAATTGGGCTTTTGTATTTTTAACTTACAACATAATCTACACATCAAACAAAAGTTTCCTCTAAAGGCACTAGGGAAAAGCACGACAGTAAAATTATTTTGAAAATAGGATTCAAAACACATTTTTGAAAATAACTATTTGGTATCATCAGAGAGTGTCAAGCTCTATGAAACAAGACAATGGGCCATAAGGAGAAGCCAAGCTAGAATGAACAAGATATAATAAAGAAGTTGGCAGAAATAAGAGAAAAAATGTGAAATATCCTAAATATTCATGCTCAATTAAAAGCCATTTTGAAAGCAGTAAAAAGCAGAATTAAAAACAGAAAATGATGTAGAAGAAAAAAATAAGACATACTCTGAAAATAAAAAGAAAAAAAAAGAAAATCACTGAAATAAAAGCTACAAAAAATAGGACAGATGCGAGGGAATAGAATAGAGAGCCAATCTCTACATTCATTCCCATTCCTTCATGCAGCAAATACTTATTTTTTTCCTAGGACTACTCAAAACCCAAAACCTCTTGCCTCTAAAATCATGCCCATAATTTTATAGAATTCATAAATGGAAAGAAGGTGACCTCTTGCCCTCATTTTGGGTGAACTGAAATGGAATTGCAAGAGTTCTTTTGGAAAAAAAAAAAAAACTAGAAAAAAAAAAGCTATATTCAAAGATATTAAGAGTAAATTTTCCAGAGCTGGGAGCAGAGACGACCTAAAGCTACAGATCAAAACAAGCCACTGAAGACCAGACAAATGTAAAACAAATGAGCCAACATGTACATATTTTCTTGACATTTTTGTTGGAGTTGCAAGGGTAATAAAAACAAACTTTTCTTTGTAGACCTCAGCTATATGCACTGCTAATTCACTGGCGTCTTTCAAGACTGGACACAAATGTTACCTTTTCACTGACCCCGTCCTGACCATCCTATTTAAAATTACAATCCACACCGACTTAATCCCACTCTGCTCTGTTTCTATTAATTCTTAGCACTTAGCATATGCTAATATGCCAGAAAATTTCTCATATGCTATGTCTAGAACATAAGCTCATTGACGGATTGAACATTTTTGTGCTATTCATTGATAAGTCCCAAGAATAGAGAGTAGTTCCTGACACATACTAGATATTAACCGTTAGTTTTATTAAGGAGTGAAGTGCCCAGGGAGGGGACAGAGGGCAGAGTATATACACAGAAGACATATCAGGCATCAAGTACCTATACTTGAGGAAAAGCCAGAAATGTAGTTGGAATGGCAGAATGGGATCAAATGAGGGAGAAGGGCATGTTTTGTTTTGTTTTAAATTTTTTTCTAATGTTTATTTATTTTTTTAGAGAGAGACAGAGACAGAGCACAAGCAGGGGAGGGGCAGACAGAGAGGGACACACAGAATCTGAAGCAGGCTGCAGGCTCTGAGCTGTCCGAACAGAGTCCAATGTGGGGCTTGAACCCACAAACCGCGAGATCACTACCTGAGCTGAAATCGGACAGTATATGGACTGAGACACCCAGGTGCCCCTGGAGAAGAGCGTTTTATTCTAAGAAGTTTGGAGATAGTTCTATAGACAATAGGATTTAGGTTTTGGGCTGTCCTAGGTAAAATAAGAACTGGTGTTTGAATCCAATGGGCAAAGATTTAGAAACACCTGGGACTTGAAACACCTGCCCGCCTAACACAAATTCATAGAATTGTATATACAATCCTCAAATACTCCCCATCTCAGCGCTGTTTCTCTCCTAATCTAACACATACATGGGCGCGCGCGCGCACACACACACACACACACACACACACACACACACACACACACACAAGGCTGTTACTTAGTCACAGCAAACTCACCACACACCAAATGTAAGGTATATGGTTAAACTTCCAAGGTTTCCAGACAAAGGTTTAGTACTTTAAATATGTCAACTCTTCCCAGATATATCTGAAATTCAGTGCAATCTTAAGAAAAAAAAAATCTCAAGTTTTATGTTGTTGTTTTTTTCTTGGAAGAACTTGTCAACTTGACTCTAAAGTCCATCTGGAAGAAAAACTGTGCAAGAACAGCCGTGCCTTTGGTGCGGGAATGTAACAACGACAAAGAATAAAGTCTGTGAATATTAAAACCTGAGAGTTAGGATAAAAGAACTACATGAAATTTGGTGCGACTTCATTTAGTGTTAAAAACAAGAGAGGCAACCTAAATGTTCAACTTAAGAATGGCTAAATTAATCATATATTCCACAAAATATGGTATACAGGTAAGAATTCCAACAATATAACTTTCAGAAAAAAAGAGAAAGACACAGTATGTGTGTGTATGGTATATACACACATAAAATATGCTTCCATTTTTATAAAATAACACTAAAAATAGTAATAATAACAAAACAAAATATGTTCTCATGTATGCATGGAAATGCATTATCAGCACACTAAAACTAAACTGAGGTTTGGGTAGAAGGGATTTTTCACTTTCTATCTTATTTATTTATTTATTTATTTATTTATTTATTTATTTATTTATTATTTTAATGTTTATTTTTGAGAGAGAAAGAAAGACAGAGCATGAATGGGGCAGGAGCAGAGAGAGAGGAAGACACAGAATCCAAAAGGCTCCAGGCCCTGAGCTGTCAGCACAGAGCCCGACGTGGGGCTCGAATTCACGAACCACAAGATCATGACCTGAGCCGAAGTCAGACCCAGCCAACTGAGCCCCCTGGGCACATCCTCACTTTCTATTTTACAGTTTCTCCTTCCTATTTGTGTTACTGGAAATTTTAAACAAGGCACATATTTTAGGTTTTACTTTTGTAATTCAATGTACATTTGTGCATGTATCAGGGTATCAAATTTCAGGCTTTAAGAAAAATCCACTATCTAATTTAGGTTTTACATCAACTTTGTGAAACACGGTCACACATTAATATTCAATTTTACAAATGAGAAAAGAAGTAAAAAATAAATAAATAAATAATCCTCCACAGAATGTAACTGGAATGCTTACACACTGGAAAAGTGACAGCCCCCTTTATATGCCAAGCAACTCGAACATTAAGTGATGTATTATATGTCTTAATAAATGCTCAGGGGCATGAATAAGAGACAGATTGTTTCTAAAAGCCAGGAAGATAAATACCAAGTTTGAGACTCTTCCTTCTCCCACTCCCTAAAAAGGTAAGCCCTTTGCCAGATACTACTGAGCAGCAATGGGCCATCGCCTTACAGTCAGCAGTGCTACAATAGAATGGGATGAAAAAATGGGTCTAAAATTAAACGGACTTAGTCAGCTGCAGTCACAGATTCTGAAGCAAAAATTTTAAAAAAGATTTTCCTACTTTTAAAAGAATACTTTACACAGTTGAATTTATGGCTCCTCCTAATAAATATATTCTACAACTCTTAAGTACTCTTTCAAATTTAAAGTGATAAACAGCAGTAAAACTAAGAAGATAATCATTTGGTAACCTATATAACCTACTTTAAATGGTCTCTCCATAAAACCATTCGGCTCCGTTATATAGTATGCTTTTTCATAACTAGTATCACAAATCAAACTTTAAAACATGATTTGAATTCAGTGACTAAAAAATTAATGGGCAACACAGACTTCTGTATTAGCTTTTTTTTCTTTAATGTTTACTTTGAGAGAGAGAGAGAAAGCATGTGCACACACATGAGTGGGGGAGGGGCGGGCAGAGGGAGAGGGAGAGGGAGAGAGAGAATCCCAAGCAGGACTCATAGGCTCAGGGCAGTGTTCTGCGCTGGGCTCACAGGTCTCTATCTCACAAATTGTGAGATCATGACCTGAGATGAAATCGACAGTCAGATGCTTAAGAGACTGAGCCACCCAGGCACCCCTCCATTAGCTTTTCAAATGTTGAATGCTGTGCCTGAATTCGATAGAAAAACATAACCCAGGATCCTCAACTGAGTTAAAGGCCAAAAGGCATCATTTCATTGAACAAGATAGTTACTATTCAAAAGACACAAAACAAATAATTATGTCAATATATTAGTGAAATCTCTAAGAGAAAATGATAAAGGCAGGTAACTGGAATACTTAAACATCGTCTAGACAACAGAATTGGGAAAACTGCATTCTTTTAGTGTTGATTTATTTTGGAGAGACAGAGACAGAGCACAAGGTAGGGAAGGGCAGAGAGAGAGGGACACACAGAATTCAAAGCAGGCTCCAGGCTCTGAGCTGTCAGCACAGAGCCTGATGCAGGGCTCGAACTCACAAACCAAGAGATCATGACCTGAGTGGAAGTGGGACGATTCAGCCAACTGAGCCACCTGGACACCCCAAGAAAAAATTGCATTTTTAACATTTGTAAGAAGATATTCTGTGGGATTTAAAAAAAATAACATTTATAATTTGAGAGACAGAGAGAAACAAATCATGAGCAGGGGAGGGGGGCAGAGAGAGAGGGAGACACAGAATCTGAAGCAGGCTCCAGGCTCTGAGATGTTAGCACAGAGCCGAATGCAGGCCTGAACCCATGAACTGTGAGATCATGACCTGAGCCGAAGTCGGCGCTCAACCAACTGAGCCACCCAGAAGCCCCTCTGTGCGATTTTTTATATCCACAGAAATCCACAGAAGTTCTACTCAGTGCCTACTTGACCCGACATCTCTTCTTTTCTGAATGTATCCCTTGAGTGGCATGTCTAGAATGAGTCCCTCTGCTGCAGATCCTGTAAAGACAGGCTTTGATTTCTTCGGATAACCTCATACAATTATGTCATTTGGCATTCCATCACATTTGTTTAGACACACAACCTAGTTGCTGCTTAATCCATCACCCATGTTATGCAAGTGATAGTAGGAGAAAGGCCAATAAAAGAAATGTGCAATTTAGTAAAGAATAACAATGATCCAGGGTTTTGTGAATTGGTCTGCAAGGATAGTCCAAAGGATACCCTTCTCTTAAGAGTTGAGCTGTCATTCATACTCCAATGCAGAAATCCAATTCCTCCAAATCCAATTTCTCAGGTAGAAATCCAATTCTCTAAGTCTTTTCCTACTCTGTAATGGTGCCTTGGGCTCCACACCAATTTAATAGGGAGAATAAAAAGGAAAGCACCTCACAAAGAAATGCAAAAAATTCTTTTATATGAGTCCCAAAAGGCCTGCTTTTCAAGTGTATATGAGACAGAAGTACCGTTTGTAATTTATTTCATCTAGACAGGTAGCAAATCAAGTGAAACATTAAAAAGAAAGACTTTTAGCCCATTCAATATTCTTAATAAGCTAAAAGACTTGAAATATTTTAAATAGGAAAAAAATGATACATGAAGATAGTAACAAAAAATGGGTTTTAGCAATTTAAATTTTTGAGACATTTATAAAAAGTATAATAAATAACATTATTACATTACAATAGTGAAATAACCATAGGGAATTCATTTTAACGACAGACTATCCCCTAAATGTGGAGCACTGTATACACACACACACGTGTATACATACACAAATACATATATAATACACATGCATACTATAGGCAGTAAAATATAATTTCAGCTTTTAAAGATGCAGTTGTACTTGATTCTTGTTTCTCCAGGTGACAAGCTATAGATTAGTGATCGCCAGCTTTATAAAACTCATTTCCTATAAAACTGTGGAAAATACATAACTGTACACTAAGCCCATCTAAAGGAGAAACAAGAAAGTTAGCATAACAGGCTTCCTTAGGCCTAGAACATTAAAAAAAAAAAATAGCAAAGCTGAAAGAGGCTCTGATAGATGAGACCAACATGTATATTTTTAATGCTGTAAGTCTGAATGTAATCTACTAAAGGTTCACAATGTCAACCAAAGTTATTTATTGAGGAACACTGGTTTGTGACAAGGGACAGGGGTGTTGCTGTGCAATAATGCATACTCACTTGCTAAATGGAAAATGTAAGCTTCACAGAGAGGATAAAAGGAAATTATAATGGTTCAAAAAGTAGATTTTTCAAAGCGGCATCTTTAATCAGATTATTCCAAGAAACTTGCAAATGACACTAAGCAGATAGCCTTTCTTGATGAAGCTTCCTTAGTGTCCTACATAGCATTTCTCTCTTAGGATCACAGATCTGTGTTCCTCACTATGAGTTTCCTGATGGCCACAACATTGTTTTGTACTCATTGGTAGATCTCATTACACAGTGGCTGGCATATAGTTTGGATAGAAGGAAAGAAAGCAATACATTGTAATTGTTCTTTGATAAGGAAAGTACTAGGCAAAATTTTATGGACTTTCAATATGTCATCATTTACTAATACCTACTGAAAACCTACTATGTGCTGAGCATTGTGCACATACTTATGTGGGCTGAACTAGGAGCGAAATTACCTCTGATTGAGAAGAATGAGGAGTCAGATGACTCATTTATTATTCAACAACATACAGTGCTTCACAAAAACAGAAGTATTCATCAAAAGTAATGATCACACTTGTTCATAAATGAGATTCATTATGACTTTGAGGGCAAGGTGCCATTTGGCAGGTTAATCCCCTTTGCTGGGGAAACGAAAAGAGAGAATTTAGCTGTTAGTGCTCTTCTAGATATATTTATTCCTGGATCTCTTTCTCTCCTCCACTCAGTCATACCGCAACATATTGCACACTGCTTTAACTTGGAACAAGCACCAACTTCAAAATTCAATTTGGAAAACCTTAAAAATAGACTGAACATATCATGACAAATCAAACGTTTTGAAATAACACTGTTGGCAAGGTGGCTTTTACTTAAAATTGAAAATGTTAACATTTTGCAAGAAGGTGAATTATTTTTCTTGGCAGATATGTTTTAAAGAACATTGAAAGAAAATACTGAATAAGAACAAAAGTTTCTAAAGTGAAATCAGTTCCCTTAAAGGAAATAAAAACATCAAGGGGAAATGACAACAAAATATATATTATTTCCTATCTGACAAAAACAACACTATCCGAACAAAAGCTTCCTACCAATAAAGCAACAGAAAGTCTTACTCAATAGCTTAAGATATAAAATTATAAAATATATTCATCCAAGTCTTCCAGTTACATTTGAAATGTCAGCTTTTAATTCAGTAAAACCTAACTTTCCTCATACATTGGCTGTGAGGATTTCTAGACACCTCCACCTTACGCCGCTGAAACTGAATGCACTAAGCCCTGAATATAGCAAGGCATTTGCTTCGGGGGGGGGGGGGGAATGAATTACCATAATTTTTGGGCTCAGAATCAGCAAGATGAGTGTCTAGAGGCATTAAATCCAAGCATCTATATTCAATCCATAGCCATTTCTTGTGGTACTTTTCACTCATTTACTCATTCAACCAACAAATATTTGGTAAGTGCCAGGCACCTTGCACTGGTTGCTGACTTCACAAACATATTAAAGGTTAGTTACCAGTCTCTGAAAATCTCCATCCCAGCCCCGTGTGTGTGTGTGTGTGCGCGCGCGCCTGTGTGCATCTGAGTGCATGTGTGTGTTTAAAAGATCTGGTAGCCAATACATGACAAACATAAAATTTGAGAGGCTTAAGATGTGAAATGTATTATGTAATGCTCTCATCCAGGACATGTCTGTTTATAACCCACAGATACCGCTTTATAAAATCACTTTAGAAAAATTCATATGTGTAAGAAATATAAAACAGGGTTAAGAACCATGTAGTCATGATACAGTGATTCAATCAATATTTCTGAATTTGTGTGGTATATTATAGTTCTGGAAATCATATTTTTAAAGAAGACAATACAAGGCAGAACACACACACACAAAGGGGGTGCCCGAGTCGCTCAGCCAGCTGGGCATCCAACTCTTAATTTCGGCTCAGGTCATGATCCCAGGGTTGTGGGATCCAGCCAGGTGTCGGGCTCTGTACTGAGCATGGAGCCTGCTTAAGATTCTCTCCCTTTCCCCCGGCTCATGCTCTTTCTCTAAAAAAAAAAAAAAAAAAAAAAAAAAAAAGGCAGGACTCTCCAGCACTGCACTGTTCCTTGTTTACATCTGGTCACATACATGCCTGCAGTTTCCAGCGTTCACCATAAATTCATAAGCAGACACCGACAAGGCACAATCCTAATAGTGTTTCTATCATTGCCTGTGATTACTCAAAACGATTCGGTGTCATCAGTGGATATCTTCTAATGAGCAAGAAGGAGTTTGCAAGTACCACACTTCCTCAAAGAGAAAGAAAACACAGTGCAAACTCATCAATATAAGGCTTATGAGACTGAAGTGCAGTTTTCATTAACTCACTGATCTTCCCAAGAACTTGAAACGCTGTCCTTTCAAGTGCCGTGACATAACCCCTTAGCAACTACACTCTTGACATAACCCCTTAGCAACTACACTCTATTCTGAGGGGGAAAAAAACACCTTGAATAAGTCTGGTGCCTAAATCTATTCTGTTCCCTTAAAACTGACCATTTTAAGATGCATTTTCCAGTGCTCTATTTATATTTAGCACACCTTCAGGTTTTCATCTCAAATAAAATATTTCCCTTATGAAGATTTATGTTAGGTGTTTAGGGTAAAGATTTCCTTTATCTTTTCCCTACCTCTATGATCTTTATTTATAATCATAAAAGATTACTTTGTTCAGGAGACATGTTTTCATTCGAGTGGGCTGAAGCATGTTTGACAGCATGATGAACTAAGTTAATATTTTTAGGTAGGACAGTCATGTCTCTAAAAAACACATGAACACATAAAAGAAAAATAAATAAACAAGGACAATCATTCTGTGAAGACACGGGCCTCTCTGCCTTTGGCTTTGGCTGTGATCAAAATACAGAATGATTCTCCAGGTCAATACAATCACTTAACGAGTGATTCCCTGATTTAAACAAAGCCTGCATTGCTCCAAATAGAATTTTGTTGGGATGTTACACTACTTTAAGAAGTGTGATGATGGAAGGAAAGCTAGAAGCAGGAGAATCCGCACGGAAATAAGTCTATGAACTAATAAATTAGCCTGTCACAGCTCCATGGATTATCACAGCAAACACGAGACTCCTGGATCGGGGACATTGAGCCTTATTACTCAGAGCAAAATCAGAAACAGATGTTATCAGCATCGCTGAGCGCCAGATCCCACAGGATAACCCAGAGGTCTACGTGGAGTATACCAGTGAAGCAGGGCTGTTCTACCAGAGAGAAACTTTGAGCTCAGGAATATGCTACTTTGACAGCAAGCAGTAAGGCAGCCTCAGTTCTGTTCATAAGGAGACCGATACTGAAGGATGAATTCTTGAGATGCATTTCCTCACTTTTCAAGCTCACTCGCTGTGTAAACAATCCTGAGAGGTGCAGAGGTACAGGAATGATCTGGCATCCTCTGTGAGACATATAAAAGCTCAAGTGGACCATCGTGGACTGTCTTCCAACAGATCTGAAAAAAAGTCTGGATGTGCCCAAAGATGGAAAGTCCTGTGCTTCTTGCTAGAAACCCAGAAGAAGTTAAATACAAACCATCTACTCTACTTCCGCTTTGCCTTCTGAAGAAGCTGCATAAGGACAGGGGCCTTTATTTGCTTTTTGGACCGAAGTAATCTCAGGGCCAAATACGGAACTTGGCCCATAACAGGGATTCACATGTTTTTCTTGAATGAATGAATGAATTCTGTTTGCTAACGTACTTGTCCCATTCTGTTAGACACCCTGCTGATTGATCACTTGGATCTGGTATATTTTCTCCTTGTGCCACTATCTTTTGCTATAAAAAAGTGTGGCTTGATCCTCTAAACTAACACCAAAGACTTTCTACTCTCTGCTTTGACACCCTGGTTCCAAGATCCTTGCTCTAACTCTCTGGTGTTTTATCTACCCCAGAGCTTTTATATCACCTGCCTGTCTGCTCTCCAGAGTCGTGCATCTTGTCTCCTAGTCTACTGGTTCGAACACCTGTCCGTACTGCTGAAAAGGGCAGATTTCTAGGTCAAAATCATGTTTCAAAACCTGACTTAGCCACCTGCTAGCTGCAAGAATATGTCATGCTCTGCAATCTCTGGTGGACTCAGAATCTTTAAAATGGTAATGATAATAGGATCCACTGCATGAGAATTAAGCATGTGTAACCAGTCTGCAGAACGGGCTGGACTCGAAAGGATTCAACAAAGAATAAAACACTTTTTTTTTTTAACATTATAGCCTTCTAAAAATCACTTCAGAGCACCATTTCTTCTCTTCCCTGGACAAAATTTGGGAAGTTGTGGGATCTCATACCTTGAGATCTGTAACCACTTTGAGACATTAATTAACAAATAATTCTTATACTATGTATTTTAAGCTACTAAAACTTTAATCTTAACCAGTTAAAACTGAAATACTACTCTAGCTCAGGTACAACCAACAAATTCCAAAAGCCCACAGCAGGGGCAGGATTTATGTTTTTGTTTCGTTTTGTTCTGTTTTGAGTATTCTTCTCCTCTAAGCCCCACCTCCCTGTCTTAGCCTCTATCTCTCAATATCTCCTGATTCTCCAGATTGTAGGAAAGCAGATGTGAAGATAAAATCAAAGTCTTCTGTAAGTAAGGTTGTTGAAATCTAAATACTAGCAATCTCTTTCGGCATACTTCTCTGAGTTATTCAAAGACTACCCTCTCTTCTCAGGGGGTCTTCTCAATACCCACTCCTCAGCAGAAGGGGCAAAACCCTTGAGAGTAGGACTCCTCAAGACTCTCATTCAACTCCTGCTGTATATTCCATACAGCTCCTTTCTGCTAGGATCCCCTCACCCATTGTCGGTGCACAGATTGAGAAGTCATCCAAAAAAACCCCCAGATCTTAATCATTAACAAGAAAGACACAGTTACATCTTACGATAGCCTTTACAAACTTGTTTGATTTCTTTGAAGGGAGGAGCAACTTTGTTCAAAGCGTTTCAACCTCACAACAAAACTACAGTGAGAAATGAAAGACAAGGGGGTGCCTGGGTGGCTCAGTCGGTTAAGCGTCTGACATCATCCCAGGTCATGACCTCTCAGTTTGTGAGTTCGAGCCCTAAGTCGGGCTCTGTGCTGAGAGCCTGGAGCCTGGAGCCTGCTTCAGATTCTGTGTGTGTCTCTCTCTGCACCTCCCCTGCTCTGATTCTGTCTCTCTCCTCTCTCTCTCTCTCTTTCTCTTAAAAAAATAAAATAAACTTAAAAAAAAAAAAGAAATGAAAGACTAGCAAAATAGTTAAACATTAATAGATCTATCATCATACTTACTAGTCATTCATTTGGGAAGTCTCAGAATAATTCGAGAGTGTCAGATTCAGGACAAGTATGTAAGAGGAGTAATGAAAGCAAGTGGAGGAGATAATTGGAAGTTCATGCAACAATATAATTAGGGAATCATTAAAAGTGTCAGGAGAGGGTACAACTTATGTTTGGTGTCTGCTGCTCTATTTCCCTAGCAATTTGGTTGTCAGAGTAAGATTTGCTGAAGTTCACGGTTTGTTCTACACATGAGTGTCTTACCTGTAATGGCAAAATACATATTCTAGGGTATCTTTTTAGTTCTCTGTATTACTTTGAACAATTTGGTCGACATGTCTTAAAAGTTGTGCTATTTCTGGACTTCTGTTGCAACGGTATCTGTAACCTGATGTCATGAAAGGGAGCCAAGATCATGCCCCCCAAATGAGAGTAGTATTTACAATACGTATCAGATCAGTTGTCTTCCCCTCTTCCTACATGTATTAAAACAGCTGCTTGTTACTGATCAGCTTGATGGAACCCGATTTCTATGATTTCTCAAACATTATAAAGTAGTATTAATAATATTCTTATTAGAGAACGCTGATCACATTAGAATTCATTTTGTATTCCTTTATTTTGCTCCAAATGCTCTCTGTTGCTTTATTTTCTTCTTCACAACTTCTTCAAAACTTCTATCTACCTACTTATCTTTGAATACCCAAAGCCTTTCCTTTTTGGGCACTTTAACATCGTATTACATGTTTACCCACAGAATGTCAACAAAGATTTTGGATTCTAGATGGCAGTCTAAAATACCTGGGTGAAAATAGACATCTATAATGTTGAGGACAGAGGATAAAGGAAATTAATTTCTCTATTTATCTTTTGTGAATCTTTCTTTGTCTTGCCAGGAAGGGTTTATGCTTTAATGAACTAACAATATCTAACATCTGAATGGTGCTTGGTATATTTCAAGGTACTTTTGGTTGTGTTATCTCAGTAATCAGAAGCATAACATGTAGTGTTAGTATTTTCCCAAGAAAGTAACCATGGTTTCTGAGCTCCCTTTGCCCTGCTAGTTCCTAGCAAAGCCCCCCATAAAGCAAACTCACATTAATTCAGATTCCTTACTCTTTAATTCACATAAAAGCCCTATGATATTCCAAAAAAAAATCACAAAACAATGTAAATTCAAAGAGATAGTGGGTATAATTTCCCCTAGGGACAGTGTCTTCATTTTAAGTCTAGCCTGATTGCCAGGAGGCCCTAAATACACGGTAACTTCTGGGCTTGTTGGTTAGAAAGAAATCTAATACTTAAAGATCTTTGTGCTTTTTCTTACTGTTGCAATATTATACAGCTAAGAAAAATATCAGTCACCAAAACTTTGAGCCCTCGGCATATCAAGAATTATGGAATCAACATAACACAGGATAACCAACAATATCAAAAGTTAACATTCATATCAAAAAGTTATTGACCACCTGGTAAAGGTTTCTCAAACCCTAAAACTGAACTTCAGAATGCAGATCACAAATAACTCTGAATCAAGAGCAGATAACATAGTTTTGTTTAGAAACCTCACACCCACACCAAGGCAAATTTAGGGTAACTTTTTTTTTCTCCAGTATATCCTTATTTTTCATGTAGATGCTACCTCACTTCTTGAAAATCAGCCTGTCAAATATGTCTGACTAGTAGTTCTCGCATTTGAGTTCAAAAACATTTCAAACTCACACAGTGATATTTTTTCACCCATCTTAAAAATTATAGAAATATTAATCGCAAGAAACATAAAATATATTTGAAATCAAGTCTTTAAAAATAAGAACAGGTGACCAGGCAAAACATGTGTCTACAACAAATATCACTAGCTGTCTTAATTCCTCCGTCAACATTTATTTAAAAGATTAGTTTTGCTAGCAGACAAGTAACTGTAAAGTCCAGAAGAAATAGAGAAAATGACCAAACATCCACCTAGGCACAAGAAAACGCTAGCGAGTAAGTTGTTTCTTCTGCAACATGAGAAAAGATTGGCATATTTCTCCACTACAGCAGTACAACCCCTGACCTCAAATCTGAGAACACCAGCAACCTGTGGTAGGTATGAGGCACCACTTACTCCCTTCCCTTTCCCTTTCCCTTTCCCTTTCCCTTTCCCTTTCCCTTTCCCTTTCCCTTTCCCTTTCCCTTTCCCTTTCCCTTTCCCTTTCCCTTTCCCTTTCCCTTTCCCTTTCCTTCCCTTCCCTTAATACTTAAGCAGCCCCTTACTATCAAACAGCAGCTGTATACAATTATTTGAAATACTTTTTTTTTCCATTTTATTATATCTTCTCAATATTTCCACTTTGCCAGGTATACATTTTGGATGAACTATATTTAGGTAGATTATATTTATCTTATATACAGTAAAGACTATAGATACATGATATGTGTGTGTGTTTCTTCCCAGTCTCTCTGATTGGCCTCCTTTTCTGTATCTTAAATATTGGTTATCTTCAAAGCTCCTGTCATCTAACTTTTCATGCGTTTTATAGCAATGTTAGCCACTCCAATTCTTAAAGTTCCAAACTGAAGAAATGGGTGTGCACAAATCTAGGTATCATCCTGAACACTCTTCCCTCCACTCAAGTTGTTTTTGATCAATTAACACAAGTGGATGTTGGATTATATTACAAAGGATAAAATTATCATCAAAAATTGTGAATCTCATGTAGTTGGAAAGCACAAGGTAATGTCAGTAACACCTAGTGTTACATAAACCCAAAGAAAATGAAACAGAACCTTAATTCCAAAACAGAATACAAAACATTGTTTTCTTTTGTTTTCCAATTGAAAAAAGAAAGCTTTTTCACCTCAATTTAGTTTTTAGCTTTTTAAAAACTGGCACACATTCTTTCTAGTGGCAAAACAAAAACAAAAACAAACAACCACTACCATTCATTAAAAGCATGTTCTCACTTGATAACTCAAGATTCCTCTAAACTGTACAGTAAACTAAATTTGAAAATAACAAAATAATATTCTCTGGTGTGTATTTGCAAACTGTTAAATCTTCTTCCCCTCTAACATGGACAT
This sequence comes from Lynx rufus, assembly GCF_022079265.1. Taxonomy (NCBI): domain Eukaryota; kingdom Metazoa; phylum Chordata; class Mammalia; order Carnivora; family Felidae; genus Lynx; species Lynx rufus. The sequence continues at coordinate 76,945,121 of NW_025814834.1, forward strand.
TATCCCTTGATATACTCTGGCTACTTCATTCTTCAATGAAAATTGGGTTTATTCTTCAATTAAAAACAATAAATTTCATAATTCAGCTTCCGGCAAATGCTATATTAAACAAAGGAGTATATACATTTTATTTTTTGTTTTTGTTGACTAAAATGACATTATAATACCTTTATTACAACAATCCTGATGTTATACAAAAATATTTTGATTTGTTTAGTTTTGCCCAGAGGAAAGTAATAAATAATAAAGAAATCTTGCAAGTGTGGTATATGAATATATATTTCTCTGTATTTATTATTCATATTGACTCTTCTCCCTCTTTCTTCATATATATGTGTATATGCATAGATATACACACCTCAATGGTACAAAATACAGTAGCATCAAGTACTAAGAAACAATTTGCCTGAAAGCAACATGGGGAATAACATTAATTCCTCACACAAACTGTGTCCAATAACCAATTGTTAATCATATGGCTTTGGTCCATAACACCATCACCATTGATCCTGAAGAACATTTTTAATACCCATTTTCTAATGCCCAGAAATTAGTGAAATATTTATAAATTTGAGTATTTTTTTTTTCAGGAAATGCTTGGTTTTCAATGTCCCTTAAGTTCCCGGGGGCGGGGGGGGTGGGTCTATGGAGGGAAGCTTTTATAACTTTCTCCCTTCAGTTCTCAAAGTGACAGGATAAAAATTTCACCAGAAATTAACTGAATACTGAATGGAACATTGAATTTTTAATTGGTGGTTTTTTCAGTTGTAAATATATGGAGTCAAAAGTTTATTTCAGAAGTTTCTATCAGATTTGGAACTCTAAAACAGCTTTGATCTGATTATATTATAATCAGTCCATTTCCTTCATAACACAACAGGCAATCCTAAAAGACACATACCCATCAGTTTCAAGATTGGGACATTAAAAAAAGATGATGACATTTCACGGTTGGCTATTTAGTCACTGGTCTTAAATTCATTTGCTCCAAATACAACTGTTATGGGCTAACCTGTGTTCTCCCATAACTGTTACACTGAAGCCCTAATCCCCAGTAGCTCAGAAAATGACTGTAGGGACTCCCAATAGGTAAGTTAAAATGAGGCCCTAGCAAACTAATACAATGACTACCACCCATCAGTACCATTTACATGAAATAGCACATTTTCTTTAGTCACCATATGTTCTCTATGAGAGAAAGGTTGACTGCTGCAACATGTGGAATAATATTTCACTTATACAATGTTGCCCTGTCTTACCTGCTATTTATTTAGCATATTTAGATCACAGTCCAGTAAAACTCTCCTCCTCTTCTCTTTCCTCCGTCTATCACCACCACCACCTCAACAACAATGAAGTCTAACTCGTATGTTGTAGGCACTACGCTAAATGCCTTATCTATTAAATCATCTAATTCTCATGATTCTACAATTACTGCGCTCATTTTATTAACTGAGAAACAGACCCAGAGAGGTAGGCAACTTGGCCAAAGACACGAGCTAGAATAAAAATCCAAGCAACCTAATCAGAGACCATTCTTTATTATTTGTCAGGGTTTAAAAACACCTCTCTGAGTTTCAGAGAGTGAAAGTGTCTTCCATTTTGGCTCAGTTATTCTCCTTGGAAAACCTAAACCTTTATTACAAAAGTCATGTCTATTTTTTACCCAAAGATGTTTCTCTTTTATATAATGCCTGGCTGAAATAGATAAATAAGCTAAAGCTAAATCTGTGCCATTTAGAAATGGTCATAGATAATATTTTTGTGATACATGATAACTTTTAAGTATTAAACACTGAAAATCCTTGATAAATTTACCAATTGGAAAACCAAATGCACCATTGCCACAATTATTGATATATCATTAAAGCAATACCTTAAAATCTAAACCAGGAATATTATAAACCTCAATTTTTTCTCCCCCAAAAAAAGATTTTTCTTTAAAGCTTATTAAATAAGAATAGTTCCAAACTCTCCCGTCATTCACTCATAAATCAATGATAAATTTCATTATGATATGTGCTTGAGAAATGGTTTTCTGCACCTAATCCAATCAAATAGCAGTAATCCAAATACATTCTAAGGTTGCAGCACACAGAGCATTTAAAATGGGCATTTAAAAAAAGATAGAGTAATGGAAATAGTTATCACTGAGTTTCTAGTATGGAAAAGAAACACTGTCTCTTGTAGTTCAGAAATGTAGAAGTGCCTTGGTGGCTCAGTCAGTTGAGCATCTAACTTCGGCTCAGGTCATGATCTCACAGTTTGTGAGTTCAAGCCCCCTGCTGGGCTCTGTGCTGACAGCTCAGAGCCTGGAGCCTGCTTCGGATTCTGTGTCTCCCTCTCTCTCTCTGCCCTTCCCCTGCTCTCTCTCTTTCAAAAATAAATAAAAACATGAAAATAAAAAAAAAAAAAAGAAAGAAAGAAATGTAGAGTAAATGTTACCTGAGTTCAAGTTTGACTCTCCCATTTGTAGCTGTGAGATCTTGGGCCAGTTATTCAACCTCTTTGTGCCTCAGTCTTCTCTTCTCTGTGTGTATAATCAAAATGTGTACCTCAGAGTTTTTATGAGGATTTAACAAATTAAATATTAATCACATTAACTGTGATTTGGGCATACTATCTTCTACATCTGTTTTTTAAAGACATGGAAATATTATAATTTTGTAGTTAGACCAGGACATTAGTGGTGGCCCAAATACACCTACTAAGGAGAAACCACGTTTCCTTGTCTCTGTATCATTCCAAGCAAAACAAAGAATCCAACAAACAAGGAACGTATCTGTGAATATTACTAAAACTTGATAAAAAAATAAAAACAAAAACAAAACCTGAATCATGAAAAATGCACTGGGGGATGCAAATGAAAATCTTTAAACATCCTTGACTATTCCAACACCTAAAATCCAAGCCATTTTCTGTTGCTCCAATGTCACCTTTGGATGTTTCTTCATCAAAAATATATTAAAAGTACTCTTGTGATTTAATTGTGGAGCTCTTCATTCAAAGGGAATATGAAATTTTGTCTTCAGTAATGTAATTTTAACCCTTATTCTCCTTTTGTATCTAGACATCCTGACCAATAGAGAAAGAAAACAAAACAGGAATGGAATTCTCTGCGCTTTGATCTGAGTAAAACACTACACAGAAGCTCTCTCATTCAGGCCTTTTCTCTGAGGCACACTGCAAGAGAACGCCTTCTTAGCTCCCATGCATGGCACCAGCCAGCCAGCTGGGGACATAGTTTTATTAGTAGATATTTTAACATGTCATTTTACCTTCATTTTCTGATTTAGAAATTGTATTCTGGAGGTAAAAGTGTGTGCATGTGTGTGTGTGCAACGCATGTACTTTTGAAGAACGTGAATATGCGTGTATGTATATTCCATAAAAGTTTAAAATGTATGTTTCACTCATTTTCAAGCACATATAAAATAAATAATAATAGCTAAATTTATTTAGCACCTACTATCAGCCAGTCCCTGGTCTGAATACCTTCATTATATTAACTCATTTCATCCTTCCGCCATGCTAATGAGATAAGCAGAATTGCTATCCCCATTCTACACATAGGGAACCTGAAGCATAGCAAGGATAAGGAATCTGCCCAGAACCGCGTGGTGAGCCAGTGGAAGAACCGCACTGGACCACGTATGTTGATTCTACAGTTCTTCTCAAGCACTACCGGGGTTTCGTTTCGTTTCGTTTCGTTTCTTTTCTTTTCTTTTCTTTTCTTTTTTTTTTTTTATTTTTCCAGGGGTTTCTTTCAATGACCTCATCAAATAACTTCCTAATAACCATGATGTGCATGAGGAAAATGGAGCTCCTAAACAACCACAAATGAAACAATATTTCAATTTCACTGACAGGCCAAAGAATTACAAGATCAGCTGAAAAGGCACCAAGAACATATCTCAGCACTCAAAGCCACTGAACATCGTGCCCAGCAGTATGTGCCAGTTTACCATCCACCAGTTCGCCTGATGTTATTAAAACACTGAACAAAAGCAATTGAATCCATTATGTCTCTACTGAGCTCCTTCCAAGTATCAGGTAGGCATAATGGGAAAAATAAGTCACAGATGTGCTCAACATTTACATCATTAATCTCTGTATGAATTAGGTATAACGATAGTATAAATTATTAAACAGTTCAGGCAAGTAAGAATTAACCAAATATTGATTTTTTCCCTTTAAGATATATTTTTATCTTAATATATCATCAGTAGCCAAGAGACAAGCCAATTTGAATCCAAAATCCTGCATATTATTGAATTCTACTGTCATTTCAGTAATTAAAATGCACATTACTTAAGTACAAATTTCTAAACAGATCCTCATGGCTAATTCTCACATCTGTACTTTTGTTTCATTGGGTGCTGCTTCTTTCTTTCCTTTCTAAACTATTTTTTCTACCAGCAGCATACTAAAATTCAGAGCTAAAACTCCTTTGGAAAGGTTGTGTATGTTTATACTAATTTATTACTTGTAATTTACCTGTAAATAATTGAGTACAGGATAGCAGAAAAAGGAGAGTCTTAAGGCTCATCTAAGTTCCAGAGGTGAATTAATTTCTTAGTGCTACTTTAACAAATTACCACAAATTTAGTGTTTCAAACGAATTTCGTATCTCACAGTTCTGTAAATCAGAAATCCAAAATGGGTGCCTCTGAGGTAAAATCAGTAGGTTGGCTGGGTTGCAGTTCATATTGGAGCCTCTAGGGAAGGCTCCATGTTCTTGCTTATTTCACCTTCTAATGAGTGCCTTAATTCTTAGGCTCATGGCCCCATCCTCCATCTTCAAAGCCAGCAATGGCCAGGTGAGCTTTTCTCACATCTCATCACTTTGACATGGACCCTTCTGCTTTTCTCTTCCACATTTAAGAACTTCTGTGATCACACTGGGTCTACCCAGATAACTCAGGATACTCTCCCTAATTTAAGGTCAGTTTAACTACCTTAATCCAATCCACCATTTTAATTCCCCTTTGCCATGTGGTGTAACATAATTAGATGTTCTGGGAGTCATATGGGAACCTCTTTTGGGGGGCCATTACTCAGACTATCACAAGAGGCCATTCTTTCTTTGATATTTAGAAATCATGCCTATCAATCTTTCTTTCCAAAAAAAGAGGGAAGACTGATAGTTTTTAAATTTATGTGTATTATATTCTTATATGACATATGCATAATATGTAACATATGCATAAAACAAGGATGTCAGAACCACAAACTTCCTAAGAGAAATTCCTCTTTGTAATCCAGCTCAAATATTTCTTCATAAGCAAATTCTTCCCTTGCCTTTCCAAGGTTGGATACTTCTTCCTCTGTATTGTCTTAAATAAAAATGATTATGTTTAGTACTCTATTAGCAAGTTTATCACATTACTCTTGAATATATGTTCTCACATCTCTCTCTCTCTCTCTCTCTCTCTCTCTCTCTCACACACACACACACACACACACACACACACACACACACAAACTTCTCCTCACCTCTCCTCTCTCCTTGTCTCTCCTCTTTCCTTTCTCTTCCTCTCTGACTGGGATATGATCCCTTCAAGAACAAGGGCTACACAACTGCCATCTTTCAATCTGTTCAGCATGTAACAAGCTTATTGGTAGCACTGAAACACTTGTGAAATAAAAGCTATTCTTTGATTATTATATCATATATTATTATATAATGTTATATATGTATATTATATATACATATATATATATATATAATTATCATACTGTTACCACTAGTATTTAGTTATTCTATCATAAGAAAATGGACTTTTCCTCACAAGACAATAGTGCTGAGGCATATTTTGAAACCCATAGAAAATAAAATTCCAACACTTTTCTATAATCCTAACTAGAAGAACACACAAAGAGGTAAGCTCTTTGGGAGTCTGACTTTGGGAGCTAATTTGGGAGATTTCCTAATGTGCATTAGTCATCTGTCACACTAAGAAGTGACCTGATGAGTAACAAAGTCTTTAAGCCCATTGGGTTGCTGGTGGGAGCTCCCATGTCAGAGAAGCAAGTATCTGAAACTTCAGGTTCCTAGGCACCATCCAGTATGCTCTCTTCTTACCAATTTCTTTGCACAAGGGCCACAGACACCAACAGGATAGAGAGAGATAACTTCAAACTGACATACTTAAACTTCTCAAATCATTCTGCATTCAATCTCCAAATTATACAATGTGATGAATGGCCAACATATTGTAGTTTCCTCTCTACCACCTAAAAGTAGAATAGGCCATTAATAAATTAGTAATAAATTTTCTTTCATTTTTGAAGAAGTAATGCTATGTTTTCTTTGATATATCTATTATGTTCCTATGGGATTTACACACATTTAATTCTTATGGCACCTTACAGGCATACCAGTATCCCTATTTCATAGGAAAAAAACCCAAAAAACTAAAGTTTAGGGTGTTACACTAGCCTTTTGTTGCTAAGTTCACAAAGCTTTAGCCCCCTCCGATGATTAAGCCCATGCCCTTACACTGTAAGTTTTCTACCTCCCATGAATCTGAGGGGGGGAAAAATAAGACATAAACCTCTCTCTGACCACAAGAAAGGAAGAGAAGGGAGAATATACCTAATTTCAAATATATATTCAGATTACTTCTAAAAGAGGCCTATGTATACACATTATGATGATTAAATATATCAATAATAATAATTAAATAAAATGATCTCAGTTCCTAAAACTGTCATATCACTTACATGTTTACATACTTAACTGTCTTAAGGAAAAATTATCCATGCTTAACTCTATAAAAATCTCATTATAGGCTAAAAGTTTGAAGGAAGTTTAACATTTTAAATGGTCCAAAACAATACTCTCTGAGTGATACTACAGAAAACATATCCTCTTCTAGAGATTTCAATCTACCAGGCAAAAACTACCAGATAGAAATCTGTTACATATTCTTGAAAGAGTCTCAAAGGAATAACTTGATTTGTCATTTTTCTTTGGCCTTTAAGTATCTCAGTTCAAAATAGTAATCTTGGTAATAGCATACTAACAAAAAGCTTGGATAGATCTTTAGCTCTGTTTTAATTTTTAAAAAATGAATCATTTATTTATATTTATCTTTTGAAATTTACTTTTTTTCAAAATACAGTTCTTTCAACGAAAATACAAAATAAGCCTCTCTCTGTAAAAATTGTGAAGATGACTAGTGTCTCAATATGGTAAGTAATCATATTGTGTAGACGTAAAAGTTCTTCAGTAAAGATTCAGAAGACAACACGACTTTACAGGTATTGTGCCTAGTATCTTCCCTTTATGATTTCTGGTTATCCCTCTTCTTTGTGAAGAACAATTAAGAGGGAATAAAGCAATGAACACACTAGGGAATATCCACAACTTGGCACAGAATTAGTGCATGAAGTGGTTCATTGAGTTAGTTTTTTTTGGCTCTTTGCCATTAAAGCTCCATATTTATGTTGATATTTTATTTCCTAGTGGTACTACGAAAGGAATAAAGTCAGTCACCCCCTTTCCTTCAGTTTTCTTTTGTAAACTTAGTCTGTAAATTAAATTGGTTCAACTCACTCCAAGTAGCTAAAATTGAAAAAAAAAATCAGCAGGTTTATACAAAACAAACTAACAAACAAAAACAAAAACAAAAAAACAACTTATAAGGCTTTGAATAAAAGCATCACTGGAGAATGCATTTCAAAGGAAAAATAAGATAAAAAAAAGAAGTTAAAATACTCCCAAAGTCCCACATATTTTAGGAGAATATACCAAACAGTAGGGTTGAGAAGAAGGATGGTTGCTAATTCAACTAATAAGTTTGACATACACACATGCACACACACACCCACTATGCACACGTCCATATTCATAAAAAAAAAAAAAAAGAAAAGAAAAGAAAAGAAAAAGCCCAAGAATATGATGTAGTCACAAGGAAATAACAAGGCCTACTGCAATTCAATCCACACATTCTCAATGAAAACTATTTATAAAGACCCTACTTAGACAAATCATGTTTATGCACATTTTGTATAAAGAGATGTTTTCAGAGTGGATTTACTATTTTGTTCCATCAGAAAAAATTAGCTCATGTCCCAACCTCATCTTTCCAATTTGATGACCTGTGTATGTGTGTATATTGGTGGAGGGTGTGGAACAGGGTGAGAGATTTCTTGAAAAAATTTCTTTAGAACATTTAGAAACTGAGTGATTGGTATGTGTGATGCCATTTTAAATTTTTTTTTTTCAACGTTTATTTATTTTTGGGACAGAGAGAGACAGAGCATGAACGGGGGAGGGGCAGAGAGAGAGGGAGACACAGAATCGGAAACAGGCTCCAGGCTCTGAGCCATCAGCCCAGAGTCCGACGCGGGGCTCGAACTCACGGACCGTGAGATCGTGACCTGGCTGAAGTCGGACGCTTAACCGACTGCGCCACCCAGGCGCCCCAGTGATGCCATTTTAAAACAGAATACTAGAATATAATTCCACTGTTCTGGAATTTTTATTTAACATAGAGGCTTTTCTCCCCCCCCCCCCCACTTACTACCAAAGGATTGGCAATAAATGTGAAAATACAAGACAAAAAGATAATAAAATATCAACAACCTATGGAACACTGCTAAATGTTTTGTACTGTCCACTTTTTCTGGGGTTATCATCACTTAACTATAAAACATTTTTAAATTGACATTATAGACATAAATCTTTTCTTCAGTGGAACTAAGATAGTAATTCAGTACAGTCAGGGATAAGTTTTTTTAAAAGAGTTATCTGTCCTTACTGGATCATATTGTACAGATATGACCAATGCCATTAAAAAAATGTTTCCTATATTAGGTTTGTGACAATTTCAACAAGGTCCTGTTTTACAAAATATTGTGATTTGAAAATTACCATGAAATGTCTGAAATCTTCAGCTTCAAATGCACTGAATGTAATTAAATAGTTTATGAATTAATTCGTTAAGATGTATATCAATATATTATGCAGACTGCAGAGGCCAAGGCAGGCCACTCCCAAATGTACCACTCTTGGCGTGTACATTAGGCTGAGCTAAAAACAATCAAGACTCAGAGGTCCTGATATTGCTCCCCTCCCCACGCCAAATGCCTAAAAGAATTTAGATGGAGAACCTGCTCGAGGAAGAAAGCTATTACTGTAGATAACATTATAATAGGAACTAGGTATGGTAGACAGGGAGGAACCTAGCAAGGCCTGTTTGATCAAAGTCCTCTTTGTGTTCCATTGCTTCTTTATGGCGCAACAAACATTTGTTTACCAAACATTTACTCTTTTTCATCTTCCTATGAATTTCAGTGCTCCCCTTTAAAGTCCCAGACCACTATCCCTCTTTTCCTTAGTTTATGATGACATATATAGCTGATTTTGCCAGACTGTCTTTGGAATGTCTGTGAGGATTCTCCATACATACAAAACTAAATTTGGTTTTCTCCTATTAATCTCTCATGCCAATTTGACTCTCAATTCACAGTTAGAAAAATCTTGAAGGGTAGAGAAAACATTTCTTCTCCCGTTGTACTTCTAGGTCTTTATCATAACCAATAGTGACCACTGTTCTTGTTAAGGTCCTTCCCCACTTATTTGCCAGAATTTCAGGCAGACAGGGAAGGTGAAAAAGGAAGAGCACTAAGTATCCCTTCTCCTGAACTCTTTTTTATTTTTATATTACACTATTTTATTTTTTTATTTATTGTGAGAGAGATAGTGAGTGGGGCAGGGGCAAAAGGAGACAGAGAGAGAGAATCCCAAGTAGGCTCTGCACTGTCAGCATGGAACACAACACGGGGCTCGAACTCACCAACCGTGAGAACGTGACCTGAGCCAAAATCAAGATTTGGACATTTAATCTACTGAGCCACCCAGGCATGCCCTGAATTCCTTTTTAAAATGTTCATGGTCTGGGGTGCCTAGATGGCTCGGTTGGTTGAGCGACCGACTTTGGCTCAGGTCATGATCTCATGGTTTGTGAGTTCGAGCTCCATGTCAGGCTCTGTGCTGACAGCTAGGAGCCTGGAACCTCCCAGGCTTCTGATTCCGTGTCTCCCTCTCTCTCTCTGCCCTCCCCCATTCATGCTCTGTCTCTCTCTGTCTCAGAAATAAACATTAATTTTTTTTTTAATTTTTATGGTCTGACAAAGATGCTATTGTGAACACAAAATAAAGTAAGAAAGAAAGAAACATCAGTATTTTGGAAAGAATTTTGTCTTCCTCATAGACAAACTGGGTTTATCTACTCTGTTCTCTCCCTCCTTCCTGCTACTTCTTCCATCTTCCAAGGTTGCCCTAGTCTAAGGTCTTATTTTTTCAATGCTTGATGAAATTGCTTATGCCCAAATCATTTAGTAGCGAAATTATGTAAAATCCCAAAGGGATAGGCAGGTGTCCCTGGCTATCTGAAGTAGAGCATTCTTATGAAACCTTTCATAAGCCCAAATGGTGTAAAGCAAAGAAGCATTTGCTTTATTAATTTACATGGAAAAAATTTTGAGCATTCTCAGACCCAAAAAATAACCTCTCTTGGGCTTTCCTGATGCCTGAGGACACATCTTGCTAATGATGCACAAAATAAATTGAGATAAAGTACAGACGGTCAATAACATACTTCAAAACTATGGTGGCTTGATGCTCAGATGCTGAATGTAGTTCCTCTGGAAGGAGCTGGGTGGCGCCATTCTTCCTGGTCAGAGTGAGCACTGTATAAAGGCTTCCTAAAAAACACACTTAATGTTTTGGGTTTTGTTTTGTTTTGTTTCTCCCTCCTTTTTCATCTTTTTTAATAAAAGAGAAAATCTTTGAGTTTCAGTTAGTGAATACAGGTAATAATGTGGGTTTTTCACACAAGTGGTATAAAGCAAACTTTTGGAAAGCAAAAGTATACTGAATTCCCTTAATTCTAAAATGAATGCTGTTACATAAGACATTGATAAAAATGTGTCCTAAATTCAATTAATATAATATAATTAAACAGCGTTATTTTATGGTTTTTGATGTTGACTTATAAAATGTGGTGTAAACTCAATTTTGTATGCTTTAGCGGTTGTCACATTTAGAAAAGGGGAAAACAAAAGAAATTATGCATTAGGGAAACATTCTCCATAGAAAAAGACAGGTACCCAGTTCTGTGAAGCAAACAGCACTGTAATATAGAAATATATACAAAAAATATATATGAGTGGTTTAGCAAAAACTCTTCTGCAAAATGCTGGTTTGGGAATAGCAAAAATAAATTGGCCAAGTTTCTTCAATTTTTTTTAAATTTTACTCAATTAGAAAGATATACAATTTCCTGTGATAGTCCATAAATACTATTAAGAAGGCCATTCTTCTACCTTGAAAAAAAATAAAAGCAAAAATAAATTCAATGGAAGAAGTTAAAAAATAGAGGAATAACCACATGTGGTTGTTCATCTGAGTTTAATAAATAAAAAAGTATCCTGTTTTTAAACTGTCATTATAAAAGTTAAAATAATACAGTGGCATTCAAAAAAGCTAATCATGATTTTAATTAAAAAAAAAAAAACTTTTTCCCCTTTTCTAACAAGTTCATAACTCTGTTTCTTCCCTGTATTATATAATTGCTTTCACACATTACTTATAAAACAAGTAATTTTTTTAAGTTTATTTATTTATTTTGAGAGAGGGAGCAAGCAGAGGGAGGGGGCAGAGAGAGAGGGAGAGAGAGAATCCCTAGCAGGTTCCACACTAACCATGCAGGCTCAATCCACAACCATGAGATCATGATCTAAGTTGCAATCAAGGGTCAGATGCTTTACCAACTGAGACAACCAGGCTCCTCTAAAATGGGTAATTTTAAGTGGAGTGCTTGATTGCCATTAACTGTTCATTACAGGTTTAACCATTTCATCAAAATACTTTTTTATTACTACGGTTAGTCTCTGAACCAATGAAAACACATTTTTCTCTAAAAAAAAATAATTTTTTTCACTATAATGATTAACTTAAATAATTAAATCCTAAAGTAAGTTAAAGATGTTGCAAGAAATTATAGCATCAGTCAGCCCTGAATAAGCCAATCAAATATCTTGCTTTGGATACTTGTGTTATTGGGGTAGAATAAATATTGTTACATGTAAAAATATTGGATGTAAAATATGACATTTACTCATCTGACCACAAATTACTGCATTAAATTAAAATACTGAAGCGATGCAAGTCAAGAGTTAGTACCTGAATGCAGCCTTCTTTTACCTAAGTGCTGTTAAGCCATTCTTGGAGATGAAAGGAGGCAGAGTTTACAGGCATGGAAATTAGTTTCTATTCGAGGGAACTAGTTCTACTGTATAAAACTTCCTTTTAAAGCATTTATCCTGGACTAGTGAGTTGTTTTTTTGTTTTGTTTTGTTTTGTTTCCATTTGGGAGATATGTAACATTTTAAACCTTATGTGCTGGAAACAAATTATGACTGGCAAATGAAAGCTGGTCTACTTGAAGGTAATTAAATATTAAAGCATTACTGACTAATTTCTTTTTAATTTAATAAAACAGGAGACCAACATTCATCCTTGGTCAACCTAATTTATCAAAACTGTATCTGATGACCTTTTCTGCGGCTCACTGGGATGCCATAAATAGAAATAAACTCATGAGGACAGAATTAAAGAAAAGCATTCTAGCAATTATGCATTGGTAGTATTAATAGTTGCATCATAAGTTTAAAAATGGCTGAAGACTAATGAATTTGTATCTAAAAATTCATTCTCTGACAAGGTATTAAGAAATCATGTAATACAGTGATTACACAAATGTTTTTACCAGGTGTAATTTACATATTAAGACATGCTTTCAAGTATGAATATTAGATATTCAATCACTTTAATAACTCTTTAAAACTTCTAAAAGCACATAAGGGAAAAAATGTGCAACCAAAAAAGAGGTCTGAATTATTAAAATAACATTAAAATACAGAATACTAGCAATATTCAAGCCAGAATAAAAAGGCATTAATTGAAACACAATTTCACATGATTCTAGCTCTACGGTTCTTGACATGTGGGAGAAAAGTCAACTGGCAGCACCACGGATCTGCTCAAAACTGGAAAATATTGCAAAGGCGAAAATCATCTCTGGATGATAAAATCTCTCCCCAAATTCTAGGTACCTCATATCCTAAGACTGTCCTTAAGCTACCCTCAAATTCCTATTTTCAGAATCACACTTAAGCCAACCACTTAGTGAAACAGCCCATGGTCCAAAGATATCCCAGATTTAACACCACCCTTCACACACACAGTCTTAAAAATCATATTTTGGTGCTAATCTCAGCAGTTATGAAGAAGAAAGCAATCCCATCGTGTCATGCTTGGAGAAAATACAGTAAGCCATTCAAGGAGGTGTTTATAGATTAAAAACAAAGATGAAGTGTATTAAAATAATGAAAAACAAAGTAAAGTAAAAGTTAATTTCAGTAGTTAAAATATGCGATTTCCCCCATATTAAATGTGATAACTCTTAATGCAGGGTCTCTTCGTAGGTCCCATGCTTATTACATTTAACTGTCCTGTCCCAATCTGTTTGCTGGACTTTGCCACCCACTTCCCAAGAGCTGATGGATTATATATCACAAAGCGGTCAATACTACTAATAATAAGGCAAATTTAAACTTGGAACTATTATTTTAGTGCAATACTGAGATAGTAAAAATACTTCCGCGAAAAAACAAAAATTCACCATATTTGGTTAACTGCACAGCTTGAATGATTAAAACTTTCTGAGCTTTTTTTCTAAGTTTTTACTTAAATTCCAGTTAGTTAACATACAGTGGAATATTAGTTTCACATGTACTATTTAGTGATACAACACTTCTATACATCACCCAGAACTCATCACAAGTACGCGTCTTAATCCCCGTCACCTATTTATTTGCCCATACCCCTGCCCCCATCCCCTCTGGTAATCATCAGTTTGTTCTCTATAGTAAAGAGTCTGTTTCTTGGTTTGCCTCTCTCACTTTTTCCCCCTTTGCTCATTTGTTTTGTTTCTTAAACTCCACATATGAGCGAAAGCATATGGGATTTGGCTTTCTCTGACTGACTTATTTTGCTTAGCATAATATTCTCTAGCTCCACCCATGTCACACTGAGATTGGTAAAGGCAAGAAGGCTTGAAAAGATTTCCACTGCCTTTTCTGAGCCGGCTTACAAGAAATGGCCTCTAAATGCGGAAGTTTAAGGATAATAATTCAGACTGATCCTCAGCTTTCAAATTGCTCTGATTTTCTGGGTTAGTGTTCAAAATCAATCAAATATTTTAGATTAAGTTAACCATGCAACATCATATGGTCAAAAATCCCATATTGAGAACAAAATCAACTGTTAATGGAGATTTTGTATTACTTGTGTTTCAACCATTCCAAATTCCATGATGCATTTTTAGTGCCCATGAATGGCACATTAGGATTTTCTTTATTCCAGTAGTAGGCAACAAATTTAAAAAATGAACTGAGATAAGAAACTGTTAGCCATACTCATTCTCAGTTTTTCTCTTGCTCTCTCTCTTTATTCCAATGTACTATCCCTAACATAATGCAATAAAGATATGAGGATGAGACTGATCCCCTAAGTGTATTATGTAAAATACAAAAATATCCCGCATCTCTGGAAGCAATTAGAAAAACATTTGCCAGTGTTCAGATTTCACCCCAAATTCAAACTCTCCTTACAGATGACCGGTTGTCAGAGCTGGCTTAAGGCCTCACTCAAACCAGTTACCTCTCCCAAGACCGATTTGTGTATTTTTAGCAGCTTGACACCACATCCTTCATTTCCATCTCTGCATCTGTTTTCCAGCACACGTGGGGCTATGTGTCTACAACACCAGGTGGTTTCTCTAATTAATCCCAAGTATAAGCAAGAGGAATTCAAGCCACTATATTACTCAAACACTTGGTAACCGTCACCCTTTGTGTGCAGCTGCCACTAACACTGTATTCCAAGTTCCTTATCTAGTAACATGTTTGGCTCACCTCCCTATTTATCAGTCCCTCCTCTAAGGATTTGGAGTCTAGCCCCTGACCTCAATCTAAGGCTATGGTCCTGCCACCTATTAACAACCTAGAATCTACATCCTTCTTGAACAGTGTTCATTCCTTTTCCAGTGGACTCTCAGAATATTCTAACCATGTTAGAAACAGCTGATATCACCTGTAATGAATAACTTCTCAACAGCTGTCCCAAGCTATCATGGGTTCAACTTTTTAAAATACAGAACTTTTCAGGGTGCCTGGGTGGCTCAGTCAGCTATGCTGTCAATTCTCGATTTTGGCTCAGGTCATGATCTCACAGTTTGTGAGTTCGAGCCCCACATTGGGCTCTGTGTTGACTGCACAGAGCCTGTTTGGGATTCTGTCTCTCCCACTCTCTCTCTGCCCCTCCCCCTACTCGCAAAGGCTTTCTCTCTCAAAATAAATAAACAAATATTAAAAAAACCAAGAGACAGAAACTTTCAACTGTGTGGTTGGGTCTGTGCTATTTTGCCTCCTCACCTTTATCATTTCAGCTATCCTGGCCCAGTAGTTCCAAAATTCCCTGTACATTCTTTCTCACTACCATCAAATTAGTTTTTCATGGCACCATTCTATATTTACAAAGCAATTCCCCAACACTTTTATCTAGAACTTTCATGTTTTCAATGTTCACATTTGAATATTTGGTATGTTTGCAATTCACCTCATGTATGTGAGGTATGGATCCAAACTTATTTTCCTTTTCAGATGACTATTTACTTATTTCAACATCATTTATCAAAAAGCCCTGGGTTTTTTTTGTGGGGGATAGAGTCACTAATATTTTCCTTTTTTTTTTCATCTTCAGAACAAATTTTTTTAACAAATAACTATGAAAAATCATCTTTTTGAAATTTACTGTTCATGAAAGGAAATATTTTAACCATCACGAAAAAATCACACACATAAAATTCTGTTGGCACTTTCAAAATAGTGATCTCAGTATTTGCTCTAAGATAGCTCATCCAGGGACTAGAGTAAAGCGTAACAAAACCACTTCTGATGAACTAGTTAATGGAAATTACAGGATTTTTATTGATTCTTATGATTCTAAACCCACCCCCAATTAATTACCTCCCCAGTATTCCAAAACAATAGTAACAAAAAACTACTTTAAAAATAATCCGCAGTAGAATAACTGAAACAGACAGAAGACCACTCCCTTACATCAGAAAACCATCTCATTAGCAATGGCATGAAATGATCAAGATACTACACAATAATACATTTGCAAAACACTGCAGGCAAGAAAGAAAGAGAAAAAAAGAAGGAAAAAAAAACTAGAGGCAAAAAATCCTATTTCTCAGTTTCTTCAATCTACCAAATATGCTGTTTCCCATTTCCAAGAGCTGTGCTGGAACAGAATTTAGGACTAGAACAACTTCTACCCACATGACTTCTATTCATCTTTCCAAGAAGTCTCAGTGATACAGATTCCTAACTAGTTAGTTTGGTGTGCAATAGCTGGAATTTTAAAGAGAATTGTTGAGGAGAGCAGTGCAATGCAAAGATACAAACTAAGGAGAGGGCACTGAGAAAGCAAAAGAAAACTTATTATTATCTGTATTTTCTGTAAATATGTTTAATACTGAGCATTGCAGATTGCTGAATTTCCTCTAAATGACACAGTTAAGGTGTGGAACTTATTCTGAAATTTAATCCTTCATTTAGTACTTTTACAGAACTAGTAATAATATGTCTGAAGATACAATCAGTTTATTGAAGAAGTCTTTTAAAAGGCCTGAATTTGTTACTGGAAATTTCTGCATTAAAACTATCAATGGAGAAATGATATCAATAACCAAAATGTATTAATGGTTTCAAGATTCATAAAGCTTCCCTTTCACCCATCTCTGCAGTAATTCATATCACCACAGAATGTTGGGATTGGTCTATAGAGTCCATTATAAATGTAAAGAATATCCCAGCAATTAAATAATTGGAGTTTAATGAAATTAGAGTTTAATGAAAAGTGATGGTTAAGGTCTATTCCAAGCAAATTCCTATGAGAGCCTTATCTCATATAGCCAAGTTCTTAACAACTTAAGAGCATCTCAGGAACCCTCTGGTTCCTCATCATACGGTGATGAGGTCTTACATATACTGTAGATAACAGCTTAGTTTCAGCCTTTAACAGACAGACAGACACTATGAAAATGAAAACTATAAATAACAATGGAATTTTTTTAATGAAAATTTCTTCTTCCTGTTTTGAGTAACGTCAAAATCCTCTAAAATCAATCCTGTTTTCCTTGAGGATTGCGCTTCAACATAATAGCAGAAGAAAACCTGCAGCCCGTATCTATTTTAAGTTTCTCATCATATTTTCTTTTCCAAATTATAATGATGCATCACATCATAAATATATAACAGTCAGACCTCTTAAAATATGTTACTGCTTATATAAGGAACTAGAAACGAGTGTCTATAAAAAGAAAGCGTTTAGAATGGAAATGGTTAAATTGGGTAATGCTGAGACCTCCAAACCGTCTCTCTTTGTCACTCCTTTACTGCCTCTGTCATTTTTTTCATTAGTCCTTTGTCCAAAAGAAATATCTACTTGTCTATTCATTAAGAAGTTAGGTGCAAACAACTTACTAATTATTTATGTCCTTAACAACTTGACCGTTATTTTAAAAACCAGTAACATGAATCGAAAGAGAAATGGTATTTTATTTCATTCTTAAATAACCACAGTTACTTGCTAATGGCACGTGTGCACCTATGTGGCACCAGACCATTTCTCAAATCCTAGAATCAGTTCAAACATCACGGCCCCCATAATCTGTTCCGTATTGATTTTTCTTATGGTAGCTGCTTTGTATCACAGCAACTGTCAAAGACCTGGCTTCCTAAAGAGATGGCATCAGCAATAGTAATGTATTACAACCTAATGTTGAAACTGAACTAACTTGAGCTAGTAGTCCATGGTGTATATGTCCATGGCAAATGTTACCATATTTTCCTTGAAAAAAAAAATTAAAATATTCCATGGCTCCTGTGAGTTCCCTAAGCTACCATTGCACATGGTCTGGAAATCACATTATCACGATGACAATAACAAAACTTAACTTTGAGACTCTAATGATTGCAAAGAATAACGGATTTCAAAAAAAAATTCATTTTATATAATAGGAAACAGAACCAAAATCAAAGTTCATCAAGTATAAAAATGCGTAATGAGTGCAAGATCTATGTGAGGCAGTTTGCTGGGCACTAGGAATATAGGGCAGAACCAGGCAGCAAAAAGTTACTTCCTTCCTGGAATTTACATTATAGCAAAAACAAGTAATGCAAACTAAGCAAGGAAGTATTCGTCCATAATTTTATTTGAGATAAATTTTACAAAGGAAATCAAGAGACAATCAGGATAGGCTGATTGGAGAATAATGTGTGTAAGGAACCAAGTTATTTAGGACTTAAGTCTTCCTTCATAAAGAAATAGCATTTGCAGTAAACTCTAAAGTGGTGCTTCTCAATCAAAGTGAGTTTGCTCCCCATGGGACATCTGGAAGAGCTTGGAGACATTTTGGTTGTCATGAATGGGAGGGATGCTACAGGTACGCATGGTAGAGGCCAAGGATGCTGCAAACATTCTACAACGCAAAGGACAGTCCCCATGCACCACCACCTCCAGCAAAGAATTATCTGACCCAAATCATCAAGAGTGCTGAGGAGAATTTGAATAGGCAAAGGTATATATGTGGGTGTATGTTTGGAGGCGGAGGGCATCAGTGGGTATTCCAAGAAAAGGGAACCACATATGCAAAGACTCTTAAACGGTAAGAGTATAGTACATCTAATGAATCAACAGAAAGTTAGTGTACATGGAGGCTACTGTAAATAATTGAAATAATTCCCAAAGCTAACTCAGGAAAGTTAGAAGAAAATGTAATCAACAAAGAGAATGTGCCTTATAATCCTTAGGGTAAATGGACAAAGAGTACTGGCTGTTATTTTAATTTTTTAAGCAAATGCCTGTATACAGTATTTGACTATTCTTCCTGTTGTAAGTTGTGACACAGCAGGCAAAGTCATCTACACAAAGGTCTACGTAGTCATTAAATGGCGTTATCATGGCTTGTGCCAGTCACTGAACAGCTGTGAGGTTCTGCGGGTTGATCAAGCATAACTTGATCCAGCCAAAAAAACCCGGAAGGGGCAAAGAGAGAAGGGCATTTTATAATCAGAGATGTTTTCACTCCTTTGCTTCCATTATAAATAACTTCTATTACTTTTGACGTTGACATCTCTTCTAGCCCAGAATATAATTAAGGTAGTTACAGCATTTTTAACACTTACGTCAATGATACAGTAAACTGACAACAAATGTCGATACCACAACTGAGGACAGGGAGAACAGCTCCTTATTTGAATAACTTTGGATAATTCTGAAGTAAAAAAAAAAAAATGGCTGGAAGGAATATATAATCATATCATGTTGGTAAGAAATACTGGTGCTTCCAGCAGCAGCACCTGTGCAGAACCACCTGAAAAAGACAAAAACAGAAGGCTACATAGAAAAAATCCAAAGGGGGAGTCAAAGACTCCATTTATTTTCTCTCCACACAGCACAAGCTTCTAAGCCTTAGTAGGTAGCCACAGGCAAAGGACTACATTCATTCGAGTAGCAGCATATAAAACAAACTAAAAAGGTATACTCTTGGGGCACCTCGGTGGCTCAGTTTCTTAAGTGTCCAACTTCTGCTCAGGTCATCATCTCGTGGTTCATGAGTTCTGGCCTCGCATCGGGCTCTGTGCTGACAGCTCAGATCCTGGAGCCTGCTTCATATTCTGTGTCTCCCTCTCTCTCTGCCTGTCCCCTGCTTGTGCTCTCTCTGTCTCTCTCTCAAAAGTAAATAAAAACATGAAAAAATTATTAAAAAGGTATGCTCTAATGTATTTAAGCTTTCAATAACTAGGTGAAATTCTCATAAAATTGGTTGTCAGAAACTTAAATCCCAAAGTTACAAATACAAACATACTGGACTGAGTACTTTCATTATATTACTTAATTTCATCATCACAAGAGCTCTGCAGAGAGAGCTTCAGGATTGTCCTAATGTTACATAGAAAGAGACTAAGTCTTGGAGAAATTAAGTAATTGGCCTGAACAGTAGAATGGACAATTCTCTCCACTTTCCAGCAAACCACCTGTGGGGTACTGTTCCCCAATCCCTACCCCTCACTCCTCCCCACCCAATCTCCCACCACTTTCTTTCTCTAGGCCAAATAGCTTAAAGATTCCCAGTCCTCTCAATAAGCCGTCGAGGTTACTTACAATATTTTCAAGTCAATACTCAAGGTAATATACTGGCTACGGTTAGAAAGGATCTCATCTCTTTTGATTACCAATTTGTTTCCTCTTTCTTACTATTTTCCTTTGTGTAGGCCTTGGGAAATGGAATCCTTCTTACCAAATCCCTCTGTATATCAGTTGACATTATATATAAGAACTTATTTGTTTTTCCCAACAATTCCCGGAGATAGGAAACATTATAAATCCTATTGTGTGTCTGCGCATGCATGCACACACATGCACAAGTTCCCAAAAGACGAACTGGCTGGGAGCAATTCTGTAAATAAGTAACTATCAGGTCTTCAAATTCCTACTCCAGATACCACTTATTACAAATGACTGCCTCTCCTATTTTCAACCAGGCTTAAGTCCTGGTCCACTATCCAGGGGCCTGTGGATCCATCACAGATGAAAAATTGGTAATGATGACCCATGTCTATATGCCTCAATAACCAACTTTTTAAAATAGGTTCAACATTTGTTATTTAATACATAATATTAAAGGCACTTTCTTCCTCACACTGAATTAGATCAGAGTCTTGCAAAGCAATTTCATCAGAAGGCATATTTGGTTCCTACAGCTACTATAACAAATAACCAGAAACTTAGTGGCTAAAATCTGCAGAAATTTATTACCTTATACACTCTAGAGGTCAAAAGCATAAAACCAATGTATTGGTAGAACTGAATTTCTTCTAGAGGCTCTTGGGGAGATGCCATTACTTGCCTTTTCCAGCCTCTAGAAGCTACTACCTACATTGGCTGGCTTGTGGCCACATCAGTCTAGCCTCTACTTGTATCAGTTCCAACCCTTTCTCTGCTTCCTGCCTCCCTCTTTCACTTGTAAGAACCTTGTGATGAAACTGGGTCCACTTGGATAAGCTATGATAACCTCCCCCTCTCAAGATCCTTAACTTATATGTCTGCAAAGTCCCTTTCTTCACAGGTTCTGGGGATTATGACACAGACATCTTTGAGAGGTCATTTTTCTGTCTACCACAAAAGGTAAACTTTAAAAAGCAAGTATCAAAATAACAACATTTTACATAATTCTCACAGTCTCTGATGCAGTCACTTTACAAAGTTAAAAAAACTAATCTAATTCATATTTAATGATAAAAAATAAAAGTATTCCCTTTAAAGTACAGAATAGGAATAATTTTGTCAATGTCAATGAATGTCATCTATTTTATTCAATATGCATGGGTGTCCTAGAAAGCATAATAAAACAAGAAAAAATGTAAACCATATAAGGATGCAAAGATTATGAAGCTGCAAGTTTTCCAAAATAAATATTATGAAGATTGCAATCTCCCCAAATAAATCTAAAAATTCAATGAAATTCCGATCACCATCCCAATAAGGTTTATTCCCTATAACTTGGCAAGCTGATCCTGAATTATATAGAAGACCAAACAACCAAAAATAACATAGGGACACATGCCCTGTCAGGTCTCATGACTTCCTTTAAAACTCTAGTAATAAAAATAGTGGGGAATTGGTACAGAGATAGGCAGAACTCTGAAATAAGCTAAAAGACTAAAAACCAATACAAGTATCAACAGACACTTGTGAAGCTCGAAGTGGCATTTCAATTTGGTGGAGAAAATATGTGATATTTCTTCTATTAAAGTCAACCATCCACATGGAAAAAAAGATGAAGTTAAATCATTACCTCATATAATAGAGATGAATGAATTCCAAGGGATTACAGGCCAAATGAAAAACAAAGCCTTGTAATATTTAGAAAAATAAAAGAGAATACCCTTAGACTATTAGATTGAGAACGGATTCTAAAAATAAAAGCAAACTAATTTCAAAGAAAAAGACCAAATTTAACAACAAACTGAAATATACTGCACAACAAAAACTCCTCCATAAATGTTTAAATCCAAAACCTGGAAAAAAATACTTATAAAACACATATTGCATAAAAGGTTATATTCAAGATAATCAAAGTATGCCTACAAATAAAAAATAATAAGCAATTTTGGCATTGTGTTACAGAACTTAGAAATCTGTTGAGGTACATTCCCTACAACCCCATTATTTCCTTCAACGTTTCTGTAGTTCCAAAATGGTATTTGGTTCAGCATGGCTTGTAGTCCATGAAACTGGCAACAAACATTCCATCAATAAAACACTGATGAATGAACACTTTATTCATACCATGGAAGACTACAGAGCTGTTAAATGCATGAACAAAATCTAAGTTTTCAAAGCACGCAATGAAGTTTCTTTTTTTTAAAGCAACTTGTGAATGATATAATTTGCCTATATTTTAAAACAGAAAAATCGCTATTTGTAAGGATGCATATAAATATGATGAAAATTAAAAAAAAAACTGTTCATGGTATTCATATATGTCATTTCAGAATTGTCATTTCCTTGGGGGAAGGAAGAAATGGAAAGAAAATTATAGTTAGGTTGTAGTGATTTGTATTTTTTTGGCTTATTTTACTTATTTTGAGAGAGAGAGAGAAGGAGAGAGAGAGAGTGAGTGAGCATGAGCAGGGGAGGGGCAGAGAGAGAGAGAGAGAGAGAGAGAGAGAGAGGGAGAGGGAGAGGGAGAGGGAGAGGGAGAGGGAGAGAGAGAGAGAGAGAGAGAGAGAGAGAGAGAATCCTAAGCAGGCTCCGTGCTGTTAGGACAGAGTCCTACATGGGGCTCCATCTCATGGTTTGTGAGTTGAGGACTTGAGCAGAAATCAAGAGTCGGATACTTAACCAACCAACTAAGCCACCCAGGCACCCCATTAGTGATTTGTGTGTTTAAAAGAAAATCTGAAATAAATATTTCCTAATGTAAACAACTGCTAGATTTGGAATGGTAGATACCCAAATGTTTCTTCTAAACCACGTGCTTGAAATACTTTATAAATAAAATTAAATTGACCTAAAACTGATATGAAGAAGGCCCTTTTAGTTATATTGCAAAAAGGATCGGCTCAAATGGCAAATAAGCAGACTTCTAGACCCACATTGATACAACATCTTTCTGGTATAACTCAAAGTCATCCTCAGTCCAAATACTGGACTGAGGTGTCTGTTCGACTCCACAGAGGACTAAGAACTGATAATAATGTCCCAGTGTTGTGGGTTTGTTCCAAGGTTCAATCCAATTCCACACAAACCTGTACTTTACGGCCCTGACACTCATCCTGGGTTGGGCATGGATACAAACATTATAAAAGGGAATTTAATGGAAGGATTAGGAGCACCATCTGTTCATGAGTCAGCGAAAAAAAGAGAATCTCCATCAAGCATTTTAATTCTTTATTTATGAAACTTGTTTTACTGTTGTCAGAGGCCTCTGGGGCAAACTCAAGAGTCCAATCAACAGCGTAAACTGCAAAATTGAAATCGCTAAGCATAATGCCCCAAAGAAAAAGCTAAAAAAAAGAGCTGTCATGACAAATACTTCTAAAGCACCCTTTTCTTTAAACTGGGCTCCCAAGTATACCATTCTCCTGTATACCCACCTTATTATTTAATCCAGTGAAGGAATAAGAATTTGTTTCACACCAAAGAAGCAGCTTTTTCCCTTCACACATTTTACCTATTGTCCAAGATGGCAATTCCTCCAGGGACCTCCAACATCAGTAGGCACATGTGCTTGGTTAGGCACGGCTCTTAATTACTACCCTGTGTACTTTCTGCTTTTGTTCAACTGCTTCCAATCTACCACTTCTTTGGAAGTCAACACTGGGGATAAATTCTGAACAATGTACTGACCAAGTGCCATCCTCACCACACTAAAAACAATCCTTGTTCCAGAATCCTGGTTCTCCACACAAAGCCCTGTAAATGCACCCAGCTTAAACATTAAAAAAAAAAAAAAAATGATTGTCAAGAGATTTTCTATTGTCAACAGATTTATAGGAACCTCACTTAGTTGAGATTATGTTCAATAAGCTTGAAATGCTGAATCTCTCTACAACTTAAGCACAGAATGTTTAAAGATGTCATCAAAATCAAAGATTAAAACTAAGGTTATAAAATTGAGCAAGGTATCCAAATCTTTTTTTTTCTCTCTCTCTCTCTCCTTCATACTACATAATGATACCTCATAGGGAGAGAAAAAGCCAAAATGTGAGCATACGTAGTTAGGAAATACAGAGAAGAATTTAAAGAGGGAAAGGGGGCAAAGAGTTTACTTGGTTGAGTGAAAATTGTATTTTAAGCTCGTATTCTACTTTTGATAGTCTAGAAGCACTATTTCTGATAAGGGAACAGCCTGAACCAGCTGTCGCAATATAAACCTTCCTCCCAAAAATATTCACTTCACTTATAATACTGCTCCACTGCTCACAAATACAAAATCAGCAGCTTTCCTTAGTTTCTCATCTAGAAAGAGCCAAAAATAAATAAATAAATAAATAAATAAATAAATAAATACATACATACATACATAAATAAATACATAAATAAATAAATACATAAATAAATGAATGAATGAAAGAAAGAAAGAAAGAAAGAAAGAAAGAAAGAAAGAAAGAGGAACTGAAGGAACATTCTGTTGCATTTAAATATATATATACATATATATATATATTGATTTATCCTTTTGATTTATACTATTTTATCTATTAATATGTTGTATTTCACTCTGGAAAACCCATACTTGCTGCGAAAATATTTATATAATGATTTGACATTGGAAAGTACCTTTTAAATTCATTATTGATGTCTTTGTAATGGCCTATGAAGTTATCTATCATTTTTCTTTTTACTGATTTCACTTGGAAGGACACAGAAGCCTAGAGATATTAAATTCTGTAATTTTTCCAAGATCATATAGTTCTACAAAGGAGATTTGAGTTAAAATCCTTCACATATAGTCTTGAACTTTTTCTCTTATTAATTTCTTACATGTTAAAACTCACAAATTTACTTTTGTACTAAATATTAAATTATACCAAAAAGAAAGGGCTTTGTTCTCTTATACCACATGTCACATTTAATGAAAATGACATGATGAAAATATAGCTACTTATAGCACAAGTTTTAAAGAAGTCTAATAGATATTCCCAATATATAAAAATATAAATATTTATTTGATATTCATTGAATTGTCAAACATGAGTCACAATTAGGCAAAATTAGAGGATATCAGTGTTTGAGTACATATACAGTGTTGTTTTGAAAAATGAAATAATGTGCATAAAGTTCTTAACATAGAACTTTCCAGAGGTGTAAGTGGCTCATGTCATGATCTCATGGTCTGTGAGTTCGAGACCTGCAGCAGATTCGCTGCTGTCAGCGCACAGCCTGCTTCAGGCGTTCTATCACCTTCTCTCTCTGCCCCTCTCCCACTCATGCTTTTCCTTTTTCTCTCTTTCTCAAAAATAAATAAAACATTAAAAAAAAGAACTGTCCAAATAGGAGGTGATTAATATATACGACAATTACTACAATAACCATCATTATTATATATATTCATGGATAATCACTAACTTCCTTTGGTAGTGGTATCAAGTTGTATTGCATGTGTATGAAATGAAGAATATTAGAAACTTATACATTGGAAGCAGTATCCCTATCTAAACATAAAATTCCCATTGACTCAAGGTAAGGAAGACAGAGATTAGATTCTAGGATTGGTCAAATGCTGATAATAAGAAAGAATGTGTCACATATGCCGTTTACATAAAGAAATAAACTGGAAATCCAAGAACCATAATGTAATGTAAAATGATGAAGATCATCAAAATAGAAGAAAAAAGAGAATGTCCTCCAAGTGGCATCTTCAAGGGAAGATGGTATGGGAGAACACCAGCATACTTTAAACAAACAGAACTAGGGGCGCCTGGGTGGCGCAGTCGGTTAAGCGTCCGACTTCAGCCAGGTCACGATCTCAAGGTCCGTGAGTTCGAGCCCCGCGTCAGGCTCTGGGCTGATGGCTCAGAGCCTGGAGCCTGTTTCCGATTCTGTGTCTCCCTCTCTCTCTGCCCCTCCCTCGTTCATGCTCTGTCTCTCTCTGTCCCAAAAATAAATAAATGTTGAAAAAAAAAAATAAACAAACGGAACTAGTGATAGAATCTTCCAGATATCTATTAATTATCCCCAATTAATAAATAAAGTGCAGGAAAGTTTACTTAACTTACCTAAAATAAAAAACCTAGTAAAAGCCAGAACCAAACTCCAAACCCAACTGTCCAATCTAACACATTAACCTTTAGATGGAATATTATATTTTTTGCATTCTTTTTGTGTACGTTAATTTCTATGTAAACTTAAGAAGCAATAAAGAACATGTCAGTCTAGGTTTAATATCAAACAATAAAGAAAAGCAAGTTGTGAGAAAAATGTGAATGAGAACCTTTGGATAAAATAAATGTCTATGTCTGCCCTCATAAGCTTTATGAAAGTTCTGACCATGGTGAGAAAGAATCCAGTATACTGTAATAAAAATCAAAATTATTTGAATTTGACTACTTTCTGTGGCCATATATATTTACAGGATCCTTAATCTTTTGGGTATGAATTTCTTAGGTAGAATAATGTTTGTAAATGCATAAAATATCAGATTAAGTAAAATATTCAACTAATCAGGAATTTAGCAACAAAGTTTTAAAAAAATACCTATGTGACAGAACTTGTCAGAATAAAAACAAGGTAATATTTTGAATTTAGTGAAAGGGAAAGAATCGGTAATCTAAGCTTTCAGTTAAAGAAGCCAAGAAAATATGACAAATCAACCTCAAGAAAAATTACAAGAAAAAAGGAACATTAATAGAACAAATCAATGACAAAGACGGCATACATACAAAAGAGAACCTCAATAAAGCCAAAAGTTTATGCTCTGAAAGCTTTAAAAATGTTAAAAAACCTCAAGCAAGACTGATGAAGAAAAAGTAGAGAAGAGACTCATTACAAATTATAGGAATGAAAACAGAAGCATCCTTATAGATCTTACAGATATTACAAAGATAATACAAAAATACTACAAACAAGTTTGCATCAATAAATTTGATAGCTTGGAAAAAATCAACAAATTCCTTGGAAATGCAACTCACTAAAACTGATAAAAGAAAAAATAGAGTATCTGAATAGTGCTGTATCTGTTACAGAAATTACATTTGCAATCAAAACCTGGTACAACCTAAATGTCCTACAACGAATTAATGGATAAAGAGAATGTAAGTAAGTGCACACGCACGCACACACATACAGACACACACACACACACACACACACACACACACACACACGAATATTATTCAGCCATAAAAACAAAGGAAATCCTGCCATTTGCAACAACATGGATGAAACTGGAGGGTACTGATGCTAAATGAAATAAGCATATTTCATAGAGATAGGGAATAGAATGGTGGTCACCAGAGCAGGTGAGAGGGGGAAATGGGATGATGTAAGTAAAAGGGCACAAATTTCAGCTACAGGAAGAAGTTCTGAGGATATGATGTACAGCATGGTAACTGTTCTTAATAATATGTTACTGTGTATTTGAATGTTGCTTAGAGTAGATCTTAAGCCCTCACACCCCAAAAAGAAAAGAAAAAAAGGTAACTATGTTAACTGTGTGAGGTGATGGATATGTTAATTATCTTGCTCTTGGTAACTGTTCTACAATATTTATCAAATCATCACATTATACAACTTAAATATGTACAATTGTATGCGTCCATTACAGTTGACCCTTAAATAACATGGGTTTGAACTGCAGGGGTCCACTTACACATGGATTTTGTTCGATAAATATAGCACAGTACTATAAATGTACTTTCTCTTCCTTACGATTTTCTTAACAGCCTTTTCTCTTGCTGGCTTTATTGTAAGAATATAGTATATAATACATATAACATACAAAATATGTGTTAACCAACTGTTTATGTTATTGGTAAGGCTCTAGGCCACAGTAGGCTGTAAGCAGTTAAGTTCTGGGAGAGTCAAAAGTTACACATGGATTTTCAACTGTGAGAGGAGTCAATGCCCTTAACTCCACATTGTTTAAGGGTCAACTGTATGCCTCAAAAAGTTAAAAAACAAACACACAAACAAACAAAAAAAAAAAACCTGCTACAATAAAAACCCCAGAGCCAGATAACTAGTGAATTTTATCAAATATTGAAAGCAGAAATAATATCAATCTTAAATGTTTTCAAGGAGAAAAAAACATCTTAAATTTGACAAGTGCAATATATATATTTATAATGAATGCATTTGTTATGCAAACAGAACAACTTGTAGACTAATATATCTTATATAAATAGATGAAAACTCCTAAGTTAATTCCAAATCAAATTCACTATTATATAAAAAAGGATAACATACCACATATATAAGTATTCATCTGAAGAATGCTAGGTTGATTAAATACCCCCAAATCAATGTAACTTGGTACACCAATGGAATAAGAACAAAAATGACTATTGAATAGATGCAAAAATAATACTTGATATAGGTCAACAACTATTTATGAAACCCAAACTAAAAATAGGAGGAAACTTTGTTAATCTTTGCATTTTTTCTTTAAGTCCAACACTATTCTAAAATTAAAAGTTTATTTTTTAAAAAAAAGATATTAATGGGAAAACTTGGAAAGTTCACATTAGGTATGTAGTAAAGAATTGTTGAGTTAAATTTGCTGGTTCTGACAATTATACCATAGCTATGAAGGATAACATCAGAAGTTAGGTGCAGCGGAAATTCTTTGTATTATTTATGTAATTTTTCTGTAAATATGAAACAATTTCAAAATAATAAGGTTTTATTTTGAGAGAAAGAGAAAGCAAGTGGGCAATAGGCAGAGAGAAAGGGAGCAAGAGAATCCCAGCAAGAGAATCCCAATGAAAGACTCAAACTCACGAACCATGAGATCATGACCTGAGATGAAGTTGGACGCTTAAGCAACTGAGTCACCCAGGAGCCCCCAAATAATAAGATTTTTTTAAAGGCACATTTTATGAGTAAAAGAACATCTATGTATATATGAAGTAAATATATAAATATCATCTGAATATTTAAAATCTGTCATATATTAATGCCAAAAAGTCCTTCTCCCTCACTCCCACCATAGCTCCTGGAAGCATTTTCCACCTGCATTTTTTCAGTTTCAGATACACTCTATTTTCAAAATGCAGTTTAAAAACTGAGAGTAAAAGCCATTCACATGGTTAAAACAAACCAAAATACCATTTACACTGTGGAATGAATGCACTTTGCACTGGAAATTAAAACTTGGGTGAAGGACAAAGCATTTATGCTTCAGTGCTAAGACTTAGAACAAGTTCTACAGTTAAGACAATTTTTACCATCTTAAATCTAGGTAAAGGCAACAATAAATAAACAATAAATAAAATAAAGGAGAAAATTCTCCTAATGTTAGTATCAATTCAATCTTAAAAACCAACATGCCATGCTTTTTCTACATGGCAAGTTATTTCGAGTTTTAAACCAGTCAGAAATGTTGCCATTAATGAATATTACAGTACTTCACGGGGAGGGTGTAATTGGTATAACCTGTATTGAAAGTAACAGGGAGTTGTGACATTATTGGCCTTTGATCTCAATTGCAGTTTACCAATCCATTAAAAAGAAATATTTCAATAGCTCAAAAGACTTACTCTAATAACAATTGTTGTTACATTATAATTCACTAGACAAAATTGGTCTCCAGTAAGAGAGGATTAGGGTCTTCATCTGAACCATAAAAATTGGTTAATATTATTTCTATTAGACTGTCTCATACAGTGATTGGTTACATCAATTAAATGTTTTAGACGTGATAATTTGTTATATTTCATGTATGCTTGATTTTTGCCTACCATTCACCTTTTAAATCTTTACATGATATTTTGAGGTTACAAAATATTTAATTCATATTATCAATAGCTTCCTTTACTTACTTAGAGTTTTATATCTTTATGTCCAAGAGTTTAATAGAATTCCTAACTCCTTATGTCTTACTGGAACAAATATTATCTCAATTTTACAGCTGAGAAGACCAAGGTATAGAGAAGTACAGAAGCAGATATAAAATCTTACAAAGAGTAAGTATTTGAGAAAAGTTTGGACCCAACAAATAATACATATTTGAGAAACTCTAGAAACTTACAAGTAGTAAATATTTAAGGAAAGACTAGTAGTTAGCTATCACTGTAATCATCATATTATCAGCATAAAGTTTATAACATATCCTATTTGTATACTTAAGGATGCACCAAATAGACTATTTTTAGTAAACTACTATTTTACATCACAGAATTTTGTTTTAACTAGAAAAATGTCTCTCTCCATTTATTCAAGTTTTTTATATCCTTCTATAAAGCTTCATACTTTTTGTGTATTTTTCTACATTCCTTCTTATATTTATTCATATGTATTTTGTAGTCTATATTGTTTTGTATGTTGCTATTATGAATGGGTTTGATTTTTCCCATCACATTTCCTAACTGGTTATTGCTATTGCAAAGGAAAATTACTGATTTTTTGCCGTATTACTTTTATAATTACAATAGTACAGTTAAAAAAACCAATACTTTGAATACGATAGAATGTTCTTCCTGCATTCAGGAATATTTTTTGCTCTGCACTAAAGATAACACCAAGTCACTTCACTTAACTGGATAATTCTAAGAATGAATTAAATGAAATGAAAATAAAAGAAGCAACATTTATTTAAGTGAGTCAAAAACCATTTTAATAGATGTTATGAGCTGAATTATGCTTCCTGTAAATTCATATGTTGAAGTCCTAGCTAAGACCCAACACCTCAGAATGTGACTGTATTTGGAGATAGGGTCTTCAAAGAGGGAATTAAGTTAAAATGAGATCATCAGGTGGGCCATGGTCCAATACGACTACTGTCATAAAATAAATAAATAAAATAAAATAAAATAAAATAAAATAAAATAAAATAAGGAGATAGAACAGAGAGACACAGAAGAAAGTCCATGTGAAGATACAGAGAAAAGACATCAATCTACAAGCCAAGGAGTCAAAAGACACCAATGTAGCTGACACCTTAGTTTTGGTCTTCTAGCTTCTAGAATTGTGAGGAAATACAATTTCTGTTGTCAGCCACCCAGTCTGTTGACCTTTGTTAAGGTAACCCTAGCAAACTAATAATAATAGAAGCAAACAATGAAGGCCGTTATTTTTTTCTGGAAGATATAATTCTATGATTCTGTAACATATTATGAGAGACCATTTTAGTCTTTTAACCTTTTACAGTGAAATATAATTAATGCACAAAAAAGATTACATGGTAAAGATGTATATTACAACTCAATGGATACCAATCATATAGGGCATATTCTTTGGAAATGAATTAAGGGACATTTTAGTAATAAACTTTAAACTGTCACAATTTTGGGGAGATTATGAAATAAAGTTCTAAATATCCTAGATTGAAATAGTAATTAGAAGACATTTTTATATTTAATGAAAAACTATACTATCCTGTGATATAGAGCTAAAGCTTTCCTTAAGGCAAATCTTAGGGGGGATTTATAATATATCTGAACAGAAAAAAGGCTGAAAGTTAACAGGCTAAACTATCTCAAGAAATTAGAAAAGTAAAAATTCATCCCACTGTTATAATTTTGAAATGATGTGGATAATAAAGTCTTTTGGCTTTACAATGATCATATACAAAGCTCACTTTGCCAAATCCCAAATTATTTGAAGGAAAATAATTCCTTATCACTGAAGGCAAAAGTTACAAATA
The DNA here is from genome assembly GCF_022079265.1 of Lynx rufus. Classification (NCBI taxonomy): domain Eukaryota; kingdom Metazoa; phylum Chordata; class Mammalia; order Carnivora; family Felidae; genus Lynx; species Lynx rufus. The sequence goes on from NW_025814834.1 coordinate 76,977,139, forward strand.
CTCATTTCTTACCAGAAAATATAGGCAGTTAAGATTTGTGTTGCCATTCTAGCTACACAATTTACACCTTTTTCCATTCTATTCATGATCTATGAAGAAAAGAGTTTCAATGAAGAGGGAAGTAGCAAAAGTCTAGTTGATTAAAAAAAATCCACAAGGGTAAATCAAAGGCATATCTTTCATTGTTAGTTCTACCTTGTAATACTGATGTATAGGAAGCACAAGCAGCTATAAGACTGAGGATAAATTAATAATGTAGTGTTTTTGGTATTGCTCTATTTGTTTATGACTGACATGAAATAATGGAATCATGCCACAGTTCAGAAACTATTCCAATAAATGGTATAATTTCAAAATAAGAATTCATAGCCATAAATAAAGAATTCTAATCAGTTTTGCAATGTCTCCATTGTATTAAATAACAAAATATCAATTTTTAAGTTCCATGGTTTACATATATTTGTTTCATGTAAAACTTTTTTTTCAGTATAGATATTTCAAATATGTTATCAATAGTAATACAATATTATTATGAATTAGCAAAGCTTATGCCCAAACCCTATAGGTACTGAAGCTAAAATAAAGCTTCTGTTAATTAATCACCTAATTGCACCATCATATAAATGTGTTCAAATAAAATATAAAAAAGCTCTTTACATAGACTTATTTCATTTATATGTTGCACATAATGTTTATATAGGTCTATTGTTTAATACTGTCTTTTTTTTTTGCTTTGTTTTGTTTAATATTGTTTGATGGGAGAAATATGAGAAAAAGATAACTCTGGAAATGTAGCATCTTAACTGGAGGGCATAATTCCAGTTTTGAGTCTATAAGAAGGTAGTTGAGTGAATATTTATTTAGGGGTTAATACACACTCATCACCACTCTCTCAGAAATAATCTTTTCCCATTTTATAGATGAGAGAAATAAGTATCAAAAAAGTCACATTTCTTTGCCAAGGTAATAAAACTAAGTGATAAAACAAGTATTCAACACAATTTAAAATGCAGAAATGCAAAAAACAAAATATCTTGAGTTATAACCCCCTGAAATGAGTTACATTCTCACATAGTTCAACAATTTTGAGTCACATTTATGCAATATTATGACAATCGGATACAACCAAAAATTGCATTGATTATTTGTCCCCAGCATTCCTGTAGAACACTGAGATTGACAGAGAACTGGCTTACATCCCAGGGACTTGCAAAGCTTATTATCTTCATGAACCATGATGAGGCAGATCTCCTGAAACTTTTGAACAAATCCAACTTTTCCACAGACATATAGATGGGCCTGCTATAAAAGTAGTTATCTGAGAAAACCTTAATATTTTGAGGTCGCTTGGTACCAACTAAATGCACTTGAAAGGTTTCTTACTCATCAGTGAATCTAGTAGTTACTGTTCAGGGACTAAATTCCTAAATGATAATTTGCACAAAATTAATAGCTTCTATAAGAACAGTTTGACTTCTTCGTTGACACAATTCACCCCACCACTGCCCATTCCAATACAAAATAAAATCAGTGATTCCCACTACATAGTGCATCTGGTAACCTGGAAAATGAAATTGGGGGAGGGGGTGCCTGGGTGGCTCAATTGAGTGTCCAACTTCAGCTCAGATCATGATCTCACAGTTCCTGAGTTCCAGTCCTACATCAGGCTCACTGCTGTCAGCACGGAGCTTGCTTTGGATCCTCTACACTCTCTGTCTGCCCCTCTCCCTGCTCATGCGCACACGTACTCTCTCACTCTCTCTCAAAAAAAAAAAAAAAAAAAAAAAAGGAAGAAAAAAAAAGAAAGAAAATTAAACGTTAAAATTTATTTTAAAAAAAGGAAACGGGAATAATCTTTGCTAATGTTGAATAATGATAATGTTAATCGCTGTCCACTGCAAAGAGTCTGGTCAGCTGAAACTTGTAAAGTGCTTCATTTTTCTTCACTTTTCACTATCATTGCTCACCATCAAGCTAAGAAAGAGTTAAGTAGCTAACAGATAATTTTTCATATATCCATATCTGTTGCATATTTACCAGATGTCTAATCTTATAAGATCATACGAAGCAATTTGTGTTTTCTTAGTATGTCGATCATACTGTTCCACTGACAGTTTGGTTTAAAGAAAAACAAGAAAAATTTGATTTTATCACTGCTTCTCCAGCATCTAAGTTTCTACTTATTCTATTTTCCTAAGACATCTGACTAAAGTGTAGGTTTCTAAGCAATTTGTCCATCATTGTATAACTGATAGTTTTCAACTCACTCATGTTTTTTTTCTAAACTCGATCTTACAATTGAATGAGTCTGTTTCCAAGGCATAGGACAAAGGGTACCAGGCATCATAGAAATGTCACAGAGAATTGCTTCCTCACTTGCTCTTACTGGATCATATCATGCTCCATTAATGATTTGAAGGGAAAAAACAGCCTCTAACAGAGAACCCACGTAGAAATTTCTACTTTTGAGTTCCTAGAGGGGACAATCAATGTGAGCTATCATACTTTTAAGATACCAACATATTTTTATTTCTTACAGAAGTTTTAGCTGAAAGGTCACTATATCTCTAGCACATAAAAGAGAAAAAGGGAAAAAAAAACAGGGAATCAATCTATTTTAAAGTGGCTTAAAAACAGGAAGCACAGGGTGCCTGGGTGGCTCAGTCAGTTAAGCATCTGACTATTGATTTCAGCTCAGGTCACTATCTTGGTGATCTTGCAGTTCACAGGATGGAGCCCCGCTTCAGGTAAAGCCCTGACAGCATGGAGTTTGCTTGGGATTCTCACTCTCTCTCTCCTGCCCCTCCCCTGCTCATGCTCTCTCACTCTCTCTCAAAATAAATAAGCATTAAAACAAACAAACAAACAGGAGGCACATTACATTTAAAGAATATTGTTTAATAGGCATGAATGCAACATGACCAGGTTTATGAATGACACTCAACTGGAAGAAAAGTCCTCTTTCATAAGTTTTTAATATAATTTTTTTAATGTTTATTTATTTTTGAGAGAGAGAGAGAGACTGAGCGCGAGCTGAGTAGGAACAGAGTGACAGGGGGACACAGAATCTGAAGCAGGCTCCAGGCTCTGAGCTGTCAGCACAGAGGCCGACGCAGGGCTCGAACTCACAGACTGCGAGATCATGACCTGAGGTGAAGTTGGATACTTAACCAATTGAGCCACCCAGTCTCCCCTCTTCCATAATTTTTTTAAAGATCAAAATAATCTAATATGGTTTATTCTTGTCACACAGGGATGGCAGGAAATTCTAACTTAATCACGTATTGCATTCTAGGATGGGAGGTGGTAGGGTAAGGACCCTCAATGATCTCTAAGGTTTTACTAGAGTCCCAAGGAGGCATATTTTCTCCAGAAAACTTGAAGAACTTTGAGTTTAGTGAGAACTGGTCACTGTGAGGATGTTCTCTGACCACATTCATGTAGTTCATTTGAAGATGAACTGCCTTCTGCTTTGAGCAGTAGAATGTTTCACCTTATTTGCTAAAGCCATGAGCCTTGGTGTTCAGCTCTCAGTAGCTACACATCACTCCATCAAGTATCTGACCTTCCTCTGGGGCCCTGTAGGGTTCTGGGCTCAAGGTTGCGCCATTTCTAAGACCTACAGCTCTAAGCCCATTTCTGTTGAGAAATTACTCCATAGTGGGCTACTTGTCCTTTCAAATTACAATAACTTCTTCCTTCTCTTCTCTGAAATTATAAAATATGAAATAAGATAAAAAATGAAATTGTAAAGCATTTAACGCATAGGAGGGCTGATGAAGAGTAGTATAAGGAAAGCTCAAACGTTCATAAAAACTAATGTTGTGTCCTACCACCCCACTGTACTTCCACTTTCCAGAATAGAAGAAGAAAACAGATTAGATTCATTTTTGCTTAATGGGTCCAAGGCAGCAAAAACTCCTGTACATTAGTTTTTTTTTCTTAAAACATACACCTTGTTACATAAGCCTTACTTAAAAAAATAAGCAAAAGATAAAAAAGTGAAGAATACTAATTAACTTTTCTCAATTTCCCCCTCAAGAATTCTTTAGTCTTATCTCTTACTTTTTCTGTTTTGCAAATACTTCTGTAAGAACTAGAGGATACTGTCCTCATCACACTGATAAATGAGCAAAAAGTAATAATTGTTAATAGCTCGAAAGGTATATGTTTTACAAGTACAATACTGACTTATCGAGAGAAACATTATTTTCAGTTCACTTATTACTTCATAGACTATATAGTACGATTGTAAAGTGGCAGCAATGAAAGTAGAAAATAAAAAGTACTACAAGTCTGGTACATGCCAGTTATTGTACAAAAATAATGTTCTGGGGCTTCCCTGTTCTTTGAATAGCAACAGCAGGAAGTAGCTTGCCTGTTAGAAGCTCTTACTGTCATTTTACAACAGGCAGACTAGATTTTATTGCTGTGATCTGAGCAATGTGTCATTATTGCTCATTTAGATAAAAACTTGCCCATAAAAATTATAGTGTAATAGCTCAGGAGATTTATTTCACAATGCTTTTCCAGGAAGTTATAGCAACAGTACATCCAAGGGAAGAGATTAGGGCTGATGAATTTCCGATATTGCATCAGAAGCCTTTATGAACATTGGTGTGTCCACTGCGATCATTTTCAAAATTAATAAATTTCAGAAAGAAATATATATATAATGTATGTATGTATATCCTTACCACCAGTAATGATAATGGAAGTCATGTTAGTACATACCTTTATCATTTTAGTGTATGTTTGTCTAAGAATTTAAAATTTCATAAATTTCCTTGGGAGGCAAACTGCTAATGGACTATACTAAATACATTTTATAAATAAAAAAAAAAAAGTTCAGAGGGACTTCCATTTCTGGGAAGTCATACCAGATATACTTATCCTTGTTCCTCTGGTTGAGTAAAACTGAAAATCCTCAACACTGCATATGAAGCAAACAAAAACCGAAAGCTGGAGAAACTGAAAAAGGCAAAGTGACAGTCTGGATCTCAGGGACCAAAGCAAGATATGGCAATTAATTCAGTGGGTTTTCTGTTTGCTTCATATATTCCAGCCTTGACACAAAAGAACTGACAACTAAGAAGCTCTAATGGGCACAGATATAAAAGCCCCAACAAAAATCTGCTCTCTCTAGCCAAAGGACAAGGAGAAGGGCAGTCTAACAACATAGAAAGCTCTTAGGTAAAAATCACTCCACTCAAGTCAAACACCCCAGAAAAACATTTGCCCTGTCCATTCACACCCGCAAATATTAAATGGGGAACCTAGATTCCCATCCTCACTTGGCTGTAACAAGGTGCCCTAGCTCTCTTGCTGGAGAAGTCTCAGAGAAGACTGAATTGATTCCTCCCACCCTCACCCCTGCTATGTCAGTAGAGATCACATGAGGAGCCTGGACTTTTACCCCCAATTGGTAGAAACAAGGTGCCCTCCCTCCTCCTGTTGCAACAGTGTCTGATAGTGTTGGGGGAGGCCAACTCAAGAGAAAGGATATTCATCCGTAACCCTGAAAACCCCTCCTGCTCTTAGAATCAGGAGAGGCCACCTGGGGAGGAGTAAAGTGGCATTCCTACACTTCTCAGCCAGATAGGTACTAATGGAGGCCTAGTGGGGGTCAGAATTGCCACCTGTGCCTACCAGTAAGGAGTGCACTCCAATGTCAATGGAGGCTGAGTGAGAACCTAGGTTTCTAATTCCCACCTCACCTTACCCTACCTACAGCATGTCAGAGGAAATGCACTAAACCAGAAGGCTTAAATAAGGACCAAAGTTGTATAAAATATCCACTGGTCATTCCAACAAATATGAAGGTCTCAAACCAAATGATAAAAGACATCCGATAGATACCGGAACTAAGAAACAATGTATTAGAATTATTTGGGAAAGAATTTAAAGCAGACATCCTAAAAATGCTTTAATGACCAACTGTAAACACGCTTGAAAAAATGAAAAAAAATTCCCTGCAAATATATAGAAAATATAAAGATAAACAAAATGACATATTAGAAGTGAAAAATACAATAACTGAAATAAAAACTACCAGGGATAAAGAAGGATATTAAATAATGATAAAATAGACAGTTCACCAAGAAGACATAACAACCCTAAATGTGTATGTACCAAACAGCATAGATGAAAAATACATGAAACAAAATCTGATAGAAATGAAAACAGAAATATACAAATGAACAACTGTAGTTGGAGACTCCAAAATCCCTCTTTCCACAATTGACAGAACAACTACACAGAAGGGTAGGAAAGATCTAGAACAACTAGAACCATCATTAACCAAGAGGACCTAATCAACATTTATAAAATATTCTACTAATCAACATGAAAATATACATTCCTTTCCAGTACCCACAGAACCTATACCAAGATAGACCATATACTGGGCCATAAAACAAACCTCAGCCACTTTGAGAGATAAAATCACACAGCATGTGTACACTGACCACAACCAGAAATCAGTGACAGAAAGGTAACAGGAAAATTTCCAAACACTTGGAAATGAAACAACACACTTCTAAGTAATTCATGGGTCAAGTGGAAGTCTCTAGGAAAATCTAAGAAGTACACTGACCTCAAGAAAATAAAAATACAATGTATCTCATTTAGTGCAAGACAGATAAAGCAATGCTATAGGTAAGTTTACAGTACTAAATGAATACATTAGAAATGGGTAAAGTTCTCAAATGAATATCAAACACCCTACCTCAAGGACCTAGGGAAAAAAAAAAAAAAGCCCAAAGCATCACATAAGATTGAAAAATCCTTAAGGGCACCTGGATTACTCAGTCAGTTAAGCATCCGACTCTTGGTTTCAGCGCAGGTCCTGATCTCATGGTTTCCCGAGTTTGAGCCCCACATCAGGGGGCAGTGAGCACAGAGCCTCCTTGGGATTCTCTCTCTCCCTCTCTCTCTGCTCCTCCTGCACTCACTCTGTCTCTGTCTCTTTCAAAAATAAATACATAAGCTTTAAAAAAAATTGAAAAATCTTTATCAAAAGTCTAGTAAGAAGATAAGAAATGGCCTATATCAGTAATGAAACAAGGGATGCCACTACTGTAGACATTAGAAGGTTAATACTACAAACATTCCAAACACAAAAGTTTGACAACTTAGATAAAATGACTAATTCCTTAAAAAAATGCAATAAAAAAATAGAAAATGGAAAATTTGAAGAGACTTATAGCTGTAAAGAAGTTGAATTCCTAATTAAAAACTCCTAAAATAGACATCTTCAGGCTGGTTTCACTGCAAAATTCTACCAAATATTTAAAAGAGAATTAATACCAATCCCAAATAATCCTTTCCCAAAATAGAAGGGAAAAAATAATTTTATGAAGTTGATATCAGGGCGATACCAAACAAAAGACAAAACAAAAACAAAAACAGCATGAACAAAAGAAATCTATAGATCAGTAATCCTCAGGAATACAGATGACAAAATCTGTAACAAATATAAGCAAACAGAATTCAGCAACATACGAAAAGAATTATAAACCATGACCAAGTGAGGTTTATTCCAGGAATGCAAGTATCATTCAATATTTAAAAATCAATCAATATAATCTACCATATTAATCTACTAAAAAGGAAAAACTAATTGATACAGAAAAAGTATTTGACAAAATACCCATCCAAGATAAAAACACTCAGAAAAATAGGAAAGGAGGAGGAACTTCCTCAACTTTATAAAGAATTACTACAAAAACTATAAGTAATACTCTAGTTAATGTTAAAACAACTAAATGCTGATCTAAAAAGGAGAATAAGGCAAAAATGTCCACACTAATAAGTTGTAATCAACAAAGTGCTTAAGTTTAAGCCTGTAGAATTATGCAAGGAAATAAAACAAGACAGGGATGCCTGGGTGGCTCAGTTGGTTAAGCCTCCAACTTCAGCTCAGGTCATGATCTCATGGTTCATGAATTTGAGCCCCACACTGGGTTCTATCCTGACAGCTTGGAGCCTGGAGCTTGCTTCAGATTCTGTGTCTCCCTCTCTCTGCCCCTACCCTGCTCATGCTCTGTCTCTCAAAAATGAATAAGCATTAAAAAATTAATAAAATAAATTCACATCAAAAACAAATTTATAAATAAAACTGTGCTTTTTCATAGATGACATGATTTTCTATGTAGATAATTTCAACGAATAAAAAAAAAAATTAAAAACCTCCTAGAACCAGTAAGGTTCTAGAAAGGTTACATATATACTGTAGTCTGTTCAGGCAACTAACAATTATTATAGACTGTGTGGCTTATAAACAAACAGTAAGAAATGTATTTTTCATGATACTAGAAACTGAGAAGTCCTAGCAAATTTGTTGTCTGGTGAAGACTCACTTCTTAGTTCACAGATGGCCATCCCTTTGTTACGTCCTCACATGGCAAAAGGGGCAACAGAACATTCTGTGTTCCTGTTCATGAAGTCTCCACTTTCATGACCTAACTCACCTCCCAAAGAGCCCCCTCCAAATACCATCACATTGGTGATTAGGTTTCAATATGGGCTGGGGTGGGGGCGGGTAACAAACAAACATTCAGTCTATATCAAGGTAAAATATAAATATACCTATTTTATTTCTATATATAGCAATGAACACATAACCTCCCCCCACCACCCAATACAAAATACAAACCATTTACAATCGATTAAAAAATACTTAGGAGTAAATCTAACAAAATATATACAAGGTTTGTATGCTGCAAAACTACAAATGCTGATGGAATAAATCAAAGAAGATCTACATAAATGGGGAGATTTCATTCTGAATTGGAAGACTAAAAATAGTTAAGATGTCAATTATCCACAAAACTGAACTATATGTTTAAAGGAATTTAAATCAAAATCCCAGCATGATGGTTTATACACATAAGATTACACGAAAATTTATATGAAAAGGCAAACAAACAAACAAACAAACAAAACAAAACTGAAATATTCAAAACAACTTTGAAAGGAAGAATAAGGTGGGAAGAATCTGTCTACCTAACTATAAGAAGTATTATATAGCTATAGAAAGTAAACTATTTGGTACTGTTAAAGGAAACACATACAGAATTCAGAAATAGATGCACAGGTATATGCCCAATGTTAAAAAAGGTGCCAAGGCAATTCGATGGAGGAAAGAGGGCCCTTTCAACAAATGGTGCTGGAGCAATTCAACATCCACTATTGCACACAAAAATAATGAACCTTGACCTAAATTTCACACCTCATACAAAAATTCATTCAAAATTGATCACAGACTTATAGGTAAAAACATGAATATAAAAAACTGTTAGAAAAAAATAGAAGACACTCTTTGGGATCCAGGACTAGGAAAACAGTTCTTATACTCAACAACAAAAATGCAATTCATACAGGGCGAAGTTGATAAATTGGACCTCATCAAAATTAAAACTTTTGTTCTTTGAAAGACCCTATAAAGAGGATAAAAAGACCAGCTACAGACTGGGTGAGAATAACTGCAGGCCACATAGCCAACAAAAGACTAGTGTCTGGAATAGATAAAGACTTTTAAAATTCAAGAATTAAAAAAAATAAAATTGGAACATGGGGAAAGGAAATTAAGATATTTCACTGAAAAGGATATACAGATATACACATGGCAAAGAAGTCCAATATAGTTAACCATGACGTAAATGAAAATCACAAGACACCTATAAGAATGGCTAAAATAAAAAATTTTGTTAACACCAATACCAACAAAAATGCAGGGATGTAAAAGATATATTAGGAAAAAGAGGCTGGTAGTTTTTTGGGTTTTTTTTTTTAATAAAAAAATATATCCCAGCGATTGCATTCTTGGTCATCCAGAGAAATAAAAACTTACATTCATACATAAACTTACATGTGAATACTTACTAGCAGCTTTATTCGTAACAGCCAATAGAAACAACTCAGATATCATCCAAAGGGTGAATATTTTGGGTTTTTTTTTTTCTGTCAAATATAACAATTTTTTTTTATTTCACTTAAGAGGTTTTTTATGTCAGGATGCCTGGGTGGCTCAGTCGGTTAAGCCTCCAAATCTTGGTTTCAGCTCAGGTCATGATCTCGCAGTTAGTGGGATTGAGCCTCGCATTGGGCTTCGTGTTCATGCTCCATTCTGATGGCACGAAGCCTGCCTGGGATTCTCTCTCTCCCTCTCTCTCTCTGCCTCTCTTGTGTGTACCTGAGCACATGCTTGCATGCTCTCTCTCAAATAAACATTTCATTTCATTTATTTTTATTGAGAAATATCTTGAATTCTAATTTTATTATACATTTTCTTCAAGTGGTCATAAATTCATTTGAATCATGATTTAATGATGATAAAAATATTGCCATACACACACAGCTATAATCATCTCTCTGAGACCTGGACTGAGCATGGATGTATGCTAGAAACCTAAGGCCCAGGGGGCTATTCAATTTCAGCCCCTACTTTGACCATACCCAATAAAGGAGCCATATCTAAGGTAATCATTTAATTTACTACCCAAACTGGAGTACTATTAATAGTTATGCTGGGATACCATGAACAAACCAGGGCTGCCCTGAGAAAATAGGAACATATAGTCATTCCAACCATAAGCTCCTATGATGACTGTGGACAAAGGGTGAATGGTTAAACAAAGTGTGCCACATCAATACTACACAATACAAAAAACACATGATTGATACACAAAATAATCAGGATGAGTCTCCAGAGAACTATGCTAAGTGGAAAAAAAAAATCACAAAATGGGTTACATATCATATGCTTCCATTTACATGGCATTCTTGAAATGACAGAATTAGAGAATTAAAGAACAGATTAGTGGCCAACAGACGTTAAGGGAAAGGTGAAAGTGGGAGGGAAGCAGGTGTGCCTATAAAAGGGCAAAATGAGCAATCCATGTAGTGATGGAAATGTTCCATATCTTGATTGCTCCGGTTGTCACTATGTTGTGATAGTGTGCTGTGGTTTTATGAGAGGTTACCATGAGTGGAAATGGGGTAAAGGGTACATGGGATCTCTATTATTTCTTAACAAGAATATATGAATCAATAATTGTCTCAAAATAAAAAGTTTAATTAAAAAAATCAAAACTCAAAAATGTTAACTGGCCCTGAAATCCGTAAGAAATATGCCCACGTCCCTTCTTCTGAGTCACTCTGCCTGAGTTAATCAGAGTTAGAATCAAAACAAATGCTTGAAATGAAAGAAGTAATCAGAAAAGCAATGGCTGACTGGTTCCAAAATAGGCAGATCGGGGTCCCTGGGTTAAGCCTTAAGCAGGTTAAGCCTCCAAATTCGGCTCAGGTCATGATCTCATGGTTCATGGGTTCGAGCCTCACATCAGGCTCTGTGCTGACAGCTCAGAGCCTGGAGCCTGCTTCAGATTCTGTGTCTCCCTCTCTCTCTGCCCCTCCCTTGCTTGTGCTCTTTCTTAGTCTCTCAAAAATAAACATGAAAAAAAAATTTTAAACAGGCAGATCAATCTTGAGCAAAAGCCAAGTCTTAAAACAATGTCAAGAATAGGTCTTCATCAAAGGGTCAAACCAGTATTTTAAGGTTTCTGCCTCGACTACCAGAAGCCAAAAAGCAGGCAACAGGGAAGAGAAAATTGCCTGGGAGTTTCAAATACTTGGCTACCTTAGTCCTGATGGCACTTACTTCTCCGTTTTCCCTGGTTCAGAGGTTAACTCGCATATTAACAAAGCTACCCTTCTCCCTCCAAGGACCAGCCTTGGATCAGAAATCATCGGATGACTATTTATGGATGACCCATCAGAAATATTTAGTTCTTGGGAAAAGCACTGCATAAAATCTGACCAGAAGGATTTAAAAATGTAGTAAGGAGAGAATTACAAAAGAAAGTTAACTATAAATAATACCATTATGAACATTAAGTTCAAGAGTAAACAGGTCAGCAGTAGAGCACAATGACTTGGTCCACCATTTACTAGCTATGTACTTTTGCACAAGTTTCTGAACTTCTTTGAGATTCTCAGCTTCTTCATTGATAAAACTAGAATATTTTAAATATACAGTGTTTTTATAAAGATCAAATGAGGTCACAGATATTGACTGCTTATAAAAAAAAGGAAATAAAAATCAAGTCTAAACTTATGTCTTGTCCCCAAGAGATAAAAAGATAATCAAGTTATAAGATATTGACTAAAGCTTCTTTTGTATTCTGTAATTTAAATTGCCTTACAATCTTAAAAAAATAAACTACATTCATCATGTTTTCACCCTAAAATATAATTTGTGCTTTTTGAAAAGTGGAAATACACTTTTTTAATAAGTGATCTAATTAATGCCAATGAAATTCATGAGTTTTCCCAGACCCGGATCTTTTAGACTCAGCCAAACTGAACATAAAATATATATTGCACTTCCAAATAGAAATATCAAATATAATTCCACTATAGATTTGAATAAGAAATTTAAGGAGAAAACTGTCCTTCTGAGGAATCATCATGATTGTAAAACAGTTCACTGAGTCTTTGATTTTTTAACTCTAAGCTCAATGTTATAAAGAACCAAAGAGCTATTCATGTTAATTTCTAAGCCCTTTCATAGGCATATTCACACTATTATTATATATCTATTTATGGTACTTAAGTTCATTGCTATAAAAATCACGACACTTTTACTGTCATATACATAAGCCTATATTTGTAGATATATACTTTTTTATGTGTCGCTTTAGCAAAAAGAAAACTATTCTAGAGAGCTATAATTATAAATAACTGTCAAATATAGTTATACATAATTTATTGCACACAAAAAATTTGTCTCACGACTAAAACACCACAAATAAAAGATCCCAATCTGTAATGTGAATATACTCAAGTATTTTTCATTAAAGCAATGTTATTTAACAAAACAAAGTCATCTGAAGTTTCTATGCTGTGCTACGTAAATGTCTTTCTTTTTCCTTAGGAAGCTTCAGAATCTGAAATCAGTAACCGAGTAAACTCCTCGTGATTTCAATTTTAAGAGACTTTACAATAAGTTAAATAGAACCAACAGGTGACATGTAACCATGTCTTGTGAGTAGCAAACCTTGATTCCACAATGGTATTGGGCATTCTTCATCTTTATTTGATTTGTTGCTGATGTTAAGATTGTTGTTCACATTTCTTCAAAAAGAGCACTTTGCACAGTGTTCTCTCCCTTCCATCTTTTCCTCTCCCTACCTCCATCTCTCTTTCTTAGCTTTGCCAATAATTTGTCAATTTTCTTACCCATTTGAACAAACCAATCTTGGAGTTCAGTACTTCCTTTCTGAGATACAGATTCAGGGTTAGGAAGGTAAAGAGTGTATCTCTTTGCTCTGAATTTTTGATTTTTATTTTATGTTAGCAAGAAATGTGGCAAGCATCAATTGTGGAAACATATTGGGATTTCCCCATGACCTAATGGACGAGTGATGTCTGCAAATATCCTACAAAAAGTTATTCTCAGTAGGGTACAACAGTCATTTTACAATATACCTAATAAACTAAATTTTTCTAATCTTTGTGAATAGTATCCTCTGTATTCCACTTGCATTTTGTTGTTGTTGTTTAGTGTATTACTTTGGACAGAAATACTGTATCATTGTAGATTTGTCAAATTGCCCTTGTATTTCTCTATTTTAATTCTTTTATTATTTGTTTTTGAGTCTCATCTATTTATCACCTAAAGGGTTACAGCACTATCTTCTAATACACTGTAACTTTGAACAATTGTTTTTCTATTGAATGTATTAGTCTCAATATACTATCTGCTATTTTCTAATCATTGAGTTCCTTTCGCCTGGTATATCCTTGTCTACCCATTTGCTATAATATTTTCATCTTCCTAACCGACCGTTCTTTCTCATGTTAAGCATCATAGAGCTGGGTTATGAACTAATCTAAGAACCCCCTTCACAGAAAATATACCTCTAATTTATCAGGTGTGAAGAACTGAAGTTTCTGTGGGCTTTTTTTGTTCTTCTTTCAGTCCTTACTAACATCATCTTTCCCTCAACCTCCAACAAGGAATTTCTCTATTAACCTTGACAACTGTTTTCCCGGTTTACTAAGGTTACAAACAGCGAAGCCACCAAGGTGCATAGGGGCCCACATAAACCCATGCTTAGCAGACTTCTAAGAGGAAGATACAGAGTTCTATAGTGAGGAATGTCTCTTTGCTCTGAAGCAAATTCAGCTTCAATTTTTGTGTTTTAAATTCTTCTGCTCTGATTTCTCCTTCACCCCATTTGTTTAACATATTTTAGAAATTCATCAAAATGTCTTATTTACTGATTGTATCCTCTCCCGCTTACCAGGATTCTTACAGCCTCATTTCTTTGCACATACAATTTTCTGTCATCTCAATGAAATTCGAGGAAGGATGAGAGCTTAAACTTCTATGCTTAACCTGCCATTTTGAACCTGAAGTCAATACTATAAATTATATTTTCAGCTATGATTTGCAACATAGGTATTGGAAAATAAAATGTCTTTGTTTTTCCAATGGTAGCAACATAGGTATTGGAAAATAAAATGTCTTTGTTTTTCCAATGGTAGCTACAGAAGATTTTAATGAAGAAATGACAATGTCCCAGCATCAATAGAACAACTGAATTCTGACAATGTTTAACACAATCAATTCCTTGTCATCCATTTAAAGATCAAAGAAACAAATAAAAAGCCTGAGTGGGGGAGAAAGCAAAACTTCCATTAAAATACAAAACCGGAAAATGATAGAGCAAAGCTAAACAAAATACAGCTTTATATCTCTGTAGGATAATTTGGATTAAATTTATCAGGCAAATGTGGCACAAGATGGGCTTGCACAGTACCCTGGAAATACTCACGCGGCACAGCATACTGCTTACCAGCACATGGCCTAGACTCAGACAGCAAGGACTCAGCAGCACCATTAGCTAGCTATGTGGCTTGAAGGAAGTATTTACCTTCTCTGACAATCAGTTTCATCGTCTGTAAAATATGGTAAAAGTGTCTACCTCACAAGGTGATGAGAACCTTAAATAATATATGAAAATGCTTAAAACAAGGCCTAGCACTTAAGTGCTCAATAAGTATTTCCTAAGATTTCCCAAGATTATTAGAGCTGTTTTTCTCAGAAAGTATGGATGTAGTCGTGCCTAGAAACAGTACTACAACATTATTTCCAATCACAAGATTCTCTAGAAAGCAATGTTGTCGTGAGTAAAACATTCAGCTATATGGTACTTAGTCCAAAAGCTTAAGGAAAATGACTGAAGCATTTTATTGGTCTTATTTACAATTTGTATTCTTTTCTGTCTGGCAGAACGCAGAGCCAGAATTTGAGGATTCTGCCAATACACAATGTGTGGCTTTGATTTGATATCATGTGCCACAGCAAAATGATTTTATATGAGAAACTTGTCATTTTTTGTTATGTAAAATCTTCACCAAGAAATACAGAAAGAAGATTAAAACGAGTCAGTGCTAAGGCAGACTCTTTAAAAGCAAAAACCCACCATCTGCAGCAAGAGGACTTCATAAAACCCAGGGGTGTCTTCTTACCCAACTGTCAACACCAGGAAATGTGCCAAGGGGACAGATGCTAAAATTGGAAAGTCTCATCTAGGGCGTGACATCAGAGTTCTATAATTTCTCTCTAAAAAAGCATCAGTCACCAACACAGCAACAAAGTATTAAGGAGAAAACAAAACCACCCTCCTTAATGAAGAATGGCTTCCATTAAATAGTTATACTACTAAAATTCTATTAACCAAAATGAACATACTGGTTTGTGGGATGGGAGATAAAATCTGTATTGAGCTAGTTTCCAAGAGACCAGGAGGCATTTTCTTTAATTATTGGCAACAACAGGGAACATATGATCAATAAGGAAAATAATAACAGAAGCCCTAACCAAAAATAATTTCCAACGACAGTGCAGAGTTGAAGATAAACAATAAGGAAATCTCTCCCGCTGTTTTAACAAAATGCTAACAAAGACCTGATAATGAAAATTGATAACTCAAAGATTGCATTCAGCACTAAAAATGGAAATGATCTATAATTAATAACATTACATGGGGAATTTATGGTCCAGAAACACAGATACCCTTCAGTAAAACATATTTCATGCTCATTTAGGAATGACGGAATTTGGATCTTTACTCCCATTAGAGTTTCATTTCTATCAGAGAAGAAATTGGGCTTTCAAGATTTTAGAGTCTTCAGCTGTTTTACAGCCAGGCTGAATCTGAAAGCGTACATGTGGCTTTCATTTCTAAAGCAGAGGTTGCAAATTCAAAGCGTGTGCCGAACAGGTACCATGAGTGAGTGAAGCCCACTGTGGAAGAACCGTGGGAACCTGGACAGAGGATGCCCCAGGTACAGGGGACGGATGCTATTTAGCTTCGTGCTAGAAAGCAAGCCTGGTATTGTCAAATCTCATTTTTCAAGAGAAAGTTTTAAAATCCACACTTCTATTTGAATCACCAAGTTATGTAAGTGTTAGTAAGAAAGAAAAAGAAAGAAAGAAAGAAAGAAAGAGAAAGAAAGTAAAGGAAGGAAGAAAGAATCAAGCATTATTTTAAAACTATGAGTGCCAACTACAGCAATAAACTAAATCCAGCACATAGGTTACCAGATGGTAATCTCAGAGGGTTTCCATTATAATTAAAGCTCATAAGGGTAAATATAGCTGTTTTGTTTGTTTTTCTCTGTTTGGGAAGTATGATGATTTAACCATACGTGCCCCAAAACATCACATGACTTTTCAAATGAAGATAAAGCCCCTGATTTGCAAACCCTGTTCAGTTTCTTTGGCATGTATGTATACAAAAGATCTAAACTGGTTAAGACAAACTAAATTGTAAAGCTTTATTCAGTACCCCAATATCAGAAGTAATGCTAGATTTTGCAAGAAATCAAGAGAAAATGAGAGAAAACTAGCTGTTATTTGCTTTATTTCTAAAGGGTAAGAGAATAATACTAAACTTCTATTTGTGTTTTTGGTGAGGAGAAACACTAATGTAACCCAGTTTGGTTGTTGACTTATTCAGTGTTTCAGAGGAAAATGCAATTATGAATATATGAGCCACTAAATACAACTCTAATGAAAGAGACTCAAATAAATATATTCCCCTTTCTCCTTTTTAAATATATGACTAAAAACAAACACCACCAATAGAAATACACCAAAGGGAAAAATTAACATAAGGACTACCAAAGGTGAGTATTTTATCAATTTCAACTATTTCACTCCAAGAAACCCTTAGTACCCACTTTTATTTCACTTCAATTCTTAAGGAAAATTGATAAGGAAATTTTCTTACCATCAGCCAGTCTTTTCCATTTCTCTACCTCATTGCTTCTCGTATCTATTTACAAAAGATTCATATATATGCCTATATGACACAATGCCGTATTAGTCACCAAACATAAGTGAAGATACTACATTATTTCTTCAATATCACAATAAAGACAGAAAGAACACATTGATCAGAGCATATATGACAGATTATGTCTTGAAGTATTAGCTTGAGTTCTTTGGGCTTGAATAATATTCCACCCAATACCCCATGAATTATGAGGTTTCCACTCTGGCTGGTATGAACAAGAACTTCTCCCTGGCTTTGTGTGATTTCCAGCTGCTGTTTCCTCTTAATCCTTTTGACTGATTTACTCCTTAGCCTTGGGTAGCTTCTTCCCACACATGAGTTGAAGATTGTAGATCTCCAAAATTCTCTCTCTGTGTCACTCTCTCCTCTCAGGTATTCCGCCTTGTGAACAAGAGCCACTTTGATCTCTGGGCTCCAAACTCTTGCCCTCAACTCAGGGAAGCCTCCAGACTCCACCTGGGTGACCCCTCCCTGTACCACATTCTGAAAACTGTTCAGGCAGTGAGCAGGGGGCAGTCCTAGGGCTCCCCTCATTTGTTCTTTGTGTGTCGGGGATCATTGCCCTTCCTCATCTGATAGCCAATGTCCTGGAACCTGTTTTTTTTTTTTTAATTTTTTTTTCAACGTTTATTTATTTTTGGGACAGAGAGAGACAGAGCATGAATGGGGGAGGGGCAGAGAGAGAGGGAGACACAGAATCGGAAACAGGCTCCAGGCTCTGAGCCATCAGCCCGGAGCCCGACGCGGGGCTCGAACTCCCGGACCGCGAGATCGTGACCTGGCTGAAGTCGGATGCTTAGCCGACTGCGCCACCCAGGCGCCCCTGGAACCTGTTGTTTAATACAGTTTGTTCTTTTTTAGATATTTCAGGTGAGAAATGTTTCAGGACTAATTTTTTTAGTCTACTTGTCCCTATTAGTCCATCTTTACTTCATGGAGTTTTTATTTTTTTCTTTCAAGTATATATAATTATAGGAATCTGTTCTTTTCTCCCCACAGGCATTACCCTTTACAATTTCTGTTACTTCATTAAATATACACATTGTAAACCCTCAGGGTGGGTAAGTGGTACTAGAATAAGTTGAACCAGGGTGGCCACAAGCAGAATCCAGTATTAGGTCTTTTTGTTTTGTTGCTTTATACTTGGGACTAGGGATTCCCTGCCACTTTCTTCCACTTTCAAAAGGCAAAAAACAACGTCAAGAAGGTAAGAGACTTCTTACGGGTTTGAGTATTTCTTTGTTTTGAAATAGACTCAGGTTCTGGACATTAAAATGACCTGAATCAAAATGACCTGAAATAATTACATTTGTGATTTATTATACCAACCAATGTATGATAAGTTCAGGAAAACCGTATACAGTTTACAGCAATGAGAGAAAAAGGAGGGAGCAAAGGAACAAAGTCCCAGAAAGATTCAGAAGACACTGGAAATTTCCAAAGACTAATGTCGTAATAACACATTGTACACTCTGCTCTGGGACAGTAATAGAGACACAGCAGCCTTTTTCTTACAGTCAAGAATTATAATATAAAATTCAAAATAGAACTTTTTACATATTTCATTGTATCAAATTAGAAGGATGGAGCTAAAATTGCTTAAGCCAGGCCATAATATCATTCTATGAAACAGATCAAAGCCTATCACTCAAAATCAAATTCTCTCAGTTCTCTTTTGCTTCTTCTCAAAGATAGTAAGCAGGATAAAAGGTGAAATATACACCAATGATGACTTTCTTCAGAAATTTTGGCAATTCTGAAGGAAATAAATATTAAAATCGTAATTAAATGAAGTCATCTCTGATAACACATAAAGGAAAAATTAAATTTTCAGAACAACTGGTAACATCTCTGTATATGCCTAGTTCCACTTTTAAATTGGCCTACTTAACATTCAATACCAGTTTGTCCTAGCATCAATAATTCAAGCAAATTTAATTAACTATATCCCAGATGAAAAAAGTGCAACACTGGATTTTGCTAAGTGTATTTCCGGGGTTTCCCTTCATGTTGGAAGAAAAGCTGCCACAAATTAACCTATTCATCCCCTGGAAGGCTGATTGTCTTGCAACCTTAGGTGGTTTGTGTCAACAGGAACACAGACCAAGATACTCATTCCAGTGACCTGGAGACGGCATACAATGGGGGTGCAAAGTCCAGCGAGCTAAAGCCGTCACTATTTCCTTGACAGAGCATAAATGGAACTTGTTTATTGAGCATCCTGAACTTGCTGTGGACAGGAAGAATGTCCTTCTTTTTTCCTATTTTTCTGCCTTTCAATTCACTCTGTGGGATCTTGATTCTTCAGTGAATGACAACATGTCAGCTTCTGGGTATAGAACAGTCCTTTACTGATCATTACAATTCACTTTTACTATGGAATGGCTCAGTCTTATCTAAACAATCAAAGTTCTATCTCATATTTAATTTTTTTAGTACACAGGAACAGAGGCATGTGGTCTCCTCCTACCCTCTCTCTCTGTCTCCTCCATCACTCTCTGCATCTGCTACTTCTGCAGACCTGGAAAGGGCAGTGGGAGTAGGGATTAGAGGCAGAGAAGTGGCACCCCCAGTTTGAGCTTGTCCAACGCAGCTAGTTGTCTTGCTCTCCATTCTAGCAATCACTAGTTGCTGGTGCTTTTATAAGACACGTGTAAGTGTGTGTTGGGGGCATGGGTTAAGGTATCTGACAGTTTCTTATGATGTGTATTTCACGAATTCACTTTCTTTTTTTTGGGGGGGGGGTCAGGTGGGTTAACGTGGGGAATCATCCCAGGTTTTCTTATGGCTCTTCTCCAGCACATAGCCATCTTGGGCAGGATCCCCTCAGGATAGATGCAGCCCAGGTATTTCCTCTGAATGCAGTTGCTTAGGGCAAACTAAGGCATCCTCCCCATATAAAATGCCAGATATGTTAGTTGTTTCCAGTCCTATATTCACCTCAAGCGTCTCAAGCAAATTTCCAAGAATTCACATGAATTCCATTAAGTGGGAAGAAAATATCAGTTTATATTATGGGTGGATTTATCATAAAGATAAGAAAGTTTAAGCTCAGTCCAACCCCCCCCCCCCACTTACATGGGTCCTATCCAAATCTCTGGAAGGGGCCTCAGCAATGTGTTCATTACAGCCAAACAGTTTGTAAAATTTGCAAAACTACTGTAAAAAAATAATATAATTAGACTGCATACTGTACAAGCTTCAGGTCCCACAAAACTTGGATCTTCTCCATATTCATTTATGCTCACTGAACTGCAAGAGGGACAAACATAACTTCTCTAGGAACTCTTAACAGGATTTCTACTTGTCAATCTTCTATAGGATAGGGATGCACAAATGCCCCACGATAACAAACTCCCCAGCAGGCTGACACAGTCTAAATTAATAAATTTTAACAATATCCTTCAAAATGGAAGTTGGCAATGGGCATTAATAGTCACTGAACCAGTTTTGTTATTTTTTAAAAAAATTTTCATAAATGTATCTATCACCTTCTTTTTCTTTTCTTTTCTTTTCTTTTTTTTTTTTTTTTTTTAGAGAGAGAGAGAGTGAATGCATGGAGGAGACAGGCAGAGGGAAAGGGGCAGAGAGAGAGAGACAGAGACAGAGAGAGAATATGAATCTTAAGCAAGGCTCAATCCCATGACCCTAGGATCATGACCTGAGCCAAAATCAAGAATCCGACACTCAACTAACTGAGCCACACAGGTACCCCATACTTTCTTTATATATGGCACATAACAATTACTAATTCCAGCTTTATAGCTTCTGCTTTAAGATGCAAGGCAATAAGAAAATTTTCATGCAATTCCCTATTACATAAGCATTCACCTGAGACAGCACGGGTGGATACCATAACTGGCTAAAGCTTCCTTGGCCATATAAAAGAGCCTCCACTCAAAATAAAAATATTCAGGATGAGATTATATATACACACACACACACATATATATATACACACACACACATATATATATATATACACACATATATATGTACATATATATAATTTTATTTTCCTGAGATATGATATATATATATGTATATACATATGTAAGAGATATATATATTTTTTTTTCCCTGAGAAGAAACTTTTTTTTTCTCTTCAAGGGACAATGGAAACAAAGCTGACAGTTCATCAAAATGTTTATTATATTTCTATGGAAAGCAAAACACTTAATTTTGAAAAAATTAAGAAAAAAAAATCACTTAAGAATTAGGTTTAAAATAGCCAATTCAATACAAGTTACAATAAGCAAACAAACAAACAAAAAAATCCAACTAATTCTACAACTAAAAGGAAAGGTAAAATGGAATTGCTAAAAATAGAATCTATTTCAATACTCAAAATGGGTTTCAAGGTACACTGGCTGGTTTAATCTCTACGTCTCTATAAAGAAATGTAGATTTCTGAAAACCAAAATGCATACATACCAATAATAGGTTACACCAAAAATCAATACTAAAGTTTTGTTTGCCTTTTCCAGTGTTGTGCTGGGCAGTCTTGGCTCTTGTTTTCTTGGAAACATACTAAGCACCTGATTTAGTTTCCACTTTTAAAATAAATCACTGATAAAAGCTAAATGTGTTTTGTACTTTCCACCCTTGATTAATCTGTAGTGTTTTAAAGCCATCTGTAAATAACAGAGATCACATAATGCTTTTGAATGATATCTTGCCCGATTGTTTTTAGCAGGCCTGGAGCCACACAGTGAATTTTGATGGGCGGTTAGTGAAACAATGCAAAGATGAACAGCTAATGAGCTACTTGGGATGCCAGCCTGGCATTTTCTCCAGGAAAAACTTCAAACCAAGTGGTGACACAAAGGAAAAAAAAATGATTAAAGCCATAAATCTTTTGAATCCTGTCCCAAAATATGACCCTGTAAGATGTTTTTATGTTTCTAAAGAGCCCATTGAAGTCTAGAATTGTCTTTCATTTAGCTAAACGCCAGTGGGTCAGAAAAGTATGGACTGTCATGAAGAAAAGGAAGTTGAGGATTGAAAAAGAGAGGGGAAAAAACATAAATGCTATGCTAATTAGGAAACAATGACAAATTTCATAGCAACAAATTGTCCGGGGATATCTAGGACATTTAGAAATTTAAAATACAAAGATACGCAGAATCAGACAAGGTGCAAAATTCATTTCTTAATAAGCTGGGCCTCTACAGTTTCATAACGGCAAGAAAAATGAATAAATTGTACTACTAGCACTTTTCAATCTATTAAGTAGGTATCTTGGCTTATCTCACAAGGTTTAAGACTTTAACATATAAAAGGCAAGTACTCTCAGACTGTTTCCTCATCTACAAATATAAGAAAAATAATGCCTAACTCACATGAAGGGTGTTGAGTAAGCAAAACGCATACTTTTTTTTAAATTTTTTTTCACTTTTATTCATTTTTGAGAGACAGAGTGCAAGCAGGGGTGGGGCAGAGAGAGTGGGAGACCCAGAATCTGAAGCAGGCTCCAGGCTCTGAGCTGTGCGCACAGAGCCCTACGCGGGGCCAATCCATGAACCTCGAGGTCATGACCTGAGCAAAAGTTGGACGCTTAACCAACTGAGGCAGGCACCCCATAAAAGGCATGTTTCAATGTGTGTAGCCTCTTTCCTGGCACATTACAACCAATACACTGTAACTGTACTCGCACTACATGTTGATAGAGCATGATGCTAACTTTTGGCAAAGACACCCTAAAATGAATTAGCATTTTCATCTTGACTACTCATTTAGTAGGGGGAAAAAAAAAAAAGTCTGAGAACGCATGGGCTGACCCAGGAATCCCCTGCACTAAAAAACAAAAAACAACAGCAAAAACAAAATGAATTGAACTGTTTTGTTTGAAAAAGTACTGACAGACAAAAAAATATTTTTTTCCCCAGAGCAAGAACCCTACCTCCTATTTGAAAAGGTAATTTAATTTGACAACTATACAAGACAGTAATGCATAAATATGATCATTAAGTTTATAAACAAAAAGTACTAGTTACATATATTAAAAACATATCCAAAGAAGTTATCTGGCTTATTCAGAACAAGTCAAGTATGTATATAACATGAGTATTTTAAAAAATTTCCTTTAATTAACTAGGTTAATTCTTTTACTCACAAAACAGCTAAATTAGCATAGATACTTTGGCAAAAAATACAAAGGAGATAGGCAATAGAAGCTAGTAATTTTACGATAAAAATTTTTACCATATACGTTTAAAGTTTTTTTAATATTTTATTTATTGGGGGGGCGGAGGAGCACAAAGGGGGGTGCAGGGACAGAGGATCTGAAGCTGGCTTTGTGCAACAGTAGTGAGCCGGATGCCGGGTTCAAACCCAGAAGCCTTGAGATCATGACCGGAGCCTATGTCAGACATTCAACTGTCTGAGCCACCCAGGCCCCCTACATTTGAATTTTTAAAATGGTGCAGAATTCTGCTAACGCCAAAGGAGCTATCTGAGTATCTTCAGTATCTGGCAATTCTATCTCCTATTCTGTGTCCCTTACAGAAGGCCACATTGCTACCCAAATGATACCACACTGTCTCACTCCTTCAAGCCTTTGCTGTTGGTGCTGGGTAAAATTCTATTCATCTTTTAAAATCCTAGTGAAGTCACACTTCATCTGAATAGGCTGTCCTGGCCTTGAACTCTCAGGAGCATTTAATCATACTTTGCTCTACAGGGCACTTCTTTATTCCACGTCCTTCTAATATTTGAATCATACCACAGAGTTTAAATGAATTACACATTTCCCCTTACAGAAAAAAATACGCTGTACTTTTTAAATACGATTTAAAAGTTTTAGAAGACCCACTGCAACACACCTCAAGTAGGGAGTAATTGCAGCTTCTTGAAAGATGTGATTTAACAATACATTGTAGATAAAGAACCATCTACTAGAAGTACATTTTTAATGTGTGATGAGATTCAAACTAGAATATGTTTAGGGGAAAAAAATCTTCTTGCATAAATGCACAATTAAGGATGACATAAAATTAGATATTTCTAGAAAATTTTATATAAGCTTAAAATTAAATGAGGATGGAAAAAATTAAAATTAAAATTAATTAAATTACAAAAATAACTTAAAATTAAATTTAAAGTAGGGGCGCCTGGGTGGCGCAGTCGGTTAAGCGTCCGACTTCAGCCAGGTCATGATCTCGCGGTCCGTGAGTTCGAGCCCCGCGTCAGGCTCCGGGTTGATGGCTCAGAGCCTGGAGCCTGTTTCCGATTCTGTGCCTCCCTCTCTCTCTGCCCCTCCCCCGTTCATGCTCTGTCTCTCTCTGTCCCAAAAATAAATAAACGTTGAAAAAAAAAATAAATTTAAAGTAAATGAGACAGTGGAAATAAAAGGTTATGTTACTTTTCTTTCCTTAGACCTTAGCCTTATTCCATATTAAAAAAAAATTGTAGGTTAACACCAAATCACTAGACTGAAAACTTTTAAAACTCCTCATACACTAATTTTTCTTACTTTATGTTAGATTTCACAGGAAAAATATGAAACTCTTGCATTTGGTTATTTGCATTTTAAGTTAAGTAGGAGAAATATCATTTAAAAGCAATACTTTCTTTTTTAATGTTTATTCTTATTTTTGAGAGAGAGAGAGAGAGAGAGAGAGACAGAGTGTGAGAGGGGCAGGGGCAGAGAGAGGGAGACACAGAATCTGAAGCAGGCTCTGAGCTGTCATTACAGAGCCTGACGCAGGGCTCGAACTCAGGAACCATGAGATCACGACCTGGGCCGAGGTCGGACGCCCAACCCACTGAGTCACCCAGGAGCTCCACAATACTTTTTATTACATTGTCTTATTGACATAACTTTTAAAACATGGTTAAGCAAGGATTTCCTTTTTTTCTGAGATTATCCATTCCCTTATCCCATTATTCTTACTAAAAAGAAAAAAAAAAAAAGAAACAAACCAAACCAAAACAACCACCTTTACTTAATTCAAGAAATTACGTACAGCTAAAATAATCAATTTCCAAAACTCTTCTGGTTGGGGCACGGGAGTCTGAGGATGTTCAGAGCAATGCAGTGGAGAGAAGTTTTCCTAGGAAATGTCCTTTCCTGAATACAACATCAAAGCCTCCTTAGGAAAAAGCTCTGTTGGCTTTTCCCGTTCCCCTACTCATTCCACTTGTACCTCTGAAATGACACCTAAAGGTGCACCAGCCTTCGTGGCCACTGGTAGGAAATACAAATGTTAAAGATGGCAGAAATGGAAACCTTAAATGCAAACACAAATGTTAAAGACGAGTCTGATGACCCCAGGGGTGTCTTAGATGACATCCTGGAGCAGCTGAACCCTCCTGACTGCCTGCTGTGAACATATTGTTACAGGAGAAAAATGAAGTTTTAGCTGCTGAAGTTACTGCTGGCTGGATTTTCTATTTGCAACCAAACGCATGCCTAATTCATACAATACTGTTTAGGAGAAGACATACTGCAAACATAAATCAAGCTTTCTGATTTAAAGTTATTCTGATTTAAAATGATTTCATTAGGGGGTGCCTGGGTGGCTCAGTCAGTTAAGCATCTGACTTCAGCTCAGGTGATGTTCTCAGGGTTCGTGAGTTCGAGCCCCGCGTCAGGCTCTCTGCTGACAGCTCGGAGCCTGGAGCCTGCTTCGGATTCTGTGTCTCCCTCTCTCTCTGCCCCTACCCCACTCACTCTCTGTCTCTCTCAAAAATACATAAACATTAAAAATTAAATTAAAATGAAATAAAATAATTTCATTAGGATTTCCTTTATAATAAAACATTAATTCTTATTCACTGTGTTTTTAAAAACGGATTTATATAGCACATGTTGCTCTGGATATATAGCATGTTAGTTCCCAGCCCTTGATTCTTATTGATGATAAGAAGTCACAATAATTAACCTTTTTGTCAGTCATTATAAACCAATATAACGTTGTATAGGTAATGGTTTACAAAAGGATTAAGTACTGAAAAATATTTTCAAAAACATAGTACAACAGAATAAAAAAAAAAGGCCTAACTCAATTACGAGTTAAGTACACAGCTAATAATAAAATAAGACCTAAGAGAGATCTGAACGTTGGGTACTATATTCAGGCTCATGGACCCGTTCTAAAGAATTTAATTAAATGACCATGACTTAGTTAAGAGAAAGCCCCTTCCACTCATTAGCACTCTATGACATTTCATAGCAATTAGTTAAAGGACAGGTAAAACTCCTCTATGTCTGGCTGGTGAAGATAATTATAAAAACTATAAATTTTGGATGCAATCAATCCTGGCATAAATAAATATAATTTTCATTCATTCTAGTCATGCTAAACCTGCACTTGTCCGGTAAAATCCTGCTGGAACTGGGAAAAGCTTCATTTCTGGTACTTATTAATAAAATTGCATTGTAATTTTATATTAGGGCCCACTCTTGGTCAATAGTTTTACAGAATTAGTCTAAGGAAATTGGTATATATAATATAATAATACATTATTATTCTTCAAAAATGTGTTCAACTAAGAACTATTACTAATGATTTTGATGTTATCAATAACACTTAATAATTTTATTGAGTGGCCCTTAAATGCTAGGTAATATACTAAGCACACTCACTACAGTATCTTACTTTTATATAGTTAGTTTAATCCCCATCCCAGAAAAGACACAGAATTAATTTCTACCTCCATTTTTATATATGAAGATACCAAGGAAAGGGAAATGAATCAACTTGCCCAGAATCACATAAACAATGGTGTATAGACTCTAAAACCAAACGATCTGACCCTGACTGAAGTCTATACCTGTAACCACTGTGTACACTTATTGTCTCAAATTCAACTGTCCAGTCTCCTCTAACGATGTGACATATTTTTAAATCAGCAGGTTTTTGGAGCACCTGGGTGGCTCAGTCCATTAAGTACCCAGTTCTTAATTTTGGCTCAGGTCATGATCTCATGGTTCATGAGATGGAGCCCTGTGTCTATCAATGCGGAGCCTGCTTGGGATTCTCTCTCTCCCTCTCTCTTTCTCTGCCCCTCCCCCCACGTGTGAGTGCTCTCTCTCTCTCTCTCTTTCAAAATAAATAAATAACCTTAAAAAAAATCAGCAGGTTGAAGTATCATGCAATATCTTCCTCTACAAGGAAATCAACTCTGAAAATACTGAATCTTTTTACTAAGCATGACAATTTTGTTCCACTGGTTTCAGCAAACCACAACACAAATTCCCAAAAAATGAGGTTAAACCCATAGGAAATTAATAGAGAAGAGGTTTACTTAACATCACAAATGTTTTTAAAATATATGATTTTCTTAATATTCTTCCAAATTACATCAATAAAAAGTGGTCCAGGGAATTATATGCTACTCCAACATCAGAGTATTTTCAATTTTGTTTTCATTTATTTTTTTATGTTTATTTATTTCTGAGACAGAGACAGAGCATGAGTGGGGGAGGGGCAGAGAGAGAGGGAGACACAGAATCGGAAGCAGGCTCCAGACTCTGAGCAGTCAGCACAGAGCCCGACGCGGGGCTCGAACTCACACACCGCGAGATCATGACCTGAGCCGAAGTCGGTCACTCAACCGAGCCACCCAGGCGCCCCAGCATCAGAGTATTTTAAAATACATAAAGATGAGGATATAACATGGTAGACAAAAGTAAACCATAAGGCTATTTCTATAAAGAATAAACAATGTCAAAAATATCTGTGGTTTAAGAATATAACTACACTTTAACTACATAACTACACTGTCTATAACTACACTATAACTATATAACTGCACTGTCATTAAAACTACACTGTCATTAAACTATAATTAAAGTTATAACTATAACTACACTGCCATTAAAAATGAGGTCACAATGAATAACCGAGATTGTATTTTTACTAAATATATATGCAAGGACACAATACACTATTGAAATTTTGATACAACCAGAAGAGTTAAAGAAACATACCTGAAAAATAATTAAATAAATCAAATACAGTACTAATAAGTTGAAAATGACTTTAAAATAATATTAAAATCATTTTCATTAATCAAAATCATTATATTTTACAATTTCTAGAACTTTACGATTTCATAAAATATTAATTTCCCTTTGCCTTAGCAAAAACCAGACAAGGAATATAATTTATATGCTGTAAATACAAGAATTTACTCAATGGGCACTTGGGTGGCTCAGTCAGTTAAGAGTCTGACTCTTGATCTTGGCTCAGGTCACAATCTCACAGTTCCAGGGATTGAGCCCCACATCAGGCTCTGCACAGACAGCATGGAGCCTGCTTGGGATTCTCTCTCTCCCTCTTTTCCAATATAAATAAATAAACTTAAAAAAAAAAAAAAAAAGAACTTACTCAAGAATATTATTGGAGTTGGCAAACATAATGGCCAGTTAGGGGCAGAACTGGCTTCTAACTCAAAGTTATTTCTACCACAGTAGCCAGCCATGCAGGTATAAGACTATTCTAAATGTTATTTTAAAGAGTTAATACCATGTATAACCCCTGCATTCTAGAAGTTTTCAACAGAATCAAACTTTCAATGTTGGAAACCATATAAAAGGACCTACAATATTCTCTAAACACTGAAAGATATACGGCTTTTGAGTAAATGTGGTTTATGCTCTTTCCATAAATTAATTTTCAGGTTACTGGCAACTTTATAGATTATAACAAATAGTTAATAAAAATGGAAAGTTAAGAGTATTGTCAAAAGCTAGTGAAGTAGTTTGACACAAGAAAATTAACTGAATCTTTCTAAAGGAAAATATTGTAAGCAAAACCATGAAAATTCATGTTTTTAAAGAGGTGACATGAGGAGGGGTGGAGCAGGTTGAGTGAAAAATAGCAGACACAATGAGTTTGAAGATGTTTTCCTATATGGGGCTTGAATTCTTCATGGCATGGTCTATACATCAGGTTTTTGAATTCTTAGGATAACTTTGAGAGGTAAGTAGAGAGGATATGTATTATTACCATTTTCAAAACAACAAAAAAAGAAACGTTTAATTTTTTTTAATGCTTATTTTTGACAGAGAGAGAGAGACACAGAACATGAGTAGGGGAGGGGCCAAAAGAGAGGGAGACACAGAATCCAAAGCAAGCTCCAGGCTCTGAGCTGTCAGCACAGAGCCCCACGCGGGGCTTGAACCCACAGACTGCGAGATCATGACCTGAGCCGAAGTCGGATGCTCAACCGACTGAGCCACCCAGGTGCCCCCCCCCCCAAAAAAGGAAACTTTTAAAGGAAAGTTTAAAGGATGTTTTCTGCCGAAAACATCCAGGTATTTGGAGGATGCAAGATATAAAATGTAAAAAGTAGTAGAAGATGAGTCTCCAACAATTAATTTTGGAGACAAAACAAACAAAAACACATTTATTGTATGACTAGTGAATGACAGGGAAGGAATATGATCAAACTAGTAACAATTTGAAGGATTTATTTTAAAAAAAAGGCTATGGAGATATTATTACCAATGCAATTACATTTCTCAAAGGAGATTTTTAAGTGTAAGAAAATTATTTCTGAAACATGGACCATTAAGCAGCAAAAGAATATCCTATGGGAAATGTTAACAGCCCAGATGAGTCATTAAAAACTCTTTGGAGTCAGATAATACTTCTTCATGTCATAGTCCTGCCATGCCTGTAGGTTTCAAAAAATAACATTTTACTTAAATTTATAAATAATGTAAAGTAAAATATTACATGGGTAATGTAACAATAATATAGAATTTACTTTCACCCATTACATCAGATTTTATTCTCCCAACCAGTTAAGATCCTCATTTTCCAATTTGAAACTATATTATATGGGGGGGGCGGGGAGTCATGGCAAAGTAAACGTACAAAAACAATCAACCCATTCCTATGGTACATAATTGTTAGCATAATTCCAGGAAATGAAATGTGTCAGAGACTGCATTTTTCAACAGGTTATGCTCTATTCTCACGTTTGCTTGCAGAGTTAAAGCCACTGCATGAGCAGGAAACCTTAACCACTTAGACTGACCGTGGTAACACATCAAAAGAAAACCCGTTAGCCCTTGGAGAAATGGATTTATCTATACCTTTTTCCCCTAAATCAATTTGAAATGCATTTTACTCAAAAATAGTGCTGAATTTGTCTATATTCAATACTTACTGAATTGTCACTCTTATAAGAGTACAAGTAAAAATAACAACAGTAATAATAGCAACACTTGATTAACCGTAAGTGTGCTTGTCAGAAGACATACATGTACACGTGTACACACTGACATTTGTAATTTCAGATACTGATAGTATCTTTTAATTGAATATTACTACTAATGCACTAATCTCCATAACTATAAAATTTGTCATTTTATCTTCAAAGTGTTCATCTAACTTTAACATAGATCAAATTTCTGAGATTTTTTTTTTTCTTCACAGAGTCATAACACAGTTTCTTAAAGAACTCTGAAAGACAAATGGGGCATGATTCAAAACCATCTAGAATTTAATTTTTAAATTATAGAATACAAATGCAAATTGAATGAATTCAAATATCGTCAAAGATTTCTTCTAAAAAATTTTTTAAAATCCACTTTTAATTTAACACTATTTTCATATTGCTCTGTGGAGGATCAAGAGATCATGTTAAAGACAAACTCATTTTAAGTATCTAAACTTTTTTCAAAAAAAAATAATAAATCTGTGCAGCAAATTTTGGTTAAAAAATAATTCAGCAGATCTCATCTGATATATGAAATGCACTATCACATTGATGTAAAGTATTTTTTTCAAAAGCTAAATGAAATGAGAATGACTATTTTATATTACAGTATTATTTATTTTATACATTATAATCTGGATAACTTAAGTATAATTCTCATTGTAGTTTTTGATCATCTGCTCAAAAATCTGGGCTCCCTTCTTTTCTGTTTGATAAACATAAGTTCTGGCACTCTGGCCACATTCACAGTCTTCTCTCAATACCTCCCTGGCCTTACCTTTCACCCAGATTTCATACATTACACTCTTTAGTCCAAATATGAATTTAGAAGGTCTTCTACTATATAGTCCCTGCACATTCACACCCCAAGCTTGTACTCTTTTATCATAAACCTTCTCCTTCATCTTCAGGTATCAAGCTTCATCAAGAGCAACATGAAATTTTACATACTTCATGTTTTCAACAAATCTTCTTCAATAATCTAGCCAAAAGTGGATGCTTCTGTAAACTTCCATTAGCAACAGATTACCACCTCTCATCTGAATTACTGCTATAGCACACTAAATGATCTACCAACCTCTGATTTTGCCCCATTTACTACTTTCTCCATGGTCAGCCAGAGTGGTTATTTTTCCTGAAACACAATTGTGATCATGTCACGCTTTCCTGCTGAAAGGCCATGTGTGACTCCCAGTTACTCATAACAATTAAGTGCTACATTTTCTAGTCTTTACTTTTCTACTACCATTTCCAGAAACTCCTTTTTCCCATTACTCCATACATACTCTGTGTCTTTAACCATGCGGATATTATTCAGGACCTGAAACATACCAAGTTTTCTCTTTCTCTTATTGTATGTGCCTAAAACAGGGCTTAGCAATGTTGTTCAAGACCAGACCTATTTATAAAGCATAAATCTCTTGATTGCCTTTCCCCTCTGCTCAGCGAGGCAAGGAGCAGATCTGCTCTAAAACTTAGACCCTAGTAATAGAAAATCCTTGATATGTCTTAAAAAAACATAGTCTCCATCATTATAAATTATGTTAAATTAGAGAAGAAATGCATTTAAATAACTGAATCATTGTTGGCAATGAGAATGCCAGAATAAGAGTCAAAGCACAAAAGCATATTCCAGACTGTTCCACCAACTGCTTCCGAAAAGATAAGCAAGTTGTTTTACCTCACTGAATCATGCTTTCCATTTCCCTAAAATGGAATGTTTTAACTAGATTATCACTAAGAGGCATTTTATCTTTTATAGTTCTATCATTCCAATTCTACTATTCAATTATATGACAGTTGTTTCAAAAATCATAAATGTGTCTCTTTTCTTCTGCCTCTCAACTTTTTCTGGTTCCGATGATATCATGACTTCTAGTGTAAAGGAAGAAATATGCTTCTTCAAAGCTAAAAGTAGCATATTAGATTTTACCAAGTGTTTCCAAGCTAGAGAAGACATAATATGGGGCAGATATCATTAAATGACCAATTCAAATAAGAAACAATATTTTAACTGGTATCTGTACTACTGGTCTAGTAGAACTTGGAACATAGGAGGGCACTCTATAAAAGTTAGGTGCCTTCCTTTAGTACATTTAAAGATAAGCAGAATTCAGTTGGACTAGATCGAATTTAAGTATTCAATAACTGAATTAAAAACAAAAGACCATGAGTATACTGCACAGAATGAACATAAAAAGTTCTGCACCAGAGTCTGTCCCCAATTTTAGCCAGTTAGCCTTAAAAACTTAAGATACCTAGACCTTATTGTAAAGGACTACTGTGGGGCACTACCATTCTACAATCTACAGGCTATAACATATTACAATCTTAAGTAAATGAAAAGAATAAGCCATAGAAGTTTGAGAAGCTGTGCATTTCGTGTATAAAAATTAAAATGGAGAGTAATGAAGCATATTTGAAAAAAGGCCACTGGGAGAAATGTAGAGCAAAGCAAAACCAGGAAGAAATAGATAACACATGTTAAGACATTTTTGGAACCGATAATGCTAATCTGAATAAATACACATATACAAAGAGGCTACATCATTTTCTCTCTACATTTTCTAAGTAGTGCTGCCAAATATGGAAGGATTGGAGCCATTTCTGGGAAACTGCTGAATCAGGAGCATGAGTCAGAAAGTAAACCCTTAGCACAGAAAAAGTACTAAAAAAAAAAAAATGTTGAGAGCTCATACACAAACAGACATACATTCAGTTCATAAGGTCCAAACTTTCTGGAGTCATCAAAGCACCATGCACTCTTCTCTCTCCAAACTTATCTCCTTATATTATGTGTATTTGGAAGAAATCTGTCCTCCTGAGGAAACAGATTTTACCTGGATCTAAATGTTGAGGTACAGCACAGAGTTGGTACTGCCTGTGACTAAAGATGGCTCTGAAAACTAATGGCAGGGCATTTTCTATCTTAAATGACAAGAAATCTAAAATAAAAATAAAATTAACCAAAATAAAATAAAGTGCTTAAGTTACATTAAAAATTAATTTAGAGACATAGAAAAAAATTGCTTGACAGTAATTTAAGGGAGACTAAGATGCTCCTTCTCCAAAAGCCTTTAAGATGTAATTATCTCTCTGAAATGGTCTAGACATCACTCTTCTCTGCACTAGGCAGCAGGAATGGATCATGAGCTATTCTCAGGCTTATGAATATATTTTTGGCACAGGAGGTTCAACAAATACACCCCATACATAATCAACACATTTAGGTTATATTCCAAGGGTAAGTCACCCTTGGACAACAAAAAAATTATTTTCCTCCTTCCTCCTTTGCCCCATGACAGGACCTTCTCAATTTTGTAATGGCACTCTATTATCATCATTAATAAATATTAAAATACCACAGCTTATATAAGAACTTCATATTTTTTTTACCTCATTCAACATTTATTTTCAATAACAATAATAATAGCAGCAATGACTTTGCACTTGAATTTCAGTTCTAAGCTCTCCTGAGCAGAATGGGCCAATGATCTTAGCTCTTTTTCAGACAGAGCCCAGGGCATGCAAATAACAAAGTAATAACTAATCAAAATGAAATAATGTCAAACTGGGCCTATTGTCCTTATTTGTCAAAATAAACTTAGTCTATCTGGATCTCAACTCTTACTCATTATCATTTTTTATTAAAAAGCATATTTATATTTATACTTAATCTCTACAATCTCCAAAGAATTTATCCCAGAAAACTCTTCAAATAGTTTAGCTTTAAAGACTAATAGCCAGTATAGGGGCGCCTGGGTGGCTCAGTGGGTAGGGCGTCAGACTTCAGCTCAGGTCATGATCTCAAGGCTTGTGAGTTCAAGCCTTGCGTCGGGCTCTGTGCTGACAGCTCAGAGCCTGGAACCTGCTGCAGATTCTATGTCTCCCTCTCTCTAGCCCTCCCCTGCTCATGCTCACTCTCTCTCTCTCTCTCTCTCTCAAAAATAAATAAACGTTAAGAAAAAATTAAAGACTAATAGCCAGTGTTAGTATAAAATTGTGAAATTGTTCTTTTGAACTTTATAGGAAGCATAATGACATTCTGTCCTATGAAAATCTAAATAACCACAGTGTTCTGGTCTAATGCATGTGTTGCAGTTTCAATGATCAGAATTCTCTCCATCAGTGAGTGGCACTAACATCCTTGCTTGGCATTTATAGTACATCTTCACACAATGTTCCACAATAGCTATCACATCTTGTTCTCGGTTATGATGATGAATAGCAAAGCATTTTAATTCATACTCCTGATTTTCACTGTTTTTCTACCCATATTAATTTGCATTTGGCTACATTGATCAGCACAGTCTGCACTGACACAAGGCATTCATCTCTGAAGACTTTAGAAATATAAAGAGCCACAGACCCTTTCATTTTTATAACATGCCAATGTGGTACATTAGGTCAAGATATTGCAGCTGAGTAGTTGAATTCAATAAATGTAAGTGGCTTTCCTAGTTGCTGGATTGAGGCAGTCTCAAATATAATGCTCTTAATAAGAATCACCTTAGATGCTTATTAAAAATGTAAATTTCCTGAGCCACAAACATCAGACATTGTAACACTGTAAATCTAGGTAAAAGCCCAGAAGTCTGTATTTTATTAAGTATACCATGGGGTTTCAACACAGTTGGTCCCAAAACTCACACTGAAAATTTCTGAGAATGAGTTAATGTCTAAACTGTGAAGTTCCCTCTCATTGGACTATGCCACATCTTACCCAAAACTGCTTAAACCAATAACAATTCTCCTATGCCTATATTTGACAATTAGCTAGATTATAAAGTTTGCTGACTTATTTTATTCATATCAGCCATAGGCAAGATTGTGACAAATATAGTGTCACCCTCCCCAAACCACCTCTCTTCCAGTAATTTACCCAGACCAACCACCTACACAGCAACAGAAAAAAGTCCATCCTAACATGCTAGGATTATATTAATTAAATATCCTATAAAATATAGCAATGGAAATAAGAGAAAATGACATATATGAAAATAGTCTTTATAAGTATTTGGGGGACTCCAATGCTGAAAAAGGTGGAGTAAGGAAAATGGTGGAATAACTCCAATCATGAGTTTGAAAAGATCTAGTCCACTATTATGACCAAATATTCCATTTTGCTCGACTCAGTTTTAGCACTGAAAGCCCCATGCCTCAGAAAGCTTTCAGTCATAGGTCAACCAATAGGTTGGTCACCATATTTCATACTTCAATATTTAGGCTTTAAATTCGTAAGGGACATAAAAAATGCCTACAATGGCCTATCAAAAGAAAATGCTAAAGTAGGGTTTTATTTAAGAATTGCTCATGAAAATTAAGGCCTTGGATTAAAAAAAAAAAGGTACCATGGCACCCTAAAATTTGAGCTTTATTTTTCACTCAATGGATTATTCAAGAGGGGTCTCTGAAAAAGAATAAAACAAAAATCACAATTAAGAAGCAATAAATACTAACAAATATATAATCATAGAAGTTACTAGGAGGAGTATACATTGAGATTTCCAATATAGACATCCATGTGTTATGGACTTTTAGCTGATAAGGTAGAAAGCCTTCTGAAACACCAACAATTACTTTCAAAGGTAACAGTAATCTGGGCAGGAACAGGAAAACCAAAGAGTTAAACGAGTCACCCCTTGATTGAGGTCCTGGCTAAAATAGGTATGAGGGGCTCAATGTTAATGATTTAGAGCCTGAAATGAGAATGGATAAATAAAATTTCCAATGGTCAGAAGAGCACTAGCTCATTTACAATTCCAGCTAGGGGAGTTGCTGATCACTGTTTTCTGACAGATCACTGAGGAGTAATGATTAATTACAATTAATAAAGCTAAAGGGCGTAGATCATTCATAGGGGAACATTATAGGCACATCTCAATTATTTAAAGTTGAACGTCTGCTCTGTGATTTATTTATTAGAAAATGTCGAGCTGTTTTCACTACTAAGGAGAAGAGTTAGTGGTTTTATTTACCTTCCTCCATTTATCTTTTTGTTTCTTTGGGTTCTTCAGTTTCTAAGTAGCCTGCAAAACTTCAGTGGGAAGGATCCTAGGGACCTTTTCCCCATTCCTGTTTAATCCCAACTAAGAACTTTGAAACCAGAGGCCTTTTTCATTATTGTCAACAGTCACATAGTTGCCTGAGCCAAACAATTTCAAGCAGGACCTAATTACCTCTGGTCTGGACTACTGTAACAGCCTAATAACTGGTCTGTCTCCGGTCTCAGCCCCATTCAATCCATCCTCCCCCTGCAACCAGAGAGAACTTTCAATCATGTAAATATGACCATGGCATTCTACTGCTTCATATCTTTCAAGGGATTTATTGCCTTCAGAATTAGGTCCAAACTATGACTCAGTGATAGGTTCATCTCCAGCCAGTTTCACTACACATACTCTATACTCTGACCACACCAAATTATTTGATTCCTCTGACAAAATGAAGCCTTAGTTGCTATCCCTCTGGCCAGGGTGCTGAGCTCTCTTTACCCTTCTGATGACCATTTGCTTCCCTTCCTGTCTCAGCTCATGCTATGTCGTCTGGTGGGGTGGGAGTGGGGGTGTCTTCTCAGACCTCCTGAAGAACAAATCCATTGGGGATCACTATTCTAGGCTCCTACTATAGCCTGACACATATCTTTTTTGAGCATATACTGTTAATACTCAATGTCACTCAATTTCTTTCTCCCTGAGGATGTGGGCTTCTTCTGTAATCATTTCTATACTGTCTTACACTTAACATGGATAATCAACAGGCATGTATTGACTGATTTCCTATGAGAAACAATCTGTAACTCAGAAAGCAAGCTTACAAAAAGAGAGAAACTCTATTAAAATCAGTTAAAAATAACAAACAGATCAGAAATGTTTACTGGGATCTACAAAGTACAAAATAAACAGCCATAAAACAAAGTCCTCAATCAATCTTAGAAATTTACAGTTTATCTGGAGATGTAATAAAGTACATGAGTGATGAATGTGAATAATTATACGTGTATATATACATAAAGCAAATATATTTGCAATAGTGTACAGACTATTCAGGACATGGTTTCTTACAATAATGTGCTAATTTTGCAAGTAACTTGGGCATAAAAGGAAATGCAGGCAAATGAGCAATATTAACTGAGAATTCATGAAATAAAACTAGTAGTGCATAGATAACAATAATTTCTAACTCACTAGTAATCAGAACAAAATAATGTCAAATTGGCAGAAAAATTATAATATACATTTTTGGCAAGGGTATGAGGAAATGGGCATCTTCATACACAACTGTAAGTTGTTAACAGTCTTCTGGATAGCAATCTTGACACACATTAAAAACCAACAGATTTATATGCCTCTTTACCCAAGAATTCCATCTCTAGGAATTTATGTAACGTTGGTGGTAAATTAATTAAAACTATGGACTATAAAATATTCATGTTATTAAAAGGAGATGCCTAAATGTCCCAGACTAGAAGATAGCAAAGATTGGTACACAATAAAGCCATTAATTATTTTTTTTTACATTTATTCATTTTTGAGAGACAGAGACAGAGCACAAGCAGGGGAGGGGCAGAGAGAGAGGGAGACACAGAATGAGAAGTAGGCTCCAGGCTCCGAGCTGTCAGCACAGAGCCCGACGCGGGGCTTGAACTCACGAGCTGTGAGATCATGACCTAAGCCGAAGTCAGATGCCTAACCGACTGAGCCACCCAGATGCCCCCGATAAAGCCATTAAAACTAATGGTGTAGAATTATAATTTGATTTGAAAGGTGTTAATACATTAATGTAAGTTATAAAACATCACATGTAGCATAATAACAATATGTCTGAATGCAGACATGTGAAAGGTTAATGACCAATATGGTAACAAGAACAGTATAGTGGTTGAAATTAGGAGTAAAGATTTTATTTTGCATATTTATGGTTTTTAATTGTTCTGTAATGAGCATGTATTTAATAGCCCTTTCATAGTAAAAACAGCTCTTTGAAGCGAAATATTAAAGAAAAATATAGACTAACAAAACACACATACAGGGAAGACTGAATAAATGTGGTAGTGAAAATGGTATTACTACAGACACAGGTGTCAAAAGTGAGCATCAGTATATGGACATTACAGTACGAAGAGCAGCCTCATTTTCCATGAAGAAATACATGCATTTTAATATGGTAGTCATTGGAGATTTCTGAGCACAGGTATATCATGAAAGTAGTGTTGTAAGCAAATATACGGGGCAATAGTGGGTAATCTTCATGTAGAGAGAGATCTTAAGTCCACTCCTGAGACAACTGCTGTAATTTAGAAGCATTATTATATGGGCTTAAAGAAGAACTGAATTGAGAGACATCAGTAGGAGAGAGGAACAGCCAAGCACCCTACTCCTTTGGAGCCTTTTCTGATACCTATCCCTGGAATGCCCTTCTGCCAGGTACTAGCTCTACTTAAGACACAGTAGGCTCAAATGTCATCTTCTCATTATACCACCCTGATTTCCCTATGCTCCCAATCCCTTTTGCCTTATTTTTTCCATAGCATGGATCACTTTCAACATCCTAGATGAAGCACTTCATTTTGTTTTCTGTTTCCTACATAAGAATATATATGTTCCCTCAAGGGCAGGAACTTTTGTTGTTGTTAACTAATGTGTCCTCTAGGATCAAAATAGTGTTTAGCCTCTAACAGTTGTTCAACAGGAACTTGTGGAGTGAACAATTACATATAAAAAGGGAAAGAGGTAGAGAGTCTGAGATAAAACTGCAAACACTAATAGTGAGAAACTTTCCCAATGAGGATGTTTAATTTTAACATAAGATGAGGACTTGGTATTCGGACAAGCTGACTCTGAATTAAAACAGTGGCATCCAGGGGCACCTGGGTGGCTCAGTCTGTTAAGCCTCCAACTCTTGAATTCATTTCAGGTCACGATTTCATGGTTCATGAGTCCAAGCCCTGCATTGGGCTCAGAGCCTGCTTGGGATTTGGGGATTTTTCTCTCCCTCTTTCTCTACACCTCCCCCCCGCCCCCAAACTGCTCATGCTCACTCCCTCTCTCTGTAGCTCTCTCTCTCAAAATAAACAAATACATAAACAAATATTTAAAAAAAACAAAAAAAATAAATAAAACAAAACAGTGGCATCCAAGTAAGGAAAATGCCCTGGAAGTTAAGGATAACTATAGGACCATAGTTGGTGAGGTTTCATAGCTAAGGATAAAAGGAATAGTGGACTTGTGATTATTTTGTGAATTCAAGTTAAAAAAAAAAAGAAAAAGAAAGAAAAGAAAAGAAAAGAAAAGGTGAATATCTAGATTCCCAAAGAAAAAAGGTAATGGCAGAGATTTACATTTATAGGAAAAAGGAGGAAGCAGTGATGCAGGATATAAGGAACAACTGGAAAGTATAAATTAGAAGAAGCAGAAAAATAAAGAGAGGGAGAATGTGATGTCATTGAATCCGGGGACAAACCAGGAGTATAAAGGGACAAATAATGAGTTTTGTATTTTTTTCAAAGATCTCGAAATGTCTGAGAGCAAATACAGTCAAAGGGATATTAGATATTAGGTATGTTAAGTATAGGAACTTGAGTCACGGGGTGGTAGGGTGCAGAACTAGCTGTAAAGGAGATGGTTTTAGACAAGAATAAGGACACTTTTCCCCACAGACACCCGGAAAGAGAAGATAATTGTGAGAAAAGGATAAGGAGAGTAAAAAAAATGTATAAAAATTGAAGCATCACATTCTTTTTGATAGAATAGGTGGAGATGATATGCCAAGGAAAGGATACGACAGCTGGGACTGGGGGCATGGTAAGAGAGAAAAGGTCTAAAATAGCTCCCACAGGGAGAGAGCCTGGGAGTACAGAAAAGACAATTAAAAAGACTGCCAAATAGCAGCAGAGAGCAGATTGAAGTTTGAAAGCATCCAGTTCTAATGAGCCAAATCTGCAATGCTGTTTGCCTCTAGCAGCGCTCTCTCTCCTGGGAAAAGCAGCAGAGGGAGCAAGAGGGAGAGGTAACACAGGTTTTAGGAATTTGCTGGACTAGCAAAGAAGCAAAGGTTATTAATGAAGAGGCAAATCTCATGCTCCTCTTTGGGAGTGAAAATCTAACTCATTTGTAGCAAGGATGGCAAAAATGCCTGAGTCTTATCACTGAGGGGCACTTCCAAGGAAGTGGGGAAAGTAATTATTGTGAGTTCTGAGCCAAAAGCTAAAACTTTCAAGGAAATTAGGAAGATTCTCATTTCTCACCACCACCACCATCACTCCTGCGGAGACTACAGGAATGGGAAGAAGCAAAACCTAAATGAGACCAGAAGACTCTTATCAGAGGACTGCTACAAAGTGAGCAACTTTGTGACTGTGTGTGCATGTGTGTGCGTGTGTCCGTGTGTGTGTGTGTGTGTGCGCGCGCGCACGCGCGTGTGCGCGCGGGGACGCATGCTGGGGAAGGTGGGCTGGACATTACCACTAATACAAAAAAGTGGTAACTGTCTAAAGTTTTATGCATTTCTAAGACATTAGGGTCACTCATTTTTGTTTCTCATTTTTTAAATCTTATTTATTCATCTTGAGAGAGAGAGCGTGATCAGAGCAGGGGCAGAGAGAGACAGAGACAGAGGATCCCAAACAGGCTCTACACAGTGTCAGTGCAGAGCCCTATGTGGGGCTCGAACTCACGAACCATGAGATCACGACCTGAGGCAAAATCTAGATCCAGACGCTCAACTGACTAAGCCACTTAGGTGCCCCAGGGTCACTCATTTTTAAATAAACTACAAGAGAACCTACTAGAAAAAAATGTATTTTGTTTATTACACAAAGTTTGAGGTTCCTAAATTATTCCTCTACCAGATAAGCACACGCCTTGCTTTTTAATCAAATCCCAACACTTCCCATTGGTACAATACAGTTGTTTGTAGGGCAGAGGTGGCCCCTCCACCTCTCTGACCTCTCACTCTACTCCCACATTGTTCACTCTGCTCCAACCACCTCTGCCTCCCTTTAGGAATAATTCAAGCTGATTCCCAACTTAGGACCCTTGACTGCTATGCTGTTCCCCCAGACAGGCCTAGGAGGGCCTTCTTGACAGGCCTCTGTTCAAGTGTCACCTCAGAGAGAACTCTTCTGTCAACCTTGAGTGCCCCGAGATGCACCCTTTATCCCATCACCTGGTTTTGTATTCCATCACCTGTTTTATTCCTGACACATTTTACCTCATAACATCTTGCTTATTTTTCTTGTTTTGCCATCCACCTCCCCCATTTAATATGACCCCCGTGAGGAAAGGGATTCTGCCTGTCTTAGCCACCACCATATGACCAGCATTTCAA
Organism: Lynx rufus; assembly: GCF_022079265.1. Lineage (NCBI taxonomy): Eukaryota > Metazoa > Chordata > Mammalia > Carnivora > Felidae > Lynx > Lynx rufus. The sequence goes on from NW_025814834.1 coordinate 77,019,015, forward strand.
ATACTAGCAAGCAAACAATATACATTCAATTATTTGATGAATGAATGAATGATAGGCACTTATATTTTAATGCTAAATATGATGGAAAGTAACACTGAGTATATGGTTTACTCATCAGACTGTGTACCAAAAAACATGAGAGATAAAAATTATATTGCTTCTCTCTCAAAACATCCCAAAATATCATATCTATCTTATTCTAAGCAATAAAATATATGAGAAAGTAAATTTGACTGTGAATGGAAGGACAAAGGAAGAAACACCCTTGAAGATGAATCTAAATACATCTCAGTGAAGATATAAATGATCAAAATGACATAAAAATGTTTATCTTATTTTTACTAACCTCAGGGAGGTCTGGAAATATAGGCAGATTTTACAGAATTTGAACAGTGTGGGATTTAATTAGGGCATATACATAAACAAAATGTCAGACAAATTTTCCACAAAATAACTCTATAAATTATGAGTAATATTTTTACTGTTTGTCTTGCTATATAAGATCTAGAAACATACTTAATTAAGAGGCTAAGAGGAAGCCGATCTTAATCTCTTCTCCATAAAAGGCAATCTCAAAATAAGAAATTCAGTCTCTAGTCAAGTTTTCACACACTCTATGGAAAGTATTCTCTGCCAGTTCAGTGTTACCAAAAAAAAAAAAAAAAAAAAAAAAAAAAAAAAGCAAAACAAAACAAATAAACAAACAAAAATCAGGGGAGGAAATGTTAAAATCTGAACTCTTAATGAATAATTTAATGTACAAAACTCCTAAAGACTTTATGTAGGACATTATTTATTAACAAATTCTTCTGAAATCTGATGAAGAAAAATCAGTTAATACACAGGTATATTTTCAAAATACTATTTTCAAAACATGTTATTATTCTCTTAACATGCCCATGTAGAAGCCAAAACTGAAAAGATTAATGAACAAGGAAACCTCTAACGAACCCAAATGGAGAGATGTTCTACACAATACCTGGACTATACTCTTCCGGTACATCAAGGACAAGAATACAATAGTACAGTTGAAGAAGTATTCCATCTTGAGACTAAGAAGACAAGTAAACAAATGAAGGGCAAAATCCTTAAACTGATGTTGAAGGGAGGTGCCCAGATAGCTATGCAGGAAATTACTAGAACAGATGAAATTTGAACATAGACCCTGAGCTAAATGACAGCATTCTAAACATTGTTAAATTTCCTATTTTTTTAATTGTACCATGATTCCTTAGAAAAATTTTCTCATTCTTCAGGAACACAAACCAACTAGGGATAAACAGGAAAAAATGGATGGATGGATGGATGGATGGATCGATCCATCGATCAATCTATCAATTGACTGGCCTAATGAAAAATTTCAAAGACTGTCAAGTGAAACAGAAACTTCACTCATGTCAGTGATTAGAATAACAATAAGTAACTAGTAAACAGATGTGTCAAAGATAGAACCATATGCTATAAGACATAAATCAATAAAAATCACATCTGCTGTTTTAAGTTCTAACAATGTATTATTTCAATAGATGAAACCTTATAAAAATTGAAATTGAAATATAAAGATTTATTGAAGTAAAAACTAAATATAAATATTTATTCAATAAAATATACCACGACATCATTTCAATTTTAAGTTAAAAACATAATTGGAGGATTTAAACCACAAAATAGTCCACAGAAATCAAATTCCAGACATAGATTGATAAGTTAAATCTTTACTCACTGTCCTTAAAAATTTTAATTTTTAAACTGAAACACTAATAATAATAAAATAATAGTAATACAACATGCAGCTTTGGGGTGGTTATTACATCATTCTTACTTTATAGAGAAAGAAAAGAAGCTTATAGAGATTAAGAATCTTGCCCAAAATTTAAACAGTAGTCTGTGACAAATGTTCAAAGATTATAAGAGCCTGCCTTCCCTTGCTCCTTGGACAAAACTTTATGCCAGGATGGGAAATTTTTTCTTTATGTAACACTTCCAATCTTAGTATAAAGCTTGAACATGTCTACATTACTGCCAATGTTACTTTCAAAATTCCTATAGTTTATATATAATAATTAGCATCTTAAGGTAGAGAATGACATTGCTAGAAAAAACTCAAAGCTAAAATATTTCTTGCTTTTTCATTACTTGTAGAAAGGGCAAAATTCAAGATACACACACATACATGTATACCTGCACTTATTACGTGTGTGAGTGTGAGTGTGTTTGTGTGTGTGTGTGTGTCCGTGCACATGCATGCATGTTCATCTAGATATTATATTGGTTTCAGGCATGTAGTAGGTTCCAAATCACTGGGCAATACTCAGACCCCAAATAATGTGCTCCGATTTCTTGTTTATTTCCTTTGCAACCTGTCTCTCCTCACAATGCAGCAAACTGTGACTATTTGGGACATACCAATATTAAAGTGCATCTTAAGGAATGACATACAGGACATAGCTATACCAAAGCAGAAAAAGAAGAAAAACCTCTTTTAAAAATTTTTTTGGTCAAGGTTCAGCTGAGGAAATCTACTGACCCACTTTGAAATTAAAATGCTGTTTTAGCACAGACACACACAGGGAATTTTCCACTGAGGTTGCACATAGTAGCATATCAAAGCTCTACCAATGACACCCGAATCACCATCCCCAAGGCAAGAATATGCATGCTGCATTTCGGCAGCTCACTAATTACCCCGAATTTATCTTAACCTTAAATCTTTAAAGAAAAATTATGATTATAGGAAATCCAAGTTTGCAATTAAACTAGAATATCATAATCATTTCTAGGAGTCATCTCAGTTTCTTTTTTTTTTTTTGCAGTATTCCTGACTTATCGTTACATATGCAATCATCATAACAGTAATCTTCACTTTCAAAGTGGTATCAACTTAATATTACGAAGACATAAGAGATAAGTCATTACTTTCATTATCGTGAACTGAGACATTTCGACCAATTCATGACAGATATTGTGCATGTAATATAATGTTATTATGGAACAAAGAAATTTGATGACATATCCATGTTTTTACTCACCAGTTGTTTCCACAATGCCTTCTAGGATGACGACAATCTCGAACTGTTCACTTTGCATGCTTCGCTGGGATAGGTCATAAAAGGGGCTTTTGGCATCGATCACGTGGCAAATTGTGAGGGGGGAAACAAGAAAAAGTTGATCTGCCCCTGTACTAAAACCTACATCCAGTTCAAGTTGGTCAAGGGGAAGGAACTCACCCTCAGGTGTCTGCCGAGACTAGACAAGCACACAGAAAAAGAGAAGAAATCACCACTTGTACTGAAATTTTCAAGGCAGCCCAACAGTAATTTACATCATTGCCAACATTCTGCACTATCAATCATCTGCAACAAAATCCAAACAAATCATTATGCAGCTATGTTCTAGCAAATGGGCCGAAATCCCACATAGCTCATGGGGAACATACATGCATTATTTATAATATACGACTTACTATAATTACCATTCCCTAACTCATGAGCTTTGGAGAAATGCCTGGTCCAACAATGGCTGTTAGCACAAACTGTGGAACTGAGTGTACATGGCTACTGCTTGACATAAATCACTCCAGGATAACTCACTGCATGCCAGATTTGTTTTCCTCACAAAGCAAGTAAGTAAGCAATTCTTTGGAAGTTTGTTGAAGCTGAAAAGGTTGATCATAATTTAAGAAGAGATTTATTGCATCGTTACAAAGCAAAACAACAATTTTTCTAGGACTTTTGTAAGGTAACAAATCGATATAAACTTTTATATTAAAGTGAAGATGTTATCATATTATGTATCCGACAGCTCACATAATATAAGGAAAAGGCGTATGCTGTTAGCTGATGGCTTTCAAACTCCTAATAGTATACTGCATTAAAGTGTTTAGCTCTCTATTTTATGAATTTTAAAACACACTGTAAAAATTGTGCCAAATTGAAGTTTTTTAATCAAAATACAATTAGAAATCTATACTGGGTAAACTTACAATTTACCAAAACTTTCATAAGTTGGTGGCATTCAGTATAAATAGAAATCATCATAAAACTTAAATTGCTTACATGATAACAGTCTGAAAGATTAATTAAAACTGACTATTAACAATTAGAAAACCATGCAAGTAAACTTCTTTCTGTTCTATTCATTCTCACTTTATTTTCCATATCTGTTCCTTAGAAGGATCATGTATAATAAAACATTTGTTTAATTTAAATGATGATGCCAGTAAAAAGGGTTAAATAGTTGCATACAGAAAAATGTGAGGGAAATCGGGCTTGGAAGAATCCAATATATTTAACAGACTCTGCCAAGCTAATTTAACAAACAAAACAATCTGTAACACTGGTCTGTCCAATGAAGTGGCAATTTAAAGACAAAATCCTTACTTTCAGGGTTCCAAGAAATACAATGGCTTTTTATGTGGAATAAATGAGTCTGAAAACACTGAGAAATATGGTTTAGTAAGATGTCCTCTGTGGCAAAATGGAACCAAGCGAGCGGTAGACTGTTAGGGCAGTGATTGCTGCCGAGTCTCAACGGCAAAATCAGTCAATTAGGCAGGCTACTTTGTATTTAGTGATACTCAGGAATTTTGTTTGTGTAGAAAAAATTCAATGAAATACTGAGCTATGACTTGTGAGCAGTTGAGGAGGAGAAGGAGAAGAAGAGGAGGAGAAGGAGGAGGAGGAGGAGGAAGAGGAGTAAGGGGAGGAGGAGGAGGGAAGAAGGGGAAGGTATTGGGGAAGGAGGGGGAGGAGGAAGAAGAGAAGAAAAGGGAACGGGAGGAGGAGGAGAAATAATAATCATAATCATAATCACCACAATAATAATAATGATTCTGACAAGAAAAAAATCCAGGGAAAACCTGATAGTCCAAAAATAAAAAGAGTAGTTCTAACAACCAATGTTGGAGAAAACGAGACATTTCTAAGCCAGTAGAGTTACCTATGCTTCTAAATTCATTCTCAAATTAGTAAAACATGAATGAGACTAGCACTGTTCCAACTCTAGAAATGCATAACAAGTATTCATTAATATTACAAAATAAAAGCCAAAAACAAAACAAAAACAAATAAATACAAAAACCCTAAGTCATTGTTCTCTCACCTAGTAAGAAACAGGTGCTATATAAACACAAGGTGGTATTCTGGTGTTTATAATTAGTGAACAGAATTTAGGTCGTTTCACTAACTATTCTAAGCTCTGCTTTTTCTGTACTAAATGAAAACGTTCCCAAAAATAATTCGTTAAGAACTCAATTCTCCATTTATTTTAAAATAATTCTCCCCCAAAAGATGTTTTTCTAATTTTTATGTATATAAATCAAAACTAAAATTAATATATATGTATAAAATTAATCCCTTCCTTTCTATACCTGTGCCCCATTCTAAAAGGCTGTAATCTATTAACTTTTATATTCTCTGATCATTCAACAAACCATAAAGGGATGTGGCCTAAAAACAAGCTTTCAGGAGAATGCCAACCTAGAATAAGAAATATTCCATTTTTAGCAAATCAGTTAATTCACATAGAGGTAATTTAGAGTGAAATCGTAGGAGTCTGTTCCGTTCAGACTCCATACATGTTCTGATTTTTAAAATTTGTTCAAAATTATACCTATGTATAATTATACCTATGTTCCCCCTCCCCAAATGCTTTATATGCTATCCAAGTCATAGAAGAAACAAACTTGACAACTGTACCTATTATGTGACACTACGTGGAAAGTAACACTTTCCTTACTTTGAAAGATGTTTTCCATGCTTACATATTTTTCAGATAAAATTCCCTGCATACTCATTGAAAATTATTTTCCAGTGAATGCCATACAATTTAACCGTTCTTTAAATTGCTCTGAGACACCATAGGTATCCACAATTTTATCCTTTGGGTCTTCTTCCTTCATGGTAGGCCAACAAATATTTCAACTATAAATATGCTCACCTCCCTGATTTTTGTTCACTTCTCTAACCCTGTGATAGACTGGGAAGCCTATCAATCACTGTGAGGTAAATAGAAAGATGTTCTATTTAGAGGAGTGAAGGGTGTGGTTTGAGTATGGCAGGTGCTTACAGTACTGCAATTGTTTGAAGTCTGAGCTCCTGGCTAGAGCAAGGTTATCTTATCAGTGCTCAGCCAAATACTTACAATGTTCCAGAAACCTACATACACTTACCAAATACATTTTCAGAAGCACACACATTTTACTATAGGCTTACAAGGAATTCTAATCTAGGCTTTTCTAATTCTGGTGCAATTCCAGAGATTTTTCTGGAACAAAGAGGGGAAAAACCCTATGTTAGTTCTAAGTCTCTCAACTTGTATAAGTGGAGTGAGAGAACTTTTGTTCAAGGAACTGTGATATACACATGTAAGTGAAAAAGGAAATACAGAAAAGAGTTAGGTATGTGCCTTCATAAAATTAAAATGTGCTCTCTATCTTGAGTATATGATAAATCAGTAGCATTGATATTCCATCAGTTTCAAGTTTTCTTATTTAGCTATCAATTACCATATCTCACCCAGGAATTTTGTAACAGGCAAAAAAATTGTAGATAAAAATCAAGCTAACCTTTCTTTACTATGTCACCTTAAGAATTTTGAGAAGAAATCCTTCATTAATAGAGCAGTTTGCTTATGGTCCACATTATTTCCTTTAGCTCTACAAACCTCCTAATCCTAAAGGGTATGCAGAACCATGATCATTTCCTAGATAAAAATGTATAAATAAATACAGTCAGGATCAATAATAATTAAAAATAATTGCTAAAGACTAAGATTGATGTTAGTAAATTGTTAAAATTTCTAAAAATCTGCTAACTACGGTTAACTTTTTCTGATGAAATAATCATTTAGATCATAAAATGATTCAATAAGAAAGTGAGAAAGAGGTCCAAAAAAAAAAAAAAAACAGTTCATGGAAAATTTGAAATTCTCAAAAATTTAGAACTCAGTTTAAAAACACAAGGACCTGAGAATGACTTCCATAAAACTTTTATTCTCATTTGCATGGAATTTTGGGAAGAAAATAGGCACCTTTCTGCCATTTTAAAGCCTTTCTGGTTGACTGCATTATAACAAATTCTGAGTTAAGAAAAAAATTAAAGAAATCTAAGGCTTAAAGCTTAAGTTTACTGTACAAAAATTATAAGTAGAACGTAGCAATAATTTCTAAGTTATCCTTCAGTATAAAAATTTTGCTATTTAAAAGTAGTATTTTTATGATATACATTTTAATTATATATAAAATGACTCTGAACTCCCATAAAGTCTAAAAGAGACCTACAAGATAATCAATTACAAATTCTGACTAAAAGTGGAAAAGAGATTCAAAAGTCACAGATGCCTGAAAGGGACTATCAATGTCATGGACTTTATAGACAAATAGTTTTCATATTACAGATGAAGACTGTTGAGTACATGTCCAAAGACACACTGCATGCACACGTGCACACACACACACACACACACACACACACATACACAGAGCTCTGAGATGCACATTTAGAACTGCCCTGGCAGACCTACATTTGGCCATCCTCCTCTGAGAGATTTGCGACCAGTTGTCCACATTCATTCAACAGGAACACACTGCACCAATACAATCAATCTCTTTGCAGCCTTTCTCCCATCTCTCCAACCCATAACAGTGTTCTAATTATAACCACTGTACTCTTTCCTAGCTCGGAGGGAGGCTAGGGGAATTTTGAAAAGAACATTTAATCACTACCATCTGATTCATGAGATGTTCCTCTATCATATTCCAAGGCTTGTCCAGTGCCCGACTACCTTCGACAAGTCCCCACTGGAAAAGGCCAGTGGTTAGGAAAGGAAAAGAGACAAAAAGAGGCTAAGACGGAGAGAGCAAGCCCTTCTGGCCTCCAGCCTCCTGCCATTTTATCTGTAATTTCATTTCTCCTCTTTAAACATGCAGAGTGTGTGTGTGTGTGTGTGTGTGTGTGTGTGTGTGTGTGTGTTGTGTGTGCGTGTCGAATACATGCTGAAGACACAAAGAACGTAAAATGAGGTCGGAGTGCTATCTGCAAGCTAAAATTAGGAAATAAGCCAAAAGCAGGTACAAGAATAAGCAACGAAAATGTCCTGTGACTTGAAGCAGTTCTGGCAATGGTTTTGGGACTCAGATCAAAATTCAAGTCCGGTACAGGAGAGTGTGGACCTGACCTAGAATTTTTTCTGGACTGTCTATAACTACATTGCACATTTCTTCTGGCTCCATAAGCTTGAACTCCTATCAATACTCGGGTAGAAAAAATATGACCAACATCAAGCCTTAAATAAAAAATTTTAATGCTGAGATAATCATCCATAAATATGTTTATTTTTATGACAAGAAAGTACCTGATAGAATGGAATGGAATTTGTCTTGTAATAAATTGTGTGAGGTTTTTATACCATTCAAATGAAGGAACAGGTTTATAAGTCCTTGAGGGCCTTTTATGGAATTTATAACTGTGGACAGAATTTGTAACCCTACATGCACATTTCCCCTCCTACTCACCAAACACCCTCAAATCCACCAAATGCTTTTTCCTACTTCTCTTTATCATTTGTTCTTACCTACTGCTGTTTATTTGTGGGTCTTTATGTCCCTTATTTCTGTTCACACTGTTCCCCTGAGTACAAGCCACTCTGTACTTTTCAGGAACCATATTAAAAATAAAACAAAACAAAGCAAACAAAACAACATATCACTACTACTTTTTAAAAGAATGAGAATTCTGCTTAAAAAAAAAACAAAAACAAAAACAAAACAAAACAAGTCCTGTACCTATTGGAGAATTATTGTACTTGTGTTGAAGAAAGCAAAGCTAGGCCAAGTAGGAACTGTGCTTTCTTTTTAAAGACATAATGAATCCACCTAAAAAAAAAAAAAAAAAAATCAACGATTATAGGATCTAGCCCCTAGAATTCTGGGGAACTCAGTCTTAGGCTTTTTGAATATTCTTACTGATAGTTTGTATAATATTCAGAAGAACAGTGTTTATTAGATATTCATTTGTGGATTTAATTTTTTAAAAGGAGGTGACTAATTATCTCAAGATCAAAACAAAATTGGCCAAGTCCAATTGGTGGAAAGAGTCAGTCATACAAAATAAAGTCACACAGAGGCAAACACATAACTGTATTTCAGTGCAAGGTATGAAATGGAGACAAATAATAATAAACGTATGAAAAAAAATCAGGAATCATGTGGTCCAGAAATCATTGTGGTTAAAAGATTAACAAAAGGTTAGGACATGTGAAGAGGATGAAGAACTTATTGGTTTAAAAACAACAATTTTGTTTTTTTATTGCATCTGAACTTGTTCACGTTCATATGGGGAAACTAGACAGCATCCAAACTGCGTATTCATAGAAAGAAAATTTTATTTATAAAGGTAATACAAAAAGAATATATATGATACATCAGAAGGTGATTGCACACCAGTACCTTTCAATAAGTGAAAGTTAAGGGTTGCATAGCTGCTCTCCTAGGAAAGAGAGATAACTATAGGGGCGCCTGGGTGGCTCAGTTGGTTAAGTGTCTGACTTCGGCTCAGGTCATGATCTTGGGGTCTATGAGTTCGAGCCCAGCATCAGGCTCTGGGCTGACAGCTCAGAGCCTAGACCCTGATTCAGATTCTGTGTCTCCCTCTCTCTCTGCCCCCCCCCCCACACACTCTGTCTCTCTCTGTCTCTCAAAGATAAATAAATGTTAAAAAATTAAAAAAAAAGAAAGATAACTATATGCAACGAATAACAATATGAAGAAATACAATTACCCTTCTGTGAGAAAAATGTATCCTTATTTCTACCTTTCAAAACATGTATCCAATAATAATTGCTTTTAAATTTACTTTATGTAAATATAGTTTGACTGGGTGCCTATAATAAACACATGATGGCTTCTGAATAATAAGTTAGTGAATTATTGAATAATGTATCAAGAAATATTATTTAAATCTTCCCTAACAAGGTGTACGTCAAGGGCAGTCAACTATTAGTGTTAGATTTATAGAAAAGAGTGAGATTTCCGTATCCTTTAAATCCAACACTAAATTACAGGGTCCAGAGTTAGAGCCATCAGCCTCAAGTTTAGGAATTTTTATTAAAACTTTCAACTGGAAGATACATTAATTTAACATGAGCAGGCTATGTATTAGTTCCTATAGTGTAGTTTTCTTTTTTTTAAAGAAAGGTACCTAAAATAAATTCAAAATTCAAAAAAAAAGAAAATTCAAATAAAACATTAATATGGAGATGAGAGGAGGAAAAGAGAAAATATCCATTTTAAAAGAACTTTCTGTAGCTATATTTATTTTAAAAAATTATACATTTTAAAGAATAACTTTCAATTATATCCTTCAATTTTTATTTAATATGTCCTTTTTTTCCTGAGAAAAAAAACAACCACTGCAGGCATAAAGTTGGAAGATGCATATTTGAATACCGAAATAAACTGCAGTATTTGCAAGGTTGAAAGACAGGAACAGAGTTGAAATAAAATTTTGCTTTCACATAGGGGTGTGTGGTTGGCTCAATAGATAGAGCATGTGACTCTTGATCTGAGGGTCCTGACCTCAAGCCCCATGTTGGGGTTAGAGATTACTTTAAAAAAAATTTGCTTTAATATAAGACAGAGAAGTTTTATAAAAAAAAAAAAAACTTTAATCAAAACTTAGAAAATTAAAAAGTATGCACATAAAATTCATAGTAGCAAGGATAAGAAAGACATTTCCATATTCTTACTGTCTTCCCAAAAACAGAAATTACTTTACAATCATTAAATAATACTAATACTGAAAAATAAGTTTTTATTCAAAAATAAGGAAACAATAGAAAAAATATAAATTAAATTAGATAATAGAAAGAACACAGACTAGAATTATCATTGATGATTATGTTTTTTGTTGCCTTAAGATTCCAAATTTCTGTATATCAAAAAAATACATCTTATATTTAAAATGTCACACAGGGGTTAAAAGAGGAAGCTAAATATGTGTAATAATATTTAACAAGAAGACTGCATAAGACTGATATCAAAGCATTTTAGTTATTACTTGAAGATTATGGTACAGCTCCTCTTTCAAAATATAGTTGGCTGTCTTAGGTCACTTCATCTCAGTCCCAAAGAGAAAATGAGAGTAACTTATTAAGGGCAAATCTCCCCTCTAATTTTGTTGAATGTTATTAGTTCCCTAATAAACAGGACTCCTTTTTAATGAAGTCTAAGGAACTGACAAGAAATATGAGAATTCATTTTAATTACCATGGCTACAGGAAAAATCAACTCAAATAAACTACACTAATTGGCTGGCTAAAGAGCTGACCAACCCACATCACAGAAAGCAGGACATTTCACCAAAATTTTGTTGAAGTATAAACTGACACCACATGTCAATTATTTTTACTTCTAACACTCATCTCTTCTAACAAATCATAAGAATTTTGTAAGAATATTAGGTATATTAATTTAAACAGATGTTGTTTTATCACCTTGTGTTAATATAGCACCCTGATCCAAATTTGCCAATGCCATACATTTTTTATTATTATTTTTTTAATCAGGACACTCCTTAAGGTATATGTGGTACATGACCTTTGCGTAAAAATTACCAGTGTCCTGAACCACTGTTAGACTGGACACTTCAGATTCATTGTACCTTTGTAAAAACAAAACAAAACAAAACAAAACACACACACACAAACAACAAAAAACTGATACATAGATTAATTCTAATTATTCTCGCTTTGTTAAAATTTCATAAAGCCTAGAAACATCTAAAATGTGTTGCCTCCAAAGACACTCATTTTAATAAATGATTTTATATATTTGAAAAACTAAATAACAGCAATAAGTGACCTTTAAAGCCTAATTTTACATTTCTAATATCCAATCAATATGTCAAACTATTCTTCAGTAAGAATCTCAAAGTGTCACATAAACATGAATTCCTTGACAGAGAAGTTTGCACTATATGAATGAGGTTTTCCTGTCTTCCAGGTAGCTTACCTAAAGAGAGAGATTATACATCTTGATCTATTCATACAAACAGGCACATGCAAATAACATCACTGCAATAAACACGTCTACAACACAACTGCTTAGCCTAATCCACACAACTCACTTTAATACAACATGCTAAGTTATACAAAAGTATGCAGTTCACTGAAGCTAATGCAAAGAACATGATTTCAAATTATTGATTCAGTTATCTTAATGAATAGGCACATCAAAACAAAGTTGAAAGTTTGCCACTAATCTCTGCAGAAGTTAGTATTTGTTACTGTCCATGGCATAGTAAATACATGTAATGATGTGGACTGACTGGACAACTGAGCTATGTTAACTCTAACACTTTACTGAGCAACATGATGAAAAGTAATTAGGGTTAAGATCTTATAAATAAATAATGAAAATGACACAAGAGCCAAACTTTTTAAAAGCACTTTTAACTACAATGTAAGTTGAGGCTGTTTAAAACAATACACTTGCAGGGTGGAATTGAAATTTCAAAGGCAAAATTTCAACTTAAAGATTTACCAGATTTCATTTTATTAATGCTAAGTTCTGAATCTGGCTATGGTTCTCTATGCAATCTTAGACAACTTTTTAAGATTTTATTTGAAGTCATCTTTTTCAATTTATGAACATTTGAAAACTACCTAAGGCAAATACCTCAAAAAAGTTGAATTGGAAAAAAAAATTGTTGAATTAAATGACACATGGAGAGAGAACTGAGCTTTTTATTCCTCATTTCCAGGCTCTAATTGGGTGAGTGATTAGGGTGGGCTTCTCGTTTGTACTGGTGCCCTCTAAGGACTAGATGGACTTTGCTTTAATAAACACTCCATGTGCAATCTGTTCTAGCATTTACACTACTGATGGTAAGAAGCAATCTTCTTTAATGGATGCTGAAAAGCTTCAAGTGAAATCTGTAATTGACAAAGGTTTCACAGAAACGGGCAATTAAGAATAAAATTAAGGAGACGCTCTACAGGAAAAGCACTCAAGCTTTCACAGAATACTACTACTCCAGGAAAATATTTAGTAAAAATAAAAATATAAAAGGACCAAGTGTTGTTTCTTCCACATTATTAACTACTTCTGAGGTCACTGCACTTGTTAAAAAGATGACCACAGAGTTAATGTTAGCCTAAAGAAATAATCCACCTGCTAATACTCTTAGGAGGAAAAAGAAGAAAAAGTAAAGAAAAGCCCTAAGTGAAAGTTAAGGCAAGTTCAAAACCGATTTCTTCAAAATAAAAGTTGCTCGGTTTTAGTACCTCAAGATTGGTGGAGTAGTGTATTGACAACAAATCAAAAACTCTTTAAAGAGCGCAGCGGTAAGGGTAGGGAGAACAAGGCACTCTAGCTCAAGGCTCCAGGAGCCAACACCACTGCGTAAGTGTTACTAATCCAGAAAGTGATAAAAACACATCCGAATTATTAATATAAGTAAGAGCACGAGAGTGAATGGCAAAGGAACAGAAGTCAGCTGTGCTCTCATTGCCCAACCCTCCACCTCTTGCCTTTCCCCCACCCCGCGCCCTCTAGGAGGTTTACCTGTGTGATAGGTTAGACTAGAAGTCTGGGGATAGTTCTCAGGTGAGCCAATCTCCGCCTTTGAGGGTTGGCGGGAGCCTGGTGAGAAGGGGCGGGTAACACTTACTTTGAGCAGCTTACAGCGGATCTGCGCGGAGACCATGTGGCTGTTGCGCAGGTTGCCCACCCGGAACATGAGCGTGAGTTTTCCGTCCCTCATGGAGATCACCGCGTGCTCGCTAAACATCAGGGTCTCCGCGCGCTTCTTGGGCTGGGACATCTTGATGAACATGCAGCCGATGAGGAAGGCGTCCACGATGGAGCCCAGAATGGACTGGAAGAGGAAGAGGATGATGCCCTCGGGGCACTTGTCGGTGATGTAGCGGTAGCCATAGCCGATGGTAGCCTCGGTCTCGATGAAGAAGAGGAAGGCGGAGGGGAAGTTGTAGACATTGGCCACGCAGGGCGTGTAGTTGCCGACGTGGGCTTTGTTCAGGTCGCCCCGAGTGTAGGCGATCACCCACCACATGGACGCCATGAAGAGCCAGGCCACGGTGTAGGTGAGGATGAAGATGAAGAGGTTCCAGCGCCACTTGAGGTCCACCAGGGTGGTGAAGAGGTCCGAGAGGTAGCGGCTCGTCTCGCTGCCCAGGTTGCCGTGCTGCACATTGCACCGGCCGTTCTTGTCCACGAACCGCTGCCGCTTCTTCTTGGGCACAAGCTGCTGCTGCGGGCCCTGGCCCGGCCCCTGGGGCTGCAAGCCCGACCCGCTGGACGAGGTGGTCACTACCTGGTAATCGTCCCCAAATTTCCTTCGGAGTGCAGACATAATACGGAGGGGCGAGCCAGATTCAAACGCGAAGCGAAGGCGCAGGGGCCGAGCGCTGCAAACCAGCACCAATGAGGAGGTGGGGGCGGGGGAGAATGGGGGGACAAAAGCGAGCGCGCCAGGGGTGGGGGGCGCACCCGGCCGGGAGCTGCGCTCTCTGCCCCCTGCGGACTCCTCTCCTCCCCTGGGACAGAGGCTTTCTCTCCAAGCTGAGTCTTAAAACAAAAAAAGTGTTCTCGCGCACTCAAGGCAGGAGGGATGCAGGGACCAGGAACCCAAGCGCAATTTTGCCTCCAAGGTTTTCGAGGCTTCTCTTTTTTTCCCCCACCATCGGCATCCCGGGCCACCTCTTGCCTTGCCACAGCCCTCCTCTGCGGCAGCACTCCCAAACTGACTTTTAAAATTAATGAGTTGACCGGCGAGTCCCACCCCACCTGCCAACTCGCCAGGCTGCCGAAACTGCGCTACCTGCTCGGACCAGACCCTCCCCCCCTCCCCGCCGCTACCCGATCGCCCGCCCCCCGGAACAGCTCCCGGCTCCCCCCCGCCCGGCACTCCCGCCTCCTATCTTTTGGCCAAAATCCCGCCCAGAGGCATGTCTGCCGGGCACTGGTGCAACACCCCCCACCCACGCCCTCCGGGCTCTGAGTCCCCCGCTCCGGACTCCAGAGACGCTCCCGCCTGGCGTCCGCGGGCCGCAGAGTTTCCGCGGGCGCCCCCAGGGCCCTCCGACGGACTCTCAAAGGCCCCCAGGCCGCCCCCGCGCACAGCCGAGACGCGGCGGTGCGCGAAACCCGAGCACTCACCCACCGGGAGGGGGCAGGAGGCGGCGCAGCGGGCGGCAGCGGCAGCCTGGCCTCGCGCTCGGCGCTCACGGCTGTTTTCCTCGCCCCCACTTTTCCTGGTGTACCACGGTGGGCACCGATGCAGGTCCCCCAAGCTCCGCACCTCCCTGAGGGCACCACGCTGCCCCCACCAGCAGGATCCTGGAGCGCCCGCACGGACTGACTTGGGCGCGGGACTTGAGGGTTCCTTGGCGCTGTGCTCTCTTAGCAGGCGACGGCGGTGCTGCCGTAAGGGGTTCGAGCCTCGAGCTGCTGGTCAGACTTTCAGGTTAAATACGAGCGCCGCTTCGGCTTTTCTTCTGCTTCACGGTGCCTTCCTTTGCCTCTCCCCTCCTCGGTCCCCCTCTCCCTGTCCGCGCCTCGGTGGCTCCGGGTGGAAAATGCAAGGCGCGAGCAGGGGCGGCGGGAGAGCGGTGTATGCGCCGGTGCGTGTGATCAGCTGCAGAGCCGCGCTAGCCCCGCCTGTCCCTGCCTTCCCCCGCTGTTCCACCAGCCTGAATTGCACCTCCGCGCCTCAGTTGAGCCCGCAGTGTCTGACAGCTCAGGAAAAAGCGAACCCCTCCAATGAGGAGCAACCAAATCCGCTCCCAAACGCCAGCCAACTCTCCTTCCTCGCCCCCACCCCCACCCCGCATCAAGTCCGAAAGCCCCCAGCCAGCGGCAAATGCTGCACTCTCGAAGAAGTAACAATAGTGGCTGTAACTAGGACGCTCATTTAAACCGATGCGTGGATTTGGAGACGCACCATAAACAGAGAACCCAACTGGCTTCACGACAAGCCTGTTCAGAACTCAGAGTTGCAAGTAGCAGAGGGGGCCTTAGGACGGGAACAGAAAGGTAGGGAGACACTAATAGGACGACTCACAGTCCTCCCTGAAAATGGCTCTATTAGAAATGCTTGCTTAGTATGTCTACAGTTAACGTGTGGCTGTAATGGAGGGAAGAAAGCCGGATTGTAAAGGGCCAGGCCTGGCAGTTAACTTAACGGAGAGGCAAAGTGAGGAAATAGTTAATATAGCGCCCATGTTATTCACCACATTTCATGTTTGTTTTAAAATGTCATTACATCTTATGACATATTCTATTCAGCCCAGATACATAAAATTGATTTTGTTGGAAAATCATCAAATCATGGTTTATAAAAGCAAAGGGATGCTGTAAGACTCCCATGCAAATGAAAATTAGTACATAACCATTCGACCAGTTCTCTGCCAATAGGTACTCCCTTCTACCTCTAGCCCTAAACCCTAGTGCTGGTAAGCCTTGCACCTTGTCAGCCATAAGTAGAGGACTCTCATTGTCCTTTGGTCTTTCACTGTCATTTGTCATCTATCCCGAGTTACAGAGTGTTCTCCTGCAGGCTCCCTGATAAGAGGTCAGTAACTCTGTTATTCTTTAGGATTACATAAGAAGGGACAGTGACACTGTGGGACGTGGAAACTGCTGTGGGTCTGCAATCATAAGACCTGATTTGAATCCTGGCCTTGCCATTTACAAACTGTGTGACCTTGAGCAAGTAGCTAAACATCACTGAGACTCAATCTTCTGCTCTGGAAGGGGGTGTTAACATTTTCCCAATGTTGGTATGAAAAGAAAAAATAAACTATGCTTGCTGTGAAGGATGTTAGATACTGGGCTATAAAGTTGCAACAAGGCCAAGAGTTTAGGAATGAGTTTTGGGGGTTGGCCCCATGCTGTTACTAACACATATATTCTTTTCTCACTTCTGACTACACTCTCCCTAAGACACTATGCCTTTGCCAGGCTGACACCTTCAACTCCTGAAACCCACAATGGTACAATCCCCATGCTTGCACCTTTGCCCTGTCTGTTCCCTCCTCCTGGAGTGTTCTTGCCCTGCTGTTCCATGTTGCTGGATCCTTCAGTCATTCAGCTTTCAGCCTGAATGTATCCTCCTCAGGGAGATCTTGGCTACCTCTCAGGTACCCCCATCACACCAGCTTGGTTCATCTTCATTTTACTTGTTTGTATTTTCCCAGCCACTGTCTTCTTCGGTTGTCTGTTTCTCTCCCTGCTCCATCGCGGTCCTGGCATGTAAACTCTATAGGAGCAAGAATTCTGTCTGTCTTGTTCACTGCTATGTCCCCGACACCCAGGACACCACCGGTCGCATACTACGGCCACCAAAATATTTGTTGGATCAACAACATGTACCAATCTGCATCACTACAAACTCCATATACATTGAAACTCTGAGTAATACAGAACTAAAAGTCATCGCTAAATCAATTATATGACTTAATTAAAAGAATGTGTCCATTTTTAAAAAGTAATAGGTTCTGTGCTTGTTAGCTTTGGAACTGATATTC
Source organism: Lynx rufus (assembly GCF_022079265.1). Classification (NCBI taxonomy): domain Eukaryota; kingdom Metazoa; phylum Chordata; class Mammalia; order Carnivora; family Felidae; genus Lynx; species Lynx rufus. Next base: position 77,036,559 of record NW_025814834.1, read on the forward strand.
AATGAGCTGCCAAATCCCTTTGATTTTACTGCTGCAATAACTCTCATGATCTCCCCTCTCTTTAAAAAAAGGCTACTTTTTTCAAATCCCCATTTCATTTTAAGCCCCAAATCAAATGATTTTCTTGCCTTCAGTCTTTTACTCCTTCTAACTGTCCTAGATAGCGTTACCAGATCTATGTCCTTAGAACCATAAGCATAGCAGTGGAATGGAAACCAAAGAGTTCTCTGACTATTTCATTTCGAAACTTTTATGCATTCTCACTTTTCAAAAAACACTTCTCTATGAAAAACCTTTGCCATTTTCCAACAACCAAATCTATAAACAAATAACTTTATACTTCAAGAGACATGGTCTAGTCTAATCCTCTCCTTTAACAAAGAAGCAAATTGAAGCTATAAAGAGAAAATAAGTTGCTCAATGTCACAGAGTTCATGAGTGGAATCCTTGATTCCACTCCAGGATCTGGGTACCTTGCTATCTCTTACCAGATGCCTAGACAGGAGTGTAGGATTCCTGCTTCACAGCCAGGGTCTTCTTCCACTATGTCATGCTTCTCCTATAGGTTGAGATCAAAGGTCCTCCAAAATATGGCCTACTCTGTCTTTTCAAAATTATCTCCTACCTTCCCTTTGGTGTGGGCTCTGCTCCAGCCAACCTCGACTCTTAGCAGTTCCCCAAACGTACTCTATGTTAACTTCATTTGCTCAACTACATTCTTGTCACATAAGTATCCTTTTTTCTATCCCTGTAGAGTCCAAATCACCATCACTAGTGTGTAGGGAATGGATAGATTTCTTAAGCTTTTACTTCAAGTGCCACTTCCTCCATGAAGCTGTATTTTATTCTGCCAGTAACAGTAATCTATCTCGTCTCTGAACTCCCATTCCCCTAGATTGGCATTGTGGCATTTATTTCCGTACAGTCTACTCTTTATTTGAGTTCCAAATTCACCAAAATTTCCTCTATGAAATGGCAAGAACAGAGTGTCCACCTCTTAATATTTTGATACACCCAGTACTCCAGGTCTCCAGTTTTTCCTTGCTCATGGTAAATAATTAATAAAATTTTAGAGAGAACTAAAATTGTTTAGCCCACTTTAATGTGTCAGTCAATGTGCTTGGAACTTCATAGTTTGTATTTATGTAGCTAGAACGATGGTAGAGTAGGGATTCCAAAACGTGCCCATTTCTGCCATTTTCAAGGTCCTTACTCTCTTAGAGAAACAGTACTGCCTGATAAGTTACATATTTTTCAGGAGCCCATCATGTCACACTTTAAATGTGACTGAGCCTTTAACCTGTTTGTGACATTGAGGCCGACTCCTTGAAAATGTTTAAAGATGAACCAAATTCTTCTTCCCCTGTCAGGACAGCTGCTTCCATGATGACGTTCTGGAGGGCAGCCAGCCCCACTGTGCTGAGGCCAGGCGGGATGTGTGGGGAATAGATGACAGAAGGCCACCTAATCAGGTGCTGTCTGATGAACTGAAGTAGAAATGCTGTAAACAGAACGGGTCAAAGGAAGGAGAGGCTCACAATTTTAGCCAAGGCCACAAAGCCAGAAAAATCTGGAAAATATGACTATGGAATACACGATCATTTGGAGTCTCACATTTAAAGATAGAGTGATAGATTACAAACAGACTACCATATAGTTCTTGGGGGGCGGGGAGGGGGGAAGGGGAGCCAAAGCTATATTTAACAACAAACTCGATTAAAAACAAGCTAGATACTTAATCTGCCCAGAAAGTACCTCTGGCAATATCTTATTTTCTGTGTCCAAAATTGGTAATATCATGAATAACTAGAACTTCAAAAATGAAGGATATGATTTTGTGTCTTAATACTAAAAAGGCATGACTTTGCACATGCAACTCACCCTATTATGTAACTGAACAGTGTAGGGAAGAGTATATTTAATGTAAAAGAAAAAAAAAAAACTGCCCCTGAGAAGTCCAAATTCTAAAAATTACTTAATCGGCCAACTGTGAAAAAAGGGAGGCTTTGAACATCTCCGTATACCTGGCGTCTGTCTTCTCACCATTCATTTATTGCCACTGTGACTCCCACCATGGGATAGTCTCATGGCCAGAGACATTAATTATACTCAGGTGAAAATGACATTATATTTCATATTCCTTTACTCCTAATCCTCTCGTTCTCCAAAGTACAATGAAGACATGGGCAGGCCTGGGGATCTGAAGTGTTTATGCTTCAAAAGGTGACACATTCCATTGCCACCATAAGTTCTGCTATATCTGGGAAGAGGTCACCCTTTGAAATTCTATATGCAATTTTTGGCAATAGAATGGTGTTACTTTTTTTTTTAACCCTCCTAAAAAAAGAATACTGAAGTTATTTTCTCTCTTGCCAAAAAGAGGAGAAAAAAATGAAAAGAAGAAATCAGTTGGAGATTTGATTGCGCAGACTTGGGAAAGAGGCACTGCCATACCATGGCGCATGACTCATCTAGCCCTTAATCTTGGCTCCAAACCCTGGCCTCTGCCTGAGGATTCAGAGAAAGGCAAAACGCCATTGTCACTTGGAAGCCATTTGTTTAACAAGGTTTTCCTGATTTAAATCCTCTTTTTACTCCAGCCCTGTACATGGGAGTACTCTGGTTTATGAAAGAATAAGGACTTTTAAACGATCCTTCCAGAACTCAATGTTCACTAAAAATACTAATAATAATTGTTTTCTCAGACCCAAGTGTTTGTTGGCAGAGCACTAAGGGAAAAATAACAATTTCCTGTCCTTATCCATGTCAGTCGAGGTGCTATTTCTAAGGATTTCTTCCCTAAGAACATCAATGAAGTCCCAGATATCAAAATATGTACAAGAACGTTGCTTAGTTTAATATTGAACATGCACAAACCATGTGCCTAGCACTATGCCAAGGGATGTACAGACCAGAAATTAGGACAATATGATTCCAACAAAATATATTAACAGCAACAACAACAAGAAGAAGAGTACAGCATGGTAAGTGCCTGAAGGAAGGGGATTGCTTTAACATTCAGAGAAACAATTCTTTTAAGGAAATACTGCTTCAACTAATGTGAATTTTCCAAACCTACTAAACTGGAGTCGCTTACATTTTGTTGAGCATTAAATTACCTGTGTCCAAGTGACTTTATTTTAGAAATCTGCAGATTTTTGTTAATGACAAGACTTCTAAGAGGAAAGATTTCAACGTAATTGGAATAAGAGAAGAAATAATTTGCACTCATTTCATAGAACCTTACAAACATGGATTAAAATACTGGAAGAAAAAAAAATGCAACCAGTAGCATTTTGGGGTTGGAAGAGTAGATTTTTCACCCTAACTTCCTGAGTTGCTGTATACAGAAAAGATTGGAATTGTTTTCCAAGACGGGAAAATAAAAATGCAAATTTTCTAATTTTATTTTTAAATGTTAACAAAGATTGACAGATTGTGTCAATACAGTTTATCTTGGAAGCAGATACTTACACAAAGCTAGGAGGGCAAAAGTTTTCTTAGGAGGTAACACGCACTTAAGACAAAAGAGAAGGAACAAGATGAAGCCGAAAGAACCCATAGACTGTGATGCTGATCTAATACCAATGATAGGAAAGGTGGGAGGAGCCAGAATTGGGTACACAGATGCTCTGACTATGATGCAAGTTTGATAAAGTCTTAGCCAACCCAATGGGGAGCTCCAGAAAGTCTCCCGTTGGAATAGTACCATATTGAACAGGGTTGGCCCTATCCTAATGGACCCGCTGAGCTGGCATTGGCTGGAGGCTACTCCCAAAAGGAGAGGATTCCTGCTGAGTGCTACACCAGATTGGGAAAGGCACTGTAGCTGGAGGCTAGCAGCTACAGGCACTGCTTCCAGCAGAAAGGCAAGTTCTTCTTGAAGGAAGATCAAGCAGCACACCTCTGTGGCTGCCAGTCAGAGCAGAAAGGTGGAATTTATCAGTGTCTTTCTAAAAGTTTTGTTAAACAAATATCCAGAAATACTGATATAGTCTAACCAACTGATGGAGAAGGTATGCATAAACCTTCAGTTTTGTCTGAATTACATGAATCTGGTAGAACCACAAGTCTCTTATTTTGGGTGGGAGAGGTAATAGCTAATGGCCATGTTGATCTTAGCTTTGATTATAGTCTGCTAGAGGGTAGGAATATACATACATATATATATATATACTTCTTGACAACACCAATGAATGACAAGGCTGCCTCTATGGCTCAGAAACGTTGCATTCCAGTTGTGAGAGGTAACACAGATGAAGGAAATTGTAGATAATAGACTTCATTTACATTGTGCCATTCAATTAGATATGTTATCAGTAGCCAAAACAGTAAATACTACTATAGTTCTCCTGAAAGAAAAACATATATACCTTTTAGAATCCTCCAGTACTGAGGCAGTATTAAGACTGCATGAAGGAGAGGGAGAGTCAGGAGTAATGGAGCAGTTGGGCCACAGGACAAGATAGGAAAATAAAGGAAAGGGCACAAAAACCATGATGACAAAGGGAATGGTGAAGAGAACTCAAACATTTCACAATATGTAACCCAGGCTAGCAAGGAAGGAAGAAGGATGAATAGAATTTTCTGAAATCAGATTGCCCTGTTTATAGTTTCTAGCTATGCATTAGATTTGCCTTGGGACTCCACCCAGATCATTATATCAGATTCTGTGGGTATAAAACCCAGGCATCAGTATTTTTTTAAAAGGTCCCTTAGTGATTATGACAGGATTGAGAAACCCTGATTTGTGTGAACTCCTGCTTATTAGTAGAGGAGCTTCCCTGGGAAAGGTCACACACGGACATCCTCTTCCCTTCCCTCCCCACTCCTGAGAGCCTTCATCCTTTGGCAACAGAGAGACACTAGGGATTAATGACCCATGCTCCCCTGGACTCTCACATCACTGGAGTCCAACACGTGTGGATCTAAATCCAAGATATGGGAGGCTCTTCCCCTCATTGGAAAAGCACATGGGCAAAGCAGGACACAAGGTGGCTTGACTGCAGTTTAATCCAATCCTTCCAATTACAATCATAAATAATGAACATGAATGGAAGAATATGGGGCCTCTGATGTCTAAATGGAAGAATATGGGGCCTCAGAAATTTTTTAAGTTTTTTTTTATGGATAATGTTTCTATTGCTTTCTGTGGATGCAGATATGAGTTGTAGGAAGTCTGTCTTTACCATCTCTCTTCACTACTTGATATCATACTGTCCTGAATTTAAAAAGGTAAAAAGAAAGGGAAGGAGGAAGAAAGAAAGGGAAGAAGAAAGAAAAAGATGAAAGAGCGCAAAAATTAAAATTCTCACAAAGATGACCGATAAACCAATGGAAGAGCACTGGCAGAACTGGCCACACTGGCAGACGGCTAAGCTAGGATGGGCAGACCTGGCCATTTGCTTTCCATTATACGATTATGTGGTGAGGGTGGGGTGAAGAAATTACTGAAATAAAAACAATAAGCACTAGAAACTAGGATATCATTTTTATACATGTTTATTTCTAGATTTCCTCCCAGTGTTTACTCCGGGAAAACTCTCACAATTTTTTATTTAGCTTTACCTTCCGGGAAAAATAACTGCTTGGAGTTCACCCAGTAAAATGACAATGTAAACTCACCCACGTTAGTGATTACCCAGTAGCCCACAGATAAGCTTCCTGTTGCCCATGAGATAATGGAGGAGGCCCTGGGGATTAGTTTAGGGGTGGAGTAGGAGTGCATTAAACTCTCCACTTCCTGGTCATGTGGTTTCCTCCTCCAGCTTACAAAGTAGGTGCTTAAAGCAATTCAAATTTTCAGTTGAGTAAGTAGCAATTGTTTGAAACTGATCTGAATGTAAAACTTTAGAAAGTAAAAATTATATCTAATTCATTTATAGGGAGCTTTGACCTATTTATTATGAACCCACAGATAATAATACCACGGCTCTAGAAACTGGGGTAACAATTAAATGTAATGATTCTCTACAGCCACTCTTTTTCCTTGCCTCACTTTATTAATTGGAAAGCCTATTCTCCAAACAGAACTGAGATGATTGACATTTTTTTTTTTTAATTAGCGAATTTCTCTGTTTGAGAGAGTGGATGGGTGTTAGCACTCTTTTCTGCACATAACATAAAGAAGATGCTTGCTGTTCAACATTTACATATCAGTATTGTTTTTGTTTCGCATCAAGTTTCATTTTGCATCAAGATTAAAAAAGAAAAAAAAAAAAACATGCTGTGAAATGACCAAATCATGTAATGATTTTTCTATACCTGTGGAAAGTTCTTTCAGTGAGTTCTTTTTAATAAAATCAAAGACTAAAGATGTAACAATTAGAAAAGGGGAGAGAAAGAAGAAAGATGTAAAAGTGGGGGGGGGGGTCAGAGCCCAGTCCCAGTTCTCAGTAACGTGCATATTCTTTTTTTGCATTCTGTGAGGCTGGAGTTGCTGTTGATGAAATGTCCTCACATATTCTGTCAATGTCAGAATGCAAACATCACTAAATAAACCCTTGTGTCAGAATGTCACGTAGTGATTATTTATGCTTCTTCACAACACCAATGAATGACAAGGCTGCCTCTATGCCTGAGAAAGGTTGCATACCAATTGCAAAAAGTAATGTAGATGAAGGACAATGTAGACATCACAATTCATTGAAACTGTGCCATTAAATTAGGTATGTTATCAGTAGCCACACAGTAAATACTACTATACTTCTCCCGAAAGAAAAATATTGACTAACAACTAACTGTAAATTATTTAGTAATTAGCATGTCTTTCTGAATCTCTGCTATCAAGTAGATAGTCACACTGAAAGAGAAGTGTCATTTATTTTTTCTTCTTTATTTGCTCACGGTTTCAAAATGTTCCTTCTTCTGGAATTGAATTTGGAGTCCACATCTTTAGAGGAGGCTGCAATTACTAATGGAGTTTGGATAACTGAGAAAACCCAAATAACACAATGATAAAGTCTTTGCAGTACAAACACAAGGTGAGTAAAACATTCAAGCCCTTGATTGTTCCTGAATCCCATATTGTCTCCTGTTTCAACGTTGAGTACTCAGTAAGGCATGCCATCAGTCATTGGGACCAAAACATATATTGTGAAAATATTTCATCAAATAAATCAGTAAAATTATAAGGTTATTACAAATCTGTTATCACACATTTTAAATATTAGAGAATAATTAAAAGATACCACTTTATTAGGGATAACATTTACTAACATACCACTCTGTTAATCATACTGACACATACCAGGCTTAAAACACAATTCAAAGTCATCTAAATCATCATGACTTTTAGGATCTTAGCTAAGACCGCTGATGCCAGCACAGAATTGTTGGCTTATGAATCCTTGCTTCGAAGTTTCTAGATTTGTGATCTTCAGTAATTTACTAACCTCCCTGGGCTTGGCTTTTCTCACTGCTAAAATGAGATCGAAATAGCTTCTACCATTTGATGTAGTTTGATGTGAGAATTCGATGAGAGAACCTACAAAAATCACAGAGCCTAATATCCCACACAAGATATTTTCAAGTTCAGTGAAAAACAAATAAATTCAAAAATTATGTTTAAATGAAGAACAAATCTACATGGAGAACTTCTAATTTGCTATTAGCCCACAAATGCTTTTGTAACTACAGACATGTAATGAAATGAAAGAAATAATTTAAAGGATTTCTCATGTTTCCACCTTTTTTTACATTGTAGGTTCGTAAGTGACATACGCTGTTTCTTTAACTCAACTCAACCGAATTGAGTATGCTTGCTTTTATTCCCTACATTTCTCCATTGTCTTGCTCCTCTCTTAATGTTGGCTATATCTGAAGTGACCCAACATTGGTTCTGGTCTATTCATGGTCTAATTAGTACCTTCTGTTACTCAGGATACCTTTGCCTATCAATAGAGAAGAAATCCACTTACCATTCCAACCCATCCCACCCCCCCACCCCCAAGTGCTTGCCTTTATATAAGAAAAAAAAAAAAAATTGGCTTCTTGGCAGTCCAACAAAAAAGATAGCCCCTACCCATTCTCAGCAACAACAAAACTACTACTAGGAACAAAGCAAAACAAAACCTTTCTTATTTTTTTCTGTAATAAAATAGTGAAAGATACATTCACCAAAACACTTCTTATGAAGTGAAAGTGAGCTGATTCTGTGAGTGGTTGGGACTATTTCAATATAAGAACTCAAGAATCCTTGTTAGTACTAGGAAGGAGGAAGAAAGACAAGAGGAAGAAAGAAAAGAGTCAAAGTGGCATTAGTGCTGGGATGGGAGGTCTGACACTCCAGGAGGTGAACCATCCCCATGATAGTCATTTGCAAAGTTCACCAGTCTGATGATTATTTTTGAATAATAAAGTGTTCCAGGCCAATGAAGTGCCTGAAATCCACACTCACCTTGATTCAAGGCAAAGCCACAGTGGTTCTCACAGGTGTGAGATCTGAGAGACAAGATAGGCAGGAAGAAATAGCCCCTAAAAATGGAGAAATCTCTTGGAGGCCTTTGCACTGGATAAGGCCATCAGGTTCAACTCAGTTGGACTAGTTCTGTGAGGGTAGTGGGGCTCAAGGTGATCCTTGCCTTATTCTTGATTTTGTTTTGGGGGTTTATTTTAAAATACTTTCCTAAGTCAAAGAGATGGTCCAGCCTGGGAGGCTCAGTAGGTTAAACATCCAACCTTTGCCTTCAGCTCAGGTCATGATGTCACAGCTCTGGGGATTAAGCCTTGCTTCTGGCTCTGCACGGACAGTGTGGACCCTGCCTAGGAATCTCTCTTTCCCTCTCTCTCTGACCCTCCCCTGCTCTCTCTCTCTTTCTCTCAGAATAAATGAATAAACATTTAAAAAAAGAGAAAGAGATGGTCCAATCAGCTTTTTCACCAGTAAACATTCCTTGTGTTTTGTGTGGGTTACAAAATGATACAACTGAAAAAAGAGCAGTTTGAAATTCAGAGATAAGGGTGGGACAGGCCATTAAAGTAATTGTGTAAATAACTATCTAGAACCACTAGTATAGTGTTTCAAATGGTGGCTTTAGAAAATAAACCCACCTAACATAATAATGCACATTTAAATTGGTGCTATTTAAAGGCAAAATAGCTGTACTAAAGAAAGTGTCACTGATACTTCAATTTTGCATGCCTTTCAAACATGTATGAAAAGCGGTAACTTCAGGGGATGTTCAAATAAAAGCAAAAATTGCAGCAATGATATATATATATATATGTATATATATATATATATACATATATATATATATTTATTTATCATTTATATGTATCATTTATATATAATTTATATGTGTATAATTTTGTATATATAATTTATATATATATATATTATTTTCTGAGAAACATCTTAATGCACACATTCTAAAGCAAGAGGATTTCATTTTCAAAACAAGAGGACTTTTATGTAATAAATTAATTTTGTGCAACCATTATGATGGGAGTGTGAAAGAAAAATTTGCATTGAAAGTGTGTTTTCCAAAATTGCATATTATTCACCATCTATTTGCAAGAAAATATGATTGGCCGCACTAATACCAGAGTTATGGTAATAGTTACCAGGGCTAAGTAACTCATGACCCTAAGCACCTTCTAGTACTGTGATTAAAGGTAGGGGCAAATAAGATTCTTACAACTTGTTAAGAAAACTTGTGAAGGAGGAAAAATAAAACCGATAAAAGCAGACCTACCCCTGTTGAAGCTGGGTTGGGGCACAGAACCCTACCAGCTTAGATCTTCCTTTCTCATGATGGTCCCCAGGAAAGCTGAGAAACTGAACGGCTCTGAGGGGCATAGTCTATCCTCCATGACTCTCTGGAATTAATAGATGAAATAGAAGGGAGGTGCAGTAAGGGAGAGATGCCAACTTCATCCCAAACTGTGTCCACTTCTGAGATTCTCTGACATTTGGATGAATGATAAGGCCAACCTGATGAATATGAATTCTCTGAGGGACTTGAAAGCCTCATGAAAGACACTCATTCCTTTGAAGAGAAGAAATGGTAACAAAGCCTTAGTCACAGAGGGATGATCAATTCTACCATAGTTTACGTGTCACACAGAATGTCTCTCAGGACACCTGGATGACTCAGTTGGTTAAGCATCCGACTCTCGATTTCAGCTCAGGACTTGATCTCAGGGTTGGTTAGGTTGAACTCCATGTCTCCACTGTCAGCACAGAGCCTGCTTGGGCTCTCTCTCTACCTCTCTCTCTGCCCCTCCCCTGAACTCTTTCTCTCTCTCTCCCCCTTCTCAAAATAAATAAATGAACATTAAAAAAAAGAATGTCTCTCATCCAGGTACAAGCAGTCTAATATGATGCATGAATATTACAAATGTACAGGTGTGAAAAATAGTCAATGGAATTCTTAATAAAGAAAGAGTAATCTGTTTCATTAAGAATTATGTGGGGAAAAAAAAAAGAATTATGTGGGGAAAACTATAAAGTATAAGCAACATATTTTGGCACCCTTGTGAAAAAATATTAACACTATAGGAGAGAGTTGTTTTGAAGAAGCTTGGTTTCCAAGCATCACGTTATCCAAAGAATGCCTGGCCTAACTGGGAGGGAGTGGATTTGACCCCAGTTTCAGAATACAGGTGGGGATGTCACATTAACAGTAATGAGTGACCATCAGAAGATTTCCCTAAAATTGTGATGGATGGTAGAAGTTGCATTAATTGCAAAAGAAAATGCTAGGAAGGGACACTTGGGTGGCTCAGTTGGTTAAGCGTCTGACTTCGGCCCAGGTCACAATCTCACAGTTCTCGAGTTCAAGCCCTGCGTCGGGCCCTGTGCTGACAGCTCAGAGTCTGGACCCTGCTTTGGATTCTGTGTCTTCCTCGCCTCTCTGCCCCTGCCCCACTCACACTTTGTCTCTCTCTCCCTCTCAAAAATAAATAAACATTTAAAAAAAGAAGAAGAAAATGCTAGGATCAAGTGATAATGAAAAAGAGGATAACCACAAGAATGGGACTGTATACACTTTACTCTTTCAAGTTTTAAGAAAATCACTGGTCAAATTCCTTGCCCTTTCTAGAATATTCCAATCATTTCACATTGTGCTAAGTAGATATCTATGGCCCCCTGGAACTCACATGTTGTAGGTACCCTTCCAGCCTAGATGGCTTACAAAAGATTGGCTGTGTGGGTCCCCTCCCTGTTTCTTCTTTAGTGTGAGAAGCTGGTAAATTAATTCAAGATAAATTAAAACAGGAAGTTACTATAGAATCACTGAGGATAACATTGCTTAGGAGAGTAATCCATCTTAGAATCACTGAGAGGTCCTTTCCTTAAGTACAGTAGGAAGCCATAGACTTAATTTGGTAAAGGCTGTAGCCCCATGTGGATGACAATAAAGCAATAGTAGCCGTGTGTTCTATGTTCATGAAGTGACAGGGAGTCTGCCCTGACCCAGTGCTCATGAGACTAGATTTGTCTTCCTGGAGAGAGAGCCATATATATGATAAGAAAATTCTCATCACCAGATCTAGAGCTTTGGATAGAGAAAACAGTCTCTTAGTTGTGTTCCAGATACAACTATCAGGTTCTGGTTAAGGCAGTGCCTCTCCTTGAGCCACATCATTCCCCTCTTCAGATCCAATGTGTCCCCACTGCTGCCATCCACCATAGCCCAAACCTCACTATCTCATATTCATGAAGTGACAGAGAAATAAAAGGACTTGAACCTCAGGGGCATTAGTCTCTTTGGTTGAAGATTTTCTCTTTTTTAAAAAAAAAAATAATGTTGATTTATTTTTGAAAGAGAGAGAGAGACAGAGCACAAGCAGGGGTGGGGCAGAAAGAGAGGGAGACACAGAATCTGAAGCAGGCTCCAGCCTCTGAGCAGTCAGCACAGAGCCCGATGTGGGGATAAAACTCTTGAACTATGAGATCATGACCTGAGCTGAAGTCAGAGGCTTAACTAACTGAGCCACCCAGGTGCCCCAGAAGATTGTCTCTTTTAAAGAGGTTTTGAATATTCTTTTTGGGAGCCCTCAGAATTTCCCTGTTAGTGTCCTCCAATTGTAGATGGCCCAACCATGCTGGCTGCCTGTAACTCCTCCCTCACCTTCCCACCTTTGGGAGTACATCTCCTGTCTTCTTTGCTTTTCTAGCAAAAGCACCCTTGGGGGTTTCTACAAAATGGCTCAGCCAGCTCCAATCTCCACGGACACTTTGCCCCACCAAGCACAGCTTGCTCACAGTGAAATCTCTCTTATCTGGCCGCCTTGGCTGGTACACCCAGGCATAGCTCATCATTATACTTTCTAGGTGTGAAAGTTCCAGTGTTCTTGTTCCAGTGTTCCTCACCCCAGGGAATCCATGGCAAGCTTCCCAAAATATTCTCTTGAAATTCCTTCCATCTGGTTTTATCTTCCTCTTTCCCTCGTGGGCAATTGTGAAGAGGACACATAGTAATCTGTCAACTCTTTACAAAGCAATTCTCATTACAGCCTTTTAAACCCCAAATAATTTTTCGTTTTCTCACAACCAACTGGAAATGGCTAGTGGAATAGAATTAGCTATAAACCGCTTTCATAATATTTGAGCATGTCTCAAAGAGCTCTGGCACTTTATTTTAGAAAGGTAAGGACTTGCCAGCTATTGTGTTGTTCATAACTTCTGAGGCCTGTGATGGATGAAACAATGCAACAACATTGATCACATTACACATGGATTGCATTACACAATGATCACATTGTATATGGATAACATTATGCATTGATGGAAATAAATAAGAAGAGTTTGAAAATAAAGAATAATGTGGAGAGAATCGACAAATCTCATATTAAAATGTGTTATGTGACCATAATAAGTAAGCTAAAGAGACATCAACTGGACGTGTGATATACCCAGAGTCCCTCTTAATACCCTATTATATTGTGAAACAATTCCAAACCCAAGAAGCAAGAATGGGCTCTTAATAAATGTTGTTATTGTTGAGTAATGTCTTAGCTTTGGATCCATGGAAAGTAGATCCTGAGGCAAAGGCTAATAGGATACCCCTTTTATCAGGAAGACTAATCCCAGACAGAAAGAATAAAGAAAAGGAGAATGAAGTAAGAAAAGGAGAAAGCCAATAGAAAGTGCAAGAATTGTATTGATTGCCTGACTACTCCAACTCAGAGACCATTTTCTAAGAGACAGTGTAGACTATTGCTTCTTATGACACATCATCTGAGGTCAAAGGCAAAAAAAAAATTGATCTTTAGATTTCCCCTCTCCCATCTGTCATTGGTTAGTCAAGGATGTGCCCCAAGGATATTTGTTCTAGTTACAACACACACACACACACACACACACACACACACACACACACACACACCACAGTATTTACACCTATTTCCTTATTGAACAGGAACTATTGCCTTTCACTCCTTTGTATCTGTAAGGAAGCCTGTTAGGGCAGGGACTGGGAGGTCTGTGTGGTGAAGTAGGTTCACCAGTTAGTCCTGGCAACAGTCACAGGGCTGGAGCAAGTGAATCAGATGACACAGAGGAGTTGAGATGGAACCATTTTGAAGTGGTGAACATATGAGATGGATAAATTATCTTCTGGGTGGAGGAGGGGCATCAACTTAAATCTAAATGCCACATTTAATCATAAAATGAATTCCATTAGATTGAATAATTAAATATAGAAAATAAAACTATCAAATAGAAAACAATGTCAGTGCATATTTAGCACATCTAGAGAAGAGCTTCTAAGCACACCAGCAGTGGAGGAGACTGCAAAGGAGAAGAAAATGATAAGGGAAATTAAAACTCTGTGCAGCACTGAGGGATACATGGATGCATTTCTTGAAACTCCTCCCTTCCGTCTTGTTCTCCTTGAATGTTTTCTAATTGCATTCTCTTGGTCTTCACCAAAGGCTCTCTCTCATTAGTTCATATTATACACATCACTCTTAGCCAGATTCCTGTCTTCTTTCTGTTTCCTCTTTATTCGATGTGCTTTCTGAATGTTCTCACCCACAGTCCTAACTTCAGTTATCTATAGGTTGATAACTTGCAAGTAAATTTGTCAACCCTGATCTTTTTTGAGTTTCATCCAGAATGGATGTGCATGTTGCTCCCTTCCAGGCATAACAAACTTCGTGGGTTCAAGTCTGAAATCAATACCCTCTTTCCTTCCTCTCTGTCCTGAGATGTTATTAGAATTACCACCCATGCCATGTCCTAAGGTACAAATCTTAAGGCAATCTTTGTCACCTTTCCATCTCCCTTCCGTCTCCATATTCAAATGTCAGCTTCTCCTGTCAGTTATTCTCTGAATGTCTCTCAAATCTGGCCTGTATTCTTCAATTCCACTGCAACTGCCTTAGTTCAGAAACTCAGGATCACTCAGCTGAAATATTGTCATAGCTTCCCATCTGTTCTTTCTCTCACCAGGCTCTTCGTACTACACCCCTCCACCATAGTCCTACCAAATGATCTTTCTGAAAGTATTTTTAATTGATCATGTCTCTATCTTGCTTTAAAACCTCTTCTTGTTCCCACTTTTCACAGAAGGATTGTGCTTATTCAAAACCATATATATTTTTTTTTATTTTACACCTCAAGTTTACCAAGAAGACAAAATAGATCCCTTGACCCCTTGTAACACTCAGTTTGGGTCTCTATTAAATATCTAGGTCATAGCTTTGCAATTTATCCACTTATGTGTCTGAAAATTCCAAACCATGCCTTTCCTTATATCAGAAGCTCTATATTCTTCATTTTTGTATGTCCCAAAGCATAATACACTGCCTAGAACAGAGAAGGATCTCAAAAATGGTTGTTATTGAATGAATAATTAAAGACAGAAATTGCTAAATTAGCATATTCCAAAATATGCTCCAGAAAAATGTTAAATAATGCCATATAAAAACATGTTTTTTAAATTTTTTTTACATTTATTTATTTTTGATAGGCAGAGAGAGACAGAGCACAAGTGGGAGAAGGGCAGAGAGAGAAGGAGACACAGAATCTGAAGCAGGCTCCAGGCTCCAAGCTGTCAACACAGAGCCCGACGTGGAGCTCAAACTTACAAACTGCGAGATCATGACCTGAGGTGAAGTCGGACGCCCAACCAACTGAGCCACCCAGGTGCCCTTAAAAACATGGTTTTTTTATATAAGCCAGTGGGCACATTTTATGAAAACAAATGGAACAATTTCTTTAAACTAGAGAACTTCTTGGAAGCATTAATAGTCCTTAATGCTTATCATGACTCTTAAAAAATCAATGCAGTATAAAACATTCACTGAGCTTTTTGACTTGTGAACCAAATTTTAAAATGAGTACTGCCCTAAGGAAATGATCTTGGAAATACTTCTATATACATATTTACTAATTCACTGTAAAAAGATAATAAAGACAGATTCTGTTCATGTATGTTTTTATTCTTCAGGAGAATATATAACATGACTTAAGATACAATTTTCTTACAATCAAATTTAGAAATTCTGATTTAGAAATCAGGTGAAAGCATCTTAGGACAAGGCTAATTTTCTAATGCCATTCCAAGCAAATATCATAGATAATGTCCTATTCCATGCAACCACAACAATAATAAAAGGATCATGTAATTTTCTTCCAGGATTGTATTCATATCCTTCGTGAAACTCTTGGTTCAAGCCCTTGAGAACTCCTTGAAGGCAGTGCTAATAATGGAAAACATGCACACTGATCATTACTGTGTATGTAGTAAAGCAAACAATTCAAGGAAACAATAACTACTGTATGATCCAATTATTTCGGAAGACACGGAATTAAATCATTCTCAAATTTTACTAGTCAGAAAATGATTTCCTGCATTTATTAAAAGGCAAGTTCTGAGTCCATTAATCTGTATGGGACCCAGGAATCCATCCTTTAACAAGTTTTCCTTGTAATTCCTATTCAAATGGTTCATAAATTAACAGATGACACCTTACATACCCTGACTTTAATTGTAGCCGTCTATTAAAAGATTACAAAAGGGAAAGTAAATAAATAGTATAATGGTTACCTTTATGTTATAATTTGGCTGGGCCATGGTGCCCAGATATTTCTGGATGTTTCTATGAGGGTGTTTTTGGATGAGATTTACATTTCATCAGTGAACTTTGAGTAAAGCAGATTGCCTACTATACTGTGGGTGGGCCTTATCTAATTAGTGGAAAACTTGAGTTAAAACAAAAGGCTGAACTCACCCTTGCTCCATGTCCCACCCAAGCAAGAGGAAATTCTCCAGCAGACTGAATACATCATCTGCAACACGAGTTCTTCCTGGCTTGCCAGAAGGCTGCCTTTGGACTGCAACTACAACTCTCCTGAGTCTTTAACATGTCAGCCTCCTCCATCAAAATGAGGATTGGCTCTAAGGAGCCAATTCCTTAGAGCAAATGAATCAATCTTCTTCATTCTATTTCTCAGGAGAACTCTGACTGATATGTAGGGGAAACCATGACAGTAATTGTACAGTGACTCTAGTCCCAACATTCTCAAGCTACAATATGGAATCCCTACTGATTGGTTTGTTAGCACTCTATAATCTTCTGGGAATTCCCAATCTATTTATTCCTCTACCTGTCCACTCCAGCATGTACGTCTGGTTAAATCAAACAGACTCTAGCTCTGGAGCATCAGAAATAAAACTGAGAAAGTTAAATCAACTTCCCTTGAGGTACCGAAGAAAAGGATCATATATATTTATAATTTGAAGCCAGGATTGAGAACCGTTGATCCAGGACCTTAGGTACCATATCAGGACTATTGGTTTGTTTACTAGGAGCCATGGGAAGCCACTAAAAATTCTTAAATAAAAGAGTGTCCTTATCAGGTTTGAGGTTTTTTTACATGATCATTTTGGCAGCTGGGAGAGTGTGAATTTGGTGAGGAGGGACACATGTGGATACAGAAGATTAAGAGACTTGAGTGAGGGAAGTATCAGTGAAGAATGAAAAGTTGACATATTCAAGGTATATTAAAAGATGAAACTGACAGAAAAGTATCAATTGATTGTCTGGGTGTAGGCTTTAGAAAAAGTGAGGGTATCAGAGCTGACTCCTAGATTTCTACAAGCAATAGATGATGGCAACAAGATTCTGACGTTTACTAAATATGAAACAATGCAAGTTTTGAATTCTATCTTGGGCATTTGAGTTGGAAATTCAAGTTGACTACGTATGTCTAAAATACAGATAGATATAAATTTGAGAGTGATTATCACACTGGCAAACTCAGTGTTCTCTCTTCTCTAGTAACACTCTCGTTTCAGGGAGTATGAATTATTATAGAGATGAGAAAGGGACTGAATTGGGAAGAAAGTAGGAAATGTTTCAGTTGGTACAGGTTTGTTTTTTTTTTAAGTTAAAGTATGGTCAAGATGTGTTTCTTTTAACTTCGCTCAAGATACTGCATTGCCTGATCTAAGAAAAAGGGGGGAAAACATCAATATAGTTTGTAAATAATCCTTCAAAGCATTTTTTTCTTCTTTATTTTTAAGAATGGAAGGGAGGTCACAATGAATAAGCAGTTCCTAGTGGCAGTGAAAATCAATAATAATCTAACTCTAATCATTTCAACAAATGTTTCCCTGGTTTTTATTAAGATATTAATATATCTATATATGTCGATATTATTTATTCTTAATGTTAGAAAAATATGTGCAAATGTTGCCTGACCTATCACGGGAATGGGTTTTCCTGACAATAGGTTTTACTTTCATGAAAACAGTGACTGTGACATCAAAAAGTTATGGATGACTAGAGAACAGTAGTCATCAAAAGTCTTTCAGAAATTATCAACAGTGCTTCTCTGGGAAAAACTGAGTTTCCCAACAAAATGATCGTTCTCTTATGGCTTGGAAGATCTCAGGTATAGACCCTGGAATCACTAATCTTAAAGTTGACAGAGCTGTTAATGCAAGCAGTGGTGGAAGGCAGTCAAAAACAGGGTGGCTTTCTTTTGGCAAATACATTCTTAAAAGATATTAAAGATATTGACAGAGTATTGACATAGAAGTAACTGTTGAAAAACAAGATGAAACAAAAAATTGGTTATGACTATCGAAGAAATAATTTGTAATTTGGAGGTTTATTTACCTGTTCTTCTAGGTCAAAAACTTAAGTTTATAGCCATCTATTTTTTTTTAAAGCAACTTAGACTTATTCGTTGTAATAGAAAAAATTTCAGAGCAATAATGAAAAAGATCCAAGTGACCTCATGCTCACAAATGTATCAAGCCATTTGACATCCATTTTTACCACTCAAGTTGCATTTTTTAAATAAGAAATCCTTTTTAAATCTTAAGAGTTCACTATAACTACTCAAGGGTTCCCTGTGGAAAGACCTAACCTGTCATTTAATAGGACTCATAGTTTAGGGACATTAACTGCCAACCTATCTCCTTGGCTGTGGGCACTGTGATTGGCAGAAACTCTGTCACAGAGTTGTTAAATATTTTGAATATGTCTCCTGGGCCTACCTAAAGCTATTATTGGCTAAAACCTGGAGGAATAGTTACACCTTATCAAAGAGATTTGGTTAATCCAAAATGATACATGGCATGAAGAGCATTCATATTTGGCTTTGAAATGTATTTTTGTGCTAACATTTGAATGTGTGTCTGATGTTCAGAGAAATTACTTCAAAGAGATTAATGAAGCCATACTGTGAAGACCTGACTCAGGAGAGCTGGGAAATTGTCCAGTGTTCTCTTCATTCTGCTTCCCTGCTGAACTCCTCTTTGACACCCACTCTCTGACACCACAATGAATAGCTAAAATGTCTTTTAGAATAATGTCAGTCTTTATAGAATGAGAAATGAGAGTTTGTGTACCAGACCATACTTTTTTTGGAGCAGCAGACAATTCAGATTAAAAAAAAAAATAACTGTATTTGTTGATTATATCTTTAGTGTGCATTTTACTTTCATCCTACCCTTTTCAACCATCCCTGGTGTTCACTTAGAGATCCCAGTGTTTCCAGGACAATTCCAGGAGCTAGGCTCCCCTCCTATCTTCAGGTGTGGGAATGTGACCATGGCTCAGTACATCCCAATCACTTCACCAGAGTTAAGGAGTTCAGAGCTAAACATTCATGCTAAGCTGGCCCAATAACAGTAAACCTCACAATTGGTGAAGTGTTGCAAATGGATTCCCTTTCCTTAGGTAGATATGAGGTCTACACCTACTGCAGTCATTTTTAATAAAGCCATACAGGAAAAACCACTATGTGAAGACGAACAAGGTTGAGAGATAGAGAGCTGGATCCCTCATGATAGATAAAGTCATGTCTGAGCCCTGCTTTTCCTCTTCCACCGGTACATGCACTCAACCAAAAGTTTCCTGTATTTGTTTAGTCAACTACAGTGGGCTTTCTGTTATTTGGAATGTAAGGCCTCTTAATTAATTCAGTACTCAACAAACAGGTAATTAGGCTGATTTGGAACTGTCAATTATGTTAAAACGTAAATGCTGCCGCCTGGGTGGCTCAGTCGGTTAAGTGTCCGACTTCGGCTCCGGTCATGATCTCACAGTCCGTGAATTCGAGCCCCGCGTCGGGCTCTGTGCTGACCGCTCAGAGCCTGGAGCCTGTTTCAGATTCTGTGTCTCCCTCTCTCTGACCCTCCTCCGTTCATACTCTGTCTCTCTCTGTCTCAAAAATAAATAAACGTTAAAAAAAAATTAAGAAAAAAAAAACAAAACATAAATGCTGCCAACTAATATAAAACAAAATTTCACCACAGATTATCACAAGTTGATATACACATACCCACATTGACTTCACTCTTCGCATAAACACACATATTCACATACACACACAGACACACCAATCTATATCGCCTGCTGCATTTTAATTCAGTTGAGCCGTATATTTTCCAAGAATACATGACAAGAAGATAGATATAAAAGGAAATTCTATATTATGAATTAAGGTTCACTTGATCCTAGGAGAGCAGCCTATGAGAAAGCCAATGTATACCAATTATTGGTATGTTTACCCTCTAAAGTTCCGTAGACTAAGCCTCTGTACTGAAATCAGAAGTAAATGGAATCATTTTGTGCAAAGAAGTATAGAAATGTATACAAATTTTGGTTAGTAGAAGGATAACCAGAAATGGTGTTAGCAGTGAATGAAAATAACAAATCAAATGCAGTGAATTAGACTTGTTTTGCAATTGTAATCATACTGGCATGCCATCACTGTCAATATTTTGAAATATTCAAAAGTAAGAGTCTTATGTCATTTGTAGGTGTTTCTTTTGCTATATATTTTTTTTAATATGAAATTTATTGTCAAATTGGTTTCCATACAACACCCAGTGCTCATCCCAACAGGTGCTCTCCTCAATGCCCATCACCCACCTTCTCCTCCCTTTCACCCCCCATCAAGGCTCAGTTTATTCTCAGTTTTTAAGAGTCTCTTATGGTTTGGCTCCCTCCCTCTATAACCTTTTTTTTTCTTCCCCTCCCCCATGGTCTTCTGTTAAATTTCTCAGGATCCACATAAGAGTGAAAACATATGGTATCTGTCTTTATCTGTATGACTTATTTCACTTAGCATAACACTCTCCAGTTCCATCCACGTTACTCCAAAAGGCCATATTTCATTCTTTCTCACTGCCAAGTAGTATTCCATCGTGTATATAAACCATAATTTCTTTATCCATTCATCAGTTTATGGAAAGAGACTAAATGTCCATCAACTGATGAATAGATAATATTTTACTTTTCTGACGTATGTTAGAACCAAAGGCAAAATAAGTCAATAGTCAACAAAGTTACCAAAGTGAAAATGATGCTTTGTCATTTTTCGAAATATGATGGGAAATATAAATATGTAATGAGTCTTTTCTTCCAAATTTTGCTACAGAAGATTCTTTGATCTATGATCCAGGGGTTGTACCAAAACCAATCCACCAGATAAAATGCTGTCAATATTACTGGATTCCTTGCACAGAAGTAATTAAAAAAATTAATAAACAGAGTACCATGCTCAAAGATTGTGTTGTGCTCATTCAAGCCCCATAACTAGGAACTTGCTTTCTCTAAGAAAATTCTTGGAGATTCTTCATTAGCCATGCCCTGTAGTTAGAACAACTGTAGTAAGGCTGTTCCTAAAAGCGCTTGCTGATACTTAACTGCCAGGATAAATGGCTTTCCTTGGCACTCTGCTTTCAGCTGCAGAGATGTGTGGGACCAATTGATAGGCTCATCATCAGCAACAACCAAGAATTAGGACTTAGGACACAATGGAAAGAAAAATCTATTCTAGCCACAGCAGCCGGAGAGATGGAAAGAGGAAGTTCAGTGATAGAAGAGGTGGTTTGGGTGGCTTCAGTTGCAGACTATACGATTGAGTTAGCAACTAAATTCTGAAATTCATCAGAATCTGAGAAATTTCAAAGTCTTTGCAAATCAACAATTGGTTTTGGTAATGAAACGTTTTTTGTTTGTTTTTTTTTTCAACGTTTATTTATTTTTTGGGACAGAGAGAGACAGAGCATGAACGGGGGAGGGGCAGAGAGAGAGGGAGACACAGAATCGGAAACAGGCTCCAGGCTCCGAGCCATCAGCCCAGAGCCTGACGCGGGGCTCGAACTCACGGACCGCGAGATCGTGACCTGGCTGAAGTTGGACGCTCAACCGACTGCGCCACCCAGGCGCCCCTGAAACGGGTTTAAAAAAGAAGCTGTCCTTACTCTGTAAATAGGCAAGGGAATAAATGGTCTTACCTATAGATTCTTGACTTCCTGTAATTCAAAAAAAGAGGAATTTATTACATCATGTTATATCATATCATATAAATTTTATATTGATAATCAAATACATTGTATAATATCGTGAACATTTTTTTTCTTTTTGTACATAGGATCAATGTGAGCTGTTTGTCTCTTGGTGTTTCTCTGCTGTGACATAGAGGAAAAATAAGCCCCATTAGCAATTGCTGAAGTGCCAACAGCACTCTATAAAAAGGATCGCAGTTTCTGTATAACAGATATGTCCAAGTGTAGGGAAGATTTCATTCTATTCATGGCTCAATAACCTTGGACATAGGAATATTGCAACTCACTCCCCACTTTCTAGCTTCATGGTCACTCAGCGTTTTTTTAAAATTTTTTTTTTCAACGTTTATTTATTTTTGGGACAGAGAGAGACAGAGCATGAACGGGGGAGGGGCAGAGAGAGAGGGAAACACAGAATCGGAAACAGGCTTCAGGCTCCGAGCCATCAGCCCAGAGCCCGCCGCGGGGCTCGAACTCACGGACCGCGAGATCGTGACCTGGCTGAAGTCGGACACTTAACCGACTGCGCCACCCAGGCGCCCCAGCGTTTTTTAAATAATAATGTGACTTCTCACATAACATTCCCTACAGCAGTGAATATAATTATTCCTCTCATTGATTATTAGTCACTTGACATTCATATTTTTTATGCATCAGCTCCTTGTTAGTATATTTAACAGGTGGCTTGTTCCCCACAATCCTATGATCTCTAAATTTAATATCATTTCTAATCCTGAGTAAAGGAGGAAGAGACTTTGAATCAAGGACACCAATCTATGCAGCAAAACATCCATCCCAGTTAGCATCCCATTCTCTTCCTCTGTGCCTTTAGTTTTCTGATGTTCTTTACCCTTCCTTCCTATTTACCAAGGAAAAACTCTTATTAATTGTTCCAATTGTCATTTTTGCTAATTCACAATAATTATCCTAAAAAATTGGTATATAAGAAAATGGTTAATTCTTTTCTAGTAAGATGTGAATAAACAGCAAAGGAGGCAAGGAAAGAATAATGCATATACTAATTCAAAGGAAAGTATATATTTGATAAATAAAATTTTCCATAGTCATAATAATAAATTGAAATATTATAAAAATTCACAAAACAATGAGAGGAGGGGTTAAAATATGAAAAAATGGGAGCAGTGATGGATTTTTTTTTCAATTTATTGATTTAAATAAGTATATCATAGATCTAAAGGGAAATGAACACACATTTCTAATGGGAGTATATGTTAGTATCAACCTTGTGAGTAGATTTCAAGTAACTTAAAAGTGTTCACACACTTTGGATTGGATATTCAATTGCTCAGATAGCATTCTAAGGAATAATTCTGTATGCAGAAATAAGGTTCATCCACAAAGATATTGAGGCATTGCTTACAACCTAACCAAACTAGTCAAACCCAATGACCTACAATAAGAAAATATTTATGTAAATAATTGGCTCAACTATAAAAATAATGTTTACTAAGATATTGGAATAAAAGAAGATACATTATGTTTTTTTCATTTTAAGTCCAGTATTGTTAACATAGTATTATATTAGTTTCAGGTATACCATATAGTGATTCAACAGTTTTAAATATATATATATATATATGTGTGTGTGTGTGTGTGTGTGTATACATCGCATCTTCTTTACCCATTCATCAATCAATGGACACTTGGGCTGCTTCCATAGTTTGGGATTGTACATAATGCTTTAATAAGCATAGGGGTGAATATATCCCTTTGAATTAGTGTTTTTGTATTCTTTGGGTAAATATCCAGTAGTGCAATCCTAGGATAGTTATATTCTTAACTTTTTGAGGAATCTATATACTGTCTTCCACAATGGCTACAACAGTTTGCATTCCCACCAACAGTGCATGAGGTTTCCTTTTTCTCTACATCCTTGTCAACACTTGTTGTTTCTTGAGTTACTGATTTTAGCCATTCTGACAGATTTAAGGTGATATTTCTTTGTGGTTTTGACTTTAATTTCCCTGATGATGAGAGATGGTGAGCATTTTTTCATGTGTCTGTTGGCCACCTGTATGTCTTTTTTGAAGAAATCCCTGTTCATATCTTCTGCCGATTTTTAAATTGGATTATTTGGTTTTTGGGGTGTTGAGTTGTGTAAGTTCTTTATAAATTTTGGAGATCAACCCTTTATTGAATATGTTATTTGGAAATATCTTCTCCTATTCAGTATGTGTTCTTTTAGTTCTGTTGGTTGTTTCCTTTACTGTGCAAAGCTTTTGTTTTGATATAGCCCCAAGAGTTTATTCTTGCTTTTCTTTCCTTTGCTTCAGGAGATATAACTAGAAAGATATTGCTACATCCGATGTCAGAGAAATTACTTCCTGTGCTCTCTTCTAGGATATTTATGGTTTCCTTTCTTACATTTAAGTCCTTAATCCATTGTAGGTTTATTTTTGTGTATGGTGTAAGAAAACGGTCCAGTTTCATTCTTTTGCCTGTAGCTGTCCAGTTTTCCCAACACCGTTTGTTGAAGAGACTTTTTGTCATCATACATTCTTTCCTCCTTTGCCTTAAATTAATTGACCATATAATTGTGGGTTTATTTATGGGCTCTCTATTCTGTTCTATTGATCTATGTGTCTATTTTTGTGCTAGTACCTTAATTTTTTGAGATTACAAGAGTTTTGTAATACAACTTGAAGTTTGAAATTGTGATACCTCCAGTTTTGTTTTTCTTTTTCCAGATTGCATTGACTATTTGGGGTCTTTTGTGGTTCCACACAAATTTTAGGATTGTTTGCTCTAGTTCTGTGAAAAATGCTGTTGGTATTCTGATAGGGATTGCATCAAATCTGTAAATTGCTTTGGGTAGTATAGACATTTTAACAACATCTGTTCTTTCAGTACACAAGCATGGAATATCTTTCAAGTTTTTGGCATTGCCTTCAATTTCTTTCATGAGTGTTTTTATAGTTTTCAGAGTATAGGTCTTTCATCTCTTTGGTCAAGTTTATTCGTAGGTATTTTCTTATTTTTGGTGCAATTGTAAGTAGGGTGAGTTTCTTAATGTCTCTTTCTGCTGCTTCATTACTGTATAGAAATGCAATGGATTTCTGTATATTGATTTTGTATCTTGTGACCTTACTGAATTCATTTATCAGTTCTTGTAGCTTTTTGGTGGAGTCTTTAGGGTTTTATATATATAGTATCATTCATCTGCCACATTTTTTAAAAATAAATAAAAGGACACAATTTATAGGTGCAATTTAAGTGATACATATCACATAAATTTGCATTTAATAAAAGGATTATATTAAAATATTAATAATATGTATCTTTGGGTGAAATGATTATGATTATGAAATTATTATGGTATTTTTTTTACTATTTCTTTTTCCTTCTTTACATTTTCAAAGTTTTTAATAATAAGCTTGCATTTATTTTATAATGGAAAATTGCTTCCTATTGATTTAATATTTAAAAACAGTGATAGTAAAAATGATAATTGTCACTCTAGATAAATTGATTTATGTATGAAAACATCTCTCTTGAGTATTTCTATTAAGCATTTTCAATCTTTGAATCAAATACTTCTTCTCCACTGATTTATTTACTTATCTAAACAATATTTATAGAGCACATACTGTATGCCTAATGCAATGAAATGCTCTGAGAATGCAATGAAATCTAAGATTTTATTCTTCACAAGATGTTTTTAGTTTATATCATGACACTATTGTAACGTGAGGTTAAATGGTTGTGGCAACATGGAAATAAATACAGGGCAAATGACTCAGGCTGGGGAAGGAGGTTGGAGACGATTTCCCTGTGCTGAATCTTCATAATTAACACCTATTAAGTGTTTATAATGGGCCTAACAATGTTCTCCTTACATGTATTAACTTATTTTTTAAGTATAACAATCCTAGTATATTAACTTTGATATAAATTTCATCATACAGATATATATGGATGAGAAAACTGAAGCAGAGAGAGGTCATAAAGTAATAAGTGACAAAATGGGGATTTGAACCCATAAAGCCTGGTTCCAGAATCCCTAATCTTAGTCACTATACTCATTTGTCAAGTGTGTGTGGTTGACAAAGAGTAACTCCAAACAAAGAGAGAAACAGGTGGAATGGCAAATAGGTAAGGAAACCCAGAAACATAGCTGGTGGGGTAGCTGGATTACAGGGCATTAGTTACAGGGTTGGGGGTGCTGGGAGGGAGGTCGGGAAGGTGGCAGGCATCAACTTACCACAGACTCTTGGTGTCACGCTCAAGAGATGAAAATTTATCATGAATCAATGGGGGAATACTTGAAGTGTCTCCCAAACGTGACATAATCAAATATATCTTATACAGATTGCTCTTTTGAGTGAGAAGAATGGATTGAAAGAAATCTAGAAAGAGGGGCGGGTGAGATGGAAGAAAATTTTATGATTTGATTATTTGGATTGACTCATTATCAGCTGGTACTTCTTTTCTTTTTTTTAATTTTTTTTTTGTAATCTTTATTTATTTTTGAGGGAGAGACAGAGTGCAAGTGGGGGAGGAACAGAGAGAGGGAGACACAGAATCCAAAGCAGGCTCCAGGCTCTGAGCTAACAGCAAAAAGCCGCACATGGGGCTTAGACTCACGAACGGCAAGATCATGACCTGAGCTGAAGTCCGATGCTCAACCCAACTGAGCCATCCAGGCACCCCTGGTACCTCTTTTTGAATGTTTGATGATTTTACGTGATTATGTGGAATCTAACTAATATAATGTCATATAATTTAAACAACCAGTAATTGAGTATAAAGATGATTATGATTACCACCTTTAAAATTAGACAGAAAAAAAGAATATCAGGATATTCATTTTGTAGATGCAGGGCTCTTGAATTGGCTTTCTTTACACATTGCACGGAGATTAACCATTTGTCTAGCAAGTCTATGAGTGAGGA
Organism: Lynx rufus; assembly: GCF_022079265.1. Classification (NCBI taxonomy): domain Eukaryota; kingdom Metazoa; phylum Chordata; class Mammalia; order Carnivora; family Felidae; genus Lynx; species Lynx rufus. The sequence goes on from NW_025814834.1 coordinate 77,063,239, forward strand.
ATAGCAGAGAGGTAAGCTGTCTATTTGCTCTGTTGAGATGCAGCTTGTTTTTCTTATATATCCAGGCTTATTTATACAAATAAAAATATTAATAAACCCTGTCTACCTGTATGAGTTTGCTAGACTGGCCATAACAAATTACTACAGACTGGGTGACTTAAGCAACAGATTTTTTTTTTCTCTCAGTTCTGGAGGTTGAAAGGCCAAGTTTAAGATGTCAGCAGTAGGTTTGGTTTCTCTTAAGGCCTTTCTCCTTGGCTTGTAGATGGCTGTCTTTTTCTTGTGCCCTCCCAGGAACTTTTCTGTGTGGGGGCCCACATCCCTAGACTTTTTTTGTTTTTCTTAGAGTGACACTTGTCATATTGAATTGGGGTCTCACCCTTATGACCTCATTTAAACTTAATTACCTCTTTAGAGGCCCTATCTCCAAATACAGTCACATCCTGAGATACCAATGGCCTGGGTTTCAACATTTGAATTTGGGGGAGATAGAATTCATCCTATAACAACAACTGTTCTAATATATCATACAAAGTTACAAGTTAGAAGAGAGGTTAATTATTTATTTTAGTTTCCTAAAATCAACGCAAATAATTATAAAGCAGTACCACGTGGCCAGGAGAATATATATAATTAAAGAAATGAAGCATGATATTTTTATTTTATTTTTATTGTTTCCCAGCTATATGGAGATATAATTGACAAAAAACTTTGTGTAAGTTTAAAGTGTTCAACATGATCACTTGCTATACATATATATTGTGCACTAATTAGTACAATAAGATTAGTTAACACATCTACCACCTCATGTAATTACCATTTGTTCTTCTACAGTGAGAACATTTAATATCTACTATATTTGCAACTCATATAATATTTGAAAAACTAAGTAAAAAATGTCAGATGAAGGCAGGTAAAATGTGTGTGTGTGTGTGTGTGTGTGTGTGTGTGTGTGTGTGTGTGTGTGTTGTGAGGTAGAAAAATTACTTTAAAATAACATCCAAAATAAATCCATCAAGATTTAGGAATAGGGAAAAAAAAATCTGTTGTAAAGAACCAAAATATAGCCAAATATTTTTCTTAGCTACTGGTCAGAATATTGGAAAATATGTAAGTAGTAATGCATAAATTCAAATTGATAATAAACCAAATCCTGAAGTATGATATAGGGGAGATTTTATAATTTTTGAAGGAAAAAGCCTTTCACATCATCTATTACACCAAAACAAATGATCAGTGAGCATTGCCTACTTGGGAGAAAGCCTAAGCATTGATCACCTAGTTAGTTCAAAATTTTTTTCTCAATCATATTTGTATATCTAAAGGAACAGTTACTCCAGTTTTGAGTTTACTGAAATATAAAGCATTGATTTTTGTTGCTGTTCACATTATCCCCCCAAAAATATGAACATAAAAGAGATGAGGGTTAGTTTACTAACATAATGCCACACCCTTAATTCTCTTAAAGTATCATTTTCTTGCAGAGATAATGAGAGAAAAAGAAGTATTTGGAACTAAGAATTGTGTTGGTCACAGTTTTGAAGGATCTAGCTGTCCAGATCAAATTTATCATATTTAATTAGAATAGAAACAGTACCTATTATTTTAACTACTTAACCAAATTATTGTAAGAATTATATAAGATAATGCTTAAATGCCTAACTCAGTGCTTAAAGCTAAATAGGAAGAAGGGCCTTGTCTCCTTCTATTCCTTCACATTCTCTCTCTCTCTCTCTCTCTCTCTCCCCACCCCCTTTTTTTTTTTAAATCCAAAAACTAGTGGAGGGGTAGTTTTGTATTTTTGGAAACCAGGAATGAGAAAGTCATATCAAAATCCAAAATGAGGGGCGCCTGGGTGGCGCAGTCGGTTAAGCGTCCGACTTCAGCCAGGTCACGATCTCGCCGTCCGTGAGTTCGAGCCCCGCGGCGGGCTCTGGGCTGATGGCTCAGGGCCTGGAGCCTGCTTCCGATTCTGTGTCTCCCTCTCTCTCTGCCCCTCCCCCGTTCATGCTCTGTCTCTCTCTGTCCCAAAAATAAATAAACGTTGAAAAAAAAAATTTAAAAAAAAATCCAAAATGATTATTATTTTTGTTATTATCTTAGTTTGTGTGTCTTTTTATTTTTCTTATGGAAGAGCAGCCCTAGTATTTCCTGTAGGCTAAAAATTTGTCTCCAATGCAACATTTGTGGGTAAGTAGCAGGAGAGACTTCTTTCAAGAAATATCTACTCTTCAGGCCTGTTGTGTTATTTTCTAGAACTTCACATTGAAGTTCTAGAAATTCAAACATTGATCTATCTTCTTTACAACAGGAATATCTTTATGAGAGTAGATTTCATGCTTTTCTATTTGGTAGCAGAAGGACTTATTAAAACAAGCACTAGTGGCATTTGGAGAAACAAAACAAGGAAAAGCAGAACTACTCTGGTGGAAGCAGACTCAGGAAGCCAGGAGTCCAGAACACCAAGCTAAAATCGCAAATTTGGAATAACATTATCTTATAGAATGGCATGTTTCCCTGTTAGTGCGTTTAGCAATTCATTTTCTGCAAAGACCACAAAAATGACAATTGTAACTGAAATAGAAAGACAACTGAAAATAGGGTGTCTTGGGGATTGAGGCCAGTACTAATTGGCCTCAATCCTGAGTCTTGTTTCTGAAATGCTTCTTTTCTATGGCTTGGCTACAGCTACAAGAAGTGTATGGACAGAACTTACTTCTTTTCCAACTAGGCAGCTTTTCCTAGAATTATTTTATCAGTGTTCCCAGTTGCTCACCAAACTATGTGGTTGTCTATCTCCAAGAAGTACATTTTTTTTAATTTTTTTAATGTTTATTTATTATTGAGAGACAGAGAGAGACAGAGCATGAACAGGGGAGGGGCAGAGAGGGAGAGACACAGAATCTTAAGCAGGCTCCAGACTCTAGGCTGTCAGCACAGAGCCAGACGCTGGGCTCGAACTGGTGAACCACGAGATCATGACCCTAGCTGAAGTCAGACCCTTCAACGACTGAGCCACCCAGGCACCCCAAGAAGTACATTTTCATTCAGAGACTTATTTAGAAGTATATAATATTATAACTTGCACAAATAAATTATTCAAATAGGGCCACAGGTTTTTCCATGCCTAGGTGGTTCTGGAGTACTTGAACTAAGACATCAACAGCCACCACTTCATTGACTGATTTGAAAATTGTCTACTCAATTATAAGGCATGTAGCCACATCCAGATGTTCATTAGTTATTGCTTATTCAGAGGAGTGGCTATATTGGTCTTCATATATTTTTAGGTTTATTAGAGTGTGAACATATACTGTAATTACAAGACGCAGATGAGCAACCATCTGCACATATCTTTCCTCCTCTCAAGGACTTTCAGATCAAACTGAGTCATATTCCACTGATGAGTTTCCCCTGGATTAAAGCTTGAGAGCACTGTAAATGACAATAATTATGGTGCTGAAAATATGTTTCTTGGACTGGAAACTTCCTTTTCTGTCTTTTCATGCTTTTAAAATAACTTGGAAAATAAACAATGTCTTGTGTGATATGTTAATAAGCCCCCTTAGGTCAATATTATTAGTTATGTTTCCAATGGACTATTATTGATAAATGAGCAATTTATTTTTAGGTAACAATTTAAGGACCATAACTAGCAACCAAAATATCAGATCATAATTCTTAAAGACCTATCTTTATGCAGTTAGTCACCTCGACACATCTTTGTTTTTAATAAAAAGACTCATCCTGTCTCAGCTGTGGTGTGCGTATGTTTTTTGGTATTTTGAGAAATATTTATCGGGAATGTCTACCATAGAAGGGTCCTCTGGTAGTTCTCCAGGTTTTCCTGCCATAGCTTAACGTCCCATGGAACATTCCAATTCTGTCAGCAATTTTTGCTCATGAAAACAATGAATTTACGAAGCTTATTTGAAACAAGTATTTTTCGATTGTATTTTCCTTTGGAGGAATATACACTCAGAAATATATCATTTCAAAATCATGGAGCAAAATAGTATAGCCATACCTCATTTTATTGAGCTTCTCTTTACTGCATTTTATTGCATTTTTTACGAATGGAAGGTTTGTGGCTACCCGTGTCAAGCAAGTTTATCAGCACCATTTTCCAACAGCATTTGCTCACTTGTGCCTGTGCCACATTTTGGTAATTCTCACAGTATTTCAAGCTTTTTTATTATTATATTTATTATGGTGATTCCTGATCAGTGATTACAACTTGCTGAAAGTACAGTTGATGGTTAGCATTTTTTAGCAAGAAAGTATTTCTGGATTAAGGTATCCACATTAGTTTTTATGCTATTGGACACCAAATAGACTATGGCATAGTGTAAATCTAACTCTTACATGCATTGAGAAACCAAAAAAATTCATTCAACTCACTTTATTGCAATATCAACTTTGCTGCGGTGGTCTGGAACCAAACCCACAAAATCTCTGAGGTATACCCATATGACTTTGTGTGGTCTCTTGGAGAGCACCAGCTTTGTTTTTGAATTATAACAAATTAATGGGCTCTGGGGAGATAATTCAGAGAACTATACAACAAGTATGTCCAGTTTAAAAGATTTCATTCCCATCTCAATGTTACATTATTCAGCACATCTATTGCATGTCTAGAATGGGCAGAGCACTACTGAATATTTGGCAGATTGAGAAAAAAAATAATATAACATGGTTTGTGATGTCCTGCTTATTAACTAGCAGGGGCAGATATACTTAAAACTGTTAAGTATGGTAAAATGAACTAAGCTGACACCAGAATATAGACTCAAACAATATCCTGGGCAAAGGAATCCGAATAGAAAGGATTGATTATGATTGGGATTTCTCAGACTCTTGTCTACCAAGCAATTCCCCTTCTTGTTTTCTAGTTCAGCTCTTTAAATATTTATATTCTTTTTATTTCATTTTTATAAATTAGGTATAGGGAGTCAAGACTCCCATTTAAACTCAGTTTTCAGGGGCACCTGGGTGGCTCAGTGGGTTAAGCATCAGACTTCGGCTCAGGTCATGATCTCACAGTTGGTGGGCTTGAGTTGGTGGGTTCGAGCCCCACATTGGGCTCTGTGCTGACAGCTCAGAGCCTTGAGCTTACTTTGGATTCTGTGTCTCCATCTCTCTCTGCCCGTCCCCTGCTCACACTCTCTCTCTCTCTCTCGAAAATATTAAAAAAATTTTTTTAATAAAAACAAAAAAATAAACTCAGTCTTCAAATCAAAAAATCAACAAATGACAAGCTACTTAGCATGCCCATGGGAATGCAAATTAAATAAAAACAATATATCCCCTCCCAAGAAAAAGGTTGATAAGTTTTGGCAAAAGTAGGGAGAAACTGGGAGTCTCAAACACTGCTGATGTGAGTGTAAATTGAGGGAGGTCAATTCGGCAATGCCTACCAGAATTAAAAATAATCTTGTACTCTTATATAGCAATTTAGCTTCTGTATATTTATCTCAGAAAAACAGCCATATCTAACCACAAAGGAAAATGCGTAAGGGTGCTCAGAGCAGCCTTTTTGAAAGAGTAAATGTTAGTAAAATCCACTCACTAAATCTCCATCAGGATGTGAATAGCTAAATTATCCAGGAATCAAATAGATCTAGAGATATTGAAATAGATTTCTAAGATACCCAAATGACAGGTTGTTATGCAAAGTAAAGAAATCTACACTTAGAAATAATATACATCTTTTTTAGAGGTATATACATGTGTATGTAACTACAAAGAAATCATTCTGCTAAAATAGCTTATGAAGAGAAAGGCATTGTTATTAGAGGTAGTTCAGCATTTAGTCATACATGGAATAAAGCAAAGGATGATCAGAGGTGGAAGGAAAGCAAAGAGACTACGGCCAGACACAGATCTGTGATCCTTAGACCTTGGTTTTAGTTCATGTTGTGTAATTTTTACAGAATTAGAGTGGATTGCCAGTACCTCGATCTTGGATTTGCCCTTCGCTGGTTCTTTCTCATTATAAAAATCTTTAAAGAATATGGGGCCAAATGCAGAAGGGTATCTAGTTAGCAAGCCCCAAATTTCTAGCTCATTCCCACAATTCATATCTCTATTGTCTGCTTAAAAGACATTTGCCATTGTTTGTTCCTGATTAATCTATTAGACTTTGAGACTGAAGACTCCAATAAAACCTCTGGTTTTTCATTGCATTGTAAAAAAAATTTTTGACCATCTCCTTTGTCTCTTCCTCCATTGGTTGGTGAACTTGCAAACTTGAAATCTTATATTACAAAGAGTCTCACATATTCAAGCCGGTAACTTCTTTTCTTTTTTCCTAACATTGCCCATTTTGGCAATTTTTCAGCCATATTCACATTAATATTCATGAGAAGGTGGATTAAACTTGAAATTCAGATCAAATACATGTTTTGTGCTATAGCAGAGCTAATAAAAGTTTATGTGAAAAGGACTGTCTTTGCATGACCAAAATAAAGATACTGAGTTTTCCAGAATTTATTTTCTTATTATAATTTTTGTTTCATTTTGCCAAGGTATTCAAAAGATTACTTATTTGCAAAATTCATGACATTAATATTTGCTAAGTTTTTCTCTTAAATTCAGTGTTCACATTTGCTTTCTTATTTGATGAATGCAATGTGTTTAATATAGAGGTAGCTTATTAAATATTTGTTAATCTAATGAGTGACAAATGATGTATATTCAAACTGAATCTGCATAAAACAAGAATATAAATATACCAACATTCTAAAATATTAATTGGTAAATTTACTTAATATGACTCTGACTACAATGAAAATAATTGCATCTGATTTAATATATGTGTTTTATCCTCTCTGACAAACTTTATAGCTACGTTTTTACCCAAGACCACAATCTTAGTCCATGTGGACTGCCATAACAGAATACTATAAATTGGGTAACTTATAAGCAACAGAAATTGTCACAGTGTCTTGTGAGAGTCTGCTTCCTAGAAGTCCTCTCACTGTGTCCCCACATGGCAGAAGGGATGAAGGAGCTCCTTTGGGCCTCTTATGAAATCACTAACCCCAGTCCTGGGGATTCCACTCTAATGACCTATTCAGCTCCCAAAGACTCCACTTCCTAATATTATGTTGGGGGTTAGAATTTCAACATATGAATTATGAGGGGGGACACAAACATTCAATCTAAAGCAATCATCTTGTTATGCTCATTTTCAATTTAATATGTAGCATTTATAATGGGGGGAATACTACACATTCCTAGAAATAAAGAGTTTGTGTCTGGAAAACTAGTAGTCTGATAAGATCTTAATTCCATGGCAACCAGGAAGAAAAGCCTTAGGACCCTGAAAACGTCTGAATTAAATACAAAAGTACTAAACACCAAAGGGTCTTCTAGGAATGACACAGAAACAAGGAAAGCTATTGAACAGCACTCATTCATCCTTTCCACTCTTTTATTTATCTTGGGAACTGGAATGAAACCATGGTAACCACCGTAGTGGGGAAGTGAAACATTATTTATCCAAGTTTATATTTTAATGATTAAATTCATAGACTCTAGAATGTAGCAGAGCAAAATTTAGAGTCCTGGATCTGCTATTACTAGCATATAAACCCGTCTTAGCTCAGACTGCTATAACAAAATATCATATACCAGGTGGCTTAAACGACAGAGATATATTTCTCACAGTTCTGGAGACTGAAAGTTCAAGATCAAAGTACCAGCAGATTTGGTGACAGGTGAGTGTTCTTCACCTGCATCTCAGATGGCTGTCTTCTCACTGTGTCCTCACATTACCTTTCCTCAGTGTGCGCTCCTGGAGAGACAGCTCTCCTGTCTCTTCTTCTTCTTATAAGGGCACTAATCTCATAATAATCACTTCACCCTCATGACCTCATCTAAGCCTAATTACTTTCCAAAGGCCCCGATTCCAAATACCATCACACAGGGGATTAGGGTTTGACATATGAATTTTGGAGGGACACAAACATTCAGTTCATAAAACAAACAGAAACAATGTAGTTTATCTTTCTAAGTTTCAGTTGTCCTATCTGAAAATCAGGACAATTGTAATGCCTATCAAAACATTTTCATATTAAATAAGATAACACACGTAAAACACATATCATCTCCATATATTTTGGCATAACCTATATGTTAACAATAGACAATGTTATTTTGTAATCATTTACTAGATTGTCTTTTCTTCTGTGAGACAACTGTCAAGTTAATATCCTTTTAATGTTAACTTCAGCTGTAATAACTGGTATTATTTCACTTATCTGTAAAATAGAAAGATGTCTCATTGCACCCATGCCTATTCATTTGTCTAGATAGATAAGAGACATAGATAGAGATGATAGATTAGATAAATATATAGAATTTCTCTATTGAAAAATCCGTATTTAAAATCCACATGTAAAATATCATTCTTTTATTTTTACTCCAATAGACAAAAAATACCAAGTACCAAGAAAGATGAATGTGCTCGATTGTGGTTTGAATATTGTCTTTGGCCAATCTTTTTACCTGCATTTCTTGACACTCCAAAAACTAGGTTGTGCCTAACCTTTCAATCCCAAAGGAATATTCTGCTCTCAGAATACTAAGAATGGGTGAGGGAACAATGATGAGCTACAAGTACTTGTTTGAATGTAATTTTAAAAGTCAACAAAGCAATCTGAATCATTTTATGTCTGTTATAATTACACACTGGGCTCAGAATATCAGAATATACAAAGGTCCACACATTCCTGGATGAGAACCTGAGGTTCACTAGCCCATAGATAAGCCATGCTACAATTTACAATTGGAAGACAGAGCCAGTTTAGAAATTACTGAACCAAGTAAAAAGCTGGGTTGCTCAGACATGTCTACAAGGACAAGACATTTGCTGAGAATGCACATTCAAAAAAAAAAAAAAACAACCAGATAGTTAGAGGAAAAAAGATAAATTTCAAAAGTTACGCCTAAGGCACAGTTGTCATTTTACACTCCACAGTTTTCTTGTGAAGGAAGAATGAAACCTTTTAAAGTGTTATCCAGTTTTGTTTCAGGGTTCTTGGATCTGTTGGCCTAAACGCCCTTCACTGTCAAACATTATGTCAGCATCACATTGTGGCAGAGGTGGCCAAATTTAGAACTATATTGAAAAAGAGAACAATCAAAAAATGTAGCTACTCAAGCCAAAATATCTCTCAGCACTTTTTTTTTGTATTTTTCAATAAAATTAGCCAATGGTGAGTTACTATTACTTTAGAAAAGTCATGATGAATTTTTCAAAGTGTGTGGTCACACAAATCAATGGGTGAAATATCAACCAAAAAGGGAATTTAAGTTTCTTATAATCCTTCCTTTTTTAAATAACTCCTGAGGAAGAAGTTCTACAGATCTTCTACATATCCTTATTACAAAACTTACAGAGCCTGGTATCATGTCTGAATGCAAGTTACAGAGTCAAACCACTGTGTGTGTGCGTGTGTGTGTGTGTGTGTGTGAGAGAGAGAGAGAGAGACAGAGAGAGACAGAGACAGACAAGGGAGAGTGAAGACAAAGTTACAGTCTGTATTTGTGAGAGTAGTGGTTATGTAGAATGTTCTAGAATCTTTAAACAGGGAAGATGGACAGGGGGAACATCTGAGAGTTTCTTAAAACTTACACTTTTCTTTTTATACTCATAACCCTACACCTTTTATCCATTTCCCTATCTATTAATTATGTGATCAGTATACAATCATCCCATCTAATTCACAGAATTACTGTGAGAATTTTAATTCTATGTGCAAACATATTTTGTGTCAGTGTAACACATTAAATATTATGTCATATTATAATTTTTTAGAAGAGTGTCAGGTTCAGTATGTTTCAGTATGTGCAATTTCCAGTTTACGTCAGGAACATTTCATATGAACTCAGTTTTGTACATAACTAATTTGATTATCTGGTATCCTGTTATTGTAGGAGCAGCATGGAAAAGTGGGAAATGTCATGACTATATAGTTAAGACCTACTTATGTTAAAATTGTAGCCCCAATACATTATATGAATCATTCTTTAATCTTAGTTTCTCCTGAATAACAGATGTAATAACATTCACTCATAGGATTAAATATAGTTATGGAAATCCTAGTTTACCACAACGCAGATACTTAATAAATACTAGTTACATCCAATGGTCTATTGAATAAAACATTAGTTGTTTTGGAAAAAAAAAAACACATAAAATTCCCCTTCTTGGTTAATTTGGTCACTCTTCTTCCAACTTCTAAATTGAGAAGCAAAAAAATCTTGTGGAAAACAAACACTTCACGCCTGATAATTTTAGCAATAATGGACTTCCATTCTGTCACCTCAACTGTGAAATAAAGCCCTTTACCTTAAAATACCAACTATTAGGAATAGAGTTTTAGAACTCTATCGTTCCTCTACTCTGTTGCATTATTGCATCTTTAAGGAAGGGAAAATAACCTTAAATCTCTAAATATTTCTTAAGGATCACAGAATCTTGACAAGAAGTAAAATCAGCATTCGAGAATACCAGTTTTCATATGCTCCCATTAATTAACTTTAAATTTAAAAAACTATAAAAATCGGTAACTAAATAAAATGTTGTCTTTTTAAAAATGATAAGTACACTAAATTCCTGCTAAACATTGTATTTATAGAATAAGTATTTTAGCTTCAAATAGTGTTATACTTTTAGGACATTCCAAAATAAAAATCAGGTTAAAGTATACTAAATATTGAGAATACTTCAGATCCACGTTTATGAATACTTTTTACAATTTAGTAATCTTTGGAACTGTATATAACAGTGTTTGCAAAAGAAAACCCTGCCAGCAAGATAACTATGATTAGTAAGCTGTGTTTTCTATTACCCAGAGCTCTCCAAAAATTCTCCTGCTGGGATGACATTTGCAAGGTTACTGTACCAAAAAGCATTTCTCCTTTAAAAAAAAAGAATTTTAATATATTTTTACAGATCCAAAAATGAAGATAACAAAAACCTCATTTTTCTATAAATTGGGAGCTTGTACTACATCTCCTAACATGAACATCATACATAATAATAGGAAATGCTTTTAAAATATTTCAGCTGCATATCTAAGTTTAGTTTTGAATTTAAATTCAATTTAAAAACAGAGAAATGTATTTTACCAACAGCATTCACTTAAATAATTTATTGATATAATTAATATTATAAATCACATTAAATTTGGAATCCCAAAATAAACTAAAAGTAGCCACAACATTTCATGTAAATGCTCTATTATTTACTCAAGATTGAAGTTCAGAGTAAGACAACATGTACATCCATTGACCTGTTGTTTGATTAGGCTTATTTTAAGTCCTCTGCTACAAAAGTTAAGGGTTGTTATTCCTGAAAACATGTTCAAATTAGCGATACAGCTTCAGAAGGCAGATTTAAGCTCAGTACAAGATGCAGTTTCTAACAATTGGAACTCTCCACCCTGGGATGAAATGATTTGGAAACATCCACCAGAGGACTGAACTATCTTTCAAGGATGATCACTAGAGGATCAATGAAGTGACAGGGATTCAGAAGTTCTCTAAGAGGAATTTCATTGCACAGTTGCAGTTTTCCAAATTGAAAATGAAGTGGGGCTAGCTAGACTACTTGTCAGGAGAGGAAGATCGTTTTAAAGCAAGAAGAGACCTTATACTTTTTAGTTAAAACAATAATGTCTCAAAATATTATTTTTTGAGGAAATAATTCACAGTAATACACATATTTCCATTATTGCAAATAGCTATGTAATTTTTTCCCACGTGCTAACACGTATTATAGAGTGTACTATATTTTTATTTTTTCCAGTTAATATATGAGAACTTTTGTAAGGTTTTATCTATTCTTTTTTTTTTAATATAATTTATTGTCAAGTTAGCTAACACACAGTGTATACAGTATGCTCTTGGCTTCAGGAGTACATTCCCATGAGTCATAGCTTACATACAACACCCAGTGCTAATCCCAACAAAAAATTTGATGAAAATGCAATGGTAATGAAAGATAATGATCATGAAGATGGGGATGGTGATGACATCAGTTGACTACTTCTTATACGCCAAGCCCTATTGAAAGTATTGGAGGGTAATTATCTTATTTAATCCTCACAACCCATCTACAGATGGGTTATTTAGGCAAAGAGAGTTTAAATATTTGCTCAAACATAGAACTATTTTGTGGTATAATGAGTGATTACACAGGTAGATTCTCCAGGCTACTATGTCATAATTTTCTAAATAATAAAAACTTACTGTAGAGGCAAGTACCCAGCAGAGCCTGACATGGGGGAGAATTTCTCATGTCATTTAATTTGTATTTTTCCCTATCTTCTTAGAAATAAGAATGTATGCATTTCTGTATAACACTTCAGTCTATTAAATGGAATTAAAAGATGATTGGGGCACCTGGATGGCTCAGTTGGTCAAGCGTCCAATTCTTGATTTCAGCTCAGGTCATGACCTCACAGTTCGTGAGCTCTAGCCCCACATCAGACTGTGCACTGACAGTGCAGAGCCTACTTGGGATTCTTTCTCCCTCTCTCTCTGACCCCCATCCCCCCCCCCCGCTTGTGCTCTGTCTCTAAAATGAAATAAATAAACTTTAAAAAAAAGAGATGATAATCTGCATTCCGTTTTGAGACTCTTCAACTTGACATGTCGGAATTAGAATTACTTTGGCATTCCTAGGAAAAATTCTAGGAATACCTCTGGAGCCTAGGTATTAGCATGCTTAGATGAACCTAGAACTTTTGCCGGGGTAGAAGGGATGGTACCCTGTGTAATAAAGTCTCAAAATCTCACAGGAATAAGGCAAGATTCTTCAACTGAAAACTACGCCAAGTGGATACCCCCTGAAGGGTGAAAGTGAGGTGCAACAGAGGACTTAGTTCTTATTTGTGTCCAGATGGTAACAATTTGTATGTTTTTTTTTTTTGTTTTTTGTTTTTTGGTTTTTTTTTTATATTATGGTAGTGGAAAGAAAGGCAACTAGGACAAAAGTTTCCAGTGTTGCAGTGAAAGAGTTATTTTAGAACTTACAGCAGACTCAGCTCCAATGTAGCTAGCAGACTTCATGGAGGTAAGATCTGTAATATTTTTCTTTGTCTTCAACAGGATACACTGGAAATTTCAAAGACTAAAAGTATAGAGGAAGATTCTTCCTGATTATTTGGTTTGTTGAAAGAGTAGAAAAGAGAAAGAACATTTATTTGCAAACAATTAGAACCACTTTCATTCTAATAGATAAGTCTATTCATTATCTCCCTAATGCATTTAAACTATTCATATCCTGGAATAATGCCCTAAGATTTCAATAATTTGCTTCCATTGATATTACTGAGTCTAGGAAGCTTTGTTTCTGAGTCAGAAATTCCTCCAGTTTCCATATTTCTCTTTTCTTTGCCATCTCCTCTCTGAGCATTTTTTGGCCTCAAAACAAGCCTGGAATTAAACTCACAGCTCCAAAATTAATTCCCAGTTTCTGACTTGTGAGCAATTTCCTAACTTACTCTGACATACTGCTCTGTGGGTTCTTGCCTGGCCTTGAGGGGAAACGGTAGGACTGGAAGAGGTCATGAAGGGAGTGAGTAAAGATAGAAAAGAAAGCTTGGGATGAGATAATAAAGTACTTGGAGGTCTGGGAGATGAGGAAGAACCGGCAAAACAGACTGTTAAAAGTCAGGAAGGGGTTTAGAGGCAATAAACCAGAAAAAGGAGATATTGGTCTGAGGCTGAAACAAAGTTATTAATAATGACGACCTAGGTGAGTTATAACCATGAGAGTGGGCAGTGGAGAGACCTGTCTAACACGTGGGACATTTAGTAGAGATCCAACTATGGTCATACCTTGATAGTGGATTGAAAACCAGCCTTACAGTAAGGGCTACTCAAGACCCCATTTTTAAAGCTTAAAAACAAGCCTTTGAAGCACACTGAGAAATCCGATAAGAAAGTCCATATACGTGACTGGACTCAGGTCCTTCCAGGGTCTGTTGACTGCCCCAAAATTTTCAAATTTACTTGGGTAATAATAATTATATGTTGATTTTTCTCTCAATATGTTTGCTTTATTTAAAATAATTAACTGGCATTAATTGCTGTGATCTGCTAAAATTTGGTATTTACTTTGAAGAGCAATGAAGGGTTTAGTTGGGATGAGAGTGCCATTTTAGGAATTATATGAGCAAGGCTCAAGAAATCACTTAATAAATGTGAATGGTTCTGCCAAGCATGAGGTAAATGAATTGTTTCTGTGTTCCAATGAAATTAAAAAGGCAGTTAATATCATCTTCAAATCATCTCTGTACTACAACCAATTTGTCATTTTTTTTACCTTTATTTTCTATGCCTTTTTCCCCATTGCAAACACAAAATTCTATCAGATACTCCTATAAAATAAAAGCTTAAAATGAAAGTTTAAAGAAGACAAAAACTCAGGGGGAAAAAATGCAATGAGACATCATTATTTAGCAATGATATATATATTTTTAGTATTTATTTATTTTTGAAAGAGAGAGAGAAAGAGAGAAAGAGAGACAGAGAGACAGAGTGTGAGCCGGGTAGGGGCAGAGAGAGAGGGAGACACAGAATCCCAAGCAGGCTCCAGGCTCTGAGCTGTCAACACAGAGCCTGATGTGGGGCTCAAACTCATGAACTGAAATCATGACCTGAGCCAAAGTCAGACACTTAACTGACTGAGCCACCCAGGCACCCCAAAATGATTGATTGATTGATTGATTGATTGATTTTAAAGTTTATTTATTTTGAGAGAGACAGAGACAGTGCAAGCAGAGAGAGGGGGAGAATTCCAACCAGGCTCTGTAGCGTCATTGCAGAGCCTGATACAGGGTTTGAACTTACCAAACTGAGGTCATGACCTGAGCTGAAATCAAGAGTCAGATGCTTAACCAACTGAGCCACCCTGGCGCCCCAATTTAGCAATGATATATTAATGCCCCAGAGAATTCTTTCTCTGTAAGTAATTCAATACTTATTATAAGAGGGAAATTTCAAAAATGGATACGTATGTGACATGATACTTCACATAGTTTACCTCTAATATTATTAAATGTTTATCTTTATTTTGTTCCAGAACAAAACCATATCATTTGATCAAGCAACAACACCATATCTAAAAATTTACAGAAATTTTTTACAGAATGTTATACAAAAATATATTCTCATATATGTGAAATGATGTCAGCACAATGACACTGATGCATTGTTTGTCATGGTAAAATATTAGATAGAATCTAAATCAGTTAAGTAAATTATGTGCAATCACTAATGAAATACTATGGAATACTGTCTAGCAACAAAACAAAATAATGTTAGAAACTATAGTTATATTGTGAAGTTGAAGTTGATTCAAACACATCTTTTCTCTTGGCTCTGACACAATAATGTATGTATTTTATCTACCACACCAAACACCAATTTCTGAAATACAGTGCATCACTTGGTCATATGAAATTAGTTATATGAAAATTAGTAATTTTGAGGCATCTCCATTAATCAGTTCTTCCCTATAAACATGGTACACTATATACAGTTCCCTTCTGCATTTTATTTATTTATTTATTTATTTATTTATTTATTTATTTATTTATTTATTTATTTATTTTTTAAATTTTTTTTCAACGTTTATTTATTTTTTTTGGGACAGAGAGAGACAGAGCATGAACGGGGGAGGGGCAGAGAGAGAGGGAGACACAGAATCGGAAACAGGCTCCAGGCTCCGAGCCATCAGCCCAGAGCCTGACACGGGGCTCGAACTCACGGACCGGGAGATCGTGACCTGGCTGAAGTCGGACGCTTAACCGACTGCGCCACCCAGGCGCCCCTACCCTTCTGCATTTTAATAACAAATATGATTTTCCTCCCATTCATGTTTGCATTGCTAACTTCTAATTTTATTTTTCTGTTACATTATGTCTGCAAGTAACAAAGTAATGATCTATATGATTTAAAATGATGTAATTTCCCACTTTCTATTATTTAAATCCATTTTTAATGTTTATTTATTTTTGAGAGAGAGAGAGAGAGTGAGCAGGGGAGGGGCATAGAGAGGAGGACAGAGGATCCAAAGCGAGCAGTGAGCCCAGTGTGGGGCTTGAACTCAGAGACTGTGAGATCATGATTTGAGCCAAAGTTGTATGCTCAACTGACTGAGCCACCCAGGGGCCTCTATTTAAATCCAGGGGTCAGGGGTTTTACTGAGAAGGGTCATATTTAAGATCTCCAGGTCCATCAACAATGGATGAAAAAGTGCTCATTTCTCAGAGCATCTCAAAAAGTATTTGTTACTTTTTATAACTTCCCTATTTTCTTTATTCTTGCCATCTGCAACATATTTAAAATTTGAGTAAAATAATACTGGGAATTCTTCTCTGCTAAATCAGAAAGATAAACATTTGTTCAATGTCTTCTAACAGTGAATGTAACAATTTTATTTATTTATTTATTTATTTATTTATTTATTTATTTTGATAATCACCTCTAATTATGATAAACTATATCTGAAAGGTAAAAATATATGCATACACTTATATACTCCATATGCATAATAAACACTTGAAGAGTGGATTCCCAGCTAGCACACCTCAAGACTCTAACAGGGATCAATTAATCAGCTTGGTGTTGTCACACTTCTTTCTCACAGCTTTAAGGAAAGGAAGGAGCACATGGTGAATCCATTTCAATCAAGAAAGCTTATGTGCAAAAAAAAAAAAAAAAGATCTGGAAAGAATTAGACCACAAATTGATGTGTGCCCCGGAAGACAAAGGGTACATATTGAACACGTATAATGATATTCTTGTTTGTTCTTTTCAAATCGGTTCTTACTACATATTCATATATATCCAACTTACTGAGTAATATATTTTTAAAGTGTTTGATTTTTTAACCACCCTGTAGGTGATGGGGAGCTGGGGGAGGAAAATCGTGAAAAGGATTTGGTTTCAGACATTTATCTGGCTTAAAAGACAGGAACCTATCAAGCACAATCAATTGCGGGCACAATGTCCCTATTTTATATATGTATTATTTTTCTAAAATGTTTTACAAAAAGTGGCTTCCTGACAGCCTCAGAATCCCAGAAGAACTGGTTATTGCAGCCTGAACTCTTGTCGACTCAGAAGTAATACATATAAATCTGTAACCAAATTAGTGACATCGATTCAGACTGGCAGATTGGAAATATCAAAATGGTTTGGGGAAATGTATCTTTTTATTTATGTCCTATATATGGAGGCTAGAATTTGTAACTTGCCTTGGTTTTAAGATGACTTCACTGATAGATATCAATAGTCACGATTCTACGATAGTATAAGCTAGGCTGAATTTGCGTTAGCTCTGCAAAGTGTATAAACACTCCATTTAAAAAAAAAAAAACTCCATTTTCAACCACATAAATTTTAGGCTGAGAGCAAGTAGAGGTCTGAATCCCTTCCCAAAGTTATCATAGCATATTTTCTGGCTCTGATTTAAAAGTTGATTTTATTCTTATAAGTAAATATATAAACAAGATCATTAAATCATTAATACATACCAAATATTTTCTTTAAAATGCATGACATATAAACTTTTTGTATTATAGAAATATTTGAAAATCTATTTAAAGCTACTGAGGAAGTGAACTTGATAGTGACAAGTGTTCTCTCTCAGTGTTCATCTGTGAGGCAGGGCAATTTCTTTATTGTCAGATAGCTCAGGGATAGGAGAGTTCAGGCTTAGCCTCAAATTGCCCACTGGGGTAGAATGGGTATCTAGAATATTCAACACAGCAGGTGACCTGTTTTTTAATTCTATTCACTATTCAGGCCCAGGGCAGGTTGAAATAGCAGGAGTTAAAGTTCAGGATCCTAGCTCTGAAGGAATCCATTTCTGAAAGGCAGATAGAGGAACACTAAAAGTTTTTGGAACAGAATAGGATGAAAAATAGGATCTGAACCGGGAACTAACGGACACAAGAAAATTCACGCTTAGGAACAAGAGGCAGTGGTCAAGCTATCAGAAGAGGCTCTCTCTGAAGGCAATTGAGTTGCAACTCAAGGAATGATGTGGAACTCAGCAGACAGCATTAGGATGTGAAATTCCAAGTGAGAATTATACCAAAATGACACCTGCCTTACACTATGAGATCCAGATAATGCTTAGGAATGAAATACTAAAATCTCAACAAAAGCAAGGAAGGCTAACAAAGAATAAACAGTGCATTATAGCATGGGTTTAAGCCTATCTCCCTCTATAAAGAAAGGATGGATGCCAGTGGTTTGGCAATTAGCCAGAGTTGGAGATGCTTAGCAACTAATGACTGACTGGCATTATCAAAACCCACCTTCTTTATACCTTTTCAAACATATGCATTTATGTTCTTACACACACACACACATACACACACACACACACACGCACACACACACACACACAAAACCCTTTATGTCTTTGGGCCAATACAAGCTCAAATAAGAACGTTCATCCCTCTGCAAGATGAATTAGCATTACTCTCAGCAGCCATTGGACCAAATACCAGGTTAAGCAATGGAAACCTCTGTGTTTATCTAGCAGTAGCCTCTCCCAGTCAGATATGGCAATTTTATACCTTATGTCAATGATGGCAAGCCTGTACCACAATGACCTTTCCCTAGTGATTATTATTTGATCAGAGATGGGCCCATATTTTAGCTGGTCTTATCAGTCTAAAGGGAACAGCTTTTATTTTCATGGTTAAATGAAATAATTATTTCTCTCTCTTACTCATTCCTCTCTCTCTCTCTCTCTCTCTCTCTGCCCCACCCCCCGCTTACCCCAAGCATATAACCTCAATTGCTTCTAAGTTCTAAGCAACCATTTGGTGTTGAGGAGGGAAGCAAGCCTGAGAAAGGGTTTGAAGTTGAAAATCATTGCAACATTCGACATAACTATTCTCCATATGAAATCAATCTGGATCAGGTTTTTTGTTCATTGCATTCAAAAGCATTTCAACTGAGAATGGTTTTCTTTCTGTTTTTCTTTTTCTTTTTCTTTTTTCTCCCTTTTTTCTTTTTATTTCCTAGTCATCTGACCAGATCAGATAATCCTGATCACAATCTTCTCTTTTCTTGATCTACACGTGTCCTTCATTGATTTCATCCATTCCCATGGCTGTAATGACTTTCCACGCATTGACATAGTCATGTCAGAACTCACTACTGAGTAACAAACTCATATTTCCAAATGTCATTAGATGTATCTTCCTGAGTCACCAATCATCTCAAATTTGGCATTCTATTACTGAAATTCTCATCTGTGTTAATAACACTGATTCCTCCACCTACGTTCTCATTATTTATTGTGTTGTTTTCAACCTAACTTGAAACTTCAACATTTCATTATCAACCTCTTTCGAGATATAATCCAATTAGTAGTACATACGTGCCTTTTTAATTTCCTAAAGTATCCCTGAATTCATTTCTTCTTTGTCCTGTATTATGTAACACTGCAGGCCAGGTTCTTCATCATCTCTCACATGGAGTGTTCTAATCTCGTTTGAACTCCCAGCCATGAATTTATCCTTCCTCCTTCTATTCTTGAGACACAAATGCCAGAGTTTTCCTTCTCAATAAAAAATACAAATAATTCACCCTTTTTTCCCTATAGGAAAATCAAATTGCTCAGCATGTTTTCATCCACAACTCTTCATGACTACAACCCAGTCCACCTCCCTGGGCTTATTTTCTTCTACTGCCCTTCTTACACACATTTCTAGCTTCTGATTTAGAAACATTTGGTTTGTATGTCTCACTTTTCTCCAAGCATGACCTCTTTCCTCTTGATCCATGTGGTTATACATGTTATACATGTTTCTTTTGCTGCTTCAAACGTCCTGAACCTAATTCTCTGCCTGGAAAACTGTGGTTTGTTCTTCAACATCCAGCTAATTAACTTCTCTGAAAATCTATCCCTGGGAGCAACCTCAGCTATTGGCCAGAATTAATCTACTCTTGCCATGCTTTCAAATCACATGTTATACATCACTTCTTATGGAGCATTCCCCATGTGATACTATCATTGATGGTTTGGGAGTCTAGACCTACTCTTAAACCATTAGCACTTTAAAAAAGAGAGAATGCACAATTCGCCTGGGAATCTCTCAGATCAATTAACAAAGGGTCTGGCATATAATGGTATTTCAGCAAAAGTCTGGAGGATGGAAGGTGCAGGCTCTCTCAGGGCTCCACACAATGGAAAACACAACTTTCTCAGGAAAGGTTTCGATTCTCTATGGACCGTAGTTTGTGCTAACTACACTCCTACTCTGTCATCACTCTGTCACGTGGCAATTCTACCTCACCTCCCAAGTTATCCTCAAGGACAAACAACTTGGAAACTCCTCTCCCAGCTAAAATCTGAAAAAGTACATAGCTATGTCCTAGATCTAAATGAAAGAATAAAGATAATCATGAATTCGTTTATAATAAGCAACCCATCACATCCTAAGGCTGTTATAGGTGAAAAAGTCATGAGAGACACATTGACAAATGTAATGAAGTTTGAGTAAAATCATTGGAGAGACATAAATTGATATAATGCTCTTATTTTTTGTCCCTCTGTTATAGCTCTATTGGGATTTCTTTTCTTTCCTTTTCTTTCTTTCTTTCTTTCTTTCTTTCTTTCTCTCTCTCTCTCTCTCCCTCTCTTTCTTTCTTTCTTTCTTTCTTTCTTTCTTTCTTTCTTTCTTTCTTTCATTTTTGCCTGGAATAAAATCCTTTCTGGGGTAAGGTGGATATTTACCAGAACATGGCAGAGAATGCCGAGCCAAACTTTTCTTGACCCAAACATGGATCACCTCTTAGTAGCCTTCATAAGAAACAGTTCACCATAAGTGCTCTAACACCTTGTGAGACACAATGATACTCTGTTTTCAAGCTTGCTAACAGAGATGATGGTCTGCCACCGAATACTATGTGTTACATTCCTGAGTGGTTTTGCAATGGTGCTAAATTCTTCTGAAGTGTTGCTTTGCCCTTTCTTGCATGAAGGTCTTGGCACATGGATCAGGAGGCTCTATATAGTTTATCAGAACATAATTATTGAGTTTCATGTAGGCCTGGCACATTCATGAAAATGATGAAATTACCTAGACTGAAATGAAATCGAAATTTTGATCATGAGATAATTCTGAATTACAGACATGTTCCCAGTTGAATCTAAGGTGAAATAAAGCTGTAAGACTCCGTAGTTTATATGTGGCATATTTATTTATTGTAGTTACATTCTAAGCTTTTTTAGTAAGAAAACAATTGAGAAAATCTAGAATAAGTAGTTCATGAATACATTTAAATGTCCCAAGAATCTTGTGAAGTAAGATACTGCTGTTATACCCATTGTAAAGAAATCGAATTTACGGTCTTAAAGCAATTTGTTCAAGGGCACAAAGCTAGGAATTGGCAGAACAAATAATAAAATCCAGTCTGGCTTTGCAGCCTACATATTTTATCACTATGCAAATTGCCTCTCTATTTAGTGATGTCTAAGGAGAACTATTGGCTTTCTGAAAAAGGTGGAAAAGTTTATTGCACATTGCTGAAGTCAAGATATAATGCCAATTATAAAATCCACTTTATTTTAGCCTTTAATCATGCCATTTGCACTTGTGCATACCCAAGTCGTGAATATTCAGGAGTCATTTACATGTAAATTGTCTTTACCTAGCTTCTGTTAATTTAACACGATTTAATGATTGAGTTGTATATTGGAAAGTAATCTGGAAAATATACAAGAGTTGGGATGCCTGGGTGGCTCAGTCGGTTGGTTGTCTGACTTCGGCTCAGGTCATGATCTCGCAGTCCATGGGTTTGAGCCCCATGTCAGGCTCTGTGCTGACAGCTCAGAGCCTGGAGCCTGCATTGGATTCTGTGTCTCCCTCTCTCTGCTCCTCCCCCACTCATGCTCTGTCTCTCTCTCTCTCTCAAAAATAAACAATAAAAAGATTTTTAAAAAAAGAAAATACACAAGAGCAAACACAGCCCTCAATGTTTCAAACAGCTAATTTGAATCCTTCCAAAATAATAAGCATATTATTTAAAGTTATTTTGGAGTCCAACAGAAACCCAACTTAATCAGTATGTCATGGTCAGGTGGACTATACTGCATGGTACAAATGACCCTGCAAGGGAGCAATTTCCATAGAAGAGAGGAGTGGGCTATACAGTCACCCCGGAAGGGAGTCTGCAATTGCTTATGTGAATTAAATCATTTAATTAAAATTATCATTAATGGATCCTAATGACCAGCTTGCCCTATTATTGTGCACAATGAAAAAGAAATTCTGAAAAATAGAAAGTTTCAGCTTAGGAGATATGAATCAAAGCCTGCTGGGGTATCTTCATATCAAGGTAAGAGACACTTGCCAACTCACCATGAGAAGGGATGCTATCCAGTTTTCAACTTCCTGTAGGAGCTGAGAAGTAAAGTATGTTCAAAAAGCGGAATGAAGTAGATCTCGTAGCAACCAAATTAATCTTTCATTAGCAAATAAAAACCACATATCCTCATCCAATCTTAAAAACTAAATAGTAAAAATCCCAGGAGCTTAAGACATAAAACATACCACTGAAGCTTGAATATCCCATCTATGAGTAAAAAGAAGTTCAGAAATCCAACCATTAGTGCTATCCTTTTCTAATTTATCAAGTTCGGCTTCCACCTTCAGTTAATGTATTTTGGGTGGAAAAAGCTCTTTATGTGAGTCATGCTGAGGAAGAGAATGTAACGTTTATAGGGTAGAAAGCTCCACACAAAAAAAAGGAGGAGATGCTAGCAATGGCATTTCCACATCGACACTGCAAGGAAGGCATTCTGCCATAGAAACCGAACTAATTCCAAAGAAGATTAAGGGAAATAGAGACACATTTCAGACCTATTTAATGCATTGTAATCATTCCCCTTTGCTTTGGCTAAACCACCAAAGCAGGCAATCTGGTCTTTTCAAGGAGGAAGGAAAAGGGAAAGAAAAATGAACACACACACACACACACACACACACACACACACACACACACACAGAAAATCTTAGCTGACATTTTGAATGTAATAGAAAGCATGCCAAATTGTTCAGCAATAGTTTTAAAATTTTATAGTGCCCGCCACCATAAATGCATCATTCAAGGTTAACTTGGTTTATACAATAAGAAGAGACAGTAGAAGGCTCTCTGCTGTGATACCTTATAGGGGACAGGAGTCAAATGTAATGTGGCAAATAAAAGTTCTGTGCCCCCAAATTTTAGAGATTCCCATATTTTGTTAATTAATTTTTCAATGCTATTGCTCTTCAAGTCTTTCTAACACACTACCTGTTCTGTGGTTGACACAGCACCGGAATTAGAATCAGAAAGCATGGGCTTAAGCTGGGCCCTGTTATGTGTCGTCATTTAGCAAAAGTAATGTCACTTCTAAAATGGAAAAAAATAAAACCAAAGTGACATATTTGTGATGAAGATTAAGTGAGGTTGCATGTATGAGACCAACTTGTAAGCACTATATATTCTACTATAAACTCTAGGTCGTTACTCTACTACAAACTATAAAATGTTAGGCAAATAATAATAATAATAATAATAATAATAATAATAATAATAATAACTACTTTTGGCTAGCCATTTGTTAGTATTAAGGTATAATAGTACATTATTACCTGGATTTATGGCATGGATTTTGTAACATTCAACTTATAATCACAAAACACTAACTTTCTACATAGGGTGAAATTTTGTACAGAAATATAGGATTCCCTAGATAATATGAAAACAAGATTTTCCAGTTTTAATGCTTGTTCTCTACATATCCTGTTAAAGTGTCTGTGACTACATCCAAAAAGCCAAGAAACAGTAGAACTGGAACTAAAGATAAAATTAAAATCATATGTCAACAGGTAAAGGAATGTTCATCAACTTTATTATTGGTGAAAATTTATTGGGAAACAGAGGCTTGAGTTATGCATGATGTGCTTTATCTTCGGTAAATAAACAAGCCAAAAAAAAAAAACCTCTCTAAAAACAAACAGAAAAGCATATTCTTGAAGTTCTGAGTGTGGTCTGGGACCATGGGACTAGCAGCGTCAGTATCAACTGGAACTTTGTTACAAATACAAATACAGCAAATTACAGGGCCAAACTCAAGGCCCTTACCAACCAGGTGATTTCTATAACCACTGAAATTTGGGAACCACTGGCAAAAATACAAAAAAACACAAAGGAAAATATTTTGATTTATACTTATCCTATGATTTAACTCCAAAAGAAGAATTTGCAATGGCTCAAAACAGATGAGTAGTATTATTCCTACCTTCAGGTGAAAAAATTAAGAAACGGGTCTTAAGAGATTTGACCAACCAGCACAATCAGGAAAAGCCAGAACTAATGTGTTAATTATTTCACCTTGAAAATTATTTCTTTCTTAACCATTGATATATGCCACTTGCCTAGCTTTCAGACCAGTAGTTTGAAAACTACTTTAAGTAAACAGAAAAAAAAAAAGGAAGCTTCTTGCTTGCTGTTTTCAAAAACATTGTAAGGGACACGGTCTGGATATTTGTAAGATGTAAACAAAATTAAATGGGAGGAGAGAGACAAAAAAGATGGGTGAAGAAATATGAGTGTGAGAAATCCCAACAGACAGTGGCCGAATCAGATTTACATTAATAAGAGTAGAATAAAGGCAAACAAACTGGGAGACAGAACAGAATATGAAAGTAAAAGACTTAATGTTGAAACTACGACAGAGAAGATAAAAGATGTGTAATTCTGACAACTGAGATGTAAACAAGAACGGCGTTGGTTTTCAAGTAAAATAAAAAAGCAGGAAGAGAAGCCCCATGGGGGAAAAAGTCTGGCAATGAGAAAGGACTGAGTATACATATGTGTAGTAATCACAGAATTCTACGTAAAATTGATGATAGGGCACCTGGCTAGCTCAGTCGGCAGAGCATACAACTTTTGGTGACAGGATTGTGAGTTCAAGCCCCACACTGGGTGTGGAGCCTACTTTAAAACCACAGCAGCAAGTGATGATAAAAGACCAATCTACAATACGACATATGATAATTTCATATATTATTCGAATTCCAAAGGTAGAAAAATAAAATTCACAAAGCACCCAGGCTCCAAATCTATACAACATTGGAAATAAATGAAGGCCACCAAAATGAGAACAAACAGAGGCTATTCAGTCAGAGCTTGCTCTAATAGCGAGAATCAGCTACCATCACTTGGATTTGCCAGAGACCTAGAGGCCGGCAAGGAAGAGGAAAAACTTTATAGTGAAAAGAGAAAAAAAAAAAAAACAAGAAAAAGAAGAATGCCTCAGGTATGCTCTGATTGGAAGTCGATGGGATGGCATGGGGCGGTGGGCTAATTAGAAGCAGGGCACCTTGTGTGTTTTATTATGGGAACATACATAGCTTCCTCTGGTGGATCCTGAGTTAGAAGTAGAGGCAAGAATTAGAGAAGCTGGAAGTCATTGACCAACTCCTGACCATGCTAAGCTGTGGTCTGTGGAGGTAAGGATTTGGCTTCCCAGACCCGTTGCCACAGAGGCTGTCGGTCAGAGCTCCACTGTCATGTATAGTTTTACTGTTCATACCAAATGAAGGAAATAGTTAAATTCTCCCGCTTCTACATATAAGCTTGCAGGCAGTAAAAATTTCATTTGGTCACAACCACTTCTGTATTTATTAGACTTGTATAGATGGAATGCATTAAAAGATATTTATAGTATTTCAAATATTAAAAAAAAACTTTTTTGTAGGTTAAAAAATGTAAGCCAATAAAATGTAGAAAAATGTATCAGAATATTTAACTGACATCAGATAATGAACAATTTTCAGAGCTTAATAGCAATAGAGGATATCACTGATATCTCTAAGGAAAAGATGAGTAGATTTTACTGCATAAACATTTATGTAAATTGTAATGAAAATGTAATATTAAAATGTACAAATATGAAAATAAAAGGTATTTTATTATTTTAATTCTAGTATTGCTAATATACAGTGTAATATTAGTTTCATGCGTACAATATAGTGATTCAACAATTCCATACAACACCCAGTGCTCATTACAAATGCACTCCTTAATCCCCATCACCTATTTCACACATCCCCCCTCTGGTAACCATCAGTTCATTCTCTTTTAGCTAAGAGTTTGTTTCTTGGTTTATCTTTCTCTATTTTTTCCTTTGCTCATTTGTTTTCTTTCTTAAATGCCTTAAATTCCACATATGAGTGAAATCACATGGTATCTGTCATTTTCTGACTGACTTGTTTTGCTTAGCATTGTTTTGGCACATCTTTCCAGTTCATCATCTTATTATTATTTTTTTACTTTGTTTCATACAACATGCACTCTATGAATTTCTGATCTAGTACTGTTGATTTCAAAATGACCCCACACGTGGAAGTCACTGAGAAACTGAAGAAAGAGGCAGACAAGATTGGTAGGTAGGTGGCAGGTATAACAAAGTGAAGGAACTCACAAGGCTTGTCTTGGGCAGCCACAAGACAAGTTAATCTCTGCACTTGCTCACCAGAATCTTAAAAGTTTATACAGAGGCCTTAACTGAATTCAGTCATATATAGCCTCTGGATGGTCTCAACACCACATTGCTCTCTCAAGGCTGCATCCTTGTAAACAGTTCCCACTGTGGGAACAGTAGGCAGGATGTACATTTCACAGACAAAGGAGACAGTGGGCACCTCTGATGGCCTGGGATAGGCTCCTGGGTCAACTGGTGGTCATTTCTTCTCAATTAACTATTATCTACTCCAACAAAGGAATTGTTTTTCTTTTTTTTTTTTATTATTTTTTTAACGTTTATTCATTTTTGAGAGAGAGAGAGACAGAGACAGAGCATGAGTGGGGGAGGGGCAGAGCGAGAGAGGGAGACACAGAATCTGAAGCAGGCTCCAGGCTCTGAGCTGACAGCACAGAGCCTGATGCGGGGCTCGAACTCATGGATCGCGAGATCATGACCTGAGCCGAAGTTGGACACTCAACCAACTGAATCACCCAGGTGCCCCAGGAATTGTATTTTGCATAAAAATCATCCCCCTCCAAAACCTCCTGCACATCCCATTAAGAAAACAAAACAACATAAAAACGTTTTTAAAAGTGGAAGAACCCCTTGATGCTGGTACAGAAAGGAAAACAGGCACACATATCCATTACTTGTGGAAGTGTGAAATTGTACTATCTTTAGCAGGCAATTTAGCAAAATAAATCAAATGTTTAATTGGAAGTATTCTTTGACCTTGTGATGACAGCTACTTCTAAAAATTTACCCCCAGCTGTTCTTCTGAACTTGATTTTTCCATGTACTTTCAGGATATTGATATGGTATCCCAAGATTTACTGGAGGCTATGGAGTAAACATAGTACTTTTCCTGGCTCACATTTTGAGGAGGAAATAAAAGGAACTTCTCATTTTTTCTCAAACAACTTCGTCACATACATATATGCAAATTATCAGTATCCTGGTTTGATGTGGGAGTATTCATTGTTTCCTGACATCAAAAAAGTAGCATTTCCAGGGCACCTGGGTGGATCAATTGGTTATGTGTTCGACTCTTGATTATGGCTCAGATCATGATCTCACGGTTGTGAGATCAAGCCTTGCATCAGCTCAGTGAGGAGCGTAGACCCCGGTTGGGATTCTCTCTCTCTCCCTCTCTCTCTCTGTCACTTCACTGCTTGTTCTCTCTTTCTCTCTCAAAATAAATAATAATTAAATTTAAAAATATATCTAAAAATAGCATTTCTATGAGCATAGACTGACAAATATGGAACTTTTGTCTTAGTAAACTCCATAAAATGCAGTCAACACAAATTGGGCTAATCATTACTCTTGGCTTCTTTGAACAAGAAAGCTAGATTATGTGATTTCTCTGTGAGCCCTAAGAGTTCACTGAGATTCATGTTTTTAAATGTGTCAGCAATTTAAAGTTTTTCTCTATATTTTAATTCACCCTTGAAGAAATATACATTCTAATAAATCAGTTAAGCTTCATGTGAATGTTGCAATTAATTAGACTTAGTAACATTTCTCTTTGAGTTACTTATTAACCGCAAACATTTTTTTAAGTGGGAGGCCAGTAATTTTAATATCAATTTGTGTCTTTTTAAATTGTTTTTTACATTTATTTATTTTTGAGAAAAAGAGTGAGACAAAGCGTGAGCAGGGAGGGGCAGAGATTGAAGGAGACACAGAATCTGAAGCAGGGTCCAGGCTCTGAGGAAGTGGTCCACACAGAGCCTGATGCGGGGCTTGAACCCACGAACTGTGAGATCATGACCTGAGCCAAAGTCAGATGCTCAACCAACTGAGCCACCCAGGCGCCCATGTGTCTTTTATAAAAGTATGATTTTAACTGTGAATGTAGACTTGTACGTAAAACCAGCAATTTGATGTGTTACTTAAAAACTCTGATACATAAGATAGGAAAATGCAATACATAAAATCCTAAATCTCAAGTGTTTATTATTATATTGACCTGAGGATCCTGATAATGAAGATGACGTAAAAGACCTATGAGAGTGATAGTTCTTTTCAAAACCTTTATGCACCAGAATCCCTTTCATCATGATTTAACAAATACATGTTGCATTGAAGGTTTTGGGTTTTTTTTATTATTATTATTTTCCTTCATTGTCAGTGGAATTAAATTTGAAAGAAATAAATGGCTTAAATATTTATTTTAAAGAAATATTTAATGAAATGGAGAAAACTTGTAAGAACTAGTTATCTTAGGGAAATCTATGCTAACCTCAAGAGAAAGAATGTTCTGATAGATTTTTTAAACTCTGTTGTATTAAAATTTTTGTTATGGAAGGAGAAATAGCCAAATGTGTGATTATATACCTATTCATGGGCTTTGGCCAATGGTCCAGCTGAATGCTGAGGGACTTGGAACGAATATGAAAAATTGGTGGCAAGAAAATTTGAAATGTAAGGCTCTTGGGTGGCTCAGTCCGTTAAGCGCCGGACTCTTGATTTCAGCTCAGGTCATATCTCAAGTTTAGTGAGATAGAGTTCCACATCAGGCTCTGCACTGACAGCACAAAGCCTGCTTGGGATTCACTCTCTCCCTCTGTCTTTGCCCCTCCCCCAGCTCATGCACTCTCTCTCTCTCTTTCTCTCAGAATAAATAAAGTTAAAAAAAAAAAGAAAGAAAGAAAATGCAACATGTGGACAGATCCTTCTGAATGGGCAAAAGATGTGCAGTTATGTGTGTCCCATATGGATACCCACTGTAGGGTAACCTCAGCAGAGGAGGATTTGAATAGTCAGGTGGATAGGTGACTGTCATAAAGGGACAGTATTTTGTTTTAGTAAAATAAATATTCTAGATAGAGACTTGCCTTCCCTATGCACGATGCTTCTGCCAAACTACTACCTCTAGACTTACAGAATGCTTTATTCACCATCATGGTATTCCACAGCATTACTTCTGATCAAAGCACTTAACTTGCAGGGAAAAACAAAGACAAAAACAAACAAACAAACAACAACAAAATGTGTCAATGGGCCCATGCTCATGGAATTCACTGGTGTTTAGTTAGAATGGTGGAATGACCTTTGGAAGGCCAGCAGATGCTAGGTGGTGATACTTTGTAGGACAAGGGCAAAGTTCTCTAGAAGGTTGTATATGCTGTGAATAAGCATCCATTATACAGTGCTGTTTCTCCCATAGCTAGGGTTCACAGAGGTAGAAATGGAAGCAGCACCACTCGCAATTACTTACACCTAGTGACCCACTAGTTCAATTTTTCCTTCTTGTTCTCAAGGCTCCGTGCTCTGCTGGCCCAGAGGTCTTAGTTCCAGAGGGAAAAGTGTTTCGATCAGGAAACACAATGATTCTGCTGAACTAAAAGTTAAGACTGCCACCCATCCACTTTGGGCTCATCAAGCCTCTGAATTAACAAGCAAAGTAGGGAGTTATGGTGCTGGCTGCGGTAGTTGATCATGACTACAAAGGGGAAATTGGACTACTTCTCCACAGTGGAGATAAGGAAGAGTGTGTCTAGAATACAGGAGATCCCTTAGAGCATCTCTTCAAGGCATTTCCATGCCCTGTGATTAAGGCCAATGAAATACTACAACAACCCAATACCGGAAAGATTACTAAAGGCCCAGACCCTGCAAAATGAAGGTTTGGGTCACTCCACACCCATAGAGAACAATTACCAGCTGAGGCAATTGCTAAAGGCAAATGGAATACAGAATGGGCAGAAGATGGTAGATATAAATATCAGCTACAATCACATGACCAGCTACAGAACTGAGGACTGTAATTGTCTTCAGTATTTGCTCCTTATTTTGTTATGAATATGTTTGTGTGTGTATGCATGTTCGATTTCTTTCCTCTCTTACTCTCTTATCATGTAACATTAAGATATGTTAATTAAAGAATTTAAGTTTGTTAATGTTACATCATAGTATTTAGGTTACAAGATATCATGAAGAAGAGTAAATATCACTCAAGACCTTTACTTCCTCTTCTGGAGAAGCAGTTAGTGTATTTTCAGTTGTATACAGGATCTTTGCATCTTATAAGGCAGAGTTATTATCTTGTTAATCTATTCATTTGAAGATAAGTATGGTTTAAGGAGTGTGTATCCATGCCAAGTCAACAAGGGGTGATGGTCAAATTGACTGGGCCACATGATGCCCAGAGAGCTGGTTAAATACTGTTTCTGGGCATGTCTGTGAGTAAGGCAGATGGTCCTCCCCAGTGTGGGTGGGCATTATGCAGTCGCCCTGTCCTTTGAGGGCTTGAATAGAACAAAAAAGCAGAGAGAGTTTGAATTCAGTCAGCCTGATTGCCTTTCTGGGACATGGATCTTCTCCTGCCCTGGGCACTTCTGGTTCTCAGGCCTTCGTCCCCAGACTGGAATCTATACCATTAGCTTTTAACTCTCAAGCTTTACAAACCCCTGGCTTTCCTTGGTCTCCAGCTTTCACGTGGCAGATCATGGGACTTCTCAACCTCTGTAACCATGTGAGCCAATACCTCATAATAAATCTCTTGGTTCTATTTGTCTGAATAACCCTGAATAATATATTGTATCTTCAAAAATAATAATTGCATGATTCTGATATGTAGAAATTCTATAAGAAAATGGTCAAATCTAAAATTTAAAATAGTTAATTAAAGTTAAAACATCAAAATAAAAAATTTAGTTTTGTTTGTATTTGGGCTACTTTGAAGCCATATTTTATATTAAACCCAAAGAATACAGAATATGAAGTTTCTAAAGTAACCATATACAAAAGTAAAAAAAAATAAATAAATAAGCTTAATTCTTTAAAAGTTTTAAATTCTTTTCTACCAAATATATCAGACAAGGTAATAGCCTGACTCCTTAGAAACTGTGAAATATTCCTTGAAGATCCAGATTGCTTTACTACGTTTCAGTAGAGGCAGGCATCTATATTCAAATGCTAGTGGATGATAAGTTAGTACAAAAACAAATGGTTTAAGATATTCAATTAACCAGACCAACAATGTAGAACAAGTATTAAAATAGATTGAATAAATTTCCATGTATCTGATGCCATGTATCCAACATAGGGCATATACTCTATTGTATAGTGTTAATTCCTATGACATAATATAATGATTATGACTTTTTAAATAGAATTATAATTAACCATACAATATTATAGTAGTTTCAGTTATGAAAGATAGGGATTTGATAATTTTATACATTATGAAATGGTCACCATAGGTCCAGGTCTAGTTATCTTCTGTCACCATACAAAGTTATTATGATGCAATTGACTCTGTTGTCTATGCTGTATATTTAATCTCTGTGACTTACTTTCTAACTGAAAGTTTGTCACCTTTAAACCCCTTCACCAGTTTTGCTCATACCCTCACACCCCTCCTCTCTGGCAACCACCAATTTGTTCTCTGTAGCTATGGGTCTGTTCTGTTTTGTTTTGTTTATTTCTTAGATTCTATGTATAAGTGAAATTATACAGTATTTGTCTTTCTCTGACTTATTTCACTTGGCGTAATAACATCTGAGTCTGTCCATGTTTCCCCAATGGCAAGATTTCATTCTTAATTTATGGCTATGTAATATTCCACACACTCACACACACACACACACACACACACACACACACACACACCACATTTTCTTATCTATTTATTGGACACTGAGGTTACTCCCATGCCTTGGCTATTGTAAATAATGCTGCAACAAATGTAGAGATATATATCTTTTCAAACTACTGTTTTTGTTTTCTTTGGATAAATACCCAGAAATGGAATTACTGGATTATAGAGAAGTTCTATTTTAGTTTTTTTGAGGAACCTCCATCCTGTTTTCCACAGTGGCTGCACCAATTTATACTTTACATTCCCACCAACAGCATGTGAGGATTCCCTTTTCTCCACATTCTTGCCAACGCTTGTTATTTTTTATCTTTCTGATAATAGTTATTCTGACTGATATGTGAAGGTATCTCATCAGAGTTCTGATTTGCACTTCCTGATGATTAGTGAAGATTGAACATCTTTTCATGTGTTTTTTGGCCGCTTAGAAAATATCTATGCAGGTCCTCTGCCTATTTTTTAATCAGGTTATTTGGGTTTTTTATTAGTAAGTTTCATGTGTTCTTTCTATACTTTGCACATCAACCCCTTATCCAATATATCATTTCAAGTATGTTAAGAAGGATGCATGTATGTATTGTGGGACATATGTGATGTTTATGTCATTCATTAAACAAAAAATCATTTTTCAGGTGTCTTTAATGTACCAGAACCTGTGGTAGAATAGAAAAATGAACAAGCTATAACTCCTCCTCTCAAGAATTCTGAGTCTGGTGAGCCCCAAAATAATGAGAACCAAAAGACACAGCTCAAAAAATGTGGACTATGCAAGGTGAATGAGAATCATGGAAAAGAAACTGAGGAAGTGAGGTGCTCTAAGTCTTTCTGTCTGAATGGGATACTAAATGCCTTAGTGTGGTCTGCTATTCTCTGGATAAGGAACGTGTGTGTGCGCACGTGCACATGCGTGGGCAAACATGCCCCCAGGCACAGCTGGCGGAATGAGGAAATACCTGCCCATGAGTAGAAGCTATAGAAGCAAAGAAAAGGAGGACACAACAAAAGGCTAGAAATATTCCTTATTTCTTGATACCCACCTGAGAATCACGCTTAGAAATCATAGCTTTGCTTTAATGCACTGAGTTCATGACACTCTGGGACATGACAGATTGATCTTACAAAGGAGCCAATTCATCTTCTATAGATGGGAGGTTCATTTCACACAGAATCATTCAGAGAAGGAAAAGGAAAATTATGCGCTAATATTTATTGAAAACCAAAGAGAATAAAGAGAGAGACACGTATTCCAGCACACATTGAGAAATACACTTGAGAACAATTGTACTAGACGCCAATTTGCAGTGTGCTCTAGGGTAAAAATGGGAAAATGGAAATGTTTTTCCAAACCCAAGGTGAAAATGAATACAAAGTGTAATAACACTAATAATATTTGTAAATGAGGCACTCAATTACAGAATATTTTTATACTCTGAATCCTGGTGCTTTTTAATTTTCAGATATAAATTTGGTTAAATTTCTTCTATTTTAAAAATGATTCCCTCTGCTATAATCTTCTTTAATATATAGTAATAGAACAGCTTGAAAGCTTCCTCACAGAAGGTTGCCACAGCAACATCCCTTCAATACGTATGCATGGAATTGGGGGAAGGGGGGTAGAAATGCAGGTGAAATGCAGTGGACTATGGAATGTAATTTAGTCGACTTTCAAGGGAGGAATAAAAAATCCAAGGGAAATGGAGAAAGGGGAAAAGATCAGACTGCAGAACATGCAGACTATTTTAGTCCTGATCACCTCTGTTCTTGTGTCACTGTGAACACACCTCTAGATAACCTAAAAGGAGAGATGCTGCTTCTGAAAGACAGGCAAGGAGAATGGACACAAAGAGGATTCTTAAGGTAGGAACAGGGAACACATTATGTCCCAAGGCTGGCCCACAGCCAAACAGAGCCAAAGTGAGGTAGCTACCCAAGAGGGAGGCTCAGCCTACTTTACTCCCAGCTGCCTTCAATGCCAAGTGTGTCTATGCCTTTGCCAATATTTTTATGCTTCTTTACACTCTGAAGAAAAATTGACTTGAATTTAGCTATTTCACCCTCTTCTTGAACACTTTGGTCTTACTGAAAGAAGTTGTTCCTGGCTGAACAAATCCAGTTACACTTAAAAAGAAGGCAGTGTTTGACTTAAATATCAATTCCCTGCTTCTTTGGAGATTCAAAAACAGTCTCGGTACTCAGGTGTCTAATATCAGAGGACATGCTGGGCAACATTCAAATTTCAATACCCATTTTCTCATCTCCTCCCTAGAATTTCCTCCCTGTATAATTTTCCCTTTTTTCTCTATTTATATGGAAATTTACATTAACCTCCCCCTTTTCCTCAGGACCCTGGTAAATAATTTCAATCAATCTAATAGGAAGGGCTAACTTTTATTGAGATACTATTGGCCTACCTAAGCTCTTTCTAGGTATTATCTCATTTCATGCTTATAACCATATCTACTATATGGTCATAATATCTACTATGAGGTAGATATTATTCTCATTTATAAGGTTAGAAACCTGAGTTTTAAAGGTGTCACATCACTTGAATAGTGTCACACAATTAATATATGAATGAGCCAGGAATTGATCCTGGCTCAATTGGAGTACTATCTCAAGGTTCACCTCTTTTTTTTTTTTTTAACTTTTTAACATTTATTTATTTTTGAGAGACAGAGAGAGACAGGGGGGAGAGGTAGAGAGAGAGGGAGACACAGAATCTGAAGCAGGCTCCAGGCTCTGAGCTGTCAGCACAGAACCCAATGCAGGGCTCGAACCCATGAACTGTGAGATCATGACCTGAGCTGAAGTCAGGTACTTAACTGACTGAGCCATCCAGACACCTCTCAAGGTTCATCTCTTAGCCATCACATTCACTAACCCACGTGAAACATCTATGATCTGTAACGGCCTCAGTGTGTTTCTTTTCTTTGGAAAACTATTTCCTTTTTTTTTTTTTTCAGATAAATCTTTAATGCATCAGTAGAAAGAATTGATTATGAAAGAGATTTCAGATTGGAGTATGTTTGGGCCAATCTCTCAAATTCTACCACACAGTGACTATTCTTTCCACTTTCACTAGCATTTTTGTTTGAGTCTCTGCTCTGTTTCTGTCAGGGAAAACCTCACATTGATATTTGTGCATCTGTCTACCTCAAGAGTCCAATGTCGGGGTGTAGGCCCTTGAGGCTTTTCTGGGTGACACACTGCTCCCTCTGCTGGACTACGGAGGACACAGACAAAAGCATCTTCAAAGCCTAAAGTTTGACAAGGTACATTAACTTTTTTTTTTTTTTTTACTATTATTGAGAAATTAGGAGACATAAAGATCACAAGGAATTCAAGGGTATTATGATCTAACACAACTGAAAAATAAGTGATTCCAAAGAGACGTGTCCCTAGCACAGATGTGTCTTCTGTGACCAGGTTTTATTTTTTATTTAGGAGGGATTGCAAAGATATGTTGTTCACACCGGCAGGAGAAGCTGACTATTGTCATCGTGATCTCTTTTGAAGATAGAGCTGGCATCATTATCTTAAATTTCTGCTATTTGTGAACCATTTCTGGTGTGTAGGCTGCACATACTTTATTCTTCTGGGAATCTTTTATAATCTAGAAATATATCAATGTAAAAAAATATGCAATGACAAAGTGAAACAATTCATAAAAAAGATAATCTACATTTACTACAATGCAGACATGATTCTGAATTATGTGCAGTGTAAAAATACGGCAAAAGTATAGTGGTTGAGTCATTTCAAACCTTAAAAGACTTTATATAAATTCAATTAACACAGCAAGATTCACGGTATGTTATTCTTACTAGTCTATTCATCCATTCATCCAACAGACACTTATAAAGTTCTGACTATGTGATAGGGTCAGAGTTGGTCACAGGAAACTTTTTTTTTTTTAATGTTCTCACAAAAGCAAACACTGGGACAGGGTTTGGTTGTAAGTTGTGTTTCTCTGGGAAGTGATGGCAGGAAGCACTTGGGTAGGGGAAGGGGCAAGTGAGACAGGTAAGTTATGGCAGCAAATGAAGGGTGTGGAATTAAGCCAGCTACTACTGTGGGTAACTAAAATTTAATCATGCTGGTGAATTCTGGAAGGAAGTGTAGAGCACATGCTTCACAGTTTTCCCACCTGAGGACAAGAGGGCTGAACTAGATATATCCCAGCTTTTTTATAAAGTCATCAGTTGAGGGCAGAACCCAGGCCAGACAAAAGAGGTGATTGATTCCTAGGACCTCCACATAAGGCACTGCCCCTAGAGAAAGAACGGGCAAAGAGACATAAGAATAAGTCTCAGGGTGTATAGGTAGGCCATTCACATGTCTGCTGGAGGACACTAGAGTGGTTAGGACACATTAATGGGCCTAGAAAAACTCACAGTTTTGTGAGAGACAGAGGTCAGGGACAATTGGAGTTGATATGGGTTGACTAGGATTGATCTGAAAAAAGAGAAATACCCTTGAATTATTTGTGATTAGAGGCCAGATAATGAAGTTGAGAAATAAGTCTGTCACTGGAAGTACAAGCAATTAATAAATTAAAGAATACAGGCCTCATCTTCTGAGGAAATAGGACTTAGAGAATCCATGAGAGTCAGAAGAGAGAAGATTCAGTGAAAGATATTCAGGGAATTGGAAGGGGAGACAATTAAGGACATTTTGAGGGGGGGGTCACATATAATGTTGAAATAAGTGTACAGAAAAGCATTTTATAAGAATTTCAGTTGCAAAACATACATTTTGGGGGTTTCTTGGACCACATGTGTAGAGAGATATTTAGTGAAGAGTAAATAATGTATATACTTTTCGATAGAATATCATCTGTCTTGTAACATGCTTAGCTGGTCTCTGAAGAATCTGATTTTACTGTGGGTCAGCACTGAGAATACCAGCATTCCTAACCCACATCAAATCACTCACACTTAAAATCTTAGGTTATGGAACTAATATCCATGGAACCTTGTTAAAGCAAAATGCTTTCTATCCTTCATCCACTTCTATGAATGTTTTCTTACTTGATCACAATTCTTGCTTATAGCACCATAAAGATGCATGGCTGAATCACATTTTCTTAGTGCCTCTTAGGATGCCTTTCACTGAATTATGAATACTTCTTATATCTTCACATATTATGGAAGATCTGAAATAGTCATATGAAACTTGATTTTATATTTGCTTTGAATTTTTCATTAATGATATTGCTCATTATATGATCAATGCCTGCTTTGAAGACCCATATGAAAAATTTTCTTACTTCAACTGAAGTAATGATACACATTCTCCCCTCTGACAGTAAAATGCTAGACCTTCTTTTGCCAATATTACCCTGGCTAAAAGGAGCTGGGGAAAAAAAAAAAAAACATGATACCTGATTTTTTATTTTCATTTACCATATTGGCCATTTGCTGTTTTATTCTGTTATGATTTTCTTTTTTTAAATGTATTTTTGAGAGAGAGAGACAGGGCATGAGCAGGGGAGGGGCAGAGAGAGAGGGAGACACAGAATCTGAAGCAGGCTCCAGGCTCTGAGCTGTCAGCACAGAGCCCTATGTGGGGCTCAAACTCACAGACTGTGAGATCATGCTCTGAGCCGAAGCCAGACGCTTAACCAACTGAGTCACCCAGGCGCCCCTCAGTTATGATTGTCTAGGACTATTTTTATTGTTATTATCATTGTGAATTTGTATCTGACTGAACATCTCATTTTGGAAAAATATACGCAAATAAATTCTAAAGTGAAAATAATTTTTAGAGCAATGTAATTTTTAAAAGAATTACAAAACATGAATGTCCAAAGGGCATATGGCTATACATAGAATGAAGCCACTTATTTATGCTAACCCCAGG
This sequence comes from Lynx rufus, assembly GCF_022079265.1. Taxonomy (NCBI): domain Eukaryota; kingdom Metazoa; phylum Chordata; class Mammalia; order Carnivora; family Felidae; genus Lynx; species Lynx rufus. The sequence goes on from NW_025814834.1 coordinate 77,101,269, forward strand.
GCAGCAAAAATCACTGTTCTATCTTTGCCACCACATGTCTTTTCATGCTGATATGATTTACAGTCTACAGGGAGTCTACGATATAAATATATCTGCATTTTCACATAATGAAGCAGCTCATTTTCTACCTCCACACACCTAGGAAGAAGACCCAGATTCAGTGAGACTCAATTTGTCACTTTAAATTCATCAATGTATCACATCCTCTGAATAATCCCATGAGGTGGACTGCATTTCATACTAGCTAAGTAAACTTGCTGTTAACAGAAGAGGTCAGGATTCAAACAAATCTGTCTGAATTTAGAACGTTCTTTCTGCCAAACACTTTATCATGACTTTTGCCTTCCAACTATACAGATAACAGTATGTAAAGAAGAAAAGAGGTGTATATTAATACACTTTCAATGCCTGGTGATTATAAAAGTGTGAAAAGCTTCACAGTGCCAGCATTTGCAGAAAATTACTTGTATCAAATCATTAATTGTTTGTGTCATGTAATGTGGCATTTCATTCTTACGTGCTTTTAAAGAATAGTTTATATGTCTCTACGAGGCTTTTCTTTTAAGCTGTGTCATAGGAAATCATCAAATTTGCACATATGTATTTTCTGTGGAAATGGAGATGAAGTCAGCCAGGTGGATGATTCCAATGGCAAGACTGAGGCCCTTACGACGGGTAGCTGAACTAACTCTATGCTGGCAGAACTAAAAGCAGAAAGATGGATGATGGTAAGAAAGACACACATGTGTGATATAGCAAAGTAGCCATCTAAGAAATGGAGTCAGTACATCTCTCTTTTGCAGCTTGGGCGTAAAGGATGCAAGCTACTGGTCTTCTCTAATTTGCACAGCGGTGTGAAAGAATCAGTGTATTGTCACTGATGCCGAACAACAAGGATATCCACTAATAGATGATGTTATCATAAGGAAGGGCTGATGGCTAATGGTAAGGAATTTCTCCTCTCCAGGTTCACCTGATTTCCTCCATCCTTTCACTGACAGTAAGAGCAGCTTCATAGGCCATGGGTAGTGCAAAAAAACATCACGGAAAGTACTTGCTGTAATCATTGGGCGAAGATGCCTGGGGAGAATGCTACCTGTTATTACAGTCAAAACCCTGTTAACAAGATCGATTTTTGCCAAGAGCAAGGCTGAAGTGAGAGCTACATCTCAATGATAGGTCACCCACCCAGTTACGATTACAGGGGTGGTTGGAAAATGTCAAGGAGATGTGTGACATGGGCAGGCACCTTTTACACCACGGCACTTTTCGCCAGTGTGGTCCTTGTGGTTGTGCACCAGATTCCCGTAAGGGTGGTTTTGAAAATTGACCAAATCAGAGCCTCTGAGAGCGGCAACCAGAAATCTGCATTTGTCGCCAACAGATCAAGAATTTCAATATTGAAATTGACCATTACTCACTTTAGTTGGGCCATCAGTCTACTCCAGCTTGAAGGGAAAGAAGTAACTTTTCCTTAGTCTCTACCATCAAGTAAAACTGTTACACTAATAAGGATTGTTTATAATGAATGAATGCTTCTTTTTCGTTGTAAGTGGTTCAAATTTTGAAAATTCTGAAACCTAGATCTCAGGCTGTAAGCTAATTCTCCTTTATTATCAAATTTAAAATACAATAATTCAAATAGTTCACATCAATGTGATAATTGTTGAATAATGTTTTAAATTATTACCAATATTTTAGAAAACATAATGACTAAACCTCTATATCCTTCAAACCAGAGCTATTGTTTTAACAAATTATCCTTGTCTCCCTTTATACCAAAAAGGATTTTAGTCATTTTTGTGATTGGCTTATCATGGGACTAGCCAGAGAATTCTGCCAGTCTGATTAATATGGTTATGAATAAACCATACCTTTTAATTGTGAGTTCCTGGATGGCTAATTTGGTCACTTGCTCTTTGCAAAAGTTCACATAAAAGGAAAATGTGAATTATACAACCTCATTTGCTTATGAAATTCTGAGCAAATATGCGTGGCCCATAAGTTAATGGGCATATAATTAAGATAGCTATAGGTAGAATAAGTGATAGTAGAGATGGGTGAAAAACTAAGGGGAAAAGTAAAACAAACAAACAAACAAAAAAATGGATAAACAAAAAGTTGGTGAAGTCTTAGTTTCTTGCAAACACCTTAAGGGTGAGTTAATTTTATAGGAAATTGTTTTAACTTCTATATCCCTTGACTAGGATTTGATTCAATAGTGCTACATGAAGATTTCAGTATCATTTTTTCACGTGAGTGGTATAAATTAGGAATTCATTTTCTGAAAGAACAAGGCAAAACCAAATTGACAGATCATGGTAGGATTTGTAGCTTTTCACAACTAATGACCAATTTAAGTTCTTCATGCTCTTATCAAACAGCCATTTAACAGAATATTAGTACTAGAACACAAATAGCATTAGTGTAACATCAACTTCAGAAATTGTATGATATTTACAATGTATTACTTCTAGCCCAAGCAATTACAATGGACATATAAAACAAGAAATAAAATTTTAAAATACATTTTTTACTTATTTACATACACATTGATTTTTCATGTATATTAATTAAACATCTAATAAATGTGACGGTTTATATAGACACTCATTAAACTGAAGAAAGAAACAATTATTTGATATATGTCATTTATGCGAATTCATCAAAGTCTACATTTGGAAGAATAATCTTTAAGTCTATTTAATTTTACATTTGCTTTGTGCCTACAAATACTAATCCATGTATTCCTCACACCAGCCTTATGAGTTACACGTAACTCCTGTCATCTCCATTTTTTCATATAAACAAAATCATGATGCAGAAAAGAGCTTACCACACATTTAGTAAGCCATTATATATAAAGATTCAAATGCAGTCTAAAGTTCATGTACTTAATGGCTATGTTCTATGGACTCTGACATGGGACCACTGTCAAGAGGTGAGAATACAGTCATACATATAAATCATTTTCTTGCTATGCTTTTTTGTCTGTATGTATATTTTAATCTGGGTAAGTTACAGACCTGTTGAGAAGCCTTCCTACCTATGACAATGACCTAATGACACTTGCATGAACCATTAAAAGCTCTCCACTCTGTTAAGGTTCCAGAAAGCAAATTCAATTTTTTTATTTAATAATTTATATTCTATTTTTTCTATAAAATAGCTTCATTAATGACTATAGATAGTAATAGTGTCTATAATTTATAGAAATCACAGTAGAAATTATGGAACTCTGGAGATAAAAATACAATAATGTTATGATTATTGTGAATAAACCAATTTTGAAGATAAAACTCAGAGAAATTAAACACTTTGGGCTTGTTTGCTGTACAATGGGCAGCACTCAATTTCTGTCTGCCAAGGATCTTGGCCTCCCCCCCCTCATAGGACCTCAATTTCCTATTGAGGAATGACTCGTCCCCATTTCAGTCATATTGAAGGGAGTGAACAATTGACATTGTGAATGTCATTGGGGCCACATCTTCCCTCTTCTTGGCCAACTGCACCTGTGGCCCACATCTATCATAATCTTCACCCTCAAGGGAATTTAATCTTGAGCATCTTAGGTTAAGTATGAGAGAATATGAGTTGTCCCAGTGGAACATGGTGGCAGTAGCTGATTATATCTGGTGTCTTATACCTGCAGCTGTCTTAGCTTTGAAACAGTTTCTCTTTTTCTTATTTCTAGCCCTTCAGAGGAATTGCTGGTCTTAGTTTCTACTCCTCAGTCTCCGAGCCTTACGTAGATCCTTACAATAAAACAGGGTTCAGTTAATTAGCTAGAATTGATTTCGGTTACTTACGACTGTGAGTTGTAACCTATATTTATTGGTTTAATCCAATACATATCTTGCCAACTCCCTGGTTCCTGGTCACACAAACATAAAGCACAGAAAAAGGACTTGAATGAGTCTTTCTCCTTACTTGAATTGTCACACCTTTTCATAAAGGAATCCTGCCTCCCCTATATACACAGTACATTCACTGTCCTTCACATCCAAACTCTTGCTATATAAACTCTTGGTATACAAAACCCAGAACCCTTTCTTTCCAAGTTATTTATCTAAGTGATCATGATTCAAAATAAAGAAACAAATCAATGGAGAGAGAAAGGGATATATGATGGGGGCATAAACTCATTCTATAATTCATATTACCCATATGGCATAGCAAATGGATAGTTACCAAATAAATATTCTGAATAAGGAGTGACATTTTATATTGAGACTCAGGTAACAATCGTAGAATTAAAGACTTATGAAAAATGTAGTGACAGGGTAGTACAATATCCTTTCAAATAGCTTTCATTTCTTAAAATATATACACCATTCTGTAATAAACATTATATGTAACTGCCTGCATCCTAAGTTCTCCTAGGAAAACTTATGACTCATTACAGAAAACCATCTAAAAACCTATACCCTATGATAAGACTCTCCTGAACCATAATTACCAACTGGTGCTTTAGAAGTTGCTTTCATGTAAGAACATTAGAAATTTCAATTCCTCAGATTGTGATAAAATAACCTAAATGAGAAATCTATTATGTTAACGGTCAGAGATTGTTTGACTTGCAAGGAATCATAATGATTATTTAGCTTAAAATTCACATATTTATAAATGTAGAAATGGAGGGTCAGGCTGATAAAGTGACTTGTCTAAGATCCAGGGCTTGTTAGTGGCCTTTTCTGACTCTAGGGCTAGTGTTTGCCCTATTATACTACATGCATGGTTGACAAATAACTTCTATTTTGTTTTTGGTTATTATAATGCTTGCTTTTCAAATTATATTCACTAAATTTCATAAAATTTTACAATTCACAAACATGTTTTATTAGGCTCGCTATACCATGTATTGTAAATCATCATGCTTTCAGACATTTAGGGCTTTGGAATGTCCTATTCCACTGAACAAGACCAGGTTACAAAGAAATAGTGTGGGTATATGGAACTATGGAGCAAAGAAGCCTGATGTCAGAAGTAATTCAGAAGCAAAGTAAAATAGGAAAATACTCTAAGCAAAGAGAAAATACATCAGGCTTAAGTCTAAAAGAGAATAATGTGGGTTTCTATTTGACAGGGAGAGGAAATACTCGATGGGAAACATTAAAAAGGAAATGATTCATGGCACTTCACTCGAGTCTTTATACATAAAAGATGTCACTTGTGTTCAGACGAGTGGAGAAGGCCACACCGTAGGGAGGAGTGCAGGAATCATTCTGACATAGCAAAGAATAAGATGACATGGATGAACTCTTTATACCTGTAGGAACTATATTTTAATAATTTAAATAATTTTTCAATACTCTATCAAGTTAATATAAATGACTTTTGACATTCAAAAAAGAAAGACAGCCAGATGTAAAATCTGGGAAAACTAAAGAAGAAAAAAATTATTAGAGATGGAAACTCTTTAAATCTACCATCAAATCTTTCAAATAATGTTTTCTTGTTGTTATAATTACTGAGGACATTGAAGATCCATTTTGTGCTAAATATCAGAACCATACATTTATTAATCAGTGTGGAATTTCACCATAATTTCCTTCTGCCTCTACATATAGACAGGGCTGATGATCTCTAATTGTTTTAATGCTGTATCTCTTTATGAAGCAATGACATTTAGCATAATCATTATAATATTCATTTTCTGACTAGCGTCTCTATACTATAGCTGCTCATCAATTGTAGAAATTAATTAGATCATCCTCATGTTGCTGAACATCAAATATCAATAGTTTGTACAATAGTTACTCTGTGGCTTCTCAGAGACATGAAAAGGGTGATCACCCCATAATTTAGAGATTTTTGACACTATGACTTACCAGTTTCCCTGCTTTGGTTCTGTTGAAAACTGAAGCTAGCCAGTACCCGAATCACCAATCATTGTGGTCATAGGCTCCTAAATGCATCTTCTGCCCAGGTTCTGGGAAGAATTTCTTAGTGACAGATAAGGCAACACACCACAATGGCAGTGCCCTATCAAACATGTTATTTCACCTGGTCCTTACATAGATGAAGATGGGTGGTATTTCATTTTGAGATGTGATATAAGCAGTGCCTGGTCAAATGTCAATCATGTAGGCAGCAGACTAGAAAAGTTTGCCACAATGAGTGCCTTCTTTGGGTTCTTCACACTATTACACCTTTGTCAAATACACTTCTGTTGCTTGAGAGGTGTTATTTTTTTTTAATTCCCTAATCCCAGTGAATAAAGATATAGAATTTAGTTTCTTACATTAATCAGAAACGGTTCAGAAGATAGAAGACAAGTACACTTTGATGGAAGAGAGAAGCTTAAAAAATAAAGCTACTAATTGGAGAAAATATGTAGATGAGACTCTCAGCAGTCACAGAACAGCATGAGTGCACTAGATTCTAACAGCAAATGGTTGAACAAGGACCTGTATTGAAATTTGCCAATGTCCTGTTCAAATTTGTGAGACTATGTCCCAATAGGGATTACCTTTAATATCTGATCCTCTCTGCATTCTCCAAATGAGTGACTAACAAATACTGCAAACTCTAAAGTTTGGGCAGATATTAAGGCAAGTTTATGATCCAGATATCATGCTATATAATTAACAAGTGTCAGAATATTCCAGAAGAAACATTCTTCAGGCTTACTGCAGTAGTGAATACTGCTGGTTACCTACTTCTAAGACAATTCTTTATGCTCTTGCATCCTCTCAGACAGGACCCTGATTTTGTTCAGGTGTTAGATAGTCATGTGTTTCAGGGGAAGATGAGCCTACGCCAATCATGGTAGTCTCATTACTCTTGCCATTATACTTGATTGGCTTAGTCTGAGAAAATGTTTAAATTCTAGCCAATGAAATATGGAGGCAAGTCTAGTTGATACCACCTAATTCTTATAAAGCGACACAATGTAAAAACCATCAGTTCTTCCGTGATATCTGGAACTAAGAATTATCCCAGGACCATGATGGTAGCCAGTCTAAAAAGACAACTCAGTATAATGAGAATGGCAACACAGAAAGATTGAAAGAGAATGTATCCTGGATATTTAACCTCTCAATTAATCAATCTAGTTGTCTTATTTTTTGTATTTATTGGATGGAAATATCTCATTAGAAATAGTTGTGTTGGGGGGGCGCCTGGGTGGCTCAGTTGGTTAGGCATCCGACTTCGGCTCAGGTCATGATCTCACGGTCCGTGAGTTCGAGCCCCGCGTCGGACTCTCTGCTGACAGCTCAGAGCCTGGAGCCTGTTTCGGATTCTGTGTCTCCCTCTCTCTGACCCTCCCCCATTCATGCTCTGTCTCTCTCTGTCTCAAAAATAAATAAACGTTAAAAAAAATTAAAAAAAATAAATAGTTATGTTGGTTTTTTCATTATTTGTAGCTGAGCACATCTTCACTTTATATAGTAGCCAATTTATAGCATCAATATGGAATTGCAACTCCCTATCTTCTTTAGACTGGAGTGATTTAGATAGATGGAATATAAATTCATGAATAGAAGATATGAATCAGGAGTATGTGAAAAATATGGCTACTTTATGAAGCAGGACCCGCAAACAATACATAAATCCATTGCCTGTTAAAAGTAAATGGCTCATTCAAAATTAATTCATCTGTGAAGGAGACAACAAATACTAAATATGGTGACAAAACTAACAGGAAGTAGACATTTCCAACTGAAAACACAGAGCATATTACACCTAGCCTGAAAAAAGTCCACATTCACTATATAAATGGAAGAAAACATTATGGGAGAAAAAAAAAAAAAAAAAAAACAAAGTCAGAGTAATTTTAAGGAGATTTGGAGGAAGTTCTAGTCTACTAAGTGACTGTAATCCTTAGAAGACCAATCCCAGGTGGGTCAGGCAGTAAATTACTTGATTATCACAATCCCAATCCAGCAAGTAGTCTAATCCTGAAGCTTTTTAAACTTTCTTCGCCTCCCTTCTCCTGGCAGATAAGCCTGAGTGGATCATTAGCCCGGCCATTTCCACACCACTGTGATTCTTGACTTCATCTCTATTTCCTGTGTCTATTTCCACTTTCATAATCCAGGCCTTTAACACATCTGACCTAGATCATTTTAAAGATGTCTAATGGATCTTCCCACTGCTAATCTCCACACACTTTCTTACCATTATCTTTCTAAAACACAAATTCAGTAAAGTCAAACCTCCTGCTCAAAAATTATTCACTGACTCTTCACTGAGGGCCTAAAAATTAATGCTCAAGCTCCTTAACACTATTTAAAATATAAAGCTTTCAATTTCATTTCCTACTGTTGCCAGTTACATTAAAAATGTTCACTTTTTTCTCATGAAGTCATGTGCTTTTTGTTCTATTTTTAAAATCAGATACGCTCATACTTACATGCTTTACTTCATTCTGCTTCTTCTTGTATTTCAGGGATAATTTCATATTCAAATTTCTTTTGCCTAGAACCTCTTTAAGTCATCTTTAGGCCTTTCTAAAATACCACATTCCCTATGATATCTTCCCTAACTTCCCCAAGTCAGAAATGTTCTCTCCCACTTCTGTCTTGGTTGTAATGTGTTCATACAATGATACAGCTCTTTTCAAAGTCTGACTACAACATTTTAGTTATATGTGACTGAGAGCTCTTTAAGGTCGGGAATCAGCGACCTTTAGATTCCCACCTTGTTGGATGGGGTTGGTGGTGGAGGAAGAGGTGAGTTTACTAGAGATGTGTACTAACTGCTCTCTGTCTCATTGGGTGGAAACTCCCTCCTGTTCAGACATGAAGGGCTAGAGAGAAAAAGAACAAAACAAACAAACAAAACACCTTATTAAAGTGTGAGTATAAGGTACAAACTGAAAGGTTTCTGACTGCAACATTATTTTACCTCTAGTATGACAGATTCTATAAAGATTCATGTTATTACAGCACATTGCTTTTTAAATAGAGCAATGTTAGGCAGATTCTCCTGAGTTTTAAAAATATAAATTAGATCCTATCTTTCCCATAAGTCTTTACCATAATATTATTGAAAAACAAAAACCAAAAAAACCTCCTTCCTCCCAAGGCCTACAACATCCTTTTCAATCTGGCCACTGGTGCCTCCCTCTGATTCTCATGTTTCACTTCATTCATCAGGCTTCAAAAATCCAGCCTTTTTTCAATCCCTCATCAAATTCATTCCATGTCCAGGGGTTTAATTCTTGCAGTTTCCTCTGCCTGGAGACTTCTGAGACAAGCCATTTGCACAGCTGGCTTACTCTCTCACTCATGTCTCAACTCAAATGTATTCTTCCTGACATGGCCTTGCCACAACACAGTAGGTAGTTTTGTTTTGTTTTGTTTTCACTGTCTAAAAATATTTTAATTGTTAGTTTGTTTGTATGCCTGCTGTGGGTTTCCTTGGTTAGAATATAAACTCGTTGAGGGCAAGGCAGATTTTGCCTTTCTTGTTTACTGCTGTATCCCCAGCAAAGAACACAGAATATAGTTAAAGATCAATATGTTTTTATTGAATGAATAAAAAGAGAAACAAATGAATAATATTCTTAGAAAGATTTTTGGAGAATTCTCAGGAGGATATGGCCTCAGCATTGCCAGCAGAAGTGCAAGAGTATTTACTCTGAAGTTGTAATGCACTGGAGTTTCCAAACCACTTCCTGAATTAGGAACATACTGATGGAGGGCAATTTAGATATGAGGATTTTAAATATATTGAATAGATTTTTCTTTACAGTGTTCAATAGAATCGAGTGTACTGTTTGAGATTCTTTAAAAATATTATTTATTTACCCAGATAACATGATACTCAATGGTGAAAAACTTAGACCTTTTTACCTAAGGTCAGGAACAAGACAAAGACATCCACTCTCACCTCTTTTATTCAACTTAATACCAGAAGTCCTAGCCACAGCAGTCAGACAACAAAAAGAAATAAAAGGCATCCAAATCTGTAAGGAAGAAGTAAAACTTTCACTACCTGTGGATGACATGATACTATATGTAGAAAACCCCAAAGATTCCACCAAAAAACTATTAGAAATGATAATTGAATTCAGTAAGATCACAGGGTATAAAACAATATATAGAAATCTACTGCATTTCTATACACTTTAATAAAATATCAAAAAGAGAAGTTAAGAAAATAATACTATTTACAATTCTACCACAAAGAATAAAATAACTAGGAATAAACTTAACCAAATAGGCAAAGGACCTATACACTGAAAAGTATAAAACACTCATGAAAAAATTAAAGATAACACAAAGAAATGGAAAGACATTCCATGTTCATGGATTAGAAGAACAAATATTGTTAAAACATCTATACTACCCAAAGCAATCTACAGATTTAATGCAATCCCTATCAAAATACCAACAACATTTTTCATAGAATTAGGAAAAACAATCCTAACATTTGTATGGAACCACAAAAGACCTAAATAGCCAAAGCAATCTGGAAAAAGAAAAACAAAACTGAAGGTATCACAACTTCAGACTTCAAGTTATATAACAAAACTCTAGTAATCAAAACAGTATGGTACTGACACAAAAATAGACATACAGTTCAATAGAACAGAAGAGAGAGCCTGCAAATAAACCCACAATTACATGGTCAATTAATTTTTGACAAAGGAGGCAAGAACATGCAATGGGAAAAAGCTTCTTCAACAAATGGTATTGAGAAAACTGGACAGCTACATGCAAAAGACTGAAACTGGACACTTTCTTACACCATACACAAAAATGAACTCAAAATGGATTAAAGACTTACATGTGAGACAGAAAACCATAAAAATCCTAGAAGAGAGCACAGGAAGTAATTTCTCTGACATTGAACACAGCAACACTTTTCTAGATATATCTCCTGAGGCAAGGGAAAGAAAAACAAAAACAAACTCTTGGGGCTACTTCAAAATAAAAGCTCCTGCACAGGAAAGAAAACAACCAACAAAACTAAAAGAACACCTACTGAATGGGACAAGAGATTCACAAATGACCTATCCAATATAAGGTTAATATCCAAAATCTATAAAGAATTTATAGAACTCAAAATCCCAAAAATGAATTATGCAATTTAAAAATGGGCAGAAGACATGAACAGATGTTTCTCCAAAGAAGACACACAGATGGCCAACAGACACATGGAAAGATGCTCAACATCTCTAATTATCAAGGAGATGCAAATCAAATTCCCAAGGAGATATCACCTTACATCTGTCAGAATGGCTAAAATCAAAAACACAAGAAACAACAAGTGTTGGCAAGAATGTGGAGAAAAACAAATCAAAAACCCTTGTGCACTGTTGGTGGGAATTGAGACTGGCACAGCCACTGTGGAGAACAGTATGGAGCTTCCCCCCAAAATGAAAAACCATATAATCCAGTAATTGCACTACTGAGTATTTACCCAAAGAATATGAAAACACTAGTTTCAGGGGATATATGCACCTGTATGTTTTTTGGAGGAGTATTTACAATCGCCAAATTTTCGAAGCACCTCAAGTGTCCATCAATTGAGGAATGGGTAAAGACGATGTGGTACATGTATACAGTGGAATATTATTCAACCATAAAAAAGAATGAAATCTTGCCATTTGCAATAACATGAATACAACTAGAGAGTATAACGTTAAGTGAAATAAGTCAGTCAGAGAAAGAAAAATACCATATGATTTCACTCAGATATGGAATTTAAGAAACAAAACAATAACAAAAGAAAAGAAAGACAAATCAAACATCAGTCTTTTAACTACAGAAAGCAAATTGATGGTTACCGGAGTAGGGAGGTCGGTGGGGGATGGGTGAAATAGGTGAAGAGGATTAAGAGTACACTCATCATTTGGGGCACTTGGGTGGTTCAGTTGGTTGAGCGTTTGGCTTTGGCTTGGGTCATGATCTCACGGTTTGTGAGTTTGAGCCCCGCATCTGGCTCTGTGCTGACAGCTCAGAGCCTGGAGCCTGTTTCGGATTCTGGGTCTCCCTCTCTCTCTGCTCCTCCCCTGCTTGTGCTCTGTCTCTCTCTTTCTCTCAAAAATAAATAAATAAACATTAAAAAATTTTTGAAAAGAGTACACCTACCATGATGAGCACTGAATTATATATAGAATTAATGAATCACTATACTGCACACCTGAAATTAATGTTAACACTGTATGTTAACTCTCCTAGAATTAAAAGAAATATATTTTTTACTTAAAAATATATTTATTTAATTCTGACATCTTATTACAAACTATGAGAGGGAAAAACCATTCAAATTCTCCAAAAAAAATCATCAGTTTTTGTTTCTTAGCTGCATAATTATCTTTAAGGTAAATTGCATGCATGCTTTGTCTTAAAAGATTTTCTTTAGGCTTTCAACATAGAAATAAATAAATAGAACATAAAAATTTAAGCACAAATGTTAAGCTTTTTAATGCTTTCACAGAGAATGGAAACCACATTTAACATGAAATAACCTTTCTGTATTTTTAAAAATAAAGGTGATATTTTATAATCAGTAATTTTCCTTATTTTCTAAGCTACTGGTTTTTTTTTTTTCATATTATTTATTCTTTCAGTTGTTCTCACAGATCTCCTTCATCTAATGAGTTACGAGACAAACCTGATTTGACCAGTATCTGGCTTTTCAAATTATGTTTTTAGCGGAAGGCAGAATTTCTGGCAGAAAGTTATGCAAGTGTGGAGTCAAAGGTTTGGCTCTCTAAGTCTTTCAATTCTTACAACAGCTTCATGCGGCTCATTAAGCCATGCTCAATTGTAACAGATAAAAGATAAAATCCTGGATTTTACTGAAAAACATAATAAGCTCACATCAAAGTGAAAAGGTTAAAAAAATAAGAACATAGTTTCCATAACAGATAGAGTCGAAACTACTCTCCTTTCCCTCTTTAAACATGTTGACTTAGATAACAAGGACATGGGTGGGTTGCTGAATTACTCGAATACTTACAACTATCATTGCTATGTCTTGTTCAAAGCCAGGTATATCTCAGTATTTGAAAGCTGGTTTTATTTTTTTCTTCAAAAGAGGAGGATAGCCATTATTTTAGGAAATTCAAATGATGTAGCCATGTGGAGCTTTAGCTCATGGCCGTAGTCAAGGGATTGCTTGAAGTCGCAGTGCCAAGATGGGGGCAAAAATATAAGCTCAAGGGGACAAGAGCAAGATGTTACAAAATTAAATATTTAATTGCCTGGGTACTTAAACCAAGTAATTTGTTGATTTAGTTTTCAAGAATCAGGCTGATCTACCAAGGGCTCGTTTGGACATCTTATTGCATACGGACACAAGCATGACTGTATTGCTATGGCCAGGTAAGCATTTCCTGGTGAGCAGTGGAAGTGTTAGAACAGCCAGAGAGATCAGGAAATGGCTGCCGCTCGATGGTAGTGGACTATCACAATTCATAAAGGTAGCATAAGATACAGTGCACTTGGAAAAGATAGAGAAATAGATTACTTGTGTTAAATTAATTAAACAAAAAGGTCATCAGACCGAATTGACTGCAGTGCTTTGGCGGCCTAGGTAAGCAAACCAAAACCTAACGCTGTAAAGGCTTCAAGTTAAAAAATTCAAAACGGAAGAACAACCAGTTACAGCCAACTGGGCTGCTCCAAATCAGGCAAACACGTAAGCTACAGCCATTCAAGTAAGTTCCTTGCTTGGCTCTCCCATCCTATAAGCGTTTCTCCTGAGCTCCTGTAGGTGGAGCGCTCCTAACCACTCCTAGGTTGGCCTGACCAATTAGACTTGATCTTTGCTCAATTAAACTCTTAAAAATTTTAATGTGCCTTGTATCTTTTAACACCTGTGAATTAAAAACTGCAGAGGATTCTAATATTCTGGAGAGGGATAAAGAGAAAGGAGGAGGAGGAGGAGGGAGGGGCAGCAGCCATGGAGGTGATGGTGGAGGAGAAGGAGGAAAAGAAAGACACAGAGTTCGCAAACGTTTTTGTTTAAGTGTGAAAAAAACATGAAGATGGAATTTGACTAGAAGTATTTCATCTTCAACCAGAATATGCTGGGAGGAATAAAAAACTGTTCATAAAAATAATTATTGGAGTTTTCCAAAGCACTAAAACTCAAAAACTAGTAGACACTTGTTACAGATTTATGGCTTAGGAAAAAAATAAATAAAAAGGAGGAAACACATATATTATAATGTCTATCTCCTTCCTTAAGTCATACTGGGTAATGCCTCCTAATATCCCTAGAGCTGTCAGTGGAATCGTTTTTGGGAACAGAGTTGCTCCTTCTCTTAAACGTTCATATTAACAAGTAAGGTAGCAGTGAAGCCGTTAATCAGAGCTACTATTTATGTATACTACATACAGAGGAGAATTTGAGCAGCAAGGATCTCCAATTACTTCATCTGAATATTGAGTGAGTTGATCATACTGGGGAAACCTGACAAGACTCTGGGAAAACTGTAAAGAAGAAACACATTGACTTGAAAAATAGCAAAATGCTCTAAAAATATTATTATGGTAAAGACGACATGAAAGATGATGAGATTTCGAAGAGGCACACATATGCAGTCTTCTGAAAATAGCACCATTCAAAGAATCTTAGGATGCTCACAATATCAGGGAAAGAAAAAGAAAAGCCCAAGTATTTTACTACTTGCAGTGTTTTAATCTGAACTTCTGGGGGCTTGCACAAGGGTGGTGCTTCAAGTGTTCTGAGCTTATATTGGAAACCATCTCTTTCTACATGAAAGAGAAAAGTTTTAAATTTGACAAAGCTAATCAAGTCCTGACATATCTCTATTTATACAGATATCAATGTATCTACAAACGTGTTCAATGAAAAGCAGTTCATAGCTATTGTTTTGCAAATTAAAACAAAGTTATCCTGTCTCGTGTAATTATTATAGGATTCCCACCATTCTAGGTGCTAGCAAACTGATCACGCTTTATTGTCAGTTACCTGCTTTGACCTTTTGTATATAGTTCCAGAGATTGGTGCTTAATATGTGTCTATTAATGGATACAGGAAAACATAAATGAGTGTGTAAGTAAATTACTGAGTAAATATCAAACCCCTCATCTTTTTTGTTAGAAATAATAGTACCTTAGCTTAAAGTATTTTCTAGGAATTGTCTAACAAAGCCTAGTAACTTGTTTCGTTAGCTCCCAATACATTTTTATCAGTCAGAGGTCACTTGTCTGATTGCTGCTGCTGTTTTACAACAAATATTCCATGTCTGTGGTTTGCAAGCCCAGTGTTTTTTCTTTACTCTTTTTCCTTATGTTTTAAGTGACAACTGATTAAGAAATCAGTCTCCTGCCTTAGTATGCTAATATCTGATGTACCATAGCCTACTGAATTTTAAAACTGTAATCTGTTCGAGCTCACAAAGAATGTTGTACAATTGAAATTCATTTCAGTTTAAGCTAGTTTAGTTAAATATCAGATTTCCAGTCACTAAGAAGATAGTGAAGATACCTATGGATAATGATCATTTGCTGCTTTAGAAAAGATCCCAAATCACCATTTCATACATACTCACAAGTATGGCATTGACATCTGCACAATGAAATAAATATATAGATTTCTGTAAGGCCTTTTATCGTTTGCAAGATTTATTTGATTATACTATATCCTGGTAAGGCATTTATACTTTACTAAATTCTTGATATATTCCAGTACCATGTCTTCTTGTTAACAACTATGTTATTAGTTTAGTCTTTGGAGTCTTCATTTGCAGTCTCTGTGAGTGGATGTTGGACTGAAGGAGACAAATAGTCACTGAAGAAATGGAAGTCTGTTTTTAAGTAGACTGACACTAGGTTTGCCAGAAATACCATGTTTAATTATGAAAAGGCAGAGTGCAACTTATAACCCTGCACTTGAACGAGAGAAATAAATGGTGAGATGGAACATGAGTGAATACATTGCCATGGGTTTATTGGCTTGAAAAGCTGCACCTACTCTGACAGCTGCAATATAAATAAATTTGGAATGCAAAAAAGGATGTAATGGGGCATACACAGACAATTTTCTATTCTCATCAATAACTTCCATATTTTAAAAAAAATGTTTCCCTTCTGTTCTTTGGTTAGCCTTTTCTCTTAATTAAAAACACTGTGAGCTTTCCCTTATATAATCAAAGTGTCTATTTCTCTTCTCCCACTTCCTTTGATGCAGATGCCACTCAGAAGGTAGACATACAAATATAAATCTACCTTTCTGCTGATAGGTTTCCTTTGTGTTACACACATGGTAGTAATGACTTTTTAGGTATTTTATTTTCTTTGGCATTTTTCCATTTAAAATGTGAAGTGCTAAGCTAGGAAATGGTAAAAACAAATAGTATAAGAGAGTTTTCACTCTCTCTGTCACCGAAGGTAATCAATACTGAAGTTTGCAGCTCCAATTCTGCAAATACCTTTCTGCCCTAAGCGATGTCTATGGTTCTACAAGCAAATGGTTGGGAACAACAAGTCTGTAAGGGAGGAAATAATAGCTTATTCCTCTACTCATCTAAATTCTCAACTGGGGCCTTTGTAACAAAAGACAGATTAACAAGAGAAAAGCATACACATTTATTGACTCTAAGTTTTATATGACAGAAGTCTTCATAAGGAAATGACGAATCAAAGCAATGGTTAAACCTAAGTGCTTTTATGCTAGGTGTGATGAAGAGTGGAAAGTTGTGGAAAGATGTGACAGGACAAAGGTGAACTAAGTATAACGAACTGGGGGGTGCAATTAGCAAGGCCTGTTCTTTTAGATGCCTTCTCTGTGTCTCTTTGTCTTTGGACATAAGGATGCTCCTTTCCTCTGGGTATAGGAAGGGGGTCTCCCACATGAAGGTTTTTGACTTACTTCTGGGGAAGGTCCACAAACCCTTCCTTCACATGCCATTTCTCAAATTCCTACAGCTTGAAATATATAATATGCCATGGTACCATATTTTGGGGTAGCATTTCCTGACCATACTGATTCCCATAAAGCTATTTTTGAATTAAAAATAACAGCAGAAACAACACAACACAACAGCAAACAACACAAACAACATAAAGTCTTCAAACAGACATTCTCAGGCACAGGGCTGCTGGGATGACCTGAAGAGAGAAATTCTGACCACCCAGGGCTGGATTTACTGTGGGTAATCTCATACCTTCTTATGTTTGCAGAGTTGGGTAGGGCAGGGAGAGAACCAACCAAGCTAATGAGGTAAAACTTTCCAATCAAGCTTTCTCAGTAGCTGTGAGAAACCAGCTATTCTGGGATGCAAGTCTGGAGAATCTGAATATCAGAGGTTTTACAGGTTTTTCTGCATCACGCTTGGCCACCTAAAGGAGAACTGCCTAGAGCATTCGGCTCCAAAATAGGTTTGTCTCTCTGTGGTTATAAGATTGTGAGTTTTCCTCAGGTGGTTAATAGCTCCACAAAGAAACAAGCAAGCCCTTGTCTATACCAGTGTTCCCATAACTATTTATCCCAAATGATTTTTTTTTCTCTCTCACTTTGTTGCACTCAAGGCAAGAAAATTCAGGGTTGAAGGGCCGAGGAGTACTCACTGAGAGATGTGCTTTGTCTCTGGGGGAAGGCTCAGAGTAAGGGTCTTAAATGGCACTAAGTAAGGAAGCAGGCATGATTTCAAGTAAAATAGCCCATTGAAATTCTTATTTCTGCATTTCTCTCACTGGTAACCCTAGAAGACCATCTGTTGTACAATAAGAGGAAATGATATCTGATCGACAAGGGTGTTGTGAAGATTCAGTAAAACACTGTACATGAAGTACTAGTCCAAATCTTGGCAAATACTATATGCTAAATATGTGCACATTTTCCTTCACCTCTAAATGGCCAAAGCTCCCTCCAACAGGCAGTTAATTAGGCTCTAACAGGCTACCTGGAGGCCGGCATAGGGGAAGGGTCGGCCAGCTCTCAGAAAAGTCAGAGGCCTGTCCTCAAGAAGTGGATCAAACTAGACAGGCCCAAGATGGTGGGTGCCATGACAGGAAACAACTGATCAAATAAGGACGAAAAGGCAAGAAATCTTGCTTCCAAGAAATTCCTGCCTCAAGTGATGAATATTCTACCCCCTAGTGAACAACTGTTAATAAAAGGTAGAAACCCACCCTGCAGAGTGTGCAGCTTATACTCACTCTCTCTGTCTCTGTCTCCCTGTCTCTCTCTCTCTCCACTTGCGCCACCCAACCACTGTGTCAGTCTGCCCTTGAATTCTTTCTTGCGAGGAACCTAAGAGACTCTGGCAAAATCCTGGGGACAGGCTTGGAGGCAGTCTCAGGACTCAGGGGTCTCCCAAGTTCACCCTGCGATACCTCCACATCTTGACTTACTTCTTGAAGTCCAAATTTTACCAAAATAAATCTATGGATTCAGGAGAACAAATGAATCTTCATGGCTCTCCTTGAAATTATCCAGTTAGTCAGGATCAAATCTTCAGATTAGAATATCAACCGCACCATATCTCATAACCACCTTTGAAAGAATACTTTGGATTTAATACACAATAGACACTTGGGCAATACTTCTGTATATAATTGAAAAAGGTGTTATTTTACTTAAGAGAGCAGATGAAATTTGAACCTGTTTAAAAAGCAAAGTTCAACTGGGTAAATTTTAATACCTTATTATCTCTATTCAATGATTCATGAATTGGGCAACATTTCACTTAGCAGAAAGAAAGGAACTCTGAGGAGCTGTACAAAATGAAAGACTTAAATAGGCAGAAAGGAGCAGGACAAGGAAGTTCTGACAGCAAGAAAAGGATTGATTGTGGTAAGGTCACCTTCCTTTAAGGGACAGCAGGGGTCTATCAGGCAAACTACTTCACTAGTGTTGACCACACATTTTAAATTGACTGACTTAAGACTGTACTCTAAATAGGTAATTAATTTAGGTATTAAGGCTTGGTTTGGTGACATGGGGCTTAGCATAAATGACGCAATTTGAAATATATTGTCTTTTCTTTTAGCAAACCTGAACAACAAACTAGGAGTTTTTATTCTCAGTTTAGCAATTTGCTGAGAAAATTTGATGACTGATGAATTTAAGAAACTTAAATTAACAAAAGTACATCTGTGACCCTCACCACCAATGAAATAAAAAATAATTATGGGTAGACTTTTATTTTATACAATCTCAAATAATTATGGTAAAAAGGACATGCAAACTTATACCTGATTGTTTTTCTAAATGTCTGGAAAATATGTAGAGATTATTCCCACATATTTCACCGGAAAAAACAATAAAACCAGTTACACTTTCTAATGCAAAAAAACAAAACAAAACCTAAAAAACTCTACAATTTATCTCTGTAGAAATCTCCCATTGAAGGACAAATGAATTATTATAATAGCCTTTGAAGAAGTAGTTCAAGTCATCCCACCCATATTTAAATATGGGAAATGGAAATTAAACACCCGTATAATTCTAGAATGTTCTAACATGTCTTGAACTCAATAGGTGCCTAGTAACTATTTATTGTCAGATGTGCATGCTTTGACCTTTGAAAATAGAACATACATTTAATTTAGCAAGCTTCATACATAATGCCAAAGCATAATTGTGAATACAGTATGTAAAAGTGGGAAAAGTGGGAAAGTGGGAAAGACCGTGATAAATTACTCCTCAAATAATGTTCTTTTTGAAGACACAATGACCCAGTTAGCACTGCCACACTTTTTATCATGTCAAGTATATTCCCTCCTCCCCCCAAAATTAACAAGCATGTCTATAAGGAAGAAAATGTCTAAAATATGATGTAGTTATAAACCTAACTTTTTAAACATATTTTTTATTTTTTTGAGAACAGATTGGCCATGGCTACAATTTATAACAGGAGATTTTGGTGTTATTCTGTCTTCCACAGTCACTGAACCCATTGCTTTCCACCATTAGGACACAAGTGGCATGTTTATGCACAAGCCACATGTTTATTTCTAGGATATGAATACAATGAAACCCAACACAGACCTTCTTTTGTCAAAATATCTTAGAAGTTTATCTTCTGTTCTTTGATGATAATCTTTCTGGTAAACCAAGCTATTGTGACAATGGATGCAACCAAGTTTCCAGTTAACCTTCTTATTTTTATATAATGTTCCTGGAAACTCTACCTTTTTGAAAATTATTGGTTTTGGAGGAATATCAGGAATATAAAATATTATGCCTCAGAAAACATGTTTCCCTTTAATTCTTTGAGGTAAAATGTCACCTAAGTACCTGCCGTGTTCACTGTAATCAAATCTGTACCTGAAAGAATGGATATTTTTCTGATTTTCCCTGAGGACCTGGTTTGTGGTCTAGTTATATGAGCTAAGAGTAGAAAAGTGAATAATCTAATACCAGCTGTGGCTCAGGGTCAGTTGCTGTTATAAACCAGTCTTATCAGAAAAAAAAATCAAATTAAATTTTTAAAAAATTCGCAGGAAATTTCACAGCTGTCCTCAGACCCTTAAAATATTTCTATTTTATATCCTCTAAAACTATTCCTTTTTTTAAAAAATCTCCAATAATTACATTAAAGGCTAGGCAGAATACATAAGGCCAAAGAAGCTTTGGCTTCAAGATATTAAGTAATACCATTTACTATTGAAAAATATCTAAAATATAGTTCTAATAAGTCCAGAATGAGAAAGAATTTTAATCTTAGTTTATTATTATAAACAATTTTTATAATGGTTCAACAATTTTTATAATATATATGTTGCTGAAAGTATGTTTGTATTTCGGCATGTATGTTAAATAAGGTAACCTTAGCTACTGTATTAAATAAACCCTGAAATCTCCATAGGTTAATATTATTAAAGTTTATTGTTTGCTTATTTAAAGTCCAGTTAGAGGCAAAGGCTTAAGAAATACACTTTAGTGATTCAGGAGCTCATATTGATGGAGGCTCTGCCATCTTGAATACATGTCCCTGAAGATCATCTTACATATTGATATCCAATCAGCATGCAGAGAAAGATAGAGTCTGGAGGACAGAATGGGAGACTTTTACCAACCAGGCTTGGTAATCACGTACATCACTTCCATTCACAGTCTATTGCCATAATTCAGTCACCTAACCCTCCCTATAGAGAGAGGTAGGCTGGGAAGTAGTCAAAGAAGACAAGAAAGAACAGAAAAACAGTTTTGCTAAATGGCTAACCAGTGTGTTTTGCAGTCCCTGATTCCATTAACATTCCTGTAATCACATAATTTCAATGTGTCTTCCTTTAAAAATGTTTGATCTCCAGATATATTTCTTAGGCTCATGTAAAAAGCAAACAAAATTGATGTGTAACTAGAGATTAGCGAATATCTTACCAATAGTTCTAATACAATAAAGGAATATTAAATATAATAAGAGGTTATGATAAACAATGAGATAGGTATTTGTTATAAGCACTGGTTTCTGTAAAAGAGAGCTCTCCAGAGAATAAAGATGTAACATATGACGGCACTTAACCACCCAGTGGAATCATTTGTACTTGTTCAGTGTGCCTATCCCTGAGCAGCCACGAGTATTGATCAAGGCTCACATCTACAGCTTCTCCAGATCCTTGCCCTTCATTAATTGTAACCACTTCTTTGCGAGTTTCCTTTGGGTTACATGGTGGGATTTATATTTAGTAAAAGAGTGGTGGGGTTTACAAAAGTCTAGCTTTCTTGCCTAAAGTTGGGACAGAATCTGCATTGCAGAGTAAGTTCTCATTCCTTGAGGGGTACACAGAAGCTAGACTACACCTGCTAACCAGGGACTAGTACTTCAGCTTCCTCTCTCTTGTCTGGCTCCTCTCATTCCCTTACAGGTTTTGCCTAATATGACTCCCTTAGCAAATCTCTTTCATGCACAAAAATCCTCACTTCAGTCTCTGGTTTTAGGAAAACTGACTCAATACAGAAGATAAGTCATTTAAAGTATGTTTTTAAGTCCCTGGCACCTCTAGACATATTTAGTATAGGTAGTGAACCTGCAAAGACTCTGCACTGAAATTCTGGAAAATATGTCTGCATCATCTCTTTACAAATCAGACTTTTCTTGTTTTGCAACTATGCTGAGAGCCTTTGGTTTCCTTTATACTCATCAGGAGCACACATGAAAAAGCAGTGAATAAACATAAATTAAAAAAAAATAAAGTTAGAAAATGAAGAAAGTTGACCACAGCAAGCTGATGAACAGAAAACAAGGAATGCAAGGAAATTGATTACCAATAGGAACTATTTCAAGTTAATCCTGAATCAGTAAGTACATATGTAACTGAAGTCAAGTATATTTAATGTCCTAAACATTTTGGCATACACTGAATGATTCTGACCTACACAAGGCTAGGCTACTTTAACAAATTTTTTTTAATTTGATTATTCAGAAAATTTAAATATACCTTCTATATCCTAGCAATTATTGAAAACAAGAATACTAAAGTGTTACATTTTGCCAAATTAATAGATAGATGTTTTGCAATCAAAAGAAAAATCTCAGGGGCACCTGGGTGACTCAGTCAGTTAAGCATCCAACTTTGGCTCAAATGTCATGATCTCATGGTTTGTGGGTTCGAGCCCCACATCGGGCTCTGTGCTGACAGCTCAGAGCCTGGAGCCTGCTTCAGATTCTGTCTCCCTCTCTCTCTCTGCCCCTCCCCCACTCATGCTCTGATTCTCAAAAATAAATAAACATTAAAAAATGTAGAAAAAAGAAAAATCTCAGTAGATGTATGTATATGTGGAAATTGACAAGCTGTCAATCATAGCTATATATAAATGTAAAGGGCAAAGAATAATAGATACTATTGAACAATTCTTACCCTTACTCTGTTGGGTATCGAGATCTATTACAGAGCTATAGTAAATAAGAACATCTATATGATAGAGATATTGATGAATGAAACAAAACAGAGTTCATACACTGAATAATGCTTCTTTCCCCAAATATGTTCAAATCCTAATCCCTGTGAATGTTACTTTAAATGACAAAAGGGACTTTGCAGATGTGATTAAGGCACAAGCCATCAAAGAGATAAATAGTGGAAAGATTTCTTTATGATGAGGGTAAAGGATTTAAGAATCAAAA
This sequence comes from Lynx rufus, assembly GCF_022079265.1. NCBI lineage: Eukaryota > Metazoa > Chordata > Mammalia > Carnivora > Felidae > Lynx > Lynx rufus. Next base: position 77,124,274 of record NW_025814834.1, read on the forward strand.
GAAACACAAAGGGGTCTGTAAGAAAATGTACCACTTATGGGGTATTTAGGAGGCTCAGTCAGTTGAGCATCCCACTCCTGGTTTTGGCCCAGGTCATGAAATCAGGAATTGTGGGTTCAAGCCTCAGGATGAGCTCTGTGCTGACAGCACAGAATCTTCTTGGGACTCTCTCTCCCTCTCTTTTCTGCCCCTCCCCTGCTCTCTCTGTTTCAAAAATAAATAAATAAACATTTTTTAAAACAAGAAAGAAAACGTTTACATGTAATACATCTAATACATGTAGTTGTATTAGAAATTTAAAATTCTCATTATATACTATCAAAGACAAAAGCAAACATCATGAATATTCTAAACAATAGTCTAGATCCCAAGTTTCAGTTCATCAAGAAAGATATAACTATGTTAAATTTATGTGTACCTAATAAAACAGCTTCAAAATAAATGAAGCAAATGTTTATAGTAATTAAGGCTAAATAAATATTATATGTTACATTTAAGTTATGTATGTTAATGTAAAATTATATTAATTATACAGTTCTATCAGCCTACAGTTGCATAAGGCTAAAGATAAAATCCATAAATCTACTGGAGAATAACACACACACACACACACACACACACACACACAAATCTGTGAGTACACAAGTGTCAACCATAGAAAGAGTAAACAGATTTGTATATTTTTATGGTGGAATACTATTGATCAAAGGTTCTTTGAACACATGAAATTAAACTAGAAAACAATAATAAAATATAACTAGAGAATCCCATGTTTAAAATATAAATACAAATAAATGAATAAATAAAATCATACTGAGAATTTTTAAATATTTTAAACTGAATCACATAAAATGCAAGATACAGCTAAAAGATTACTTTGAAGGAAACTTATCAAGCTAAATGTATGTATTAAAAGAATAAAATTTTTAAAATTAATATGGCATTCATTCTAAGAACTAGGTGGGAAAATCAGCAAATAAACCCCAAGAAAGTAGAAGGAAGGAAATAATAAAAAATCAAAGTAGAAAATAGGGAAATGGAAACACACATATAATGAAAGATCCACAGACTGATTAAGAAAGGAAAGAGGACACTATAAAACAACTTCACAAATGAAAAACTGTGCATTATTACAGATACTTCACATTAAAGATATATAAAACCATTACTATGAACAACATTATACGAAGAACTTAAAAATGTATACAAATAAAAAGATTAATTCCTTAAAAAAAATCCAACTTTTAAAAACTGACTCAAGAAGAAGTAAAAACACTGATGGAATACAGAATTTACCAAACAGTGAGTAGTCACTCTTTTAGTCATTGAATACACGTAGGCAATGCAGTACCAGTAAAAGTTTGTTTCTTTTGGTTAAATGAAATCCGTACGAGTCTGCATTGGCAATTCACTTCTTTATATAAACAGTTGTATGTCATCTCAATAAAATACCAGACTTAAATTTCACTGAATATTAACAATAGTTTCTGGAGGGGCATGCTATATTTGCTGTATTTTGGAGGGCTTTTATTTAGTGTTTTAATTTATAAATAAAAATTTAAAATAATGTTTTATAAAATGTAACATACTCAATACACTCCATTTTTAGCTCCTAAGTAGTTTATTTGAAAGTTATTTAATAGAGTACTGCATAAAATTATTTAGCAACCTATGTAATATTTAGCAGCTTGCAATTGTGACAACTTTCTTTCTATGTAGCAAGTTGTTATGAATAATTCCAGAAACCTGAAATTGAGAGTATATTATAGAAACATTTATTCATAGCTGGTGCTTCTAAAATGTAAAGTGATTTTCAAGGAAAATCAGGGACATATTTAGAAAGCCACTACCACATGCATTCACTACACAGTGTCAACGGGTCTTCAGTTTTACAATATTAGTCAACTACCTCAGCTAGAGAATCGTCTCTTACACAAATGACTCAATTTTCCAAGGCTGGCAGCTATTCTGGGATTTAAAAATAATTTTAGTATTCTCAAAACACCGCTTCTCCTCCCTCTTTTTATTTAAATGTTATTTCATCATCCAAACCCAGGAATTGGAAAGAAAGTCTTTCTTATGAAATAATAAGTGTATATATAAAGATAAAAGCATAAAAATTAGGTCAATTTTAAAATTGCCCTTTTAATGAATACTAATAATTTCATTTTTCTGTATCTGAATAATAAATGTGATCCCTATCTATGATTTGTTTGATATAAATTTATTTATTTCTTCATTTCTTGAGGGACAAGTTAAATTGCAATACTATGTAACACTTCAAATGCAGTCTTGCACATTGTTCATATAAAAACCCCATCAACAACAACAACCATATAACATAACTAAAACTATACAAAGTTTATCACATTTGATTCTTTTTCTTTTTCTTTTTCTTTTTCTTTCTTTCTTTCTTTCTTTCTTTCTTTCTTTCTTTCTTTCTTTCTTTCTTTTTATGAAAACCACACACTTGACAGTTTGGAAGATTCCACTGTTATGGTCATCTCCCTTCAGAGACTATGTATCTAGAAAGAAATTCCAATTCTTTAATTTAGAATCATACAATACTAAGCATAAAAATGAAAAGTAAAAGAAGGGATTCCACAATTTAAAAAGAAATACAACCACATTTAAAAACATGTATTAAAAAAAGTTAATGTTTATTTATTTTTGAGAGAGAGAGAGAGAGAGCCACATAGCATGAGCAGGGTGGGGGTTGGGGGGAGGGGCAAAGAGAGACAGAGATACAGAATCTGAACTAGGTGCCAGGCTCTGAGCTGTCAGCGCAGAGCCTGTCATGGGGCTCGAACTCACAGACTATGAGATCATGACCTGAGCCAAAGTCTGACACTTAACCGCTGAGCCACCCAGGCACCCCTAAAAACATATCTTAATGACTGAAAATGATGACACCATGTGGGGAGAAAACTCCCCTCATTCACTTACTTATGTTTACATAAATTGGCCTAAGCCTTTTGAAGGAAAAATGATCAATATATGTGAAATTAAATATGTGCATTGTCTTTGCCCTAGAAACCTCATTATTTAGAAATCCATAATCCATACAAATAGTCACATGTATACGATAATACAAGAGTTCCCATTGTCATTTTGCTTGTGTAGCAAAACTATAGAAATAACTTAAAAGGTTATTAACAGAAAATGTCATTCGATCATGTTACCATGAAATACTATGCAGCCATTCAATACAAAAAAAAAGTTACTTATACAGCAATAAAAATGTGGCTTAATTACATTGTTATGTTTAAAAACTCTCCTTACATTTTATAATCATACATATTGGAGAAATAGAATTATTCACACATTGGAAGGATAAAAATAATTTAAAATTATAAGAAGAAAATACAAACAAAAGAGTAGAGAAGGGTATCAAGTTTTCAGTTTAAATATTGTCTCTGCCTTTGAAGAAATTGATTCTGATAAAACAGCTCTTACTGTTAACTATTTTCTCTCTAACGAGTCATGTAGGAATAGTAGTATGCCCAGGAGAACTGCCTGAGTTACCATTACGTGTAAAGTGCATTGTAGATTAATCTCACGGCATTCTGCTCACTCCTGCCACTTGCATTCACAATTGCTCCCACCATAGGTGAGGTGTCTTACCAATCTTTTGACAGGTCTCCTGCAGCTAAACCCTATTCTAATTGACCTGTGAGTACAAACTGAAGAATTGAGATAAAATCTATATTATACAAAGAAGTTTCATGAAACAAATTTGCCATCATTTTAAAATGAAAAAAATATGGTGCATAGTACAGATCACATGCTCAATCTAAAGCATCTGAATAAAAAGATTAATATTAATCTCAATTTGACAGTCATTACCATTTATGGCCTTAGGGACATTTTTATTCTAATAATGTCCAGAGTCATTTCTCCTCATCAGCTGGTTGTGACAGTGGAAATGAGCACCTCCCCAGTTGCTTTCTTCGCACACAAGAGTACCCGTACAGATATTTCATACAGTGGAAAATTGAAGGGAAGGGAATGAGAAGTTTAGGCATATATACTTTCTTTTTATATAATATACATATCTTAAGTCCCCCAGTTTCAAACATGAACAATACTATTTCTAATCTCTCCTATTCACAGGTGCTTCTTTTGACAATTTCCAACTCTCTTGAATATCCAAACCCTCAATCATGTAAAATAATTCAGTGTTCCTTAAATCACTCATTATAATCACAATGAGATGCATGATTAGTCATTGTTATAATGAAAGGGGAAGATGTAAGCAAATATTTATAAATGATAGTCAAGATGTGATCACTCTGGTGAAATTCGTTTTTCCACAAAAGGTGATGAAATAATTATCTCAGTGTTGACAATTTTTTCTTTTGGATATAACACATTAAAAGTAAATATTAAGCTATCAAGATCGCAATTTATTCATCTTATGAGCTTAAACTTTTGCCCATATACCAAAATGTTTCCATATAAAAACTTTCATTTTAAGGTGCTACATATTTATAACAAACAAACAAAATACAACTTTTATCTGTGTGATGTTATTTAATCCTCATAAAAATCCCTTAAATTACGTTATATAATTTTTACATTGGAGATTAGGAATCTAAAGTTCAGACAGAAAAGAGACCACACACAAGTACTAGAGCACAGATCAATAAAGTATGGACTTGGGACCTAGATATTCTAGGTTCAAATCCTCTCTACTTCCTATTTATTGGTTGACTTCGTTCAAGTTACTGAAACTCTGTTTCTCAGTTTCCTTATCTATAAAATGGGGTAATGGACATGATAGTACCTTTCTCAGAGACTTATGATGAGAGGTAAATGAGTTTAAATGTTCCTGAAACAGTTCTTGGCATATAGAAAGTATAATATTAGTGTAGGATATTATTACTTTAAAACTGGCAACTGATTGAGTCCAGATTTGATGTCTTTTGATTTCAAGTTTGGAGTTTGGAACCAAACAAACCTGGATTCTACTTCTTATCCACTATGCAAAAGCTATGATTTTGGGGGTGAGTAATTTTCTTCATCAATTGAGTGGGAATAAAAAATACACACATACACAACAGACTGCTTGTGAGGTTTGTCAATATAAAAAGGAAAACATATAATGTACTACAGAAGGCTGATGTATACCAGCAGGTTAGTAGATTATTCCACTTGCAAGTCCTGAGCAAGTACTTACATGTATCTGTTTATGATATGCTGATTAACAAGTATGTTTATTGAAAGCTTAATGCACACACAGTGCTGAGTTCAATGACTCATTTATTTCTCAAAACAATCCATAAGGTATTATCCTCAATTTACAGATGAGGAAACCAAGGCAGAGAAAGTTAGGAAACTTACTCAAGATTATAAAACCAAGTGATGAGATAAGAGTGAGAATCTAAACAGTTGGGTACCAGACCCTGTGCATTCTGCTGCCTCTGAGCATTGCCATATTTAGATGTGATACATAACGAAACAGTCCTTAATGTGATTACTTTTTTAAAAAGAACGCGTAAAAATGCTATCTATTCTGGAAACCTAGGCGTCAAGATTGCCTAAAAATGCTTCCTCCACCAAATATCTAGAAATACTGGAAAAAATGCAACATTCTCCCAAATTAAGCGATCTGCCCTGAGGCCAAAAATGACAAGGCAGCTGAATGAGTTTTAATCGGTTTCTAGGAGTATGTGGGTCTCCCTGGCTGAGAGACTCGTGACTTAAAAGGCAAGCTGTAAACAAGAGGTGAGGCTTTGGATTCAAGCAAGGTGGAGAGCTGGAATGTCCCACAAAATACTGGATCTCTAAAACATGGGCTAAGGATCCATTCACTGGCTAGCAAAAGGAATGGACTAGGAACACATATCTCCTGGCCAGGGCTCTCAGTAGGAAAAGAAAGAAAAAAAAATCTCTGACAATTCATAATCACTGGATTAACATTCATTGGTTTGTTGTGCAGATTTATACTCTGTGTGTTCCAGGAAATCCTAAATAAAGGAATGGTTCAAGAAGTCCAGATTTTAGCATGGCAAGGCCCTTAGCTGAGGTAAATGCAAATCATTTCTTAAGAAATTCACCCATGACACAGGGCTCGTAACATTTCCACGGATTAAAATCAGCTGAATATAAGCTCAAAAATCACATTCATAAAATAAATATGCAGTGAATACTATCTATGAGAGTTGGCAAAAACAACACACATTAGTCCCGCAAGGATTTTGTAAATTTAAATTATAAGATGTGGAATACAAAATAGCATATCAAAGAGAAAGAAAAAGACTGGATTTTTAAAATGCAAATTAATTAATTAAAATGATGAAGTAAATGCTTAAATTATTAATAAGAAAAAAAAAGAACATGACCAAGAAACATGATACAATTTAAAAAGTCTAGGCAGATTTGAAAGGACATTAAATAGTACTTCAGGAAATGAATGCAACCATTAAAATAAAATATAACTCCAAGGACAGGTTAAACAGCACAGTTGACACTATTGAATATGGAATTAATGACATAGAAATATGGATCTGAAGATATAACCCCAAATGTAAGATATGGAAAATAAAAAGAGTTCATGCAATGAGAGAGAGTGGCATGGTCTTACAGAGAGGTCTATTTGAGTTCCAGTAGTCTGACTCAGGCTGCAGATTGAGGCCGACTTATTAACAACAAAGACAAAAGATGGGAAAAATTTTTCCAAGATGCTGTGAAAAAGTCAGCATTAAACGATTACTGAGAATTATGATTTAAATTAAGATAGTCATTGAGATGCAAGAATAAAATACAGACATTTTCATACAAACAAAACTGATTTTATCACTAATAGACTCTACGAAAGGAACTTCTGAAGGATGTCCTTCAGGAATAAAGAAAATGTGAAAATGATCCTGCAGAAATGTCTAATGCTCAACACAATAATATAAAGAAATGGGAAATATATAGGAAATGTAATAAAAGACTAATTGAATAAAACAATAATAATAATGGCAACATCTGTTTGGATAATAAAAGCCAGAAAGGACCGTAACCATGGACAACAATAACAGTAAGATAGGAATGAAGGGAAAGATATAAGACATTTTTAAAATTTTGCATTATTCAGAAAGAAGGTAGAGATTGATTTCGTATAGACTTCATGAATATGAAAAATGTTTAAAGTAATTATGAGAATACAATATCTGTATAATGTTTAATATCCAAACAGTTATGTTATAGAAAATTTAAGTAATATAAAAAAGGACAAGAGAGAAGGGGGGGAAATGGGGGAAAAAAAACAGGTCTTAGAGAAGGCACAATACAAGTGGTTGAAATAGATCCAAATATCAGTAATCACAATAAATGTGAATAGAATAACACTATTTAGAGGCCAAAGATTGCCTGAATGCAAAAGAAAATCGACTCGCGCATTGTTTTATAAAATTTACTTTAAATAAAACAAAAACCAAAACACAGTTCTTTTACACGTAATAAAAAATAAAAAGAAAAAATACCTGTAAAATAAAATCAAAGAAATGCTGCTCTTGATATATTAATATGAAGCTAAAATAGTTTTTTAGACACAAAACATTGTCAGGAACCAAAAGAGTCACTACCTTAAGATAAAAGGTTCATTTTATCAGAAGTATTGTACCTTTCTCAACTTAAAAGTGGCCTTAGAAAGCAAATATTCTCCATCAAACAGAGATTTTAACTGTCTTACTAGTTGATAGATGCAGCTGACACAAACATAAAGCAACTTTTTAACAATACGACTTAGCATCTTGATTTCTCTACCTCCAAAGTAAGAGAATGCATATTTCTCAAGCTTTCATTAATAAACAAAATGTTACATTTTAAGGCATAAAGACAGTCTCAAATATATTTTAGTAATTATTTAATATAAATTAAAATCCTCTAAGTTAGAAAAAAAATTAAAAAAATTAGAACAATCAGAAGAAATATCAACCATATACTTAAAAGTAAAATTAACAAATGACTTCAAAATAACTCACTGGCAAATAAACAAATAAATAAATCAATAATATTAAAAAATAGCATAAATTGAAAAATATAAAGACTTGATAAAGAAAACACTACAAATCAAAATGTAATACAGGCAGCCACAGGAGTTAAAGAAACTTTTGTTTTCTTAAAGTTTTTTTTATGTTAGAAGACAACAAAAATAAATAAATAATGAGCTCAGCTTTTAATGTAAGACATTAGATAACATAGAACAGAACAATTAAAATATGAGCAGAAATTTAAAAAGGAAAACAGAAAGACAAGTTGAACAAGTATTGAGTTGTTTTCTTTAAGTCAACTAAACAAATAAAATAGACCCAAACTTCTGATCAGCATATAAAAAGACAAATTATAGATACAGCATAGGTGGAAGAGAAGTTTGTAATTATTTTTATGCCAAAACAGATGAAATGAGATATTTATAAGAAAAATAAAATTAGCAAAACTGACTCAAAAAAATCTGAATATATCTATAACTATTTAAGAAATTAAATCAGATGATAATCCTATATTCCCCCTTATCCACCTCTGAAATAAAAAAGAAACAAAAACTTAAGAATATATGGGGTTTCAGATCCCATTCAAAGAATGAATAATTTCATCTGCATACAAGCTCTTTCACAAAATAGTATATACTGACCCATTTTATGAAGCTTATATAATCTTCATGAAAAAACAAAAAAAAATTCAAGAAAGACAAACTGAAGTTCAGTATTATGAATACAGTGCAAAAATTCTAAATACTAACCCTTTATCTGATATGTCATTTGTAAATATCTTCTCCCATTCTGTCGGGTGCCTTATCAGATAAAGGGTTAGTATCAAAATCTACAAAGAACTAATCCAACTCAACACCCAAAAAACAAATAATCCAGTGAAGAAATGGGCAAAAGTCATGAAGAGACACTTCTCTAAAGAAGACATCCAGATGACCCACCGACACATGAAAAAAATGCTCAACATCACTCATCATCAGGGAAATACAAATCAAAACCACAATGAGATACCACCTTACACCTGTCAGAATGGCTGACATTAACAACTCAGGCAAAAACAGATGTTGGCGACGATGCGGAGAAAGAGGATCTCTTTAGCATTGTTGGTGGGAATGCAAGCTGGTGCAGCCACTCTGGAAAACAGTATGGAGGTTCCTCAAAAATCTAAAAATAGAACTACCGTATGACCCAGCAATTGCACTACTAGGCATTTATCCATGGGATACAGGTGTGCTGTTTGGAAGGGACACATGCACCCCCATGTTTATAGCAGCACTATATATATATATATATATATATATATATATATATATATATATACACATATATATATATGTATGTATATATATATATATACATACATACACACAATAGAGTATTGCTGCTCGACAATCAAAAAGAATGAAATCTTGCCATTTGCAACTACGTGGATGGAACTGGAGGGTATTATGCTAAGTGAAATTAGTCAGAGAAAGACAAAAGTCATATGACTTCACTCATATGAGGACTTTAAGAGACAAAACAGATGAACATAAGGGAAGGGAAACAAAAAATAAAAACACGGAGGGGGACGAAACAGAAGAGACTCATAAATAAGGAGAACAAACTGAGGGTTACTGGAGGAGTTGCGGGAGGGGGCATGAGCTAAATGGGTAAGGGGCACTAAGGAATCTACTCCTGAAATCATTGTTGCACTATATGCTAATTAATTTGGATGTAAATTTAAAAAAATAAAAATTAAATTAAAAATATTATAAATAAATAAGACTCTAAATATCAGCTTTCAATTCAGCCAACTACTGACCTTAGAGCTATTTAAAAAAAAAAATCGTGGGGCACCTGGGTGACTCAGTTGGTTAAGCCTCCGACTTTAGCTCAGGTCATGATCTTACAGTTGGGTGTGTTAGAGTCCCGAGTCAGCTCTGTGCTGACAGCTCATAGCCTGGAACCTGCTTCGAATTCCATGTTTCCCTCTCTCTCTGCCTCTCCCTCACTCGTGCTCTGTCTCTCTCAAAAATAAATAAACATTAAAAAAATAAAATTAAGAAAAAAAATTCTAAATAAAATACTAGCAACCTGAGTCCTTTAACATATAAAAATAGAGTAGGTCATGAGCAATTTGGGTTTTTACCACTAATGCTAGGATGGCTTAATAATTAAACATTGATTAATATTATTTATCATGTCAACATATTAAAAGACAAAAACATATGACCAGCTCAATAATCATGGGGAAATAATTTTTTAAAGGGAAACACCAATTTATAATAAACATCATTATTACATTAATAACATTTCATCCATGATAAAATGTGTTGGTTGCAGACAGCATGCTCATCAAACATTTCATTTTCTCCTATATTTCCTACATCCTTTGTAGTAAGGCAGAACCAAATGACTACGTATGCCCAGTGAATTGTGAGTGATCTATGGGCAATTTTCCATTTTTTGTTCCCTGACTTGACCATAAATGTGCCATAGTTCAAAGCAACTTAAATCCCAAAAGAGCTGTCTGGATCTGAAGTAGCATTTGTGTCAATCCAGAAACAAGATGTTCATGTGCTAATTCACTGACAATTTGGAATTATTTAATGGTGAATCACAGCCTACCCTATCATTAGTCATACAGACAAAAGACTTACAACCAGAATTTACGACACAATAGAAAAAAACAAAACTATAAACTATCCAATAGAAAAAATAGGCAAAGGACATAAACAGACTTCACAAAAGGTGAAACTGAAAAAAAAAAAACCTAAACATGAAATAAACATAAAAGAAAATACTCAACCTCAATATGGAATGGAAAAGTGCAAAATAACATCATAATGATTTACAATTTCTTACCAACATATTGACAAAACTTCAAATGTGTGATAATGTTAACTTTTGGCCAAAAAGCAGAGTACCAGGAACTCATATATGGCTGGTGGGTGTGGATTGAGACAAACATTTTAGCAAACAATCTGGCAATATTTTGGAATGTTGAAAGTGCTCATAATTTCAACATATGCTCAAATGGTAGGACCTTCCATAAGCCCTTTCCTGACTCCCCAAACAGTCTGAGGCAAATCTCCTATATTTGCACTAAATTATAGAAACTTGCATTAGAGTTATAGTGGACATTAGTTACTTCAGGCTTCCCAGAATCCAAACGTACATTCTCTCTTGGGGAAATACAAGACCTCAACCAGAGGAGGCTTTGTTATCAGTAAATAATAGTCTCACTTTCTCACTAAGTTATTTGAGGCTAAGGCAATTATCTTCTTATACTTGTGTCTCAACATGTAGCAGAAAACCTGCATAGTAAGTATGCAAATATGACCATTCAATTTAAAATTGTTGAGTTATTCCTGGGCACCAATTAGATTCTATGCATTGTGGTTCATAAGACATTACATGTAATATTGGCATAGAAACTAAAGAGTGAAACCATTCTAATAGTCTGTATGGTGGTTATTCCTTAGTGAGGAAGTTGTTCAAAGATAAACTCATTCAATGTGCAAGTTTTGGCCTATTTTATAACTCTTACAATTTCTTCTTAATTTATATGTTTTTTCCAAGGTACTATTTTTCTCTACTGGGAACAAATTATTTTTGAACTCCAAGAATCCGAGGTAACTGTCAGGATTTGTACCTCAGATGCGACAAAAATTCATTTAATTTAGAAATGGAACTAGAAAAAAAAAATTCCACAACTTACATATGTGTGAAATGCTTTTCCATCTTACAAACATATATGGCCTTTCCCTGTCACAAGCTTCCTGTGTTCAAATGTCCATGAAACATCTGATAACTTTCTGAATTGTAAATCACAGCGATCTTGTAGAGCCAGGGAAAATTTGCTTGATTTTCTTTTATTTTTTGCATTGTGCAGAGTAGTCCATGGCATATTCAGGGAGATCAATAGAGTTCCGACTTTGCTTTATACAGCTGGGCAGGTACAGTGGTGACTGAAAGTTCATCTGGGATTTTAATTGAATGTGCTTCTAGAGATGCACCAAAACAGATCAAAATGACTTGCTTTTAATTTCCTTTGAGGGCAACTTGCTGGCATGGGCAATGCCAAATTACCATCTTGCCTCTTTCTCTTCTTTTTGAGTTTGTCCCTTTGAGCAACGCTGTTATAGCTGCTGGTTATGCAATTAGGCATCTCTGTCTGCCTCCCCCTTCAATCTTTTTCTCCTTATTAAGCTAGTAGGAAAATGTTAAGCCCCTAGGCATTTGCATCTATTAATAGGAAGAGAAGATTAACTGTCACTGTTGCATAGATTCATGATTAGTAGACTGCTAGCAGAGTTCTCTTTTATTTCCTCCTTTTTAGTAACAAGAAAGCCATAGGCATCATTGCAACATCATAAAGTGGCTCTGCTGTAGGACCTCTAATCTGGCCCTGATGGAAGATTATTGGCGCTCCATCTTGAATTGCCCATCCACAGGATTAAGACAAAGGAAATGATTAGACTTAGTCCAACATTCTCATTTCATAGAGAAAGTGACAGAGGTCATATGACCTGTCAGAGGGTAGGCAGGTAGGTAATTCATAACAAAGCGAAAACAAATCGAGTATCTAGGCCCCTTGCTATTTTAAGTTATTATACTGAACTTGTTATATTGCTTATTATTTCAGTACCAGGATTTAACATTTTCCATAAATCAAATACTTAGAAAATTATTTTCTGGGATAATGGGAAAATTTATGAGGAGAATTTCCTGGACAGAATTACTGGAAATGGGCTAACTGTAAAGTCTGATACGAGGAATTCCAAAAGATGTTTTACTTAATTCAAAAAAGCTATTTTCTGAATCATCTGACAATTCTCAATTCACATAATTCATCTGGGTCTTAAAAAGGACAATTTTAAGCCATAATTATGTAAGTTAAAAACTAGCAAGCACAGACAGGTAGTATGTCACATAATGAAGTGATTTTCCAAGGGTGATGCCTGAGCCAATCATCTGGGAGCTTGTTAGAAATCGTCAACCTGAAAATAAAGAGCCAAAATGAGAGGAAAAGATGTGTTTATTTAGGATTAAAGAATTGTAACTTGGGGAGCAAAGATCTAGGTAGAAACTCAAAGAGTCTCCCACGTGTGAGATGAAAGCAAAGAGGATTTTTGTTTTGTTTTTTTCTTTTTCAAATTTTTGAAAAATTAATTAATTTCAATATTTATTTATTTTTGAGAGAGAGAGAGCAAGCAGGGGAGGGGCAAGGGTGGGGTGTGGTCGAGGATCTGAAACAGGCTCTGTGCTGACAGCAGATAGTCTGATGTGGGGCTCAAACTCATGAACCATGAGATCATAACCTGAGTTGAAGTCAGACACTTAACTGACTGAGCCACCCAGGCTCTCCTCTTTTTCAAATTTTTATTTAAATTCTAGTTAGTTAACATATACTGTAATATTGGTTTTAGAAGTAGAATTTACTACTTCATCACTTACATACGAAACCCAGTGCTTATTATAACAAGTGCCCTCCTTAATGCCCATCACCCATTTAGCCCATCTCCACCCACCTTCCCCCATCAACCCTCAGTTCTCTACCATTAACAGTCTCTTATGGGTTGTTTTCCTCCCACTCTTTCCCCCTTCCCCTTATTCATCTGTTTTGCCTTTTAAATTCCACATATGAGTGAAATCATATGGTATTCATTTTTCTGTGAATGACTTACTTCACTTACCACAATACACTCTAGTTCCATCTGTGTCATTGCAAATGGCAAGAATCCATTCTTTTTGATGAGTGAGTAATATTTCATTGGATGTATATACCACTATTTTATCCATTCATCAGCCAATGGATATGTGGGATCTTTCCATAATTTAGCTATTGTCGGTAATGTTGCTATAAACACCGGGGTGCATGTACCCCTTCATATCTATATTTTTGTATCCTTTCGAAAAATACCTAGTAGTGCAATTGCTGGGTGGTAGGGTAGTTCTATTTTTAACTTTTTGAGGAACTTCCATAGTGTTTTGCAGATTGGCTGCATCAATTTGCATTACACCAACAGTGTAAGAGGGCTCCCATTTCTCCACATCTTTGCCAACATCTGTTATTTCCTGAATTGTTAATTTTAGCCATTCTGAGAGGGATGTTGTGGTATATCATCATAGTTTTGATTTGTATTTCCCTGATGATTAGTGATGTTGAGCATCTTTTCATGTGTCTGTTGGCCATCTGGATGTCTTCTTTGGAAAAATGTCAGCTCATGTCCTCTGCCCATTTCTTAACCGGGTTATTTGTTTTTGAGCTGTTGAGTTTAAAAAGTGTTTTTTTTTCTTTTTTTAATTAATTTTTTAAAAAAATATTTATTTACTTTGATAGAGACAGAGTGTGAGCAGTGGAGGGGCAGAGAGAGAGGGAGACACAGAATCTAAAGCAGACTCCAGGCTCTTAGCTGCCAGCACAGAACCTGATGCTGAGCTCAAACTCATGAATTGCCAGATCATAACCTGAGCCAAAGTCAGATGCTTAACTGACTGAGCCACCCAGGCACCTCAAGTTGAAAAAGTTCTTTATAGATTTTGGATTCTAACCCTTTATCAGGTACGTCGTTTGCAAATATCTTCTCCCAATCCATAGGCTACCTTTTAGTTTTGTTGATTGTTTCCTTTGCTGTGCAGAAGATTTTTTATCTTGACGAAGTCCCAATTGTTCATTTTGGCTTTTGTTTCCCTTTTTTCTGGTGAGTGTCTAGGAAGAAGTTGGTACGGCCAAGGTCAAAGAGGTTGCTGCCTGTGTTCTCCTCTAGGATTTTGATGGTTTCCTGTCTCACATTAAGGTCTTTCATCCATTTTGAATGCATTTTTGTGTATGGTATAAAAAGTGTTCCAGTTTCATTCTTGTGCATGTTTCTGTCCAGTTTTCCCAACACCATTTGTTGAAGAGACTGTCTGTTTTCCATTGGATATTCTCTTCTGCTTTGTCAAAGATGAGTTTACCACATAGCTGTGGGTCCATTTCTGGGTTTTCTATCCTGTTAGATTGATCTATGTGTCTGTATTTTGTGCCAGTACCATACTGTCTCGATCAATACAGCTTTGTAATATAACTTGAAGTCTGGAATTGTAATGCCCCTAGCTTTGCTTTACTTTTACAAGATTGCTTTCGCTATTTGAGGTCTTTTGTGGTTCCATACAAATTTTAGCTCTGTGAAGAATGCTGGTGGTATTTTAATAGGGATTGCATTAAATGTGTGGATTGCTTTGGGTTATATAGACATTTTAACAATGTTTGTTCTTCCAATCCTTGAGCATAGTATGTTTTTCCATTTCTTTGTGTCCTCTTCAATTTCTTTCATAAGTATTCTCTAGTTTTTAGAGTACAGATCTTTTATGTCTTTGGTTACGTTTATTCCTAGGTATCTTATGATTTTTCATGCAATTGTAAATGGAATTGATTATCTGATTTCTCTTTCTGCTGCTTCATTACTGGTGTATAGAATTGCAACAGATTTCTGTATGTTGATTTTATATTCTTCAGCTTTGCTGAGTTCGTATATTAGTTCTAGCAATTTTTTGGTGGATTCTTTTAAGTTTTCTGCATAGAGTATTTCATCGGCAAATAGTGAAAGTTTTACTTCTTCCTTGCCTGTTTGGATGCCTTTTATTTCTTTTTGTTGTATGATTGCTGAGGCTAAGACTTCCAGTACTATGTTAAATAGCAATGGTAAGAGTGGAGATCTCTATCTTGTTCCTGACTGTAGAGGAAGAGCTCTCAGTTTTACCCCGTCAAGGATGATATTATCTGTGTGTCTTTCTTATTTGGCTCTTATGATATTGAGGTATGTTCCATCTATATGTACTTTGTTGAGAGTTTGTAACGATATTGGATGTTGTATTTTGTCAAATGTTTTTTCTGCATCTATTGAGAATCATATGGTTCTTATCCTTTCTTTTATTAACGTGGCATACCATGCTGATAGATTTGTGAATATTCAACCAGCCCTGCAGCCCAGGAATAAATCACACTTGATTGTGAATGATTCATTTAATGTATTGTTTGATTTGATTTGCTCATATCTAGTTGAGAATTTTTTGCATCCATGTTCATTAGGGACATTGGCCTGTAATTCTCCTTTTTAGTGGGGGTCTTTGTCTAATTTTGGAATCAATGTAATGCTGTCCTCCTTGAAGGAGTTTGGAAGTTTTCCTTCCACTTCTATTTTTTAAAACAATTTGAGAATAGGTACTAACTCTTCTTTAAATGCCTGGTAGAATTCTCCTGGGAAGACATCTGGCCTTAGACTGTTGTTTGTTGGGAGATTTTTGATTACTGATCCAATTTCTTTGCTGGTTTTGAATTTTCTGAAGTTTTCTATGTCTTCCTGTTTCAGTTTTGGTAGTTTGTATGTTTCTAGGAATTTGTCCATTTCTTTCAGATTGCCCACTTTGTGGGCATATAGTTTTTCATAACATTCTCATAATTATTGGTGTTGGTGGTGATCTCTCCTCTTTCATTCATGATTTTATTTATTTGGGTCCTTTCTCTTTTCTTTTTGATAAGTCTGGCTAGGGGGTGGTCAATTTTATTCTTTCAAAGAAACAACTCTCAGTTTCATTGATCAGCTCTATTTGTTTTTCATTTGTTTGTTTCTATATCATTTATTTCTCTAATTTTTATTATTTCCCTTCTGCTAGTTTTATGCTTTATTTGCTGCTACTTTTCTAGCCCCTTTCAGTGTAAGGTCAGATTGTATATTTGAGACTTTTCTTGCTTCTTGAGAGAGCCTATATTGCAATATACTTTCCTCTTGGGACTACCTTTGCTGCATCCCAAAGACTTTGGACTGTCATGCTTTCATTTTCATTTGCTCCCACGTGTTTTTGTTTTTGTTTTTTTAATTTCTTCTTTAATTTCCTGGTTAGCCAATTCATTCTTGGTTAGGATGTTCTTTAAGCTCCATGTATTTGGGGGCTTTCCAATTTTTTTCTTGTGGTTAACTTCAAGTTTCATAGCGTTATGGTCTGAAAATAGACATGTTATAATCTCGATCTTTTTGTACCTGATGAAAGCTGATTTATGACTCAGTATGTGATCTATTCTGGAGAATGTTCCATGTACACACAGAAAGAATGTGTATTCTGCAGCTTTAGGATGGAAAGTTCTGAATATATCTGTAAGTCCATCTGTCCAATGTGTCATTCAAAGCCATTGCTTCCATTGATTTTCTGCTCAGTCTGTCCATAGCTATAGGTGGGGTGTTAAAGTCCCATACAATTATTGTGTTATTTTCAATGAGTTTCTTTATGTTTGTTATTAATTGAATTATATATTTGGGTGCTTCAAAGTTGGGGCATAAACATTTATAATTGTTAGACCTTCTTGATAAATAGGCCCTTTAATTATGATATAATCCCCTTCACCATCTATTGTTACAGTCTTTGTTTTAAAATCAAATTAGTCTGATATAAGTATGGCTACCCAGCTTTCTTTTGATGTCCATTATCATGACAGATTGTTCTCCATCCCCTCACTTTCCATCTGCAGATGTCTTTAGGTCTAAAATGAATCTCTTGTAGGCAGTATATAGATGGGTCTTTTTTTTCTTTAATCCATTCTGATACCATATGTCTTTTGATTAGAGCATTTAGTCTATTTACATTCAGAGTAATTACTGAAAGATATGAATTTAGTGCCATTGTATTACCTTTAAAGTTAGTGTTTCTGGTGATGTTCTTTTTTCCTCTCTAGTCTTTGTTGATTTTGGTCTTTTGTTCCCCACTCAAAAAGCTCCTTTTACTATTTCTTGCAGAGATGGTTTAGTAGTAATGAAACTCCTTTAGTTTTTGTCTGGGAAATTCTTTATCTCTCCTTCTATACTGAATGACAGTCTTTGTGAATAAACTATTCTTGGCTGCATATATTTCTCATTCAGCATGTTGAATATATCATGCCACTCCCTTCTGGCCTGCCAAGTTTCTGTGGACAGATCTGCTGTGAACCTGATCTGTCTTCCCT
Organism: Lynx rufus; assembly: GCF_022079265.1. Taxonomy (NCBI): domain Eukaryota; kingdom Metazoa; phylum Chordata; class Mammalia; order Carnivora; family Felidae; genus Lynx; species Lynx rufus. The sequence goes on from NW_025814834.1 coordinate 77,142,217, forward strand.
TGTAGGTTAAGGACTTTTTTTTCCCTTGTTTGCTGCTTTCGGGATTCTTTCTTTGTGTATTTTGTGAATCTGACTATGATATGTCTTAGGGATGGCCAGCTTTTGTTAAATTTAGTGGGAGCTCCCTGTGCTTCTTGGATTTTGATGTCTGTTTCCTTTCCCAGATTAGGGAAGTTTTCAGTTACAATTTGCTCAAATAAACCTTCCGCCCCCTTTTCTCTTTTCTTCTGGGACTCCTATGGTATAAATGTTATGATGCTTTAAGGAGTTGCTGAGTTCCCTACGTCTATATTTGTGATCCAATACCTCTCTTTCCCTCTTCTTTTCAGCGTCATTATTTTCCATATTTTTTTTCTTCTATATCACGGATTCATTTCTCTGATTCGTCTTTCCTCATTGTCATGGCAACCGTTGGACTTGCATCTTGGTTACAGCATTTTTTATTTTGGCCTGCCTAGTTTTTAGTTCTTTTATCTCTGCAGTAAGGGATTCTCTAGTGTCTTCCATGCTTTTTTTCAAGCCCAGCTAGTATTCTTATAATTCTTGTTTTAAATTCTGCTTCAGACATCTTACTTATATCTGTATTGATTAAATTTCCGGCCATTACTTCTTTCTGTTCTTTCTTTTGGGGTGAATTCCTCTGTCTTGTCATATTAGGTCACTGTTTTTTTTGTGTAATTGTTAGAAAAGCCTATTATATTCCTGCTCCTGAGAGTAATGGCTATGTTAAGAAGAGGTCCCAAAAAAGGGGGCAGAGGATCCAATATGCACTGTGCTATTGTGTTTTGGCTGCTCCTACTCTTAGATCAGTTTTGTGCAGAGTTTCTCCTTGCCTAGTGTGAGAGGTGTTTAGAATTTGTCCACTGTGTGGCAAGTTTTAAGTAGGTATTTTTTGGTCTGCTAATAAGAAGCTAGATGGGAAGAAAGAAGGAAAGGAAGGAAAAGAAGGAAAGGAAGGAAAGGAAGGAAGGAAGGAAGGAAGGAAGGAAGAAAAAAGAAAAGAAAAGAAAAGAAAAGAAAAGAAAAGAAAAGAAAAGAAAGAAAAAAAGAAAGATCCTATTTCCCTGAGAGCTCAAGATTTGTAGCACGCTATGATAAGTAGACTTGGTGCATGCAAGGGGTTTGGGCTGCTCTTGTGGAAGTGTGGTCTGCTGCACTGATTCTCAGGTAGACTTGTCCTAGTGGAGATGCACCTACAGGGCACAGGTAGGTGGGGCTTGCTGTAAGTGGCTCTGGTCTCCACTGGGGGGCCATTATGTTGCTTACTGAAGTTGGTCATTGCTGATGGGCTTAGAGAAAATAGGGTCATCTCACGCTCTCATCCCTGGATTGGGCAGTTCACGCCCACTAATCTTTAAGGAACCCTCATAGAAGAGCAAACAAACATCCCTCTTGTGTCCCTGGCTTCTGTGAGATCTGCCTTCACTCCATCTGTTTCTAAGCTGTCTGCCTGCCAGGCTGCACAGTACTCCTGTGTTTTCTCTCAGGCGCATGGCTGGGTTTCAAAAAACCAAATTTTATGGACACACACGGTGCAGACCTGTGCTGATCTTCCAGGGGAGGGCCTCGCCATGCTTCTGCCATTTGCCAGATTATCCCAGAAAATCAGTCACATGACCACGGAGTGGTTCAGAGTTTATGGTGAAATGCAGCAAAAAGCCACCACCAAGGTTCGCTGCCCTCAGCCGGTGTCTTTGTTCCTTTGCTAGGGAATGGGGCAGTACATTGGCATCACCAGTTCTTTTGTACCCAGAGAGGCCATGCCACCACTCCTAAATGCACTCCAAGCCGGGGAACTATTTCTCCCCATGCAACCTAGGGGATCCTCAGACCACATTGCCCACTTTGGGTGTCTGCCCTCCTTCCCCACAGGAGCACCACTAAGCCTGCCAGGATGACCCTGGTGATGGCATGGACTTTTTAGACTTTGCACTCCACTGCTTATAATAACTGAAAGCAAAGAGGTTTTATGAAGAAAAAGGAAGAGAGACAATTACAGGTGTTGAGGAAAAGGAAAAGCTAAGAGTGTCAACAAATTAAATTAATCTGGGTTATACATTGATTGACTACTGGTTTTATCTTCAGAAAGTCCACAACTATCAGTCTTGTGTTTAGGATGTCTGTTCTTCTGATGACGTCTTAAAAAATTGCTTAAAAACATTGTCATTTTGTCTAGTCCAAAGCTTTGGGCCCAGTTTAAATGGAAACAAATAAGGCAGGTTCTCTGCTGTGGCTGCTCCATTTAAAACTGGCTCAATCCATGTCAATTCTTCACAAAACACAAATTCTCAGGACATGCTGCAGACCAACTGCATCAGAAATTTTTAGAAAGGCATTTTAACAAGCACTCCAGGTGATTTTGTTACATGCTGAAATTGGAAGAACATAGGCAGAATCGTTCAGAGCACTGTCTCTGAGGTCAGTCACTTGGCTTGAATCCCTGCCTGCCACTTAAGTATATGACCTTAGGCAAATCACTTTATCTCTGTTCTTCAGTTTCTTTTGTAAAATGATGAAGGCAACATTAATACTACTTATTTCACAGTGTTGTTATGAACATATATGTAGAGTATGTGCCTGGCACATTATAAGCATTATACACATTATGCATCCTTATTATTAACATATTATCACACTACAACTAATCTACTGAATTAAGTGATCAGAATTTATCATTAAGAATGTCCTTGAAGAACAAGACTATTAAAAATAATGAACAAAATGATTTTAAAAAGTTCTACTGGGAAGACAAGCCTGAGTTGAAGGACTCACTGGGCTGAGAATGAAGACTGCTTATGGACCTAGAAATTTCTACATATAATTAAGAGGCGTTTGCCATAAAAATGCAATAGAAAACAAGTTCATTGCTTCATGTTTCATCATGAGCTTTCTAAAGAAATGCCTAACTTCTATGAATAACAGGGCTTTATTTTCCGCACAAAAATTCTCAATTGGTTCCACAGTTCTTTGAGAAAACTAAGATGTTTTACCTGTTCCTGTCCTATGATCACTTTATAGGAATTTGTAAAGAAAATATTGAGACATCCTTTGACTACAAAACAAAGGAATGAGGCCTGTCATTTTTTTACTCTTTTGTCTTCCTTGTCCAGTGCTTCTCAAACATGGATGTGCATACAGATCACCTGGGAATCTTGTTTATATGCAGATTTTGATTCACTGGGTCTCCAGTGGGGCCTGAGATCCCACTTTTCTGTCTAGCTTCCAAGACATGCCAATACTTCCGGCCCAATCTTCACACTTTATGTAGCAAGGATTTCTATCACATATGGTTATTAATAAATCCTGTTTATTCTTTCTCTACAGACTTTGAATATCATTTCTTTTGTAGCCCACCTGGTAGGGACGGTTAACCTCCCAACCTTGTTTCTGATTTTTAGTCTTCCTCACTACGATTCACATGTCTTAACCACTGCCAAAGTCATCACTTCGAAACAGCTTTTAGATCACATTCCCCCTGGGCTCAGAAACTTTCAGTAGATCCCCTGCCTAAGATTCATTTACTGGCCATCAACTATATGATGGGATGATCTCTGTTAAATCCTAAGAATACAAAGATGAAAAAACACAGTTTCTATCTCTGATAAGCTCAGACATAACAAAACAATTTTAAAACAATAAGAAAAAGACAATGGTATAAATATATCTATGAGATGTTATAAAAGCATTAGAAAAATGTTTAAGAAGAATTTCTGAATTTTAGTGGATGGATGAGTAGCTTTGAAAATAAAGCCAGGTGAAAATAGGGAAGTTCATGGAAGAAAAGTAGTCAGCAGAACAAGAGCAAAAAGGTAGTGGTGGGATGCTAAATGTTTCAACAAGAGACTCTGGGAAATAAGTGTACATAGTTGGCTCTTTCAAGCAGCTAGGAGCAGACCTCAGCACATCACTTAGTAGATGTATGCAGCAGTGTGGAAAGGGGAGCAGGGAACTATAAGTAGTTTGGTGTTACCAGAACATAAAGTATGTCTTTGGCTGCTATTATTCAGGATTTTCCATAATTTAACCAGACTTTTAGATTAACACTTTATGGAGACTTGGGTTAGTCACAAAACCCACTTCCTTAGATTTCAATTTACTCTTAGAGAAATCAAGGGGTAGAATCAGGAAAAGTCTAAAGGACACTACATCTCAACTCGTACGGGTATCATTGAATTTTAGTCATTAATTACCATCATTTACCTTCATATGCTCCATATATGAGTGGTTAGATTTTCTAGACCACCCCCAAAAGGCCTTGTGTTGTTCCTTTCCCAAAATTATGTTGTAGTAGTAGGGATGCCAGATCTTCAGCCAAGCTTACTGTGTCCGATATATAGGAAAAATTACAATTTAAGTCCATTTTCACTATAGCAACCATTGCTACCAACGCTGGAATTGTAGTCCTTTGGCTGGCTCAGTTAGACTCCAGATACAGAGACAGTAGGGTCAGTTAGTATAACATGGTAGTTTAACCAGCTCTGGGGCCAGATCAATATTGTTCCACCACTTACAGGTAGGCTATTTGGAATACTTAACAGCTTTGTACCTTTGATTCCTCATTTGGAAAAATAGAGATAATAATTAGACTTGACCTCTGTGAATTTCTGAGAAGATTAGGTTGAATGTGATAAAAGTCCAGTTTAAGTGGCAGAAATATATTGAGTTCTCAGTAAATATTAATGAAATGCCTCATTTTATGTATTAATTTGTCTGGGCCATTGGGAACCCAGATATTTGATTAAACATTATTGCAAGTATGTCAATGAGTGTGTTTCTGAATGAGATTAACACTTGAGTCAGTAGACTGAGTAAAGCAGATTGCTCTCCCCAGTATATGTAGGTCTTGGAGGTCTGAATAAACCAAAAGATTAAGTAAGGGAGAATTTGCTCTCCACCTGACTGTCTTCAAGCTGAGACATTGGTTTTCTTCTGCTCTCAGACTCAGACTCGAATTAGGACTTACATCATTGATTCTGCTGGTTCGCAGGCCTTTGGACTCCAATTAGAAATATACCATCTGCTCTCCTGGGTCGAATTGGCAACTGCAGATCTTGGCACTCCTCAGCCTCCATAATCACGTGAGCCAATTCCTTATAAAAATACACACATAGAAGCGTGTGTGTGTGCATGCGTGCATGCACACACACACACACATACACACACGTCCTATTGGTTCTGTTTCTCTGGAGAACCTTGATTAGTACAATTAGTTATTCTTGTTATCAGAAAGACTGCCCAGAGGGACAAAGATTCAAAGTAATCTAATCACAAAGTTAGTGGTCAGGGTAAAGGTTGTAGAAGGTCAGATCAGAATCCTAGAAGACTTTTGTTGCTGTGATTAAGGCTTCTCATTTTCCACAGCCTTCTATGCTACATTAGCCCCACATTTGGGATGGGTGATCCTACAGTTTCAAGAATTCAAGATTTATTATTTTAGACCACAAATGATATTTAGGACTCTTTGGAGTCTGTGCTGGTTATGCAATCCATGTCTCTGCTGTACTAAGAGTGAGGCCTTTGAGGGCTAAGGGGTGGAAAAAATAATTTCCCCTGAAACTCCTGAAGATCCTGTGAAGTCTGGTATATCGGGTACTGGACTGGTGGAGAATTTCTGTGTACAGAATCATCCCCCTTTATCTCTAAGCTTCTCATATTTGAAGCTACTTGTGTCATTTTACGTACTGAAGTCTAAACAGAAGATGAGCCCCTCGTAATGATTTGAGCATTCCTTCTCCCCTACTGAAAATAGCTTTCTTTCTCTGAGAATATATCTCTCATGTCCTTTAAGGTCCAGATTCTCCAAAAAGCCTTCTCTATTTATATCAAGTTTTTAAGTAACCTCTGATTCTTCTTAATTCTCAGAGGGTTTCATGGCTAGACACTCAATGGAGGTTTATCATATGCTTCATTATTTTCTAAATGTTTTGCAAAGTTCTTAGAACTTAAAAGACAGAGACACTCTCTGGCATTTGCATGTAATCTGAAAACCATTCCATATGCTAGTTATGTTGGTATTTTCATAAACACTTAATGGTGAAGATGTGATTAGTGGGTTCAGCACTGGGATGAAGTACTATTTTGGGGACAATATCCAAATAGAAGATCCCTTTCTCAAAAGACAATGAAGATATTGGAGCCAGATATATGTATATTTCATCTGGAGAAAATAATTTGTGGGTGACCTGATAACTGTTCTTAAATATTGAATGGACTTCCTAGGAAGCTGGGATTGGACTATTTGTGACAGAATATTATATACTGTATTAGTATTATTATTTCCACTTCAAGCTAAGCCAGAAAGCATGATGGCACTTTGGTTACATGGACAAGTTCAGAAAAAGGAAGAAGCCAGTGCATGTGGGAATCAAGTCTACAAGACCTGACTTGTGGTGTAGCCATGCACAAGGGTAGAAAACCCTCACTCCACCTAGTCAATATCAAAACACTAATTAATAACGGTTTTCTCAGAAAGAAGGCAGGACTGAGTCTGGCACTTAACAGCCTCAGTGCCAGTAGCTGTAAAGAGCCAAGGAAGACAAGGCATCATCTGGAAGAAAGTGACAGAAATAAATATTTTATTTCAACCATTTTTGAAGATGTGCTTTCTCACTGTTAAAAATAGTTCTTTGCTTATAACAAAGATATAAGAAATTTTATACTTCAAATATTTTCTTATAAAACAAGGCATGCTTTCAAAAGGAAACAAGTACAGGGTTTTCCAATTTGTTCTGTCCATTCTACCCAAGTGACAAACAAGCAAACAGCATAAAGAAGGTAGACAGAACCTCTGAGCATGGAGCAAAGTTTATATACAATTTAAGATCAAGCTAAGGCAGAGTCTACAGCAAAGACTTGTACACACAAAGCTGTTGGGAATATGTTGATACTGATATCACATACTTTGGATATCTTTTAAAAGGTAAACTTCATTTTTGGAACAGTTTTTGATTTAAAGAAAAATTGCAAGAATAATGCAGAGAGTTCATATATACCTATGTTTAGAGTCATTATTCATATTATCTGAGTATATATTTGTTATAATTAAAGACTCAATATTGGTATATATTGTTAACTAATATCCATACTTTATTCACAGTTCCTTAGTTTTTACCTAATATCATTTTTTGGCTAAGGTCCTTCCAGGATATTACCTGAGATTTAGTCATCATGGTTCCCTAGACTCCTTTAGGTTATGAGAGTTTCTCAGATTTTCTGTTTCTGAGGGCCTTCACAGTTTTAAGGAATATTAACCACATATTTTGTGAAATATTCTTCAGCTAGTATTTGCCTGGTGTTTTACTCATGATTACTCTGAGGTTATATGTTTTGGGAGGAAAAACACAGAAGCAAGGTGCCATTTACATCACATCACATCAAGGGTACATACTATCAACATGACTATAGGAATTTTTCTAGATGTTCTTTATCAAGTTGAGCAAATTCCCCTCTATTCCTGGTTTGTTGAGAATGTTTATTATTGATGACTTCTGGGTTTCATGAAATTTTTTCCTGCCTCAATTGATATAATCATATGATTTTCCTCTTAACCTTGTTGATGTGATAGATTACATTGGTTGATTGATTTTCAAATATTTATCCAGCCTCGCATACCTGAGAAAAATCCCACTTGGTAGTGGCATATAATTTATACACTGTATACATTATTGAATTTGATTTGCTAATATTTTGAAGTTTTCTTTAAAAAATCTGTGTTCATGAGAGATATCGGTCTATAGTTTTCTAGTAATATCTTTACTGGTTTTGGTATTAAGATACTGCTGGTCTTACAAAATGAGTTAGCACATGTTCCCTCTGCTTCTTTTTGATGGGAGAGATTGTAGAGAATTGATATCATTCGCTCCTTAAATGTATGGTAGAATTCACCAGTGAAACAATCTGGGCCTGTCACTTTCTTTTTTGGAGAATTATCAATTTTTGACTCCATTTCTTTGAGAGATGTAGCCTAATAAAGGAGGTGACTGGGGTGTGAGCTCTGGATTGGTTTGTTTGTACTTGAAAAACACAATTGCTGACAAGTTGTTTGCTATCTCTAGACGTTGGCTAACCTTGGAAAAGGCAGTTCCTCCAGGGTCAGCAAAGGTCCCAACTGTTAAAACATCAGGATACAGGTAATAAAAGACCTGGTTAATACATGGCTCCAGAGACTTCTACTCCAGGTAAACAAAACTTACTTGTAACTCTGAATTCTCCTGTCTCTCCAGATTTCAGGGTGACACTTTCCCTGCAACTACAGTTCTCTGATGGATCAAAGACAAGTTATTGATTTTCTTTGCTGTGTTCAGCTTTTTCTTGTTGTAAAGAAACAATTGAGGACTTTGAACCTCATTACATGCCAGAACTGAAACCAGAAGTCTTTAACTTATTTTTAATTGTTCTGCTGACTTTAGTTTTATGCCAAACTGAAAATATTGGTAGTAGTTTCCAGATCCAATACAATCACCCTAAGAAGTTTCTTTTTATGGAATTTTTTGCTCAGCCTAGGAGTGAGATGGGAGGCAATTCATTCATACAGCAGTAGTATGTGCTTTTATTTTGCTTTAAATGTAAGATTAAAACATACAAAATATTATCTCATGGTTATCTTTTTAGGAAACTATCAGTAAATTATTTTCCTTAACATGTTAGTTATTCAAACATTCCTTAAATCAGCTAAGAAATAAATTACACAAGGGGCGCCTGGGTGGCTCAGTCGGTTAAGCGTCCGACTTCAGCTCAGGTCACGATCTCGCGGTCCGTGAGTTCGAGCCCCGCGTCGGGCTCTGGGCTGATGGCTCAGAGCCTGGAGCCTGCTTCAGATTCTGTGTCTCCCTCTCTCTCTGCCCCTCCCCCATTCATGCTCTGTCTCTCTCTGTCTCAAAAATAAATAAACGTTAAAAAAATTAAAAAAAAAAGAAATAAATTACACAAAATTAAAATAATCTCCGTAAAGACTGAGATTAAAAATAAAAATAAGTGAAGCATAAACAAATGAAGGATAACAAACCAGACTTGTCAAAATAAACAATCAAGTTCATGGTTTCTCAGAATAGTTAGCTAGGGAGTTTAAATTGCCTCTGTGACAGAGTACACTCCTGTTAGTGGCTGGTGTAGTCAAGTGGGGATTCCAGTACCTATTACCATGACTGTTGACAAAACCAATAGAGTTCCTGGCTTGACAATATATCTTTTTCTTTAGCAACAAATTCTACTCAAATGACAAACTACAGACAGAATATGACCATAGACTATGTTTTGGGTAGTACCACTGGGCAGAGAAATTCATTGCCCCATAAAGCATAGAGGTGAGGGTAAAAATCTCCCTAAATTGTCTGTTTACCACAATTGTGTTTCTATATTTTTAACATTGAGCATGGTGAAGTTTTATTACCCACTGTTTGTTTATACCTTGGTTTCATAGCAAATAGCATCATGTCTTGCTAAAGTCCAAATGAATTCACCTGGCTAAGATATTTAATGTTAGGAAAGGGTGAGAAAGAATTAATATTATTAAACTGTTCACATTACCCAAAAATAAACCTATAGATTCCATACAATCCCTACCAAAATTGCAATAAGATTTTTCACAGAACTAGAACAAACAATTCTGAAATATGTATGGAACCACAAAAGACCCCAAACAGGCAAAGCAATATTGAGAAAGAACAAACCTAGAGGCATCACATTGTCTGATTTCAAACTACATTACAAAGCTAAAGCAATCAAAGCAGTATGGTATTGACATAAAAACAAATATATAGATCAATGGAACAAAATACAGCTCCCAGAAATGAACCCATGCTTATATGGCCAATTAATTTACAATAAAGGAGGCAAGAATATACAATGGGAAAAGGAAAGTCTCTTCAACAAATAATGTTGGGAAAACTGGACAGCCACATGTAAAAGAATGAAACTAGACCAGTGTCTTACACTATACACGAACATTAACCCAAAGTGGGTTAAAGACTTGAATATAAAACTGGAAATCATAAAACTCCTAGAAGAAAGAAAAAGCAGTAAGATCTTTGACATCACTCTTGGAAATAGTTTTTTGAATCTGAGTCTAAAGGCAATGACAACAAAAACAAAAATAAACAAATGGGACTACATCAAACTAAAAAGCTTCTGTGCAGTAAAGGAAATCACCACTAAAATAAAAAGGCAGCCTTCTGAATGAGAGAGGATTTTCAAATTATATATCCAATAAATTATTATTAGCCAAAATATAAAAAGAACTCATATATTCTCAAACAAAACAAAACAGAAAAACAACTTGATTAAGAATGGACAGAGGGCCTGAGTAGACATTCTTCCAAAGGAAACATACAGAGAGTCAAGGGGCACATGAAAAGATGTTCAACATCACTAATCATCAGGGAAATATAAATTGAAACCAAAATGAGTTATCATCTCACGCCTGTCAGAATGGCTAGTATCAAAAGGATAAGAAAGAAAAAGTGTTGGCAAAGTTATAGAGTAAAGGGAACACTCCTACATTACTGTTGGGAATGTAAATTGGTGCAGTCACTATAATTACCATATGATCTAGCAATTCCATTTCTGGGTATTTATCTGAAGAAAACAAAAACACTAATTTGGAAAGATATATGCACCCTTGTGTACTCTGCAGTATTATTCACGATAGCCAAGATATGGAAACAACCAAAGTGTCCATTGATGGATGAATGGATAAAGATGTGGTGTATCTCTCTGTCTCTCTTTCTCTCTCTCGATACTATTCAGCCATTAAAAAGAATGAAACCTTGCCATTTGTGACAGCATGAATAAAAGTTGAGGGTATTATGCTAAGTGAAATAAATCAGACACAGCTAGACAAATACCATGTGGTTTCACTTATATGTGGAATCTAAGATACAAAACTCATACATGCAGAGAGCAGATTGGTGGCTGCCACATGGAACAAGTGAATGGGAGTGAGCAAAATGGGAGAAAGAGGTCAAGAGGCACACACTTCCAGTCATAAAATAAATAACTCATGGGAATATAATGTACAACATGGTGACTATACTCAACAATATCGTATCCCATATTATGTAAATTTATGTAGTGATGGATGTAACTAGACTTATGGTGGTGATCATTTCCCAGTGTATTCAAATACCAAATCATTATGTTGTGCACCTGAAACTAATATAATATGTCAATGATACCTCAACAAAAAAAGTAGAGTATAATCATACCAATTTTATTTAATTACCATAATGTTCTTGAGAGATAAAAATGTAAATGAATGGTGCATGGAATACTGCCATGTTTTGATTATGTAAGTTGAAATTTTGATGTAGAGTTATTAAACAATTTTCTCAGACGCTAACACTTTAGAGTACAGCTAATTTTCTTTTTTCTTGTTTTGACTAATCAATGTTACTTTCATAGAATTTTTTAAAGACCCTTGCTTAAATTTTAATGAAGACAGTCCCTAGAAGAGATTAATAAGGCATCAATTGTCTAAAGGTCATTTAAAACAGGCCACTTCTCATAAATATTCACTAAATAATGGAAAATCACCTTTTGAGGGTGAATAGGAAGACAGGTTAAAGTGTAAAAATCAGGGGCGCCTGGGTGGCGCAGTCGGTTAAGCGTCCGACTTCAGCCAGGTCACGATCTCGCAGTCCGTGAGTTCGAGCCCCGCGTCAGGCTCTGGGCTGATGGCTCAGAGCCTGGAGCCTGTTTCCGATTCTGTGTCTCCCTCTCTCTCTCTGCCCCTCCCCCGTTCATGCTCTGTCTCTCTCTGTCCCAAAAATAAATAAACGTTGAAAAAAAAAATTAAAAAAAAAAAAAGTGTAAAAATCATTTTGAGCATGGCAACTGAGATAGAAAGTCAGATCATAAATGCTGTAAATTTACCTACTGTATGTTAACATAACAAAAGTAACACCAACAATAAATGAGTTCATTTATCTGTTGTTTTCTAGGAAACAACTTCTAGTAAATTTCAAGGTTTCAGAAATAACAAACTCAAACTATAATGTGTCTTTAAAAAGGCAGTAAAGGGGAAACTTCTAGAGTGTAAGCTTCTCCTGGAATTGCTTATTAAAAGAAGATCCTGAAATAAGCAACATTTCTAGACAGATTTTAATGGACTTTCTGGTTATACTCTATTTTATCTGACCAATGTATGTAGGAAAAAAAACTATGAAATTTATTTTTAGAGGCATAGTTTTAATGCATTACAATCTAACATAGATAATTGATTAGCAAAATACTTTTGGTATGTAAGACATAAGGTTTTTCACTGTGTAAGTTAAACACTTGGTACATTTAGTGCATATTCATAGAATATAAAAGTACTCTTTTAAAAGTTATATTTATATTTTTAAAATAATTATATCCTTCTGTCACCTTACTTTTCTATAAACCATGAAGCTTCTCAAGAGTAGTCTTCACACACTGTTTCTATTCATTAAACTCTAATTTGAATTTATTTATAAATTATAGTATTCAATGTTATTTGAATATATAAATTATTTTAAAATTAATATTTAAAACATACATATGTCCTGAGACTAACAAAATTATAGATGAATTTGCCCTTTTATTTCTGTACAAGTATAAAACAATGGATGCAGAGATGGGCTAAATGGGTAAAGGGCATTAAGGAATCTGCTCCTGAGATCATTGCTGCACTATAAGCTAACTAACCTGGATGTAAATTAAAAACAACAACAACAACAACAAAACAACAAAACAATGGATGCATGTGATCATTCATTGTAACATTATTTGTTATAGCAAAAAGAATGAATTAAATGTATATCAATAGGGCACTTATTGAAAATAACTATTTACTTAATTAATTTACTTAATTACCTACACAATGGAACTAAATGCAACTAAAAAAGGACAGAAAATCTGTACACCAATAGGGAGTAATCTATAAAGTACATTTTTAAGTTAAAAAAGGCAAAAAGCTGAACAGTTCACATAGTAGTTGCATTTTCTATAAGAAAGAAGAAATTGTATAAATTGAGTACACAAAACACATGCATATCTGCTTACTTTTGCATAAAGAAGCATTGGAAATATAAACCTAAAGCTAAAGTAGACAACTACATGAGGCAGCGAAAATGTGCTAGAAATAAAAAAGGAAAAGACACTTCTCTGAATAAAAAATTCTACATAATTTTTACCCTGAGTTATATATATGCTTTATCTATTGAATAATATAAAATTACCTAAAAAGCAAACACTAAAACTTCAAATAGATAGATATAAATGATTCTAGCTATTTATCAGTTTGTTAACATTAACCACAGAGGGAGGGATATTATATCAAGAGATTTTAAAGACTGTATTTTGTACATTCTTGGTAGTATATATGTGAAGGAAGGAGGGAAGGAAGGAAAGAAAGTAGGAAAGAAGGAAGGAAGGAAAGAAGGGGATTAGGAAGGAAGGAAGAAAGGAAAAAAGAGAGGAAGGGAGATCAGCAAAGAAATCTAATACTAACTCAATAGGTATAATGTTAGTTATAAATTACCAATGTAATATTCACACCATTCTAATCATACTATAAGATAAAGCAAATAAGTAATTATGTTTATATATTAACATTATTAGGTACTAAGATTCTCAATGCAAGAGAAAAGAGATGCAGATATTATATCAAGCACACTAAATAAAAAATATCAATATAAATACATCATGCCTATTAAAAAAATTCCTAGCTCTGTTTGCTGAAAGTAAGTAGAATTATCTCAGTAACAGCTCAATAGTAAGTACCCTTTGTTCCCAAATCTTTGTTTCCAATAACATACCCAGCTAAAAGAAATAAGGGCTTTGTGGAACAATTGCTATTCCAAGTAAAGGGCAGAGAAAATACAGGTGAATTGTGGGACATCTTCTCATGTCAGAAAGCAAGAAAAAATTTAAAAATTACTGATGCAGTATCAAATGGACCCTGGAAACAGACTTATCACCAAATTAGGTAAAATATAAACATCTAAATAAATAACATCTTAAATTGATGGTTACACACTGAATACATATAAACCTGTAATGAAAATCAAAAAACCAAAAGGAAAAAAAAATACATCATTAACCAGGTTGACTATTACAGGAACTCCTTACTCCAAAATTGGAATTAAAGATAAAAAACTAATCATTTGCCCTGCATTTTCATAAGACACTGGAATTCATCCCAGTGGATAATTAAAGTCTCATCATTAGGTAATAATACTAGCTAATAAAACAAGAAAAAATGGCAGAATTAGAAAATCACAATTTTGCAACCCTCCATGAAGTAATTAGTTCATATAAGTATCATTAATAGATAATAAAACCATGGGGTAAAAGGTTGATGAGGCAGATATTTGCACATTACCTGACAGATTACTTTCTGAATGCAAGGGAAAAGGCTTTCCAGAGAAATATCTGACTTTGACTACCATAACCTAATAATCAAACCTAACACCACGAGTGGTACTACCTAACACCCCATGCTTCCTGATATGATGCAGTATGAAATACCCAGCATCATTGATGAAATATTCTTGCCAAAAGTGTATAAAAAACTAATCAAGCCTTTAGTCCTAACTCCAAATGTTCCTAAGTAATTTTGTTATTACATTTAAATCAGCAACTATAGATGTTTCTATTTTCTACATCCTCTGTAATAACTACAGTTCTTTTTTTTTTTTACTGCTTAAGACTATCTGAATATGGACTAATACTCAACAGTGCTTTAATTTCCACTTCTATGGTTACCAGTTAACCGGAATACCCATATTTTCTCTTCTCTGATTTGCTAGTATGCAAAATCTATTTTTTTTTATTTGTAGCAGGAATTTTACATAATGTTTACATTGTTAAGTATATGAAGATAAATTTTCTTAGTCTGTGGTTCTCAACCCTAATTACACAATAGAATAGCTAACGAGGATTTAAAATTTCAATGCTTAGAGTGCAGATTTCATACAATGATTGAAATCTTTTTATTTGCTTGCACAGGCTATTACTGCCCCAATTTTCATACTTTCCTCTTGGCTTTGGACCTTGCCACTTGTATATTGCTTTTCATCATTATTCCACCCACGCCCATCTTTTTCTCAGATTTCAGTGAAGCATCCACCGAGCGTATTGCTGTGTTTTCTCTCATTTTTGGTGTACACAGCTCTTTAACATGTTGTTGGGTTATTGGCTTTGGTTACCACAACTAATCCTCTTCAACCTTGCCTATGCACTTTATGTTTCACTGCTATTTTTTCTGATGTTTTGAGGGGAAATGCTAAAATAAACATAGGACCTTGTTGACCGGGTTCTCTCCATTTTTCAACCTGTCAGCTACCTAGATCATTAAAATCAGTAAGGATTTCAATTCTTTCCTTATTTATTATTCAGTCAATGAAGTCATAAATACATTTATTCTGCTTTCTACCTGCCATGCACTCTACTGGTTGGAGAATGATGAAACCACCATCTTGATCCTCACCAGAAAAGGAAACTAAAATCAAAGAACAAAATACCTGTCTTTTAGCTCACAGCTTAATAGGAGAGCCAACCATCACATATTTTCACAAAATGTAAAATTACAACTGTGATAATTATTAATAACTGGATATAAATAAAACTATAATAATATAAAATTTAGATAAATTGATCACTGAGACTAGGAAATCTTTTCTGAGTTATTGATGGTTGAGCTGATACCTAAAAAAAAATGATGGTTGAGCTTATGGTTCTTCTGATACCATGGAAGAACTAAGTTTCCTTTTATGTCTACTGTTTTTGAAATACTGTGTGCTACTGTGAAAAAGAAAGTATACTGTAGAAATTATGGAAGAATTAGCCAATGTTAAATATTTGATTAACATTATTTCCTGTGATTAGATCACCAATGATGCAGACAGTCTGTTATCTTTGATTTAATAACACTAGCAGAATCCAAATATTTTAGGATAGATTCTCTCTTGATCATAAATCATTATGTAACAGGAATTAATCATAATTTTCAGTATCTTTCCACCTATAAGTACTTGTGACCTATGCCTTTGAAGAAATACCAGCTTGTTTTCTCTGCTGTGGCTTTTTCCTATCAAAGTATTTCATGCATTGACCTAAAAGGAATGATACAAGTTTTTTGATACTGGTTTTTATATACTCTTTGTTAGAAGTACTTTCTAATTAAGGTTCAATGATTGAATACTAAACAAGAAAAAAAATTATTTGAGCTTAGAATTTTCTAGTGAGACTCCTGAGTGAAAATCTTCTTGTAAATACACCAGAGTTAGAGGTCCAATCTATTTTAAAAAAATAGAAAATCATAATGATAAGAGAAAAAAAATAAACTATGATTCAACCCTTTGACAACAATAAAGATGATATCACTTTTCTACATTAAAATTAGGAATCTAAAGTAAGTGGTAATTACTATTGGATTACTTCTTTTTAGTTAAAACCACTTAGTTCATTCATCAATAAAGGTAATAATACAAGGTTTTTAAAATTCCACATGCTGAGAAAATTCCAAGTTGTGCTATTCTTGCTTAATAAGAATGCTCATTCCCAAAAGTTAAGAATTCCCCAAAGTTAAGAATGCAAAATATTGAACATCCAATTACACAAATACCTCAATATTCTATAGTTACAGGCAAAGCATCTATGAAAAAATATTGGAAGAGGGCATCACTCTTCTTAGCACCCAGCTACTGGCAACTAGCCAATATTTTGCAAGCATGACTCTAAACTGACTTTGTGGGGAAGCTTCCTTATTTGTACAAGAAAATGGAAGAACCGGAGATAGTTAACTTGATGTTGCAGTTAAATAAAAATGGAAGAATGGAAATAAATAATAAATCCACTGGAAGAATATAATATATATAATGGGAATTATATATATTAATTATATAATGAGGATTATATTATTAATATATAATATAGATTATATATTATATGTAATTATAATAATATATATTATATATACATACATATATACATATACACACACACACACACACACACACATATATATTTATAATGAGGATTATAACGACAATTCAATAGTCAGAAATTCTAGACCTTTACCTTAAAAGCACAAGGGATTTTATTTCAGGGCAATTAACCCTTGAGTATACACAGAACATGTGAATCATTCATCAGTTTCTTTAAATTTCCAGTCTACAGTGAGTATAGCAGGTGCATACACACTCTTAGAAAAGGCAATTTCTTCTTACATATATAAATGCATATTATGTAGTCTCATAAATACATATATGTCAGCAAATCATACATAATTTTAAATATTGTAATCTTAGAGTTTTCTTCCCTTTTCCTCCATTGCCCAAAAGAGGAATTTTGACTCATTTGCATTCTGGGATATTACAAGGCACTAGTATTCTTGATATTAGATCAGCAATTAAAAAAAAATCTACTCAATGGAAAATACTATTTTTACGTGTTATTCAGAGCACATGCTCAAAGCAGGAATGTCTCAGTGTATTTATAATGGATTCATTATTTCTTTTATTTTGCTCTTTTACAGAGTAGATACAATAACATCAGCCTTTGTCTAAAATTATTATTTTTGAATTATGGTAAAAATTGTGAAGTCCTCAAAGCTAATCTATCTACCAAAAGGTTTGTTTTGCGTAGATGTTCTAACATATACACACAAAAAGAAGATAACTTTATTTCATGTTAATGCACCACTCATAAATCATCAGTCATAACAAAATAGTATAGAAAAATCAACAACTCCATTAAAATAAAACTCTACATGCCATTATATCAAACAAGATTTTCTTCTCTAGCAACAGTTGCATAATTATTTTCACTGAGTCATATCACCATATAGCACATTTGTCTACCATTTTCCTTTTCACTCTTAAAATATTCTGGGTTGGAAAATACTTTCAATATAATATTTTTAATTTCTAACAAAATAATTTCCTTCTTCTAGGAAATGCTTTTGTCGGGGATTTGGCAAGTGCTCCATTGAACTATAAACTCTAATTGCTACCTGAGCACGTATGCTCCTGTGGCAAGGGACTAGCAGGCAAGAAGAGTCACCATTTTGAAATGAGTTATTAACGTTGATCATGAGGAAAAAGTCATGTTGCTGTTAAACAGGGAGAGCATTTAAGAATATGGTTGGCACCTAAGTGATTAACTTGGGTGCCACTCTTTTCTCCCTTGGTCAATTTGACAGTAAATAGTCTGAGAAAGTCATGGCGACCAAAGACACAGAACTCTCAGAAATGATGGTCAAGACATCAAGAAGACAGGTCCACTGTAATCCTGTAAGAGTTTTCTCAGGCCTTATATGAAGAAATGGATCAGAGTCTGAAAAGATTAGTCTGTAAAGGATGCTGCCTATATCACCTAGACACCCTTTAGAATTAAAAGCCTTATTATCCCAAATGCTGGGAATATTGCCAACACATATTCCTCACCTATTAGTCCCTTTGGGGGATTGCCTTATATAATAATAGGTGCCTCACCCAAGGCCATTCTTTCTTCTCAAGGCAGACCACTAGAAATGCCTAAATGACATGGGGTAAAGGACCGGCCCTTTTGACCCAACTTGGGGTAGCTCTGAAAGTTTATCCTAGTAAAGTCAGCTGATACTTTGTTAAGACTGTATCTCTCTCTGCCTAATTTTGCTCCCTTTCTTTACCTTCCACAAATGTTTCCCCCTAACAGCACTCTATGAATCCTACTGGCTAAACAAATAAACAAATCAACTATGGAAAACAGAAGAGGATTCAGAGTGTATATTTTAACTCTTTATGGGGGCGCCTGGCTGGTTCAGTAGGTAGAGTATGCGACTTTTAATCTTAGGGTTGTGGGTTCAAGACCCACATTGGGTGTAGAGATTACTTAAAATAAAATCAACCCCCTTATGAATAAAAACAATTTTTACATTATTTTTGTTTTGCACATGTGCTGTATATGATTGTTCACCTTCATTCCCATAATCCTTCATATATTTGCAACTCAGAGAGAGGAAAGCTAACATTATTTTTCCAGACTCTGTTTTTGCTAGCATTCTGTATATTGTTTGGTTTCATCCATGGTTGAACAGCCAAGGAAGAGGCCATTCTCCTGGTGAGAAGGAAACCATTCTTCAGAGGCTTCTTGCTGTTGAACAAGGCCAGCAACATTTCAAGCCAGAAGAAAGTAAAGAGTTCTGCAGATTTACATGCTCATCATGAGAATAGAGTTACCCTATTAACAGGTGCTTCTTACTGTCTGTACCTCATATAATCCATAACAATGATTCTGAATGGAATAAGATAGCACCCCCAATTATGAGCGGTTTAGGGACTATACACTTAGATTTCTCATATTTCTACCTTAAGATAGTTTTATGAAGTTATTTTCATGTATTTTTATTAATTTAAAAATTGAGACAGAAAGCATTAATAAAATATAGGGCCCCTGGATGGCTCAGTTGGTTAAGCGTCCAACTCTTGATTTCGGCTCAGGTCATGATCTCAAGGTTCATGAGTTCAAGCCCTATGTCGGGCTCTGCATTGACAGAGCCCTCTCCTCCCTCTCTACCCCTCTCTCATTCACATGCTCTCTCTCTTGCTCTCTCTCTCACTCAAAATAAATAAACTTCTAAAAATGCATTAATAAAATAGTTTATTTTTCACTTTTCCATCCATCAAATGGAAGAGTTATTTTTTTCTCTCATTGCCTGAATAAGAATAGGGAGCCACCACAATTGGTTTTGTCCATATGAAGCAGTGCAACACAACTTTAGAATATAAATTCTGAACCTCCGTGCCAAGCTCTCTTCACCAAATTCTACAAAAGTTTCCAGCAGACTTGTTACATGAAATTTTAAGAACTGAAATTAACTTGTTTCTATTTTCTGTATTAGACTTTCTATTTAGAGGAACAGTACACACTTAAAAAAATAATATATATATGTATACACACACACACACACACACATATATATATACACACACACACACACACACACACACAACTTTAGGTTTTAAAGTATGTATTTCTTGAAGAGCATTGTGATACATCTGAGCATTTTTTAAAATAGCTCATATAACATTTCATCTGCCAGGAATCATTTGCTCAGCAGGACAATTCTAACATTTTAGGTGGAAGTGTATGGTTCCTTGGGTAATGTGTATGCTATTATATTTTTGTACTTATTTTACAAACACTGTGGATCTGAAACAGATCTGTATATACAGAGCACATATTTTAGAAAAAAAATGATACACAATTTCAAATAAATAAACGTTCCACTTGCATACACCTACCAATTTCATTACCTTTGTGGCATCCACTTCACATAAAACTCCATGTTGTAATTCATCTATTTAACCTCTCACATAAACATCTCTCCACCCCACCCTACCCCCGCTCACTCCACACTCACTCACAAACTCCTTCCACAGTAATTATGGCATTTGTTGGCTTCCAGTGTAGTCTACAAAACTGGAAAATATAAAACTGCTCAGAATTAATGGACTACTTGAAAGTGAAGAAGGTGAAGCTCTCCAAGAAGTATGTTTTGATGAATGTTGGTATCAATTACAAAAATACCATCACTGAAATGAATATTTATCCTGAGTCATATATTCTTGGTAAATAGTTTCCAAGAGTATTTTCATTTCAAGAGATAATTTTAGGATGCGGTTTTTTAAATCCTAATTTGCAAAAATTTTTTATGCCAAAGGAAAACCTAGTTTCCTAATACAGCCAAAAAGGCTATAGACAAGAAAAATGTGGTAGATTTCCAGAACCATCATAAGCCAATTAGTTAGATAATGAAAGAAACATGAGATCCCATACACAGAGAGTTAGACATTACAATTATCAGCATTCCTAAAACTAACAAACCTCTATAGTTAATACAGGTTGAGAGTAATTCTAAAATGGTACTATTGTCCATCAAATAAAGAGAATAAATAATAGCTTCTTGTATTTCTTTAGCACTTACATACCCAAACTCTTAACTACAACACTAGACTTCCTAGTTTATTCAGATTTTATATTTGTCTTCTATAACCCTCTAAAGTCTTCAAATCCTTCTGTATCTCATTGGATCCATCCAGAGAAACAGAAACTACTCTAGCATTTCAAACAAAGAGTAGTTAATAGAAGAAAGAACTGGTTACAAAAGTGTTTAAAGGGTCAGGAAATGAAACAGAGAGTAGAATTACCCAGAGCCCATCTCCAAGGCCACTACTGTGTCAGCAGAATGTAGTGGAAATGTCACCAAGTTAGATAAACAAGCAGCTTATCTAAGACCTCAGAAGACAGAACAACAATGACATGGCTTCTTCTTAGAATTCTACTCGAGTACAAATGCCTCACTTCGGTAGAGCTTAACCACCACACAGCTGGCAAGAGAGTCTAAGAAATCTAATTTCAGATTTCTAGCCCATAACACAGGGCAGAGTGAATGAGAAATTGGACTCAGAGACCTATTTAACACTATTCCTAGACAGATATTGAATAATTATATTTTAAGGTTTTTTTTTTTTTTTGGAGGGATGATTGATATCTATTGGTATTATATATAAGAAACATGTGCTGTACTGGTGTGGTCATTAGAAGCAGTGTTCTGATAAGAGTATCTGTAGGGTTAGATTGCTATTAATGGACCCTCAGTATCTTTCACAGCTCATATTTTACACTGGAATAAATCTTACTTATTAAGAACAGCAAATTATGCCACGAGAAAGTGTCTTCCCCATAATAAGCATGCAACTGATCCTAAAATATCTTATCACTGTTAGGTCTGCTAACAGTGCTGTGCTGACACAGGGAACCTGTAATACAAACTGTCAATAGTTCCATGAGGGTCTTCTGTTAGAAGAGTCTTAATTGAAAATAGAGTTTTCAATTGCAGTCCATACATTATTCAGTAGTAGACAATTTCTAAAATTCATAGATAGTTGCTTATGGTACTCTGTATTCTAGATTCATGGATTACCAGATGTTTTTAAATAATATTTAAATTATACAATGTGTATATGTGTGTGTGTGTGTGTGTGTGTGCGCGCGCGCACGCACGCGTGCGCATGCACGAGTGCGTGTGCATAGGGAGACATGTGTTGGGATAATGTAACACAAAGATCTGAATACTTAGGGATATTAATGTCAAGACTCTAATATGAATGTAATACCTCCTAAGAGAATGCTGGCCAAATAGAAATCTAATCTACATGTATTTTTCTTTACTAGACTGTAAGAGGTCGGAATATGAGACATTTTTTTAAATTGTTGATTGATTTTAGAGGAAATATTTCTAATATTACAACCCTAAATGTAATGTTTCTTGTATATTTCTGGTCTATCAACTTTGGACATGTTCTTTGTTTTTCTGGTTTACTGTTTTGAAGTTAGAAATATCTAATAAGTCATATCAAATATATTATTTATCTTTCCTTAATGTTTTTAGTATTTTAATTTATTAAAATATTTAGGCTTATATGTTGTCTAGTGCTATTCTTACACACTTTTAGGATGACTGGGACATATTGTATTAGTCTGTTTATACTCTGGTGGATTGCATAAACAAAGGTCTATAGGCTATTTGTAATTATTTTTAATTAATTTTGGATGTGATTATTTTGTTTTGTATTTCTATTATTCTTATACTGTTGTATAATCAGGGATATTACTCTTACAGAGTATTAGAAAACTATATTTTTCTGTTTTCTGGGGAAAAATGTATATACGTTAAAACTATGTTACTTGAAGTTGCCTGGGTCTAGTGACTTTAAGGTTAGAAACTAGGATGGAGAGTTAGATTTGGATACCATTTTTTAAATTAGTACAAGATTCAAATCTTCTACTGTTTCATGAACCAATTTTGGATATTTTGATTTTATGAGATTTACTGCATCCATTAATGAAGTTTTAAATTTACTGGTAAAAGTTTTAATGAAATTTTTATTAAAATGTTTATTTTCCACTTATGTGGTTCTAACCCTTTTCTCATGTTTAATATGGTTTCTTAATATCTGTTCCCAAGTATTAGGGACCAAATTGTGCTCTTCCTCAAAATTCATATACTGAGTCCCTTACCCTTATACTTTAGAATGCAGCTGTATCTGGAGATGGAGCCATTGAAGAAGTAAGTAAAAATAAGGGCTTCAGATTGGGCCCTAATCCAATTGGACTGGTATCCTTATAAGAAGAGAAAATTATGACATACCAGGAGAGAAAGCAGGAAAGCCATCACAGAGAGGAAGGGCCATGTGTGGACACAGTGAGGAGACCACCATCTTCAAGCTAAGGAGAAAGGCTTCGGGAAAAAAACCTACCAACACCTTGATTTGTACTTCTAACCTCAAAAACTGAGAGAATAAATTTCTGTTGTTTAACCCACCCAGTCTGTGATATTCTGTTATGGCAGCCCAAAGAGACTAATATATCTGGTATTGATCAGACTTACCGCAAGTGTGCTATTTTATTTTTCCTCTGCCTAGAACCAACTTTTAGTTTTATTAAGTTCATAGTTTTAAATTTATTTTAAGCTATTTCTGTTGTTGCTTTTATTAAGTCTCCTGTATTTTAAAAAGCAACTTATTTCATTTGTTTCTACTTTCTCCAAACTTTCATAATTTTATAAATATATACTTAAGGCTTATTCCAACTGATTCCATCAGTTTACCTATATAGTCCCTTCTTTCTATCTATAGAATCTATAAATTTCTAAGATTTATAATTTCAGTGGCATTTAAAAAATTTGTTTTAATGTTTGCTTATTTTTGAAAGAGAGATTGAGAGACAGAATACAAGCGGGTGAAGGGCAGAGAGAGAGGGAGACACAGAATCTGAAGCAGGCTCTAGGCTCTGAGCTGTCAGCACAGAACCCGATGTGGGGCTCGATCTCAATGGACTGCAAGACCATGACCTGAGCCATAGTCGGATGCTTAACCAACTGAGCCACCCAGGCACCCCTGCATTTTTCTTTTTAATCTCAACAGTTATGTATAAGGGGTTTATATAGAAATGGATTTTGTTTGTTTCTTTTTTTTTGCTTTTTGTGACTAATTTCTAGAGTATTGCATTGCATTTACACAACATAGCCCATATAATTTCTAAAGAAATAATATATTCCTTGTTGCTAAAAACATGGCTTATCTTTAAATATTCCATGTGTGTTTTACTCACTCATTCTTTCAACAAACTTTTGTTGAGCAACTTTTTTTGTGTGCCAGGCTGTGGAAAAAGCAGGGATTAGCACCATGAATAAGAAACAAGGTCACAGGGATAAAGCTTACATTTGAAATAAGGGAGACAGATAAACAGAAGTAAGCAAATAAAATAATTTCAAGTCATTAACAAAAGTTCTAATAAAAACAAATAAGGGCTTAGATAGAGAATACAAAGGAAGGCCTAATCTAGGTAGGGTGGTCATGGAAATCTTCCCTGAAAAGATGACATTGTCTGAGATTCAAATTAGAGAAAATCTCACCATGAGAAGTTGGTTGTATGTCATGGGGAAGGTGGAGCCAGGGGCTGTGTAGGGGAGAGCTAGGCCTGCCAAGAGGGTTCCTTTCCACTGGTATTGTGACTAACTTACCATTTACTCTAAGGAGGATGGCTTACCGTCTGGTGGCCTAACAGTAACTGTGGTACTGTTCCACCTCTCTGGCTCCAGTACCAACTCTATGAATCTCCTTGTCACAAGATCCATTTTATTTGGAGAATTATATGCATAGATTTAATCTGCAAAATTCTTCATCATAGCCTTTTCTTTTGCTTAGCCTCCACCAGTCCTGATGATGGAATTATTATGTTTCTACCAGAAAAATTCAGCTTTTGGGATTTTCTACATTGAGCTGGCAGAATCCTCATTTCCTTTGGGTTTCTGTCTCACACTGATAGTATTTGCTTTATAGCTTTTTGAATTCCTATCTATTTTGTCTTGTTGATGGAACTTTTCTAGCTGCCTAGTACTGTTGTGAATTTATTCTCATGATCACATTTTTTTTCCCCTGTCATTTCATTGGGATTTGGAAAATGACTAGAAGTAAGTAGACAAGATCAGTCAACTCTATTTGGGGTTGGGGAAGGGAATCATTTTCCCTCCACCCTTCTAGATTCTTAGCTGAGACCACCATGTAATGAAGGATAGATTAACAGGAGAAAAACAAACAAAAGTTTAATAACATTTATATTTAATAATATTTATACCTCTTGTATACATAAAATATATCCTGGAAAACTGAGTAACTCAAAAATATTTGAAGCTAACATTTTGGAGATGTTACTAACATCTCGAACTAAGGACAAAAGAAACTGCGGGTGAGGGGAATCAGTTATAGGAGGACACCAGGAAAAACACAGTAAACAAGAATAGGTTGTTATGCAGAATAAAAGTTTCTAGAGACTTAGAGTCATTCTTCTTTTCCAGGTACAGAGAGGGATACAACTTTACAAACGAAGATCTCCCTTATAAATGAAAACATCTCTTACATAAAGAGGTAACTTCTGCATTTTCAGAGTTTAAGCTGTGTCTGATATTTCTTAAAAATAACCAGCTCTAGGGGCGCCTGGGTGGCGCAGTCGGTTAAGCGTCCGACTTCAGCCAGGTCACGATCTCGCGGTCCGTGAGTTCGAGCCCCGCGTCAGGCTCTGGGCTGATGGCTCGGAGCCTGGAGCCTGTTTCCGATTCTGTGTCTCCCTCTCTCTCTGCCCCTCCCCCGTTCATGCTCTGTCTCTCTCTGTCCCAAAAATAAATAAACGTTGAAAAAAAAATTAAAAAAAAAAATAAAATAACCAGCTCTAAATAATCAATATGCCAAAGAGGTATATTTAAAATTGTTCTTTTATTATTTATTTGAGAAAGAGAGAGAGAGAGAGAGAGGTGAAGGGGTAGAGAGAGAAGAGAAAGAACCCAAGCAGTCTTCACGCTCAGTGAGGGACCCACCATGGGGCTTGATCCCATGACCCCAGGATCATGACCTGAGCTGAAATCAAGAGTAAAACATTCAACTCACTGAGCCACACAGGCACCCCACCAAAGGCTTATATTTTAGAGTAGAATTTTCTACTCCAGTTTACATTGGATTCCTACAATTTATTTCAAAAGTATCCTTTCATATATTTAAAACATGTTCAATGAAGTCCAAAAGCAATTGTGTATGTTTGTGCATTAGTTTATGAAAATCTTTATGAGTCATTGTCACCTGCTTTTAGAACTTCATCTTTATTTCTTCCCATTTCCCCTCATTTTTCTATATTCTTCTGTGCTGTTACTATTCATTTTTGTGCATTTCTAACTGTCTATAATATTGTGATTTATCAGAAAAAATACATATTTGGTCATTCAGATGACCAAAATATGCTTCTCACATATATTTGTTCTTGTCCATGGTTTCTGACTCACAGCTCCAAAAACAATTGGAATTTCCTAAGTGACAAAAGCTTAAAGGTGTCTCATATGTTATTTAATAAGGTGACTTTCAGAAGGCACCTAAGGCTGGGGACTGTGTGCCAAGAGAACCAACCATTGGATTAGAGGGTTGGGACTTTCAGTCTTACCCCCTGACCTCTTGGGAGGGGAGAGGGGATGGAGATTATTAAATCACCAATGGCCAGTGATTTAATCAATTGCTCATATGTAATGAGGCTTCCATAAAAAAACCAAAGACACAGGGTTCAGAGAATTTCCAATTGATGAACAATTTGGAGGTGCTAGGAGAGTGATAAGACTGGAGAGGGCGTGGAAGCTCAGTGCCTTGTTCTCAGACATTGCCCTGTGTATCTCTTCCACCTGGCTGTTCCTGAGTTATATCCTTTTATAATAAGCCAGTGATCTAGTAAGTAAAATCTCTTTGGAAGTTTCGCTGAGTTCTTTGAGCCACGCTAGCAAATTAACTAAGCCCAAGAGGAGGTGGTGGGAACTTCTCATTTATGGCCAGTCATTTTTAAATCTCATATATGTGTACGGTGATTGATTTAAGTAGGACATGAGTATCTATATGGCTTGTGACTGGCATCTCAAGTGTGACGGGAGGCAGTCTTGTAGGACTGAACCCTTAAACTGTGGAATCTGATTTCATCTCCAGATAGATCAAGTCAGAATTTAGTTGAATTCTTAGGGAAACCCTGTTGGTAGCCAAGAACAGCTTACTGATGGTGTGTGGAACTCTCCACCATACACACACACACACACACACACACACACACACACACACACACGGAATTGGTAGTAGAACCCATTGGGTATAATGATTAGTATTCCAGTGAATTATTTAATAAATGAATGAATAATGTAGAATAATTTGGTCCCTCTTACATAATGTATATAAACAGAAGAAAAGGAAACCAACATTTGCTGTGCCTTTACCAAAACCAAGGCACTTTGTATATATTTTATATAATTACACATTAAAACAACCCAGTCTAGTTATAGCTCTAGTATACTTGTTCACTTACCTAAGATCCCAGAGTTAACAGCTGGTTTAGCCAAATATTGGAACCCTGTTTACTGTTTCCAAATCCTTGCTCCTCAAAATCCCCAACAAAACCCCAAATCCATAGCAAATGGACAATGTTATACACACAATTTTTAAGAAAAGGATCTGAAACTTCTGAAAAAAAACTGATGCAGAAAGACTACATTATATTCAGAAAAGGATGAAAGAGGGAGAGAATGGTTAACTACAGAAGGGCATTTCTAATAAACAGGGAAGTTACCACTTACTGCCACTAGTATTACCCCAGAACCTCAATCTCAACCTGTGGTGGTTCACAGGAGAAGACAATGGCTTCAGCATTTGTTGCCATGAGAACACTGATTATATTTGTTTTCTATTTCAAGCTGCAGATTTCTCACTTCAGTGCTTTTAATAGTGACAAAAGAATAATCAGTCCTGTTCATCATTCATCTGTCCTGTGGTATGCTTTAGAAAACATTGGTCAGGATCATATTTGATAAGCTTGGGAAATTGCTTGATTTTTAGCAAAAAAATGCTGTGCAAAATATTAAGTAACATGGCAATAAAATAATATTAAGTAACATAGCAAGTAACAAAGCAATAAATAGTGACGTGTATTTTTAAATTGAGGTAAAATTTACATAAAATGAAGAACAGACCTTAGGTAAACATTTTGATAACTTTTGATTGATGTAACCACCCATATTCCCATTAAGATATAAAACATTTCCATTACCAGTTACGGCGATAGGTTGACAAGCACGTAAGCGTTCATTAATAGGTACTGGTTATATCAATTACGGCAAAACAGAAAATGTATACTTGTATCATAATAAAGCATATCTTTGTGTATTAACTTAGAAAGAATTCCATAGTATATTAATTAAGTGAATAAAGGTAATTCCCATACCCTAGGATCAAAAGTATTTTTAAATCTCATATATGTGTATGGTGATTGATTTAAGTAGGACATGAGTATCTGTATGCATACTCTCGTAAATATCCAAAAATTGATTTGTTAATGAAACTAATTTCTGGGAAACAATTGAGAATGGAAAGAGAGTAAAGAAGTATCTGTTTCAAACCAACAAATGGCTTTTAAAATAAAGAATAAATAAAAGAAGCAGAAGAGGGAAGCACTCTCTGAGGACCTAGTTGTTCTTTGCAAATTGCCTGCTGTGCATGGCCATGCTATACAGAACTCACTTTGTAGCTTTCTTCAATTTGCTCATTTTTCTGGATAACTTGGGAACTTGTCTGAAATCGCTGGATATGCATTAGACAAATAACTACATAAATAAATTCAAGTACCCAATGGAGACCACCTCTCCAGCTTAGTTCAGGAAAATGGGTAGATAGCACCTGACTCTATTTTACCCTTTACTTAAAAATGGACTTTAAAAGAGCAGTAGCCCTGGAATCATCTCCTAATGAAATATGAAATCTAGGAATCTTATCATCTTCTATTACATCTTAAGCATTGTTGAATGCCCATACTCCTTCCTGTGCCGAAGAGAACTGGTTACTATAACAACCACTGCAGCAGTATTACTAACCACACACACACACACACACACACACACACACACACACACACAAAACCCACAACCTCAAACTGACAAACGTTTCTGTGTTTGCAGTTTTATCAGGTAATTTAAAAATAGACAGAAACGTAGTAACAAAGGAAGAAAATGAAAGGGATTTGAAATTAGATATGAATGCAGAAAGCAAGTTTAAACAAAATAGAGGACAGAGAAAACTAAACAGCTAAAGTGGCTTATACCTTGTGCTTCAGGCCATACTGTTCTGTCTTGGGAGGGCAAGACAGCGGCGTTACAATTATATTCAGAGAAGCAAAGTCACAACCTTGCTTTCCATCTAGCCTCGTGCTACAGGTGAAATAGGGAGAGATAACCATTGATGCCAGACAAAGCAATGTCTATTTCCAAATATGCACCCTGATTTCATAATAAAGGCTACTGGTAGCGGTGAGAGCAACTGAAGTACAAATTTGGGAGCTTTTATTTTTACTTGGTATAAAATGGAGGTAACATTTCTCCTCCTTTCCTTATTACTGTGAGTATAAAGTGACGTAGCTCTCTTAGAAAGTGATTTAAAAACAGTTAAGTTTCATAAGATATACGTAATATGTCTAATCAAGGAAATTTAAATAACTAAATATCTGTAATTTATTGACAAGCTGTTATTTGTCATAATGTTTTTAGTATTGTCATTTCTCCTTTAACAACAAAAATGTTTATATCTGAGACTCAAACAATATCCTTCTAATTCTTTTCAATCAGTTTAAAACTCAGTGAGTTAAAAAATGAAAATAAATTAAAAAGCATATCCAAGAAGGGGTGGATATAGGGAATTTTGAAATAGAGTCTGAGACTGAGATTGTAAAATATTTTTTTATCTAAGTCTCAAAAGAAATAACCTTTATTTAAACTCTCCCTTTTATATGTGCATTTGGTAGTCAATCAGTAGCCTTTTGCTTTTCAGAATTTAATTATATTTAAAATACCATATTCTTGCCATGCTGCTAAACATATTTCCTTCCATATAAGAGCATAATGATCCCAGTTTTGTTTTGTTTTGTTTTGTTTTTAGATAGAGAAAGAGCACACGAGCAGGAGAGAGGGGCAGAGGGAGGTTAAAGAGAATTTTAAGCAGTCCCCATACTCAGTTCAGAGCCCAATGTGGGGCTCAATGTGGAATGACATGGGGCTCGACATGGGGCTCAACACAGGGCTCGTCATGGGGCTCGATCCCATAATTCTGGGATACGTATGATCTGAGCCAAAATCAAGAGTCAGCAGCTCAATTGACTGACCTACCCAGGTGCCCCCCAAAGAGTTAACTCATTTAATGGAGCCATCTTTATGGCTGTGAGAAAGTAAGTATAAAAATAACAATCTCTCATTTTAGCCCAGTTTTTCTGAAACTAAGAAGTAGTCAAATTAGCTTGTTTTAAAGAGAAACAAAAAGATATGTGATCAGCTTGTCTCAAATGAGCTCATATATACCAAATCTAAACTATAACAGTATTTTTATAGCTAACTGATAAATGTTGGTAAGCCTTAACTAAAGAGCTGGATTCTGTTTCTATAAACACCAGACTTACAAAACCCTAGATGATTGTCCTATGTGTTAAAACAGAACACTAGAAAGGAAGGACAGAACATAGCAGTGAGTGTGTGAGTGTGTACCTTTAGAACTAGGGTTTGGTTTTTGTTTGATCAAGTAATATCTATGATTACTTTTATGAATCACCCACCATGTTAACAAAGGCAAAGTCTATAGAAAACTAGGAGAGGAAAGATACACAGTCACAACTTCTCCTCACAGCCTGTGGAATGTCAAATTCTACATCAATAAAGCAGCTTTTCCTGTGGCTATGAAAACCAGAGCATGTTTCTAGACTTTAGATTTGATGTACCTTATCTTTATAATAGTACTAAAGAAAATATCAGGCATAATAAATTTCTAATCATTTAAAATCTATATATACTTATTTTTTCTTCTAATGAAAATTATTTCTGCATCAGGAATTCTGTTAAATTTTGTTGTTGTTGTTTGTTTTAATATTTTGTATGCAGGATTTCAAATCTGCATTTTGTTCTTTGCTTTCACTGTAAAAAAAATATGGAGAGAGAGATTCTACTAAACTGAGAAAATTTGAGATTCTTATCTAAGAAGATTTGGTCCAATGTTAGCTAGAGACATGACACAATTTCAGATGACATTTTTGAGTAAATTTGATCAGAAGATAAAATTTTTCTGCAAAGGTCCTAAGCCCTTTATCAATTTACCATTATCCGTGGAAAAGTCTAACCTCTGGTCTGGCGTTCAAAGTGCTCTGCTATTCATCACTGTCTCTCTCTTTCATTGTATTTCCTCTTATTCCTTGACACAAATCACTCCAGCAGCCAAATCTGCAAGTTATCCCCCATCCACACCAACATCTAGGTCTTTGTTCATTTGATTCCTCCTTGGAATTTCCTTTCTGTTTCATTCTGTTTATCTGCACTTAACTAATCCCTCAAAGTCTAGCTCAAGTCCCTTCTTCGTGAGGGTTGCCCGTGTACATCAGCCTTGAGTAATCTCTTCCTCATCCAAACCTTAAAATGCCTAATGCATTTTGCTCATTTGGCACACATTTGCTATTGAACAGTATTTGCCACTTACATGAAGTCCTTGGTCTTTAACCATATTGCACTAAGGCAGTAGGGAAGAAAATAAAAGAAAAAAAAATAATTCCACAGAAGCTAGCAGGTTTTCTTGAACATAAGAATAGTGATGATAACCAGCTATATTTATGGACTTATCATTGTATTGACTGTGGAGGAAGAGATATAAGTGAGTTTCAATCCAAACTTCACCATTTATTAGCTCTGAAGTTTTGATCAAGTTATGTAATATTCCTAAGACAATATATTAAAGACTTCATAAGTGTTACCTCACTTAAGTTTCAACATAACCTTGCATGACAGCTTCTATTAGTAGATCAATTTAAGACTGAAGAAAGTTAAGTCTGGGAAGTTTGTGTAAGGGCCAGAGCTAGTAAAGAAAAGAGGCCAGGATTTCCTTGATTGAGAGCCAGAGCTGTGGTCTTACCCGGAGAGAGACATAAACTTACACAAAAAATAACATGTTGCATATGTCCTTGCTAGCAAAATGGATTTCAGGGTTATTGGGGGATGGCAAGAGAAGATGAACTTCCTAATTACAATAAGAACCAGTTACATGAATCAAAGGACTTTCTAACATTCACAGGAGGGAACTGTCAAAGGACAACTTCCTATTTGCAGAGCAAAGCTAAAAGCCTGCTATTCTCCCTTACACTGGTAGGCTGGATACTTTTGGTTAAATTCGCTCCCAAATTTACCCAAATGAGTAAGGACATGACCTGCTAGAGGAGGTCTGACGTCAGCTAGCCATGGTTACAAGGATAGTTTTCTTCAACTACAACTGGGCATTTGAAGTTGAAGCCGGTTTCCAATTAACCATTCAAAATTAAAGCAGAATGTATAGGGGCGCCTGGGTGGCGCAGTCGGTTAAGCGTCCGACTTCAGCCAGGTCACGATCTCGCGGTCCGTGAGTTCGAGCCCCGCGTCAGGCTCTGGGCTGATGGCTCAGAGCCTGGAGCCTGTTTCCGATTCTGTGTCTCCCTCTCTCTCTGCCCCTCCCCCATTCATGCTCTGTCTCTCTCTGTCCCAAAAATAAATAAACGTTGAAAAAAAAAAAATCAAAATTAAAGCAGAATGTATAAAGGAAGAAAAAGGAAATATCTCAAGCACTTCTGCTTTTTAATAGGTTTGACCTTTTTAAAGTTGAATTTTGTGACAGGCTATGCTGCAAGAAAACCTGGAAGAAACAAAACTGCAAGTTTCTAAAAATATGAAGTACAAATTGTAATTTTAAAAGAGCGTAAGTCACAATTCAGCTCAGATGTCCTAAGTACAAATACCTCTTAATTACCACCCCAATGCTCTCTAAGCCATGCAAATAGACACATATAGACAGTCTTTATCTCCTGTCTCTCCCTGTCTTCACCAATTCCTCTCCTCCTGGCTTCGCTATCAGATCTATTTTGTCATAACTTCACTCAAGGATTAAGCTGATAGTCATTGGCTACATTCCTCCAGGCTAAAGCTAACACTCTTTCCTAAGTGCTTATACATGTGGATGTCTCATTTCCACTGAGGACCAAAGGCCACCCAGTGGGTTCCAGAGGCCAGTCAAAAATTAGGAAGACCTGTTTTATAGGCTACAGCTTTTCAGAAAACTATAGCAGTTGTAAGATCTTGCCTAAATCACAACTATTCTTGATCTTAGTTCTCTCATTTAGGAAATAAAATTTTTTCTAGATTACAACCAAACATGAAACTCTCATTCTATGCCTGCGAACCTACCTATCCTGCATAGCTTCCACATCTATAAACTCTTCCTTATCTTCTCTAACATCAGTTTGTGTTTCTTTTCTGGTTACTAGGCACTACCCTCCCCTAAGCTGATTTTCAAGCTTTTTCTGCCCTTCCACTATTTCCAACCCTATTCATTTTCTCTCTGCATTCATTCACTCATGGGATTTCAGCTGTCAATTTTTTGAGACTGAATACCAAATTTCTATCTCCAATTCTGTAACCATCATGTAATATCATTTTTTTCAGGTAACTGATATTAGCCATACAGGTCCTTACAGCAAGGTATTTTCACATCCCTAAGTTCCGGAGTTTCTCAATCTTGGAGTCAATTTATACTCCTTCAGTAGTATTCACAGATAAATCTTATTCTCTCTATAAGCTTTGATATTTGAAATCACCTGCACCATATAATTCAACTGTTGGGTCTGAGAACTGACACCATTTACATCAATATAGCTGTTTGCTCGAGGAAATATTTTCCCCATAAACATAAGGCTATAACCCAAAGGACAACAGAACAATTTTTTTCAAGAAAAAACCAATTGTTTTGTACCAGATATGAAATTTTTATATCCAGTAGGATAACCAACACCTATGACTATCAGCCCCTGGAGGAAGCACTGGGTAAGGAAAGGTCTGAAGGTAGAGTCAGAGGATCAGAGGAGGCACCTACCAGTCCATCTGAGAAGCCAGCAACTGAAACCATTGAAGTCAAACTGAGAAGGGTGAGTTGGTAGAGAAGTCTATAGGAAGCTGCTGCCTCTATGGGTCTTTAGCCAGTGGTCTGGTGATGAGCCTGAGGCTGCTGTTAGTCAACAAAATCAGCAGTTGGGTGGAGGCCAGACCTGGAGTGGAGGAGAATGAAGAGAAGCTGAAATCTCTTATCATCTGTGTGTCTGTATTGTCACCACATTTAATGATAGAGACCTTCAGGGAGGAGCCACATCACTCCCACTTTCCAAATCTCATGTAAATTTTCCTTTTAGTCAACATAATCCAGAACCATGCAAAGAAGAGGACTAGAGGGGCAAAACAAGTTGGGCCTGTTAAATCAAGAGAAGTTTAAGTGAAGGTAGTTGACCTGAGAACAAAGAGTGGTGGATTAGAGATGGCTGCAAATTCTCAGTTGCTCTCCATAAATACGCAGAAGCTATGTCTCCTCCCCTTGAATCTTGGTTGGGGTTTGAGACACTCTGGTTTGCAGAAGTGAAGCTATGCCTGTTCTTGGGCTATCCTTTAAGAGACTTTGCAGGGATTCTGGTTGACTGGACCCTCAACAGCTTTCTTCCTGGATCCACCCCTGGGTCAGTACTGAGGCCATACTTTACTCCAGATTCTCCTATCTAATGGTCAGGCATGGCAGGGGCACTAATATAGATCCATTGCTATAATGCTTCAACTTATGACTTTGGCTTGAATATTCCTTATTGGCCTGACAGAAACATTATCGTGACTGTGCTACAATCTAAAATCCCTTTTACCTGACCTTCCTTCCTTTCCTCTCCTTCACAGATGGAAGACCTTCCATGGCTTCCTTTCTATTTATCCTTCACAGACATTTCTCTCAAGAAATGTCTTGCACATCTAACCCCATCTTGCTATCTACTTCTTGGAAGACCTGAATTAATATACCTGGTTTGTTATGAGGCAACAAATAACTGAAACAGTTGGCCATTCTTCCACATTTGTCTAAGACAGACATATCATGTAATGAAATTCTATTCAATAAAGATATTTTTATAAAGTGTTTGATTAAGGGCTATTCATTTATAAATTTTATATAAATCACAAATTAGGGACAAATAGCCTTTGTTCAAGCCAGGCATTCTTTTATTTTTATAATAGGATGTATGTTTTGAAAAGAAATATCACATTCTCATAAAAACCATCTTCAGATTCACGTGCTTACAATGAGCAATCAGCAAATCTTTTCTGAGTGCCTGCTTTCTGAGAGGTATAAAGCCCTGAAGAAAACAAATTGATAAGACAATGATTGTATCTTCAAAGCATGTATTGTACTATGGAGAAAATGAATTGACAATTCTAATCAATAATATCATGAGGTTCACTCCTGGTTAGTCTACTTTCTTTATTCACTACTGGAATAGGCTAGTAATTAACCCCAGAAATGGCTGCATTGGCTAGTGTTTGTGGAAAGAGTGGTGTGTAAAGGAGATAAAGGACCAGCAAAGAGGACAAAAATAAAAACAAAAACAAAAGAGTACTTAAAAAAAAAAAAAACACTAATTCCAGACTCAGTGAGAATTAGAATCGTTCATGGAAAGAAAAATGGGACTTTCATGGTAAGCCAGGAATTTTCACACTGGCAGCCTAATTTTATTGTCAAAAATTATCAGCAGAGTGAACTCTATCCTAATATAGGGAACTTGATGCTTAAGGAGCTTGAGAGTCTGGAGCATCAAGGTTCTTTACATGGCAGAGCAAGGATTCAATATTACTCTAATTTGTTTAAACATGGTAACTTGTGGGAATTCAGAGGGTAAGAAAGGAAAGTTGAAGCCATAGCAGCTAGGAAGAAGGAAAACAGAGAAAAAAATTACATTGATAAGAGGTCATTTGAAACCTTCAATATTACAAATTCATATAGAGTGAAAAATCCTATTTCAAGGAGTATGTAACTAAGAAACCACAAAAAGACCCTTAAAAAAGAAAAGACTTTGAAATTCAACATATTTTTTTTCTTTTAACTTTCCATTTTCCTTCTAATTCTTGGTTGGCGAAAAGTAGAAAATTTTTTAAATTCCCCAATCAGAACTCTGGGCCACTTTTGAAAGAGAAAGGATTACTAAATCAGGCAAGTTAGCCCAATGAGTTGTTATAACTTAATAATAATGACCCCCTTTATTGAGTGATGTTCTGTGTCAGTCAAGGCATTCAATGTACTATCTCATTTAATCTTTCCCAGAGGGTGTAGAGAAAGCACTATTTCTGCCCCATTTTTTAGATGAGGTCTTTGCTCCACAAAGTTAAAATGAAATTACTCAAATTCACACAGCCTGTAAGTAGTGGAGCCAAAGATCAAACCCTGACAGAAGTCTTGTATCTATATCCTTTTATTTATAATTCAACTGATGTTTCAAAATTGTATTTGCTATTTTTTTTAAAAAGAAATTTATAATCACATGGTTCAAATTACAAATGTTAGTAATTAATGTTAGATTTCGTTATGTTCTAAAAGAAAGACTATAAGCATACATAAGCAAAAATGCATATATATGTGTATGTATAATTGCTATTTTTAAAACACAAACTATCAGGGTGCCTGGGTGGCTCAGTCCATTAAGTGTACAACTCTTGGTTTTGGCTCAGGTCATGATCTCCAGCTTCATGGATTTGAGCCCCACATCAGGCCTGCTTGGGATATTCTCTCTCTCTCTCTCTCTCTCTCTCTCTCCTTCTCTATCTGTCCATCCCCCACTTTGTGCTGTCTCTGTCTCTCTCAAAATACATAAATAAATTTTTAAAAAATTAGAAAAGAAGCCCCACCCCCATCACAATGTAGGCTCCTCTACAACATGCTTTTTTTAAGTTACTAATTTTCAATATCAGCTTAGAAGAAACTGCTTTTGTTGTTGTTGTTGTCATTTTTGATGGCTACCTAGTCTTCTTTTATATGGCTGTATCATAATTTGTTAACCAGCCCACTATGGGTTGGGCATTTAGATTGTTCTCAATCATTTGCAGTTACTACCATTAATAACCTTGTATTTCCTTCATCTTACATGTCTCCCAAGTTCCTCTTATTCCTATCCAGGCTGCTTTTCTGAGATACCTAAATCATTCTTGGTATAACCCCAAGATATTTGTTTAAGTTAGCACATTTTGAGATATGCCAATATGTCAGTGTAGTATTTTCCATCACTTAGGGAGGACTGAACATGAATTTTTACCTCAAAGCATTTGTTAAACCAATAGAACAAGTGGGAGACAATGTTAGGAAAAAAAGGGTAAACAGGATTGAGAACAATTAGGAGTGACAAACAAGACTAGACATCAAGAGGTCTTTAATGACTTCTATGTTTTAGCAAGGCTATTCTTCAGAAACTAACCTCTCACAAATGTATATCCCGGCTAATACACTGCATGTGTTTTGCCAGCTAATTCTCTCACCAAACATTTGCCTGATGCCTAGACATACTTTAAAGAGCTCTGGAAACTATAATAATTAGTCCTAGAGGTTATTGTTTTCTCACCCATATTAATTAGTTATTTGGAGAGTCAGTTCATAAAACCGAACAACTATCTTCAGCAAATCAATTTTTTTTTGAGCTCTCCGGAGGATACTTGTTATATGAACCCACAGTAAAGTTATGAATGATACTATTCTTGTTAATAACAGGGACTTTGGAAATTTTAATGCTTCTATTTTGAAGATATTTACTAAATGTATCTGTTCTCTGAACATTTGCTCCTTCTGGTTCTTTCTTTCTGATTATGCCAATCCCATTCCAATGCAATCTTATCTCACCCCATTAAGGAGAATAAGCTTTATTAAAGCTCTTTAAGGGCAGGTCAGTAGAGTGAAACCCTCAGATATTAAAGTCAGAAGCTTAGAGGATGTTCAATAAATGCTATTGCTGTAATGATGATAAAATGACATTTGCCCAAGATAAGTAGGAATTAAGACAGAGGAGACTTCTTTAGCCTTAGATTGTTCGTCTTCTATTAACTCTTGATGATCAGAGGTTGAGCAGTCTCCGATGCTTTAGCATCACTAAGAAAAGGTTCATCATTATATATCTTGGTTTAGAAATCTTCCCCGCATACAAATGGTATAATGAAAATATTTCTCATAAAGACTAATTTATATCTAGCTTTTGTTCTCAGTTGACTGATTATGAAGACATTTATTGAGTGAAGCTATAATCAAAGGAAGAAAAGACCAGAAGCTATTTCTAAAGTATAGGTGAACATAGAAAATTTATCTTCCTCAAGCAAGCAGTATCATTCAGTTATGAATTCATCGATTAACATTTATTGTGAGCCTACTCTATGCCAGCTATTAGGATAGGAGCTGATGGTGAATAAGGCATGGTTCTTGTTTCTGTCTAGTAGGAGACACATATATAAACAAATTAATGTTATAGAATAGTATACCTATAGTAGTAGCAGTAAATAAAATTGAAAAACTAAGAGCTGGAATGGTCAATGGGTTTCATCTTATCTACCAAACCTCAAAGGTTGCTGTTAGCTTCTATATTTTTTAAAGTGTATTTATTGATTTTTTAGAGATAGTAAGAAAAAGAGCAAGCGAGCATGGGGGAGGGGTAGAGAAGGGAATAGAGAGGGAGAGTGAGAAAGGGAGAGAGAGAGAGAATCCCAAGCAGGCTCCACACTGTCAGTGTGGAGCCTGATGTGGGGCTCAAACTCAGGAACTATGAGATCATGACCTGAGCAGAAATCAAGAGTCAGATGCTTAACCAAGTGAGCCACTCAGTCACCCTAGTTGCTGTTAACTTCTAGAGCATGATTTAGAAGCATTTGAAATGGAGTCAGAGATATGATCAGTGATGTCTGTGGGATGGAGAAGGTCAGTCTTCACATTGTCTATTTGCTGTCTCTGCTGTTCTGTGTAGCGTAGAACAGTTGTACACTGGGTGCCTAGGTGGCTCAGTGGGTTGAGCATCAGACTCTTGATTTCAGCTCAGGTCATGATCCTGGAGTCATGGGATCGAGCCCTAGATGAGGCTCCATGCTGAGTGTGGAGCCTGCTTAAGATTCTCTCTCTCCCTCTGCCCCTCTCCCCTACTTGTGCGCATGCTCTCTCTCTCTTAAAATAATAAAATAAAATTATATATATAGTGGCCTGAGGTTTTAGGAAAGAGTTGACATTTGTGATGAGCCTTGAAAATTGGACCTAACTTTGAAGAAAGTGGTGAAGGGCAGTCAAAGTGAAGGGGAAAGTATGAAGAAAGGCAAAGTTATAAAATAGCTGCAGTATTACATTCAGCACTCCCTATAACTAGAAAGCGGGTTGGAAGAGAAGCCAGGGAGTTACAGGCTAGTGTTCAACAGGAGACAATCATAGGTCCCATTTCATGTAAACTGAGGAGCTGGAACATAATCCCCTGGGCCAGTGTTCCTGGGAACTGTAGTTCACAGATCAATTGTATCATATTTTCCAAGATGCTTGTTAAGACAACCAAATCAGAATATCTGGATATGGGGTTAAGAATCTTCATTTTTCACAAGCTTTCTAGATGATTAAAAATTGGGAAACCATTATAGCGTGAAGATCAGACTGTTCTGGGAATTTTCATGCTGAGTAGTTAACTCGTGTGTTCACAAATATTTCTCACACTAGAGCAGGCCAGGCTCGTGTTCACTATCAGCACCTGCATCCACAGCCTCTCTGAATCCCCTTCATGGGCCAAGCAAAAGCAGCACTCCAGCTGTTTAATTTTATTTAGTAAGAACCTTCTGTGTAGTGAGCAAATTATAACACTAGAATTTAATTGAAATTGGAAGTATACAGTTTAATTGAGCATGTTTTAGTAAATTGGAGAAAAGGGAGAGATTTCATCCTGGTCAGAAACATATTTTCAGCTGTACCAATAAAAAGCTTTAGCAATGGGTGGGATTGGGGGTACCTGGATGGCTCAGTTGGTTGAGCATCAACTCTAGATTTCAGCTCAGGTCATGATCTCATGGTTCTTAAGTCTGAGGTCTGCATTGGGCTCTGTGCTGAAGGCATGGATTCTGCTTGGGATTCTCTCTGTCCCTCTCTCTCTGCCCCTCCTGCACTCATGCTCTCCCTCTCAAAATAAATAAATTAATTAAAAAAAAAAAAAGAAGCTTTAGCAAGGGAATAACTTGCTGTCATCAGAATGGTCCTGGTCATGGCTAGGTTTGCAACAGTTGCCTACTTTCAGCTGTGGACTTCTCCTGGTTTATCACAGAAAACAAAGGAAAAAGCTACTGCTATTTAATGAAGCACCCTACTTCACTAAGCGAACTCTTCCTAGTAGGTAAGTAACCCACAAGTAATTGAGATGTGTTCCCTATTTACATGTGTATATAGTATACAATCCAGTAGTTGTTTGTTTTATTTCTTTAAATGCAGGTTTGTAAAATACAACCAGAAATTTCAGATAGAGATAAGAAGATCCTGAGGATTGGGATGTGATTACTCTATACAAATCTTTACTATGCTTGTTATTATTTTATGGTACATGTTATACTCACTACATGGCATTTATCAACACTGGTTCATTCATTCACTTATTTATTCAAAGGATATTTATTGCCACAATGCTAGGTAATGGGGACAATACCTAACATAAAGACTCTCTTATGGACTCATGACTATGAAAATAGTTTCAACTATAATAAGTACTTTGAAGCAAAGTCACATAACACCATGGGACTATCAAATAGGAGGAAAAGAGCACATATTTAGGCGTAGGAAATAAAAACCTTAGAGAATGACCCCTCTGAACTAAAAGTAGTAATTATGAATTGGGAATGTGGGAATTGATTTTAGGTAAAGAGAATTTTATATTTTCAGGCCAGGAAGATGACAAGTTTAGGGAACATAAAATGTGGAGGGACAAGGGAGGAGCGCTTATAATGAGGAGTTATGTCAGGGCTGGCAATGAAGCCTTTCAGCCATGTAAAGTATTTAGGTCTTTGATTCGAGCCCTTGATAAGATCAGTTAACACTTATTAAGTATATACTAAATGGCAGGTTCTGTGTTTATTTTATATAAACGGTTGTAGGATATGCTGTGGTGTTGCCCAGAAAACCACGCTCCTTTCAGGACTGAAATGCTCATTCCCCTGGCTGCTGGGAGTGTTGCCTGCTGAAAACCCAGTCCACCCCAAAGTTCCCTTGACCAGAACAGCTGCCTCCTGTAAGATTATGCTCATTCCCTGGGGCAACCCTCACTCCACGACTGGTTAATGCAGGTAAAGGCCTCTCCCCCTCACTCTTGTAAAGTGAAAACATATTTATGAAAATTATGCATTATTCTATTAAATCTTTTACTGAATGAGTTCTTAACAGTCCTTTAGGCTACTGACCTATCAGAGTAAATATTAGCTGAGAAATACAGTATATGTAACATCGTATCAACAGGTATACTACTTTGATTCTGCATATGAAATAAAAATAGTATAATATCAATAAAATAATAATCAGATAATCGAATAAAATGGCTTTTAACATAATTGGTCAAATATGTTGAAGGAGGCAAGCAGATTTGTTGAGATTGCTTTATGCAGTAAACCATTCATAAAACGCCAAATTAAAAAAGATGTTTTTCTATTCTTGGCTATTCTATATCTTTGCATTTGATACTTTTGAGCCTTTCTTAAACTCTGTACCCTTGCTTTCATGGCATTACGTGTACTGGTTTCTCCTCAACCTTTTCCGACTATTCCTTTTCTGTCTCATCAGGGTTCCGCTCCCTAAGCCCACCCTGCAAGTGTAAGCAGTCACACAACTCAAGCTTCACATCTACTCCTATCACTCGTTTCACTGTACTATTACTCTGACTATTCTCAGAATTTCACCCATTTTTATGATTTAGCTACTTCCTAAAAGATGTAAAGAGATATTTTAAATCTCTCTTTTTTAATTCCCAACTTACTCCTCTGGCTTAAAATCTCCATCTTCAGGTGTTTGCTGTACAGTTTCAAAGCTGGGTATAAAAACACAAAGCAAACGAAAGCAAAAATCCTGAATGGAAATCTTAGATTTTTCCCCAACTTTTTTCTCTATCTAAACTTATGGCTAAATGTATTTGTGGCCTGTGACTCTTCCTCTTAAATATTTCTAAAATCGGTTCATTATTTCAGATACAGCCTCCACTTGGCAAAAAAAACAAACACAAACAAACAAAAAAAAAAAACACAACGACAACAAAAAAACCCCAGGTTTTCTTTACCTCTTACTTTTGCCTCTGATCTTATCTCCCTCAGATTCATCTTTCATTCTACTACCAGAGTGATCCAAAGAAAATCCTAATTCAATGTGTCACTTCCCAGCCAAGAATCCTTCAGTGCTTTTTTATTTTCTAGATATAAATTCCCAAATCCTTAGGCTGACACATAAATTTCTGAAGATATAGCCCCTGATTATCCCTGTAGCAGTAGATCTTATCTTCATTTAAGTGATTCATGGAGCATTCTGTATGGTATTTAGTAGCACACAAAACATATTCAGAAGTGAATTACTAAATGAATGCTAGACATTTTGTAATAGATTATCATGGATGACTGGACAAAAAGATCTATAGGCAACAATAAGTGATTGCACAGTGACATAACAACATTGCCAATAGCTAAGCAGTAGTGATGGGTAATAAAACAGCTGATATGGCAATCTGAACACATGTGTTGCACCAATAAGACAATTAATTTGTCCACTGATTGGTATCTGTCTGCTCTAGAACTAGATACAAATAAAACCTCTTAAGAACAATTGGGCAAAATCTTTTGAAAATGAGGTGTTCCATAACACTCTTTCTATTTTAAGAAGTCCTTACCCGTTTTGAATTGGAGACCCCTTCTACAGCAACTAAATAAATGCTAAAGGCACTTTTAGAAGAAAAGTATATATGAACCTGCATTCGCAAATGTTTACATAAAATTTCAGTGCATTTACTGAGTTTGACTTAAAAATCCCTGCTATAATCAATCTTTAATACGAATTAAATTTCCCCTATTGTTTGGTTAGGTAAGGTTTAAAGGTTATATCAAGAAAAATTTCAATAGTGTTATATACTCTATTAGAGTAGATGGTAAAACCAAAAGGCAAATGATTGGTTTAAGCATAATAGGTCAATTAAAAAATAGTTTTATTAGTAGTAAAGATTTCTGTTATTAAATTAAGATGTGTATCTATATGCTAACAGTCTCACAGAGGCATGTTGCTGAAGTAGATGCAGACATGATATTTGAACATAGGTCCATCAGTATAGAAACAATTGTGAAAGTTAAAAAACATGGCTATTCACATTTAATCTAAAAAATCCAGATGGTTGTCTCATGCATATGTTAATTTTTAAAATGTATTTTTCTGGACTTTCAGTCTTACTTTTCCCTTTGAATTTCAGACACACACAGAAGCAAAAATACAACAATGCTTTAGCATTACTCGAAGCATTTAATTAAAGAATAAACATTGTCATTCCCTTTTTCAGCCCCATAGGCAAAGATTGCATTATTTAAGGAAAAAAGAATGAAGAGCTGAGCAGTAAGTGAGTGATTCAAAGCTGTTTAAACACCCCTCCTGGAGTATTCAGTCAGACTCTTACCCTTCATCAAGCTCAGGATTCAGAGGCAGAATTATATGGACAATTTCCCCATCTTTCCACTCTGCCATCTGTCCTAAAGTAACCATTATTTTTCTACAACAATTGCATTGTGGAATCTTCATTAAGGAACAAACCACTACTTGGAACAATTAGGCTGGCATTGAGGCTGTTGGCCCAGCAAAGTACATTATTCACAAAATCCACATGCTCCACATATGTTGGTTCCACTGCAGTCAAAACTGAAAGTCTCTAGTTTTACTCTGATTGAGAGCTGAGAATTAAAGCCTAGTAAGTTGGGTAATTCAAGCCAAATTTCAATTTTAGGTAAGAACTAAGGGTCAAGACCTTTTGAAGTCCTCTTAATTGTGGGCAGCAACTGGATAATCGGATACTTTCACTTTATGTATGTGCTCATTGACCACAGTTCTGTTTAAAGCCTCCCATTTGATTTTTAGTCCTTTCCTTTGTACGTTGCTGTCAGCAATTACAGATGTCAGTTGACGTAGCTCACAACCACTGAAATGAGTGAGAGATTTTGTGTGTTTGACAATTCAATAATGTCATGCCCTACTAACTCTCCCTAAGAATTGAAATAATTTTAAATGATATGTGTACTAGATAAAAATACCAGATCAGTGTTCTCTTTATTCCTTTGTTCAATAGCATGCAATCAATACCTGCACTAGCACTTATGATCAGTCTGAAGAGCCCAGGAAT
The DNA here is from genome assembly GCF_022079265.1 of Lynx rufus. Lineage (NCBI taxonomy): Eukaryota > Metazoa > Chordata > Mammalia > Carnivora > Felidae > Lynx > Lynx rufus. The sequence continues at coordinate 77,186,536 of NW_025814834.1, forward strand.
AAAACTGATGTTCAAGCAATTGGGAGATGGCTGTATTTATTATATTGTTATACAGTAATAGAATCAAAATAGTAGATTTCATCAAGCTACTTTTGTCTTATTTTCAGGCGTACCATTCATTTGCTCTGTTTGCTTCTGTTTGGCAATTAGTGAGAGTAAAACACGTATGACAAAGGTTATTTCCTATACATAAAAATGCCTATAAATTATTTTTCTTAAAATATTTAAAAATATTTCATCATAACTCTTCATGCTAATGGCTAACAGAAATATCTGGAATATTTTTGGCAGACTCAAAACTAAAGAACACCAGGTCAGCAGAGAGAACAGAAAGTTGATACATGTCATATGTACTACTTTATCATTTACAAATTCATTTTTGTCTATGCAGAAAGGTAGGGTGTTCTTCTAAATCCATGTAGTATTTTAATAGATAGTATAAGGAATTAGGAAGGACGTTTTCCACACTGTATTTATAAGAGAAGTGGAAATCTTCTGTCAAAGAAAAGTAGTTATGGTTTTATATGAATAATCCACCAAGTTATTATTTTATTAATAACCATTGTCCCTCCCAGAAATGGAAGCAAAACCCAACACCTTCTCTAATAACCATGCTTTACCAAGCTTAAATCTAAAATATTGTCAAATGTAGGTAAAATATATTTTATATCCATTAATATGGCTGTTATAAAAATGGAAAATAAGCATTGGTAAAGATGTAGGGAAATCGGAACCCTAGTGCACTGGTAGTGTAAATGTAAAAGGATGCATCCACTTTGGAAAATAATAGGGAAGTTCTTCCAAAAATTAAAAATAGAGTTACAATATAATTCAGCAATTCCACTTCTGGGCATATATTCAAAATAACTGAAATCAGGGGCTAAAGCCTTGTTGATAGCAGCATTATTTGTAATAGCCAAAAGTTGGAAGCAACTCAAGTGCCCACTGACAGATGAGTAGATAAACAAAATGTGGTGTATACATACCATGGAATATTATTCAGCCTCAAAAAAGGAAGGAAATTCTGACAAATGCTACAACATAGATGAGGCTTGAAGACATTTATGCTAAGTGAAATTAACCAGTCACAAAAGCACAAATAATATATGATTCTACTTGTATGAGGTACCTAAAGTAGCCACATTCATCGAGACTGAAAGTAGAATAATGGTGGCCAGGGACTGGAGGGAGGAGGGATGGAGTGTTATTGTTTAATAAGTATAGAGTTTCAGGGGTGCCTGAGTGGCTCAGTCAGTTAAGCGTCCAAGTCTTGACTTTGGCTCAGGTCATGACCCCAGTGCTGTGGGATTGAGCCTTGTGTCAGTCACGTGCTGAGGCTAGAGCCTGCTTGGGATTCTCTCTCTCTCCCTCTTTCTCTGTCCTTCCCCCACTTTCACTGTCTCTGTCTCTCTCTCTCTAAATAAATAAATAAGTAAATAAGTAAGTGAACTCAAAAAAGGAAAAGAAATAAAGCAGTACTAAGTAACTTGAATAGTGTTTTAATTACTTGTATTTCTTAGTTTTCATTAGTGTAGGCAATTAAATAAGTTTCTCCAGCATGAGTATAAGTCAATAAACAATTCTGTTACATTTAGTATTTTTAAACCAAAGGATGAGTTCATACTCCAAACCTTTAAAAAATTGTACAATAGTTATCATTAAGACCAAATGCCACTAGGATGTTCTTAATTTTTTTAATGTCTACTGTTTATATCATACTCATATTTTTCCAAGGCTCTCTCTGTGCTAAATTTGCAAGGATAATTCATCTCCAACACTCTCCCATTTTCTAATCGTGCTCCTTGTTTCTTTACAATATCCCACTATAGACCATGAGGACATTGATGTCATTTTGCCACACAGGCTGGCTTCTGTATCCAGATATCTCTGTGTTCTAAATCTTTGCTTCTTTTTTCAAATTCTAATGTAAACATAACTTTTCTGTGTCTCGTTTTCTTAAAACCATGTTTTAGTGAAAACTAGCTAATTTGTTTAACTCAAATGCTAATTAGTTTGTAAGACTCCATGGTACAATGTTATCCATCTTTGGTTAAAAACTAATCTAAGCCTTCTAGGGACAATTAATCCAAAGAAATTTATATTGTGTTTGGGATTTCAGGCACTAATTTTGGGCTTAAAGGAATATTTTTCTTTAGTCAGCTGGTTGTTAGTATCCCTTAATACTTTGCTACTCAGTGTGTAGACCTCAGACTTTCAGGTCCCTCCCCTGACCTGATCAATAATAATCTGAATTTTGGGACACCAGCGTGGCTCAGTTGGTTAAGCGTCTGACTTTGGCTCAGGTCATGATCTTGCAGCTGGTGAGTTCCAACCCCAAGTTGGACTCTGTTCTGATAGCTCAGAGCCTGGAGCCTGCTTCAGATTCTGTGTCTCCCTCTCTCTCTCTGCCATTTCCTGTCTTGTGCTCAGTCTCTCTTTCTCTCAATATAAATAAACATTTAAAATTTTTAAAAAAATAATAATCTGAATTTTAACAAGATTCCTAGGGATTTACGTGAACATTAAAATATTTGGTAAGCACACTTTAAGCCCCATCATACTACTACTTATATAATAATACTCTATATAAATACTAAGACCTAATATTTTGGGTGTTACTATGTGCAAGCACCATGATAAGTACATTGTATGTGTTATCTTACTTAACCCTCACGATACCTCTACAAGGTCGGTACTGCTGTTATTGCAATCTTACAGATTGGGTGCAAAACCTGAGAACTTCCATAGTTTGCTTCAGTTCACAGAGCCATTACTTGGAAGAGTTGGGAATTAAACTCAGCCCCACTGAATGCCTAACCATGATAATTTGACCACCTTTTCTACGTGCAGAAGGGCTTATGCCACTGGGCAAAACATGGAAGTGGTAAGAACATTACCCTGGGATCACTACACCTAGTAGCCATGGTGGTTGCATCTTCAGGTGGAAATGGCCAAGAAGAGCATTTTATCCATCCATCCATATCGGGTGAATAAGGCTCCAAAGCTCATAAATCTAACAAGAAATGATAAGCACACAGGATCTTCTCAGTTCTACTTTTCCCTTTTTCTCTAGGGTCACTTTAGCACCATTATTAGCCATGCAAAATCCATTTCTGGAGACTTGACCTTGCCCTGTTTCCACTTTCTATGTTACCATCTTGGGGGATTTAAAATCAAAGTTTCAGGTATTAAAGATTTCCAAGTATATCAGAAAGTAATTCTACTTGCCTTTTCAAAGAAGTAGTACTGGGAAAATGTTTGACTTGGATAGGAATAGCAGCTTCTTCAGACAGAGACTAACTGGGGAAGCATACAGAAGTGATGGTATGAAATGGAAAATAGAGAGGGACTCCAAAGTTAGTTTATTTTTAACATGAAAATTTCTTTTTTTATATAAAATATAGGATTATTTAAATAATACAGAGATGCTAAAAACAGAAACTGAAACCACTCCCAATCTTGTCCTTACAATTTTACTTTCCAGAAACAAACATTGTTAAACTAGATGATTAGTCCTTACATGGCTACCTGTCTCCCTATCACATCTATAATTTTATAAAGTTTATTTATTTATTTTTGAAAGAGAGAGAGACAGTACACAAGCAGGGGAGGGGCAGAGAAAGGAGAGAGAGAATCCCAAACAGGCTCTGCACTGCCAGCACAGAACCCGATGCAGGGCTCAAATTCATGAACCGCAAGATCATGATCCGAGTGAAACCCAAGAGTCAGACACAACTGACTGAGCCACCTAGGCGCCCCAATTAATATAATTTTAATTTTCAAAAATTTAGATTATACAAATCATGTTATTTTGTACCATGCACTCATCTACTAATAATAAATTATAAATTTATCTTACTGTCAGGATATGTAGATCTATGCCATTACTTTAGTGGCTGCAGGTAGTCAATTGTACAGAGCCATATTGTAAAAAAAAAAACAAATTTTTATGGATAAATATTTTGTGTCATTTTATTTCATCATTACTGTGTGACAGAAAGTATCCTGAATCCATATCACTGCATACTTACATGAAAATGTGAATATCTTTAAGGATAACTTACTTGGTATACATTTAAGGTATAATTCTACATTGCCAAATTGCTCCTTTTTACTTTCATTTTTATAAGATTTTATTTAAATTCTAGTTGTTAACATACAGTGTAATATCAGTTTCAGGTGTAGAATTCAGTGATTAAACACTTACATGCAACATCCAGTGCTCATCACAAGTGCCCCCCTTAATACCCATAACCTATTTTACCCATCCCCCTACCCAACACTCCTCTGGTAACCATCAGTTTATACTCCATAGTCAAGAGTCTGTTTTCTCTCCCCACCCCTCCATGCTCATTTATTTTGTTTCTTAAACTCCACATATGAGTGAAATCATATGTATTTGTCTTTTTCTGACTTACTTTGCTTAGCATAAGACTCTCTACCTCCATCCATGTTGTCGCAAATGGCAAGATTTAATTCTTTTTTATGGCTGTGTAATATTTCATTTTATTGGGTATATATATATATGTATATATATATATATATATATATCACAACTTTTTAAATGTTTATTTATTTTGAGAAAGAGAGAGACACAGAGTGCAAGCACATGAGTAGGTGAGGGGCAGAGAGAGAGGGAGAGAGAATTCTAAGCAGGCTCCATGCTGTCAGCACAGAGCCTAGCACGGGGCACTCATAAACCATGGGATCATGACCTGAGCTGAAATCAAGAGTCAGACACTTAACCAACTGAGCCACTCAGACCCTTAGCCAACTAAGCCACCCAGGTTCCCCTATACCACATCTTCTTAATCCATTCATCAGTCAATGGATATTTGGTCTCTTTCCATAATTTGGCTATGGTTGATAATGCTGCTATAAACATCAGGGTGCATGTATGATTTCAAATTAGTATTTTTGTATCCTTTGGATACATACATATCCTTTGGATAAATACCTATTAGTGCAATCGCTAGGTTGTGGGGTAGTTCTATTTTTAACTTTTGGAGGAAACACCATACTGCTTTCACAGTGGCTGCAACAGTTTGCATTTCCACGAACAGTTAGAGAGTTCCCCTTTCTCTGCATCCTCCCCAACATCTGTTGTTTACTGTGTTAACTTTAGCCATTCTGACTGGTGCGAGGAGGTGATATCTCATTGTAGTTTTGATTTGTATTTCCCCAATGGATGGTGAATGATGTTGAGCATCTTTTCATGTGTCTGTTGACCATCTGTATGTCTTTAAAAAAATGTCTATGTCTTCTGCCCATTTCTTCACTGGATTATTTGTTTCTTGGGTGTTGTGTTTGATAAGTTCTTTATATATTTTGGATCCTAACCCTTTATCAGGCATGTCATTTGCAAATACCTTCTCCCATTCTGAAGGGTTCCTAATTACATTAGAAAATTTTTATTTCCTAATTTGCTCTTCATGAGCAGGGCAGCTCCCTCAGGGCTCTATTCCAGTCAAGCCCACCAACCTTTAAAACTCCAGGCTTTAAGCTCCATTGGTTGCAAGAACTCACAAAAATCAGGAGGAAGATGGCGGCGTAGGAGGACGCTGGGCTCACCGCGTGTCCTGCTGATCACTTAGATTCCACCTACACCTGCCTAAATAACCCAGAAAACCGCCAGAGGATTAGCAGAACTGAGTCTCTGGAGCCAAGCGCAGACGAGAGAACCACGGAAGAGGGTAGGTAGGGCGGAGAGGTGGTGCGCGCTCCACAGACTGGCGGGAGGGAGCCAGGGCGGAGGGGTGGCCCGCCGTCCAAGCAGAGCCCCCGAGTCTGGCTCGCAAAAGCGGAGGGGCCGGACTGAGTGTGTTCCAACAGCAAGTGCGACTTAGCATCTGGGAGGTCATAAGTTAACAGCTCTGCTCGGAAAGCAGGAAGGCTGGAGGACAAAGGGAGGGAGAGTTGCTGAGCCCCGGGACGACAGAGCTCAGTTTATTGGGGAACAAAGGTGCTCACCAGCGCCATCTCCCTTGCCCATCCCCCAGCCAAAATCCCAAAGGGAACGAGTTCCTGCCAGGGAATTGCTTGCTCCGCACAAACACCCAACGCTGTGCTTCTGTGGAGCCACCCCTCCGGCAGCGGGTCTGACTCCCTCCCGCTGCCACAGGGCCCCTCCTGAAGTGGATCACCTAAGGAGAAACGAGCTAAGCCTGCCCCTCCTGCCCCCATGCACCTTGCCTACCCACCCCAGCTAATACGCCAGATCCCCAGCATCACAAGCCTGGCAGTGTGCAAGTAGCCCAGATGGGCCATGCCACCCCACAGAGAATCCCGCCCCTAGGAGAGGGGAAGAGAAGGCACACACCAGTCTGACTGTGGCCCCAGCGGTGGGCTGGGGGCAGACATCAGGTCGGACTGCGGCCCCGCCCACCAACTCCAGTTATACACCACAGCACAGGGGAAGTGCCCTGCAGGCCCGCACCCCTCCAGGGACTATCCAAAATGACCAAACGGAAGAATTCCCCTCAAAAGAATCTTCAGGAAATAACAACAGCTAATGAACTGATCAAAAAGGATTTAAATAATATAACAGAAAGTGAATTTAGAATAATAGTCATAAAATTAATCACTGGGGTTGAAAACAGTATAGAGGACAGTGGAGAATCTCTTGCTACAGAGATCAAGGGAGTAAGGAACAGTCAGGAGGAGGTGAAAAATGCTTTAAATGAGATGCAAAATAAAATGGAAACAACGACAGCTCGGATTGAAGAGGCAGAGGAGAGAATAGGTGAACTAGAAGATAAAATTATGGAAAAAGAGGAAGCTGAGAAAAAGAGAGATAAAAAAATCCAGGAGTATGAGGGGAAAATTAGAGAACTAAGTGATGCACTAAAGAGAAATAATATATGCATAATTGGTATCCCAGAGGAAGAAGAGAGAGGGAAAGGTGCTGAAGGGGTACTTGAAGAAATCATAGCTGAGAACTTCCCTGAACTGGGGAAGGAAAAAGGCATTGAAATCCAAGAGGCACAGAGAACTCCCTTCAGACGTAACTTGAATCGATCTTCTGCACGACATATCATAGTGAAACTGGCAAAATACAAGGATAAAGAGAAAATTCTGAAAGCAGCAAGGGATAAACGTGCCCTCACATATAAAGGGAGACCTATAAGACTCGTGACTGATCTCTCTTTTGAAACTTGGCAGGCCAGAAAGGATTGGCAAGAGATCTTCAATGTATTGAACAGAAAAAATATGCAGCCGAGAATCCTTTATCCAGCAAGTCTGTCATTTAGAACAGAAGGAGAGATAAAGGTCTACCCAAACAAAAACTGAAGTAATTTGTCACCACTAAACCAGCCCTACAAGAGATCCTAAGGGGGATCCTGTGAGACAAAGTACAAGAGACATCACTACAAGCATAAAATGTACAGACATCACAATGACTCTAAACCCATATCTTTCTATAATAACACTGAATGTAAATGGATTAAATGCGCCAACCAAAAGACATAGGGTAGCAGAATGGATAAAAAAAACAAGACCCATCTATTTGCTGTCTACAAGAGACTCATTTTAGATCTGAGGACACCTTTAGATTGAGAGTGAGGGGATGGAGAACTATTTATCACGCTACTGGAAGCCAAAAGAAAGCTGGAGTAGCCATACTTATATCAGACAAACTAGACTTTAAATTAAAGGCTGTAACAAGAGATGAAGAAGGGCATTATATAATAATCACACGGTCTATCCATCAGGAAGAGCTAACAATTATAAATGTCTATGCGCCGAATACTGGAGCCCCCAAATATATAAAACAATTACTCATAAACATAAGCAACCTTATTGAGAAGAATGTGGTAATTGCAGGGGACTTTAACACTCCACTTACAGAAATGGATAGATCATCTAGACACACGGTCAATAAAGAAACAAGGGCCCTGAATGAGACATTGGATCAGATGGACTTGACAGATCTATTTAGAACTCTGCATCCCAAAGCAACAGAATATATGTTCTTCTCGAGTGCACATGGAACATTCTCCAAGATAGATCACATACTGGGTCACAAAACAGCCCTTCATAAGTATACAAGAATTGAAATTATACCATGCGTACTTTCAGACCACAATGCTATGAAGCTTGAAATCAACCACAGGAAAAAGTCTGGAAAACGTCCAAAAGCATGGAGGTTAAAGAACACCCTACTAAAGAATGAGTGGGTCAACCAGGCAATTAGAGAAGAAATTAAAAAATATATGGAAACAAACAAAAGTGAAAATACAACAATCCAAATGCTTTGGGACGCAGCAAAGGCAGTCCTGAGAGGAAAATACATTGCAATCCAGGCCTATCTCAAGAAACAAGAAAAATCCCAAATACAAAATCTAACAGCACGCCTAAAGGAAATAGAAGCAGAACAGCAAAGGCAGCCTAAACCCAGCAGAAGAAGAGAAATAATAAAGATCAGAGCAGAAATAAACAATATAGAATCTAAAAAAACTGTAGAGCAGATCAACGAAACCAAGAGTTGGTTTTTTGAAAAAATTAACAAAATTGACAAACCTCTAGCCAGGCTTCTCAAAAAGAAAAGGGAGATGACCCAAATAGATAAAATCAGGAATGAAAATGGAATTATTACAACCAATCCCTCAGAAATACAAACAATTATCAGGGGATACTATGAAAAATTATATGCCAACAAATTGGACAACCTGGAAGAAATGGACAAATTCCTAAACACCCACACTCTTCCAAAACTCAATCAGGAGGAAATAGAAAGCTTGAACAGACCCATAACCAGTGAAGAAATTGAATCGGTTATCAAAAATCTCCCAACAAATAAGAGTCCAGGACCAGATGGCTTCCCAGGGGAGTTCTCCCAGACGTTTAAAGCAGAGATAATACCTATCCTTCTCAAGCTATTCCAAGAAATAGAAAGGGAAGGAAAACTTCCAGACTCATTCTATGAAGCCAGTATTACTCTGATTCCTAACCAGACAGAGACCCAGTAAAAAAAGAGAACTACAGGCCAATATCCCTGATGAATATGGATGCAAAAATCCTCAATAAGATACTAGCAAATCGAATTCAACAGCATATAAAAAGAATTATTCACCATGATCAAGTGGGATTCATTCCTGGGATGCAGGGCTGGTTCAACATTCGCAAATCAATCAACGTGATACATCACATTAATAAAAGAAAAGAGAAGAACCATATGATCCTGTCAATCGATGCAGAAAAGGCCTTTGACAAAATCCAGCATCCTTTCTTAATAAAAACCCTTGAGAAAGTCGGGATAGAAGGAACATACTTAAAGATCATAAAAGCCATTTATGAAAAGCCCACAGCTAACATCATCCTCAATGGGGAAAAACTGAGAGCTTTTTCCCTGAGATCAGGAACATGACAGGGATGCCCACTCTCACCGCTGTTGTTTAACATAGTGCTGGAAGTTCTAGCATCAGCAATCAGACAACAAAAGGAAATCAAAGGCATCAAAATTGGCAAAGATGAAGTCAAGCTTTCGCTTTTTGCAGATGACATGATATTATACATGGAAAATCCGATAGACTCCACCAAAAGTCTGCTAGAATTGATACATGAATTTAGCAAAGTTGCAGGATACAAAATAAATGTACAGAAATCAGTTGCATTCTTGTACACTAACAGTGAAGCAACAGAAAGACAAATAAAGAAACTGATCCCATTCACAATTGCACCAAGAAGCATAAAATACCTAGGAATAAATCTAACCAAAGATGTAAAGGATCTGTATGCTGAAAACTATAGAAAGCTTATGAAGGTAATTGAAGAAGATATAAAGAAATGGAAAGACATTCCATGCTCATGGATTGGAAGAATAAATATTGTCAAAATGTCAATACTACCCAAAGCTATCTACACATTCAATGCAATCCCAATCAAAGTTGCACCAGCATTCTTCTCGAAACTAGAACAAGCAATTCTAAAATTCATATGGAACCACAAAAGGCCCCGAATAGCCAAAGTAATTTTGAAGAAGAAGACCAAAGCAGGAGGCATCACAATCCCAGACTTTAGCCTCTACTACAAAGCTGTCATCATCAAGACAGCATGCTATTGGCACAAAAACAGACACATAGACCAGTGGAATAGAATAGAAACCCCAGAACTAGACCCACAAACGTATGGCCAACTAATCTTTGACAAAGCAGGAAAGAACATCCAATGGAAAAAAGACAGTCTCTTTAACAAATGGTGCTGGGAGAACTGGACAACAACATGCAGAAGGTTGAAACTAGACCACTTTGTCACACCATTCACAAAAATAAACTCAAAATGGATAAAGGACCTGAATGTGAGACAGGAAACCATCAAAACCTTAGAGGAGAAAGCAGGAAAAGACCTCTCTGACCTCAGCCGTAGCAATCTCTTACTCGACACATCCCCAAAGGCAAGGGAATTAAAAACAAAAATGAATTACCTGGATCTTATGAAGATCAAAAGCTTCTGCACAGCAAAGGAAACAACCAACAAAACTAAAAGGCAACCAACAGAATGGGAAAAGATATTTGCAAACGACATATCGGACAAAGGGCTAGTATCCAAAATCTATAAAGAGCTCACCAAACTCCACACCTGAAAAACAAATAACCCAGTGAAGAAATGAGCAGAAAACATGAATAGACACTTCTCTAAAGAAGACATCCGGATGGCCAACAGGCACATGAAAAGATGCTCAACGTCGCTCCTTATCAGGGAAATACAAATCAAAACCACACTCAGATATCACCTCACACCAGTCAGAGTGGCCAAAATGAACAAATCAGGAGACTATAGATGCTGGAGAGGATGTGGAGAAACGGGAACCCTCTTGCACTGTTGGTGAGAATGCAAACTGGTGCAGCCACTCTGGAAAACAGTGTGGAGGTTCCTCAGAAAATTAAAAATAGACCTACCCTATGACCCACCAATAGCACTGCTAGGAATTGACCCAAGGGATACAGGAGTACTGATACATAGGGGCACTTGTACCCCAACGTTTATAGCAGCACTCTCAACAATAGCCAAATTATGGAAAGAGCCTAAATGTCCATCAACCGATGAATGGATAAAGAAATTGTGGTTTAGATACACAATGGAGTACTACATGGCAATGAGAAAGAACGAAATATGGCCCTTTGTAGCAACGTGGATGGAACTGGAGAGTGTAATGCTAAGTGAAATAAGCCATACAGAGAAAGACAGATACCATATGGTTTCACTCTTATGTGGATCCTGAGAAACTTAACAGAAACCCATGGGGGAGGGGAAGGAAAAAAAAAAAGAGGTTAGAGTGGAAGAGAGTCAAAGCATAAGAGACTCTTAAAAACTGAGAACAAACTGAGGGTTGATGGGGGGGTGGGAGGGAGGGGAGGGTGGGTGATGGGTATTGAGGAGGGCACCTTTTGGGATGAGCACTGGGTGTTGTATGGAAACCAATTTGACAATAAATTTCATATATTGAAAAAAAAAAGAACTCACAAAAATCAGCCCCTCTCATTTTTCCAGTCTATGGCTTTGGGGAAGTGTTCTCCTTGTGCATTCCCCTATGTGCCCCTTCTCTCTCTCTCTCTCTCTCTCTCTCTCTCTCTCTCTCTGTCTCCCTCCCTCCCTCCCTCCCTCTCTCCCTCCCTCCCCTTCTCCGTGACCATGGCTCCCTTTCCTCTGCAATCCAATCCATTTCTCCCTCAAACTATGATCTACACTTTCTATCTTCTTCAATGTGGCTTCTTCTCTCTCTTTAGTTGTAGAGTTTGATGTGTCAGTCTTCAGGTTGATTTCTGGGGTATTTAGGAAGATTTGATAGTTATCTAGCTGTGTTGGAGGGAAGACCTCTACTCTGTCCCCTTAGCTCTGCCCCCAAACTGCTCTTTTTTTAAAAGTGACATCAGTTGACACTCCCATCAACAGTGTAAGAGCCTTCGTATTGGTTACCTCAGACTTTTAAAAATACTACCCATGCGGCAGCTGAAAAGTTATACCTTATTTGGTATTTTAATTTTTTATTGATTTGATTATTAGCAAAATTGAATGCTTTCATATACTTATTGACCTCTTGTATTTCATGTTTTGTAATTTCCTAATGTAATTATTTTTCCTATTTTACATTTGAATGTTCATATTATTATCTGTAGGATTTATTATATATTATGGGTGTTAATGCTTTCCAGAAGTTATACACTTTTCCTAGCTTGTAACTTAACAGTAATAGTATCTCTTATACAAATACTTCAAATTTTAGGAAATAAAATCTATAAAATTTTTATATTATCTTAAAGCTCAAGTTACCATACACTGTAATCCATTTTCATTTCTGGAAAATATCACACATATGTTTGTCAACCAAAAATTAAAAATACATTAAAGTCCAATGGCTTCATGCAATTTTTGGTCATTGTGAGTAGAGCTGGAAAAGTATTTATTTTAGTTTCTCCATTCTTTACTGATTTTTAGGTCATATTAGTGATAACTTCCTAAATTATTTTTGTTGGCAGTCATTTTGGACTGAGTGTCTCAACCAAAACTTATTAAGATCCTAGAGAGTATAAAGTAAATAAATAAATGCAACGTGTACACATATTTCTAACCTGGTGTTCACACTTTTACTGCACTGCACTTTGAACTCTAATAAATGTGAGAGATCACTAGTAAAGGTTATTCTTTCAAATGGACTTGGAGATTCAGGAGGATTCTATGCAGTTCTTGTGACAAGAAAAGAGGAATTGTGCCAGGAAGGTCAGTTAGATCTATGGTGATAGATTAGTGGAATGGCAGATATCATGGTCCTGTTGTCTATTCATAAATAGAACAGAATCCAAGGTCAAGCTAGATTCAAAGAATCCTGAAATATTTGCGAAGCCACCTCATTTGTTATTTATTCCCCAAATCTCTTGCTACCAATGATTATTTAAATTACCTAAATTTAGTCAGATAAAGGAGTGTTTCAAGACAGTAGACATTGCAGTTTATCACGAGAGTATGTTAATAACAACCAAAATGCACATAGTTTTAGAAACAAAATATTTCCCCAGTGGTGCTGGAGCACAGAAGACACCCAAGATGTACATGCGAAGATAGGGAGGATGGCGGAGTAGAGAATGCAGAGCAGTTACTCCATGGGGCTCTCTGTGTTAGGAAAGGTCAGCTTCAGGAAAAAAAAAAATGACAACGGGAACAATTCCCACCAGAAACAAGACTTAAGACCTGTCGACTGCCTACTCCTCCCCCAGGAGACCAACAGAATAATCTGTGATCAAGCAAGCAAAGTTTACTTAAGTTATTTCAGAAAGAATGAACAGTATCTTGACATTTTTAATAGTATCTCAGAAGAGGGAAATCACATAAAGATATTTATAGGGTTTTAGGTTTTGTCTCAGTGGTTTAATTCAGGTCTAATAAAGCTTTTGTTTGATAAGTTAGCTGTTTGCTCAGGTGAGGAAATTATTTGCCTAAATAAATGGATCTTCAGGAATTTCCTGAAGTTATTTATTATTTTACAGCATTGTTGTCTTGGGTAAGAATTTCCTGGAATGAATGTTTACATCAAGTTGACACAGGTGATCTCATTTCCAAATCCTGATAATTAAATGCTTAGGATGCAATTAGTCTCAATGCTAAGATTTCTAAAAAAAAAAAAATTACATGAGAAACAAGCCTTTCTGTCTTCTAGCTCATTGTCAGTCCTCACCTCCTAGCCATCCTAATCCTCTACAAGATTCTTGTTAATTGCTATGGAATAACTTCAGAGACCTGCCAGCACCCCAGAATACTATGCGTTACATGTGACGATGTCCACATTTATAATTAGACAGGCTTACCAGACAAACAATTGGTTAAGGCATGGCTAAAACTCCTTGAAATGAATGTGTGATCAGCCCATTACCCACCAAGCTTAAAAAGATGAAATAAATGTCTCCTCTGTTTCGAAAGGATGAACAGAAGCACTTTACCATCTAAAATCTGGAGGAGATGGACGTTCAAAGTAGAAGCAAAAGATGGAAACAGAACAAATGAGACCAGGGTTCACTATTTTGGTGTAGCTATTGCAGGCCACTTTAGTTCTGTTTGCAATGAATGTGAAGAATTAACTAGGTAGATGAATAATCTAATTATTATAAAATGCAGGTTTAATCACTGTTAAACTTTCAAAAATAAAATAAATCTTGAGCTTGTCCCTTTTAACTTGTTTAGAAAGTTTTATTTTATCCATTTATTTTTTAATGTTTATTTATTTTTGAGAGAGACAGACAGACAGACAGACAGAAAGAGGGAGACACAGAATCTGAAGCAGGCTCCAGGCTCTGAGCTGTCAGCACAGAGTCCTACACAGGGCTTGAACCCATAAGCTGCAAGATCATGATCAGAGAAAGTATTTGAAAATACTGAGTCAGTTTTACCTAACTCTTCACTGGCCAAGTGAATCGAAATACAATATAACCTACTGACACATTTTTAGGATATAGAGACAAGTAACTTTAGTGTATATGATCCAAATCTGGATCCAGATACAAAATATTTACCACCATGTATAACATTTACTGTAATCTCCTGCCTGACCTTTTTTATAGGTAAAAAGACACTAAGAATTCTCTGTATGAAGTCAGAGCCATTAGGTGTTAATACCATGTAACTTAATTTGTGAAAAGTACAAAATAAATATGCTGTTTGGGTGTCACTTCTTTTCAGCATATGTTTTATCCTCCTAGAATTACTTGTCTGACAACAGGTGGCCTCCTAAGAATACAGAATGACAGTTTCTCAGTAACTAATCTGTAAACATTTCTTCCTGGAGGACTAGCAATGAAAGTAAACAAGCCACAGTTTTCACATTACCAGATTTGAAGAATAACAGCCAAAATTTAACTATTATATCTAAAGCGATCTTAAGTACTGTTTTTGTTATGCATAATTAAGGCAGGAGAATGCCTATATTTTCAAGTATTTACAGATAAATATGTAAACATGGTCATTCTATTTTGTGAATTACATTTATTAAATGCTATGTATATACACTAATGATTTTGAGATACTGAACATAAATTATATCTTCCAATCATAGGTATACCCCTCTGGTGCATTAAATTCATATGGAAATTTTTCTGGCACATGAAAAGGATAGGGAAGATGAATATTCTCATTTACTATAGCGATGATTGATGTTGACATTGACCTCCACTATTTCATGCTCTTTAAAAAACTATGACTAGAATGAGCAAGATTATCATTATAATTTTTAACTTTCAAAATAAGAACTCCACTGCCCAGCATTTTTTGAAAATTAAAGCAATGAATTCATTCTACTTTTTTATTAAAAAGAACATGTGAGCTCTATTAACAATTATTAGAGTACTCTCTTCCCATAATCATTAATCTCCTTCCATTTTATATTATTGAATAGAATACAATTATGTACTCAATAGTCCTTATAAAATATTCTGATTTACAAATAATTACAGTATACAAAGAGGTGATTTATTTGTTTCCAAAAACTGAGCTGATATGAAGAGATACAGTTTCACTGTTTCATTACCAGGACCTAAAAACGATATCAACATATATTTTCAACAGATCATTTCTTGCATTTTTTTTCTGCTGCATTCTTTGATCAAATTTAGGATTTTTAATAGGAGGCAAAAACAAGTCTTCATGTTTGGGAATATTGACTGAAGTAAACAAAGAACAAGATGTGCCCCAAAATGCTCACTTTCTAAAGCATCCTGAAAGTCTAGCACTTTCCACCTCCAGGCTACAGAAAGAAAGGCTGCAAAACACAGAAGGAAGAATGCCTGGAGAAACTTCATTGCAAAGATTACTCAAGGATTGTCTTCTTTTCCCCGCCCTTCTGCTCAGAAAAGGGAGCAGCTTCTGTCTTTATCACATTGGGTCATGCTCAAGAGAACCCCTTGGAGAACTTAAAAGTTGGGTGTCCACAACAACTGGTATCTTCCTCATATGTAAATAATTGCTAATGGTCAAAGCCTGGCTGGAGCTGTCTCTGTAAGAAGAGAAATGAGAAATCTGCAATGGGAACAAGCCATTCTTTTACCAATGACAGGGCAGAGGTGCTTCGAGGAGCCAACTATGGCACCTGAAGAACTGAGTTAGAATTCAGTTACCTTGAAAGGAACCCCATGTACAAGGCCTAACCGCATGGCCAAAGTCCATTCAACCAAGAGCATCTTTTGACAACAGAAGCCAAGAGCTGAAGAAGTCATAAGCAGCCAGCTGGAGAAAGGTGTCACCTGAGGAGCAACTCAGCTTTGGGAGGTCACAAATGAGTGGGACTTCTTAGTAGTCACAGAATCACCCCATGAGAAAGGTAGCATTTGGGCATCTCCCGGAGAGAACTCCAGAGACAAATTTATTTTATTTATTTTATTTTATTTTATTTTATTTTATTTTATTTTATTTTATTTTATTTATTTTATTTTTTATGAAATTTAATGTCAGATTGGTTCCGTACAACACCCAGTGCTCATCCCAACAGGTGCCCTCCTCAATGCTCATCACCCACCCTCCCCTCCCTCCCACCCCCTATCAACCCTCAGTTTGTTCTCAGTATTTAAGAATCTCTTATGGTTTGCCTCCTTCTCTCTCTGTAACTTTTTCCCCCCTTCCCCTCCCCACTGGTCTTCTGTTAAGTTTCCCAGAATCCACGTATAAGTGAAAACATATGGGAGGAGCCAAGATGGCAGAACAGCATGGAAGCTTTTTGTGTCTCACATCCATGAAATACAGCCAGACCAACACTAAACCATCCTGCACACCTAGAAAACTGACTGGAGGATTAACACAACAATCTGCACAACATGAACCACAGAATTCAGCAGGTACGGAAGCGCGGAGAGGTGAACTTGGGGAGGGAGAAGCCGCGGTGGGGAAGGAGCCGCTTTTGGGGGCGGAGAGAGGACGGAGATGGAGAGGGAGGATATGGGAAAATCACCCATCCCCAAAAGCAGCTGGAGACAAAGTGGAAAATTGGAAACAGCCGCAGCAACTAAACTATAAAGGGAGAAAGAAGAAAGGAGAGGGTTTAAATTCCACTAAGACTGTAAACAAGGGGAACGCAAAGGCTGCAACTCCGCAGCTCCATACCTGGCAGTGCTCTGGCGGGAAGGGCGAATCCCCAGGAACAGAGTGGGGTCCGGGAGGTCCTCGGGCCACACAGGGAAAAGCAGTTCCACTGCTGGGAAAGACATTTGGTAGAGACTGTTGAAGCCACCTGGTCCCAGCAGACCCCAGAGAACAGCCACATTCGCTGGTGCTGGAACAAGGTCATTAAGGGTGAAGCCTCATGCCAGATGTATGTTGCGATTTTCCATAATCCCTGAAAGCCTGCTGCTACACTATCCCGCGAACTTTTTCTGGGGCGGGCTGGCACCTGGCCGCAGTCTCTGGGCACCAGCAGCAGCAGGGTCCAGCAAGCGTTCCTGGGTGCAGCCGACATTTGGCCATTGCTCTTTCGGCCATTGCTCAGTGAGACCCTCCCGCAAAGGGGTGGAACGGGTCAAAGCCGCAGTCCTTCAGAAGTAAGGGGCCGGGGAAAACAGCCGCATCTGAGACAAAACTTGGGAGAGAAGTACTGCCTGGGTCCCGGTCACAGAGAGTGAAAAAGCGGGGAGTGGACAAAAGCTGAAGACAGAGGACGGGTGCGCAATTGCCGATTGGAGAGAAAAGTTCCTATACTAGAGGTTGAGGATCTGGATGACTCCATTTTCACCCCTCCCACGCATGCGCTTATGCATCTATGAGCCCTGCAACAATCCACCCCAGTAGGCTAGCAGCGCCATCTAGTGGAGAACAGAGCTGTTACACTGAGCCCCGCCCAACTGGGCCAACCTCCCTCTTCAAGAACACAAGTCTCACCAGATGCTTAGTTTATGAACTATAAAGTGCTTCATAGTCTGATTTCTAGGGAAAAACGAAGTAATTTCAGACCTATCTCAATCTGTTAGCAGGACCATCTATTCAATTCTCTTCATTTTTTCTCTTTTTCACTTCTTTTCTTTTTCTTGAATACAGAAAGAGAAAAACTTCATTTTTATTCTCAATTTTTATTAAAAATATTTTTAATTTTTTTACTATATTTTTAATTTTGTGTAAATTTTTTCAAATTCTATTTTACTTCCATCATTTTATTTTAGTCTACTACAGTGTATTCACCTTTTCAAATTTAAACAATTTCCTTTTTTTTAATTTTTTCTTTTTCATTTCTTTTCTTTTTTCTTAAATACAGAAAAAGATTCATATTTATAATTTTTATTAAAAATATTTTCTTTAATTTTTTCTACTATATTCTTTACTTTTGTGTATATTTTTTCAAATTCTATTTTACTCCCATCATCTCACTTTAGTCTACTTCAGTGTATTCATTTTTTCAAATTCTCAATTTCCTTTTTTTTACCCCCCCCTTTTTTCTCTCTAATATGTCAAACCACTATCAACACCCAGACCAAAACACACCTAGGATCTAGCATCATTTATGCGATTTGTGTGTGTGTGTGTTTCACTTTTAATATTTTCTTAATTTTAATTTGTTTAATTTCAATTTTTCTACTTCATTAATTCCTTTTCTCCCTTCAAAATGACAAAATGAAGGAATTCACCCCAAAAGAAAGAGCACGAAGAAATGACAGCCAGGGATTTAACCAACACAGACACAAGCAAGATGTCTGAACCAGAATTTAGAATCACGATAATAAGAATACTAGCTGGAGTTGAAAATAGGTTAGAATCCCTTTCTGCAGAGATAAAGGAAGTAAAAAATAGCCAGAATGAATTAAAAATGCTATAACTGAGCTACAATCACGGATGGGTGCAGCAGCGGCAAGGATGGATGAGGCAGAACAGAGAATCAGCAATATAGAGGACAAACTTAGAGAATAATAAAGCAGAAAAAAAAGAGGGAGATGAAGGCAAAAGAGCACAATTTAAGAATTAGAGAAATCAGTGACTCCTTATAAAGGAACAACATCAGAATCATAGGGGTCCCAGAAGAGGAAGAGAGAGAAATAGGGGTAGAAGGATTATGTGAGCAAATCATAGCAGAAAACTTTCCTAACCTGGGGAAAGAAACAGACATCAAAATCCAGGAAGCATGGAGGACCCGCATTAGATTCAACAAAAACTGACCATCTACAAGGCATATCACAGTCAAATTCACAAAATACTCAGGCAAGGAGAGAATCATGAAAGCAGCAAGGGATAAAAAGTCCCTAACCTACAAGGGAAGACAGGTCAGGTTTGCAGCAGACCTATCCACAGAAAGTTGGCAGGCCAGAAAGGAGTGGCAGGATATATTCAGTGTGCTGAACCAGAAAAATATGCAGCCAAGAATTCTTTATCCAGCAAGACTGTCACTCAAAATAGAAGGAGAGATAAAGTTTCCCAGACAAACAAAAATTAAATGAGTTTGTGACCACTAAACCAGCCCTGCAAGAAATTTTAAGGGACTCTCTGAGGGGAGAAAAGATGAAAAAATACATACATACATACATACATACATACATACCAAAAGCAACAAAGATTAGAAAGGACCAGAGAACACCACCAGAAACTCCAACTCTACAAGCATCATCAAGGCAATAAATTCATATCTTTCAGTACTCACTGTAAACGTCAATGGACTCAATGCTCCAATCAAAAGACATAGGGTAACAGAATGGATAAGAAAACAAGGTCCATCTATATGCTGTTTACAAGAGACCCACTTTAGACCTAAATACACCTTCAGATTGAAAATAAGGGGATGGAGAACCATCTATCATGCTAATGGTCAACAAAAGAAAGCCAGAGTAGCCATACTTATATGAGAAAATCTAGACTTTAAAATAAAGATTGTATCAAGAGATGCAGAAGGGTATTATATCATAATCAAGGGGTCTATCCACAATTGTAAACATTTATGCGCCAAATGTGAGAGCACCCAAATATATAAATCAATTAATCACAAACATAAAGAAACTCATAAATAGTAATACCACAACAGTAGGGGACCTCAACACCCCACTCACAACAATGGACAGATCATCTAATCAAAAAATCAACAAGGAAACAATGGCTGTGAAGGACACACTGGACCAGATGGACTTAACAGATACATTCAGAACATTTCTTCCTAAAGCAGCAGAATATACATTCTTCTCCAACGTACATGGAACATGCTCCAGAATAGACCATATACTGTGACACAAATCAGCCCTAAGTAAGTACAAAAAGATCGAAATTATACTGTGCATATTTTCAGACCACAATGCTATGAAACTCGAAATCAACCACAAGAAAACATTTTGAAAGGTAACAAATACTTGGAGACTGAAGAACATCCTACTAAAGAATGAATGGGCTAACCAAGAAGTTAAAGAGGAAATTAAAAAGTTCATGGAAGCCAATGAAAATGATAACACCATAACCCAAAACCTCTGGGACACAGCAAAGGCAGTCATAACAGGAAAGTATATAGCAATCCAAGCCTTCCTAAAGAAGAAAGAAAGATCTCAGATACACAACCTAACTTTATGCCTTAAGAAGCTGGAAAAGAACAGCAAATAAAACCCAAAACCAGCAGAAGACAGGAAATAATAAAGATTAGAGCAGAAATTCATGCTATCAAAACAAAAAAACAGTAGAACAGATCAATGAAACCAGAAGCTGGTTCTTTGAAAGAATTAACAAAATTGATAAACCACTAGCCAGTTTGATCAAAAAGAAAAAGAAAAGGACCCAAATAAATGAAATCAAGAATGAAAGAGGAGAGATCACAATCAACACAGCAGAAATACAAACAATAATAAGAGAATATTATAAGCAATTATATGCTAATATAATGGGCAATCTGGAAAAAATGAATAAATTCCTAGAAACATATACTCTACCAAAACTGAAACAGAAAGAAATAGAAAATTTGAACAGACCCATAACCAATAAAGAAATAGAGTTAGTAATCAAAAATATCTTAAAAAACAAGAGTCCAGGACCAGATGTCTCTCCAGAGGAATTCTACCAATCATTTAAGGAAGAGTTAACACCTATTCTCTTGAAGCTGTTCCAAAAAGTAGAAATGGAAGGAAAACTTCCAAACTCTTTCTATGAAGCCTCATTACCTTGATTCCAAAACCACTAAAGAGACACCACTAAAAAAGACAATTATAGACCAATTTCCCTGATTAACATGGATGCAAAAATCCTCAACAAGATCTTAGCCAACTGGATCCAACAATATATTAAAAAGATTATTCACCACATCCAAGTAAGATTTATACCTGGAATGCAGGGCTGGTTCAATATCCACAAAACAATCAATGTGATTCATCACATCAATAAAAGAAAGGACAAGAACCATATGATTCTCTCAATAGATGCAGAGAAAGCATTTGACAAAATACAGCATCCTTTCTTGATAAAAACCCTCAAAAAGTAGGGACAGAAGAAGCATACCTTGAGATCATAAAAGCCATATATGAAAGACCCAAAGCTAATTCCATCCTCAATGGGGAAAGACTGAGAGCTTTACCCCTAAAAATAAGACATGGATTTCCACTCTTGCCACAGTTATTCAACATGGTATTGGCAGTCTTAGCCTCTGCAATCAGACAAAACAAAGAAATAAAAGGCACCCAAATAGTCCAGGAGAGGGTCAAACTTTCACTCTTTGCAGATGACATGATACTCTATATGGAAAACCCAAAAGATTCCACCAAAATAACTGCTAGAACTGATTCATGAATTCAGCAAAATTGCAGGATATAAAGTCAATGCACATAAATCGGTTGCATTCCTATACACCAACAATGAAGTGACAGAAAGAGAAATCAAGGAATCGATCCCATTTGAATTGTACCAAAAACCATAAAATACCTAGGAATAAATCTAACAAAAGAGGTGAAAAATCTATACACTGAAAACTATAGAAAGCTTATGAAAGAAATTGAAGAAGACACACACACACACACAAAAGGAAAATATTCCATGCTCCTGATAGGAAGAACAAATATTGTTAAAATGTCAATACCATCCAAAGCAATCTACATATTCAATGCATCCCTATCAAAGTAACACCAGCATTCTTCACAGAACTAAAACAAATAATCCTAAAATTTGTATGGAACCAGAAAAGACCCCAAATAGCCAAAGCGATCTTGAAAAAGAAAACCAAAGCAGGAGGCATCACAATCCCAGACTTCAAGCTGTACTACAAAGCTGTAATCATCAAGACAGTATGGTACTGGCACAAGAACAGACATTCAGATCATAGGAACAGAATAGAGAACCCAGAAATGGACCCATAAACGTATGGACAACTAGTCTTTGACGAGGCAGAAAAGAATATCCAATGGAATAAAGACAGTCTCTTAAGCAAGTGGTGCTGGGAAAACTGGACAGTGACATGCAGAAGAATGAAACTGGACCACTTTCTTACACCATACACAAAAATAAGTTCAATATGGATGAAAGACCTCAATGTAAGACAGGAAGCCATCAAAATCCTTGAGGAGAAAGCAGGCAAAAACCTCTTTGATCTTGGCCATAGCAACTTCTTAATACGTCTCTGGAGGCAAGGGGAACAAAAACAAAAATGAACGATTGGGACCTCATCAAAATAAAATGTTTCTACACAGCAAAAGAAACAATCAGCAAAACTAAAAGGCAACTGACGGAATGGGAGAAGATATTTGCAAACGACATATCAGATAAAGGGTTAGTATCCAAAATCTATAAAGAACTTATCAAACTCAACAACCAAAAACAAATAATCCAAGGAAGAAATGGGCAAAAGACATGAATAGACACTTCTCCAAAGGAGACATCCAGATGGCCAACCGACACATGAAAAAATGTTCAACATCACTCATCATCAGGGAAATACAAATCAAAATCACAATGAGATACCACCTCACACCTGTCAGAATGGCTAACATTAGCAACTCAGGCAACAACAGATGTTGGCGAGGATGTGGAGAAAGAAGATCTCTTTTGCATTGCTGGTGGGAATGCAAGCTGGTGCAGCCACTCTGGGAAACAGAATGGCAGTGTCTCAAAATATTAAAAATAGAACTACGCTATGACCTAGCAATTGCACTATTAGGTTTTTATCCCAGGGATACAGGTATGCTGTTTCAAAGGGGCACATGCACCCCCATGTTTATAGCAGCACTATCAACAATAGCCAAAGTATGGGAAGAGACCAAATGTCCATCGATGGATGAATGGACAAATAAGAGGTGGTATGTATATATATATATATATATATACACACACACATATATATATATATACACACACACACACACAATGGAATATTACTTGGCAATCAAAAAAATGAAATGTTGCCATTTGTAACTATGTGGATGGAACTAGAGGGTATTATGCTAAGCGAAATTAGTCAGAGAAAGACAAATATCATATGACTTCACTCATATTAGGACTTTAAGACACAGAACAGATGAACACAAGTGAAGGGAAGCAAAAATAATATAAAAACAGGGAGGGGGACAAAACATAAGAGACTCTTAAACATGGAGAACAAACAGAGCGTTACTGAAGCGATTGTGGGAGGGGGGATGGGCTAAATGGGTAAGGGGCATTAAGGAATCTCCTGAAATCATTGTTGCACTATCTGCTAATTTGGATGTAAATTAAAAAATAAAATTAAAAAAAATGTTTAATCCTACCAGCACTTTTATTTCCATAGAGAACTTCATTCAGCTCACACATTATCCCACTCTTCATAAATCACTCAGTTACTGACTTCAAACTTCAATGCACTCAATTCAACACTTACTGAGCAACTAGCAAGTGCCAAGGATTGAATTGGGGCTTGAGGGGATTCCAAGATAAATAGAACATCACCTCCACCCTCCCGAGGGATCACAGTCCAATAGGGAGGAGAGAAACATACATCAGTAATTGTAAAACAAGGGGTCATGGAGTGCCCAGGTGGGTGCTCAGTCAGTTAAGCATCCGACTCGATTTCGGCTCTGGTCATGATCTCATTGTTCATGAGATCGAGCCCTGCATCAGGCTCTGTGCTGACAGCCTGCTTGGGATTCTCTCCCTCTCTCTCTGCCCCTCATCCATATACACCCTCTCTCTAAAATAAATAAACATTTTTTTAAATAAAATAAATAAGTAAAACAAGGGGATCTTTGATGAATGTTTCTACTATTATGTGTGGAAAGAGAGATGATTCTGACTATGTGCAAGCATCTAGGAAGACCATTTTCTTTCTTCCATTGATGACTTTTGCAACCTCTTCACAGAAGACTCAATTTTTGCTCACCGTGCTATGACATATTACTAAGTACAACACTTACAGTTGCAAGTACAACAATAATTAGCTTTGGCTTAGAGAGAAAAAGAAATCTTACACACAGAAAATATAGTTTGACGTAGGTGATTTCTAAGTGAGATGCAGTACCTTAAGAATATCATTAAGGACCTGGGCTCTTTCTAACTCTCCACTCTGTCATCTTCAGTACTTGATCTTTAATTATTTAGTTTGTTACTCTCTGGTTGCAAGAGGGCTGCCTCAGCTATAAACATCATTTGCTATCTAATCTATCCAAAGTAAGAAGAAAGGGGTAAGATTTCTCACTGTTTCTTTATAGCAGGGATGAATATCCTGCCCACTAGCAACCAAGGACATTTCTCTTACATCTTCTTTGCCAGTCCTGAGTCATGTTTACACATAAAGGAATTACGTAGCAAAAGGGAAACAGTCATCTTACTTGTCTTTGAGCAATTATAGATCATTTCCTAAATCTGTGGAGGGGCCTGCTTTCCCTGAGTCTGTCATTGTCCAAACAAATCTGAAACTGTGTTGACCCAAAAAGGGGAGGAAAACAGAACTGACAACCAAGAGAATCTGCCAGAACATATAACCAAAGTCTCAGCAATTACATCATTACTAAAACTGCACCATCACCAAATGACTTATACTATCACCAAATCTAAAATAATTTTTGCTGATACAAAATCCCGGGGCAAAAAAGGTGAAATTGTGGAGGATGAGGAATAGATTCATGGCTCAGTCAGGGGTTCTTGGTGTGTGACATAAAGGCACAAGCACTTACACACTTGATTCTTAAGCCACATTCTAAAAGCCTGAGCTGCTTTTAAAAGTACTGATGCCTACTTTCAATACCTTGCTTAAGTGGAATTACGCAGTATTTGTCCTTCTGTGGCTGACTTATTTCATTTAACATAATATTCTCAAAGTTCATCCATAATGTAGCAGGTGACAACAGTTCCTTCTCTTTGGGGCTGAATAACATTTCATTTTGTCTATATACCACATTTTCTAATGGCTTATAATTTTAGTCACGCAGGATGAAAAAGTTCTAGAAGTCCTAGGGATCTGTTGTATAACAATGTGCATGTCGTTAACAATACTATATTGTATTCTTAAAAACTTGTTAACAGGGTAGATTTCGTGCTATATGTTTTTTACCACAATTACACACACACACACACACACACACACACACACACACACACGTAAATGTCTATGTCACTAGAGATACTGATTTTTAGATTTAATTTGTATGGGCTAGGGCCTGGGATGTTCTTGGTTTGGCTTTTGATTGGTTAGTTGTATATCACCATGACAATTCTAAAGTATAACTGACCAAGATAGTCTCGATGGCTCCCTTAGCTTGACCAAACTTAAAACAGGTTTCTTCCTCACTGTAGGCCTCTGCCCTTCCTTTTCTTAGAGCATTTACTTTAGAAAGCTTGAATTTTTTTTTCTCTGTCCTTTGAAATGTATGGAAATCTTTCCCTAGTCTCTTGCCAGTTTTATAGACCAGGAAGTATCTTTCTCAAGGACCTGCTTACCACTTTCTGGAATTTAAACATTCACAGAGAAAGTCCCCCACTCAGGAGTAACTCAATGTGCTCATTATACCGCATTGAGGAATATTCCTTCTAATGTCCTCCAGGACTTTTCAACTAAATCACCCCAACCCATAAAAACCCTCCTACCCTTTGTCCCAGTAGAGTTGGCTGTCTACACTTGACCTATGCTCACCCCTATTGCTAACAATAGTATAGAATGAAATTAACTTCTGTCTTCCGACCGACCAGTGTGACTTTTTTTACGTTAGCAATACCACAGTTAAGAGTATCTAAGAGCCTTTAGAAGATCTTTCTTGGGGAGCCTGGGTAGCTTAGTCAGTTAAGTGTCTGACTCTTGATTTAGGCTCAGATCATGATCTCACAGTTTGTGAGTTCAAGTTCCATGTTGGGCTCTGCATTGACAGTGTGGAGCCTGCTTGGGATTCTCTCTCCCTCTCTCTGCCTTTCCTTGCTCATATGCACATTATCTCTCTCTTTCTCTCTCTGTCTCTGTCTCTCTCTCTCAAATAAGCTTAAAAAAATCTTTCTGTCTACTGAACTTCAATAGGGCTTCATTTCCCCATATGTAAATAGCACTCTCATCATAAAATGACTATAGGGATTAGGTGAGACAGGCACACTTCCTGACCTGGGGTGGGAGAGCACTCGAGAATTTCTTCCCTTGGGAACAATAGTTGCATGGATAAGCGTTAGACAAGCTGACCTCCATAGGCTTCAATTTATTTACTGTAAGTCCACAGTGTTACATTTCTCCGTTAATACAACCACCCAAAAATAATTTTGCTTCATATGGACTGCTATGATTAACCAATCTCATCATTACTCAGACTTTAAGAATACAGAGGAGCCAAAGAGCTGGGATAAAGAGTTAATTGATTTGCATTTTAAGTGCTGGAAGCCGAGCTGAGCTATCCCAGCCTGAGTGGCAGAGCCCGGGCTGTGGACAGATTGGTGACTGCAGGGGGGCCCAGAGACAGTGAAGCTTCTTGTACTCCCACTTTTAGGTAATTTGGCCTTAAAACTACCTGGGGTATTGTCTGTTGGGGAATTGCCCTGGGCAGGCCCCCTGGGAAAAGAACCATTAGGGCAAAAAATAAGGTTCTGCAAAAAATTGTGCGGCCTTACATTTAGCCTTTGCCATCCTCTATGGAGACTCCTCTACTTACAGGAAGGATAGCCTCACACCTTTGCCAGCAAGGAGGGCCTGTAAAGGAGAGACATATGGATTTGAAAGCCCCACTCCGGCAACTAAGGAGTATATCTCTGGGCACAGGTGACTTCAACCCCTAGGCCCACCTGGCCCCCCAGAGGCATTCCAGATGATGACTGAACCTAGTCGGTTAAGCTACAGAATGGTTCATTGGTTCCTTGGTGCATTGTCTCTCTGAGAATGTATGAGGCATGGGTTTCTAAGGCTTTTTCAGCCCCTTTCTGGCACCTCGGACCGAGGCAAACACTTTGTTCTTCTGGCCTCATGTGGTTAAGAGATCATGTCCCTGTAACTGTTCCACTTGAGGTGTTGAGAAACGGAGGGCCTTTCACGAGAACAGCAAAGCAAATGCTTTGTAGATTATAGATAAACACAGATGCATAATGGGATAATGTAAGAAATTAATCTATAATCAAAGGGTATGCGGGAAGTTAGGGGAAAATCACCATGTTATTTCTTAAAGGTTGTTTATACATAGGAACATTTTCAAAATTAGGTAATGTTAGAAAAACATAGATGACGTATGCTACAAGGAAATCACTAGCATACATAATGCCACGTTTACTGCAATAAATCGGCCAGTTCAACACACTGCTGTTGTCTGTGTCCATTTTTATTTTAGTTTTAGTTTTTATTTTAGTTTTTTATTTTCTAGTTTTTTATTTTAGTTTTGTTTTATTTTCACCGATGCCGTTCTTCCTTCGGGAACCCCTGGTTGCTGGAGCTGGTCTCTGGCATTTAAGGACAATGAGAAGTGATTATATTCTGGGAGTTACCCCACAAAGAATATTCAAGTAGGCTGTCTATCTTTTTCATTGTGTCTCTATACTAACCTTCCTTTATGTCTGAGTACAGAGTTAAATTCTCTCTGTGGACATTACCCTCTATTCCAGCTTGTTTGTTTCCCATCATATTGCTAATGCTGGGCTCTCTTTCTCCTATTGTCTTCTGTTCCTTATTTTCTTCTGTTTTTTTCTTAGCATTTAACTTCATATGTGTGTTTGTTTATACCCCTCTCCTGAGCCTCACACCCTCCCTATGAAAAGGGTAGGCCACATAAACCCCATTATAAATTAATAAACTAAAAGCAGTATTTTTCACAATCTGAGTAGGTAGCCACTGGAAACAGTTGGATGAAATTCCCATGATCTAACTCTAAGCTCAGTGTATTTCTATGTTGTCATGCTAACATATTCTAAAATATGTAATCAATATACCTTTATATTTCCAGCGTTCATGAAAACATCAGTTTAAATATCGACATCCAGGCCCCTAGGGCTTATGTATTACTCTTCCTTAATTAAGCCACCTGCCTGACTGAATTTTTGAATAATGCAAAGACTGCTCGTTACCTGTGTACTGAATGGCATATTTACACTTTTGGGGTATACTTGAAAAAAACTGCTGAATTAGATTAAGAGCTGTAGATGGGCTCTTTGGTGATGCTGTTCCAGCTGCCAGGCTTCCAGATCTCCAGCGTTCGGCCATGGCTGCATGCCCCCACACCATAGCTAGTGCCAGAGTTTCTTCACCTCCGCCTGTCTCTTTGTGTTAGGACTCTGTACCCCAAGCCTGGGCATGTTGAACTATGATAGATATCAGTGCTGGATAAATGTAGTTGTCAGGTAAATGCATCCTTAAGTATAAAACCTTTTAAAGAGATGAGTTTGGTAATGGGCTCACCAGGTCCTATCCAAATGATCTCTTTCATGGCCAAGGCTAATAATGAGAGAGAAAGTTTGCCTTCTGATGTAAATCAAGGCCTCATATGTAGACTTCCGGGATTAAAAATCACAAATGATTTATCCCACCACTGTATAAAGGAATTTTAATACTTAACTAAAAACATTTTTTTATTGCCAATATGAGAAAATTTAACCCCCCAAAAAGAAAATTAGGCTTAAAGTCAAAAGTTACTACTAATAATTAAGGATTCAGAAAGTTGTCCAGCTGTTTGTTTAACTTTTGCTTAAAATTGTACCTTTCCTTAATTTGAAAGGCTTTTGTATTTTTAAAAATTATGTTTATAGTTTTCAAAATCTAACAATTCATTGAATCTTACATCTAACAACTAATGCTTGTCTTCTTCCCTTTACTATGACTTGAGTGTTACACAATCTGATGGAATGACAAGAACCTAGCTTGAATTGTGTGGCTCAAGTTTTTCTCCCTGGAAGTAATGGGCAGAATGACTTTTTTTTCATATATTCTTCAATCTAAGGTTCATTTGGGCTGTCAGTTGTTTTAAAAAGAAATATCTCATTTTTAAAAAATTTTTAATGTTTATTTTTGAGAGAGAGAGAGAGGCAGAGTGTGAGTGGGGGAGGGGCAGAAAGAGAGGGAGACACAGAATTCAAAGCAGGTTTCAGGCTCTGAGCTTTCAGTGCAGAACCCAATATGGGGCTCGAACTCACAAGTTATGAGATCATGGTCTAAGCTGAAGTCAGACGCTTAACCAACTGAGCCACCCAGATGCCCCTAAAAAGAAATATCTCATGTTAATATCCATCCTCCATTACCATGTCCATTATCCCTTACTGTGAATTATTAACATCAAAATGCCATCTACCTTGTCAAGGACTGAAACAAAGGGACTTTTTGCTTTAGAAGGGGAAGAAATGATATAAAGCTATTTGGATAGCCAGAAAGATGCAGGAGGACAATGTTTAGACACCGAACACTAAAGAACCTCCTAATTCCCATAGGGAAGAAGGAAGGATAAGAGATGGACAAAAGAGGGTGACAAAGATAAAACTAGTCCATTTTCAGGGTGCCTCTGAAAATTCTTGCTATAGACACTGCAACCTAAGGTAAAAAGACATTGACTAGTTTAACATAAATCAACAGCCTAACTCACCCTAAGCTAAGTACCAATTTTCTACATTCAAATCTTTCCCTCCGTGTAGCAGGAGGGGATAGGGGAAAAGGACACTGATGACACTGAAACCTGTATGTCCTCCATTCTTCAGTGTCAAGCTAGGGCACCATGTCTGGCATATGTTGACTGTAGAACTGATTGCCCGTGAGTGAGGAATATTGGCCAGATCTGCAGGAACAATTCCCTGGAGACTCTGAAAATTCAGGTCTCAGACAAGAAGGTATGTCTGGAAGTTGGAGAGAACCTTCATTCTCTCCCTGCATGGAAATCAGCACTATCTACAACCTTTACTACCCCTATTGAGAGAAAGACACCATCCTCTGGCATAGGTATTGGCATCCCCATGTAGGTTGTGGTAATGGCAAAATTTCTCCAACAAGATCAGGCAAGACCCAAGGGGGAGTCAAAGCAGAATGGGAAGAAGCCATACTGGCACTGAAGCTGACAGAAAAGATTTTAAGGTACAGGTGAAGTACCCCTTTTGTAGTGTTAGAAACAACATACTTCTCAGTTAAAACTATGACTAAACTACCAATATAAACCGGCAAAAACAAAAACATCCAAAAGCTCATTTTTTTCTTGGGAATGGCTTAGATAAATTGATTCTATGGGAGCCAATACTGTCTCTCAGATAACCATGTCTGGACTGGCCATCAAGCTGTTTGCCATTGAAACTGTGGGCATAGTACCTAAGGAAGGACCAGGCTGTTCAGGGCTGGTCTTACAGATAAAACACATGAGGCAACTTTAGGTATCACACACGTTTCCAATCTTCTTTAAAAGTTCAGAGCCAATCACCAGCCTAATCAGTTTATCCACTTCCTGAGTACCACTGTAAACACAAACTCATTAACTCTTTCTACCTATAATAAAAGACTGACTTTTTGGGAAAAGCCTGAACATCTTCCTTGATCAGAACTTCATCAAGACTACAATATAGAACTATTAATATTATTTCCAGATAAACCTTTTCTCCAAAAATGAACACAGGTAAATTTTTTACGAAGAGCCCAGGAACCATTTCTTCACCTAATTCAAAACGTGTTCATCAAATGTTTGTGGGAGGCACTTGGTGCCCAAGCACCACAATGGACGAGGGAAACACTGCCGAGCAAAGGGAACGCAGCCACAGCTCTGACTACAATCACAGTTCAGTGGAGGTACTGAGCACGAAGGAAATATGCCCGGTAACCAAACTGTCCTGAAGGAAACAAGATCCCAGCTTGCACTTATAACTAAATTCCTGGTCGTGAGTGAGGATTGGGCAAGAACTCCATAAGGAAGTGACAGGAGACGGGAGAGAGAAGGATTAAAGAAGTTAACCGGACGTAATTAACTCAGCTTTCATTCAAACCAAAGTGACTAACAACACACCAGAAACTCTGCAGTTTGAAAACAAAAATCCCTGGAGAGAGCTACAGTTTAGCCTTCAGCCACAGTCTGATCTTTCTAATCACATGCAGTGTAACAGGACATAGCTACAAGAATAGGGTCAAGTAAAATGTTGTTCATGTGGCAGACACAACCTTAGGAATTTTTCTTACAATCGACATTTCAAAAAAAAAATTTTTTTAATGTTGATTTCTTTTTGAGAGAAAGAGAGTGTGAACGGAGGAGGGGCAGAGAGAGAGAGAGAGAGAGAGAGAGAAAGAGAGGGAATCCCAAGCAAGCCCTGTACTGTCAGCACAGAGCTCAATGCGGGGCTTGAACCCACAAACTGTGAGATCATGACCTGAGCAGAAAACAAGAGTCACTTGACCTACTGAGCCACCCAGGAGCCCCACAACTGACACTTTTGTATTGAATATGATTTTCCCCTCGAGTTAAGACTATCAGGCTTGCAGATAAGCCTGGCCTACATGCCCATAGCAATGGTGCCCCCTTGTTCCCTGCAGTTCCATGAGGAACAACAACTACTATTACCTGTCATCTGCGTCTTCATTACCACGGGATGACAGATATTACCTCATAAGTATGTAATAAAATGTGAAATATTCTTAGCCTTAAAATTCCATTAGTGCTTTCAACATACCACTGTGAAATAGTAGAAAGAGCAATCAGAAAAATGGAAAAGCCTTGAAAAGATGCAGATGTGACTGTGGGGATTTACCATTCATGAAGCTTTAGTCTCCCATCTGTAGCAATATCACTCTGTGATCCCGAGAAAGTCACTTATTCTCAGTCTCCTGAATCTATATTAACAGAAGGGGTTTGTTATTTTGCTCTTCCTCTAGCTTTTAAGGGTAGAAGAACACAACCTTGAATGCACCCATCTTCCTTTTCTACTTTGTTCTTCCTAATTTTCAGGAGGGTTTTTTGTTTGTTAGTTTGCTTGCTTGCTTTGTTTTTAATTAATGAAATGTTTCCTTTGGTTTCACAAAATCTTACTCTCCACCCTTGTGAGAAAATAAGGCTATTACATACATGTAGTCACTTGAAGAAAAATAAGAGCAAGTGTGTAAAAACAACTTGAGCTCTTAAAGAATGTGATTGTCATCATTCACCATAACTGAGCACTCATTGTGTGTCAGAACTTTTGTCATTAAATAGTAAACATGGGTTCTCTCATTTAACTTTCAAGATAACCATTTGAAGTAGGTATTATTACTATGGCATTTTACAGAGGGAAAAACTGAGGCTTGGGGAGAATAACTTCTCAAGGGGATACATTTAAGTTAAGTGTTAGAACTGGTATATTTTTCTTGAACATGTTCTGAATGATATCCTTACGTAGTCTAAATTATGTAACTCTTCATCTATAGCTGGATTTACATTAAAACAAATTTACCATGCCAAGTTGCAAGGTCAATTCTCTGTAGGTAGCATTCTTCTGTACTTTGACCTTTCCAGGGAATGCAAAGTAATTCAGGTAAAAAGTCAATATACCTGTTCCCTAGGTTTTTTGTTTAGCCCTGCCATCTTGGAGGAAATCTCCAGGTAGATAGTCATACCACTCTTAATACACTGATTTGTTTTACTTTCTCCCCCAAAATTCAATCTAGCAGACTCAGGGTATGAAAAATATATATATAAATAAACCAGGAAGAAATTAATTAGTAACGCCATCCTTTCCAACACTTCTTTGTGTGAAAATCATACAGAATATCCAGGGAGGAATAAAAATAGACCAAAGTCCACACCCAGATCCCTGCCTTTTAAGCACATTTCCTCAAGGGTAGTTGATACCATAGTTTCATCTTGCTAGAGGAAATATTAATAAACCCCTAAGAATATTCTAAATATTAGGACACATTCTCGTCTCATTTTTGTCTCTTTTTGAAAAATGTTTATTTATTTTGAGACACACACAGAGAGAGAGAGAGAGAGAGAGAGAGAGAGAGAGAGAGAGAGCGCGAGCGCACAATCAGGGGAGGGGCAGAGAGAGAGAATCCCAAGCAGGCTCTGCACTGTCAGTACAGAGCCGGACATGGGACTCCATCCCATGAACCATGTGATCATGACCTGAGCCTAAATCAGGAGTCAGAAGCTCAAATGACTGAATCACTCAGGCGCCCCCTCATTTTTGTCTTTTAAAGACTGAATCCCATGCTCTCCTGTAACTGGAAATCATGAAACTTGGTTTCTGAATCTGACGATTCAAATCCAAAATTATTTAAAGAACAGAACATAAGGAAACACTTTTCTAATTTGACCTTGCACAATTCGGTCCTCAGGGGCTAGAATTTGCAAATTCTATAATCAGAAAATAAGACCCTATACACTAAATCTCTTCAATTGATATGAAATTAGAGAACAGAGGCAAACATTCAGCTAATTTCGACAAAACAGGGGTGTTGGGGTTGGGTAGTTCTGATGGTATTAGCTCAGTAAAAAAAATAAAATAAAAATGATTGACATGCTAAATGGGTTACTCATTTACTAACTTCTTAGGTGAGACTATTATGGACCAGGCTGAGGATTTCTACAAGGGTATTGGTACTTGCTATACACTATCTTCTACTATGGGTTTTCAGAGTAGAGTAGTAACAAGGATATGGGCTTCTGGTTAATTTCCAGCTTAGCTTCTTACATTTATGAGGCATTATACCATGTAGTTAGACTGTCTGAGATTCATTTGCCCATCTGTACTACAAGGGCAAATAATATTCACTTATTGTTATAAGCACTAAATAAAGCAATGTGCATCACAGAGAGTGGAAACCTTCTTCCAGGTTTCTTTGTATCTTCGGCAATGCCCAAAATACTGAGATTTACTAACCATTTTTTCTGAAGATTATCAAATGTCATTTCTGATAATTCATCATTAGAGTTGTCCCCAGACCAATAATTCATAATTGGAACAGTTCCCATTTACAGAATAACAACATCAGCATCATCACCCAAAAGTTTCAATTTATAAGGTCCACACACATGATTTTATAATTTTATGGCCTTCTTTCCAAGGTGCTGTGCAAAGCAGTTAATTGGTGTTTGGCTTTGAGACTCTCTCCTCTGAATTTATTGGCCTGTGAATCATTCCAGATCCCTCACTGTTCTCTACCACTCCAAAGGCTTAACCTGCTTCATCCACTAGGGGCTTTGATTCCAACTAGTTCTGATCTCGTTTTGATAGGGTGCTTCTAAAGTATTGGATTGAAAGGGATTCATCCATTCATTCCATAAATATTTGTGAGGTGCCAGCCACGTATAGGAACTGTTGCTAAGTATGAAAACATTATACGTGACATAAGCTATTGGTTTTGTTTTGTTTGTTTGTTTGTTCACTTGTTTGTATCAGGGTTCTACCCAGTATCAACCAAATCATAGCAAGTAAAGCCACTTTGCTACCCTAAAGAGTGCCTTATTTTATAAAGATTAATAATGACTCAATCCCAAAGGCCAGTAAGAAAGAGAGAACTTTAAGTTCCTCATTATTTAGGGGATGAAATTTAAACCAGTAGGCAGAGACTGGATGGAGGTGATAACCCCTTTCCTCACTGCTGCATACTCGAAGCAAAGACATAGTTGAATATGAATCACCCTCCTCAGCAAGCTTTAATTAAACGGCTAATTACATGTGTTGTTCTAGAATAGAACAAAGACAATTAACCCAGCAGATTTTCCACCTAAGACTAATGTGCCTAATATGGATATGCACACACATTTTGCAATAAAACAATCCAGAAATCCTTGATCAAATCTGTATGAAGACTACATAGATATGAAAATGTTTGCTTCCAATTTTGATCAAAGTGAAGTATTTTGGGTTAGAAAAATGTGATTACAAATAAAAGCCTGTGCCAAGTTCATTGATGTTTCCCATTTTAGGGTAAATGAGATGCCTCTTTTTTTTTTTTAACCAATATTCTGATTTGTCTTGGGGAAATAAAAGATTTTAAATCATATTCCATGTGGTATGTTCTGGAAGGTCTTACTGCCTACTAATCCCATTGCCATTTCTTAAATATAGTAGAAACTTCTGATAGTAGGTATATAGCACTGGTTTAAAAAAATTCCCTTGACCTTTTCATTGTTAGTTCAGGGAAGAATAAGAAATAAAAATGGGTAAGATGGTGTTTTGAGAGCTAAAGAAAGAGATGTTCTTTCTCTCCTCACTTACTGCCCCAGTAAAATATCTGTCAAGAAAGTTAATACCCTTGAAAGGGAGTTTGGTCTTCACTCAATTCTAATCAATATTGGAGAATGGAGGTCTTTGACATGCACTGTTTCCAGCACTCAATATTTCCTAGAGATCATTCTTCATAGTTTGGCTTTTTGAAACTACCTTGTTTTCTTTTTTTTTCTAATCAAGTTACCATCTCTTCTACTTGTTTAAGAGAATTCATGAAAATTTTCTAAATCTAACATAAGTGATATATGTCTTGGATTTTTATTTTTCATTATGTATTATATGACTCATCTTCCATACACCTCTCTTGCTTCCCATTGTATTTCCATGCCTGATGCCTGGCATGCAGAATAGGCCCTGTTTATTAAATAGACTGATGAATCTCCTTTCCATAGGCATCACCTCCTGTCCCCCAGACAAAGGAACTAAAAATCCTATCAGTGATGTTTACTCCTTGTGAGTTGTGGTAAAATGCATGCTGCATAAGATTGAAATTATTTACCAAAATGAAACTTCAAAAGTTGACTGTGACTACAATCTGTAATGACGGAATTGGCACATTTTCATATATGGTGTGGAATAATCATCAAGAACACTTCTCTAGAGTCACAGTGTTTGGAATGAAATTCTGCCTCCGACACTTCTTACCCATGTGATTTGAGTAGATCATTTACAAACTATGTGCTTTGCTTTTATCATCTGTGATAACTACCTCATAGAGTTTCAGCAATTTAAATATGATTATCCATATAAAAGGCATTGGGACGGTATCTGGTCCATAGTAAGTTGTTGTCTACATTACATCTATTCCATCTTATTCTGCCATGGAAGAGTGCTTTCCCACATACACCACTGGCTGCAGCCTGCATAACCACCAAAGGAAAGTAAGAATTGTCTTGACAAGGAAGGATATTGTTCACAGGGGCATTTTATCTCCTGTTTTTAAGACAAAGAAGGAAGATCCCTCTGTGCCCCAGCAACAACGCACTAACCAACGCTTGCAACCAACAAGGAACCTCTCCGACCTCGAACTTCTGTTCTTCTCCAATGAACTTTTGCTTAAAACAACCCTTCTTCCCACGTTTCTCATAAAATCTAATAAAAGCTGACCTTCCCTTTGTCTCTCCAGATCTTCCTATGATTCAGTACAGCTTGTATCTCAAATTGTTATTCCCCTGCCATTCCAGAACAAACTCATTTTGCTAGTAAATAACTGCCTGTTTCATTTTGAAGGTTGACAGCTCCAAAAGAAGGTAGTGATGCTTGCCAACCTTACTGTTTTTCTGCCCCCTCAATTTGGAGATAGACAATTTGGGTTCTAGTTCCAACACTGTCACTAATTACTGTGGGCAAAAAAATTTCTGCTGTCTGGGCCTCTTATTTCCTCCTGGGAAAAAGTAAGAGGTTAAATGAAATGATCTAGCGGTTCATTTCGGCTCTAAAGTTGCATGATTTTATAAATTTTCCGTCTTACACTCTCCTCAGAAGGGATTATTTGGACATGATTTTTATAAGCGTCAAAATTAGTAAATGAAGGGGTGCCTGGGTGGCTCAGTTGGTTAAGCGACCGACTTCGGCTCAGGTCATGATCTCATAGTTCGTGGGTTCTAGCCCCATGTCTGGCTCTGTGCTGACAGCCCAGAGCCTGGAGCCCTGCTTCAGATTCTGTATCTCCCTCTCTCTCTGCCCCTCCCCCACTCTCCCTCTGTCTCTCAGTCTCTCAAAAGTAAATAAACATTAAAAAAAATTAAAATTAGTAAGTCAAATTTTTATATTTGCTAATAATTGCAACCTTATATTATAGCTATTTTGTCGTAATTTATAAGCAGTAAATACTACCAATTCGTTCAGGGGTAGTAAACAACTATACTTTCCAAATGATTATTTTAATCATCAACATCATCATTATTTATTTCATTAGAATTGAAAAGTGTTGCTTGCACAGCATTTTATATTATATGGTTTTGCTGTTTATTAGAGAAACAAGTGCAACTTATATTTAGGAATCTTAGCATTGGGTGAATCGTTAGTGACACTTTTGCAAGGATTTTGCTCTTCTGTATTTTATTTATTTTATTTTTTATTTTTATTTTGCAGAGAGTGAGAGAGAGCATGCCCATAAGCAGGAGGGGGGCAGAGGGGGAGAGAGAGAGAGAGAGAAAATCTGAAGCCAAGCCGTGTGTTAATCCCAAGACTCGGATCATGTCCTGAGCCAAATTCAAGAGTCCCATGCTTAACCAACTAAGCCACCCAGGATCCCCTGTTCTTTTGCATTTTAGTAACTCTTTTATAATTATTGGAAATTACTAGAGGCAGAAATGAAATTATATTCTTGGAAATACACAAAATGTTTTAGAAATTTCCCAATATATGTCCTAAAAACTTTAGCACAGATGAGACTGAACTCTGCCAAGTTTAGGTATGTTGCTTCATTTGGGAGAGAGCATTCTGCAGAAAATGAAGCCTGTCTTGATGACATATACATCAAGGCTTATTGTGTTTCAGCTACCAATTTGAAAGGAAGTGTTTCAACATTTCCAGGCATCTCATTATTTTCTTACTTTCAATAAGATTCGAAATGACCTTTAGAAACATTTTGAAAAATATTCTCTGATGCAAACTTTGGAGGAAAAAATAATGCCATGAGCAATCAGACACAGCATACTGCTGTCTGCCAGCCATTAATATACCCTACGGATCTACAGCAGGAGGGAGAAGCCTGGAGGATATATTTCCAAACATTTGCAGGGTGAAAGCTGCCCTACTCTAGTGGGTATATTTGTGCAGCTGCTTTGGAAAACATCCCCTTGATAGGGCTCCAGTGAGCAGCTTTTTCAGCAGCTTTTTCTTTTCTTCTGGTCGTTGCTTAATCTCTTAGAGCTGGGTTAAGCATTCTTTTCTCTAATTTCTCCCAGACTGCTGCATTCATTCATTAATTTCCCACCCACTAAGCACCAAGGCTCAGGTAGGCTGGAGAACAAAGAGGGCAGGCATCAAACCACAAATACTGTCTTTAAAAGAAAATCATCAGTACAGTTTCTTTTGAGAAAGGGGGTTTTCAAATGACTTGTGCTGACCACTGCTATGTTAGGAAGTTTGACCCCAGTGGCCCATTACCTATCTCAAGGAAACAGCAAATTTGGAATTCTAAATGAGTTTCCCAAACTCATTTAACCTTGAGATTGTGCTGGTGTTATAGTATATCCCTATGATTCTGAGTTCAGGAGGTAAAAATCACTTATTAACTTAAAAAGACACACAGCCTCACAAATCAATTGCTAGAAGAAATTATCAAAAGGAGATGATAAAAATCTGAATTTGGGGGCTGAATTCATCATAGTAACTCCTGAAAATTAATAGTTTTAAGTAAGTTTAATTCATAGTTTTAAGATTACTTTTAATATTTACAAAAGCAAACGACTTTTATTCTGCAACACTGTTACAAAACATTAATTTAAAAGCATTTAAAAACAGAAGAGTGTTTTACTTTTTTTCAGTAGTTGAATATTAGACATTGGAAAAATATTGGAAATATTGCTGAGTTTGATTCTCACCTCAAGAGCAGCATCCTGCTTATCATAATACTTTGTTTACACTATCGAGTAACATATATATACTATGCCTTAGGATATATAGAAAAAGAAGCAACATGGAATCACACAATTTTCAGGTTTTAAAAGAGTTTTAAATTATTTAAAAAACAAAAATAAAAATAGTTTCTTCACCAATAATTGAGCGTTTCTTTTAAAAATCGAAACATACAATGTTTAGAAATTTATAACTACTATGAAAATTGCAAATGTACATAGAAAATGAGAGAATAGGGGCGCCTGGGTGGCGCAGTCGGTTAAGCGTCCGACTTCAGCCAGGTCACGATCTCGCGGTCCGTGAGTTCGAGCCCCGCGTCAGGCTCTGGGCTGATGGCTCGGAGCCTGGAGCCTGTTTCCGATTCTGTGTCTCCCTCTCTCTCTGCCCCTCCCCCGTTCATGCTCTGTCTCTCTCTGTCCCAAAAATAAATAAAAAACGTTGAAAAAAAAAAAAAGAATAGGATTGTTTCATTTAAAAAAAAAAAAAAAGAAAATGAGAGAATAAACTTCCATGTTCTTATAACCAAGCTTCAATAATTACCAACATGTTATTTTTATTATTTTACCAATAATTTCCTTTATTTTCTGGATCTAGTTAGTTAGATCTACTTATTGAGTATTATATTGAGCATCCCATTGCATTGCATTAAGAGACACATTGTATCAGTCCTCTGAATTTAATATTATAAAGATTCATCGATAGATTCCTACAATATCATCCCTTTCTTACATCCCTATCAAATTTTCACTGAAGGATTTTAGCATCTATTAATGTTATTGCCTAGGTATATTATTCCTTTAGTTATTGGACTTACAGGACTTTCTAGTTTAGCAGTCCTCCTGCATTGAATAGCCTTGATTCTTACATAAAGAATCTGAATCAACAATTTGATGACTTAGAAAACCTACTGAAGACAGGGGAATGTTTGATTCCTCCTTTTTGTTAATTCTCAAAATAATTTTGAGTTGGTGCCCTTTCTTAAGGAGACCAACAATTTTTTTCTCTGTTCTGTCATTTGTTTTAAGAACCCATGCATTTTAGCATACTTTATGATTTCAGTCCATTGCAACCATAATGTGTGTGTGTGTGTGTGTGTGTGTGTGTGCATGCGTGTGTTCAAGCTATCCTGTCAATGCCAGTGACTCCTGTTTCCTCTTTGATGGATTTCTTGCTTTTAGGTACAGCAGTCTATTTCAAGTTCATCTTGTACATTTCCTGCCCTAGACTCTGAATCAGCCATTTTCCCAAGGACCACAGTTCCTTTCACTGGTAAGTTACATTTAGGGATGACACTATGGGCATTAGGAATGCTGCTTGCTTCTAGAACTTTCAGGGCACAGAGCTAGAAGATATACAAATTGTAGAAAAACAATAAATTATGAATTCATGCTGATATTTGGAATTAGCATCATATGGTTTAATGTGTAACACTTTACATGATTTTTAAAATATGTATATTTTTTCTCCTAAAAACTTGGGAATCTAAATGATGTTAGCATAATTATATTTGCTTTATCTTATGCTAATATGTATGTGTGTTACATCCAACACAGTTTGTATATGTATATTATATAGTTTCAAAATATGATTATCCACATTGTCATTAAAAATAAGCCTGTCCACTGAGGGCAGTTTACAGTCTGTGTTGTTCTTTTCAGAACTTAGAATATGTACTTCTGCATTTTTGAGTCAAGTATTGTTTTTAAAAGTCATTTCAAATAACTGCTGTACCTGGTTATTCCACCAAGTTTATATTCTAACAGGCTCATTTTTGGTTTCTTCCATTTTAAGGGATTACTTTGGTTTTTCTGTTTGTTTTTATTTTATTTTGGCTTTAAATTAATGAAAAATATTGACAGGACTTCAAAGTCAAAACTATGAACTAAAACACTTTCAGTTTCCAGCTTCATCCTCTTCCCTCCTTATTCTCTCCTTCCCATAAAGTAACCATTTTTCTTACTTTCCAGATTATCTTTCCGCTTAAAAAAAAAGTTAGCATACTTTACAAACTCTTCTTAAATGTATTAGGATTTGATCAGTGAAGGAGAACTA
Organism: Lynx rufus; assembly: GCF_022079265.1. Taxonomy (NCBI): domain Eukaryota; kingdom Metazoa; phylum Chordata; class Mammalia; order Carnivora; family Felidae; genus Lynx; species Lynx rufus. The sequence goes on from NW_025814834.1 coordinate 77,227,669, forward strand.
CTATGAGTGATATAAAGGATTTATTGTAGGGATTAGACATTATGCAATCAAGAACGCTGGTTAAGCTGTCTATGTAAGCCTGGTGTCCCTGGATCTCGTGCTGGGCTTAAAGTCAGCCTGCCCAGCCGTCGGGGAAGGAATGCTGCACATAAAGGGAGGAGAACAGGGACAAACCAGAGCCTCTGAAGAGGCGCTGGAACCTACATCTGTCTCTCATCTGCACTGGCAATGGTGTCTCAGCATCTCCAAGCCTCTGACTCTGATGATGTGGATGACGTGCCCAAGAGCTGGAATGCTTTGCCACAATGTTAGCCCCCCACACCACCAGTATTGGCAGAAGCTGAAGGAGAATCCAGGGGAATTTGAAGGAGCTGCCTGCTGAGCCGCTGCCCTATGCAGAGCCATCACAATGACATAGGCTGTTTGAGCTGCAATGGTGCCTGACCTCACATTGATAGAAGTAAATGTCTAGCATTTGATTCCAATCAGTCTTCAAATACCATGCAAATTTCGCTTGTGACCAATCCTAACCTAGAACTATGCATGGAAGAGAACTCTAGAAAACTTAGCTCCAACTAAGCTGACACCATACAAAGCTACCACAGTCCATCCTTTGTCAATCTGTTATCCAATATACATCTCTCTTTTATTCATACTTAAGTGTCCCCCAAAATTCAATAGCAAAATCATGATTCCATCTAACATAATGCAACTATACCTCATTTAACCAAAAACATACCACCCTCTTCCCAAAAGAGGACACAAAGTTCTTTTACTCATCTTGAGTAATGTTCATTCCTCTTCTTGGTGAAGCATGCTTCCCCTTTGGTATTCTATAACTTAAGTACTGACATGGTGCTTCCTACTATTAACACATTAGATGGTAGAGAATGGTACAGAGTAAGAAAAAGATGGCTTACGTATATATGTAACACATATATGTAAACATATATGTAAACACATGTTTATGTATGTATATCAATGTGAGGAAGAAATATTCATGACTATCAATTCATTTCTTCAACTTGACAAATGGTCATTACTGATTTTATGATGATCCTCCACTACACATTCCATTTCCACTATGACCTTGGCAAGCACCTTAACGCATGGTGGTTCCTTGCCTAGGAGGGTGACCTAAATCTTCATTCCTGAAGGTCTGAGCCATTGGAATTGCTCCCTCTATTGATCCATTCTAGTTACCACTGACTTTAGTGACAAGACATGGGGGTTCTCAGAGGTACCCTAAAGGATCTCCTGAATTTAGCTGTACTCTTCCTTACTCTCATAATATAATGGCAACCCAATTTTCCCTTGATATTTAGGATCAATCTAACCTATAAGTGTAATAACTCCCTTTTTGCCTATTGGTTCCAATTTAATGATTCATTCCTGTACCCCCTGGTGGAAGCATTTTGCCCTTGTAATCTAAGACTTCCATATGAGCAGAGCCCAATGTTACAGATATAGGAAGCAACTACTATATCCCTGGGGTTATAGACAGAACAGCCACTCCTACTCCCACTCCTTGATTCCCAGATGCATAAATCCTAACTCTGAGAGAAACCATATTATATATTAGTTGTTCATTTAGAATATACACTGCATCCTGGAAAATATACACTCTCACCCCACAAGGTATAGCAAACAAGCTGGTTCCATTACTGAGTCTTCAAAAGCCAATCCACGCAATATACATGAACTCATTGCTTCATTTGCTGAAAAATTAGTTTCTTGGTCAGAAGTTTCTTTGTAGAATATCATGAAAGTGAATAAGGCATGTTGTAAATGCAAAGATGATGATTGTGGAAATATTGGGGGAAGGAAGGGAAATCCACATCTAGAATTAGTGTGTATTCCACTGAAAATAGAGTGCTACTCTATCCATGATGAATATAGTCAAAAGTAATCAACCTTGTGACTGGCAGAAGTTAATTGCCATTTATAACCTAGTCTTGGAAGTGACATAATTCACTTCCACCATACCTTAATGAGACAGTCAAAAACTCTCCCGAGTTTCAAAGTGAGATATGTATCTTTATATACTCAACTTCTTGAAGGAGGAGTAGCAGGGTTCAAATGAACATGTTAATGTTGGATAAAAAATAAGTTGAACAATTCTTGGAAAATAGAATATACTATTCTATAAACTGAAGTTTTATCAAGAATAGGTATTTGAGATCACTACAGAGTAATATAGACAGATATTTTTTTATAGCTGCATCATATTCCATTGTGTGATTATACCATAGCTCATTCAACCAGCTCCCTACTGGTAGATATTTTGGTTTGGTATAAAAAATAGGTTTGTTTAACAAAACTAACTGTTATACAAGTAATGCTGTAGTGAAGAACCTTGTTCAAAAGTCACTCTTTTATTTTTTGTGTGTCTTCAGAGTTAAAAGTATGCATTTGTAAATTTTCTATTTTTGCTTTTTAATCCAAATTCAGTGAGAAACAAAACATTCTATTCTTTTCTTGAGATGAGCCACTTTTATTCACAGATTCTTAGAGGGATGCATTTGTGGACTATAAATTAACATTATACAATAAGAACCAAATAATATCCCAGACATATTTGGAAATTATGGTACATATTACATAACAAAGAGGCAATCATTGAGTATACAGTGTATTAGAATATTCATTATGCAGTATTATGTGGTTTGTACCTTGATGAGAAAGCAAATTAATCCTTCTAGCTTCTCAAACAAGTCCACAAGAAGAGAAAGTCTTTAAAAAATACCATTGGTTTAAAAAATACCATTGACGCCAGCATGAAATTTTTATGACTACATGGGATTCTGCAAAAAACAGTGATCCATGCTGTTTCAGATCTAGTTAAAAGCAGAATTCAATTTTGATCCAACTAAGTCTGTGGGGATTTCCTCTAACATCACACTACAGCTTTCTCTGTGAAAATGAGGTTTTTCTATGATTTAAGTAAAGAAAACTGATTCAGTCTGTCAATCTAAGTCCACATGCACCAATATCATTAAACTTTTCATTGAAAAATACTGTATTTATGTGAGATAATTCAGCTCTAAGAATTGAAACTGATGATTTTCTTTGCTTTTTTTTTTTTTTACATTCTTAGTCATGCTTTATATTCTTAGTCATTAAGGTGTGAAGTAATCTAAGAAGTTTAAAATACCTGAAGTAGAGCATTCTTTTTTTTTTAATTTTCAAAGTAAAAAAAAAAATATTTTTAGAGAGAGAGCAGACATGTGAGTGGGGAGGGGGAGAGAGGGAGAGAAAGAATCTTAAGCAGGCCCCGCGCTCAGCACAGAGCCTGATATGGGACTGGATCCCATGACTGGGATCATGACCTGAGCCAAAATCAAGAGCTGGACACTCAACTAGTTGAGCCATCCAGGCACCTCCTGAAGTAGAGGGTTCTTAAGCAGGTATGAAAGGATGCTGAAAAAAATTTTTTGAAGCTGATGAAAATTCAGAAATTACTATGGAAAAAGAAATGGGGTATTGAGAAAAAGATGAGGGTTCAAGACTCAGGAGACTGGATGAGCCAGGCATATAGAATCAGTGGGTGTGAAGTAAGGGTGTATTGTTTGTAGGGGCAGGACAGATAAGATGTGTAATAGGCACTACACCAAATGTTGAACTACCCAAATGTGACATCCATCAGCCTGTGGTTGCATAAGAAATTTTCGTTAAAAGGGAATTATAGGTGGATTTGAAAAGAGATGAGAGCATTCCATGTGGGTTTTGCAGCTTATTACTTCCCTGGCTCCCTTTTACTTTCTCTATCACCTCCTATTCAGATTTCTCTTCCCATGCCTTCTCCTTACACGGTCCCACAGTTTTATTGCCACTTTTCTCTACTTCTCACTCTACATTAATGCTTTGGAAACTTTGTTATGTATAGTAATAAATATATTTTATATTATGACCCAGAACACAAATCTACATAATTAAAAAAGTAAAAGTTTTAAGACACAATACTTTCCTCCATTACATTCAATATATGCTCATATTTTGTATTCTATCCAACCCAGCTACTGTATTACTATGTCACACACACACACACACACACACACACACACACACACACACACAAACATGCTGGTTTCCATCCCCTAGGGTGATATAATATCTAATTTGTATAATTCCTTAAAGTACTTACTGTACATTAATGATTTCCAAATCTAAAACTCCAACCTAGATTTCATTGTTGAAGTCTAGACATGCATATATGTATTTTTATTGGGTATCTTTCTATAGATGTCCTACATGTCTCACAAATCCAACTACCTATCAAACCTTCTCTCTTCTATTTTCCAGCTTAATGAATGGAACCAACATCCACCTTGTCATTGAAAGTAGAAATATGGGAGCTGTGCTAGATGGAGAAAAGAAGTTATTAATTAATGCTTTTTACCTGCAGGTAACAGAAATCTTAAACTGATTTAAACAAGGATATTTAAAAAAAAAAAAATTTAAAAAAAAAAAAAAAAAAGGGGCGCCTGGGTGGCGCAGTCGGTTGGGCGTCCGACTTCAGCCAGGTCGCGATCTCGCGGTCCACGAGTTCGAGCCCCGCGTCGGGCTCTGGGCTGATGGCTCAGAGCCTGGAGCCTGTTTCCGATTCTGTGTCTCCCTCTCTCTCTGCCCCTCCCCCGTTCATGCTCTGTCTCTCTCTGTCCCAAAAATGAATAAACGTTGAAAAAAAAAAAATTTTAAACAAGGATATTTATTAGATCATTAAGGTTGGCTTAAATCCTGGCTTACTCCTAAGAGCAGGAAACTTCTTTCCTAGAAACTCACAGAAAAACTCCCCTGGCATCTCACTGACCTGAACTGCCATGCTCATTCCTAAACTAACCACAATGTTTGGGGAAGTGTCAAGTGCTGATTAGGGTTGGCCTCAGTTCATAAACCAATCCATCTGCAAAGATGGATTGGATAACTTATCATGAATATCTACTGAAGTTTCCTTATGTGAACAACTTTTCTCAAAGAATATGAATTATATCCCAGAGTAGCTGTCTGGGAGAAAATTAAAGTTCTTGAAGGAAGAGAGAATGGGGAAACAGTTTCTAGTTAGGCAACCAATAATGCCATTTTCACATGACAAATGTACCCCATCTCTCCATGCCAACCAACTATGTTTAATCCATCACTTTTCTAGAACATGCTCAAATAGCCCTCCAATCACTCTGAACTGAGGACTCCCGGCAGGCACTTTAAATTCATCAGAGTTATCACTCTGTATTGAAATCTATTTGCTATTCCTGCCCTGAATTCTTCCTTCTACTTCATCCCCATCACCTATTAAGTCATAGAATTTCATCTCTGACACAACCCACAAATCACTCCTAAGTCACAGCTCTATTTCAAGGTCTAATCCTTTCAAGCCTAATCTATTGCAAAAGTCTCAACTTCTCTACTCTATCCCTTCTGGTTTTAAAGAGGTATTTCTAAAATGCAAATAAAACCTCCAAATCTTTATGAGGCATACAGAGCTGTCCATGATCTGGCCCCTTCTTATTCCTGTCTGCCCCCATATAAACTGAAAGCTCCTGGCACAGTAAACCTCATACAGCTCCTTAATTGTACCATCGAAATTTGTATCTTTATGCGTTGCATATATTACTTCCTCTGCTCAGACAGTTCTTCCTCTTGACCTACCAACTTTCTCTCACAAAGACATCCCGTGGTTCACCATGATATTCACCTTGCTGTGACAAATTAATTAACTTGATTTTTTTTGACAGTGGGTGTGTTTCTCATTGTCTTTGGGCATTGTGCTTTATCAGTATACAGCAATGCTTCATGGCACAGTCTGGCAGCAGAAACCATCACCTGTCTTAAAGACTGAGGTATAGCATCATCTCTATACCTTTAACCTAATATTCAGTGTGAAGAGTTCTAACAGGAGATTTTGGAAAAATGATTACAGGTAGAAAAGATTACTTTTGGCAACAATCCTGTATATAAACTCCTACCAAGCAAATCAAAAGCCATCATCAGAACCCCTTTCCTTGAGGCACCTGGGTGGCTCAGTTGGTTAAGCATTGACTTTGGCTCAGGTCATGATCTCACAGTTCCTGAGTTCAAGTCCCATGTCCGGCTGCTCTCTGCTGTTAGCACAGAGCCTGCTTCAGATCCTCTGTCCTCCTCTCTCTGTCCCTCCCACGCTCTCTCTCGCTCTCTCTCTCTCTCAAAAGTAAATAAACATTAAAAAAAGTTTTAAAAGAACCCCTTTCCTTATGAAAAGCAGATTGTTACACATGGTTATCAAACGTCTGACCCTTCAAGGAAGGAGTTTCATCGTGTTTCACTTCCAATTCCCCATTTCTTTAATTAAAGTATTTCACAGAATAAGGAGTGAAAGGGACAGCTCTCTTCATCTTACCACATTCTCAGAGAGATTTCTCCACTGCAGTGATACGGCAATGTTTCTTATTTCGGCCTGACTGCCCTGGTTATTAATGGAGTCTTGTCCATATAGACGTTAGAACCACATGAGGTGAGACTCGAATCAAGTGGAAAGCTTGAAAATAACATTGCATACCTCTTAATGTTTCTTAGAGGAAGTTCTGATTGGTGATCATCAGTATTTGTATAAAGGAGGTAGGGAATAGGGGAGAGTATTACAGAGAAAATGTGTGAGTATAAAACAATATTCACTTTTTGAGAAGAAAAGGGGGTATGGAAGAATAGGGACAAAGCACGCATAAGGTATACAGCATAGATAAGAATAGCAGTAATTGAAGGCAACTAAAGTTCCTCCGTGACTTCCTTAACACTTTTGTTTTTGTGAGTGAGCTTTAAAAGAAGAGGCAAACCTTAAGTGGCATGGGTTGGATTGTGTCCTCCCCAAAAAGATATGTTGGAATTCTAAACTCCAGTATCTCAGAATGTGGCCTTATTTAAAATAAGGTATTTCCAGGTATAAGTGAGACAAATGAGGTCATTAGTGGAGGCCCTAGTCCTATACAACCAGCTTATGAAAAGGGGAGACAGATACGCACAGAGAGGACAATATGAGAGGAGGTGGCCACATGACTGAAATGATACTTCTCTATAAGTGAAGTAACACCAAGGATTGCCAGCAAACACCAGAAGCTGGAAGAGTCAAGGAAGGATTCTCCCTAGAGCCTTCAGAAGGAGCCTTGCCCTGATGACACCTTGATTCCCGGCTTCTAGCTTCCAGAATAGGGACAGAAAAAATTTCTGTTGTTTAAGCTACTCAGTTTTTGGTACTTTGTTACAACAGTTCTAGGAAAATATGGGGTGCCTGGGTGGCTCAGTAGGTTAAGCATCCAACTTTGCTTACATCATGATCTCGCGGTTTGTGGGTTCGAGCCCGCATCGGGCTCTGTGCTGACAGCTCAGAGCCTGGAGCCTGGTTCAGATTCTGTGTCTCCCTCTCTCTCTGCCCCTCCCCGTGGGCATTCTGTCTCTCTCTCTCTCTCTCTCAAAAATAAAACAGTCCTAGGAAAAGAATACACAGAGAAAACATCCTGGAGGCAGCTTGAAAGAGAAAGGTGACCTTGGAAAGCAACCGGGTTAGATCAGCTCTGACAGGAAATCTTCACAGGAAGCCCCGCTGTTCTTCCCACCCCTGCTCTGCTTATCAGAGATGGCAAAAGTGCCTTGAAGCTTTATTTTCTGAAGTTTAGCAGAAGACTGAATTCAGAATACCCAACTTTAAACTCCAAACCTGGGGGCACCTGGGTGGCTCAGTCGGTTAAACGTCCGACTTCGGCTCAGGTCATGATCTTGCGGTTCGTGACTTCCAGCCCCGCATCAGGCTCTGTGCTGACAGCTCAGAGGCTGGAGCCTGCTTCGGATTCTGTCTCCTTCTCTCTCTGCCCCTCCCCACTTGTGCTCTGTGTCTCTGCCTCTCAAAAATAAATAAATGTAAAAAAAAAAAAATTAAACTCCAAACCTGTTCCATCAAACCAAGGGAAGCATAGCAGATTATTCTTAAGCTGGTTGCAAGCTTGTATCTATTGTTGGTTTTTAAAACAAGATCTCTTTACACACATACACAGACACACATGTGCATGCTAATTGATGGGTGCTTTTGAAAGGTTTCTCTTCAATAGAATTTAAGAATATTTTTATAATTTAAGATTTTGTGTATTGGCTTTAGGTCTACATTTTATAACTATTAAAAGTCTTGATTTCACATCTTTATTAGGAAAGCCAGTCACGAAAATACTTGCTTTGGCCTCTGAAGGATTACCTTTGAGCTTTTATTCTTGCTATAACACAGCTACTTTGGTTTCAAGCACTGACTCAATAGCACACCTTTCCCACAGACAATATACTAAATGATATTGTATTACTAGAATATTGCATTTACTCCATTATACTAGACAAAATTACAAAGTTAATATATTCTCAGATGACACATGAAGGTAAGCAAGGGTGACAATAATGTTGATGTCTTTTCATAATATCATTATTTAACCATCTTACTTATAAAAGCTCCTAGAAAGTAGAAATTGGGTCTATTAAATCATTCACAGAGTATTTAGCTTTAGTTCTCAGAAGATAGGTGCTTAAAAAATTTAAGTGATGAGTATTAATTTTCATATTGTGATGAGTATTAATTTTCATATTACTTATGTTATTCACAAGACTAGTCATAATTTAAAATTGTGATGAATATTACTTAATATTCATATTACTCATGTTAATCATGTTATTGCTGGTATTATTTGATAATTTAAGTGATGAAAACATTCACTTGATCTAATCAAATACAAAGTGATTTATCTTCTCCAAAGTAAATTTCATCATTGCTTTAATCCAGTCATATCCCTTGTCACTCATTGTCCACAACTAAGACACTTAGTTGTGTCTTGATTTTAAAAAGACTTTTTGGGGTGCCTGGGTGGCTCAGTCAGCTAAGTGTTCAACTCTTGACTTCAGCTTAGGTCATGATCTCACAGTTCGTGAGTTTAAGCCCTGCATCAGGCTCTGTGCTTACAGTACGGATGCTGCTTAGGATTCTCTCTCTCCCCTATCTCTCTGCCTCTCTCCTCCTTGTGTTCGTGTGCTCTCTCTCTGTCTCTCTCTCTCTCAAAATAAATAAACTTAAAAGAAAACTTTTAAAAAGACTTTCTTATTAGATGCTACAGGTTTGGAGAATCTATTTTATGGGAAGCAGAATTATAATGGCTTCCTTTATAATAACCAAGGGCATACTTTAGCAGAGGTGAAGGTTTTGGCTATAAACAGGTAGAATTATAGTCTATAATCACTGTACCTCAGATGCTATTTAATAAACACATTTTTACACTTGAAGCCATTACATTTTAAAAGTAGCTAATATAGTCCAGAAGATATTTTTATCTTTATAAAAACTTAAAAAAATCATCTCAATTGAGAGAAATTGTGATATTAAAGCCCACTTTTTTTTTTTACTAAAACACTGAACATTAAAGAAAAAAAGTCACTGTCATTTAGCTTAAACTCTAGGTACATTAATGGTGTGTAAGCATGTCACTTGGGTATATAATAATGTCTGTTTTACATGCTCTTTTTCTTTGGTGTATTGGAAATAAGAGTGGATAGAAAAAACTAATTTCTGGGGCGCCTGGGTGGCGCAGTCGGTTAAGCGTCCGACTTCAGCCAGGTCGCGATCTCGCGGTCCATGAGTTCGAGCCCCGCGTCGGGCTCTGGGCTGATGGCTCAGAGCCTGGAGCCTGTTTCCGATTCTGTGTCTCCCTCTCTCTCTGCCCCTCCCCCGTTCATGCTCTGTCTCTCTCTGTCGCAGAGATGGATAAACGTTGAAAAAATAAAAAATAAAAAAAAAAAAAAAGAAAAAACTAATTTCTTTTGTATACCCTCTTAACTCACAGTCAGATGACTTGCATAGATTACGGTTTATAAGAAATATATGACATACAGGGCGTCTGGGTGGCTCAGTTGGTTAAGTGGCCAACTTTGGCTGAGGTCATGATCTCGTGGTTCATGAGTTCAAGCCCCGCATCAGGCTCTGTGCTGACAGTTCAGAGCCTGGAGCCTACTTCAGATTCTGTGTCTCCCTCCCTTTCTGCCCCTCCCCCGCTCATGCTCTATTTCTTTCTTCCTCTCTTTCAAAAATAAACATTAAAAAAAAAGAAACATATGACATGCATTTTATCATTTACACTGTACAAATAAGGAAACAGACTCAGCCAGTTTATGTGATTAGCTAGCATAATCTTATTTTCATGTGCCTAAAACCTAATCTAAACTAGTTTAAGGAAAAAAGGCAGTTATTGATGCATTAGTCAAACAAAAGAAAGGATGAGGATAGGACTGGATTTAGTGATGTTTGGATCTATGACCCCAAACTCTTTAAATTCTTTTTCATTATTCTCTATTCTCTGTATTTTCTTTCAACTCATTTCTGCATGAGGCTGGAGCACAGGCTCTTTTAATTGATTCTTAGAGAAAATGAGAATATTTCCCAATAGGTCCAAATACAACACTTAAAAAAAATTAATTGGCTTAGCTTCTGTCACAGGTCCATTTCTGGAACAATCACCACAGCCAGGAACAGAGAGTTCCATTGGCTCATTCTGAACCACGTGTTTATTCCTGTTGTTTGGGCTTGCTACCTCTTATCAGAAGAGGGTATGAGGTAGGGATGGTCGGTGTAGTTGACCCATGAAAGCAATATTTTTAAGACACTTTCCCAATGCTGCCACTGTCAATTCACTTGGGATCTATCAATTCCAGTGCTGTCCTTTCAAATGCACCACATTATTGTAAAAACACATTTACTATAATTATGGAGGGTTAGGTTAAAATTGAGTCAAACTATATTGAAGAAACATCACAGACATTTTCTTTTGACTATACAGCTTTGACATAGAGGGGATACTTCTTATTTTCAAGTAATAAAATAAATAGTTGTTATAGTAGGCAGGAAGTCATAAAATAAGTCAACATCACAGTAAATGTGTGAGCATTTCTCTCCGTCTACCCATTTCATCACCACCTGAATATTCAAACAGCAGTCTCCTCACAGAGCATCTGTCAGAAACTAGATTTATCTAATTACATGTTAGCTCAAGAGCTTTAATTTGAGAATGATTTTCTAACCATGTTCTCTAACCATGAAATACTAGCATATAAGCATAAGGATTCATGTTACTATATCCTTCTTGTTTTCAGTGCATTTGGGTTAGCAGATCACAATTTTCCTTACATATGCGTGTTATTTTAATTAGAACAATATTTTTTTACAGAGATTTATAAGAATTTCAGTTTTGTTTTTTTTATTTTTTTTTCAACGTTTATTTATTTTTGGGACAGAGAGAGACAGAGCATGAACGGGGGAGGGGCAGAGAGAGAGGGAGACACAGAATCGGAAACAGGCTCCAGGCTCTGAGCCATCAGCCCAGAGCCTGACACGGGGCTCGAACTCACGGACCGCGAGATCGTGACCTGGCTGAAGTCGGACGCTTAACCGACTGCGCCACCCAGGCGCCCCATGTTTTGTTTTGTTTTGTTTTTTTAAACTCACTTTTCTCAACTGCTTTTTTTGCCTTAATCCCACCTTCCCTTGCCTCTCCGAAGTGCCAAAAGCACATCATCCTGGCTGGGAAAGGGAGGGGGGCAGGGAATCAGATTGAAACATTCTGCCTGAGTGGAGAACAAAGAATGAGATGAGTCCTTTTGCTTTACTTGGGTCCCTTACCCTTTCTGAAGCTTATGACTTCATGAGTCAATTTAAACTTAACTGTTAGAAAATGCAAATAGATGCTTTTCACCTTTCTTTAATTTTTGGGTAGTGACATTAGACAGTAATCAGGTAATAACTGCTGTTTGACGTTTAATTATAATGCATACTGCAAGTCCACACACACCACACACGCTGCGATCACTTTCTTGCACCAAGTGTTCTTATGCTAAGCTTCCTAGCAAAATTCAGAGCATAAAAGAAAAAGTCAATAAATTTTATCCTCTAAGAGAATCTGGCAGTTGACCAAAACCAAATGGTTTCAGAATCACAAACTGTACCTGTAGTCAAATGTTTCTCACTTAGTGACTTTCTCTGTAAATAGTTTTTTTTTAATCAGAAAATATTCTAACAAGTCATTATGGGCAAAATAAATGGTTCTAATTTTTAGTCCTTGATAATAGTTAATGATATTTTTAAGTTCAATGCTATAGGGAACTTCAGCTTCTCAGGTCAGAACTAATTTATATAATGACTCGTGTATAGGCACATGTACATTAACTTGAGCTTTGCTGATAATTAAGTCTTTTGAAAAACAAAGCAGCAATAACTCTAACAGCATTGGACATCTTTTCAAAATATTTATCTGCAGAACCCAGAATCAGGGATCAGTAGAGCTTATCACAAGGAGTTTTGTATTTCGGTAGCTACTGAGGAACAGCTTAAAATGTTTGCATTCTGGGCTTCTGCAAATCTATGTTGCTTCTTTTCAGAGAAGCTGATCTGAAGTGCTTCTTACATAAAGTTCCTAAATTCCAGAATGAATCTGCTTCAGGGTGCTCTAGTTTAAATCCTATCCCCCTGATTGTGGGGCCACAGGGATAAACACAGGGCTTTTAGCTGCTTATTGTGCAAAACAGAAGCTTATTTCCACACACGGTGGGAAAATGAGGGATAAGTATGAAATGCTTGGACATTTCCTATCCATCAAAAGCATGCTTTGTGTCAGCTATTCTTCTAGATCGAGGGATCGACAATGAGCATGCCAGACACAGCATAAACCTGCCCTGCGTATCCTGCATTTTGTTCAAGAAACACTTACCTGAATCATTGCTAACCTTCCCAAGGGCTCTTCAAGGTATGCCCTGGGTGGGCACGTTGACTGATAAGGACCAGGAGGCTTGCAGCTTTGCAGATGTGTGGCCCACGTGAAATGGCCATATAAGTCACCTGGTTTCAAAATCCGTATTCTTCCTACTACACTCTAATTACAGGGTTAGAAGGTCAGGACGCATTTCAAGGCAAATAAGACTGACCCCCATGCTTATCTAAACAAGAATAGCTCTTCTGGTGCTTGACTGGTATTGAAATGGGTTTCTGACAGGTGCAAGCAACTGTCATTAGATCTTCCAAGTCTGCCCCCTGTACTGCAGTTAACAAGAGCCTCTACTTTCACCTGTTGCCAAAAGTGACATAGTGGTTAGAGCTTCCTGGATTTGCCCATGGCAGATGGAAAAGAGAAAGTCCTAGTGTAGAGGTAATACCACTTTAGACCTGGGAACATAATAGGGAACAGTCCATCTACTTGCCCACATCCAGAGACTTGTGCACATACATTTTGACCCCAACGAAGGGCACAGCAGGGAAAATTTAACTTTCAGTATTTTTAAAATTTGAAATGTATACATTTATACTATGTATTTTCCTTAAATGCATAAACATACATCTTTAGAAATGTCTAAGTGCAGTTTTCAGAATATGAAGTCCATTTCAGAAATGTCTAAGGACGCAGTTTTCAGAAATAAATCTTAGATGAGCACCTGGATAGCTCAGTTGGTTGAGCATCTGACTCTTGATTTTGGTTCAGGCCATGATCTTGTTGTCCATGAGATGGAGCCCCACTTTAGTCTCCATGCACACAGTAAGGAGCCTGCTTCAGACTCTCTCTCCCTCTCTCTCTGCCCCTCCCCCACTAGCACTCCCAAAATAAATAAACTTAAAAAAAACGAAAGAAAGCTTAGAAATTACAATCAATTTGTACAAATAAAGTTTGCCTGTGATGGCAAACTTTTTTTTTCTTTTTTTTACATTTCAGGTGTTGCCCTGTCATCCTAACATTTCATTATCCTATCACAAAATACTATGCTTCTTTTAGAGGAAAAATGCCCATCGGGGTCACATCAAATTTAATTACTGTAATATTCATATAATTATGCATTTTCTCAAGTTCCAAATGTATTATCTTAAAAACTAACTGTTTTGCAATGAAGAAAGACAGTGTAATCCTTACGGGAGGACATTTAGTAAAAGGCGAAAGATTTATGCGATCTGAAGAGAAACCAGAGTATGACCGGAGGACATTTAAAAAGTAAAGAGGAAGCTAAAATATCAACACAAAAATAATGAGAAAAATATTTAAGTCCTTCTCTCTCTGCCTCCCCCTTGTCCTCTGCATGTAGGAATATAGTACACCAGTAGAGGGGAGAAAAGATGCAGATTAATTCAATACTCAACAAATATTTGTTGGATGCCTAGTATGTACTAGGCATTGCGTCCTAGATACATGCAATGTATCACAATGATGTTGAGATCCTTGCTCTTTGGTATCTTGTATTCAAGTGGTGGATGCTTGGTAGGGGTGTGAGTTGGAGAGAAAGAGATAATAAGTAAGCATTAACAAAATAATAAATAAGTAAACTAGATAATATGTGAGCAGGTAATAAGTGCTATGGAACAAAAAGGTGAAGCAGGATTATGGACTGGTTCATTTGGCGAGAGAGGGGAGGTAGGCCAATGCATGAAACAAGTGGGAAGGGGAGCCACCTGAAAACATAAGTTGTAATCAAGGTGAGGGAATTAGCATGTGGATATCTCAGAGCAGGTATTCCAGGCAGAGGCCCTAAACCAAGAGCACGCCTGGCTTGCTCAAAGAAATGGCAAGGGGAGTAACTGGAATGAAGCAAACGGATGGGGTAGGAGTAGGAAAGGAGGCCAGAGAGTATACAGGGGTCAAAGCATGCAGTGGCTTTTAGGCTCTTGTGAGGCCACAGTCGTTTATTCTGTGTAAAACAGAAAGCCACTGGGGAGTTTTGAGCAGCGCAGAGGCATACTGGGTTACATCCGACAGCATCATTCTGGTTCTCTGGTGAGAACAGATGGAAGACGCAAGGGTGTAACCAATTACAAGCGCACTGTAGTAAACACGATGATGACCCTGACCAGCGTGGGGTAGCACAGGTGTCAAGAAGTGGTCGAACCTGGGAAATATTGGGAAGGTGGGATCAACAGGATTTGCTAATTGAGAAGGAGGTACCAAGGACACCAATATTGTTGGACTGAGTCACTGGCAGAATGGAGTTGCCACCAATTGAGATGGAAAGATATCTTTGAATTGAACATATTTGTCGGGTAAAGTAAGGACTTCAGTCTCAGACACATAAAGTTTGGTATGCGTATTAGTCATCCAGTGGAGAAGTCCAGTGGAGAGTTGAATTTTAAAGAGTTTGGACCCAGGAGAGACATTCGGTAGACAGCAGCCTGTGGCAGGTACCAAAATCCACAGTTCTAGAAGAAATCCCCAAGGGAGCGAGTGTACCTAAGAGAAGATGACCAGGGCACCTGGGTGGCTCAGTTGGTTAAGCCTCCTCCAACTCTTGATTTGGGTTCAGGTCATGATCTCATGGTTCGTGGGTTTGAGCACTGCGTCAGGCTTTGGATTCTCTCTCTCCTTCTTTGTCTGCCCCTCCGCCGCTCGTGCTCTATCTCACAAAATAAATAAGTTAACTTATAAAAAAAAAAAATCAGAGACGATGACCAAGGCTTGCATCTGGAGCGCTCCAGTAGTAAGAGAGGAGAGGAAGGAGGAAGGCCTCCCCGGCAGGCGCCGAGAGCACAGGTGCCACTCATCCTTGTGAAGGCCGTTTTCAATGGTTTCGACAGGGCCCATCTCTTGGTCTCCGCCTTGGGAAACAAGTTTCCACGTGGTCCGCACGGGGTTCTTGCTGCGCCAGGCTCACGTGTCTCCTTAACAGAAAATTATGAACAGGCGTTTGTGTGTTTATCTAGGTTTCCGCTCCACGAAATTGGTGAAGAGATTTGTCAGCAGAAATTCAGTCGGCTTTCTGCCAACTCTTTCTGATGGTAGAAGCTGAGCCTGGTAATATCCTCTGCCACGTGGCAAAACATAATCGTTATGTCAGTAAAGAAGAAGTTATCAGAGGCCAGCAAATAGCTCCTCCACTGAGGACGCAGGAAGGAGCCGCTGTTGAGCAGAAGAGCCCACATTTTGTTGCCACCAGGCCCTGAAGAAAAGCAAAGCAGGTAAGGTACAGGACTACATGCTTTACTAGGAGCTGCTTTCCTGGTTAGCCTGGTTAGTGCTTGAAATGCAAGGCTGTGCTGCTGGGCAAGAGTAAGAAAACAGAAAGAAAGCCGGTTTAACAGAGAGTCCCGCCTGGGTACAGAAAACCAAGAAGGGACTTCTTAGGGTGCGGGAGACACAAAGTCTAGACGACGTACTTTCCTCTTACTAACAGTCATAGAAAACTTTTTGGAAAGTTAATGAGCTATTCATGGTGTTTGCAAATCAATCAGCTTCCGAATCATGCGAACGATATTTTAGGTGAGTTTTCTTCAGAATAAAATAAAATATGAAACCAGCGTTAGAATCCTCCCATCCTCCTCCCTTCCTTCTCTCCTCCCTTTTTTTCTTCCTTCTTTCTTTTAGCTTAGCAAATGAAGGGATAACTCTCTCCCTCGAGTCTGTGTGTGACTAGCTTTGCAGGGTTGATCCTGGGAGATACTATCCTTGGAAGTGGTAGCTTCTTCCACCTTCCCCTCCTAACCCTGACAGAGGGTCGTCTAGGATTCCAGTATCAGAAGCAAGGAATTTGCCATGAGTCACATGAGTCTGAAGAATAATTTTCTGTTTTTAAATGTTTTATTATTTATTTCTGAGAGCGAGAGAGAGCAAGCAGAGGAGGGGCAGAGAGAGAGGGAGACACAGAAACCAAAACAGGCTCCGAGCTCTGAGCTGTCAGCCCAGAGCCCAATGTGGGGCTGGAAGTCAAGAAATGCAGGATCATGACCTGAGCCGGAGTCAGACGCTTAACCGACTGAGCTACCCAGGTGCCCCAAATTTTCATCATATACTATGAAACATTTTAGCTTTCCTGTTTCATTTTTATAAACCAGAAAGAAAAAAATGATCAATTTCAAATCATTTTAGAAGAAAAATAAATAAAATGATAAATTCTTCAAATCATGCACATTTTAATGTTTCTATTTTATATATTTTTTGCTGTCAAAATTGTAGGATCACAATATTTTCTTACTGCTAAGAGATATCCATAGGCACTTAATCATTTATTTAATCTACAAAATGGAGCATAAGCATGAAACACTGAACTTGTTTGTTTAAAATGCTAACAATTTTTTTTAAAAAGACAGCATGTAGCAGAAAACTAAATTGGTATTATTTTTAATTCTACAAAAATGTATAAATATTTAAATTTATAGCAAAAGAACAATTATACCATTTAGTAATGCTTACAATATTTAAAATGTGTAATTCTTTATGCACAAGCTACTTTTATAAATGTTAAAGAACCATGTGCCAAGCATATATCTAAACCATTTTTAAGATTATTTCACGTTAGCTGTGGCTACACTGAACAAAAAACAAAAGTTCCAAAAAAATAAAAATCATATAATCATCAAGTTCTCTTTTTTCACTTGTGCTATTTTTAGTGGAGAGTAGAACTGAAAGCAAGCAGCGGCTTACATTCCTTTTTACACCAAATTAAATGCATGAGGAAGATTTCATTTTTTAAACCATTATAGATCTAGCCTTAATCATCTAATGTTCCACTCTCATTCGAACTCATTAAAAACCTAGTATTAAGTGATTTGTTCTCCCTAACTAAAAACAAAAACAAAATAACTATATAATGATGATATTGGTTAACATAGAAGCGGTCTTTATCTAAAAAGATAGTTAACAAAAGATCTGCCCTTCATCACTAGGATTTCAGAGAGATTTTGTGAACAAATACAATGAAAATTGCCTTTAGAATTTATTGAACAATATAAAAGAAAAGTTGGACACATGCACACAAACTATTTAAAATACGTTGCAGGTGTCCATTCAATGCCTTCAATTCCTACAATAGCTGACACTTAATAGCGCTTTGAATGTGGTATAGTCATACCAGATGAGTTCATGTGCTGTACAGAAGAGCTCTGATTTTACCTATTCCATACTTTGACATATTGGGGAAAAATAAGAAAAAAAAGCGGTGGGTAGTGACTGAATCCTGGAAAACCAACTGCTTTCAAACTTAATTGAATTTTTTCTGTTCAATTTAATTAGAAATTTATCCAAGATGTGCAGATCTCCACTTTGCAGAAACACAGCTTCTGGACAATGACACATCCGTTAAGATCTTAAATTTCTTACATCTTCCTATTTGTTAAATGAGTATACTCTATGACTTATGAATGCATATAAGTTTTGCCTCCTCTGAGTCTAGACAGAACATCTATAGATAAGATACAAATAAAATGGTTTGATTTACATACAGTCATCATTTCTCAAGTGGTAAAAAGCAATGTAGGTGGGCAGCCAATATTTTGAGGTTTACTGGACCAATTCCTACTATTCTTTTAAGTTCGCACTAAGAAAAAATAACCTCATTCCCATTGTTTTATGGTTGTAGTTATTCATTTTCTTTCTCTCTCTTTGCTCCCCCCCACACCTTTTATTTATTAGGCTTCTTCCAAGAACCATGGCAAAATCGAATTTATGGGTGGTGTTTACTGGAGTCTAGAGAGCTCCACTGGGAAGCGGAGAAATCTCTAGTGATTACCCTGCTGACTTTAAGCCTGCATAGCCTAGAATCTACCCGATGCTCACAGTAATAGATCTTCTAATTCTCTGTGCAAGCTATAGGACAATCATTTTTAAGTGGAACATAATTATAAGGAAAACATAAGTGAGGAGAGGGTATGCTCCATTACTTCTTAAGAGGCTTGCTTCCCTGAAACCCATTTTGCCCAATAATGCCAGGATGTTCTGGAATCCTACTGTTTCCTGTTAATTTCTTTATTGTTGCTTCAGGTCTTTATTTCCTGTGGTGGTATTTTATAGAACTAAGCTTACTTAAATATGAAAGGTAGTGAGAAGTTCTATATCTCTAAGGAATCAATGTACATATCACAAAATATTTAATGAAGACATTTTCTCATTGTTGTGCCCTTTCTACTTTTTTGAGTGCTTTTTAATGGAAGACAATAATAGGTTATATTAACAATGATGAGTCTTGGCAACACCGCTTATGGTTATCTGATCCCTGGGAGAGCCACATTACATATCTGGATGTCAGTCTCATTACCTGTAAATGAAGAAGCGAGGAATAGATCATCTTAAATTCCTCTCAAAGTTACTATGCTTGTGTTTTGTTCATAGACTTGCACCGAGAAAGTAAGTCATAGCTCCTATGAAACCATGAAAATACATGTGATTTTTCAGAGGCTGATACATCTCTAAGAAGGGGGAAAAAAACTCCTTCAGGTAGCCATTGAATACAACCAAAAAATAAAAATAAAAATTTTTATCTTAATAAAGCAACTTAAATAATATAGCAGCATGTTTATAATCTGCCATATTTCACTTTCATAAGGCAGGATATTTTACCATAGAGAACAAAATATAGTCCATACTTTAATGTAAAGAATATTAGGAAGAAAATTATCATTTGGAGACAAAGCTATGCAAATCTTGTCTAAATATATTACTAGATTTTATTTTAAAATTTAAAATACTGTGCAAAAAATATACAGTAGCACTTAGCAACTTTAATACACATTTTTCAGTTCATTAATTCAAGAAATATTTAAAGAATACTTACTTTGTGCCCAGAACTATATTAGATGCTGGGGATACCACAGTGAATAAAACTGGCCAAAACTGGCCTTAGGGGGTTTATATCCTAGGGTGTGTAATGAGAATGTTAGGGAGTGGGGAGACCTGAAAGGGTAGACAGAAAATAAGGAAGCAAATTTAGTTTGTCAGAGAACACACAGGGGATTGGGAGGACACGGGGGAGAAGAGTTTGCATTACTGATGAGATAATACTTGGACAGACACCTAAAGAAAGTGAGGTGAGAGAACTCTGAGGGGCACAGGGAGCCAAACAATAGCAGGGACACTTGCTTGGCAGCCAGAGTGGAGCAAGTAAGGGGGCACTTGAGCAGATACAGTCAGAAATGAGTGCTTGCGGGTGGGGGGGTGGGGGGGCGCGGCGAGGGGGTGTGGAATCAAGCGCGCATGCGTGAGTTCAGAGCTGTAGTTCACCAGGGAACTTGAAGAACACCTTAAGAAGTTTGGTTAGAGAGACATGGAAAGTCCTTGCAGGGTCGTGAGCAGAGAAGTGACCCAACCAAATTTATGTCTAACAAAATCACTATGGCTGTTGTATTTGATAGAGACTGTAAGAGGCAAGGGCTGGGAAATCGGGGAACCAAATTACAACCCTATCACAATTTAAAAAGTTAGAGGTGGTGGCACACCGTGGATGTCGTGGTAAGTCCTTGGTTTCTGGTTATATTTCAGAGATAGAATCAAGGGAACTTGCTGATGGATTAGATGAAAGTTGAAAGAACAGAGGAATCAAGTGACTTAAGGTTCTTGATCTGAACATCGGGAAGGTTGGAATTGGCATTCAGTGTGGTGGGGAAAACTTTAGAAGGGGAAGTTTGAAAACATTTGAAATTATCTATTAGTCTAGCCCCACAGATAACATGTATTGTGAATCCAACTGTCATTTTTAGTTTTCTGTATTGCATACAATAAGTATTTTTGTTTAAATTGAGTGTTAGTCATTGCTTTCTGGGTTTTGGTGTTTTATAACATTTTATGCCTTTTTTATTAGACACTGTGATACAATGTGTTGAAACCATCTGAGTGTTCTTTGAAAATCTTCTGTGGCATGAAATTTACAGTTTTAATTTTTCCTGTATTGTTGCTATATAATGGACTTTCATATGTTAAAAATGCTGCCACAGTGGGTCAAATTCAGTTTCTGTGGAGCAGCTGTATTTTTAAAAATTTGTCATTGTCCACTTTGTAGATAACCTAAGCATTTTTATTGGCAAATCCATAATTGGAACAGATAGCATAAAGAATCCTTGAGTGTTTGAGCTTTTCAAGTTTAAAGAAGAACACAGTGCAGGGACATTTTACTGTATTTTAGTCAAGACAGGAGGCAAAGAGAGCAAAATGGAAAATGTGATTGTTAACTCAGGCTTCGGTTGTCTTGTGAGGACACTATCAATTTAAGGCAGTGGTTCACTGGTTCTTGGAAGTCATAGTTCCTTTGAAGTTTGCTGGAAGCTATAGATTCTTTTCTCAAAACATTGTGCCCCAACAGTCAAACTTTTGTTTATAATTTTTGGGAGATCAGGGATTCCAAGACACCGTGAGGTAAGGGGTATGTATGTACACTTGAAGGAGTAAACCTGAAATGCTTCAGGTTGTAGAAATCTTCTTTAGATTTGTACCAGTATACAGCCAAAAGAGAAAGGGATGCTAGCTAAGAAAGTCATACAAGAGTTTACTGGCCTTCAGAAAGTGTCCTCCTTTTCATTATAAAGCTGTGTGTGTGTGTGTGTGTGTGTGTGTGTGTGTGTGTGTGGAGAGAGAGAGAGAGAGAGAGAGAGAGAGAGGCAAAAACAGAGGGTTTATGTGTAGAAAAACTGATTAAAAAGTCTCTCTGAGATTTTTAAGATGAGGGCCAGAGATGTAGCATCTGCCGTTCCAGAGGATGCTTTCATTTTTCCCCCAAATTTCTTTTAAGCAGCCGAGTGTACTTCTAATGAATAAGATATGTTGAGCAACTCTACGGGCATTTTAAATGGTATCAGATACTAAAACTTACTAGCACACATCTCAGATTTCCCTTCCTTTTCACGTCTTCTACTCATGGATTTTGAACACAAAGAGTTTTAAGATGGAAAAAGAACATGTGAAGCTAGCCTAGTTATGATTGTGCTCTTGAACTACAGTTTATGGCAAATGACTTTAAGCAGTTTAATTAGAAGAGAAGTTTAATGGATGTTTATTGAGTTCATTCCCCTGATGATGAAAACCTTAGGTACTGTTGCATGGCAATGAAATTCTGATAGTACTGCATTGTTTTTTAAAACATGAAGTTAAAGTGGTAATAGTGACCTAACTAGAATCTTTTTAAATGCAATAGAATTAAAAATTATGGATAATACTCTACCCTTCCCTACAATTCTGTATAGCCTAAGAGACCAGTCATGCTCTAGAGTGAAAAGGGTTTATGTAGTTTATGCGACACAGAGGCAGTGGTTAAGAATTGAGTTTCTGGCATCAACTCTGGGACCAAGATGATGGTTACGCTCAAACTATGTTAGGAGTGATTGCAACCCAAACAGAATATCTTTTAAAATGATTTATTTTTTTTCACCTTAGCTTCACCTTGCCCCCCTCAATGCCTAACTAGTTTCTTCTGATTTCATGCCCTTTAAATTGAACTTTCAAACTCTCCTCTATTCTGTGTAACTGTGATGCTTTTATGAGGACTCTGTGAGAAGTCAATATCCAATTTAATTTTTTCCTACAAAATTGAAACTTATTTTGTACGATGAATTCACTGCTCAGAAATAATTCGTGGCCTTGTTGACACAGAAATTCAACATGTTTCCATGAAGGTCCATTAGAAACGGAGTGAGTTTTAAAAACATTTGATAATCTATCCTAATGAAGATATTTCATAAGGCATTTACATTGTTTCTCTTTCAATCACTAGGACAAGAACAAAATTAAAACAAGCCCCTGACTAATCTTGTGAGATGAGGGCAGTAAAGATTTCTTTTTAAAGCAAACACAATTTCTTTTTCAAGTTGTTCTGATGTTTAATAACAGTTTGCTGTTATTTATGTATTTTATGTGCTTCTTTGATCAGATACAAATTTTAGTAGGGAAATAAGCAAACATTCCTAAAAATGAATTATAAACGACTGTATTTTAGAATACTAAAAGGATTTTAAAACTTCCCACTCAGCAAAGTTAATATTTTTCCCTAATTGAAATAATGGAAAAACAAAAGTGTAGACACTTCCACGGCTTTGGGGAAACGATCTTCATGCCCCCAAGGTCATGTTTCTTAGCAGCCATTGTTGGGATCTGCTTCCACTACAGTCCTGCATGGTAGGCACCATTTTGTCTTCTTCGGAAGGTTCATCGAGGCATTGGTTACTGTTAACATGCCTCAAGGTGAGTCTCTGTAAAAGATAACCAATAATCAGTGCAACCTATTTTATCTTGAACTTCACTAGCTCATCAGATTAAATCTCTTTTAAAAATCCTTTATTTTTTTACTGTAAACCCAGTGATCTATATGTTTGTGAATCAAACTGTGCATGTGGCTCTGAATTATTATATAACTTTTAGTGTTACAGTTTCATCATTGTCTAATGCACCTTTATCTGCAGATGGTTAAGGAAATTGGCTGACCTTTATCATGCATTGCCAAGAATTCAGGCTCCTTTGCAAAAAGCCCATTTGTGAGCTCTGAGTTCACTTGAGGGCTGCAAATATTAACATGCTTTCACAAAGCCTTCGTTTTCTTAGGCGTGTGTTCTTCAGTAACCATTTGGTAAACATGCAAAGAGATGTCACAGCTGTGACCCAAATGAACAAAACTGCTAGAGATGTTCCCATTTCAAAATACTAAACACACCATAGTATCT
Organism: Lynx rufus; assembly: GCF_022079265.1. Taxonomy (NCBI): domain Eukaryota; kingdom Metazoa; phylum Chordata; class Mammalia; order Carnivora; family Felidae; genus Lynx; species Lynx rufus. Next base: position 77,251,091 of record NW_025814834.1, read on the forward strand.
GTGCCTATGAGACATTCAGTGTAGAAGAATGATTATCATAGCAACAAAGAACTTGATAGTATGCTCACCATATTTTGGTTTCCATTTTTAAGCATATTAAAAATGTCAGTGCCAAATATAAAAAGGGATGTTATGGGCATATATTTTAAAATCTTATATCTATATTTTACTTTCAGCAAAATAATGATTTTCATTAATAAGCATCCTCTCAGTACCCAAATGCTGAAATGTAATTTCAGTAATTGTACCATGTGAACCAGTCATCACATATTTTGTCTTTTGAGTTCACATTTATATAATTTTTTAAAGTTTTATTTATTTTGAGAGAGCGAGAAAGAAAGAGAACATGAGCAGGAGAGGGACAGAGAGAGAGAATCCAAGCATGCCCTGCGCTGTCAGCACAGAGCCTGGTGCAGGGCTCAAACTCAGGAACCATGAGATCATGACCTGAGCCAAAACAAGAGTTGGATGCTTAACCAACTGAGCCACCCAGGAGCCCCAAGTTCACATTTATATTTTGAAATCATACTTTTAAACTTTTCAAACATACATTTTAAATCCACATGTTTTATGCATATTGACTTATGCACATAAATTATATAAATTTCTGCTCAGTTTCATGGGCAATGCCTAGAATCCTCTTATATGGAAAAACTCCCAACCTGAAGAAAAGTGTTTGAACATATGGCAGGTGATTTGCCGGTATATCTTGAAAAAAGCACACATTATATTTTTGTTGCAAATACCAAAATTAAAGGTAGACAAGTCTTTTTGGGGGAAGTGGGGGGTGGATCTTGATATTACACTGAAAGTTGGATTTTAAAAATGTGGAGGGAGCACCTGGGTGGCTCAGTCAATGCAGCACCCAGTTCTTGATTTTGGCTCAGGTCATGATCTCACAGTTCTGAGATTTAGCTGCATAGGGGTCTGTGCTGCCTAAGATTCTCTCTGTCCATTCCCCTGTGTGCATACACACCCTCTCTCTCAAAAAAAAAAAAAGGGGGGGGCATGAAATAAAAATGGTGGAGAAACACTGCCTGGACAGTTGTAATTTGTTTGGATTAGGACTGCAAATACCCTGGACTGCACTGTCCTGAGAAGAGATGGGATGGAAAATAGGCTTGTGGGGGATGCTTAATAGACAACAAGCAGGAAATTAAAAGCACAAGGCTATTAAACGTGAAGAAGATTTCAAGATTGAGGCCTTTGTTGCTCTTTCAATACATGAAATCAAGCTATTTATACTAAAAAGAGCGAGAAAATGAAATGGCAAAATATAGGCAAGAAGATGGATGATGATGCCAGAAGATGGCTTATGATGCTAGAAATTATGCTGTTGGCTAATGAACCAGCAACCAACTTGAAAAACAAAACATTTTTTCTAGAAAATTTTCATTAAAATCAACAAAATATTCTTTATTCTTGTTACTTACCTGAGGTCCTTCGTATATACATGTCCTCTTTAAAAAAAAAGCAATTTAGCCTTGATTGCTTCCATTAGATTTTTTTTTTAAATGTGACTTTAAGGATCAGCTTATCAAGTACATAATGATAATTTACACAATATTAGTATATTTTCCTAAAAAGTATTTTCTTTGAAGGAATTCGTTAATAGTCAAAAGCCACCACTGTAAAGATAACAAGGAACTCACCAAAAACCTCTCCTTTTTAATGTAGCGCAGTAGAAAGACCAGACCTTTTAGGGTCAGGTAGACCTCAGTTTGAATTCCTGTTGCCCCAGTTACCAGCCATGAACACTTGGGCAAGCCGCCAAATCATTCTGAGGACCCGATTCTTTATCAGAAAATGCTTAACTATACATATGAGTATTTAAAAATGCTCTTTTCCCATCTGCTTAACAAATTTAACCTTTATTCAACTATATAACTGTGATCCCCCTTAGTGATCTGATAAGGGTAACAATGTTAACATGTTTCTAGGCAACATTAAAAATAACCTCTGAATGATAAACTGCATCTGTATCTGACACGCCGCATTATAAACACCTGATAGGAAACCAAATCCTGGGCATCTCTAAGCACCAAGGCTTGTAGTTTTGCATACTCTTTTGGGTTCCTCAGAGCTGGGCCTATGGAGTGGTTACATACATACGTGTTCAGTGCTTCAAGGGTGGTTGCCACACCACCCTGATATGGCTCTCATCCCTTCACAGAGGGCTGTCACCTGTTGAAGAGCTAGCTCCCCTAAGGCTAGATGAACTGCTGCAGGGTCTGCTGACAGAAGCAAGTTGTGGTTTCTGCCCTAGAATTATGTAAATAAACTTGGGACACTAAGTGTCAAGTTAACTCTAAGAAGACCCCTTTTGGGCATTACACTGCCAGGTAGGCTTTGAAAACAAACTAAGATCATACATGTAAATTACCTTGTACACAAGTTCTCTGTGCAAAACGTCCCAACTTTCCCAGCTTTCTAACACGTCTCGAATGTAGTTCTAATGTAAATAATGCCCCTTGTCTTCACTCGTCTCCATACCCCATTCAGCCTTGTCACTGAGCATTCCAAGCTCCATTGTGTCTTCTACTAACAACTTGAACTGGTTCATTCGAACCAGAATAATGCCCTAACTTCCCATCTGTTCTCATAGGAAGCTATTGCACAATGTAATGTCCTTTATTTACAGGACGATAATCCCCTTAAGATCAAGAACTAGGACATGTTCTTATTTGCACTCTTTATAAGAATTCCATACTGGTTTTTTGACTTAAACTGAATAACGATTCTTTTCATTGCTTACTGAGAAGATATTCACAAATCACACAGGTGATAAAAGGTATAATTTTTAAAAAGCTTTTATTGTATCACTTAGCCAACCACAAAGAAAATCTTAGATATAATTTATGTTATAAACTTACTGAAAATTACATTTTAGTTTTCAAAAATGCATTTCCTTCACGCTTCAGGTTAAAATAATAAATTCTAGAAAAGCTACCCTAAATCTGCACACAATGGAAGTATCTGAATAAAAAAATAACAAGATTAATTAATTTTAATGTCCCCAAAACAATCCATAGTTTTGGCTATGTTTTTTTTAATTGATTATTTTTAGCTCTAATGCAAAATCTATTATATAAACATGACTATAGTTAGCCTAAGAAAGCTAATATGTCATAATGTATTCCATTAATTATATTTATGCATATATAAATATTTGAAATAAAGTAAAAACTGGAAAATGTCTATTAATAATTGACCAACACTTCTTAATATAGTCAGCCTCCAAATTAATAAGCAGCTAAAAGTAAAAGACAGAAAAGTAACTCCGTGGAGAAATAGCACATAAAGATTTTTCTTAAGTACATTTTAAAGAATTTCTAGATTTCAATAACAGAACATAACAAAAATAGTAAAATAAATTTAACAGTCTGCAAAACAAATTTACGAGACTTATTAGAGAATGTAATCAGTAGGATTCTCAAAAATATTTCTAAAAACTTCCATTCTTGTATAGTTTCTTAGTAGCCATTTTTGCAAAGGGCTATCATTACATGTTTCCACAGTGGGCTTCTGGGAGCCATCAGCTACTTTGCTTACTGAGAGACAGGACTGGGTGATTATGTGAAGAAGAGTGTGGGTCTGTTTGACAAAGAAAATAATGAATAATGACAAAATCAAGTACAAAGGCAGTAATAAATCAATCATTCTTGGCAACATACAATTTCTACTGGGTAAGGATGGAAGGCACACGTCATAATAATTGCATCCATGAAGCTAAGAGCCACATCCTTTTAGATGACTTTAGTATCAACTGTATTAAGTAGGAGCAAATGAAGATAAGACTGGGAAGATGGAGCAGAGCCTGAGATCAGATGTTGAAACATTTTGAGCGAAAGGTTATTTTGGACAGAAAAGGTATATTCTCAATGTTCACTCTAGTGACAAAAATATTTTTTTATAGTGCTAAGTGGGTTATTTTGTGAGTAGATATTCAAAATTGTTGAATACCCAGAGTTTTTTCAGTTATGGTTTGTGAGTTCCTCACTCCTTTGCCCTAAACTTGAACAGATGCCAGGGAAGAATCCAGGGGAGAATATATTGATTTAATGTTTTGCTTTACTTTGTACAGTATGGTACTCAAATTGTTTCCACCATGTTTTCATGCAGCTGACCTGTGTTAAAAGTGTTGCACATGTGCATTGCCAAATTCATCTAAATGTCAATTAGCAAGTTAATGAAGAGAGGAAAAAGAAAAGGTCAGCTCCACTTGGGCTCTTAATTTGACCTAATTCTCCAAACACAATTTGTAATTAATTTGTTTCTTGTTTTCGGTCTATTGCCTCCTCAGGAGCATTAGCTCCAGGAAGGCCAGGAACTATAACTATATACATCAAGCCTAGTGCCTGCCCACAGGAGGCTCTTCATAAGTTCTGACTGAAACACTTATGAAAGGCCAATGCAGAAAATAAATTCTGTTAAAATTAAACTACATCTCTTTTGCTGCTTAATGGACACAAATCATTGGATTTTCTATTTCAAGGACTTAGTGTCTATAGTAAAATTGTAGACAAATGATTTATAAATCTACAAAGGATAACATGTATATATTATCATATATATGATTGTCATATATATAATTTATATTTAAGATTTTATATATACATATATGTGTATGTGTGTGTATATATATATTTAGCCAAACTTGAATTTCCTATCTATACTGTTGAAAATTCCTAAACTTGATAATCCTCTATCTTCAGTGATGTTTCTTTTCATAATAAATTTTTCTTGGTAAATGTCATGTTAACATCAAAGACTTTAGTGTTCGTGATTGTGAATTTCATCTTATTAAAACGAAAAATGAATTATAAAGTTTTCCTTGAATTCAAACAAAACAAAACTTGCTTTACCTATTCTCAGGAAATATAACTCCAGAGCATAAATACAGTATAAAATTTTCCATAAAAAATACTATTATAATATTTCCCCTAAAGTGTTTATCACATGAGTGACCATGAAAAACATTCAAAGAACTTTCACTCCTGGTGCTTCTGAAAAGCCAGTAAGGGGGTGCCTGAGTGGCTCAGTCAGTTGGGACTCTGACTTCAGCTCAGGTCATGATCTCATGGTTTGTGAGTTCGAGCTCTGCGTTGGGCTCTGTGCTGATAGCTCAGAGCCTGGAGCCTGCTTTGGATTCTGTGTTTCCCCCTCCTCTGCCCCTCCCCTGCTCATGCTCTGTCTCTATCACTCAATAATGAATAAATGTTAAAAATTTTTTAAAGCCATTAAGCCAGAAGAAAAATTAGAAATCTCAAATAATCCCATTGGGATAAAAAGTATTTTTTATTTAAAAAAACCCACAAAAACATTGAGTTTTCATTTGTTTGAAAAATAAGTGTAGTTTACTTATTTTTTCTCAGTGTTTCTCAATGATTAATATTTTATGTGTTTTCTAGTTATTTTTAGTGCTCATATTATGCAAATTTATATTCGTCTAATGAAATATCCTTCCACTTTATCGTGATCTTTCTTATTCTGTATTCAAATAATCTAAAAACATAAGAATTACACAATTTCTACAAAGTAGATTTGCCAAAAATCATTTCCCTTTTCCATTTGGGGGAGTATCTTTCCAATTTGGAGCTATTATAAATAATGTTTTCATAAACACCTCTGAACATCTCTCTCCACATGTATAGTCACTTATTTATAAATTATTCTTGAAGTGAAATCACAAGATCAAAAGGTATAAACCTTTTAATACATACTAGCAAAGTTTAAAAAAAATCTACGATACTTGTTTTGTAATAATAGCAGTAGCAGCTAACATTTCTCATGCTTATTATATGCTAGGATACTACATGGGTGTCAGTCTTACTACATCTACACCAGTGTTGTGTGTTCCATTAAAAACATTTCTCGACAGAGACAGGATAGAGAAATAAATATAAGAACACATGTGAAATGATTTTTTTTATTTACGTATTTCTGATAGTTCTAAATAGCCAATGACAATGAAAGAGAAAGTTAATTGAAATATTTCTCCTGTGCTGATTATTCAAGACCTTGCATAGTTTTATATTAGGTATACTTTTTATTTTCTATGAAATACTCTTTATTAAGCATATCAGCCCTTATCGTACTTGTTGCAAATGCCTCTCACAACTTTGGAGGACTGTCATGTTAATTCAGTTTTGAAGGTAATGTGACATACAGGCTGACATGAAGCATACTGCCGAATATCTTCCTAGTGCTTTATTTAAAATATTGGCTGGAAAACAAGGTAAGATGAACCCTAAGCCAGGATTGGTTTTTGTTTATAACCTTACTTAATCATTTTCCTTTGAAGTATAAAACATTAGTATTTTCTGGGATTTACAAAATTTGAATTATACTATTTAAAGATGTATAAGAAAATAATTCCTGTCTTTAAACATATACATATGTTTTGCTATCTAAGACAGGATGTGTCATGCATGGAGTATCCCTAAATCTACCCTTTTGAAAAGATAATTACTACTGAAAGCCAAGTGACTTCAGACTAAGAAAACGAGTTTAATGACAAAGTAAGAATTATAAAATTAGGTCATACTTTTGCATCTTCTTTATTAGAAAGCACTAAGTGAAAAACTTGATAATTTAATGAATGAATAGAAGTGACTGCCTGGTCGGTTAAAGAACCAATCAATCATACAGGCTTCAGTTTAAAAGATTCCTTACTAAAATTTAGTTTAGAAAGTTAAAAATTTAAAATGAAATTCGATTGTTATATATAATAAGCAAAAACAATGTTATATTCAATAGCAAAGGCAGTAAGATTTCCCCTATTGATAAAGTATGAAATAATAATTAAAGAGTAATATATAATGAAGTTATTCAAAATATTAAGTATGATCTCCTGACATGGTGAACTGTGTTTCATTAGAACAGAATATGAGTATTCTAAAAAAAAAAAAAATGAGTGTAAATGTTTCAGAAACAAGAACTAAAATTACAATACTAAACTATTGAAATTCCTATTCACTAATTGAGTCTACATAAGAAACCACAGCTATGGGACAATGGGAATGTGGAAAGGTAACACTAGTCAGATATACACAGCCTTCTAAAGGTAAATTGAGTCACTGTTTTTATTAGGAGTGCTACACAGGGAAATGGCTGGGTTGCCATTATAGATTACTTACCTTGAAATTATATTGCCATTTACCTGCTTTCTGATGAAGGTAAAAGGAGGAGGTGTTAGGTAAAGTCTAAATATAAGCTTCTGTGATTTCAGTAAATATCAGTCCAACATATTTTACCTACTGAAAAAAATCCCTTATCTTGTGACTCTGGGAAACATTTGATACAGATGGATATTGAATTCATTTTTTCAGTCAACTTGCTCAGTCACATGAAAAACAAGACTTATTTTTAGCATCATATTTTGCTCCCTTATTTTTTCTTTGTTGCGTAGTGTTTGTTGAGCATAAGTGCTCTGTCCTAAAATTAGATTCTTACACTGTATATAGCTGCTTGAATGTTCAAAGAGAAATGTAATTATATGCGCTTATTGTCAGAAAATGTAAATTTCAAATGCATTGGAACACAACTGCAATGTTCAAATTGAATATAAGGAAATCTAAATAGAATGGATGGATGACAACTTTATAAAAATAATTTTTAAAATGTTTCAGTGCGATGAAATTTAGATTTTTTTTTCTTTTTTGTTCTAATTCTGTGGCAGTTGCTTTCATAGCACCATAGTGTTCGGGTAATTGATTTAAGAGGTTATAGACCAGGTGAGGATCTTGTAGTTTTGTTGGTGATGCTCAGTTGCCCCCAAACTGAACATGTTTAGCCAGGTATAAAGTGATACCGAATTAAATTCATGGCTGTATTAAAAAAAATATTAAGAAAGTGAAAAATTCTATGTTTCAAATTAAAGTTGGCCGAAGACATGTATCTGTTGCCAACATGTGCTTAGTTTCACTCAAATAAAAGGAGAACCAATTAGATATTAAATTATGAATATGTATAAAGTTCGTAAGCAATTAGACCATACTGACAAAGTGGTTTTATGACTGTTCGTCTAAATAGTCTATTGCAGAACATCTTTCCAAATATTAAGGAAAGGAGAAATTCTATGTGAGTAAAATTGGTAAATTTTATTTAACCAATTGATAATTGATGATATTTAATCCCTTTCATTTATAGTAATACACGTTTAGCTTATCAGATCAGCATCATTAAAAGCATCAAATTGTTCCTAGTTTTTCAGTGACCTCAAAAGGCAATGTAGGGTAGTGGAAAAATTGCTGGATTCGGTGCCAGAAACCTGGGGTCTAAAACCTAGAGAAACTGTTTTAACACTGTAAGCTTACATTTACTAATATAAAGAATACAAATAATAATAATATCTTACAGGACTACTATTAGAATTTTTTGAGAAAACAGATGAAGTTATAGACACTCTAAATTTCATTCCCTTCGCTGTTCCCTTCACTCACCCAAGAAGCAAACAAACTGGAGAGGCTCCATGTTTTGAGGCTTTATGATACTGTTTGAATTTTTCTCTGGATTTTCTAATAATTCTCCTATTAATGACTTTTCTAAAATTGAAAGTGCTATGGGAGATGAAGTGATGGAATGTTTCAGTTGTACACACTGTGAGACTTGCGGTTGTACCAGTCACTAGCTTTCTTCAATTACTATATTAGAATGTCATGTCTGCCCCCATCGCTGGCAGTGTGATCTTTGTGCTTACTTCCTGCCTGATAAAGGCTGAACGAAGAGAACTTTAAGAAAAGTTTCAGCTCTTGTAATCCTGTGAACTCCACCAAGTTTTATTCTGCTTTGATAGTATACCACCCTCAGGTTCCTCAAAGAAAACTAATTCTGCCTTTGATAGCAGTAGATAAATAACTGAATTAAAGAAGCAGCAAGTACCACTTTCTACTTCCCACAGGGTGGATGCCAGAAGACCAGCACTACTTGGCAATGACTCCTCTTTCCCAGCACCTCTCACCCTTTACTCCCTATCCCTCCCCCATCTCTCCTGAAGGCCTGTCATTTTCCAAAGTATGTTTATGCCTTTTCTTAACTTTGCAATAATTCCAACAGTTTATAAAAAGACTAAGGAAGATAAGTAGATGTTTGGCCACTGTCTAGACCTTCTCAAACTTTAATATGTATGTAAATGACTTGGGGATTTGTTAAGATGCAGACTCCGATATAGTCTTGTAAAATTCCAAATTTCCAAAAAGTTCCCAGGTGATGTTCCTAGTCTGAGAATCACACTTTGAGTGGTAGGAGTTGGGACTGTTCTGTAGACTAAGTATTAGATTTAAATTTCTTTTAAAAAAAAGTCTCTATTCTTCTGACTTTTTTACAAATAAAATCAGTCTTATTTCAAAGCTGAAAATTCCAGAAAGGTGATTCATTATTCCTACAATTATTCTATTCTCTTATGACCTCTCCACAGTATGATTTATGCACTCATAAATTTGGCAAAAAATCGATACTATGACTTAAATATTAATTTTAGACAAGTTGAACATCACAATTTAATTTTAAAAACAAACATAGGAGGGTAAAGTATGTTATATAATTATTACTATGATCAGATCTTTTAAAACCTAAACATTTCTCAATATTTATGGAATATTATAAGCTTTTTTATGTGTGTTCCAGAAATGAAGTTTACATGACACAAAATATTCCAATGCTATAAAAATACTACAGTAGCTAACTACTAGTCATCCAAAATAGTAAATTTACAAAAACTATTTGTCTTAGGTGAAGCAATCTATTTTTTTTTCTCTTTTCTTTCAAAATCCCTTAGTATTCAACAGTCTTACTGCTGGCTGATAAAAACGTAAACAAAATATACACCTAAGTACCAATAATATAGTTATTTCAGAAATTAAAGAATCTGAGTTATGACCATAGTAGCCGTTGCCCACTCAAAAAATAAGGAAAGTTTGAAGATTAAAAGTGGTACTCTGAAATTCAACACTGCTTTACCTTATCAAAAGTACATATACTCCTTCTCCTTTCCTTATAAATATATATTCTAGATTTCTTAATTTTTAACACTAGGCCAATAAAGTTCTGGGTTCATTGCGAAAACTAAAGAGCAACAGCAACATAAAGTTTTATTTAAAAAAAATGCTACTTGTAGGATTTCTCCTTTATCTGTACATTTATCTGTACTGTACAGAAGGAGAGAGCCAAGGGTCCAGGTTTACCCCCATGTATTATTAAAGGAAGTATCTTCTGCAGTCTTAATATAAAGGGTGGTGATGATGATAGCTCAAGAGAAAAAATGGGGGTCAGACAAAGGTGAGTGAACAAGGTACAGAGAAGATGAGTCTGAATAGAACACACTGGTGCATTATTGGAATGATTCAGGATGTTTGCCCTTAATTATGTCACAGAAGAAGAATATTTTATGTCCAAAGAGCTTCATTATATAAATTTTGGAGCCAAATTTTAACCCTACATAATCAATTTCAAATTACATAAAAATTCAGTAAGTTTTCCTGCTAAGAAACTACAACATCATGCAAATTGGAAGGACATTCAAAAAGTTTTTTAAAAGAAGACATTATTACAATATCAATAATACCAACGACTATAGATTGGTTTTTAAAATGTTACACTTGCAGAGTATTTTAGGCTTAAACAGTGCATTTGTGAAATTTGTTTACCTCTAGTGCATTATTTATCTTGCAAGAATAGTTCTTATTTTAAGTCACCAACCATTTAATGAGGAAAATGTAACACGGATGACCCAATTCATTTTGTTAAGCAAAGGGAGTGGAAAGGAACGAAGCTGTTTCAAGGCAACTTCCTTATGGAGAAGAAAATATTTCTTTTTTATTAGCTCCATCTGATGGTTGATCTGGTTTTTACACACAGCCTGGCTATAAATTCCCAACAGTAATTTTATTGTTTTCTCTCCCTCTCTTCTATCAGAAAGATGTACTACATTGAGGAAATGCTGCTTGGCTGATTATGTACCTAATTAGGTTATCGAATTTTGCAAAGTATTTACCATTATAAAGAGCATTCTTGCTAATCTTATCAGCTTTTTTCTTTTTTCCTTTAAGTTGGGAAGCTGTAAAATTTTAAATTTGAAAATATTGCTGATAGTGTCCTGTAATGCGCATCTTCATATATACCTCTCACCTAAGCGTAGCTGGCCGCTTGCCTAACTTATATGAAGCATGTACATGTGATAACACGTTTTAAGCACATAAAAATGAATTTACTTTCCTTATTCGTGTTTTACACTAGTGGACTAGTTTGGCAAAAACCTATTTATATGCTATACCATCCTCATGCTATCAGATAGAGGCGTGCATGCTTGAAAATACAGTTCTTCCAATGCACAAAAAGTAGCTTAGCATTTAAATGTATTTGAAATATATAAATGAGTTTAAGCACTAAATGATAAGTAAATTGAAGAAAATACTGTACCTCTGCATCATATTCCCATAACTGATTTCCTCTCATGTGGTGGCATTTTAACATGATTACAGGTCCGCTGAGTCTAGACACATCCAAGCACAAATCATCAGTTCGGATTTCTTTGTCAGCAGTATAAGAAAACACCTGGGAATATAAAATTCAGCTAATAAAATAATCTTCTTAAAAACAAAAAGAAACCCCACAATATAGCAGATTTCTCTGTGGAAGCATTGATATCAACTTGTGTTTTCAAATAGTGTCTGCCGTGTGATCTTGAGAAAGCTAGTTGACCTCTGAGTCCTTTCCCTGAACTGCAAAATAAGGCAGTGTCATCTGTTTCATAAAGTTTTTGTGAGGCCTCAGTTTAATAAACTAAAATAGTAAATACTTATTATTTGGTGGCACCACATTTCCTGCACTATACTTGTCTCATATATCATACAACTGGTTCAATAAAACAAACTTTGTTAACCATATGGGGCTCAACAAAGGGCACTCCTTATTCTCACCACCATACAACCAGTACCCCAGCTCTATAGAGCTCATGATGTCTTTCATAAAGACCTTTAAATCTTTCTTTCCATAGGTACATCATGTAAATTTTATTAAATATTGTCAGTGTGTTTCCAAAGGTTGTAGAATTAGCTTCTCCAGAGAGCTCATTAAAAGTAGGCTCTCTGCTTATCTTATACGGTATAGCTGGGCTTGGCTACAATCCTCAAAATATCCAACAAATGTCAAGGTGGATTGTGGATTCATTGTTAGCTAATTTAAACTGATACTATAAGAATCTTTTTTTTAAATTCCTGGTATGAATAATTTATTTATAACATTGATTATTGAAGGTTCATGAGTTAGTAAGTACCTAAATTATAAAAGTTATTTTCTTCTGTTAGCTATGATAAGCATGGTTCAGTGTTTTGTGGGTATTTTTTTCTTTGCAATGTCAAGAGGGAATATAATAAGGAAGATTATATGAGGATCTTTTAGTTTTCCAATGCAGTCTGATAAAATTGGAGGAAGTCAGCTCTAGAAATCAATTATACACGCTGGAGCCCTGGCCTGTAAGCTAAACAAGTTAGTCTTGAAGGGGTTGGCCTCTTCAGCACCGAGACTCTGGACTTCTCTGAAAATCACAAGTGGTAAGAGGAGAATGCAAAGTCAATGATAAGGATATTCTTCACAAAAGTTGTACATTCTACTCAACAGTATAAAACCTTGAGAAGTATATGAAATTCATTTAATTAAACTATGTAAAATATAGATTTGATGTATGGCATTCAGAAAAAAATTTCCTATCTTTTGTACTTTTTAATGCTCACACTTTTAATGGGAATTATGAGTAACCAAGAGAATAAAAGAAATACCTATCAAACATAAGTACTATATCCTTTCCAAACATGGTATTTATTAATACAATATTCAATTTAATACAAACATATTTAATAGCTGAATTTAATAGGAGACCTTGATTTGAAGGAGGGAAATTTCTGGAGAAATTTCTTTTATCTTTTGTTTTAATGTGAAGTATAATTTTCCACATTGAAGTATTTTCTTTTAGTTGTATACAGATGCCAGTGTAAATGGAAACACCGAAGCATTCACATTTGCCATTAATTTTGTTTGAGGAATACAATCAGAGCCTGAAAATGATTTTTCCTCAGGTCTCTTATGATAGTTTGGAAACTTTACCACATTCTTTTTTCCTTGATTACTAATTTTAATTCAATCAATAGCTATCTTAAGTGATTTATACTCAATAAAGATATATTTGTAGAATATATTCTGAGCCTGTATACATATAGTACCTGAAATTATGTTTCTTTGGCCTTTGCACTTGAAAAAAAATTAACTGATGTTAAAATGCTTGGTCCACAGATAATTTTTTTCCTAAAAAAAATCTGTATATAGTGCTTTATTTTCTGGCACTAATTTGTTCACAAATCCTAATAATTAATATGATTAATTTATTTTTCATACCTGAGAATCTCATTTTTATGCTTGATTACTATTTTTTTTCTTGAAGTAAGTAGCATACTTTATTACACAGTGGTAAATGGAAGGATGGACTTTTTTTAATATGAAATTTATTGTCAAGTTGGTTTCCATACAACCTCCAGTGCTCATCCCAACAGGTCCCCTCCTCAATGCCCATCACCCACTTTCCCCTCCCTCCCACCCCCCATCTACTCTCTGTTTATTCTCAGTTTTTAAGAGTCTCTTATGGTTTGCCTCCCTCCCTAACTTTTTTTTTCCCCTGTCCCATCTCCATGGTCTTCTGTTACGTTTCTCAGGAGCCACATAAGAGTGAAAACATATGGTATCTGTCTTTCTCTGTATGACTTATTTCACTTAGCATAACACTCTCCAGTTCCATCCACATTAGTACAAAAGGCCATATTTCATTCTTTCTCATTGTCAAGTCGTATTCCATTGTGTATATAAACCATAATTTTTTTTATCCATTCATCAGTTGATGGACACTTAGGCTCTTTCCACAATTTGGCTATTGTTGAAAGTGCTGCTATAAACATTGGGGTACAAGTGCCCTATGCATCAGCACTCCTGTATCCCTTGGGTAAATTCCTAGCAGTGCTATTGCTGGGTCACAGGGTAGATCTATTTTTTTTAATTTTTTGAGGAACCTCCACACTGTTTTCCAGAGTGGCTGCACCAGTTTGCATTCTCACCAACAGTGCAAGAGGGTTCCCGTTTCTCCACATCCTCTCCACCATCTATAGTCTCCTGATTTGTTCATTTTAGCAACTCTGTCTGACTCGTGTGAGGCGATATCTCAGTGTGGTTTTGATTTTTATTTCCCTGATGAGGAGTGACGTTGAGCATCTTTTCATGTGCCTGTTGGCTATCTGGATGTTTTCTTTAGAGAGTGTCTATTCATGTTTTCTGCCCATTTATTCACTGGATTATTTGTTTTTTGGGTGTAGAGTTTGGTGAGTTCTTTATAGATTTTGGATACTAGCCCTTTGTCTGATATGTCATGTGCAAATATCTTCTCCCATTGTGTCAGTTGCCTTTTAGTTTTGTTGATTGTTTCCTTGCAGTGCAGAAGCTTTTTATCTTCATCAGGTCCCAATAGTTCATTTTTGCTTTTAATTCCCTTGCCTTTGGAGATGCATCAAGTAAGAAATTGCTGCGGCTGAGGTCAGAGAGGTTTTTGCCTGCTTTCTCCTCTAGGGTTTTGATGGTTTCCTGTCTCACATTCAGGTCCTTTATCCATTTTGAGTTTATTTTTGTAAATGGTGTAAGAAAGTGGTCTAGGTCATTCTTCTGCATGTTGTTGTCCAGTTCTCCCAGCACCATTTGTTAAAGAGACTGTTTTCCATTGGATATTCTTTCCTGCTTTGTCAAAGATTAGTTGGCCATACATTTGTGGGTCCAATGCTGGAGTCTCTATTCTGTTCCACTGGTCTATGTGTCTGTTTTTGTGCCAATAGCATGCTGTCTTGATGATTACAGCTTTGTAGTAGAGGCTAAAGTCTGGAATTGTGATGCCTCCTGCTTTGGTCTTCTTCAATATTATTTTGGCTATTCGGGGTCTTTTGTGGTTCCATACAAATTTTAGGATTGCTTGTTCTAGCTTCGAGAAGAATGCTGGTGCAATTTTGATTGGGATTGCATTGAATGTGTAGATTGCTTTGAGTAGTATTGACATTTTAATAATATTTATTCTTCTAATCATTGAGCACGGAATGTTTTTCCATTTCTTTGTATCTTCTTCAATTTCCTTCATAAGCTTTCTATAGTTTTCAGCATACAGGTCTTTTACATCTTCGGTTAGGTTTATTCCTACATATTTATGCTTCTTGGTGCAATCGTGAATGGAATCAGTTTGTTTGTCTTTCTGTTGCTTCATTATTACTGTATGAAAATGAAACTGATTTCTGTACATTAATTTTGTATCCTGTGACTTTACTGAATTCATGTATCAGTTCTAGTAGACTTTTGGTGGAGTCTATTGGGTGTTCCATGTACAATATCATGTCATCTGCAAAAAGTGAAAGCTTGACTTCATCTTTGCCAATTTTGATGCTTTTAATTTCCTTTTGTTGTCTGATTGCTGATGCTAGCACTTCCAACACTATATTAAACAACAGCAGTGAGAGTGGACATCCCTGTTGTGTTCCTGATCTCAGGGAAATCTCTCCGTTTTCCCCATTGAGGATGATATTAGCTGTGGGCTTTTCATAAACGGCTTTATGATGTTTCAGTATGTTCCTTCTATCCCGACTTTCTCGAGGGTTTTTATTAACAAAGGCTGAATTTTATCAAATGCTTTTTCTGCATCGATTGACAGGATCATATGGTTCTTTTCTCTTATTAATGTGATGTATCACATTGATTTGCGAATGTTGACCCAGCCCTGCAGCCCAGGAATGAATCCCACTTGATCATGGTGAAGAATTGTTTTTATATGCTGTTGAATTCTGTTTACTAGTATCTTATTGAGAATTTTTGCATCCATATTCATCAGGGATATTGGCCTGTAGTTCTCTTTTTTTTTTTGCTGGCTCTCTGTCTGGTTTGGGAATATAAGTAATGCCGTCTTCATAGAATGAGTCTGGAAGTTTTCCTTCTCTTTCTATTTTTTGGCACAGCTTGAGAAGGATAGGTATTATCACTGCTTTAAATGTCTGGTAGAATTCCCCAGGGAAGCCATCTGGTCCTGGACTCTTATTTGTTGGGAGATTTTTGATAAGTGATTCAATTTCTTCACTGGTTTTGGGTCTGTTCAAGTTTTCTATTTCTTCCTGTTTGAGTTTTGGAAGTGGGTGGGTGCTTAGGAATTTGTCCATTTCTTCCAGGTTGCCCAGTTTGTTGGCATGTAATTTTTCATAGTATTCCCTGATAATTGTATTTCTGAGGGATTGGTTGTAATAATCCCATTTTCATTCATGATTTTATCTATTTGGGTCCTCTCCCTTTTTTTTTTTTTTTTTTGAGAAGCCTGGCAAGAGGTTTATCAATTTTGTTTATTTTTTTTAAAAAACCAACTATTAGTTTCATTGATCTTTACAGATTTTTTAGATTCTATATTGTTTATTTCTGCTCTGATCTTTATTATTTCTCTTCTTCTGCTGGGTTTGGGGTGTCTTTGCTGTTCTGCTTCCAGATCCTTTAGGTATGCTGTTAGATTTTGTATTTGGGATTTTTCTTGTTTCTTGAGATAGGCCTGGATTGCAATGTGTTTTCCTCTCAGGACTGCCTTTGCTGCATCCCAAAGTATTTGGATTGTTGTATTTTCATTTTCATTTGTTTTCATATATTTTTAATTTCTTCTCTAATTGCCTGGTTGACCCATTCATTCTGTAGTAGGGTGTTCTTTAACCTCCATGCTTTTGGAGGTTTTCCAGACTTTTTCCTGTGGTTGATTTCAAGCTTCATAGCATTGTGGTCTGAAAGTATGCATGGTATGATTTCAATTCTTGTATACTTATGAAGGGCTGTTTTGTGACCCTGTATGTGATCTATCTTGGAGAATGTTCCATGTGCACTCGAGAAAAAAGTATATTCTGTTGCTTTGGGATGCAGAGTTCTAAATAGATCTGTCAAGTCCATCTGATCCAAGGTATCATTCAGGACCCTTGTTTCTTTATTGATCCTGTGTCTAGATGATCTCCATTGTTGTAAGTGGAGTATTAAAGTTCCCTGCAATTACCACATTCTTATCAATAAGGTTTCTTATGTTTGTGATTTTTTTATATATTTGGGGGCTCTCATATTCGGTGCATAGACATTTATAATTGTTAGCCCTTCCTGATGGATAGACCCTGTAATTATTATATAATGCCCTTCTTCATCTCTTGTTACAGCCTTTAATTTAAAGTCTAGTTTGGGGGCTTCTGGGTGCCTCAGTCGGTTGAGTGTCCGACTTCAGCTCGGGTCATGATCTTGTGATCTGTGAGTTTGAGCCCTGCATCGGTCTCTGTGCTGACAACTCAATGCCTGGAGCCTCCTTTGGATTCTGTGTCTCCCTCTGTCTCTGTCCCTCCCCTGCTCATGCGCTCGCTCTTGCTCTCTCTGTCTCTTTGTCTCTCTCTCTCTGTCAAAAATAAATAAACATTAAAATTAAAGTCTAGTTTGTCTGATATAAGTTTGGCTACTCCAGCTTTCTTTTGACTTCCAGTAGCATGATAGCTAGTTCTCCATCCCCTCACTTTCAATCTGAAGGTGTTCTCAGGTCTAAAATGAGTCTCTTGTAGACAGCAAATAGATAGATCTTACCCTATGTCTTTTGGTTGGAGCATTTAGTCCATTTACATTCAGTGTTATTATTGAAAGATATGGGTTTAGAGTCATTGTGATGTCTGTAAGTTTCATGCTTGTAGTTATGATTCTGGTACTTTGTGGTCCTTGCAACATTTCACTCACAGAATCCTCTTGTAGGGCTGGATTAGTGGTGGTGGATTCCTTCAGTTTTTTGTTTGTTTGGGAAAACCTTTATCTCTCCTTCTATTCTGAATGACAGATTTGCTGGATAAAGGATTCTCGGCTGCATGTTTTTTCTGTTCATCACATTGAAGATTTCCTGCCATTCCTTTCTGGCCTGCCAAGTTTCAGTAGATAAATCCATCACTAGTCTTATAGGTCTCCCTTTATATGTTAGAGCATGTTTATCCCTAGCTTCTTTCAGAATTTTCTCTTTATCCTTGTATTTTGCCAGTTTCACTATGATATGTCATACAAAAGATCTATTCAAGTTACGTCTGAAGGGAGTTCTTTGTGCCTCTTGGATTTCAATGCCGCTTTCCTTCCTCAGATCAAGGAAGTTCTCTGCTATGATTTGTTCAAGTACACCTTCAGCCCCTTTCTCTCTCTCTTCTTCTGGAATTCCTGATACAGATATTGTTTTGCTTGATTGCATCATTTAGTTGTATAATTCTCCCCTCATACTCCTGGATTTTTTTATCTCTTTTTCTCAGCTTCCTCTTTTTCCATAATTTTATCTTATAACTCACCTATTTTCTCCTCTGCCTCTTCAATCCATGCTATGGCTGCCTCCATTTTATTTTGCACATTATTTATAGCATTTTTTAGTTCCTCATGACTATTTCTTAGTCCCTTGATCTCTGTAGCAATAGATTCTCTGCTGTGTTCTATGCTTTTTTTCAAGCCCAGCAATTAATTTTGACTATTCTAAATTCTTGTTCCATTATATTGCTTAAATTGGTTTTGATCAATTCGTTGGCTGTCACTACTTCCTGGAGTTTCTTTTGATGAGAATTCTTCCATTTCATCATTTTGGGTAGTCCCTGTGATAGCTCCAAACTGCAGGGCACTTCCCCTGTGCTGTCTGGAGAAACTTGTGTTGGTGGGTGGGGCCGCAGTCAGACCGGATGTCTGTCCCCAGGCCACCGCTGGGGCCACAGTCAGAATGGTGTGTACCTTATCTTCCCCTCTCCCGGGGACAGGATTCATTGTGAAGTGATGTGGCCCCTGTCTCCACTGCTTACACACTGCCAGGTTTGTGGTGCTGCTGTGATGGGATCTGGCGTATTAGCCAGGGTGGATCTTCAAGGTGCACAGGGGTGGGAGGGGCAGGCTTAGCTAGCTTTGCTGTCAGTGGTCCCCTGCAGAAGGGGCCTTACAGCACCAGGGTTGGGGTAGGGGAGGGAGGCAGGCCTGTTGGAGGGATGGATCCACAGAAGCACAGCATTGGGCTTTTGCATGGTGAAAGAAAGTTTGGTGATGAGAACTGGTTCCCTTTGGGATTTTGGCTGGGGGATGGGCGAGGGAGATGGCACTGGCCAGCACATTTGTTCCCTGCTGAGCTGAGCTCTGTCTTCTGGGGCTCAACACCTTTCCCTCCTGGAGTCCTTTCACCCTCCCCTCTCTCTGAGCACAGAGCTGTTGACTTTTAACATTCCAGATGTTAAGTCCCGCTGGCTGTCAGAACTCACGCAGTCCGGCCCCTCCACTTTTCCCCCTCCGCTTTTGCAAGCCAGACTCAGGGGCTCTGCCTTGCTGGGCGGGCTGCCCCTCCACCACCCTGGCTCCCTCCCGCCAGTCCGTGTAGTGCACACTGCCTCTCTGCCCTTCCTACCCTCTTCCGTAGGCATCTTGTCTATGCTTGGCTCCAGAGTCTGTTCTGCTAGTCTTCTGGTGGTTTTCTGGGTTATTTAGGCAGATGTGGGTGGAATCTAAGTGATCAGCAGGACGCGGTGAGCCCAGAGTCCTCCTAAGCTGCCATCTTCCCCTTACTCTACTATGCTTGAGTATTTCTAGGATGGTTTTTATTCTAATAATAAAAAGGTTAGTGTATGTCATGTACATGTCTTTCTTGATTTTATTTGGAAATTATTAGGCTTGATCTCAATTATTTACTCCTTTTTATCTATCTGCTTTTTACCCATAATTATCATCTTTGTGCTTTTTCATATCTCCTACTGTAGGAGGTTCATGGAATTCACTTTGGGATAGTCTAAAATTGCATATGCAAAATACTTTGCAGAAATCCAGGTACCCAGAAAGCAGTCAGTAATTGATATTTAGTGTTAGAGGTCCTCCCAGGTTGTGGCCTTGTATGTGAATTCCTGCCTTGATAGTATGCACAGTACCCAAAGAATTTTTAGGACAGGGTCCAGCCGGTTTGCTCTTACCTACCTGTGCTGAGCCCGCTGCACGCAGTTCTGAGGAGAGGCTGTAATACCTGAAGACTATCCTGACACTTGCACATATATAGTCACCCTTTACTGAATTTCTTACGACTTTGGGGACAATGTCCTTAGATTCCTTAGGAAGAAGGTGCTCCTTACGGCTGTTGCCTATTGGCTGTGTCAGTACCCCACATAGGCTCCCTCAGGTGGTATGTGTAGCTCCTGGAAGAGTATCTGCCCAATCCGTTCTCCTGCTATAATTAAAACCTTTATTCCTGATTATAAGGTAAGGTATTTCAATCCTGAACACATATGAAGCACATTAACTTAAACATCACACATGTTGATGACTTTGAGATCGAGCCTTTCATTAGTGAAGTCTAATTGTATGTTCTTTTACAAAAATTGGACACTATTCCTCCCTTTCTAGTTAAAACACTGAAATTGCTTTATCATTGGTTATCAGTACTGATTCTTACCAAAACCAGAAGTGAGTTACATAAATACTATATTCAGCATATATTTCCAGTTGCTCCAATGCAGTTTGATTCCAATAACAATTGGTTAAATCAAAGTCTAATCACTTTAGGTTGACTAGAAGCAGAGTAAAATAATCTCAGTGTATTCCCATCCATTATAAAAGAGGAATAAGGAGGAGGTTAACATTAATTGAGCACCTGTTTTAGAAACCATGTATAATATGATTCCTATATATTACATTAAATTTGCCCTTTTGTATCATTGTACAATTGCATTCATGTTCCTATGCACACCAACTTAACATTATTGCAAAGCATAGTAAGTAGAGCTCTTTACATGAATTGTACAGATGCAATAATTTATGGTGCTTTGAAAATTGTTTTGTACATAATCAGCAGATTTAACACATAACATTATGACCCATCTAGCATTATGCATCTTCTTTTGTAGTCTGCTGGTCAAGCTAGCTCTATAAACAGCCACTAAAAAGGCCATTTTTACTCAATTATTTTAAGTTCAGCTATCTTATAAGAAGTGATTGATCCTTTGTTCCATTTTGTGAGCCCTTTTAGTTATTATGCCTTCCAAAACTACTTTGATGACTGTAACATTTTAGTTTTTATTGTCTCCTATTACATTAGTTTGCTAGGGCTGCTGTAACAAAGTACTCCACACTAGGTGGTTTTTAATCTCCTCAGAGCACTGGAGGACAGAAGCCCCAGATCAAGGTATCAGCGGGATTGGTTTCTTCTGTGCACCCCTCTCATTTGCTTGTAGATGACTTCTTTTACTTTGTGTCTTCACATGGTCTTCCCTGTGGCTGTGTCCTAGTCACTTCTTATAAAAACAACACTCTTATTAGGGCCCACCCTAATGATCTCATTTAATCTTAATTGCATCCTTAAAGATCCTATATCTCCCAATGTAGTCCTATTCTGAGGTATGGGACTAGGACCTCAACATAAGCATTTGAGGTTGGGGAGAGACACGATTCAGCCCCTAAAGCCTATTAACCCCTTAAACTGAAAGAAATAGCATGTCTTTCCCTACCTCTAGATGAAAACTGTAGATTTTTCCACTTGTCTAGGACCCCTAGGGTTCAATTCAGAAAACACAATGGCCTGTTGAATATTACTAGTGAAAATTCTGAATGAAATGTAATCCCAGACCTTCTTCCCTTTTCCTAGGTTGGAAGCCTGCAGTGGGGTAGAACATAGTTGACTCCTTTATCTCACCATTTTAAGAACTTCTTTTCTTTCTTATCTCTCCTGCCCACTCCCACATTCCCCCACACTTCTAATTGGTTTTTGATTCCACCAGGGTAGTAGAAAGTATAAGGGGTCTTACCTGAACTGTCCTTGGTAACTCCTTCCTGTTCTCTGGCCTGGCAGAGATTTAAAGCTCCCTCTCCTGAGAGTGTTTAAGGTTCTTTAGAGATTCCCATAGCTAAGCACATCTTACTGCAGTGCTGAGAAGACAATGCATATTTTATAAGTGGGCCACTTAAAAAAAAATGTTTATTTTTGTGAGAGAGAGAGCATAAGCAGGAGAGGGGCAGGGAGAGTGAGGGAGGGAGACACAGAATCAGAAGCAGGCTCCAGGCTCTGAGCTGTCAGCACAGAGCCCGAATTGGGCCTCAAACCCAGGAACAGTGAGATCACAACCTAAGTCAAAGTCAGCCACTTAACTGAGCCACCTAGGTGCCTCAAGTGGGCCACTTTTTATGGCTTGACCAAGGAGGCAAGCTGACTCAGGCGGTGCAGTCACTTCAATTCAGTTGTCACAGGCCAGCTGTACTATGTGTGAGTCAAGTCACAGCCTGCCATATTCCCCAAAAGCATGAAGAGCATAGCAATGAAGCCCTTAAAATGGTGTTCTACATAATGTTCAGGGCACAATGAACTGCAGGATTTTTTCTTTTTCTTTTTTTTTTTTTAATGTTTATTTATTTTTGACAGAGAGAGAAGCAGAGAATGAACAGGGGAGGGGCAGAGAGAGAGGGAGACACAGAATCTGTAGCAGGCTCCAGGCTCTGAGTTGTCCGCACAGAGCCTGACGCGGGGCTTGAAGTCACAGACCGCGAGATCATGACCTGAGCCGAAGTCGGACGCTTAACCGACTGAGCCACCCAGGCACCCCAGCAGGATTTTTTTTCAAGAATTATTAAGACTTTGAAATTTCAAACCCTGCTTGACCTCATGGGTTGTGCACCCATGAAGCTGCCACCCCTGCCTTGAGTCCTCTCAATAAGGTTTGTCCCTGGAAGCGAGACTCCCACCCCCTCCTCTCTAGAGGGTGGGCAACTACTCCCTCCATAGAAAACCTCAGTCTTCTCCACCCTTTGATGTCTCCTGTCATGGGTTGAATTGTGTCCCCCAAAAGATATGCTGAAGTACTTTCTTGTAAGCACCTCAGAATGTGAATGTATTTGGAAATAAGGTCATTGCAGATGGAATTAGGTAAGTTACCATAAAATCGTACTGGAGTAGGGTGGACCCTTAATCCAAAATGACTGGTGTCCTTAGGAGAAAACAGAGACATACAGAGAGAAAATGCCTCTGTGATGACGGAGGCAGAGATTGGAGCCAGGTGTCATCTACAAGCCATGTGGATTGCAGGCAAATACCAGAAGTTAGAGGCAGCAACAGATCATTCTCCCTTACAGGTTTCAGAAGGAATATGGCCTTCCCGACACCTTGATTTCAGACCTGTAGCCTCAAGTATTGAGAGACAATAAATTTCTATTGTTCAAGGCACCCAGTTTGTGATAGTTTGTTAGGGCAGCCCTAAGAAACTTATATACCTCCTTCTATTTCTTATGATGGTTGCAAATTTTGCATAGTAAAGTCTGATTTTAGATTTCACATCAGTGGCATCTTGGTGTCTGGGCTGAAAATGGTAACATCCAGTTATACATTCCGAAAGCATCAATCATTTTTATAATCATTTTTCTATTTAAATCTTCATAAAGTGGCTCTTTGCTGTATGAGGTGAATAACCTGCTTTTATTGTAGATTTTATAGAGATCAGATTAATTTCTGTCTCTGAATTGATGTACTCAAATAACTTTAGGAGTAATGCCCAACATATAAAAGATGATAGCCAATTTCAATCTGTTCCTCTCAATCAACATTTTTTTTTTTTTTTTTTTTTTAGAGAAGGTAAGCATTTTCATTATTTCACCTATGCGTATGGTTTGTTCTGGATTTTTCACTTTGGGAAGTATGTTCAAAGGCATTTCATATTTTTTCAAATATCTACAATTAAAACATTTTAACAATTTTCAAGGATTGTTGAGAATGATCTAAAGTATTTTTGCATTCATTCTTTATTTCACACAATTAAAGATTGTGTCTATACATACCTTGCTTAAAATGCTAATGTTATACAGATACTTTTTTGAAACTACTTTTATCTTTACCCCTTTGAAAAATTTGAAGTTTGAAAAATTGCAAGCAAATTTTGCTCAGATTTGTAGCATAAGCAGCTGTATGCAAAACCACTCAAGCAACACAAGTTGCAAAAGGAAGTTCACTGTTCTGAGCCAGGGGTTCAGGAGCCAAAACGCCCTCTGGTGGCTCTGTATTGTTACAGTATTTCTTCTAACCTGACGAAATACTTTGTAATACACACACTAATTTTTCTATATTTATATTATTTTTATATGTATTCTGTGTTTAAAGGGTTCATAAGTGTATTTTATTCACCTTTATTATATAGGCTGTGATTTTTCTAGATTTAGTTTTGAATTTGTAAAATACTTTTCCTGCTGAGTCCTCCTATTTACTATAAATGTTCTCAGTTTGAAGGGACGCTCTGTCACTGTATGCCAACTGCTGCACTTTCTAGATGAAGAAACTAAGCAACAGAGTTACAGGATTCGCACAATTTTCCAGAGCCACTTAGTGACGGAGGTCTTTCCAGACCCCAAATTCATTGCCACTATTCTTTTACTTGAGTACACTACCCCTTAAACCCCCGTCACTTGGTCATTTTGGAAATTTGCGCCCTCTGGGAGATGACTTTAGGTATTTCAAGTGTGGTCAATTTGAGAAATCTGTTAAGAATCCAGAAGGATAAATTATTAACATTCCCCCACTAACACACACATATCATAGTAGTTTTCCTCCCCCTCATTCTGTAAAAGTAGCCCAGGAGAATTGTTTAACAATAAAAGACCTTTAGCAATGTGATTTATTTTTCAAAATATCCTCTCAGTGTATGTCACACCATTGTGACATTAGCATGAAGAATGCATACATGGAATTGAATTCATCAATGGAGCTGCCAAGGAAAGAACCTTTGCTTCTAGACCGGATCTTTTTCTGTCTTAATTGATTATTTCAGTTTTCATCTCCAGCCTGTTACCTCAGCGGTCTGTGTGGAAGAGGGTAAGGAGAATAGGAAGCTTCTGGCTGTGTGCTCTTTACTTATCTTACATGCCTAGATGATATCTATGGTCTTTTACAGATTTGATGCTCTAAAACTCTATTACTAAAAACAGAATGTTGGTACATATCTCGTATTCAATATTCCCATCCTCTCTTCAACATCAGCCATGATGCATCAACTCTTTCCCCTTTTACTTTGATGTAACAACTTTAGATTTCTGAATTTGTGATCAGCAAGTCACTTCATCCTTCCATCCCTGACTGGGTATGTTTTGATCACTTCATTAGCGCTCTCCTTCCCATTCCACTTTTCCCAGAAAAGGGCAACTCTCCTTAAGGTTTTATTACCTTCTTCACTTTCTTCTTGTAGCACTTTGTAACTACTCTCATCTACTCATCTACTCATCTACATTGTATTGCAGGTATGGTCTCATTTGCACATATGGTGAGTGGGATGGCACTCGAACAATGGGCTTTGGGAAAATGACACAGACCTGGGTTTGGCCTTCCCTCTACTACTCATCAGAACCACAGTTACTGTGAGCCTTTGTCAGAATCTTGCCTTCCTTATCTGGGAAAAGGGATAAAGATGCCCACTGTTTTCTGGGCTACTTCAGAGGCTGAATGAGGTAATTCATGTAAACTCTAAACACAGTACTTGATGTAAGTAACATTTCAGTACTCGTTGTTATCTGTACAAAATCCAGGCATATAATTCACATTTGATTACATTCTGTCTCATCTCTGTGTTCTATTTTATTTTATATTTCAAATCTTGCTGCCCCAATAACAAATCCTAAGGATGTACTTTTGAACACCTATGGAAACAATTCTAAGAAAAGAATATTTGCCCAATAACTACTTACTCAATTGAAATGAAAACAATTTGTCTTTGGAATCTCTAGTTCACTTTGTGAAAATTAGTGCAGGAGAGTTAGGTAATATAAGCAGGATGCACTAATACAATAACAAAATGTTACATTTTTTTCTTTATGTTTCTATTTTCCTTCTACGTCATTGTTAAATCCTCCCATTTTAGACACTATTGATGTTAAAGTTTATGTATGTTTAATACTTCACTGTCTTGAAGGGGTTTAAAGGAAGGCTTCAAGAAATGTAAAATATAAACATTAGGCTCCCAGTACTCATATTTTAGTATTGCGCTACTGAAGAATATAACTTACAAATTTAAGCCCCATTGGATATCTCACTAGATACGTTTGCATGTGCAGATGTTTTCTATGCCATTGTGGTAGAATTCTCAGATGGCCCCAAGATTCCTATCCTAATACACATGCCCTTTATAAACACCCTTTGCTTGAGTGTGTGTGAGACTCTTCTCTGACAGGAAAGTCACTCTATAACTATATTGTTATATAAGACCTAGAATTAGAAACCCAAGAGACAGAGATTTTCCTGCTGCCCTTGAAGATGCACACTGCCTTGTTTTGGAGACAGCCTTGTTTGGGAAACTAGAAGAGCCCCCAGCTGCTGAGAGCAACTCCTGGCACACAGCCAGAAGAAAAACAACACCAAAAACCAATGATGGAAGCTCAGTTCCCCAACTGCAAGGAACTAAAATCTGCTAATAACCAGGAAGCTTGGAAGGGGGCCCTGAGTCTCCAATGAGTTCTCAGCTCTGGCCAACATCTTGATCTTAGTCCTATGAGACTCTAAGCACAGAACCAGTCATGTTGCTCCTGAATTATACCTGTAGAACTGTGAGATGATAATTTTGTGTTGTTTTAAGCCACAAAATTTGTAGTATCTTGCTATACAACAATAGAAAACTAATACGGTGACCATTAGGAAAAAGGAAATATATACAAAAATTCGAATTATTCTTACCATGTGAATACCTTCTCCCATGCTATGTCTCTATCATTTAGGTATTTATTCAATTATTCGTCCATCTATTTATTCAAATACTTTTGGGCATGTTAAATGCTTCAGGCCTTATCCAAACTATATAGGCTCTTCCTGAAACTGAATTCAAAACCCAAATAATCTAATTGGGTGCCAACATTTTTGTAAGAGATTCCTCCACTATTCCAGCCTACCTTAAACTCTGTTTTCCATGTTCCCATTGTAATGATTTTCTGTAACAAATTATCTTTCTCTTGATGGTATTCTCTGCTACATTTACCCTGATTATATTATTCCTTATATATTTATTCTCTGAAGAATTTGCCCTCACACATATAAATTGCAAGGAAAGTCAAATGCATTACTGGATGGGATATTTTCTTTCAGCCATGGGCAATATAATACACACTTTCCCTTTATCACTAGCTCATGGAGTGATACCCTTTATCACTAGTACCATGGAGCACCAAGATATTTGGTCTTTAGGTTCTTACTGACTTATGCCTGCGAATGTAAAATAGACACAACAGCAATAATATATACCATTCATGTGACATCTATATAAACTAGTATATTTGTGTTTATTAACCAGAAATTTATGGTAAAAGACTTTTGTGCCATCCTTTCTGAATATATTTTTAACTGGTATTTTGAGAATATTTCATATCTTAAAAGGTATTCACTTATATCATGAGGTACTTCTTGAAAGTCTGGTGTATGGAATAATAATTAGATAAAAATGATTGAATATATAAAAAGCCCCAAAAGGCAAATTATGTCGTAGATGGCACAAAGATACATTCATTGTGTATCAGTTACAACTGCCTCTTATTTGTAAAGGTAAACTATACTTTAGATTGAATTAGACATAATTTTAAAAATAATTTCTAGATTATTATAGCATTTGCACTGAATGCAAATAAAACTAAAATGTTCCAGGTGATTTCAAACTTAAAGTAGTCCTTTTAATTTATGCCAGTCATCATTGCTGCAAAGATCAGACTCTGTTTAGTTTGCAAGTCAAAGATTCAAGTGTAAGTAGTTTATTACTTAGATGATCCCAGGAAAAACCAGTAAGTGAGTAATGAAGGGAAAGAACTAACAAATGGTACATTACAAATTAATTGTACTATGGATAACTGGAACTTATGCCTTTTGGGATCTCTGCATAGAACAAGCAGTCCCCTCAAAGGGTGAAGAATTTGGGATAATGTATGTTATCTGCCATCAGTTTGCTTGGGATGTGCTTCCGGATGGAAATCCCCAAGAGTGACTAGGTAGGCAAAGCAGGTTCTGGCAGTGAAAACCCTCAGGCAAAGGGACAGAGGTTGTGGCCTTTGGATGTTGGGATGAAAGCAAGTGGAAGGAGAGAAAGTACAGACCACTGGGGAACACCTGCTGTGTGTTAGGCAAGATGGAAGTCATTTTAAATATATTGCATACCCTAGGTATGATAATCCACATATCATATGTTATATGTTTCTTTAATAACCTTTCAAGGTAAGCATTAGAATTCTTCTTTTATAAATGAGGGGTAAGGGGTTTGAAAGGTTAAATAAATTCCCCTCAGTCACTCACTGTCTTTGATGTACAGCCTATCAGCCCCCAAATCCCATGCTCTTTTCACACACTTAACATTTCCTTCTTTGATAGTTTAAACATTAAGCTCTAGACTATTCAGATTTCAATATTTTCCCATAAACTGTCCATTTAATCTCCTATTCATTTTTTTCCAGGATCTCATCCAGGATACCACATTACATTTAGTCATCATGTTGTCTTAGCCTACTCAGACAGATGCTCAGACTTCCCTCTTTTTGATGAGTTTGACAGTTTTGAGGAGTATTGGTTAGGTATTTTATAGATGTCCCTCAGTTTGGGTTTGTCTAATGTTTATCTCATGATTAGAATGTTTTTGAGAGGAAGACCATGAAGGTGAAGTGCCGTTCTCATCACATCATATCAGGGGTTCATGGTACCAACATGGCTCACAGCATAGAGCCTTGATCACTTAGGTAGTATCAGCCATGTTTCTCCACCGTAAACTTACCATCACCACCACCTTCTCTGTTTACTGTTTAAAAGTAAGTCAAGAAGCACAGACCACCTGAAAGGTGGGCAAGAGAGTTAAAGTCTACCTTCTGGAAGGGGGATTCTCTACATAAATTATTTGGAATTCTTCTTTACAGGAGATCTCAGAGATAAATTTTAACATGTCTCTAAAAACTTCAGGCTAAAATTGGGGGCCCTATCTTTATAATAGGTTTATCAGTAACACACTACGACTCCCGTAATAAATCTTCTCTGGGCCACTTGTTTCACCGGCAAGATGAAGGAAAGTTCTCTTTAGTAGATGGAACTATAATGTGACCATTTTTACCACAGAGAAGTGGCATTAAAACAATAAAAACCACTGTGATCATTCCTTGGTGTTTCCATGACCATAAAATGCACCTCAGAATTTGAAAGCTTTTTTTTTTTTTCAAAAAAATGCCTCAAAAAAAATTTTTCAAATCCCCACCAGATACACAAATTTTACTTCTTAAAAAAAAAAAAATTCTGGGGCACCTGGGTGGCTCAGTCAGTTGAGTGTCCAACTCTTGATTTCAAGTCAGGTCATGATCCCAGGGTTGTGGGATCAAGCCCAGTGTTCAGATGAGCATTGAGCCTGCATGAGATTTTCCTCTCTCTCTGTCTCTCCTCCTGCCTCTCTTCCCTGCCCACACAGTTTCTCTCTAAAAACATACACAAACCCAAAACCAAACCAAACTGAAACAAAAAATCCCCAAATCTGTTTAGAATGTTAGTAACTAGAAAGTTTGAGTAGAAATATATCTATCTGATAGGTTTTTGTTAGAAGGTTAAGATCCTTCATTAGAAACTGGAATGGACACTAGGCTGTTTTTATGGTAACCTACTGAAGCCTTTTTCTCTTGAATGGAAAGGTGTAATTTCTGTATATACTACATGTAGCTTCTTGCTCTATATTGGATCAAGTCCTCTGATACAAGAATAAAAGAAATGAGCTGGAATAAAGGTCTATAGTCTGTCTCTGCTTGTGGTCAAATTATACTTGGGTTCTAAATAACCAGAATAAAAAGCCCTTTTCAGTTTGGCTGCATTCACCATGTCATTTTTAATAACAGAAGTGCATGTCCAAGTATTTTCATGAGGTTGTATTAGAAATAGGTTACAAGCTCTCCTTTGACAACATTTACAGCCTGAAAGCCCTTTGCTCCTTTTGTCCCTTCAAATCAAAATTCCCTTGCTTGACATTTACATTCTATTATCATCTTATCTCCTCTACTTAGAAAACTTAGTTCCACTATACTGGAACTGAAGTTCCAATAGAAGCAGACTTTCTACTCCATTTGGGCCAATATCTTTGCTGTCCTTCCATATACTCCATTCTTTGTGCTCACTGACAGCTGTGAAGCCTTTCAGACCCACTCCTGTTCTTATCTGACCTTCTTAACGCTTTCTCAGGTGTAGCAGTACAAATACTTTTTGTTTCAATGATGATTGTTTTGTATTCCCATCAAGATTGAGTATGGGGATTGTGTACCTATTTACTTATGTTTCATCTCATAAAAAGGTGGAAGTGGATTTCAACAGAGTTTTACATAGATATGTAACATACAGATAGTAATAAGAAAAATCCATTCACATAAACATTGGTAATGTTTAAAAGAAAGTATCCAATATAAGGTCAATATATTTTTCCATAGAACAATATTAATGGCCTCTGGATGGATCAGCTATTTGGCAATAAAAGAGAAAAGAAAAACCTATCTTGGGAGACAACCAACCCTTCCTGTTACTCCATGGGGTATAAAATGCTCTCAGGGATACTCATGGAAGGGATCTATGAGATGTAACAAACGGTATCTTCACCAACTTCTTTATACACAAAATAGTTTGAGTTTTAGGTATATTTTTGTATTCCTCTTGGTGCCCATACATTGCTGAGTATATATACAGTGCTCAATGAATTCTTGATTGATAGAGTTTGTTTCTTTAAATCATTAGGTTTTGGTTACTGACAGTTCAGAATTTTCACATTGTTCTAATACATTTTCTAAAAACGTTTATTTTCTACATGTTTTTTCTCTAAATTCCAGCCATGTCCCCTGTCATTGGAACAGAGATTTCACAAATCATCTGGACTTGCTGCTCTTACTTGTCTAAAGATAGAGATAAAGACTATTAGAACTGATGAACATCTAGTTCAACCATATCAATTTTACCGTACTAGAAACTGAGGGCAGAAAGGATAAAAAACTTCCATTCAGCCAATGCTATGAAATGGATGTTTGTGTTCCCCCCTCTCCCCAATTGATAATGTGACCCTAGCTGCCAATCTGATGGTATTTGGAGGTGAAGTGTTTGGGGATTAATTAGGGTTAGATGAGGTCTCGAGGGTGGGGCTCCCGTATTGGCATTAGTGCCCTTACAGGCAGAGGAAGAGACCAGAGTCAGCTCTCTTTGTGTCATGTGAAGACACAGCCAGAATGCAGCAGTGTAGTGTACCAGCCAGCAAGAGTGTCCCCACAAGAACTTGACCGTGCTGGAACCCTCATCTGGGACTTCCAGCCTTCAGAACTGTTGAGAGAATAAATGTCTATTGTCTAAACCAACCAGTCTATGATCTTGTGTTATTGCAGCCTGAGCAGGTTTAGGGTAGTGGACACTCAGGCCTTCTGATGTTATCTTGATGTTTTAGCATGGCTGATTCAGATCAGATATAAATAATGCTGTACAGTAAGGTATATGAAAAATAGAATGCATTTATGATACTTTTCTATTAGGGTTATTGTGAGAATCAAATTCCAGGCATATTTAAACCATCTGGTAAAAGTCTACCATAGGACTAGTGTTCAATATATGAGTTTCCATGCCCATCACTGTCATAGACTGTTGGGACCAAGAATTCATGCCCCATTCTTAAAAAGCTTATAATAATAACTAAACTCTCTCATACTGATGATCTGGGCTTTAATTTAGTATAGGATGCAATTAATCTGGAAAAGACATTGAGAAGTACTGTTTTATGCAAAGAAGAAATTATTGGTATACTTCTAAATAGTGATAGGTTTTAATGATGAGAATAAATTATTAACTAGGAAGACAGTGCAATAGAGTGAGAAAGAATCATTAAAGGTCCTAAAACCATGAGGACCATTAAAATATGAAAGATATTTTGATATTTTGTCACGATTATGTCTACATTTCTAACAAGGAAAAATATTTATGGAATATATACTCTGAACAAATAAAATATCTAAAACATTTTGTT
The DNA here is from genome assembly GCF_022079265.1 of Lynx rufus. Classification (NCBI taxonomy): domain Eukaryota; kingdom Metazoa; phylum Chordata; class Mammalia; order Carnivora; family Felidae; genus Lynx; species Lynx rufus. The sequence continues at coordinate 77,283,148 of NW_025814834.1, forward strand.
TTCTTGCATATCATAGATATGTAAGCTTTTATTTACTTACCTACTTATTTAAAGTTTTTATTTTTTTTGAAAAGATGGAGAAAGTGTGTGCATGAGAGAGAGAGGGAGAGAGAGAAAGAAGAGGAGGAGGAGGAGGAAGAGGAGGAGGAGGAGAAAGAGGAGGAGGAGGGGCAGAAAGACAGGGAGAGAGAGAATCCCAAGCAAGCTCTGCGCTGTCAGTGTGAAGGGTCTCCATCCCATGAACTGTGCAATCATGACCTGAGCTGAAACCAAATCAAGGATGCTTAACTGAACCACCCAGGCACCCCTATGTAAGCTGCATTTAATTGGCTCATCTTCATAATATCTTATATATGATGGCTCCTTTTAAAAATTGGTGTTTTCAATGGAATACTACGTGGCAATGAGAAAAAATGAAATATGGCCTTTTGTAGCAACGTGGATGGAACTGGAGAGTGTGATGCTAAGTGAAATAAGCCATACAGAGAAAGACAGATACCATATGGTTTCACTCTTATGTGGATCCTGAGAAACTTAACAGGAACCCATGGGGGAGGGGAAGGAAAAAAAAAAAAAAAAAGGACGTTAGAGTGGGAGAGAGCCAAAGCATAAGAGACTGTTAAAAACTGAGAACAAACTGAGGGTTGATGGGGGGTGGGAGGGAGGGGCGGGTGGGTGATGGGTATTGAGGAGGGCACCTTTTGGGATGAGCACTGGGTGTTGTATGGAAACCAATTTGTCAATAAACTTCATATAAAAAAAAATTTAAATAGAAATAAAAATTGAAAACCAAAAAAAAAAAATGTTGATTTATAAGAATACATGGAATAAAAAGCTGAAAACAAAAAAAAAAAAATTGGTGTTTTAAGTAAAGAATTCTTACAAATCTTGGTGCTGTAAAAAATTATACCTGACATTTTATTTGCCTTGCAGATTTTACGGATTTTTTTTTCTTTTTCCAAACTTTGTTTCTTTTCCTGGCATTGGTTAGTCAAGTATTTGATTATGAATTTCTTTCCTAGTTTTGTTGTTACTGAGGCTTTATTGTACTACCTTTTCTTTCCTTAAAAAACAAGGTTTCATATTTGAAAGGGAAACAAAGACCTAGAAATTCCCTTTTCTGTCACTTCTATAGAATTTAATAACTATGATAGAATTAAGAACACAGTAGGATGAAGAATATCTTAGGTATAGCAAAGCAAATCAAAATAAGGATGGATTCTGCTTGGCTTCCAGTGAAGACAAAGTGAGGTAGCCAACCCTGTTAATTTGGAAATCATAGACACTGTTACCTTACTTAGAAACTAATAGAGTGGCCTTTACTATTAGATTAAGCCAAAATTAAATTATTTCATCTAAACTGCTTCAAATGGTAATTTTAAATAATTATTTATGTCCTCTGTGAAATTTAGGCATACACATGGAAAAAGGGGGAGAATAGGAGTTCATTTCAAAGGACCTTAATATTCATTATATATAGTAAATTCATGCATTCACATCATTAGTGTTTTTGGTATTAAATGTATGAAAACGTTGGCAGGAAGTTCACCCGAACAAAGAAGCAGCTGAGGGTAATGATTAAGACTCAGGTGTGGAGTCAAGAAGAATTATGCACAAGTCAGGAGAAAAGCACTTGAAGATAAAATGGAGAGAGGAATCAGGTTCAAAAGACTGAAACAAGTGTAGAGAGGAGAGCTCTGCTGGCACTTAATGGTTTAATGGAGACAAGCCTATCCTGGTAATGTTAGCGGGAAACTTGGAGTCTGTCTTGTACTTAACAGGGCTGCGGAGCAGATGAACAGGTGAGTCCAGGGTGAGCCGGGAACAGATGGACCCTGCTAAGATTTTTGTGCTAACAGCCTACCCTTCTCTGTATGAAAAGTTCTTCTGATGGTGTAAGATAAGAGAAGTACTGTGTGTGTGTGCTCACGGGTGTGTGTGTGTGTGTTGGGGGGGGTGGATTTTATTAAACTAGAGTAGTATTAAACTTTCCTCATTATGAGAATGTATGATATTTTAACTTTTCAAGGGAATTTTTAAAAAATATTCTCGGAATCCTGTTAGTAAAATGAATACAGATTTACATGAATTATTTCCCTAAGAGCTTAAAATATTTTAACATTTAAGCCCTATAGAAATTTAATTTTAAGTTCTTTAGAGTATAGACTGATATGATACACTATAATTAATAGAATAAATAGTTCTTTTGTCCTGCTGTGTGCACTGACATACTTTGATATCATTTCCTAAGACTGTTGTTCCTCTAGGTTTGGTCTGGTGTCCCTCCTTGCTTTTTTTCTATTTTTTTTTTTTAATTTACATCCAAATTAGCATATAGGCCAACAATGATTTCGGGAGTAGATTCCTTAGTGCCTCTTACCCATTTAGCCCATCCCCCCTCCCAAAACCCCTCCAGTAACCCTCAGTTTGTTCTCCTTATTTATGAGTCTCTTCTGTTTTGTCCCACTCCCTGTTTTTACGTTATTTTTGTTTCCCTTCCCTTATGTTCATCTGTTTTGTCTCTTAAAGTCCTCATGTGAGTGAAGTCATATGATTTTTGTCTTTCTCTGACTAAATTCACTTAGCATAATACCCTCCAGTTCCATCCACGTAGTTGCAAATGGCAAGATTTCATTCTTTTTTTTTAAAATTTTTTTTAACGTTTATTTATTTTTGAGACAGAGAGCATGAACAGGGGAGGGTCAGAGAAGGAGGGAGACACAGAATCTGAAACAGGCTCCAGGCTCTGAGCTGTCAGCACAGAGCCCGACGTGGAGCTCCAGCCCATGGACCACGAGATCATGACCTGAGCCAAAGTCGGACGCTTAACTGACTGAGCCACCCAGGCGCCCCATGATTTCATTCTTTTTGATTGATGAGTAATACTCCATTGTATATATATATACCACATCTTCTTTATCCACTCATCCATCGATGGACATTTGGGCTCTTTCCATACTTTGGCTATGGTTGATAGTGCTGCTATAAACATGGGGATGCATGTTTCCCTTCGAAACAGCACACCTGTATCCCATGGATAAATGCCTAGTGCAATCGCTGGGTCATACAGTAGTTCTATTTTTAGTTTTTTGAGAAACCTCCATACTGTTTTCCAGAGTGGCTGCACCAGTTTGCATTCCCACCAACAATGCAAAACAGATCCTCTTTCTCTGCATCCTCACCAACATCTGTTGTTGCCTGCGTTAATGTTAGCCATTCTGACAGGTATGAGGTGGTATCTCGATGTGGTTTTGATTTGTGTTTCCCTGATGATGAGTGATGTTGAGCATGTTTTCCTGTGTTGGTTGGCCATCTGGATGTCTTCTTTAGAGAAGTGTCTCTTCATGTCTTTTGCCTGTTTCTTCACTGGATTCTTTTTTGGGTGTTGCATTTGGTAAGTTCTTTATAGACTTTGGATATGTTCTTTATAGAGTTTGGATATGTCCTTTATATGATATGTCATTTGCAAATATCTTCTCCCATTCTGTCGGTTGCCTTTTAGTTTTGCTGAATGTTTCTTTCTGTGTGAAGAAGCTTTTTATTTTGATGAGGTCCCAATAGTTCATTTTTGCTTTTGTTTCCCCTTACCTCTGGAGACATGTTGAGTAAGAAGTTGCTGCGGCCAAGATCAAAGAGGTTTTTGCCTGCTTTGTCCTCAAGGATTTTCATGGTTTCCTGTCTTACATTGAGGTCTTTCATCCATTTTGAGTTTACTTTTGTGTATGGTGTAAGAAAGTGGTCCAGGTTCATTCTGCATGTCGCTGTCCAGTTTTCCCAGCACCACTTGCTGAAGAGACTTTTTTCCATTGGATATGCTTTCCTGCCTTGTCAAAGATTAGTTGCCTATACGTTTGTGGGTCCATTTCTGGGTTCTCTATTCTGTTCCATTAATCTGAGTGTCTGTTCTTGTGCTAGTACCATACTGTCTTGATGATTACAGCTTTGTAGTATAGCTTGAAGTCTGGGATTGTGATGCCTCCTGCTTTGGTTTTCTTTTTCAAGATCGCTTTGGCTATTTGGGGTCTTTTCTGGTTCCATACAAATTTTAGGATTATTTGTTCTAGCTCTGTGAAGAATGCTGGTGTTACTTTGATAGGGATTGCATTGTATATGTAGATTGCTTTGGCTAGTATCGACATTTTAACAATATTTGTTCTTCCTATCCAGGAGCATAGATCTTTTTCCATTTTTTTTTTGTGTCTTCTTCAATTTCTTTCATAAGCTTTCTATAGTTTTCAGTGTATAGATTTTTCACCTCTTGGGTTATATTTATTCCTAGGTATTTTATGGTTTTTTTGTGCAACTGTAAATGGGATTGATTCCTTGATTTTTTTTTTCTGTTGTTTCATTGTTGCTGTATAGGAATGCAAACGATTTCTGTGCATTAGTTTTATATCCTGCAATTTTGCTGAATTCATGAATCAATTGTAGCAGTATTTTGGTGGAATCTTTTGGGTTTTCCATATAGAGTATCATGTCATCTGCAAAGAGTGAAAGTCTGACCTCCTTCTGGCCAATTTGAATGCGTTTTATTTCTTTGCATTGTCTGATTGCAGAGGCTAAGTCTTCTAATACTATGTTGAATAACAGTGGCGAGAATGGACATCCCTGTCTTGTTCCTGACCTTAGGGGGAAAGCTCTGAGCTTTTCCCCATTGAGGATGATATTAGCATTGGGTCATTCATATATGGCTTTTATGATCTCGAAGTATGCTCCTTGTATCCCTACTTTCTTGAGGGTTTTTAGCATCAAGAAAGGATGCTGTATTTTGTCAAATGCTTTCTCTGCATCTATTAAGAGGATCATATGGTTCTTGTCCTTTCTTTTATTGAAGTGATGAATCACATTAATTGTTTTGTGGATATTGAATCAGCCCTGAATCCCAGGTATGAATCCCGCTTGGTCATGGTGAATAATTTTTTTAATGTTTTGTTGGATCCAGTTGGATAATATCTTGAGGATTTTTGCATCCATGTTCATCGGGGAAATTGGTCTAGAGTTCTCCTTTTTAGTGGGGTCTCTGGTTTTGGAATCAAGGTAATGCTGGCTTCATAGAGTTTGGAAGTTTTCCTTCCATTTCTGTTTTTTGGAACAGCTTCAAGAGAATAGGTGTTAATGCTTCTTTAAATGTTTGGTAGAATTCTCCTGGAAAGCCATCTGACCCTGGACTCTTTTTTGGGGGGAGATTTTTGATTATTAATTTGATTTCTTTACTGCTTATGGATCTGTTCAAATTTTCTATTTCTTCCTGTTTCAGTTTTGTTAGTGTATATGTTACTAGGAATTTGTCCGTTTCTTCCAGATTGCCCATTATATTGGCATATAATTGTTCACAATATTCTCTTATTATTTTTATTTCTGCTATGTTGGTTGTGATCTCTCCTCTTTCATTATTGATTTTATTTATTTGGGTCCTTTTTCTTTTTGATCAAACTGGCTAGTGGTTTGTCAATTTTGTTAACTCTTTCAAAGAACCAGCTTCTGTTTTCATTGATCTGTTTTACTGGTGCTTTTTTTGTTGTTGTTTGTTTCTTTTTGGTTTTGATAGCATTATTTTCTGCTCTAATCTTTATTATTTCCTGTCTTCTGCTGGTTTTGGGCTTATTTGCTGTTCTTTTTCCAGCTCCTTAAGGTGTAAGGTTATTTCTTCTTTAGGAAGGCCTGGGTTGCTATATACTTTCCTCTTATGACCACCTTTGCCATGTCCCCGAGGTTTTGGGTTGTGGTGATATCATTTTCATTGGCTTCCATGAACTTTTTAATTTCCTCTTTAACTTCTTGGTTAGCCCATTCATTCTTTAGTAGGATGTTCTTCAGTCTCCAAGTATTTGTTACCTTTCCAAATTTTTTCTTGTGGTTGATTTCAAGTTTCATGGTGTTGTCCTAAAATATGTACAGTATGATCTTAATCTTTTTGTACTTACTTAGGGCTGATATGTGTCCCAGTATATGGTCTATTCTGGAGAATGTTCCATGTGCTCTGGAGAAGAATGTATATTCTGCTGCTTTAGGATGAAATGTTCTGAATATATCTGTTAAGTCCATCTGGTCCAGTGTGTCATTCAAAGCCATTGTTTCCTTGTTGTTTTTTTGATTAGATGATCTGTCCATTGTTGTGAGTGGGGTGTTGAAGTCTCCTATTATGTATTACTATTGATGAGTTTCTTTATGTTTGTGATTGATTTATATATTTGGGGGCTCTCACATTTGGCACATAAATGTTTACAATTGTTAGGTCTTCTTGGTGGATAGACCTCTTAATTACGATATAATGCCCTCTGCATCTCTTGATACAGTCTTTATTTATTTTAAAGTCTATATTGTCTGATATAAGTATGGATACTCTGGCTTTGTTTTGTTGACCGTTAGCATGACAGATGGTTCTCCATCCCCTTATTTTCAATCTGAAGGTGTATTTAGGTCTAAAGTGGGTCTCTTGTAAACAGCATATAGATGGATCTTGTTTTCTTATCCATTCTGTTACCCTATGTCTTTAGATTGGAGCATTGAGTCCATTGACATTTAGAGTGAGTACTGAAAGATATGAATTTATTGCCATTATGATGCTTGTAGAGTTGGAGTTTCTGGTGGTGTTCTCTGGTCCTTTCTAATCTTTGTTGCTTTTGGTATGTATGTATGTATGTATTTTTTCATCTTTTCTCCCCTCAGAGAGTCCCTTAAAATTTCTTGCAGGGCTGGTTTAGTGGTCACAAACTCTTTTAATTTTTGTTTGTCTGGGAAACTTTTTATCTCTCCTTCACTTTGAATTACAGCCTTGTTGGATAAAGAATTCTTGGCTGCATATTTTTCTGGTTCAGCACACTGAATATATCCTGCCACTCCTTTCTGGCCTGCCAAGTTTCTGTGGATAGGTCTGCTGCAAACCTGACCTGTCTTCCCTTGTAGGTTAGGGACTTTTTATCTCTTGCTGCTTTCATGATTCTCTCCTTGCCTGAGTATTTTGTGAATTTGACTATGATATGCCTTGTGGATGGTCAGTTTTTGTTGAGTCTAATGGGGGTCCTCTGTGCTTCCTGGATTTTGATGTCTGTGTCTTTCCCCAGGTTAGGAAAGTTTTCCAGTATGATTTTCTCACATAACCCTTCTACCCCTATTTCTCTCTTCCTCTTCTGGGACCCCTATGATTCTGATGTTGTTCCTTTATAAGGAGTCACTGATTTCTCTAATTCTTAAATTGTGCTCTTTTGCTTTCATCTCCTTTTTTTTTCTGCTTCATTATTCTCTATAAGTTTGTCCTCTGTATCGCTGATTCTCTGTTCTGCCTCATCCATCCTTGCCGCTGCTGCATCCATCCATGATTGCAGCTCAGTTATAGCATTTTTAATTCATTCTGGCTATTTTTTACTTCCTTTATCTCTGCAGAAAGGGATTCTGATCTATTTTCAACTCCAGCTAGTATTATTATTATTGTGTTTCTAAATTCTGGTCCAGACATCTTGCTTGTAGCTGTGTTGGTTAAATCCCTGGCTGTCATTTCTTCGTGCTCTTTCTTTTGGGGTGAATTCCTTCGTTTTGTCATTTTGAAGGGAGAAAAGGAATTAATGAGGTAGAAACATTGAAATTAAAAAAATTAAAATTAAGAAAATATTAAAAGTTAAAAACACACACACACAAATCGAATAAATGATGCTAGATCCTAGGTGTGTTTTGGTCTGAGTGTTGATAGTGGTTTGACAGATTACAGAGAAAAAAGTGGGGGGGGGGGGAGTAAAAAAAATTGTTTGAGAATTTGAGAAAATGAATACACTGAAGTAGACTAAAATGAGATGATGGGGGTAAATAGAATTTGAAAAAAATATACACAAAAGTAAAGAATATAGTAGAAAAAATGTTTTTAAGAAAAATTAATAAATATGAATCTTTTTCTGTATTTAAGAAAAAAGATGAAAAAGAGAAAAAAGAAAAGGAAATCGTTTGAAATTTGAAAAAGTGAATACACTGTAGTAGACTAAAATAAAATGATGGACGTAAAATAGAATTTGAAAAAATTTACATAAAAGTAAAAAAAATAGTAAAAATATTTTTAATAGAAATTGAATGTAAAAATGAAGTTTTTCTCTTTCTGCATTCAAGAAAAAGAAGAAAACGAAAGAGAAAGGAAAAGAAAAATTAAAAAGGAAATTGAAAATTTGAAAAGGTGAATACACTGAAGTAGACTAAAATAAAATAGAAATAAAATAGAATTTGAAAAAATTTACACAAAAGTAAAAAATATAGTAATAAAAGTTAAAAATATTTTTATTGAAAACTGAAAAAAAATGAATTTTTCTTTATTCAAGAAAAAGAAAAGAAATGTAAAAAGAAAAAAAAAAAGAAAGAAAATTGAATAGATGAACCTGCTAACAGATTGAAGTGGGACTGAAATTACTTCATTTTCCCCTAGAAGTCAGTCTATGTAGCGCTTTATAGTCCATAAACTAAGCCGGCAGTGAGACTTGTGTTCTTGAAGAGAAAAGTTGGCTCAGTTGAGAGGTGCTCAGTGTAATGGCTCTGTTTTTCCGCTAGATGACGCTGCTAGCCTACTGGGGTGGATTGTTGAGGTGCTCATTGGTGCGTATGCGCATGCATGGGGGAGGTGAAAAATGTTGTCACCCTGCTACCCAGTCTGTTCTCCGGATCAGCAACTGTGCATCTGTCCGCTGTCTTCAGCTTTTGTCCACTCCCCGCTTTTTCACTGTCCGTGACCAAGCCCCAGGCACTACCTCTCTCTGAGTTTTGTCTCAGATGTGGCTGTTTTCCCCGGCCCCTTACTTCTGAAGGACTGTGGCTTTGACCTCTGCTGGAGGGTCTCACTGAGCAATGGCCAAAAGAGCAATGACCGAATGTCAGCTGCATCCAGGAACGCTTGCTGGACCCTCCTGCTGCAGGTGCCCAGAGACTGCGGCCAGGTGCCAGCCTGCCCCAGGAGAAGTTCGTGAGATGGTGTAGCAGCAGCGTTTCAGGGATTATGGAAAATCACAACACACATCTGGCACCAGGTTTCACCCTTAAGGACCTTGCCCCAGCACCAGCAGATGTGGTTGCCTTCTGGGGTCTGCTGGGTATAGGTGGCTTCAACAGTTTCTACCAAATGTCCTTCCAGCAGTGGAACCGCTTTTCCCCCTGTGGCCCGAGAACCTCTGGACCCCACTCTGTTCCTGGGGCTTCGCCCTTCCCAGGTAGGAGCTGCAGAGTTGCAGCCTTTGCGTTCCCCTTGTTTACAGTCTTAGTGGAATTTAAACCTTCTCCTTTCTCCTTTCTCCCTTTTTAGTTTAGTCGCTGCGGCTGTTTCCAATTTTCCACTTTCTCTCCAGCTGCTTTTGGGGAGGGATGTTTTTCCCGTATTTTCATCCCCCCCCCCCAGTCTCCATCCTCTCTCTGCCTGCAAAAGCAGTTCCCTACCCTCAGCGGCTTCTCGCTCCCGAAATTCACCTCTCCGTGCCATGTACCTGCTGAATTCTGTGGTTCAGGTTGTGCAGATTGTTGTGTTAATCCTCCAATCAGTTTTCTAGGTGTGTAGGATGGTTTAGTGTTGGTCTGACTGTATTTCATGGACCCTTGCTGCTCTATCAGGATTCACATTAGAAATTTTTATCATTTCCAATACCAGGAATAATTGAATCATTTTGAGGGTGGCTTGTTTTTATATTATTGACACAGTTAATCATATAACCAATTTCATACTTATTAGCTAGAAAGCTCAAAGCCAAAGGTGTGGCTTGTTGAAATGAATGTAGGATTTCAGGAAATTAATTTTAAATATTTTACAGTAAAATAGTAAAAGTATATGCTAGGTTAACTTGCACTGCCAATTTTTCTATAGCTTTTGAAAAAAAATGTCATGTGATAAGATAGTGATGAGGGAAATAAAGGCAAAAGAAATGTAGCATAAATGAAATCTCCTTACAGCTTGCAGCCCACCTGTAGACACCTGAAACATGCAGTGTGACCTTCCTCAAGGAACTCATGGCTGCCTTACTTTCTTAATGCTTTTGTTTTACTAAATACTAAAAGTCACCTTATCTTAATAGTAGCTAGCCCCTCAAGGTTCTGAAAGTCTTCCAAATTCCTTAGAAACTTACTTTATCTCTATCCCTCCTCCCTCCACAAATCTAAAAATTTATAATCAGTCAGTCTTCACAACCTCAGTGCAGCTCTTTCAGCCCATGGGCCCTGTCTCCATGCTTTAATCAAATCACCTTTTTTGCACCAAAGTTATCTCCAGAATTCTTTCTTAGCCTTTTGCTCAAGAATCCCATCAGATAGTAACTATCATTATGTAGAGACACAAAAATTAGACTGTAGAAGAAAAGATAAATCTAAGAAAAGGCCAATATTAGGGCTTATTTTTTAGGGAACCTTAAGAAAAAAATTTCACAGTTTCTGAGTAACGAAAGAAAGGGGTTGAACACAACAGATTTGCTATTTGTTTTTATGCCAGGAAACACTCTAGCCAGGCAAACTAGGCAGAATCACATCATATGTTTAAGTTCCTGCAAATTTCCATCAATTCAAGCTTACTAGATGTTCCTTTAATATAAATAATGATGCTCTCTTCTAGGTTGCTATCCAGATCATTTAAACATTTAATGAATGGTTAAGTTCCTTCTTTCCTCTTAGGCTATTTCATTTCAGTTGCAAATTTACCCTGGTGAGTTTTAATTCTAGTGCGCAAACTTTACTAAAAGGGGACCAAATTAATGTAGAAAGGGCTTCTAAGTAATTATAATACTTATAAAAATGCAAACTGTAAAGTCAATTCATATCTGTTGAATGAATGTATTCATTACAATCTGTGAGTACATTAGAATAAAATTATTACTAAAATAGTTTTTTTAGGAGAAGGTCGTAATAAGGAAAGTATTTGTTTACTCTCAAAATTTATTTACTGCCATAAGGTGAGATTCTTTTTAAATATAATCACATTTTAGAGGAGAAGATATTTGAAAGTATTGATAAGACCTAATAATCTCTTCTTTACCTTGGCAGAAAACAAGGTTAATAAATGACTAGCATAAGCTTCCCTAAAGGCTTGCTACCTTGAAAAATGGCTGTGAATCATTTACTACAATAAATTACATGGAATATTTCCATATGCTTTCTAGCTCTCCCCAGATGAGTGGCTCCAGGGAGAAAAAGAATCATTAGAAATGCATTTGCTAAAATATGAGTATTTTTCCATCATTTTAGATTTTTTGTCTTTAGAAAAATGGAGTACAATATATATGGGGCCTGCTTTTTCCCCCTTTTTTGATTAAAAAGGTATTATAATTCAAAGGAAGGACTCACCACTGGATGTTTAAAATTTTTATATTGATACTTGATATTAAAGTACAATGGTTATTTTATAAATATTAATCTAATTTATACCCAATTTTATTTTATAAAAATTTTAAAACTAGTGTCAGATATAATATATGACCAATAAGACTAAGGCCTGTTTGCCAATTTTGATATTGGCTCTTTAAAGATCATATAAATGGGGGTGCCTGGGTGGCTCAGTTGAGCATCTGGCTTTGGCTCAGGTCATGATCTTGCGGTCTGTGAGTTCGAGCCCCGTGTCGGGCTCTGTGTTGACAGCTCAGAGCCTGGAGCCTGTTTCAGATTCTGTGTCTCCCTCTCTCGCTGACCCTCCCCCATTCATGGTCTGTCTCTCTCTGTCTCAAAAATAAATAAACGTTAAAAAAAATTTAAAGATGATGCAAATGACATTTAAAATCACCTCATCAAAAAAGAGTAGTAGGGGTGCCTGGGTAGGTGAGTTCAGTGTCAGACTCTTGATTTTGGCTTAGGTTGTGATCTTGGTTCTGCTGACAGCTGGAGCCTGCTTAGGATTCTCTCTCTTCCTCTCTCTCCACCCCTCCCCCACTCACATGCTCCTGTGCTTATGTGTGCTCTCTCTTTCAAGATAAAATTAAAAAAAAAAAAAAGTATTTCTACATCAAAAAGAGAAAGCAAAAGACAAACAATGATCGGAATAAATAAGCTGTTTAAAAGTCTGTACATGAAAACACACCAGAAATAAAATGTCAGGTCAGAAGAATATCTGCAACACATATCACAGAAGGTAATAATCTCAAAGTATTTGTATAAGTGGACAAGAGAAACAAGAACTCCCTCAATCAGCAACGAAAATATAGGCAAAAACATGACTATAATATCTTCAAAGTATTGATGTCCATTTTTAAACTGCTTAAGTGCAATGATAATGTTTGAGATATGATTTCAAATAAGATAAAATGTTTCTCATACTAAATTGGCAAAGTTGAAAAACAACGCAAAAATACAATACCTGTTTAGAGGTCTCTACTCTGACCATAATCCTGGGGGAGTGGAGTTGGAAATCAATACAAATGCAGTGAACATACACTTGGTGGGGCGTCGGCCAGATTTAGAATCAAACTGGCTTTACCCCCTAATCATGTTACCAATCTCTCAGGGTTCCCATTAGACTCATGAGTAAAATCAGGAAAGTAACACTATGTATTTCATAGATTGTTGTGGGAATCAAAGGCGGTAACGCATATAAAATGTTTAACGTAGTACCTCTTCCCATTTTAGCTATTAGTCCCATTAAACTGGTAAAACCTTAAAAAGGACAATTTGTCACCATATATAAAGCCTTATAACGTTGCATCAGTTTTGACCTATCAAATTTACTTCTAGACACTATTTTTAAAGAAGTGAATATGGATACTCACTAGATTTTTGCTACAAGGTTATTGATGAACCTGATCTATAATGATAAAAATTCACAAATGGTACTGTGTATTAAATAATAAGGGACTGGTTAAATAAATTAGAGCTATGCATTAAAAATATGACCTGTTTAGGTTAAGAAGTTATTAGTCAACAGATAGCTGAAAAGAAGCTAAATTTTTTTGGTTTTAAACAGTGAATATGTCTTAAGTTTGTGAGTGTAGCATGTGGTCAATAGTGTAAGTAGAACACTAACAGTGAATTGAAGATACATGAAAATGCACAGAGCACACACAGAACAGAAAATTATCAGACATATGTCTAGAGTACAAAAAAACTCAGATGGGGATGAAATTATGTGGGATTTTGTATATATCATTAGTAAGGAATTTTTACGTTATTCACTGGGCAGTGGAGAATCGCTGGGGATTTTAATCAGATTTTAATTCTAATGTTGTATATAGAGAATGCATGTATGAAATTCCATATGATATATGGAAATAATGAGGTCTTCTGACCACACAGGTGAAAGAAAATACAGACTAGAACAAAGATGTAGGCCCTAGTTACAAAGGGTCTTAGAGGTGGGAGTCAAGGGATATCATTTTCATGGAAATACCAGGATTTGGTGGCCAATCAAACTTCAGAAGTGTGTATGCTGGATTTAAATTTTGGATGCTTATGTGAAAGAGAAGAAAATGGTACAGTGTGGAACAATTGAGCTTGAGATGCCTGTAGAGATTTCCAGTAATTAATTGGCAACAGATTCCAGAGTTCAGGAGAGAGGTTGGGGATGCAGATATAAATCTGAGTCATTAGCACTGGAGGGGACATGGAACTGCTTCCAGAGGATTAATTTCATCTTTTCAGAAGTATAGAGAAGACAATCCCATAACTTTTTAGTATGTACTTTCTACCAGGAAATTGTTCAGTTTTTCTTTCACTTGTAAAAATTTGTGTTCAAGTTTTAATCAAATTCCTCTTTATTTTCATTCTTTTGAAAGTGTTTAATGACCTCATATTACTTGTTAATGAAAGCATTTCAAGAACAAATAGGAATGGGCTTTCTAATTTATTCTTTGAGATAGCAGATTTTATTATTAAGGTTCTAAAAGAATACCTCAAGATCAAATGTTGAATGTAATAATAATTCTACAGTTGATGTCTTGTTTTTATGGTATTCGGGCTACAAAAACTTCCATGCATTCTTCCATTTACTTGGCTAGTTTTTATTAGGTGCCTACCATATCCCAAGCCCTGCAGGTGCCTAGGGGTGAGAGAATATGCTGGGTATTTGAGTGTTTAAGACAAATATTTCCAACAACTACTGAAGTTTCTTTCTGATATCTCCAAGAAAATTAAAACCAACAAACAAAACAAAAAAACTGTGCAAGGAGAAATGGTTCAGGGATAGTTGTCAGTTAACATAAAGCACCTTCTTTTAGAAATGCAACTGAGTGGGGCATCTGGGTGGCTTAGTCAGTTAAGTGACTCTTGATTTCAGCTTAGGTCATGATCTCACAGTTCATGAGTTTGAGCCTTGTGTGGGGCTCTGGGCTGTCAGTTTGGAGCCTTCTTCTCTCTCTGTCCCTCCCTCTCATTCTCTCTTTCAAAGGAAATAAACTTAAAAATAAAAAAAAAAAAAGAAATGCAACTGAGTGGAAATGCTAAAAAAATGTTAACATTTGTTATGAATTTTGTGCAAAGCAAGAGTGAGAAATTTGAATATTTTATATGGGTTGGGGCTACTTTTAAAATTTTTTAACTAAATAACCATAAAAATAGATACTGCTTCCATGGTAACATAAGAGAATAACAATAAAAAACAGGGAAGGTAGCTCTGAGAATAAAATCCTAAAATCTGTTCTTTTTTAAAGTCAAAAGTGTAAACATGTTCCTAAATATAGACTAACTAGGATTAATCATCCAAGAAATATTGAGTTCCATCAAAATATAAATGATAATAGGGTTGTTATGTGATGGTTTAATTTTTCATAATATACATTAAAACAAGAGAGGCAGTTAATTTTATTAAGCTTAATAATACCATTGAAAGTGTTGTACATTTTATCTAGCCTCTGGCATTAGCCACTGAATGAACACTTTATTTTTTCTTATAGAGAAAAGAGAAACAATTGAGAACAGAAATGGAAATAAGAGAATTGATGGCAATAGACCAATATATGTAATGAGTGTCTAGAATATGCCAAGCTAGTATTAGTTATGCGAATGTTACTAATCTGTAGAGGAAAAAAAAGGGCAAAAGTCTTTTATTCACTTTGTAAATAAAATATTAAAGCTAAAAAATATTAACTAATTTACCACAAATGACCCAATTAACCAGATCAGAGCAAGGCTCTAAAATGATACTCTTTTATACTCAATAGTTCAATTTTCTCCATTTTAATTATGAAAACAAAAGATATATACAGAAAAATAGGGTAAAAAGTAAAATTTCCCATTCCAATTCATTGTTCTCAGCAGAGGTAATTATATTCCAGATAGATTTCTAAGCATTCTTAACAGATTATATTACATTTATATAAATATAGGTATTATAGATACTTTGAGAAAAATGTTTATATATTTTTCATAAATAAAATCATTCAAAGTAAGTCATATTCCAAATTTCTTCCCTTTCAATTTTCCATGATAATAAATATAGACCTCTCTTACTCCAATGGCTATATAGTATTCTATATTATAGATGCACTGTGATTTCTTTAAACATTCCTGTCTGGGTAAATATTTAGTCATATCCATTGTTCATGTTATAACAAAAAGGGCTCCTATATAGACTTTTTTCTATGTGTATTTGTAGACCTGAATTTATGTAGATGGAAAATACTGGTTTTAACTTCTATCTTGCCATTAAGTTGGTAATATAGAAACATTAGAATACATGTAGGTATGGGCTTTTTGCTTCTTGTTTGTTCACTTTATTAATGAATCCCTAAGATTGGTGTCTTCAGATACTTTTGGTTACTATGACAATAACATTTTTTGGCAATGTCTACATAGTTGTTAGGTACCTGCCATATCCCAGGCACTCAGCCAATGGCTGGAGATGAAGACAGGAGTAAGACATAGTCCCTGCCAACAAGAAGATTATGGTAGAGTGGGGTAGCTTATTCCTGCATATTTGAACACGTATAAATGAATAATGTAATTTTTAACATTTATGATCCAGGTGTTTTGTGTCATTTAGAAAAATACAGATATATGACTAGTTATCCTTTTTAATACTATGGCAACTTAAAAAACTTTAGGAGGATTGGGGTGCCTGGGTGGCTCAGTCGGTTGAGCGTCTGACTTCGGCTCCGGTCATGATCTTGCAGTCCATGAGCTCGAGCCCTGCGTTAGGCTCTGTGCTGATAGCTCAGAGCCTGGAGCCTACTTCGGATTCTGTGTCTCCCTCTCTCTGCCCCTCCCCCGCTCATGCTCTGTCAAAAATAAATAAAAAAACATTAAAAAAAACTTAGGATAAATCATCTAGGTTATATTCCTCCTTCATTTTCATCTGCATTAGAATCAGAAGGATGTCGTAAATAGTGTGGCTTTTTGGAATTCTATAGATCATCATGGTCCAGATGATCAGTTGACCTTTTTTCATAAGCTGCTGAAACACATTATGGGAGACACTTATACATGTCCACTCAGTATCCATGGTAAATGAACTGTATGGAGTAGTCACATGTAAGTGTAGTAAAATATTCAGTGTTTTTGTGCTAGAGGTATTCAAGTAACACATTTCTGGCCAAAAAGACTTATAGGGAGGTATGTAAAGCCTTTAGGGAGTCTTGTTTTTCCTAATAAAAGGACAATCATGGTTACTGCAGCTCTTCTCTACCCCTATTTCTTCCTGCCTTGAAAGTGGACATGATATCTGGAGTTTCAGCAGCCCTCATGTGACCAGCCAATGATTAAAGGTAACTTTATGGATAGAAGAATGCAAAGATAGAAAGTTTTTGGTTTCTTGACAAAGTCACTGAGGACCCAGACAAATGTTAAGAGTTGACTACTTTCAAATTTCTTACTGTCATTTGGGAAAAAATTAAACACTGCACAGTTAGTCCTCTAACAGTTCAACTTTTCCATTTCCAGCTGAATTAATTAGGATTACATTGGTTCTGGTAGGAGAGGCCTCTCACATTCACGGTGAATCAATATACAAGCTTAACTATTTGTGAGTGCTCTGCCATTGTTCTGCCTATATTGTTGTTCCTATTTTGTTTCATAAAGTTACTTTTCCATGCTTTAATTTAGAGACTATGGTTTAAATATTTTCCTGCTTACATTGAAATTTTGGACAATTAGGATTTTAATAAATATTTTTTTTGGTTTTTAAAAAATTCCTTTTTTAACGTTCTCCATTGAATCACACAGATCCTATTTGAAGTATAGTGTCAAAACTCAACATGGCTATTGCTTTTTCTCTGTAGATTCTTGACACATTCAACTGCATTACCTCTGTAACCATGATGTGCTGGACAGAATAACTTTTGTTTCCTAATTTTACTCTAAACAAAGAACTCACTGGTGTATGTCTCCTCAACTTTTGTAGACAACTTGTCTACTGAGGATTAGCTACTTCAAACTCTATTATAAATCTCTACAAATTCCAAATTCTGTTTCTCAAAATGGCCACAACAGCAGGGCTGCCCCATCTGAAGACTCACAGCTAAGCAGCCTCCACATGCCCACCTTGCAGAGCCACTTTTCAACATTTAAAGAACGTACAAGAAACCTTGTTATAGTCTGACAGGGCTCTAATAATTGGACTGCAACACGCAAAAAAAAAAAAAATGCTGTCTTGGACTTTTAATCAAGCATCAATTTTGTTTAAATACTACATTTTTACCTGGTCCAAAGAGCATCTTCAGACACCCAAAGCAAAAATGTAACAGATGTGCTTACTCATGCACTTAAAAATTTTACTGAACTCCAGAAATTCATAGAAAACACGATACACATAAACATATACAAAAACAATTTAGAATACACACCATTGGGAAAACATCATAGTTGAGGGGTTATTTCATACTATTCAGTTAATAACAGAATAAAATGTGGTCCTCATCTGCCCATACATGGTAAAATGAGATAGGTCTAAAATATTTGGTTATCTTCATTAATTGGGATCATTGAAAATGCTGCCCTATTAAATTCTGTACCGCTTTCTTAAGATACTTAGGGTAATAGGCAAATTAGTTCTTGATTTGAATGCCCATTAATTTCTTAAGCTAAGACTTTATTGTTATTGGCATGCGAGTCCTGATTTACTATGATTGCTTCACAGCAATATTCTCCCCCAAAGATGAAGCTGATAAAAAAAAAAAGAGTTTACCTGATTTCCTCCCATACCATGACAGTTGAATATACCCACTTTTTCATTTTCCTTGCGGCCCATGTTGTCTAAACACTGGTTGGTTTCAACATTTCTTATCTAAAGGAAACATACAAAAACATGTCAGAAAGTCTTCCTGGTGTTATCAAATTGTATATTGATAATAAGATGATACATGTTTGCAAGGAAATTTCTCCAAGAAGAACACAAAATATTTGTCTTTTTCTGTCTAAACTCCTACTTAAGTAAACTTGAACAGCAATGGCATTGTCATTAGCATATAATCAAGAGGCACTCCTTGTTTATAGCATAGTATCAGAGAATGGGGAAATATCTACATATTACAAATTATTCATTCCCAAATCCTTTTAAAATTAGGGCAGTTGCCAAATTCCACTCAAAAATCCATAGTCTATTCTTGAACTCCTGTGGTACCATATGCAAAGGAATTGAAACAAATTGGATAAATATCAAATTTATGTGTCTTTAGATTGCTTTATTACTAGATATTCCATATGTTAATAAAGATTAATTATTGTTTATTTCTGTAACTAAAACATATCCATTCATCTTTTTTCATACCTAACGCCAAACTTAATGGAAAAGAGTTGACCTAAGAAGAGCTATTATAAATCTAAATGGTGATTTCATATTAAAAATCCCTCAAAAACAAGATTAAATTGCCAAGTGCAAGCATAAGATTCTTGGTTTAAACTCAAATACTGCATTAGTTCCATAATTAACATAATGTCAATTTGTCTTTGGGACACATGTAATTACAAAAGCCAATCATTGAGTTTAAAGATGCTAAAATTACTAAATCAAGCACGAACGAATAATTAAAAAGGCATTTCTAATAAATGGAATGGGAATGTTTTTAATTTTTCCCTTAGTCTAAACTACAAGTATGTATTTATACTTGTCCACTCTGCTTCCGAAAAGTTCTTAGCTGTGACTCTTACTAGAACCTGCATATCTTACTATTCACTTATACATTATTTGCATACATCTAATTAGTCATCTATGCTTTAGGTACATATTTCTATCTTCATATTGGCAAATGAATAAGATCACAAACTTCTAAAAAGGATAGATGAGGTTTATATGAATCACTTTTTTGTCTGATGCAGAATGCAAAGGGCAAGTAATGTTCCTGGAATTGGGAAAAGTGGTGTGATTTGCTTTAAGGCCCCAGTCAGCAATTGAGAATAGTGGGGATTGGAATTCATACTTTGCAAAGGTTGAAAGAGCTGAGCAGAAGTGTCAATGCATTGAGATTTAGAGCAGGATTATAGATCCTTTCATCAAGAACCTGAGCTGCAACACATTAGAAAGATCAGAACACACCATGAATGTTAAAGAGAAAGGACGTAAACTTCAAGAAGCAAAATCATGTTCAAGTTCCACACTGGTAGGTTTAGGGCTGAAATACACTCTTAATCTGATATAGGTTGGTTCAGGCACTGAAGGATACTGAGACTATAAGCGAAGATTAAAGGTTTCAGGACCTGTAGCTTGACAGAATTGAGAAAGGTGACAATTGATAGATGATGTTTATCAGGCTGCCTATGTTGCATATGACCTAATCAACACATGACATAAAAGTTTATATTTAAATTCTTTATATCCGACTTTCTTAACATTTCATAAAAGGCAGACTTCTTGAGAAATAATAAAATGCTATATTATTCTTAAAAAGTACAGAGTAGTATAATACTATAACCCTTAGAGGAATAAATTGTCACAAAATGATTAATTCACCTTTACATGTAAGCTATGCAATCTGATTCAGAGGACCTCTGCTAGATTCATGATACTTAAATAGATTCTGGTTAATAATTAAAGGGGCAACATGCTGTCATTTATAAAATTTTGTCTTTTTGATGGACAAAAGATTTGAAGCCATATTCAGACCTGTACATACTCTGACAGTAGCATTTTAAAGGGACATATGAGGATGCATATCATCCTACTTTTTGACAAACTAAGCACAGAACTTAAGGGTGCTTCCAAAGTATTTTGTCCTCAGTAATTATTATTAACCTATAGCTTATAGACCTATACGCTTGGTCTGTAACTCCTCTTTTGAATGCATTTATCCAACAAATATTATTGAGAGTATGTATACTTCATGTAAACACCATTGAAGGTGCTGAGGCTACTGAAGTGAACGAAATAAACATAGTTCTCTCCACCATGAAGCTTATATTTTAGAGAAGAGTTTAATGCACAAATACATTTGTAATATATCAGAAGCTCAAGAACTTCTATGAAGAACACAGGAAGGGTAGAGAAAGTGATGGAAGGAGTACTATTTTAGATAGGGGACTAGGAAGGCCACTCTGAGAAAATGATACTTGAAGATATACCTTAGTAATGTGAGAGAATAACCATATTTCCATGTGTGGGGAAGTATTCCAGACAGAGGGAACAGCAAATATATGCTCTCTGCAGCTGAGAAAAACTGAGTCAAACAACAAGCTTAGCAATGTGGCCAGGGTGCAGTGAACAAGGGGCAGAGGAGAGAGGTATCCAACGCTAAATAAAGTAAGAAATCATTAAGTGTTTAAGCCTGAAGATGACCTATTTATAGCTTTCTCTGGCTGCTGTGAGAACAGATTAGAGGGAGTAAGGAGTGGAGGCAGAGAAACACGTAAGGGGAGTCTTGTCGTCATGCCGGCTAGAGATGGTGGCTGCTTGAAATAGGATAGCGATAGAGGTGGATAGGTCAAACTGGGGATGTTTTTAAGACAGACCCAAATAAGATTTGTGATTGAATTGGATATGAGCTATGAGAGGAAAAAAAGACAAGAAGCATTCCAGGGTTTTGCCTGAGCCAATGGACCAATGATGTTTCCCTTTACTGGAAACAATTTTCTGAGTTCTTGCATGTTGATAAATATATATATGGCCTTTATATTTGAAAATCAATTTGGTATATCTGAAATCCTTGACTCACAATCTGTTTCCTTGTGTATCTTTAAAATGTTATGCAATTTACTTCCAGCGTAAATAGTTGCTTTTGAAAAATCAAATGATAATCTGGTTTTCTTTGCCTTATTCTTTTTTACAAATGTCTATTTGCTTGAATGCCAAACTGATGTTTTTCTTTAAAGTTCAATAGAGTTACCACTATGCATCTTAATATCATTCATTCTGGATCACTCTTCCAGAAACATAGCATTCCTTTTCAACATGTAGTTTCAATTTTACTTTCAGGAAAGCATTTTCTTAAATTATAGTTAGTAATGTTCATTTTATTTTATTGTTTTGATTTTTCCCATTAGAAAATCCTATTGCTTTGGATCTTCTTGCTTCTCTTCTATGTGTGACCTTCTATTAAAAGTGGAATTATTGGGGGTTTCTGGGATTATTGACTTGTGTTGTTTCAAGGTTAGCCTTTGTTTCTAAATGAATTCATTCTTTAATTTCTAATTCTTTACTACATTTCACGCACTCATTTTAAAAGTATTTCTAAGTTTGATTTATAGCATTCTTTTCTACATTTTATCATTATACAATTTATTTTAGTTCATTTTGAAATATTAGGTACACTTTTCCTGTCTATGGGCATAAAGCTTTGGTGTTCATGCATTGTTTGTAGAGAGATCATTCCCCTCCTTGTTATCTTTATTCTTACTGTGGCCATCCTCTTCTAATTATTATTGTTCTTATTATTACATGAATCCAATTCTCCTGACCTTTTAAGAGAGAGGGTTTTATCAGGAGACCATTTCTTTCTTTTCTATTTTTGGGAATTAGCTGGAATCTTTAAACTCTTCTGTTGCCTGATTCCCAAGTGCACACATTCCCATTTAGATGGTGGAGGGTATCACTTGGCCATCTGGGGTTTTAAAATCCCCCCAGGTAATTCTAATGTCCAGCAAAGTTTAGCAACTACCATTTTGGAGGGAGTTATGCAGGTTTTTGATGTTAAATGGTGACATTACTATTATAATTAGTCTTCCTTTCTAAAGTAACTTTTTCAGTGGTTCCCATCTGGAAAGCTTTTATAATATGCTTCTGCCTGGCCTCGCCCTCATAGATTCTGATCCAAATGGTCTAGAATAGGACCAGGAGAGAGCTTAAACCTCTGCACATAACTTGAGTGTGTATTCAGGGTTGAAACCCCTTGCATCAATAGAACATAGTGGAGTACTTGCTAGCTGGAGGACTACCTATTTTGAAGACTCTGGGTGCTGGTGGAGAGAAAAGAAGGTCTTCATAGTAAAGTCGATTCCCTCAGTGCCCAGTGGGAAAGTTGAAGGGCAAATGTTCCCAGCTGTCCCAACTGGGAATGTTGATATAGAAGACCACTTCTAACTAACTTCATAAGTCTGGCTCTCCCGTTCCTGTACTTTTCTGAAAAGTTGAAATAATAGCCTTCTGTTTTTTGAGATCTCCTGGTTCTGTTCATTTCTCCTATTTTCATCTGGATTTTCCATTTCCTTTGTCCTCATTGTCTCTTACCCCTTAATTGGGCTTTATTCCTAGAAGTTTCTTCTAAGAAGGAACTTCAGCTAGTGAGTTTTAAGAAATCACAAGTCTCAGAGTGTGTAAGCCTTTCAGACATTAGAAAGGAGACTTTTCACTGACTTACAAATTGGACTGTATAGAAACACCTCTCCCAGTTTCAGCTACTATTATCAAAGTGGCCTGAGGCAATTTCTCATGAGTATCTGTAAGCACTTTGGGGGTTATCTGGGTCTCATTTCCATCAGACATCCCATTGCTTTCTTTGCTTCCTCCGGCAAAGATTGGAGTATCACATGGTCATGAAATTGACAACTTCTATTTTGGGATTTGTGAGAATACCTGCCACCTAATTTGATAGTGTTTTCTATCAATTTTTTGTTTTGCTATCCTGGATGCTCTGTTTTAATGGGAGAACTCAAAGAGATTCAAACACTGCATCACTGCTGCCACTGTTTATTTTTGGATTTCTAAAATAGACTGATTTGGGGGACTTCATGAAAAGATGCTTGTGCTATTTTTGATAATGTTCTAACTATTCCACAAAATGATTTGGTAGTTTCTAGACATGTAATATTACCTGTCCCTGAGGATATAGCAGGTGCTAAGGAGATATAAAATAGAAGCTCAAGTCAAATCTGATGAAGTTGGCTAGATTTGGGATCTGGACTAGAAACAAATAGGAGTCAGTGGTTTAGGACAGCTGTCAGAATGAGATGAGATGGGGTGACGACCACCACCACTAATACCACTGCCACTGCAATAATAATAATTAGCAATCATTATAATTGTATGTGCTATGTGCTGTTCCAAGCACTTATGTGTAACAGGTAATTTAATATTTACAACCAACCTATTGCCCCCATTTCATAAATGAAAATATTAAGATACAATGAAGTTAAATAATTTGTCCAAATAAGGAATTGAGAGCTATTATAATGACATTGGGAATTGCCCAGTCCTGACCTCCAGATAGGCAAGCAGTATTTATCAGAAAGGAGATGAGAGGAAGGAGCAAGGAAGGATTGAGTTCTAGCTAACCAGAGGTAAAGGGTACAACAGGTCATTCAGACAATGGTGAAGACATATGGAACAAGACACATGAAAGCAGGCTAGGATCAGACCTAGGGGACTAAATCATGAAGACTAGATGCCCCACTGTTGGGCTGAGGTCATGTAAATCATTTCTGGCTATGGCTAGGATGACATTAGATGCAAAAAGGATAGAACACAGAATGGGTATCAATAGCCAACTTAAAAATTGAGAGACAGAGACAGAACCTGGATAGAGACAATATCTAAAGGTTTATGTCACTAGGCTGATACAATTCAGATTAAAAAGAAAAATCCATGCAGGTTAGTATACATCAGATTATTCTCAAGTCAGTGAACCCAACACTATGGGAATCTGCTTTATTTTCATAAAAATATAAAAATGGTCACCAATGTGTACTGACAGTCCTCATCAAGCAACTCTTACTGTAAATGATAAGGTATTGGCATACAGGAAAGTTCAATCTATGTACCTTATCTTTTGAGATGCAAAATATGTGATTTAGGATGATCCTGTGTGATTTTTAAAGCAGAACCTTTCTAAGTGTACCCTGGGGCCTCAAAGAATGTTGTTTAAGTAAAACAGTCAACTTCAGGAAAGACCCTGATCTCATCACTGGTACCATATTACTGAAAACATTACCAATTACTTGGTAATGCCATTAATTCTGAGAAAAATCTAGGCAGCCAACCACTGATGATCTTCATTCATTAGAAATTCCTTACCAATTCTATTTTATTACCTGTATTCACATAAGAAGAGCAGGCTGGTACTTCTCAGACCTGGAAAATTGTTTTGACTCATTGCTTATGGTATGGGGTATCTGTGAATATGTGGCATAGGGCCAACATAGTTTTAACTTTAATTGTTGTCTGCTTTGAGATTCCTTTGTTTACACATAATCTTTTATTGCTTGGAAACAATTTTTAATGACATAAAATTGAGAGTATTTTTCCCACTTGTGTTTTTGTGTTTGAAATCAGCAAGCCTTTTTCTAAATGTTTCTACTCAGCAGCAGCCATGGTAATGTTCTTACAACTTACATAGTTTGTTCATTAGCTTTTGCTCCCTCTGCTGGATTGTAACAGCAAGCAACAATGAGAACTCTCAGTTCTAGAAAAGAGGCATATACTCCCCCCTCTCCCTCATACCTTTGCATTTTGAAACCAATATGTAAAATCCATTCTAAAGATAATAATCTAAACTTAAAATAGTTTTTTGCTTTAATTACTCCAACACATGCTTATCTTTCAATTGCACATTATGTTACTCATTATCATTATTTTACATATGTCAACCGCGTTTGGTTTCTCTTTACTTCTGAAGAAAATAGGCACATTTGCAGTGAATTCCAGTTTAATGTTAATGTTTCCATATTATAATTGCTGTAGTGAATATGCATTTAAGTAGATTTTTCTCTTTACCAAATTGTGCATAAATCAGAAGGATGAGTGCAAAATCTATATATTTAAAAAATCCAAGCTGACTGCTTATGTAGACCTGGGTTTAAAATGCCCCAATTTTAAAATTCTGACTATATGACATATTTATCCCTCTCCACACACATACACTCAATGTAAAGAGCATAGAAAATCAAATAATTTCATTTATTTTGGTGGATAACAAAAGCACACAACAAGAATATTGAGAGAATTCAGTAAATGCCTAATTGGCATGTAATTTGTTATGATTGTTTGTGCCAATATCTATTTAAGTAATACAATTAGAATTAGTTCTAGTCTATCAGCAATGTGAAGTAAAAATTTTTTTTTAGGTGATAAACTCACTTTGTTCTCAGGTGGGTTACACAACCCAACGGCCTTCAAATTAACATCTGATGAAGGAGTAACATTTTTTTTTTCTGTACATAGGCATGTTCAGTTATCCTGGGTTGAAAATTAGCTACTGGATCCCAAAGAGTTTTAGAAACATAATGATGGGCAGAGAGAATATGCCGTTTGTGTAAATTATCTAAAAGGAGGCTTCCTCACTGGTTATCCTATTGAAAGGTCAGGAAGGCTGTGGATCTATAAATAGATCTGATTACCAACAGAGGGTAAATCTCTAAGCATGTTAGCCTCTGAGTTCAGCTGTCACTGATTGTACCCTCAATCCCTGAAGCCTAGCAGCTTCACGTTTCCTATTTTTAGTTACACAAATTTGCTTTTTAACAATATTTATAGAATATGGTACCAATATACAACAGCACCCTTAACCAAAGCTGCTATGGTTAAAGGATACAAAAGGAAAAAGAAGTTGTGAGGTCAGGAAGGCAATCCAAACTGCACAGGCTAATGTCTAAACATCTCTGAAGCAACATGCAAGTGTAAATTATGAGCCCCAAGAGTCAAGTCACTTGGCTACAGAAATCCCTTTCTCCTGATACTCCTGTATTCTACATAGCTCACAATGCATTTTTTCCCCTCAAAATGCTGGCCTGTCATTGGTCCAAAAACTTGAGGTGAGACATACGACTTTAGAATCTTATTTTTCAATTCTATTGTACTGAAATTGGCCTTTATATTTACAAGATCAGAAACTGACATTCTCAATCTCCATAAGCTAAAGGGCTAGTTAAGAAAGAATTTAATGATATAAAGAACTCAACTTCCTTATCCCATTATGATATGCTTCCTGAGCCTAAAAGGCACATGCTTCATTAAGCTATTTAAAGGTTTTAGTTCAAAACAATTGCACAGCTTTTAACTTCCCATTGGGAATTGTATGTAATTCATGGGCTGGATAAAGTAATATTTCAATTACCTGAGTAAGATTCAAACATAAGAAATTAAGACACTGATATCAATAATTTTCCTAATGATAATTTTGGTGATGATACAGGATAACGAGAAACTGAATATCACATTTGCATCTTCCAAAACAGCTAAAAATGTTATAAAGAAAAAAATTGACAGGGAAGCATTTATATTCACCAGTACACTGTGATATTAAATAACAGGCTTTGAACAACATTGAAGTTTAAGGAAACTTAAAATTGTTAAATGCTACCAATTTCATTTTAAATTAAGTGATGAGCACCTATGAGAAATATACATATTACAAAGAACTCATTTGTTGTCTTGATAAGTAGCTTAGATATCTGATACCACTCTGAGGCTCCCACTACTTGAAAAAAAAATAACCTTCTTGTATAAGGAAAGACAGCTTTTACTTTCTTCCAAAAATGGTTAATGGCAGGAGGTAAGAAAGAAAAAGCTTTAAGTAAATGTCTGTTGTCCATTAACAGTTGATCCCAAACTCATTATCAAAATGTCCGTCTTAAATTATGTATACATGACTATGCAAAATTGAATTGGGAAGTAGTGCTTGGTAAAATTGTCCTTCTGTTTCCATGGAAACAGATGCTAGATTGCATCTCTTTAAGGCTTGTTTTAAAGTGGAAAACTACAGCACATTAATATCCCACTATCCAAGTTTAAAACTTATTATATCTCATAGATTTTTGAATTTTGGGGGATTTTGAAGCAGCACTTCATAGCATGCCTATGTACTTCATATAGGGCATCTTTTATTTCTTGGGATTTCTTAACTATTTGTGGGTTGTTTTTTTTTGTTTTTTTTGTTTTTTTTTTTTTTTTTTGCCATATCTCCTGCCCCCATTTCGGTAGAATGGGTTAAGAGTAAAGGGTTTCACTTATTTGACTTTGCATCCTTAGCATGTAACATATAGATTCCAACTCCACCTCTTATTTAATGAAAGCACTTTGAGTAAACTGTAGTAATACAAGCTATTTTGTCTTTCTAATTATAAGAAAAAGCAAGCTTTAATGTCAGACTAACATGTATTTGAATCCTGACTTTAATAGGTAGCTCAATGACCTATAGGTGAATCACATAAAACTTCTATATGTCAGTTTCCATTTTAAAATTTTTTTTTCAACGTTTTTTTACTTATTTTTGGGACAGACAGAGACAGAGCATGAACGGGGGAGGGGCAGAGAGAGAGGGAGACACAGAATCGGAAACAGGCTCCGAGCCATCAGCCCAGAGCCTGACGCGGGGCTCGAACTCACGGACCGTGAGATCGTGACCTGGCTGAAGTCGGACGCTCAACCGACTGCGCCACCCAGGCGCCCCGTCAGTTGCCATTTTAAATGGGGATAATAATAAATCCCAAGTCATGGAGTTGAGATTTTTTAATAAGAAATTAAATACTTTTTAAATATACATGGAATTGTTATAAGGCATCTAGCGTAGTGTTTGACTAAATGAGACATCAGTAAATGATAGCTATAATAATTACAATAACTGTTACTACTGATGCTGCTCTACTACTCCTTGCAAGGCATTATGCTAGATGCTTTATATCTTCAATCATCACTATAGCCCTTTATGATTGTCTTCACATTGCTAACAGGCAGCAGAGAGGATACCTAGTGCCATTTGAGTAGTAAGCTATGACTTCAGGATTTAAACCTTCCTCTGCTTGCCTCCAAGGTCTGGGATTTTTTCCATACAACACGCTGCCTTTTCTGGATATGTTTCAAAAGCCCAGAAAGGTGCAATCTCTCTCTTTCAATCCATTTCTGTACATTAAAATACGGCCAACTGATCTATCACAGAAGACAGCCAATTCAAAATCAGTAGGTTGTACAAAGGAATTTACCCACACTATATTTTTAGTTTTTTAGCAAGTCAGTTAATTAGGTTTCCTTGATGTAGCACAGAAAACCATAAGATTGGATTTAAAGAGAAAATTTTTAATGTTTATTTTTGAGAGAGAGAGAATGAGCGGGGGAGGGACAGAGAGAGCCGGAGACACAGAACTCAAAGTAAGCTCCAGGCTCTGAGCTGTCAGAACATAGCCCCACGTGGGGCCCAAACCCTCGAACTGCAAGATCATGACCTGAGCCGAAGTGGGACGGTCAACGGACTGAGCCACCCAGGCACCCCATAAAATTGGATTTTTAACACAGAAGTAAATATCTAGGTTCTGTTTTAGAGCCCTTTCTCAGGAGTCACTCTGGTGGCCCCAGAGAATTTCAAAAAAGTCTCCTTACTCTTATCTGTTTTGTTATATGCCCTGGTGATACCTCATTTTAGAAAAAGTAATCCATATTTACTCATTAGCTGGGTCCACTGACTGCAGCCAGAGAAACACTCTACTATAAGAATGGAAACATGCCCTTCTTCTTAGGGTATTGTCAAGTTCACAATTGTTAAACTTTTCAGTAAAGAAATGAAAGAAAGTATTAAATATTGATGATCTTCAGTAGCATTAGATCATAATAACTAGCATGCAAACAGTGTTCTAGTTTAAAAAGCACTCATTTTTTTATGTATTAAATATAAATCACTGTAACATTAGTACTTACGTGGAAATATTGCATATTTGAAAAACAATGGCAACAACCTCCCCTCAATAAAAGCCAACAAGAATTAAAAACAACACCACCCTGAGGCACAGGACTATTAACTAGAATGACACTTAGAAAGTCATACATTCACTGTTATTACACATGAATCTTTGCACATTATTCAGATTAAGGTTAAATAGATGTAAACTGAAAGATTCTATAAAGAGATATTTACATGGTTAACCAGGAAGAGGAGATTTGACAAATAGTGCCGGGATGTGGCACAGAAAAACAGCCTTTAAAAACCAATTCAACGGGGCGCCTGGGTGGCGCAGTCGGTTAAGCGTCCGACTTCAGCCAGGTCACGATCTCACGGTCCGTGAGTTCGAGCCCCGCGTCGGGCTCTGGGCTGATGGCTCAGAGCCTGGAGCCTGTTTCCGATTCTGTGTCTCCCTCTCTCTCTGCCCCTCCCCTGTTCATGCTCTGTCTCTCTCTGTCCCAAAAATAAATAAATGTTGAAAAATTAAAAAAAAAAAACAATTCAGGTAGGGGTCCACCCAGTTTCAGTGTTTTTTTTCTTCAATCATTTTCTACTTAATCATAAATAAATTACATTTATAGATTAAAGTTACAGATTTTTATTTCCAGCAAATCAACCAAAAAAGTGCTAGATTATATTCTATACATTTCAGATATTCTATTATGATCCAAGAAAATGGCAATTTTAACCTAAGGACAAACCTAATTAATAATTATTTTCCAAGTGCATTGCATCATTGCTGTCAAAATTATTTAATTACAGCCAGTATTAAATTAGTTATGATTCTCAAATCTAATCCCTATTAGGTGGAAAATTACAAATTTGGAACATATAATTCATAAAGGAATGGGTTTTAAGTTTGAGACACTGAATATATGTTTATATAGTCATAATGAAACCAACTACGTATTTCTAAAGATAATAGACATTTTAGAAAACAATGGCATAGGGTCAGTGGTTTTCAGTGGGCCTACACAGTCAACACGATTTAAATTACACTGAGATATTACTCCTCATGGATGTACAAGGAGACTCTCAGAGGCTACACGATGTGTGATATTACAGTAGACTGAGTACCAAAACAGATGACTCCAGTTAACTTCTATTAGGCCAGACAGTAATGCAATTTACAAAAATATAACTGATGCTAATCTTACTATTTGATTTTGCTTTGGAAAATATATTTTTTTAAACATATTACTTATATTAACATGTAATGGATATCATCATCATCATCCATTTTTTTTTTTAAGTAGATTCCATGCCCAGAATGGAGCCCAATGTAGAGCTTGAACTTATGACCTTGAGATCAAGAGTCAGATGCTTACCAACTGAGCTACCCAGGTGTCCCCAGATAACATGATTTTTTTAAAAGAAATTTTCAATGTTTATTTGAGAGTGAGCGAGCGCATGTGAGCACGAGTGGGGAAGGATCAGAGAGACAGAGGGAGACACAGAATCCAAAGCAGGCTCCAGACTCTGAGCTGTCAGCACAGAGCCTGACGTGGGGCTCGAACCCATAAATTGTGAGATCATGACCTGAGCTGAAGTCGGACGCTTAACTGACTGAGCCACGCAGGTGCCCCCAGAAAACATTATTTTTAATGGATTAATAAGTAAGTTTTAAAATTATCAGGTTTAGTTTCAATACATTAAATATAGATTTTATCCACTTAAACCAAAGCTCTTAGCGTTCACAAGAAATTATAAGAGTGGAAGATCCATATGACCAGAAAGTTTCTGACCTGTTGGTAAATAAACAAGAAAATACTAGTCTTAAACTATCCCTTACTTTTGCAAATCTCAGTGATAAAGACCTTTACAGTATTTGAGACTATAAGTGACTTGAGAATTTACTTAAAATAGATCTATTTAAAAACGCTTAAACCATTTTATTCATAACATAAAAAAACATTGAGTTCCTTAGAAATTGCTCCATTTGCAAAATATATTTATAACTTAACCAAAATAAATAATTCATACCTCACCAAGTGAGTAATAACGTCTTGGGATCTGGGAGTCCGGATAGATGTTTTCAAGGTACCAAGAAAAGGGCTTACACTTCAGATTTTCTCTTAGTGTTTTTCTGACTGACACATCTCCGTAATCCACTTTGACAACACCTGGAATTTTTCAGAGAAACAGGCAAATCAGTTCTATTTTCGTTTTAGTACTGTTTCACTCTGTTTACTTTGCTATCAGTTTTTTTTCCTCCCTCTATAATTACAATTCCATCAAATTCAAGTGCATTTGCAGCTGCTACTAAACTGATTTTCTTACTAGCAACAAATTAGTACATGAAATAGGTATCAAAAACAGATTTTCCTTTGGTTATGGCTTTTCAAATGCAAATATTTATTACCAAGTACTTACACTTCTTAGATTGAATAATTAATCAAATAAGTGTAAATTGGTATTAATTTAGCATCTCATAATTAAAGCTTAACTGAGCCGTGTGATAATGTAGCTGCTTCTCTTTATTAAAAATTCCAATCCTCATATTTTCCTAGTGTCTTTTACTCACCACCATAGATTTCATGATAAATTTATATAAATATGATCCTCACAATGAACACTTGTGTGTTCTAACTTTCTCTCTTCTAGAAATTTTACTCTATCTCAGTCTGCCATACCTGATTTTTTCTTTATTTTTTTCCTGTATTATTTTATTAATTAATGTAAGCCAGCTTGAATTCTTGGATAAGTTAGTAAATAGATAAGAGGTTAACATAAACAAATGACTTATACTCACATATGTACATTAAAAATGCTTAATTTCACTTCATGTAACAGTATAATATATGAAATTAAAACGAATATTTCCATTGATGGTCATAAAAGATGCTTTCCAACTGAGAATTAAAACCAACAATGCTACTGATTTTTACATAAAAATAAATCATGGTGGTATTATTTGTTCATTACTATCAATATTAAAAATGATTTGAATGAAATAATGAGAAGATTACATTTCTTAGATTACTTTGAAAAGGTCTCTGTTTAACCTGTTTCCTTTGAGATGAATAAGCAACCAGACTTGGGTACGCACGTGTGCGCGCGCGCACACACACACACACCCAAAGGGCCCAGTACTTGGTATATACTGTCCCAATTAAGCAGCAAAACCTAACAATCCTATAAAATAATAATTGTTTAGACCATCCAAGTATCTGTAACTAATGTCATTATTTGAGTCACTGTATTCAAGAGGCAACACTCTTGAAGTTCATTACCTGTTAGTTTCCCCTTTCCCCCCAGTGTTCTTCAAACATTCTTCAGAATTTTTGTTTTTCCAAAATTAAATGCCTTAGTGTTGTTAGAAAGCATTCTGATGATGCTTAAGCAGCCAAACCATTTCCTTTTAAAAGACAATATTGATTTTTCTAGCTGGTGTTTGGATGGAAAACAATAAGGTCTTTGGGCTTTTAAAACAGATAAATATTTGCTTTCAAAATAATTCTATTCAGAACTTCCAATCTGGAGTGTAACCTTTAAAAAAAGAGGCTGGAAAACATTTACAAAACAGATCACTACAAGAATTTCTCTTTGTATTGACTGCTACATGAATTGCAATGACCTAATAAACACTCTTGAAAATCATATATAGAGATGCTATATATAGAGTGGGGGGAGGGCAGAAAGAAAGGGAGACACAGAATCAAGAGAAGGCTCCAGGCTCTGGGCTGACAGAACAGAGCCCACACAGGGCTCAAACTCATGAACCATGAGATCATGGCCTTAGACAAAGTCGGATACTTAACCAACTGAGTCACCCAGGCACCTCTTTCCTAGAAGGCATTTATGAGCAGTTTTCTGATTAAAAAGGAGTTTGAAGATTCATTTACATGTTTTACATTAGATAAGAGAAAATGTTAATTGCCCACATCAGATTTGGCAAAGATCTGGTTGGTGGAAAATGACAGATGCTATTAGAAGAAGCTAAAACCTTCTCACCTTACCACCTCTAAGCCACCCCTTGGCATTGCCACTACAACATGGGTTTGTCTTAGTCCTAGATAATTACTTTAAATTACTGTTAGAAATGTACCAAAATACTATGGGCTTATGTTAATATTTTGGTGTGGATGGCTTTTTCCCTCTGTTTTTACCCACATAGAAATCAGATACTATGAGGGTCAGTATCCAAAATACATAAAGAACTTACACAACTCAATAGCCAAGAAACAATCCAATTAAAAAACAGGCATAAGACATGAACAGAGTTCTCCAAAGGCCTGCAGATGACCAACAGACATGAAAAGATGTTCATCGTCATTTATCATCAGGGAGATCCAAATCAACATTACAATGAGGTATCGCAAGTGTCAAAAACACAAGAAACAAAAGTGTTGGCAAGGATGGGGAGAAAAAGGAACCCTCTTACACTGTTGGTGGGAATGCAAACTGGTGCACCCATTGTGGAAAACAGTATGGAGGTTCCTCAAAAAATTAAAAATAGAACTACCTTACAATCTACTAATCACACTACTGGGTATCCACCCAAAGAATATGAAAATACTAGGAGGGTACATACACCTCTTTTTTATAGCAGCATTATTTCCAATAGCCAAATTATGAAAGCAGCCAAGTGTCCATCAATAGATGAATATATAGAGAAGAATATATAGTATTATTCAGCCATGAAACAGAATGAAATCCTGCCATTTGCAATGACATGGATAGAGCTAGAGAGTATAATGCTAGGCAAAATATGTCAGAGAAAAACAAATACCATATGATGTATCTCATATGTGGAATTTAAAAAACCAAATGAGCAAAGAAAAAAAGAAAGAGAAAGACAAACCAAGAAACAGACTCTTAACTATAGAGAACAAACTGATGGTTACCAGAAGGGAGATTAATGGGGAGTGGGTGAAATAGGTGATGGGGATCAAGGAGTACGTTTGTCATGATGAGCACTGGGTGATGTCTGGAATTGTTGAATCACTATATATACACCTGAAACCAATACAACACTATGTTAACTATACTGGGAATAAAATAAAACTAAAAATAAAAACAACTATTCATTGAGCCCTAAAAAAAGTGATATGTGAGAGACAGCAGTGGTCACCCAACATTCATGTATTTTTCCACATTTCCAGCCCTTGCAGTTATTAGGCAAGGGTATTGACTAGTCCTGGGCAATAAGCTATTAGGGGAAAGGGATAAATGTCACTTCTTGTCCTAAAGACAGAAGACCAGGTGTGACACCCTCTGGCTCTTTTTTCATCTATCACAGGGGCTAAGGAGGCCTTGTACCACAGTGGGTATGGCTACAAGATGGTAAGGCCTTTATTAGCCTGTGTCAATGAGAGACTGTGAAGTGGAGCCTGAATTATCCAGTTCCATGGCTTGAATTGATCCCCCCCACCCCCCCATCATCCTGGGTCATTCCTCTATCCTCTGTTCTGCTTACTCATTCTCCACTTGTTTCCCAAACTCTTATCTACAACCCAAACCTCTCTAAAGTACTTTATCCAATTGTTTACCTAGCAATTTCACTGGGATCTAAATAGGCATCCCAAATTTGATATGTCCAAAATAGTCCTCTTGATTTTCCAGCTTCATTCATCTCCAGGGTTCTCCTTTCAGCAACTACCACAAATGTCCACCCATTTTCTCAGGGCAAAAACATAAGAGTAATTATCTTTAACTCATGCATACACATATTTAGCTCATTAGCAATTCCTATTTGTTCTACACTCAAAATATGTCCTCAGCCCCTCAAAAATCCCCTTTGCCATCCTGGTTGCACAATCTCTCATCTCTTGCCTGAACCAGCATTGAAACAGGCTCCTAAATAGTCCCCCGGGCATCTACAATTCTCCATCTATCCTTTATTCACTATTGCCTACTCCCTGGACAATACAATTGAAATATAAAGTCATGTCACTATCCTGCCCCAAAGCTTCCAATGATTTTTTTTCATTGTGCTAAGAATAATTGACAATATCCCAGCCATTGCCTAAGATCCTTCATGAAATGAATTTTGATTATCTCTGTTACCTAACCATCTGTATTCACTTCACTGTAGCCACAATGGCTTTTTTGTATTATTCTTTCCTTTTCTTCAAACATGCCAAGTTCTTTCCCAACTCACAGCTTCTACTTGTCCTTTTTCCTGTCTGGTATGGTATTAATCAGGACCCTCCATGAGTTGTCCTTCAGTACACTGAAGTGTCTGCTAAGACTTCACTTCCTCAGAGTCATTTTGACCTTCCTACCTAAATGGATCCCTCCCTCCCATCATCCTGCATCATTGCTCTATCCTCTATTCTGTTTAATCATTCTCCAGGGTACTTATAACTAATTGACATTATATTATAGATTAACTCTATTATATCCCCAATAAAAATTTTGTATAAATTACTTAATCTCTTGAAGCCCAGGGTATCCTATCTGATAATGTCTCGTGCGATGTTGTGAATACTATGTAATATATGAAAAGAGCACAGTATGTAGTATAGTATACATTATTGGTATATAATAATTACTGAATACATATTGTATATTTTAATGGATATCTCTTGTTTCTGCATGCCTGACATCCATTCTGCCTTCTGATAAGGGCATTCAAATTCTCTTTGAGCAATCACTCCTCTCTCACTTTCAGTTTGTGTGAATTGATAACCACACCGCTCTTCCCATCTTTCCAGCTCCAACTGGGCACATAAACTAAAGGGATATCACCAGGGAATCTTGTTTAAATGCAGATTCTGATTCAGTTGGTCTGAATGAGGCCTGAGAATCTGCATATCTAATAGGCTCCCAGGCGATGCTGTTGTTCAGGCCAAATCCAAGTAACACCCAAGACAATCAAGGCTTTCCATTTTTCCATCTTACACATAACCCATCATGATGATTGGCTCAGGAATGGACCTATGAACCAGCCAGCCTAATAAAAATATATACTCTGAGAATTTTCTAGGACTATTATGAAGTTGAAGTTCTATTTCCTCTGGAATTGCTAGCTGTAAAGATGATTTAAGCCTGGAATTTCTGAGGCTACCATATAGAGAATGCCTAAGACAGTGACATAAATACAGGAGTGAAATAAACACATAGATAGAAAAAGAAAGTGAAAAAAAGACAAAAATACAGAACAGAGGCCAAGCCAAGAGTAAGTCTGCAGATATTTATTGTGTCCCAACTATATACAAGGTACATTTTCTAGACACTTGGGATATATCAATGAACAAAACAAATTAAAAATATCTTCCTCTATGGAGTTTACATTCTAGAGGAGAGAGACATAAACAGTAATACATTCAAAGGTGATACATGTTATGACAAAAATACACTAGTGTGAGGGAGGAATGTTGTAATAGAATTCATCTTAATATGCTATTATTTTTTTCAAAGGCAGCTTATAAAAATTTCAAGTTTTTAAAGTAAGTCAGACTTGCAGAGACACTGGGAAAGCTCTGACAATTAGATAAAGCTTCATAATAAGTTAAAAAGATTATTTTTATCAACTCATGATTTGGAAGTGTGATTAATAGGTAAATAACAAGTACAGTTTTGTTATCCTTTAATAACCTGTCCTTTGTTCATCATTTTAAAATCTATTTCAAGGTAGTATTAAATTTAGATATGTAGAGCAATCATGCTTTAAATTTTTAAATTGATAATAAATTGAAGATCAATAATCTCAGTTAAGTTCTTCCTTAGTAGATGGCTAATAAGCCTATAGTTCTGGTTCCCTATAATCAAGGTACCTGATGACAGAATGGCCTGATTATAGGCCAAAGCTTAGAGTTTTATATGCGAGAATATATATTGCAGCACAGCTTAATGTGGAGAGAAGGGGAAATTATTTCCTCAATCAGGAATATGTAAGTAGATCAATGGTATGTATATCTAATTATCAAAATACATATATTGAAACAATTAGGTCTATATGAGAATATGGAAAAATGTTAATAAAATACAGATAAATTTAAATATATATAAATGTTTTTCTTGTCATTATAACTAAATAAAACAAATGTGAAACAAAAAACAGAAAAATAAAAAACAGCACATTCCCTTTGCTACTAAAGGAGAGGAAAAAAAACTTTTAAAAAAATCTATTTTTTCCTTACGCACACTTAAAACTATGCAGCTAATCAGTGTTTTTTATGTACAATGATATCATATTAATAATATACTTGTATATTATAGTAGACCATTATACATAGTTTCAACTCAATTTTTTAATATACTTTCAAAATTCCTTATTAATAGAAAATCACCTTCTTTCTTTTTTCTTTTTTCTTTTCTTATTTACTTTGAAACTTTATCAGGAGCTTTATGGATGAAGATCTGCATTTCTTTCTCCTCAAAAGTATTCATAATAAAAAATCATTTTTTAAATATTTATTTACTTATTTTGAGAGAGAGAGAGTGAACACAGGGGAGAAGCAGAGAGAGAGGGAGAGAGAGAATTCTAAACAGTCTCTGCGCTGTCAGCACAGAGCCAGATGTGGGGCTTAAACTCAGGAACTGTGAGATCATGACCTAGGCCAAAACCAAGAGTTGGTCACTTAACCAACTAAGCTACCCAGGCACCCCTAAAAATAATTTTTTTTTTAAACTTTTTTTTCAACGTTTTTTATTTATTTTTGGGACAGAGAGAGACAGAGCATGAACGGGGGAGGGGCAGAGAGAGAGGGAGACACAGCATCGGAAACAGGCTCCAGGCTCTGAGCCATCAGCCCAGAGCCCGACGCGGGGCTCGAACTCACGGAGCGCGAGATCGTGACCTGGCTGAAGTCGGACGCTTAACCGACTGCGCCACCCAGGCGCCCCCCTAAAAATAATTTTTAAGCCACTTAGAGATTATTATATTCTAGAGTATTTAAATACTATATTTCAAATTCTTTTAACTGAAAACTATTCTTTTAAGTCACCATTTTAATTTTTATCTGTTCTTGATATACACACAAATTACCCAGGCTCATAACCACTCACTAGGAAGTTAGTGGGTAGAATTACATTAACAGGCTGATGGCACATGCCAGCTAATAATATATAGTGATTATCTGTTGAATTTATTATTTCCTATTATTACTGCAATTTTATTTTAATGGAATAAAAATGAGATAATGAATTGTACAATGATTATAGCTTCTACTGAGAGATATATCACATAGAAGCTGCAAATAAAAGACAACTTCTCAATTTATTTAAGTCTGTCTGATTCCATAGTCAATAGTTTGGGCAGGTCTTGAGGCTACATTTTCTAGGTAATTGCCTCAAACTTCAGTTCAATTTGGTAATAAAAACCTCATTTTCAACTGCTTACTCCCAGATCAAGGAGAATATGGGAAATAAGAAAAGTGGATCTTTGCAATGGCCTTTAAAAATAAAGGTCAATTTAGTATCAGTTAAGGCAAATGGACTATAAAATCTATGGTAGGAAAAAAAAATCCAAGTAAGGATGTTCAAGGCAGTGTTTAGAACACTAGAACAGCCAGATTATGTAGTCATCTTCTCCATATTCTATGGAAAATGCAAAGGAGATATGGAGCCAATAAAAATACCAGTGATCTAGGGGCACCTGGATGGTTCAGTAGGTTAAATGTCTAACTTCAGCTCAGGTCTTGATCTCGTGATTCGTGGGTTCGAGACCCATATCAGGGTCTGTTCTGACAGCTCAGAGCCTGGACCCTGCTTTGGATCTGTGTCTCCCTCACTCTCTGCCCCTCCTCGCTCACCCTCTGTCTCTCTTTCTCTCAAAAAGTGAATAAACATTAAACAGATTTTTAAAAAATACCATGATCTACTTGCATGAATTTGTTTTTTATCCCCCAGCAGTAAGGAAAAGTTTGCACACAATTTATATATTGGTCTTTTTAAAACCTCTTACAGGGGCACCTGGGTGGCTCAGTGGGCTAAGCGCCCAACTTCAGCTCAGGACATGATCTGGTGGTTTGTGAGTTTGAGCACCATGTCGGTCTCTGTGCTGACAGCTCAGAGCCTGGAGCCTGCTTCAGATTCTGTATCTATCTCTCTCTTTGCCCTTTCTCTGCTCACACTCTGTCTCTCACTCTGTCAAAAATAATATAAAAACATTTAAAAATTAAAAAAAAAACTTCTTATAGTTATTTGAGATATATTCATTGCAGATAATTCTAAAACATTAATAAATATGAAAAGTAAAATAAAAATCAATTGTAATATGGCTATATTTACCTTATGGTATTGATTTTTCTAGATTTCTATTTATAACTGTAAGATACATTTCTTACAAAAAATGATTCTGTACTATGTATAATGTAATATTAACTTGCAATGTAATTTTTTGCTAAAACAGTATGTCATGATAACTTTTCAGGTCAACTAAACTCTTCTATACCTTAGTTTTTAATGCCTCTGTGGTATTCTATTTTACAAATTAGTAATAACTTAATCCATTTCCTATACTTGGACATTCAAGTTATTTCTAATTTTGGACTTTAAAATCAATGAACATCTTTGCACATTTTTATCATGCCTTTTATTTCATTAGGGTAATTTTTTAGAAGCAATGTATTTTGATAAATTATGTGATTTCAAGACATATATATATGTGTGTGTGTATATTTGTATGTTTGTGTGTGTATATATATATATATATATATATATATATGTATATGTATATATAAAACTAACCTGCTTTCCAGAAAGGTTCAAATTTACATAACTTCTTACAGTGTAGGAAGCTAATTTCCCTTCCAGAACACTGGCTATTTTAATTTATCCTTTAATTTACCATTTTTTAAATAATGTGAAGGTAAATGGTATTATGTTACTATTTAAAATTGATTACTAGTGACTTCTGGGGAAGATGGCAGAAGAGGAGTATGGTAAGCTCACCTCATCCCATAGATACAACTAGATAACACCTACGTGACTATAAATAACCCAGAAAACAATGAGAAGACTGGCAGAACAGACTCTCCACAGCTAAATGTACAGAAAGGCCACATCAAAGAGGTTAGGAAGGCTGGGGAGGAGGTCAGGAGCTAAATAGACCCGTGGGACTGTACACCGGAGGGAGGGATGCCATGGGCACAGGAAGAGAAAGAAACAGACCTTCATACCAGGCACCCCAGCCACAGGGAACTCACATAGGGAAGACAATCCCCATAATATTTGGCTTTGAAAACCAGAGGGGCCTAATTTCATAAGTTCTTACAATTAGGAGGGCTTAATTATAACTTTAAAAATCAGCAGGTTGAGCTATAGCGTAGAAGCAACAAGTTGAAAAATGCCTGTTGTATATGAGAGGGAGATTTGTTTACTAATCTCAAAGCTTATGCTGGAGAGGCAGGGATCCTTGAGAGAGACTTTTTCAAGAACAAAAGATCTGGCAGGTGCCATTTCTCTCCTCTGGCCCCCAGCCTAGATACACAGGCACCTACAGGAACTAGCATGCCCCCTCCAGCCAGGCCTCAGCTCCAGGCCCCTTCCCACAGCAGACGTGCGAAAACTTTCCTAGCACCCCATGCCCTGTACCTGCATTCTCCCGTAGACCTATTTTCTCCAATATGCTCTCAGCTAGAGCCCATCCACGGTGGTGCCACAAGCCTGGCAGTGTGTAAGCAGCCCCAATAGGGGCCAGCATCACTCCAAAGTAACTCCTGCCCTGGGGAGATAGGAAGACAACCGCATGCTCCAGTACAACTGCAGTCTCTGCAATGGGCTGGAGGCAGAAATCTAGTCTGACTGCAGGCCCCATGGACCAACAAATACTTCCCAGGAA
The DNA here is from genome assembly GCF_022079265.1 of Lynx rufus. Classification (NCBI taxonomy): domain Eukaryota; kingdom Metazoa; phylum Chordata; class Mammalia; order Carnivora; family Felidae; genus Lynx; species Lynx rufus. The sequence continues at coordinate 77,323,810 of NW_025814834.1, forward strand.
ACAACATAGCAAGAGCACCCTACAATTCACTGCTACTGCATCTCTGGCAAATGCCTAACTTAAACCCAAAGTAGCCCTAGACTGGCCCACTAATAACACAGGGACCAAACCCTGCCCACAACAGGCAAAGAGAGCCATTGTCATATGTGAAAAACCCACAGCCAACATCATAATAGTGAAAAACAGATTTTCCCTGAAGATGAGGAACAAGACAAGGATGCCCACTCTTACCACTTTTATTCAACACAGCACTAGAAATCCTGGCCATAGCAATCAGACAAGAAAAGTAAATAAAAATCCATCCAAATTGTAAGGAAGAAGTAAAACTTTCACTATTTGCAGATGACATGATAGTATATATATAGAAAGACTCCATGAAAAAAAACTACTAGAACTGATAAATAAATTCATAAGGTTGCAGATACAAAATCAATATACATAAGTGTATTTCATTTCTGTACATTAATAATGAAGCAGCAAAAAAATTAATAAAAGGATCCCAATTAGAATTGTACCCAATATAATAAAATACCTAGGAATAAACTTAAAGGAGGTGAAAGACCTGTGCTCTAAAAATTATAAAACATTGATGAAATTAAAGATGACACAAAGACATGGAAATCAGCACTAAAAAATAATTCAATTTTATTTATTGGTTTGCCTTTAAAAAAGGCAAACCAAAATCACAATGAGATGTCACCTCACACTTGTCAGGATGGCTAAAATCGAAAACAGAAGAAACTACAAGTGTTGATGACAATGTGGAGAAAAAGGAACCCTCTTGCACTCTTGGTGGGAACACAAACTATTGCAGCTACCATGGAAAACAGTATGGAGGTTCCTCAAAAAAATTAAAAGTAGGGGCACCTGGGTAGCTCAGTGGGTTAAGTGTCCAACTTCCGCTCAGGTCATGATCTCACTTCCTTCGTTGGGCTCTGTGCTGACAGCTTGGAGCCTAGAGCTTGCTTCAGATTCTGTGTCTCCCTCTCTCTCTCTCCCCCTCCCCTGCTCACACTCTGTCTCTCTTGGTCTCTCAAAAATAAACATTAAAAAAATAAAACTGATTACTAGTGAGAATTCTTCTGGTAACCTTGCTAATTTTTTCTTTTACGAATTGCCTATTCTTCCCCTTTTCTCAGATCTCCATAGAAGTGTTCACTTTTTGATGTTTAAGCACCCCTGATATAAATATATTTGGGGGGGTGGGGTGTCCGGGTGGCTCAGTCAGTTAAGTGTCTGACTTCAGCTTAGGTCATGATCTCACCTTTTGTGAGTTTGAGTCCTGCATCTGGCTCCATGCAGACAGTATGAAGCCTGTTTGGGATTCCCTCTCCCTCTCTCTCTCTCTTTCTCTCCCTCCCTCCCTCCTTCTCTCTGTCCCTCCTCCCACTCATGCACAATCTCACACAAAAAAAGTGAAGTACAGTAAAACATTAGTCTGTAACTTGTTCTGCAAGCATTCTGCAAGATGAGCAAACGTTTCTAATAAATTTTAACTTGATAAACGAGTGGTATCTTGCATCACTTCATAAACACTGAATATCACACGATTACAATTGAGCCAGTCAGTGGTTCTTCTCTTTCTCTCACTCACTGTGGGATTGTGGGTGATCATCCCTTATGCCAATGCTTAGTCTCAGGCCACAGTGTTTGGCAAAAATCTGATTTTTCAAAACATTGGAAGGTGCCCACAACTGTCACTAGTGTATTTTTTGTCACTTCAAAGCACCCATGGACAGTCCTTTGCTTTTCCATGCAAGAGTAGCTTAGGAATGCTTTGCTTCATTCTAGGTCAGGCTGCCTGCAGATATAGACCCTTTTCCTCTGCTGCCTTATTGTTAGTTGCATTACCAGTATATGACAAGAGTTTATTAATACTGTACTGTAGTCAACATCTGTGCGAGCATATATAATGTCCCTCATGCAGAAAAAGGTTGAAAAGAAAGGTGGTAAGAAGGAGATAATTACGTTGGAAGTTAAGAAGGGAATCATATAGAAATACAAATGAGGTAGGCGAGTGGCCGAAATTGCAAGGTTTCAAAAGAAGTCCTCGTCTGCATCTCATCTGGAGAGGAGGAGAAGATTTTATAAGAAGAAAAAGAGGAATCGTTCACTTCAAATGAGGTTAGGTATATGTGTAAAATGTGAGAAACAGTGCAAAATTTTGTAGAAAAGCACCAACCAAATAAGGCTGTAGCAGTGCGAACGGTGAATCTTTTTAATGACACTGCAATGTCACATTTCTGTGAAATCCTCAAAAGGCAGTAAAAGCAAGTGTCATCGGATAGGTTCCTATTAAAGTTGCACGAAAAGAAAAAGATTCCACTGAGCCAATAGATAGTGATGATTCCATTAGTGATAGTGAAAGTCATACTACATGATAACCCTCCTCTCTCTCGTCTCCCTCACATCAGCCATGAAAGTTTTCAAAGGTAAGTGCAGGTTAATGTGTTTATTTTTCTTTATATTTTGTATATTCTTTATTATTTTGTATTAAATACTGTAATCATTTTTATATGAATATTTTGGGGTTTTGGAACAAATCATGTGAGTTTCCATTATTTGCTTTGATTATACACATGCTTTGGATTACAAGTATACTTCCAGACTGAATTATGCTCACAAACCAAGATTTTACTCTATACTGGGGACATCTCTTGCAAATATTTAAATTTTCAAGTGCTTATTTTTGCAGTACAAAAAAAAAAAAAACCTTTCCCTTTGTTTTCTGCCCTTTATATTATGCTTAGAAAGGCCCTTACTATCCTAAGATGTAAAAAATGCCTAGCCATATCTTCTAACATTCTTAAAATTTTTCACTTCATATTTTTTTCATATAATCATCTGAAATTAATTTTAGTGTATCTCCAACCATGTTCCTTTTGGCTTTTGCTGTTTTTGTTTCTTAGTACATATAGTATACATATTTTTTTAAAATGATTCATTTGTCTTTCCTTCAGTTTGCTTTAATTAAGGACACTTAACTAGCTCTGTAATATATCTTATTGCTTGAACCATCTGTAGGCTATCCACTTTTGTAACCTAAATTTTATCTAGGATCAACTTAGTATAACATAGAGCTGGGATTTTATTTTTTTAAGTCTATTTATTTTGTGAGAGAAAGAGGGAGTGTGTGTGTGTGCACAAGCAGGGGAAGGGTAAAGAGAGAGGAGAGAGAGAATCCCAAGTAGGTTCCATGCTGCCAGTACAGTAGAGCTATGCTTTTAGATGACATTATTTTGACCCCTCTGAAATCTAAATGAGAATTTGCTTTATGATATTGGTTTTCATTAAGGGTAAATTAACAAAAAAAAACCCTGCATTATGGATAAGCTGAGGTCCTTGAGTATCTCATCACATAACATTGTTTGCTTTGTTTTTAATAAGAAGCCTCAGTAGCAATTTCTTTTATGAATCTAGAAACAGGAAAGTTTGTATTTTTCCTTAACAACTGATATGTTTTTATCCTACAAACACTGATAACTTTATAGCTGATAAGGTAGCTTTCTATATTCTCTCCAGTGTACCATATGAATTTAGAATTTAGGAAGACATCTCAAACCATTCTTGGTTTAGGACAAACATCCATCCATCCAACCAATGATGGCATAGTATGGTTTGGTTCGATATCAGAAGTATTAGAAAAATACAAACAGCATTATTTAAAGGACTTCATTCTCAAAATTCCACAATAAACACTTTTTTGTATACTTTCTCATTAAGTCTCTATAACTTCTCTATTATGGTGGCTTTGGTTTAAGGATGAAAGTTAAATAACTTGCTCAAGCTTACTTAGAAAATAGCAGGAGAAGGATTAGAAGTCACTCATACCCATCTAATATTTAACTCCATGCTCTTACAAACCATTCTGGAATGGGAGCAAAACACTGGAGAAACTTTGAAAAAATCTATACAGAGATATTCTCTAGATGGCGGTACAAAACATGGTAATTATCATTCCTTGAAGTATAGAATAGGATCCACTTGGAAAATTCTCCCCGTCTCAACAGATCAATGTGATCCAGGATACTGGACAAACTTGAATTTACAGAGACAAATGATCAGTAATGATATAAGTGGAATTTATTCTACTGATAGGACAATTAAATATAAGCTGGAAAGTTTCAGTGTGCAATTGACTAACCAATGTATTTCTGTAAAGTGCTTCACAAATTGTACATTATTCATCACTAGTTCCATAGAATGCTAGATATAACTGTGTCTTCAGTTCTTGACACATCCCTGAAATAGTGATATATTTTATAATCAATGTTATCTTACATTTGCTCCTTGCATCTTACATTTGAGAAAAGACAACTGTAGTGTAGGCATGGCTTGACCATGTGCAAACTTGTTTTTCTCTTTGTGGTAAACTAGCAAATTGCAATTTTAGTAATTAATTAATGAGCATTTAAATCAATGGGCATTTAAATACATCCCTATTGCCTGAAAAACTTCCATTTGATACTTCTAGTAAAACTAAGAAAGTGTCAGGGTACCTGGCTTGCTAAGTCAGTAGAACATGCAACTTGATCTCGGGGTTGTGAATTCAAGCCCACGTTGGGTGTTAGAGAATACTTAAAAAAAAAATCAAGAGGGGCGCCTGGGTGGGCAGTCGGTTAAGCGTCCGACTTCAGCCAGGTCACGATCTCGCGGTCCGTGAGTTCGAGCCCCGCGTCAGGCTCTGGGCTGATGGCTCAGAGCCTGGAGCCTGTTTCCGATTCTGTGTCTCCCTCTCTCTCTGCCCCTCCCCCGTTCATGCTCTGTCTCTCTCTGTCCCAAAAATAAATAAACGTTGAAAAAAAAATTAAAAAAAAAATCAAGAAAGTACTAAAATGAAAATTTGCTAAATGGTTGCAGGGACTTGAAAGAAAATCCCAGGGATGACAATGTTTGTAGACATACTACATCACCAATCATCTTGATGGCATTGAGAACAGAGTAGATGGAAAACACGTACATACCAGCAAATCTGACCCAAAAAGTGATTCAAACGAGTCAACCTCAAAATATGAAGTTTCTTGATCAATTTACTTTTCTTATTTAAAAAAAAATTCTATGTACAAGAATGAGATATGATCAAAAAGCTGTCTGAATTAGTTTGTGTCTTGAAACACTTTAAAAGGGACACAATAATTCTAAGTGATGAGGTTTTACACTATAGTTTAATTGGAACTTTTTATTAGTGGTATATAATAAAATGGTGATTTTTAAATTGATGGCAGCTTAAATTAGATTAAATGCAGTACTTACACATTTATTATCTGGTCATATTTTAATAAAAACAATGAGTTAAACACAGGTAACATTACTACAGGACTTCTCATAACTTTTCTTATGATGAAGAGTATTAAAAATATCCTAACTGGATAATATTTCCCAAGCTTATTTGTCCTTTTCCAAAATTTTGAGACAATGCTCCATTGAAAACATTTTGAGAAACACAGCTTTATTGTGTTTTCTATGTCTAAACCAATACATTAGTCATTCATAGGACATAAATTGATATTAGAGAAAAATCTTTGTGGGGAAAAATTCTATATGCTTTTCAATTTTTTTCCATTAGGAAGTTTCCATCTTAAGATTTTAATTAAACCAAGAAAATGGTATGAAATACTTATACATATTTGTTAATGTATTTATGTTCAGTTCCTAGAATAGTATCTGGCATTAATGGACATTCTTTAGATATTAATTGCACTACTCTCTGGCATATGCTCTCTTTTCTCCTGTTCTTCCCATCTCATTCTTTCTCTGCCTCACATATATGTATGTATAAGAAATATGGCTCTATATAATTTGCTTTCATGACTTAAAATGACTATATGTATTCAACATGTTTTGACATATATATATTATAAATAGACCATGAAAAGATGCTCAAATATACATACATATATACACACATGTGTGTATGTACACATGTGCGTATACATATGCACACATGTATATACATGTATACATACATATAAATGTATGCATGTATACATACACATATACATATGCATGTATACACACACGTTAGAGGAGAGGGGAGAGTGAGTTTATGCAAAGTTTGGTTCCAAAGTGCTACTTGGTCTCATTAATAATTATTAGTATTTATTAAAGTGCATTTTCCTAGTTTGTATTTAGTCAGCACTCTTGTCTGCAGAGCCAATAAGGAAGTCTAATTATGTTTTTGAATTATGGGAAAAAAAGGAAAAAAAAACCCTAACGCGACCCAGAAAAACTAGTGTGAATTGATTATCCCGTCTTATTATGGCAAACGATATCTGAGATTATATTACGGGACGTGTTAAAGGCAATATTAAGTACACATAGTCAATTCTTGATTATCAAGTTTAACAGAATGTAAACCTAGGGTATATAATTTTTCTCAGTAGAATGACTTCTATAGCATTAAATATTTCTACTTATGCAGCAAAGGAAAGGAATCCTGATTATATGCAGATATGATTAAAGGAGATTAAGAACACACCAGTGCACTTAAGGACTGATTCACACTGCCTGAGTTTGATTTCTGTTCTGCTACCTACCAGATGTGTAATTTGGGGCAATATAAGCAACCTCACAAGGCCTCAGTTCTTTCCTCTATTAAATGGGCATGATAATAGAACCTCCTTCAGAGTGTTAGTGTGCTTATTCACTGAGTTAACATGTAAAACAAATAGTGCATGATACATAGTAAGTACTCACTAAATGCTACCTGTTATGTTCGTTGTTTTATGGTGGATATGGACTTTGAGGGGCACTTCATTCCCTAATAGAAGAGTAGGCTGGTTATTCTCTAAGCCTGTGTGCATTTCTGTTGTATATTAGACGAATAAAGTGGGAAATCAACAACTTAACTTTGGCCCAGATGCCCTTTCAGTGAGAAGTATACCGTGCACTGCTCTTAAGACTCCTCAGAATGGCACTACTATGGACACCATTCAGGTCTCTACCCAAACATTTTTGTAAACCCAAATTACTAATAAAATGAAGCTGAAGTGCCACATGTCTCTGCACCAGTCACTTCCCCCATCCATATTTGTGCACTGCTGTGATTGTCACACATATGCCACACAAGAAAAACAAATTCCATAATCACAGTCTTTCAGTGTAGATGATATGCTACTAAGTACGGTATGAGTTAAGATTAAAAAAAAAACGTTCTAGGAGAACACACTGATTTTATGTTTTGAAAGAAAAATTGCAAAAGTATACTCAGTCTCCATTGTCAACAGATTTCCCCCTTGTTTCCTAAACATACTATAAATGAGTGAGCTGGGAAAGGCTGAAGGAGAGCCATTAGTCACCCCCTGGGACACTGTGCCATTACTGTGGAACAGCCAATGACAAAAATTTCAATAAGCATGAGTTTGACTTATGATGTTGGGAATGGTCGAGTAACATATTGCTCCTGGGTTTCCCATGCAGTATTTATCTTCTTCCAGCGCTAGTCATGTCAAAGACTTGATACGGAAAACAACACAAAGTTTATTTATTGCATACATAAGATGCAGTTCACAAACCAGACTTAACATTGGTTGGCATGAGAACTTCTCAGCAGTTACTACACAAGAGCAACATTCAGTAATGATGAAAACAGGCCAAGTGTGTCAGCTGTGCTATTGTGATGCTAAAATATCCTTCTACATAATAGTCTAGTACCCCATTATACAGACAATTCTAACATGTCTCTCTTCTTTTTTAGAGCTTTGTATTATTCTTAGGATGTCACTGGGCTAAGTCTATACTACCCTCTAATTGAACGAGGCCTCTGGGTCCATACAGAGGATTGGGCAGCTAAAGGGAAAGGCAGAATGCCAACATCTTGCATTGTTGCATGCTTGCAATGTAGTTTTTTGTTTTCTGGTGAGGGTGTGATTTGTCTAGAGGAAACCAAAGCATTCTGAATCACATCATAGCTATGGTATTCAAATACAAACTCTGAAGGATATCAGTATTCTTTAAAATGTAAATGATCTTGCAGATGCTGTTTAGGCTTCTCACGTTATTTCTTCTATCCTCTGACTTTACTTGTTGCCAGAAGGTTAAAACCTCAAAATCAGTGGTCAAAAGACAGAGGAGTAGTTACTGAAAACTGATGGAAAAAAAAATTCAAAGCAGTGGAAATTTACTGATTAACAACTGTATAAAATCACAAAATTGCGGCAAAAAAATTATTACTGTTTGAGTTACAACTGACCTTTCATGGATGGAAAACGTAGGTAAGGCTCAAAAAGTTGATTGGACCTGTGTGAGGTAGCACAGCTGATAAGAGAGTTTATATTGGAACCCAGGTCTCTTGATTTCCTGGTCAGTGCCCATAATTCTGCTCTTTCACTCAACTTGTTTTCATTGTTTCTCTGTGTTACATATTGTGCTCGCTGATATGGATGTTGAACAAAAACTATAAATGGTTTCTTCCCTCACAGCCTAATCAGTAATCAAATAACCAACACAAATGAAAAGTACCAAATGTAAAGTCAAAATGTATTTGAGAGATGTTCAGGGTATAAAAGCATAGAATTGATCCTCTGCTGGTTAGAGAAGGGCAGGTCAGGGAAGGCTTCTTTGAGGAAGTTGTCATTGAGCTGAAATGGTAATCAGATGTGGGTAAGATGAGATGGAGAGTGAATTGGGTGAGCATTACAGTAAATGTCACCTGGTTTTCATTTTTAGGAACATTTTGATTAAAAGGGTATTTTTCTTCAGCTCTTACCAAGGAATACTCACTTTTTTAAAATTTCTGTATAATTTTCTGTGGCAAATAGACTCTTAAGATGGCCTTGATTACCTTGACTTCCTGGTATTCAAGCCCCTGTGTGGGCTCTTTTTCCTTGAGTATAGGCACAACCTGTGACTTCTAATGAAGAGAATATAACAATGATGAGGGGATGTCACTACTGTATTAATATAAGTTCCTTACTTACATCTTGCTAGCAGACCCTCTCCATTATTGGCTTGGTGAATAAGTTGCCATGTTGTAACTCTGGCACACACAGAGCTCAAGAATTTCAACTACTCTTATGTCAAAAAATTATAAATGCCTTTTATTCAGTTATTATTTTCAGTTAAGAATTTCATAATCTAATGACAAGTTGCCATCTTATTATTCCACTTTTTGAATATTTAGATACAAATGAGAAAAATTTCACGTTTAACTACATTCCTGCTGCTGAATTGGAACAATTTTAAAGCAATTTTAACTGATTTTAGTCACATATTAGGATATTTGCTATTGCAGATATTAGTCATTAAGATAGTTCTTTATTAATATTTTCATGGGGCTCAATGATCTTAATCCCTTTCGTATTTTTTATGTAGTCCTTAATCTTGCATTTTTTCCCTTCCTGCCCAGTATTCCGTGTTTACTGAGGTAAGAAGTACTCTACAAAGTAGTGTTACAGATTTCATCACAAGTTTTTAAGAACGTTAAAATTATATTTTTACCATATAGTATAATTACAGATTTCTGCTTGATGATAAACCAGTGTTTCCTGTTTCAGTATTGCACATAACATAAACACTATTGGACTTAATTCATATCCAGTAATTATTAGCATATTAGCATGCTTTTACATTTTAAATGGTTGCTAGGTACTTAATTTTTTAGTGTTTTGTTTTTTTAATTTTAGATATACAACATGAGAATCAAATAGCCTTCTAAGAAACTATGTGGGAAAATATTAGACAATGTCAATAAACCAAATATGAATTTCTTTAACATTATCAACACTATGCATAACTCTATGGTCAACTGATCTTCAACAAAGCAGGAAAGAATATCCAATGGAATAAAGACGCATAGGAATGAAACTGGATCACTTTCTCATACCATACACACAAATAAATTAAAAATGGATGAAAGACCTAAATGTGAGACCAGAAACCATCAAAATCCTAGAGAACACAGGCAACAACCTCTTTGACCTTGGCTGTGGCAACTTCTTACTAGACATGTCTTCAGAGGCAAGGGAAACAGAACCAAAAATCAACTATTGGGACTTCATCAAGATAAAAAGCTTCTGCACAGCAAAGGAAATAATCAACAAAACTAAAAGCCTACAGAATGGGAGAAGATATTTGCAAATGACCTATCTGATAAAGGGTTAGTATCCAAAATCTATAAAGAGCTTATCAAACTCAACACCCAAAAAAAACCCAGTTAAGAAATGTGCAGAAGACATGAATAGACATTTTTCTAAAGAAGACATCCAGATGACCACAGACACATGAAAAGATGCTCAACATCACTCATCATCAGTGAAATACAAATCAAAACCACAATTGGATACCATCTTACACCTGTCAGAATGACTAACAACTCAGGAAACAACAGATGTTGTTGAGAATGTGGAGAAAAGGAGAACCCTCTTACACTGTTGGTGTGAATCGAAACTGGTGCAGCCACCCTGGAAAACAGTATGAAAGTTCCTCAAAAAGTTAAAAATGGAACTACTGAACGACCCAGCAATTGCACTACTAGGTATTTACCCAAAGGATACAAAAATGCTGATCTGAAGGGGCATATGCACCCCAATGTTTATAGCAGCATTATCTGCAACAGCCAAATTATGGAAAGAGCCCAAATGTCCATCAACTGATGATATGTGTGATGTACACACACACATACATAAACACACACACAATGGAGTATTACTCAGCTACCAAAAAGAATGAAATCTTGCCTACTGCAACAACATGGATGGAGCTACAGTGTATTATGCTAAATGAAATGTCAGTCAGAGAAAGACAAATTCCATATGATTTCACTCATATGTGGAATTTAATGAACAAAACAATGAAAGGAAAGGGAAAAATGAAGAGAGAGGGAAGCAGACCACAAGAGACTCTTAACTATAGAGAACTGAGGGTTGATGGAATGAGGTGGGTGGGGCAATGGGCCAAATCAGTGATGGGTATTAAGGACACTTGTGTTGAGCACTGGGTGCTATATATAATTGCTGAATCACTAAATTCTACTCCTGAAACCAGTATTACAGTATATGTTACCTAACTAGAATTTAAATAAAAAATTGAAAAAAAATTAAAATATTACCTATACTAAAGCATATTATGTTAATTTTGAATCATAGCTTCATAACCAAGGTCTCTACTCTTAAATATGGTCAATAGTAACATTAACAAATGGTTAAGATTTTATCAAACCTTGTTAACAAAAATTCAATTTAAGTCTTTCTTAAAAAAGGAGAGGAGGGGCGCCTGGGTGGCGCAGTCGGTTAAGCGTCCGACTTCAGCCAGGTCACGATCTCGCGGTCCGGGAGTTCGAGCCCCGCGTCAGGCTCTGGGCTGATGGCTCAGAGCCTGGAGCCTGTTTCCGATTCTGTGTCTCCCTCTCTCTCTGCCCCTCCCCCGTTCATGCTCTGTCTCTCTCTGTCCCAAAAATAAATAAACGTTGAAAAAAAAATTAAAAAAAAAAAAAAAGGAATCTCCCTGACATTTTACATAGTGTGTTTATTTCATTAGGACATATAATTATTAGTCCTTAGCCAATATGATACATGTGTCATTATACATAAATATAAAAATCTCAACTGTTTTACCAAGAAGGGCCAAAGACATAAAATTTAGATGGCTTTTTAAAAAATAACTGCTGATGTGGTTTTGTTTTCTGGTTTAAAAGATCTAGGTATCATTTATTAAGCAGACATTATATATTTCCAGCCACCTATTATATGTTCTCTGAAATACTATTTTTAGGGTTTAATTTTATACAGGAAAGCTAAATTTTCCTGAGCCTGGGCCTTAAATATAAATATAAAACTACAGTTTATCAAATTTTAAGTGCAGAGAATAGTTTTCTTAATTATGCAAGCCAAAGCAGAAACACCATGATAAAATGGTGCAGATTAATGGTTAATCCTAGGGAAATTTACTTTTGACTTTATAATATAGAAGTTTTAATACATACTTTTGTAATACAAGAAATTGTTGCAGCCAACCTGCCCTCTGCCTTGTTTAACTTAGACAAAATAGAATGCAACTTTTATGCATATGTAAACTATTTCAGATAAGGTGCCTGAACAGAGGAGAAATAATGGTTTTGGTAAGTTTCCTAGAGTTCAGGCTTTTCCTATTAGAAGGATATTCAGGAAGAAGTCATTTTCCCTAACATAAAATATTAATTATACACTTACTCATTAAATCAAGAGAAGAAGCATGGAATTGCACATCACAGATCATTCATAAGGTAGTCAACCAGGGGGTTTCAGTGACATTTATGATAAATGAACAATTCTTAATCTGAACATTGAGTATGTGTATTAGAGCAACCTTCTGCTATGATCCCTGTGAACTTCTTAAATGGGTGTTTAATTTAAATGTGGTGTATTGGGATGGGATTCCCTGCGACAGTTCCCTCGACAGGAAACTGGAGGTAAAATGGTCAGTGGGTCTGAAATTTGAGAAGTCTACTTAGGTTTAAGGGTACTCCTAGCTAATGGGGCTTATATGAACATAGTCACAAGGAGGTAGGTTAGGATAACCCAGCTAAAAACATACTATGTCCTCAAAGACCTCTGAGCTTCTCCACCAGCAGGCCACAGTGCCAAGTATAGTCAAATCACTAACTCCTCTCCATGAAGCCTTTTCTAACTACCCTATCTAACCTGGCACAGCTAGTCAGGCCCAGTCCCCTTTCATGACCTACTAATCTCCTTAGCTATATCATTATCAAACATACTATTTATTTATCTTATTTAATGTCTTCCTAATATAAGGTAAGCTCCATGAAGATAAGGATTTTTGTCAATTTTATATACTTCTCGATCCTCAGAACCTAGAAGAATGCCTGGCACGTATTAAAAAGTCAGTACATGTTTGTTAAGTAAATGAATAAACTATTCAAGTCAGATCAACTAATTCTATAACTTCTCATTTTTGTTTCATTTGTAAAGTCCCCCTTAAATAATTTAAGGTTAATGCACAGATTAAAATCACAGAGTGATTATTTATTGCTAAATTTAGAATGTCTGGGCTTGATTTTGTTAGAGGAGAAAGTGCAAAGAAAAAGATAATTTCTGCCTGTCTCTCCAATGGCAATAAATTTTCCAATGCAAAAATAAAATAAAAAGTTAGTGGTGTCAACTAGCATGGGCTATAGATATGTGATAAAGGTTGGTCATACAAAAGATAACCAACAGAACATACACAATTCAAAATGAGGAAGCTATGGGACTAAAACAGGTCCTCACTAAAGAGAATTACTATCACATCCTTGTTTGTAATTTAATATTTGTTGAATATACATATCAAGCTAATGTATACTTAAATATAAACTACAGTATCTATTCTCAGCAAACCATTTCACAGTCTTCAAAAATCCTATTTTAGGGTAGTCTTCAGGTATAAATATAAGGTCATATCTCAACTGGGTAGATTCTAACATCTAGTATATTCCAGGTTCTGATGCTACGAATATTCAAGATGAGGTCCATGGCAACCCTAATGAATTGTTGTAGCAAGACTTAAACTTTTTTTAGATGTGGAATTATATATTCACTAATTCGTAAAGGAAGGAATTTAAAGTCCTAGGGAACTCACCTGGGAACCTTTAGGTATTTATTGTACTTCAGGAGACAAATCAACATTCCTCTGCTTTATTTCTTCAACCAAATCTTTTGGGACTATGGAAAACCCACAGATAATAGTGTCCCAGATATCTATGAGTTTAAAGTAAAAATTTTTTTTTTCCTCAGGACTTTTAAATTTTGTCTTATTTGTCAGACAAATAGTTAACGCATACACATAGTTATACATAGACATTAACCTGGAACTTCTAGTTCATTTTCATTCAGTATAAAAGATATTCAGTATGATTTATACATGAATTAGGATTACAAATTCAAGAGACTTCAGTAAGACATAGACACCTACAACTTATGCTGCATGTACTAACTTTGTTTTAAATAAAAACCTTAAATTCTAATGTTCTTTTTTAAAAAAAACCCAACCTTTGTTGGGGGATAGATCTTTACCTCTTTGTATTGACTCAGCAAAAGATTATAAAAAAGGAATTATCACATGACTTATCTCAAATTGTGTACATACCCCCTAGTGTAGTTCAGTGTATGCCCCCTAAAAGGACCCCTGCTATTATCTTTGTAATGCAACATTTTGGCACCAAGATAGGTCATTAGGCACCTGGGTGGTGTAGTAGATTAAGCATCCAACTCTTGATTTTAGCTCAGTTCACGATCTCCAGGTGAGATTGAGCCCTGCGCTGCGCTCTAGGCAGACAAAGTAGAGCCTGCTTGGGATTCTCTATCTCTCTCCTTGTCTCTCTGCTCCTCCTCAACTCGTGTTCAGGCACACTCTTTCTCTCTCAAAAGAAATAAATAAACCTCCAAAAAGTCTTAAAAAAACATGAAAAAAAGTAAACATGAAAAAGAACATGAAAAAAAAAGTAACATGAACTGAACTGAAACTAGGGTCACTCTAATGGAGTTAGTTTGTGAAATGGCAATTTTTAGAAAAGAAAAAAAGTGAGGTGACTATTTGTATAAATAAGACATTCCATTACTTTCAATCATTTTGATACTCCATGTCAAAGTTATCTTCATTGCAGATTTTCTTAAGAGAACTTTTTTGTTGGATATATTACTGTTTCATAGCATTTTTAAGGGAAAAGGTGTTATGTATTCCTTTGACTCCCTTGTGTAACATAAAGGGGGGAGGTTTTGTAAAATCTGGATGTGTTCATTAACAAATAGAGTCTTAAAATGAAATTTAAGAGAATTATGAAACTTCTAGGTGGACATGCCGGGTTGTGCACTGCCATCAAGCAAAAGAAAATCTAATGTGGAATCAGTCCTTATTACTCAAAGAATCCAGTAGATGGAAGCCTTTCCCTTTTAAAACTCAAACTGCTTCAAAAGCTTGTGGTTGTATTTGCTATTCCTGATGAGAGAGTAGCTGAAAATAGCTGGGGGGGGGGGGGCGGTGGTGAGGGAAGCTTGCTCTCTTAAGAGCATATCAGAAAGACCACAATTTACCTGCTTTGTAAGTGGTTTGAAAATTGCATGATCAAAGTCAAGTTGTTTTGACCCCCATGAGGTGAAGGAGAAAGGGAAGAATAAATAAATCGATTGATTCCTGAGGCCAGGCTCTTGGTGGCTAAAGTTTGGTTTGTCTTCCTGCATTAGTGTCCAGGTTCTAGTTGCCCTACCTCAGTGATAAATTCCTTAGGCTAGTGGTTACATCTGTTTCCTTCCATTATGGTTCTTTACTCAGATAAGCGAGGACATCCAGAATTAGGCTCCCCTGGGCCGGGATTTCTCCTGACAGAGGACACTGAAGTGCATAGCCTGGACGTTTCTCTCTGTACCTGTGTATGGTCTCTATCTTTCTCACTCTGCCTTCTTACTAGAATCCTGAGTATTATCTCTGAGGACATCTATAGATTGTTCTGACACTTGACTATCCAGGGAATAAATGCATTCTAAATAATTGATCAGATTTAATTACTAAGCTGAATTAAATCACTATTAGTCTATTAGATTGGTTGTTTAGCTGTCTCTCAGAAAGATATTCAAAACTAGGATAGTTACAATGTCTGGGTTTGGAGCATTTCAGTATACAGTGTAAGCTGAGTATTTTTGTCAGTTCAAATCTCAATATGGAATTAACACTCTGGCAGGAGACCTACACTTTTCTTTAATTCTAAAAGGGGCAGTTGAATGTTTTTCTATGTGTTTACAAGTCAAACTAATGAAACGATTATGTACAATGGCAACCTCTGCTTGTGTAGCTAGGGTACTTGAAGTCAACACTACCTACTTTCCACTGAATTGCATTACAATTGGATAATGGTTCCCGCTCCCTTTGTTACTCAGTTTTGAAGTTTATAGTTAAGCTTTAATTTAGAGCTTTATCTCTGGTAATGGCTCCTAACTGCTCTAACTGCTCATCAGTTTTCCTTGCACTAAGCAGGAGCCATCAGCTCACGTTTCATTGAAAACTCATTTAACCATCTCCCATATGTTTTTAAGGACAACAAAGCAATATACTTAATTAAGATTTGAAAAACAACAGCTACAACAACTTCTTTAGGTTAACAGTATGGAAGCATTCTTCAACACGCAGAGATCTGGACAAAGTATTTGAATGATGTTTGCTGAATACTGGAAATTCATCATGTATCTAAATGGCTTACAGTGAAGCAATTAAATAATTTTCCAATTTGCAAAATGAAGAGTTTCATCTCCCAGTCACAGACCTAATTTCTATACTGCACAAGAACCAAGAGAGAAGGAAGCAGGAAAAGGGAGGAGGCCAGAAGTAGAAGAAGTATCATTATAACTGGTGAACTGTTTCAGTTGACAAGGTGTGAAGGAGGAACTCACAAAAAGGCTTTGAGGAGTTACTGCATATTTGAACACAACTTTAACCTTACAACATGAGGCCAAAAATAGCACTCAGATGTATGAAATTTGCCTTAGACAAACCAAACAAAGCACAATACACATAAAATCCACAGAGCTATTAGTATCTTTGTTACTACTCACACCCCATTTAAAAATCTTTAAAAGTCCTTAAAGCAGTATTCCTGCTACACATGTAACTACAATTAGAAGGTCAAGACAAAATTTGTGCCCAAGATGGACAAGCATTTGTTGTAATCATTCTGTGATCAAAACCGATTTTGTGCCTTTGACTTAGCCAGTTGTAAGATGAAGTAATTTTTTAATTAAAGTTTTTAAATGTAGTTTAAATTTTTTAAATGAGTTGTTCATTTATTTTAAAAGCAGGTATAGATTTTATATAAGATTTTGGAGAAAAAGAAAGTCCAGTGATGGAGTACTGTGGTCTATCCATATTGTCTTTGTGTGATCTTCAACAAAGAAAATATATTTTTGTACATTGCTTTTCTTAGTCAGTTGGGGGGATAGACCAGATGATCTGTACATTACATTCAAGGTTTTTGAATTATTAGAGACATGAACAAAATCAGAGGAGAAAGGGACAGAAAAATCCTGGTGTTATTCAGATTCAAGTCTCAATTAAATTTTTGAGAATACACATGTCATACTACTTCAATTTTCTCATGTCATTCCTGTATTTACTTTGATGACTAAAACAGCTAAGTTCAACGCTTTTTTTTTTTTCCTTTTTAATTAGTGTGTTTCCTCATACATTATGCCAGATGTCTCAGTCTCTGCATCAGCATCTGGTAATAAATTACAAGTGCTGAAGCTTTATTACAAAATGAGGGATTCTTTTTGCACATTATTCGTTTTTCAAAATGTTTCCATAACTCTAATTGACTTTTGCATTAAAATACTTATTAAAATGTTTTGAATTTTTAATACAAAAATATAATTTTCACTTGGTTCCTAGAAATAGTATCCTTTAAAAAATAATGTTCTTTAAAAACATTTATATACATATATAAATACATATATATATGTATATATAATTAAATTGAAAGATCAAATCTCCATCTTTTAACTTATTTTAATGTATTGAAAAGGAAAAAAAGTAAATGGAGTTTATAACATTTTCATTATTTGAGTTCATCTACAAAAGGCATGACTTTTTCTTAAATATAGAGAAATATATGCTCAGTATGTAAAGTTTCAAATATATGGAAAAGAAAGAAAAAATAATCATAGACAATCCCCACTACCCAGAAATAAGTAAAAGTTATGTTTTATCACATTTATTTTCAATATTTATTTTCTATGTATTTTTCATCTCACTGAAAACATAAAAACACACAGTATTTTACATTTTTGTTTTTGCTTTTATATTTTATCATACTTCCTAAGCAATTTCCTAATGAAAACAGTTTATATATATTTTAATGGGCATATGATAATCTATTTGATGCACCATTATTTACTTAGCCCCTAACTGTTGTTAGATCTTATCCCTGTACAATATTATAAGTAACAGTGTGATAAATACACCTGTGAATAAATATTTGCATGGATTTTGTAATAACCTGTAAACCTCTTTCATAATGGGGCTCCAGGGAGCAAAAATCCTTTTTCTATTGCCTCTAGTTGCTAGGAAAAACTTACAACCACACAATACATCAGCAAAAGCAAAGGGAATAGTGAATTCTCCCACACCCTAAGATCTTGAGACCCCTAGGATTATAGTCTGAGCAAGTTCTAGACTCCTCTCTAGATCAAATTCAAGTTAGTTTGACAATAAAATCTCACTCAACTTGATGAATTTTCTAAGTTTTGAATTTTGAATGAATGTGTAAGTTTACACATTCATTTTGTGTAAATCCAAGTAACTTTCCTGTAATCCAAAAAAAATGGCTTATTTGCTTTTTGTAAAGCCATTAAGCTTCAGAATCTTCTCAAAGATGTCTGAACTATTCATCAAAAAGTAGCCTTCTATATTCTCCAAGCTTGATGAAAGCATCTCTTCAATTCTACTATATTACAATGATGTATTGAATATGATTTTAGGCAAGAGATTTCCATTTTGTTACTATGTCAGGTGTAAGCACTATGTCAGGTGTAACTTGCTCTCTTAAACGTAGAAAAGCTTTGTATTGAATAAATTGTTCATGCTAATTTAACTAAATAGGGGATAGGTGAGTATTTCTGGACATGTCTTCCAAAGCTTTTGATCACAGTGACCCCAAAAGACTAATGCTTCTATGGGAAATAAAAATTTAACTAAATCACTAACGTGTATTGAGAACTTTATTAAGAAACATAAAAGATATAAAAATCATGAACAGTTTATAAAATTGTTTTTGAAAATGAATTTTTTTTAAAAACCTAATGACCTGTTTCATGTTTTCTCCAGTCAGGATCAGACTACAGCTGCAAGTCAGGCAAAGTGAATCCCTTCAGAAAATACAGTTTTTGTCCCTTCTGGCCTCCTCAGGACTTCCTTCTTGCTATTGTTGCTCTTTATCCTAAATTATTAACTTCTCCCTCTCTACTAGATCCTCCTCATTAGAACATAAATATCCTCTAGTATTTCTGATTTTAAAAAAACACAGTCAAAACAATAATGACAATAACAACCACAACAAATACTTTTCTTGCCACTGTCGCCTGTCTTCTTTCACACACACAAAACTTCTAGAAACATTTGACAATAAAAGTGTCTCTCAATACTGGCAGCAAATTAGAATTGCCTGAGGAACTCTTGAAAAATAGTTCAAGCTCCAATCATACTTCTAAGCTCTTTCCTCTACTCCTTTCCTCCCTCCCAGAGGCTCTTGTTTAACTGATTTGAGATTAGACTGGTTTAGGATTAGGCACCGGTAATTTTCTAAGTTCCATAGGTGATTCTAAATTGAAAGGTTGAAAGACGATTGTTTGTATTCCCTGTTTGCAATTCCACACCTCCCATTTTGTTTTCAATCTACTCTAAATTGGTTCCCATCAACACTACTCCATTGAAACTCCACTAAGGGAGGTCACCAATTACTTCCACGTTACCAGATACAATAGTCACTTTTTGTCCTCAACTTACCTTCTAAGTAGTATCCCTTGAAGGTGACTATTCCCTTCCTGCCAGCTTACTTTTTTTTAGCTTCCACAACACCACAATCTTGGTTTTCTTCTATCTCAACAGCCACTTTAGATTCTCTTTGGTGCCTCCTCTCTTGCTAGGCTTCAAAATATTATGTCCCAAAGTTCAATTCTGAGACTCTTTGTTTTAATCTCAACTTTCTCTCTAGGGAATCTCATTTACTCCAATGGATTTAGATACTAGCTATACACAGATGACTCTCAAATTGTTAATACTACTCCTGACAACTCAAGATTTGTAAATCCAACTGCCTATTTGACATCTGCACTTGAATATCTAGAAGGGCACCTTAAGAAGTACAAAACAACTCTGGATTCAATTCTACTCAACCTGAAGCGGCTCTTTTCCAATTTTCTCCATTTTAGCAAATGGTACCTCCAACCACTCAGTGGCTCATAGCTAAAATTCAGAAGATTCTTATTTCTATTTCTCTTACCATGCCCCCTCCCATCCAATTTATTAACAAGCCTGTTGACTCTACTATGGTATACACTAGTGTAGATCACTATGTCACCCTGCTTACCACTGTCCCCATTAAAGCTAGCATGAATTCTCCTTTTGACTGTGAAAGTAGCCTTCAAACTGGTTTTCTTGCTTATACTGTTTCCTCTTATATTCAATATTCCAAAGAGCCACCATAATTTTTTTAAATGTAAGTCAAATTTTAATATGCTTTACAAACTCTCCAATGAGTTCTATTACCTGGGATAAAATCAAACTCCTTAGAATAGTCTAGAAGACTCTGCATGATCTAGTGCCTCTCTATTGGTCCATCTATATCTTATAACAATCCCTCCCTCACTAATTAAGCCTTACTGGCTGCTATGGATTGATATGTACTCCCTTCTCTCCTCCCCCACATACTATGTTGAAACTCTAGCCTCCAATGTGACTATATCTAAAGATAGGCCTTTAGGATGTAATGAAGGTTAAATGAGGTCATAAGAGTGGGTCCCTACTCCAATAGGATTGGTGGCTTTACAAGAGGAGGAAAAAAGAGAGAGATCTCAGCACACTCACAAAGAAGAGGTCCTGTGAACAGTGGGGTGTGGACCACCTACAAGCTAAGAGAAGAGGCCTCAGCATAAATCCTACCTCACTGATACTTTTATCTTGGACTAGTCAGCCTCCAGAACTTTGAGACAAAACATGTCTGGTGTTTAAGCCACCAAGTCTATAGTATTCTGTTATGGCAGAATAAGGAGAACATTCTTTCTTTTCCTCAGAAACATCAAGTGCATCCTTATGGTTTTGCACTTTCTGCCTTGACCACTGTCTCCCAGATCTTTACCTTGTTGCACCTATTCATTGGTTCAGATGCCACTTGCACAGAGAGACATTTCTGAACCATTCAATCTACAGCAGCCATCTCCTCCAGTTGCTCTTACCCTATTTTATGTTCTTCATAGCACTTTGTCTTTGAAATTGTCCTATTTATTTCCTTGTAAATTATTCATCTACTCCACTAAAGTTAAACTCTGTGAGCACTGGGACTGTATGTGTCCTGCTCACGTAGTATCTCTAGCATTTAGAACAGTACCTAGGTTAATAGAGGCTTGTTGAATGAGTAAATACCTAAAAATCATAAGATAATTTAATAAAGCCAAAGGACTTCTGAAAAAAGAAGACAAATTCCATGATCTGAGAAATACTTAAGTGATTTGAAGGAGCTACTCAAGGTTATTGATACGGTAGTGGCAAACATGCATTGATTAAACGGAGGTCTTTGATTTCCTTCCTCTCCTGAGAGCTGGTATGGACTGGGTGGAAATTTTGCATAGGTATTGTACTGTTTCTTAAATAATTTTCACAAAACCCAGGCACATATGGATTATGATTTCATTTCATTTAAGAATACCAAAGCTCCTATAAGTGAACCTTAACCAAAGTTACAAAGTAAGCAGGATTTAGCCCAGTCTGCTTAAAAATTTGTGCTCTCTCAATGGTGTCATGCTCAAAGTCCCTTTAGATACAACTAGGCACAATGTTATCTGAAAGAAATTTTGTCTCAGGCTTTAAAATTCCCCAAGGACTCTGTCCTAACAGTGTGGAGCCTGCTTGAAATTCCCTCTCTCTAGTTCTCTCTCTGCCCCTCCCCCACTTATGTTCATGCTCTCTCTCTCTCTCTCTCTCTCACACACACACACACAAATAAATGAACTTTAAAAAAAAACAAAAGTTCCCCAAGGAAAACTTTGTCTTGGATAAATTAAATACAATCCACAAGAAAATAAACTTGGTGGCCCCTTGAAGTCTCTACTAGATACTCTGTGATATGGGAACATAATGGAACCTTCACTTGATGAAATGTGGTATAAAACTAGCAAGATGTAACTTGTGAAGGTAGTTAAGGACAATGGTGCCTCTGTAGCATCTTATTGCCACCACCTCTTACTAGCCACCACAAAGTTGTGGAGAATTTTCTGGGATGTTACACTGAGGTAATAATGACAGTAGTCAACATTTATTAAGGATTTCCTCTCCCAGGTCCTGTTCCCATAACTATATTATGCAAGTGTTATATCCCCATTTTCAGAATGAGAAAACCGAAACTCAGAAAAATTAACTGTGAGGCCTGCAACAAGGCAACGGCAGAAACAGGATTCAAACATGGGTCTGGCTCCAGAGTTCTGGTTCTCTAGGCCAACTCAGTCCCACTCCCTACCTCCCACTAGTCAATTCCTCCAAAGTTAAAACCCAGTCGATTTTTACTCTCCAAGTAAAACATGAACAAGGTAGTATTAGGGAGACATCTGATTGAATATCTTCCATAAAGATTTTCCTTCATCCCATCTAAACAGCACCCACGATTCTTTAAGAGCAAGACTGACCTGCAGCTGGTCAGCCATCCCTCCCAGAAGGGGCTTTGCTATTATTTCAGTGTTGGTGGGGGATTTCCAAGTTGTAGCCAGCTTTGCCTGAGCAATAGTGACCTTTGCATGGTCTCTTCTACTATAGGAACAAGCTCATAGTAAAAATACCAAAAAATATTAATGCAGGATTTTCATTATGAAGTTGTAGTAGCAAGTCTGTGACATCAGAGCCACAAATATTTTTTTTTACATATTTTATTCACTTTATTATCTACTGATTTTTTTTAAATCAAAGTGAATTCATTGGAGACATACACACATAGTTTATTCTAAGGGAAAAAAGACCCTACGTTTCAAAGTTCATATTTTACTAAAACCTAATCTTTCCTACCTGTAAGACTGGCCTATTGATTCTTTACAATCTAGCACTATTCATTTTCAACCATAATTCAGAAAATATCGTGAGAATCTCTATTATAATAAATTATTACACCTTACTCTTGAACTTTCTATTCTTCCTCCAGGATTCCCATTTCCCATGACAAATGTTTTCATTCTAACTGCTTTTGTTCCATCACTATTCTACTTTAGACAATTTTTTATCCCTGCTTGTCATCTAAAAATGCTTTTAGATATCTCTACCTTTCCCAGTCTTGCTTTATCAATAGAGAAATTGGCAAGGTCATAAAAACTTAGCCTTATAATTTTGTTCCCTGCCAGTGAGAATGATCATACTTAGATCATTTGTGTTTTATCTCTTCATTCATGGTTTATACCACAGTTATCTTATAACCAGGAACTTTCCACACAGTAAAAAGTAGATTCTATTTCTACCCCATTATAACAATTTGAATTTAAAAAAAGTTTAATTTTATTGCCTTCAAACTCCATCTTTATATGCATATGTTTCTCTTTGATTTCCAGCATATATTTTCTCCTGTTCTTTCAGGATTAAATATTCATTTCTTCAATCTTCTTAACTTATATTTGTAATGGTAATCTCCAAAACCTTGGTATAACTCAGGGTTATACCACTCCAACCATTTATTGAGATTTTACTATATTCTAAGCTCTGTAGTAAAATATCCTTATGTATACACTAATTCATTTAATAATGTCCTTTACTATCTTAGAGATAATTTTTTCTCCATTTTCTTTAAAAAGAAACTGAAGATAAAGGAGGCAATGTTAACTTTTAGTGTGACGTAACTAATAATCAACATAACCTGGATCTAAGGGTAGCCGTTTCTAACTATGCTTTTAACTACTCTATTTTGATTCCTCCAAGGATATGGTCAACAAGTTCTATTTTGTCATAGACCAAATCAACTTTAGACTCTATGATAATACATAGTTTACTTATGGGTAGATTTAAGAAAGATATCACAGTGCCTATGATATCTATATAAATGAAGCTACAAGGCAGTAGCAATGAAACTCCTTCTCACAGTGTCCAACATGTCCACAGGCATAAGAGAAAGAGTACTCCATGGTATTTCTTGATTTACATCACTCATAATCCAGCCTAATCAGTCCTCATACACTTACCTTCAATGTGTGACCCAGTTTGTTGGGACTCTTGCACCTTTAGTGACATCTTGGAATTGACTCATATATGATCACCTGACTTCAAAGTTGGACTTGCTTTTTCTGTGTAACTATCTTCTCCTTCTATCCTCCCTGTTGACCTTTTTTCATACATTAATTATTGCTCAACTCCACTCCAGTCTCTATCCATTTCACAGAGAGGGTCTGTTCCATTTTGTGTCAATTCCTGCCCAGTCCCTTGAGAGGTCACCTTAATTTTCACGTGATAATTTTCATCTAATTAACACTGTTCAGAAGTCTTGACATATTATATCACATTTTGGAAACTAATGCCAGTTTGGAGCAGATATGAACTTGATTTAACAGTTTAACTCTTTGTGGGGTCCCTGGGTGGCTCAGTTGGTTAAGTGTCTGACTTTGGCTCAGGTCATGATCTCGAGGTTCATGAGTTTGAGCCCCACATCGGGCTCTGTGCTGACAGCTCAGAGCCTACAGCCTGCTTTGGATTCTGTGTCTCCTTCTCCTCTCCTCTCCCTCCCCTAATTGTGCGTTCTCTCTCTCTCTCTCAAAAATAAATAAACATTAAATAAATAAAAAAAAACAGTTTAACTCATTGCATTTGATGTCTTATTAGTTCAAAAGAGATGTTCGTCTCTTACATGCACGCATATATACATATAAATACATTTATGTTTATATTCCTATTTCTATAGACACATGCACATACTCATAGGTATTATTGTGTTTACATATATACATACATATATTTTCTAAACTATATACATCAAAGACAATTTTGAAAACTTTTTTTTTTAAGCAGGAATTTTACTATGGCTTCAAACATAATATCAGATTAGTTCATTATTGGTAATTAGGGCATTTTTTGAAAAGGAAGATGAAAAATAAATAGAAGAATAGCCCTAGAACTGATATGCCACTAAATCTTTCCTAATGGCTTTGGCATAAATCAGCGTTAAATGATGTATGTGCACACAATCAGGAAAATATTTAATGTATTATTAATTAAGATTAATTACAGGAATACATCAACAGCCTTTAGTTCTCATCAATGATATTTATTTCTTAAGTACTCTAGTGCAAAACATAAAAGCATTTGATGATTGTCAATAACATTGACTTTATACTAATGGACACAGGGCTAGGTCTCTTCACCAAGCTGGTATTAGGTCAGATTTCTCCAGAGGGAAATATTCATTACTCTTTGCATTGAAGACATCCTTCAGAAGATTTGGCTATCAAGGGGGATTTCCTTTTACAGAGATAGTTCCTTCTATGAAGTAAATAAGACTGTTTAGTCAGTCAATCAATCTAATTACATTTATTGAATATCTAACAGGAAAGAATGGAGGCAATGGAATCCTAAGCTTATGGATGTTTCTACTTACTCTGAATAAAACCAGTGGAGACACATTTCCTTGTTTTAGACAAAATGGCAAGTCTGGGTCCATTTATGGGATGATTGTGTCACACCAGCCCATATTACTTTATGGAATATGCTTTCACATATCGAATCTTACCTTTATTGGGAAAGCTTACTCTTTCAAGAAATTTTGGTATGAATCATTACAATAGTGCACCTGTGAGACTGTGGAACTTTGTGTAACATAAATGGCACATTCTATGGGATCAAGTTTTTTAATTCTTTTTTTTTAAATATTGGGATTTTAAAGCAAAAACTGAATATACTTTTCTTTCTATTCTTTATTGGTACCATAGTTGTGTTTTCCTGGTTTATCTAAATTTAAGGTTGCAGTTGGGAACAATGTACATAAAAACTGTATCTAACAACTGATTGGATTAGGAGAAAAACATGCCTATTTTTGTTTTCCCAGAGCCTACTGTAGGAACAGACCTGGTGGGAGTGGTTAGTGAAGGGAATAAATGAGTTAATAGAACCATTCAAAAAGAAGAAAGCCGTAGAGCAGAATGTAAAAACCACCCCAACTAAGTGGGATTCTATTTCACATATGCCAAGAAAGGGTTATTGAACTAGATTATCTAGGAGGTGCTAAATTGGCAATTATATTTATGCAGAAAATATAAGAATTATATATATATATGTGTACATAAATTCTTATATAAAATAAGAGTGTACATGCGTAGAATAACAATACTTAGTCTTAAAAGAAGATGGATTAAAATTTAATTTCTAAAACACAGCATTTTGGGTGAGATCTGATTTCATTGGGCCCAAAGTAGTCTAACTATATTAATTTGTTGTATTTTCCAGTTGCTATCACATCATTTTCACATTCTTGAAGGAATTCCCCAGAAATGATATGTTCTCCCTTCAACTTTCAAGGCCATTCCACTGTAATCATCAAATTTTGCTGATTTCCCACAGGGGAAGTAATATTGAACAATATGTTAATGCTTTATAAGGTTAGGCTAAATGTCTTCTTGCCAACAAGGAGGTTGCATTACGATGTTCCCAAAACATTAATTAAAAACTGTTTCTATTTTAACTCCATGAGATAAAATTAGAAATGTCTACAATTATAAGAGTTGTAAATTATTTCTTTGTCTCTTAGTGCAATATCACTTGCTTACAAATAGGTATTCTGAGATTATTTGAATTCTATAATGAGAGACAATAGTATCTTATCTCTGCGCAATATAAGAGATTTTGCACTGTATTCCATTCAATACATAACCTGTGTGATCTTTGGCTTATGCAATTTGCAGCTGAAGGATGATGGATTTTAGATGCTCTTTACATCAAAAAATAATTATTGAAAGGTAAATGATTGAGACCATTTCACTTTTTAGATACCTCTCCCCTTAGTTAGTTTCATCTGATGGCTATAAAGGGATTAAAACTTTTATGCCAACCCACTGAGCAGTACTGAAATGTGATTCCTTTGTAGCTGGGATAAAGCACTTGGGTGATATTTTCAGATGAATAAAGACATTGACTTAAAAACACAATTGCATAAACATGATGTGGAAGGCACAGGTCTGGGAAGTCAATTCAACACTTCTATTTAACTCCAGTCTTTATCTTTTATATTTATTCTAAAAGAGCTTCACATAAAAACTCCCTACAGACAAAGAATTTGCCCACATTTAAATTTCAGTCTATAGACATAACCATTTCATTTCATCTTGCTGCTCTTTGCTTTTTTTCATATTTTGGAGTGTGCTTTAATTTTCTTTCATTACTATAATGGGTCAGAGTATGCAGAAAAGTGATTGCAGCAAAATTGAGTTTTTAAGAAAAGGTCGTGCAATTAGCTGATGGATTGACAGAGATAACTATGGTTGGCAAATCCTCACTAGGTCCATCACAGAAATCCATAGAATAAATGATCAGGACATTTACCCAAAAAAAGATAAAACAAATGCCATAGACATAATTCAGAGTGCTGCTCTGAGAAGGCTGGAGGCAAGCCAAAGTTTGAGAACATCTAAGCCGTAACGGGAAGACAAGGTTGATGATGAAAGGGTAGTGTTTCAAACTGGGATGAGCTGGTTGGACAGGCACACATCTGGCTCACCAAACCTTTTTGGGTTTTTGACATAACTAAGGTATTACAGTGCTAGAGAGAGTTACAAAAATCAAACCTGGATTCAGAAAACTTCAGCAAGTCCCGGAGATTAGTAACACTGGATGAGAAAAAACAAACAAACAAAAAAACAAAATACAAGCACTGAATGCATTTAAGCCTAGAAAATATTCATGGGTTTAAGTAAATCAGAAATAAAAATAAATGCGGGACAATGATAATTTAAAATCTGCATAATGAAGTTTGATACCTCAAAAACAGACTATAAATTTTACTTGTGATTTAAATCTGTTATGGTGAAAATTCAAACAATGTATTTAATACTTGCAAGACTTTAAAGATTGACCTAAACTCACTGTGGGGCCAATAGTCTCCCTAGTTATGAAAATAAATATAGAGAAAATGAAAGCTGGAATCTCTTCTTTAATGGGAAAAGCTAGTTGGCCACTTGTTAGTGGAGATATTTTAGTGGAGATATTTAGATATTTACCAATGCGATGCATCGGTAAGCATAGCAGTTAACTTCTGCTAGAGAACAAACCACTCCAAACAGTGTCTAAAACAAGAGCTAGTTTTTTTGCTCACAATTCTGTGGGTCATCAATTTGGGCTTTTTTAAGCTTTTTTCTTGTCTTTGCTGGTTGAAGGTTCATCTTGCATTTGCAAAGAGCCACTTAATTGGTGGGGCTGGCTTGTTCGTGACAATTTTAGCTGGGAAGGCTGGAATGAAGTGAAACTTCTCTCCACTTGGTCTCTCACATTGCCACAGGCTAGAATTTGGCTTGCTCACATGGTAGCCTTCTCTCCCCCAGGATGGAGGACTGAGGTGCACAGGCCTCTTTCGTCCTAGGTTCAGAACTTAGTCATTTATGCCACAAAAGTAAATTATAAGACCAGTCCAGATTCAAGAGGTGGAAAACTAGACTCACTTCTTCGTGGGAGAGAAGGATTTGTGGTCATTTTCTGCACTCTCACATAATACGTGTTAGAGTGGAAACTTCTAAGGATCATGCTGATTCTTATTGCCTATGTTTTTGTAATGATAAGAGAGTATCATCTTTCTCTGTGGTCATCTAGGTCTTTACATAACTTGGATGCCTGCCTTACCCCTGATTTCCTATTTCTAAAGTGATAGCCCAGTCTTTGTCAATTCCCTGTGATTGGGTATACTAGTCGTGGCATCTCTTACTTAGAACTGTGAATAAACTAAATCAAGTTTGGCAGCCCAGGAAGATTTACCTTAAAAAATGGGTCTAATTAGTTTTCCAAAAATAAGTCAGGCCTTAGGGGAGTACCAGAAGCTAAACTATGAAGTCCTAGGAAAATCAGAACTAAAATTCAAGTATTAGCAGTCAGTGTCCAAGGCCAAGGTGAATAATGTTGATAAAAACATTTTTGGGGCACCTAGGTGGATCAGTGGGTTAAGTGTTCAAATCTTGATTTCAGCTCAGGTCACAATTTCACAGTTTGTGAGATCAAGCCCTACATCAGGCTCTGCACTGACAGTGTGGAGCCTGCTTGGGATATATTCTCTCTCCCTCTCTCTCTCTCTTTCTCTTTGCCCTTCACCCACTTGTGCTCTCCCTCTCAAAATAAAGATTTTTTAAAAAGGCTGGTTTTCCACATTCAAAGGGTAAGAAATTGAGTGGACATTGTTATTTTACTAACCAATATAGTATCATAAAAGGTAGCATCTGTTAAGCAAGTCACTACATGACAGAAAGTGGGCTAAACACTTCACATTTAATCTGAAGGCAGCTTTGTGAAGTAGGAACCACTATTTTCAAATTATCATATATGATGTTAAATTTTATAAATTATTTTAATTTTACACAAGAGGAATTTGAGGATTAGAGAATGCCCAGTATTATAGCAAAATGAAAAATGTTACACAGCTGGTAAGTATTATACCTAAGATTTGAGCCCAAGACAGTTTGACTCCTTATGTTCTGCTTTGAACCACAGAATTATATGGTCATTCCAAAGAAGATTATAGCTGAAAGAAATAATAGAGACCACCTAGTTACATTTCAGAAGGGCTGATAACTTAAGCCAAAGTCACATATTTGGTCACTGTCAGAACTGGAACTATAATTTATGTCACACACACACACACACACACACCTTTCTTGAAAGTTTATAGTACATACACACACACACACACACTCTCTCTCTCTCTCTCTCTCTCTCTCTCTCTCTACACAGATACATTGTTCTGTCTGGTGATCTGCAAATATGCCCATTCGTTGTT
This sequence comes from Lynx rufus, assembly GCF_022079265.1. Taxonomy (NCBI): domain Eukaryota; kingdom Metazoa; phylum Chordata; class Mammalia; order Carnivora; family Felidae; genus Lynx; species Lynx rufus. Next base: position 77,353,466 of record NW_025814834.1, read on the forward strand.
ACATCCAGCAGTGTTGAACACATGATGCTCAATAAAATCTTCTTTGAACTTAAATAAAAAATAAATAAGATATTATTTTAGGTGTTTTAGTCTGAAAAATACATAGGAAAATTAGACTGTTCAAGGTCTCCCTATCTTCTTTCCCCACCAAATTTCCATGCTCCAATTACATTATGTAAACCACCCTTCCAAATTAGGTACTGTATTTCTCTTGCTTTATTGAATTCCCTAGCTTTTTCACCAATAACAACTTCACCCTGCTACCCCAACCCTCCAAAGTACAGTTCATCTTTATGGACCAACTCAGATGCCACAACACCCCTTGGATGGAGTAATCTCACTCTCTCCCCTCTGAGTTCTTGGAGCATTGTATGCACACAGTTTGCATAGGACTTACTTTGCCTGATCGTTATTGCCATCCCACGCCAAACAGTTCCTTGAAAGCAGAAGGTCTGCTTTATGTTTCTTTACATCCCTGGTGTATAGTATACTACTTGGTACAAATTATATACTCAATAAAAGTTTAGTGAGTAGTCTCATCTATGAGAATAGGCTTTCTCTGGGACATCTATCCACACACAGGTACACTGTTGCAAATCTGTCACTATAAATGGACATGGAATCAGAAGCACAACCCATGATGAACATTTCTAGTGGGAAACCAAAAGCTCACAATCATTTTGAAATATGTTTTGTTTTCTGCCAAAGTAGCACCCTGTACTGGAATAAAACCTAATCTTCTGTATCCCTTCTGACACCTTCCTCTCCTGTCTGGTCTTTGCAAACCTCCAAGATCTACCTAAGAAAAAGAGATGGACAGAGAATTCCTTGTTCCCTTAATGATCAGGAACATGAATGACTGGATGGTTTTTGTGTTCAAGAACAAGCTTGAATAGAGAGCCAATGAACTGTATATGGATTATCATTTTCTTTACATTGTAAGCAACAGCAGTAAACAAGGACATAAATGTTAATGATTTTCTTTTAGCTGAAGCCATCCCGTCAGCACTCTTGCATTCAGAGCAATGATTAAACTACTGTAACATATGCATATGTGAATATTTGCAAACACCCAATCTAGGAGGAAAAGCAGTCGATGTAATACTGTATAACTCAAAGGAACACGATTATCTATCTTTTTTATAAGATTTATTGCCAAGCCTTTTTTTTTCCAGAGATTTGCTAAAATTCATTAACTACATTTTCAAAGACACAATATGATCCCTTCGTATGATATTTATATCTATGCTCATTAAATCATAGTATCTTTTGCAAATGTTTATTTTTGAGATCAAGAGCTGCATTTTCAGTCAGTTCACCTTAACAGATTGCCTTAGACAGCATTCTATCACATTAGGTTTAAGAAAATAGCTGTTCTAACTTACAATCCATTTTACTGGGGAGCAGCAATCTAATTCACATTGATTTTGAATAAACCTTTACATACCCATCTGCTCCATTTTAAGCTGGACTTGTACAAATCAATGCATCAACATGCACTAAGTAATCAATGGGTAAGGAAAATCATTATTTACTGCTCAGTAATAGTGTTTACATTCAAATAAAATATAATAAAATTTGTAAGGCCATTTTGGAGGAAGAACAAGTGACCCATGAATCACAAGCAGACTGTCTTCCTTTGAGTAGAGGATCTAAGGAATTTTACCAGAAAAGGAAGTCTCAGTGTGGCCTGATTTTAGCCTTTAAGTACGGAGGTAGTTGTCAACATTTTCATGACCTTTCAATCCTAGGAACTCTCCAGTTGGTGAACTGCAGTTCCAGACACCATGCTCCAGGCAGTAGCCCTCTTGGCTGGATTATGATGAGCTCCAGACCAGATCTGGTCTCTATCCACCTGCTCGCTCTTGGCTCTGATCCCTCATTTTAATTACCCCTCTTGTTTTTTGAATTTGGAGTATACAGTGGGTCTCTCTTGTGTCTGAATCCATTCTCCCTAGTGGATTACAACTTGGACTCATCCCGCTAATTCTCTAATAGGATACCTGGGCTCATTCCAACTCCACCTTCTCTGGTCCCACTGGATACCTGATTGCTGCTGTAGTCCCACTGCGAAGGCTGGGGCTGGGAGTCAAGCAACAGCCCCAGAAATAAATGAAATACCTTGTTGTTTTGATTCTCCACACTTTCATAAGGCAGCTCTACAAAGAGCAGGACAGATAAGCCCAGGTTTCTGTCACACAGCATAACCGAACAGATGGGCTGTGATGAAATTGCCCATCAAAATTTGTTTTGTCCTATTTTATTACAGTTGTTCAGGCAAGGAATGCAGAATGAAATAAGAAATGGCTGAAAATAGGTTCTCTCTTTAGTAAATTTCAGTGAGGTTAAAAAAAATCATAGTACCATGAATGCAGACCACACATTTCTTTCACTGAAGTTTCTTGTAGACTAAAAGGGCTGGAGATTGTACTTGGCAAGTATGTGAATAGTAAAGCTTGATGTAGAAGACTTGGAATAGCACAAGGAAAATGGCAAGTACCTTGTTCAAAGATCCTGCAAATCTGCGGATCAAATCATCAAATAAAGATATATTTTGAAAATGGTAAGATTGTAGTCCTGAGAAGGAAAAGAATTAAACAAACTAGTAAACAAAATAGCACCTGTTATGAATCTTTCATTTGGTATTGTATAACCTTTCCTATAGTTTGAAGTTATTAAAACACATGGAAAAGTCAAGTGATTTTGAACTCAAATAATGTTTTATTTTTTTCTTTTTTTTTTTTCAACGTTTTTATTTATTTTTGGGACAGAGAGAGACAGAGCATGAACGGGGGAGGGGCAGAGAGAGAGGGAGACACAGAATCGGAAACAGGCTCCAGGCTCTGAGCCATCAGCCCAGAGCCTGATGCGGGGCTCGAACTCACTGACCGCGAGATCGTGACCTGGCTGAAGTCGGACGCTTAACTGACTGCGCCACCCAGGCGCCCCTCAAATAATGTTTTAATAGATAAGACCAGAAAATTTAAAGAAAAGCAAACATAGTTTTATGACACACATAGAATTGGCTTAGAATGAATGATAAGTGATCTCTCAATCTGCTGATCTTTAACCAAAGCGTCTAGTAAAATGCAGCCATGTTTAAAAAAATGTGAGCAACTCTGAGTTCACATAATGAAGAGCAGAGAAAAAACTATTTTTGGAAATACCAAAATTCACTTAAAATAATCGCCTTATGACATAAATGGCAGAATTTTGAAATGAGTGATTCACTAAAAGAAATAAGAGGGAAGAAAAATAACATCAAAGATAACTAGATCCCTCTTTCATAGTAACAGAACTTGCTGTTTGGAAGAACAGTCTTCTTGGTTTTAGTGCGTATATGTAGTGCACCATTTAATTAGTGTCAGGGCAAAACAACCAAGGAGATGATTTCAATAGGTATCCTAGTAAGCAATATGCAAAAATATTCACATTCTGTAGAAATATTTATAGTTCATAAGGGCATAGAAAGCTCAGCTATGTTCAAAATCTGCTAAGTTAGAACCTCAGTATAGAAGACCAAAGAGCAATTAGAGGCAAATTTAAACAAAGGAGAAAAGTCAAAATGTTAATAGTTTCATTTTATCTAGTAGTAATTTAATCAGTAGCTTATTTTATGAATCCATAAACATAACCAAGCATCATACTGCCATTTTTATCTTCTCTAAGGCACACACTGAAAGATCAATGATATCTATCTATTCCTGCCATTGCACCAGCTTAACCTCAAACCTGACTGATAATGATGTGTTAGAGAGTGTCCTGACCACCTCCACTGAATGATCAGCTATCCCTTGACCAATACTCTCATGGCAGTTCAAATAATTGTAGCTTTGGTACAGGTGGAGAACATGGAAGATCTGAGGATTTGAGTAGCTTGCCCAAGGTTATAAGGAATATCAAAGTGAAGTCTTTCTTGGACTGTTTTCCACCAAGCACAATGCCTCACAATTACCTCCTGCTAGTGGCTAAACTTAGCTAACCAAATAATTTGCATTCCTTAAATATCAGAAGCACCCTACTTCCTACACTGAACATGTAGTCAAATAAGAATAAGGAACAGACCTGGGATGCCAATCCAGACCTTGAACTCTGGGAAGGTTACAAGAACTCACATGGAACATCCTCTCTTCAGTGATAGAAGACAATTTTTTAAAAGTAGTAACAGTAACACAATTTCAAAGATGTGTTATCCAAGATAAAGCATCATCCAAGAGTTCTATATACCATTTCTGACTCTCCGGGAAAGTTAAAAGCTTGAAGGTGTCTTAGCAAATCTATAGTTTAATGTGGAGATGAAGCAACTGATCTTGTCTCAGAAGATTATGTACCCAAAACTGTATCACAAGAAAGAAATATAAAGTTAATTAGAAGATAGATCACTTCTTCTAATTCCCAATACTATGTTCTTTTAACATACTGCCTGAGTCTCCACACCTTTTTTTTTTTTTTTTTTTGAGAGAAAGGGTGCAAGTGAGTGGGGGCATGGAGAGAGAATTCCAGGAGGGACAGAGAGAGAGGGGGAGAGGGAAGGCGTGCGGGAGGGGAGGGCGAGGGCGAGGGCGAGGGCAAGGGCGAGGGCGAGGGGGAGGGCGAGGGCGAGGGGGAGGGCGAGGGCGAGGGCGAGGGCGAGGGGGAGGGCGAGGGGGAGGGCGAGGGGGAGGGCGAGGGCGAGGGCGAGGGCGAGGGGGAGGGCGAGAGGGAGGGCGAGGGCGAGAGGGAGGGCGAGGGCGAGAGGGAGGGCGAGGGCGAGAGGGAGGGCGAGGGCGAGAGGGAGGGCGAGGGCGAGAGGGAGGGCGAGGGCGAGAGGGAGGGCGAGGGCGAGAGGGAGGGCGAGGGCGAGAGGGAGGGCGAGGGCGAGAGGGAGGGCGAGGGCGAGAGGGAGGGCGAGGGCGAGAGGGAGGGCGAGGGCGAGAGGGAGGGCGAGGGCGAGAGGGAGGGCGAGGGCTCACTGATGTGGGACTCGAGCTCACCTGATGTGGGACTCGAGCTCACCTGATGTGGGACTCGAGCTCACCTGATGTGGGACTCGAGCTCACCTGATGTGGGACTCGAGCTCACCTGATGTGGGACTCGAGCTCAGGAACTGTGAGATCATGACCTGAGCGGAAGTCAGATGGTTAACAACTGAGCCACCCAGGCACCCCTATTTCTCTACAATTAACTTCAGGTTAATAGAAACAGGTCAAATATCCATATTTATATAAACAGGTAGGAAACCAAAAGCTTTTCTTTTCTTCTTCTTCTTTGTTTTTAATTTTTATTTTAGAGAGAGAGAGAGAGAGAACACAAGCAGGGAAGTAAGGCAGAGGAAAAGAGAATCTCAAGCAGGCTCCATGCCCAGTATGGAGCCAGTAGTGGAACCCGATCCCATGACCCTGGGATCATGACCTGACCAAAATCAAGAGTCCAATGCTCAACCAAATGAGCCACCAGGCTCCCCCAAAAGCTTTTCTTAAAAAGGTACCTGTGCCCCTAGGGGAAAACATGATTTTTAGGAGATGTGGTAGATACAAATTTAAATCTTAACAGCTATGTATGTATTTAACGTGCATCAATCTATAATTTCATAGTTGAAGGTTTGGTTAAATTGGTGGATTTAAAATTTACTTAAATAAAGAAAAAGTAGATATAGGTTAGGATATGGCAAAAATAATAAAGTATGCAAATAAATTAATTACATGTTTGGGAACTACTGATCTGAAAAAGAATATATTAACATAGAAAATTGAGAAAAGGGGTTGTTTACCAAAAGCTACATCAGTGATTCGGTTTCTTAAGTGGAATAATCTAGTGTGATTAAATGCCTCACCTAAATATGAAATAAGCTAGAACACTCCATGATATTCACCCTATAAAGGTTTTTTTCAAGATAATTTATTTCTCATGCTTTGCTTTATTGCTATATTGATTTCAAGAACTGATTAAGAAGCACTTTTTACATGGGTCTAGATTTCTCATAACTGAAATCCAATCCGAGCAAATTGAAAACTGGCAATTCCCAGGCTCTTAAGTGAAAATTCAGGATTTTAGAGTAGGAGTTTAGAAAATCTGAATAATACACTAGAGGCACAATTCTTCAAGTTTTTTGTTCCAAAGAGTGCTAAGGAAAAATCTATTTGATAGCAGTTAGATTTAAATTTACTTGATTAATAGCAGAAAGCTAATGGGAAGATCTGTAGATAACTTTGTTGAAATTAAGGCAAACAGGTTTTAAAAACAATCCTAAGAGGCTTTGCTCACAAATAGTCATAAAACAGTGATCAAAGAGAAATAATTAGAAATCATGTTTAGTAGAGATTTAGTGAACAATATCAGACCTAAATGAAGTCAAACTGAGATATGTGAAACATTTTAATTTTAAGGGGAACTTGATGACAGACAAAAAAAAATTCTGTTCTCAGTAAGAACAAATGGCAATTAAAGATATTGAGAGGAAGAGATAGTGCTGAGATTTTGACTTTCCACTAGCAAGGGAACTTAAATCCTGTCCTTGGTGCACGGGTATCAGGAGGAAAAATGTGACCTCACAGTCCATTATTGAAAACGATTTGACCTCAGAACATAGTGTCTAAAGTTCTAGAACATAATGAAATAGATAATTTTGCTTCAGGAAAGTACTTATTTTATGCCGTCTACTAAACAAAAAGCTGTCCTGTGGATGCTATGAGATTTTACTAGTATGCTTACAAATAAACTCTAGGGTTATCAGCTAAGCATATCAGCAATAATGAAAATGAACTTTTCACAATTCTAGAATCAACTTTTATTGTATGTGTTTTGTGTTTCATATATATGATTTTAAACAGCAGATGGCTTCTGTAATATGTAATATACACTCTGAGGTGCTATCTACCAACATCTGAAATATGTTTGTTTCCTAAAGATAAATTTTAAACAATGTCAACCAGAGTTGGGATTCATATCACATGGATTAAGATAAACTACATTTGCCTAAAAAGAAACAGTAATCACATTATCTAAAATAATAGTGTAGGGGCACCTGGGTGGTTTAGTTGGTTAAGTGTCTGACTCTTGGTTTTGGCTCAGGTCATGTATGCTGGCATGGCGGAGTTTGCTTGGGATGTGCTTTTGTGCTCTCTCTCTCTCTCTCTCCCCCTCACCCTCTGCCCCTTCCCTGCTCATGCTGTCTCTGTCTTCCTCAAAATAAACAAACTTTAATAAAATAATAATAGTAAGTAAGTAAGTAAATAAATAAATAAATAAATAAATAAATAAAATAGTATATGTGGTAGTGAAGAAGGTTCAAAAGATTTGGGGCCCCCATCAATAGTAGCTATGAATAAATGCCAAATACCTATTAGGTGCCAAAATTAAACATGTCTTACAACCACAGGTTCCCCACCAGTTTCATTAAGACTACAGTAGATGCTCTTTCAGGCTCAGTAGTGAAAATAACCAACAGAGCCAATAAATTAAGTCCATAGACAACTACTAGGTTACCAGTAGTTAGGGGTTACCAGAATATTGGACAAATAAGAGACAGTGCAGATACACATGGACATTTCAAGAATTGGCATTATACTTGTGAAATCAGTCTTATGTCTCCATTTCTATACAGAAATCATGTTACTTTCAACCTCAAAAGTCTTACATATTTCATTGCTTTAAATTATGTTTAAATAATTGAAATGCACTTTAACTTTAAACTTTCTTTGAATAATTGAAATATATCTTATCATTTTTAAAGAATCTCTACCTTCTCTGAAATGTTTGAAACATTGCATTTTCCTAAGATGACCAATCCATTGATGTCAAAACTCTATTTAAACTTTTAGATGTATAGACACTTAAGAAAAATAAAAACTGAGTTATTTTAGAAAAATATTCAGATAAAGTGAATATTTTTTGCCAGCCTCTGCTGTACCTCCCAACAGTGTAAAATAGTCAATTATTTTAAAATGGTTCATTAAAATGATAGGATCTATATTACCCAACACAGTCTTGAAAAAGAACCACTTTATTTTTTTTTAAATTTCTTTGATGTTTATTTATTTTTGAGAGAGAGAGAGACAGAATGTGAGTGGGTTGGGGCAGAGAGACAGGGAGGCACAGAATCTGAAGCAGGCTGCAGGCTCCAAGCTGTCAGCACAGAGCCTGACGCTGGGCTCGAACTCACGAGCTGAAAGATCATGACCTGAGCCAAAGTCACACGCTTAACTGTCCCACCCAGGTGCCTTGAAAAAGAACCACTTTAAAAGACTTATCTCACTTCAAGACCTATAAAGCTACAGTAATCGAGATACTGTGGTATGCACAAAAGAAGAGACTTATAGATCAGTGGAACAAAATGAGGAGTCCAGAAATAAATATACATTTAAATAGATACCTGACTCTCCAGAAAGGTGCCAAAGAAACACAATGAGGAAATGAAAATATTTTCAAAACTCTTGTTGAAATAACTGAGTAACAACACAGGCAAAATAAAACACTCCACCCCTACCTCACTACATATAAAAAATAATTTAAGATTAATCACAGACTTAAATGTAAAATCTAAGCCCATAAAGCTTTTAGAAGTAAACATAGGAAAACAACTCTGTGACACAGAGGTAGGAAAAGAAGTCTTAGGGTATCATAAAATCACCATGAATAAATTAGAATTCATCAAAAGTTTAAAAATTCTGCTCATCAAAAGACACTATTAAAAATGAATAGGCAAATCACAGAGAGAAAATACTTAGAAAACATATCTGACAAAGGACTTACATACAAGATATATAAAATTCTCCACAAGTCAATAATATAAAAAGACAACTCCATATTAAAAACTGGAAAATATTTGTACAGAACTATTTCAAGTAAGGATATTCAAATGGCCAATAAGCACACAAAAGGTTCTAAACATCATTAGTTACTTGGGAAGTGAAAATTAAAAGGAGATACCACCATAGACACCCCAGAATGGTAAAAATTAATAAGCCTGATAACATCAAATCTCTGTGAAGATGTGGCAACATCTTCATATATTGTTGGTGGGATTATAAAGTGATCTGATTATTTCCCATAAAACTTAAATCTGCAACTATCTCATGACTCAGAAATTCTGCCTCTAAACATTTATGGAAATTATATGAAAGCAGATGTTCACAAAAAATATTTGTTCATAAATGGCCATAGCATTTTGATTCATAACAGCAAAACAAAACCAAATTGAACTGGAAACCACCCAGGCATTGATTAATAGCATAATTAATTGGTAAACAAAGTGTAGTATATCTGTATAATGGCATTCTATTTTAGCAATAGAAGAGACCACTGAGGTATGTAATATCCCAGACAAATCTTTAAAAATGCATAATCAAAGAGGCCTTACATACCATGAGTCTATTGATACGACGTTCTAGGCCAAGCATCAGAGTTGCAGTGGAGTTGCAGCTGATTTCGGGACGATGGGACTGGCAGGTGAAGGGCAAAGGGCAATTTTTGGGGGGTGATGGTAATGTACTATATTTTGAGTAGAGTCTTGGGTTACATAGTAGTTAGTATCCATTTGTCAAAACTCAGAAATATGCACTTAAGATATTTATATTTCATTGTAGGTAAATTTCACCTCAAAAAAAATGTCTCAACAAATATTGACTTTAGCTGGTGCTATTTAAGTATTTAGTGCTGTTTCAGTATTTAAGTATTAAATATTTAATATTAAGTATGAAATACTTAAATATTTAGTATTTACATAAACTATTACAGTTAAGTATACAGGGGAAGTGTACTAATGTCTGCAATTTGCTTTAAAATGCACTAAAAATAAAATGGATTAATGTGTAAAAGGTTAGGTAGGTTAATAGGTATGTGATAAAAGAAGTATACAATAAAATTTTAATAGCAGAATATAGGTGGTTGGATACACAATTGTTCTTTGTAAAGTTCCATCAACTTTGCTGTATGTTTAAAATTTTTCATAAAATTTTCAGGAAAAAGTATACTATTTTACCTATAGATAAAATAGTAGAAAGCTAACATAACTGATAGTACATTGAAAAATATATACATAGGACACTATATCCCCACAAAATGAAATTATTTAGGGTATTTTACTTCAATATGGAGAATATAAGGACAGTGTTACTTATCACATGTTAAAATTGGTTTGATGACAGATTAAAAAGCTCTTTTCCTCATCAAACACCACACTTATCAACAAGGTTTTAGAACTTATTTGAATTCTGTAATGACATCCTTAAAAGAAGGTTAGAGGCACCCAGTGATTTTCTGCAAACTAAAGCAAGAACAGTATTTTTGTAGTACTTATCCATGCATCTTTGATCACAACTTCTGTGAAATGGTGTCCATACAAAAACTATGTTTCTGTTTCATGTTAAAAGCTTTGAGCTTAATTAAAATATAATCATAATTATTCTTTGCATTTTGAGACTCTCAACAATATTTTTGAGTACTGCTTATAAATCATTAAAACACTTAAACACTTTTAAGTAAAGTGCTCAAGGCACAATGTTTCATTGATGTACGTTATTTCATCTATTTTGAGAAAACTGATGTTCTAAGGGTAATATGAGTTTGCTAATCTCATACAAGAGATATCTCAGAATGCATGAAGTTCAAAAAACCATTTATTTCAGGTTCCTGTTTTTTTTTTCCTTAGGTTCCTATTTTTACCAATAGCCCAGATACAAGCAAACTGAGTGTCCATCAATAGATGAATGGATAAAGATACAGGCACGCACACACTGCCACCACCACATGATGGAATATTACATAGTCATAAAAAGGGTAAGATTGTGGGGCACCCGGGTGGCTCATTTAAGCGTTGGACTCTTGATTTTTGGCTCAGGTCATGATCTCATGGTTTGTGAGATCGAGCCCCACATGGGGCTCTGTGCTGACAGCACTGAGTCTGCTTGGGATTCTCTCTCTCTGTGTGTCCTTCTGCTCATTCTCTCTCTTTCTTTCAAAATAAATAAACAAACATTAAAAAAAGAGATAAGATCGTATCATTTGAGACAACATGGATAGATCTAGAGAGGGTGTTACACTAAGTGAAATTAGACTGAGAAAGACAAATACCAGATGATTTTACTCATAAGTGGAATCTTAAAAAAATGAATAAACAAAAAGAATCCAACTGATAAATACGGGGAAAAAAAAACTGATGGTTGCCAGAGGGGAGGGAGGTGGGGAGTTGGGCAAAATGAGTTAAGGGAAGTGGGAGGTACAGCTTTCCAGTTATGGAATGAATCAGGGGAATTAAAGGCACAACATAAGGAATATAGTCAATGATACTGTAAGAGTGATGTATGGAGACAGATGGTAGCTACACTTGTGGTGAGTACAGCATATAAACTTACTGAATCACTATGTTGTGTACCAGAAACTAGTGTAATATTATGTGTCAACTATTCTCAAATGGAAAAATAGATATGAAGCTATTTTGCATAATGAAGGCTTAATACACATATACTACTCATTAAGTAGTGCCTGATAATTTTAGTTAATTTGTCAATTCAGTTAATAAAGATTTATTAAGCAGCTACAGTGTGTCAGTCATTGTGCTAAGAAGGATATATTGAATTTATAGGTTTGTACAGAAGGTTACCCATCTTTTCATATTGAACACATAACTAAAGAAGGATTAGTGAATATAACACAAGGTAAGAACATCAAGGCAGACTTCCAAGCATGACTGGAAATTTATCTTTGGGAGTTGGAGAGAGAAGGAAGAAGCTAAGGAGGCTTGCATGTTATATCCCTTGATGATGTCAGGACAGCATCTGATAGAATCCCATTTTTTTGTACAAAGAGAAAGCCTAAAGATGGCTTCTCTCGTTTCAGTGTGGTAAATACCACCCTGTCAGAATGAATCTGAAAGTACTTAGTACACGACAAATATATCTTTGGCAATACAACCGGAGTTTGGGAAGAGGGAAGATATGGGGCCAGGTATGGGTGCAAGGCTAGGGTGTATTATTCTGCTTGTAGGTGAGTGAGGACTAACTCTTAAAAGTTGTTTGCAAATTCAAAATCAGTCCACAGAAGTTAAGAATTACATGTTTAATTTTAAATTCCAATTGAGTCTAATTTCTGGCTGGAAAGGATTATGGCAGAGATCCAGACAGGAAGAAAATCAGTATCATAGTAACAAATGGAGAGTCCCAGTCATGGAAACCCTAGCATGCAAGTAGAGGAATCCAGACATGAGGGAAGTAGAATACAGAAGAAAGAATTGGTATGGAGAGAAAGGGTTAAGGATTCTAACAAGATGAGGGTGGTGGTGTGTGTGTGGGGGGGGCTTGCTTGTTCGATGTCTGGGTGGCTCAGTTGCTTTTCTGCCTTTCTGCTGTCATTGCAGAGCCCACTTGGGATCCTGTCTCTCCCTCTCTTTCTGCCCCTCCCCTGCTCTCTTCTTCTCTCTCAAAAATGAATAAACATTAAAAAAAATATTTAAAAGAATCTTAACAAGACAGGTTTATTGAATGCTAATTATAGGAGGCATTATGCTAATAGCCTCTACATCCATTATTCAGTTTGAATTGGCAATAAGCCCAATGAGAAATATAGTATATATCCATTATTCAGATGGTAAAATGAAGCTCAAAGAGTTTAAGGCACTTGACAAAAGTCGTACAACTAGTAAATGGCTGAGCTGATGTTTGAAATGGGATCACTATAGTGCAAAAGTCATGATCATTCTATAACTTTCTACAAGAAAATTACCCATTCGCCACATAAAAAGGCCCATTCTCCCTCTGTGAGTAATTAGCATTCCAAGTTAGACTCCAGCTTCCAAGGAACCAGAGCAACAAGATCCGTAAGATACTACCAGTAAGACTAATGCTGCTCAGAGAAGCATTGTCCTGTTAGACTCTGCACTTGACTTGCCAAGTTCTCAGAATGCTAAGAGGAGGCTGACTCAACAAGCTTTGGTGGGCAGAGCTGGAGGAGAGTGAGTGGGTACACCGTGTAGGACGTACATTAAAGATTCCTACACTAGTAGGTCCACCAAGGGACCTTAGGTAGTATTGGGAATCATTTCTTACAATGGTTGCCATGGAAGGGGAAAGGAGATGAGTGTGGGCAAGATAGGGGCCATGGAGTTAGGCTGACTCAGATTAAGTTCAAGCTTCTTGTGCCACCACTCCCTACATGGCAGACTTCAAGAAGTTATTTTAACTCAAATTTGCCTCACTTTTCTCATGTGTAAATTGGGAAAAATAAAAGGACCTGCCTCATGGGCTATAAGTTTTAAATGAGATAACGCAATGGACCCCACTCAGATCTGTGTCTGATAACATCAGCAAGTACTGAATAAAGAGCAGCATTTGTTGATTAGAAGGCAATGCAGGTTACTTTTCAGAAGATGGTTATAAGTAAATACCTGTTTCATCTACCTGAGAATTAAAGCCAAGTTTTAGGGAAACCAAGCATGGCACAAATTTAGAGAGAAAGTGGCCCAGACTAGGAGCAGGTTGGGCAGAGCTGTGGAAGGGCAATTGCAATGGCAGGTCTGTGGTTCAGCTGATCATTTATTAGAGTATAGGCAGGGCAGGCTACCGTAAAAAAAAATGGGGTTAAGTCAGGTACAGTGATACTTGGTGAATCTCTGCTACCCTTGGGCTTCAATTTATTATTAAAAGGGTTAGTGCTAGTTATTTCCTATGCTGTTACAAGGATTGTAACCAATTAAAATTGTGTAACTACACTTCCTAAATTGGAACAATATGGACACTAGCTTTGTATTATCAAACAGCATTGAAAAAGAATTAAAAAATGTTCCTCATGAAACTGAAATGTAGAAAAAAAATTCTTATGAAATAATTAGACATTCTGAGAGTTGGTGTATTTAGTAAATAGTTTGTCTCAAAGAAAATCAAGCCCTATGGCAAAGCTTTTATAATCCATGGCTGATTAATATGTGTATTTTACTTTTTCATTTTTATCTACTTATATAAAACTACTTGCTTTATTGATCAAAGTGGTGAGAACCTATATTTTTCCTTGTGATAGAGATGCATGGATCAATACAATCTTATAAGAGATTTATTTGTGTACTGGTGACTGAGTGATCTCATAAAATACAGCTCTGGTCTTTATTGAATTTTTTTTTTCAATTCAGCTCTAAAAGCTCACAACTGCAAACTCCTACAAGATGCAAGAATATTATAATGCTAACTTAGGCTTCCAAATAAATTTTTCAGCTTTATTTAATCTGAGATCTTTCAAAATAATGAAATTATGTTTACGACACCATTTCCAAGAAAGTATTCCATGACTTTGCCATTAATGCTCAGACTGAGTCAGAACTAAACTGTGCTAAGTCATCCCTGTGGCTAAAAGTCCTTCCATGCCTATGTTCTTCATAATAGAGACCAGAGTTCTTTATGTGGCATATGTCAAACTTCATGGAACTGTAAACGTCCCTTCTCTTCAGCTTCAAATCTTGCACCCCCCACCTTCTTCACCTCCAGCTCCTACCCCACACCCATATACATATCTTCTTAATCTTTAGTAATAAACTACTTCTCACTCTCCAGTAATCTAGACCTTAATAATACATACACACACATGCACACGCACACACATACACACACACACACTTCCTCTGTCATACTCTTCTTGAAGTGGAATTACTACTTTCTACTGATCATTTAGGACATGATTCAAGTGTGAGGCTTTCTGGTAAGTCTTTGCCTGGTCCCGGCTACCTTGTGCCCTCTGCTACATGATACTACTTTCCATTTCTTTACCCACATGTCTCCTAACTTGAATAGAAGCATATGGGGGCTACTGTACTATTTCTATGTTCCTAAAACCAATATGTTCATTTGCACATAGTAGGGAATCCATGAATATTTAAAAATTTTTTAACGTTTATTTATTTTTGAGAGACAGAGTATGAAGCAGGGGATGGCCAGAGAGAGAGGGAGACATAGAATCCGAGGCAGGCTCCAGGCTCTGAGCTGTCAGCACAGGACCCCACGTGGGGATCAAACCTATGAACTGTGAGATCATGACCTGAGTCAAAGTTGGACACTCAATGGACTAAGCCACCCAGGCACCCCTATTTACGTCATTTAAAAATTATTCATGGGGGGGCACCTGGGTGGCTCAGTCGGTTGAGCGTCCAACTTCAGTTCAGGTCATGATTTCATGGTTTGTGGGTTTGAGCCCAGCATTGAGCCCCATGTCTGGCTCTGCACTGACAGTGCAGAACCTGCTTGGGATTCTCTTTCTCTCCCTCTCTCTCTGCCCCTCCCCGACTCATGCTTTGTCTTTCACTTAAAATAAATAAATAAACTTAAAAAAAAATGAAGTGAATAAATAAAAACCACCCTTACTGCTGACTCTGAATTAACTTTTTAAATACATTGCTTCTGCTTTATTCTTTTGTCCTTGAATCCCATAAGCTCTAGGTTACTGAATCTCTCTTGCTCTAAGCAGCACCTACGAGATTGGACATCTATTTCTGATCTGCTCATAGTTTAATAAAGCAGAACCCTCAGACTTCCAGCAGACTTGACTGACATGGTCCTCCTTCTGCTTCTCATCCAGAATTGCCATGCTCCGCAGTCAATGAGCAAGCCTCTAAGTTACTGAACACTGGATTCATTTTACATTGTTTGAGGGCTTAGATGGCCACCTAGAAAGTGTCCATAGACTTATGATATTAAGTTTGCCGGTTTGGACATCTTCCAAACTTTAGTTTCTGGATACGCCCATCTCCTTCCTTCTTGGCTTCTTTATTGCACCTGTGTCACTCTAGGTTTGGATTTACGTCTGTTCCCTGATCTTTCCCAAGTTGAATGATTTCACACTAAATTAAGCCATAGTGAGCCACATCCTAAAGAGTGGCTTCTGATAGCTTTAATGTTAGATCTAACAGCAGTGCTGCTTGTGAATAATTTGACTTTATACAAAGAAGATTTTGATTTCTTCCACTTTCTAAGGAAAATATCATTAAAAGCATTTATGTTCATCTATATTTTAGTCATGGAGGAGAAAAGTCTGCATGTCAATGCCTTTTGTCAAAAATTCTTTAAACTATTCTACATGGTACATAGATTATCCTTGCAATATTTCCATAAGCAAGATATGATGGTTGTACTTTATCTACATTTCATGAATAGGAAAATTTAACAGGGTAAATCCACTGACTCATTCCCTCAGTTATGTGTCTGATTATTAATGATAACTAAATGGAGATCCTTGGATCCCTATTTTATGGCTCTCTCCTTGGATTATACAAACCTGTTTACTGATGATTGCCCAAGTGCACATTCTTGGTACTCTCTAGAATTGCATTTGGGTTATAGAACAAGTATGAGTTATGGCATTTTCAAATATTATGGTAATTTCAAATACTTGGATATTTAAGGTATTTTAGTGAATCGGCAACAGCAGTGATCTGGAAATCACAGTATTCATTTCTAAAAATCTAGTGAAAAGTGCAGAAAGGCAGAATTATTAGAAGGGATTCACTAGTCTTTTCATTTCCCTGACCCTTTAAAAAGTTTGGAAAGGCTCTGTTTGATTCTGACTATGCTCTTTCATCTTTAATGCTCACCTCTGAATAATGTGTCAACTCCAGAGAGTGAGACATTCAAGTGCATTTCCAGGACCTTGTAGAATAAAAGTGTCAAGGACTGCTTTGTGAAGGTTTTCCGACTGTCTGGTATAAAATGGTATTGGGACTTCCTCAAATAGATTCCCCTGCTGAGACACACAGTTGGGAAGCAACTCACAACACATCAGAGACAGGCCAGGCCCAAACATGAAATAGATGCTGTGGCTTTGTTATGAATATGGCAGACTTCAGGGTCAAAGCTCCTGTCAGGAGGGAATGCACACTGTTTTTCAAAGGAGCTCTAGTCCATGCTAGGAAACCTCACTTGTGTGGGTGTTTCTTCTCTCTTAACTCTGATTTCTGACTAATAGAAAGTACACTTAAAGAAAGCAAATTTTTAACACTGTGAAACTATTAAATAGTACCAGCACTATTAAACTTGCAGTGAATACATCAAGTGCCTAATCAAGCCAATGTGCTAAAAACAACAATAACAAACCACCTGGGCAGCAATTCCTGAGAGTAACTTCTTTCCACTCTGAAATGGCTGGGAAGTCATTTAAAGTATGAGATAATACACAGTAGTTTGAAGCAGGACTATAGACTGGTTAAGGGCCAATAGTTTAGAACAAAACCAAGATTATAAGCCTCTACTACTTGACAATTCTGTGACCTTGAGCCTCTGTTTTCTCATCTTTAAAACAGGGATGTAATACAACTCTATAAAATAGTGATCAATACCTAATAAGATTAAGCATAACAAGTCTTGAGTAGGGTACATGTTTCCTAGGAAGGATCGATAATTATTAGCTATTTCTGAATCATTGTTAACATGAATGTACCTGAAGGTAAGGTAAGTGGCCTTCGAAATATCATTCTGGGGATGAGAATATGGACAGAAGCAGTTGGATCTGGATCAGGAAGCCAGGTCCACTAATTTCTAGGACATGATTTTAGCACTTAGCCTTTCAGAGACTCAGCTGCTTCCCCTCTGAATAAGAATAATATCTACTTCTGAAATTTGTAAATAACATGAAATAAGGTCACAGATGGCGAATGCCTACTGTAGTACTTGACAAGTCCCTTTGACCTTCATGGGAAATCTATGGTTATAATGCTTTAATCTTATAATCTTTTTTTCCATCATTTTAGTTGGGCAAAACCAAAGAAACCAAATATTTCTTTCATGACTCTTCTCTGACAATATATGACCTCTTTTCTGATGATATTAATCTAATTAGTCTAATTCTGTTAACTTCCAATTATGAGCAAAGACAGAGATAAGAGCAGACAAAATATATAAGCAACTGATTGTTAGAGAAAGAACAAATTTGACAATAATTGGCCAAACCATTGGGGAATGAATGATTTACAAACTTCAGGAGAGATAGAAAAAAGTTACAAAGAGCAATAAATTCAGGTTTCGGTAAATAAATATTTTGGAAGTCCTACCCTCAAACTATGTTACCAAAATAAAAAAAAAGGCATTTGGAAAAAAATGTTATATTTATAACAAACATGAGAGACCAAGGGTTATTTCTTTTGTATAATATGTGCTCACATGAATTGACAAGATACTAAGACTGATAAATAAATGGGCAAAACCAAAAATAGACTTTACAAAAGAAGAAACACAACTATTAAATAAACATAAACCAAGATGTCCAGAATTTTTCTTAATGCAAGCATGTAAACTAAAATACTGAAATAGTATTAGTCAGCTGTTACGTTAAAATTTAAATTAATAATTACTACTGGTGATAATGTCTAATAAAACTCTAACTTTCTAACATTGAATTTCCTCTACTTTTCAATTTTTTTGATGCAGATTATTCTTGACCTTTTTACATAAAACAGATACAGATATCTATTAATTTTACATAAAATTAATATATAGACATCTATACATTAATTATATCTATTAATATAGATATTATATCTATACATCTGTATATCTATATATCTGTATATCTATACATTAATATATCTATTAATACATAGATATCTATACATTATCCATATACATTACATCTATATACGTTACATATACATACGTACATATCTGTATATCTATACATTAATATATCTATTAATTATATCTATTAATATATAGATATCTATATACTAATTTTATGTAAAATTAATACAGATTAATAGATATATCTATTATATAATACATTATATAATTATATATATTTATATATTTATATATATTTATATATTATATATTTACATAAATGTATATTATAATTAGGTAATAAATATATCTATTATATATAATAGATATATCTATTATATCTATATATCTGTATATCTATATATATCTGTATATCTATACAATATATTAATTATATCTATTATTATATAGATATCTTTATACATTACATATACATACATATATATCTGTATATCTATACAGTACTGTATCTATTAATTATATCTACTAATATATAGATATCTATATATTAATTTTATGTAAAATTAATAGATTTAGATATTAGACTAACAGGTTTGGAGTAGTTTACAGAAGTTTTCATACCAGAATGAGACACAGGGAACCCACAGTTCATTGCTATCTATGATGATTACATATTAAATCTTTTTTTGAGAGTGTTTCTGGAAACTAAGTTACATGGGTATTTGATCCAAGTCTAAGAGAAAATCTATGCATCGGGGAGTAAATGCATGCAGTGTTACATTTAAAAATGGAAAATATAATATCCACTGTGAATATTTGATATTAAATATGAAACTTAAGAAATGGGAAGAAAGGATGGACAACTGACAAATTAATTATAATTTCTGACATTTCCCTAACATTTTATTTTTTTAAGGCACTGCCATACATGTTTCTCTCATCTAATCCCTTCAAAGATTCTGTAAGATATATATTATTGTGCTTGTGCAGATGGGGATAAAAAGAGCACGAAAGAGGTTAAATGACTTCCTTCCTCAAGTTCAGAAAGCCAGTTAAAGACTTCAGCCAGGGCTTGAACCTCAGTCTCTTGATTAAAGGTTCTCTACTGTCCACTATGCTAGCCTGATGGAATAAGAATTGGTATATGAGCTTCAATGATAAAGAGTAAGTAAACTATCATAGAGATTTTGGACAGAGAATGAGGTGGATAGAGAGAATGACACATACAAATGAAGTTTTCTTAAGTTTTTACTGTTTTGAGAACATTGGATAAAATGTTCTGCCGATTGCTAGATTAACTGCAGTGAAGGCCAGAAGCATTGTTGGAAATTGGAACTTGAATGGCTTTGGAATAAAGAGGAGCATTTGCACCTGACCTTGTGTTAATAGTTACCAGCTCTGAGGCTCTCCATACAAAGTTAATGGAGATCCCAGCAGAGATTGAACTTCCATAATTATTGGAAGTTTGTGTGACTATAGCATTCCTTAGTAGGTCTCAAAAGTGATTTGATTTTAGAGCTATGCTTTGGGTCAAGTATTACTCTCTCTAGAGCTGTGCTATCCACATAATATAAATTCAAATAAAATTAGAAAAGCAGTTCCTTAATCATTCTAGGTACTTTTCAAGTGCTCAATAGGCAATACAGGTAGTAGCTACCATGTTGAACAGTGCAAAATGGTAGAACATTTTTAATTATTGTAGAATATTCTATTGGTAACAAATTTCCTAGAGTCTGGCTACTTCTTTGTGGGGCAGGAGGTGGGGGGGGACGACTCTCAACTCTGAGAACATGGAAAGTTGTTGAACAATTTGGCAAGCTTGAATTCTTTCTCTAGGGTTGTTCTTGATCTCAGAGGACCATTTGTCTCATGCTCCAGGTGTTTGGGGATTACTTACGTACTTTCCACCTACCAAAGAGTCAGGAAAGAACAGCAAAAGCTAGAAGGAATCACATCAATCAACAGTACTGTTGGGAGTGCAGTGTGTACTTATTTAAAGTTTCCTAGAAGAGCTCTATCTCAGGAGATATACAAAAGCTGCTCATGGGAAATTCTACTCTTCTTGACATAATTCCCCAAATAGTAAATCTTCAGGCATTTCCAATTTGAAGCAAAGTTGTACAGTACATGGAGTTTGTTTTTAGCAACAATCAGATATTGTTCTAAGTGTCTCTATCTTTCCATATTTTTAACCACAGTAGGCTTGCAGGCTTTAAGACTTCCTCTCATGGTCCTAGCATTCAGCATGTGATCCTAGATAACTTCTCAATCTCAAAATTTATTCTGCTTTTATCCCTCCATATGCCATCAAAATACACCTTTCATACTTCTCTCCAGCTAACTGCATTACGAATTCTTGTCTGTATAGTTAATGATGATGTCATAAAAAGAATGCCCTAGAAATAAGAGTAGTTGGATTTCATGTGTTTGTAGTAGTTTTACAAGTCTGTATTCTTGAAAGAGAATGAAAATTGGGATAAAACCACCTGGATTTAGTGCTGTTTCCACCATGTCTTAATCATGTAGCTACAGGCATAGTATTCAACTATCCAACTATATTGAGCTGGATTCTTCATATGAGGAATAGAGACAGTAATACCTACAACACATGGTTTTTGCAAAGATTAAATGAGATAATGGATTTGGATATAAATCCATTCTAACAATTTTTCCCCATGATGTCAGATTAATATCTTCACCAGTTTTATTTTATTCCTTTGTGAAAGCATTGATGTCAGCTCAGGGCTGTTTTCTGCAGAAAAATTCAGATGTCCTTTAACACTGTCAGAATGTTATTTGTTAGTCTGAAGATAAAAGGATGACAGTAACGGCAACATAATGGCACATTAACAGTCTTTGTCAGGCCAGACAACAAGCAAAAACTTCTATTTGTGAGCTGTGTTGTAGGAGTTAATTTGCTTTAAGTTTTGCAAATTTATACTATGTAATTATGGAGTTTGCAAACAAAGTCTTTTGTGCTTTAAAAGCAGAAAATTTTAGATCTTAGGTTAATGTTACTGCCAGATAAAGGGTTTGTAAAGATCATAGAGACAGGATGCATAAAACCCTTCTTTAGAAATATTCTATCAACTAACGGGTCATAAAATCTACAAAGGGGAGAGAAAGTAGTATATATTTGGAGCCATGTTCCTATTTCCAAGCCACTGAGGGGACACTCAAAAACACTGAAGCATTCTGTCTATAAAGAGACAAGTGACAGAATCATATATCTTCTCAAAATGCAAAATGTTCTTCTCAGGGGTTCACTTAGGCCTAGTAAGTCAACAAGAGCAACTCCCTTCCCAGGTTTGAATAACCCATATTAAAAAAAAATTCATAATTATCTTATTTCATGCAGCCAAATCCCAAGGACTTTTCCTTTTCAAATAATATCAGTAATTATGAGTGGAACTGTTTCATTGCACACAGTGTTACAATCATGATTTGGGATAGCATATTCAAGATGACCTACAATTTCCAGGACACGGGACAAAAGGCATGTCGGGGAAGGGCACGGCTGTTTGATTGTCAATTTTTTTTTTGGATGTAAATTTCAAAGGTTAGTAATAAACACCAAAGTATTTTTTAATGAAAGCTCTAGTGTTCTAATGTATCGGGTCTATGAGATCACGCCTATTTATACCTCTTTCATAATAAAGTTGCCTATCTGACCATTGGTTTTAAAATTTCTGAAGTCAAGGAATGTGTCATTTATCATTTATCTCCAGGAGAGTGTCAATTAAAGTCACTTTCTGAAAATAAATTTATGAAGAGTAATACGTGTAATTAACAGATATCACTCAATTCCAGCCCACCCAAAACAAATAGCTTTAATCTTTTCAAGCAGGCAATAGTCTCTAATACTGTATTTAAAAAAAAATCATTTTAATTACCTTTCTCTAAATCTCTGAATATTCTCCAAATCTTTGGCATCTTCTTTGAGAGGACCTGCTGGAGGTGCATACGGCAGGTCAGGTGCTGATACCGCATATATTTAATTCCACATGTTAGGATGACAATAGAGTAAAAGAAATCCCAGACTTAAAAACGAGTTTGTACTCTGATATCTAAGTCAATCTCTCTTACCCTCAACTTTCTTATCTCTAAAATGGGGATAGAAAACTCATACTAAATGTGATAATTTGCAAAGCACTTGGCACACAGCAGATGCTCAAGACATGGTAATAGGCTCAGTGAGCTTAACTCAGGCAAATTAAATGTGTGTTCCATAAAAACATGTTTTAGGGGCGCCTGGGTGGCGCAGTCGGTTAAGCGTCCGACTTCAGCCAGGTCACGATCTCGCGGTCCGTGAGTTCGAGCCCCGCGTCGGGCTCTGGGCTGATGGTTCAGAGCCTGGAGCCTGTTTCCGATTCTGTGTCTCCCCCTCTCTCTCTGCCCCTCCCCCGTTCATGCTCTGTCTCTCTCTGTCCCAAAAATAAATAAACGTTGAAAAAAAAATTAAAAAAAAAAAAACGTTTTAAATATCTTTAAAATTAAAAATCCTAAAGAAAATTCTGTATACATTAAAAATGTCTGTATGTATACATACACGCTTAATTATATAGTGTGCTTTACTTACATGTAAGTGCATAGAATTGTATAAACCAGTAGTTGTCAATTTTTTCTGTAAAGGGCCAGACGGTACATATTTACAACTACTCAGCTCTGCTACGGTGGTGCTGAAGCAGCCCTAAATAATACATCAACAAATGAGCATGGCTATGTTGTAATAAAACTTTATTTATGGACACTGAAATATTCATTCCATAGAATTTTCAGGACCTGAAGTATTACTCTTGATTTTTTCCCCCAGTCATATAGAAATGTAAAAACAACAACAACAAACAACATTCTTAGCTCACAGGCCATAAAAACAAACAAACAAACAAACAAAAAAGCAGCCAGCAGGCTGGATTTGTCCCATGACCATAGTTTGCCAACTTCTGGTATAAACCAAGTCATGTATACTGAATTTATGGGTGATTTAGGGAATTTTTAAGATTACGTTTACTATACAGTTTTTCTTCCTTATGTGCTAACTTAATAACTCAACCACCTTTTGAGAGGCGAATTGACTGTTATTGTTAGTGTCTTTGAATGGCATTAGATTTGAACTTATTAGATCTCATTTTCTCTACACCTACTCTTGTGGTGAATTCATCCAGTGTTCTGACTTAAAAATCATCTGCAAATTGATGGCTCCCAAATTTATATCTTCAACCTAATTTTTTTTCCTGAACTCTAGATTCATATTTCAAAAACCCTATTCAACATCTTCACCTGGATGTCTAAATTTGACCTCAAACTTAATGTACCCAAAATTAAATTCATAATCTTCCTTCTAAAATTGTTTCTCTCATAGTCTTTCTATCCCAATTCATGGTGACTCCTTTCTGTTTGTTCAGGTCAAACACTGAGTCATCCTGATTCTTTTCTCTCTCTTACAACACACTTTCAGTCTACTTGCAAATACTCTTGGCTCTATCTTCAAAAATATATTTTAAATACAGTCATTTCATGTCATCTCTATGGTTACTGTCATTATCATCTATCACTTGAATTATTGCAATAGGCCCCCAACTAGTCCCACTATCTGCCCCTCCCCCCAACTCCTGGCTATCTATAGTCTATTCTCAATACAAGATTCAGAGTAATCTGTTCCAGTCTCAGCTAGATCATGTCACTTCTGTGTTCAAAACCTTCTGAAATGGCTCAATTTCACTCAGAGAAAATGCCAAGGTCATGCTTTTTCCTACATAATTCACCCACATTCCTCATTTCCTCTTCTCCCCCTCCCCAAACTGCCAACCTCCTCTTCCTCAACTCTTGTAGTTATCACCTGCTGCAGCCACATGGGTCTCCTTGCTGTACTTTACGCATGACAGGCACACCTCTGTCTGTAATACTGTACCTAAGGCTGTAACATAGGTTTTTACTCAAATGTTACTGTCTCAATGAGGCACTTCCTGATTACTGATTGATTTCATCCCACAAATCTAATCCCAACACTTTGCTGCTTAATTTTTCTCCATCACACTGTCACTGTTTGAAAAATACTGCACAATTTAACTATTTAAACCATCCTATCACAATGTAATCTTTATGAGATCAGGGATTTTCATCTGCTTCTTTTCTCACTGCAGTTATCCCTACTAAAGTAGAATGGTACCTGGCAGAGTGGGACTTCAAAATGTATTTATTGAATAATTGAACAGTTTAGTGCTGGAATTATGGGAGATCTTTATTTTTTTCCTTTGTGCATGCCTATATTTCCTATTTAGAAAGTAGAACAAACTTTAGATCAAGAGACACAAATGTTGGGCTTTAGTCTTGGATAGGTCACTTTACATCTGTGTGAACTTGAGTAAGTTCAAAAGTCTGTGACCTGAATTTTTATCTGTATGACTAAAATATGATAAAATGGTATATATTACATAATGTGTATATATATGTATATAGGTGTATACATATATATGTATATATAGGATTATATATATACATATATATATAATGAAGTAAAAAGATACTCTATGACTGCCTAACATGGATTATTTTGAGGATAAAGAATGTAAGTGTTTTTGAAAATATTTTGTAAACTATTAAATGCTATTCAACACGAGATCATTAGAAAGAGTTTACTATATGTATTTCTACTAATCATTTTAGGATAAGCAATAGACTCAATTATATTCACATATTTATTTCTGTTCCATAGACTCTATAATCTGAATTTAATGAAGGACTCATTTTGAATCTAAATTCAGGTTGATGGTATATTGATTTTTTTTTCTTCAGCTATGGAAGAAGAAAAGAAGTCTTGAACAAAATTCAATTTTACCATCAACATCAATAAGGTCCATCAGGTGACACAGGAACAATAAAAAAATGAATTGGAAAACCATTTTATTAAGTTGAAGTTATTAATGAAACAATGTCAAGCAGCATAAAAAGCCAAATAATTTTCATGCACTGCATTTAAAGAAGATTTGTGTATTACACGGATGAGGAAGGATGAGAAGGAATGAAGGGGTTCAAGGATGATTTGTGGAGTTGCAGCTAGAGGATGAGGGAGCCTTGGTCTCCTAATCAAGTTAGACAGTTGGGGTGATGGAAATCTGCTAAGACATCAACAATGGGATTAACACAATACTATGCTGGCTGGTTTAGGAAGTCTCAACAGGTTCTATTACCTAAAAGCCATATACAATATTCCATTTCCTTCCACATCTATCATTTGAAGAAGGAAATGAGAAAGTTCTTTTTAAATTCAGTTTGGGGGCACCTGGGTGGCTCAGTAGGTTGAGTGTCTGACTCTTGGTTTAGGTCAGGTCATGATTTCACAGTTTGTGAGATTGAGCCCCAGTTCATCAAGCTCTGCACTGTCAGCGCAGAGCCTGCTTGGGATTCTTTTTCTCCCTGCCCTTCCCTCATGCTCGTGCATGCTCGCTCTCTCTAAAAAATAAACTTAAAAAGATCTGTTTGCTTAATCATCTAATGTACCTGCAAAATATTCTTGCAATAAACATGAAATATATATTTACAAGGAATGTATTGCAACTGACAGTGTGTATGTATGTGTATATATATATATATATATTTTTAATTTTTTTAAGTTTATTTTTTGAGAGACAGAGAAAGAGAAGGAGAGAATGAGCGGGGGAGGGGGAGAGAGAGAAAGAGACAGAGAGGGAGGGAGGGAAGGAGGGAGGGAGGGAGGGCGGGCGGGCGACACAGAATCTGAAGCAGGTTCCAGGCTCTGAGCTGGCAGCACAGAGCCTGACATGGGGCTGGAACTCAGGAACTGTGAGATTATGACCTGAGCCAAAGTCGGAAGCTTAACCAACCGAGGAACCCAGGTGCCCCTGAAAGTATATTTTTATCTTTCAATAAACTTCTAGTAGATTGAACATAAAAATCCCTTCTAGGGGCATCTGGGTGGCTCAGTCGGTTAAGCACCCTACTTCAGCTCAGGTCATGATCTCCCAGTCCATGGGTCTGAGCCCTGCGTGGGGCTCTGTGCTGACATCTCAGAGCCTAGAACCTGCTTCAGATTCTGTCTCCCTCTCTCTGCCTCTCCCCTACTCATGCTCTGTCTCTCAAAAATTAATAAATGTTAAAAATTTTTAAAAAATCCCTTCCAGTCATTGGGAAATAAGCCATCAATCTGAGAAACTGTGGTATACACGGAGAGAGAAGGCTCAGGTCCCAAAACTGATTGTCAACATAGAGTTTTTAGCACTAATAGTGATTCAAATCATTTCTTGGAAATCAGAATTTAAATCAGTAATTGGCAAAAACCTAACAATTTAATACCCACTGTCACTAAAGTGTATATTCATTTCTGTGTGTGAACTGAACACAATTCAAAGCTAAAACTCTACACATGTCCTCACAGCAAATTTTAATCCTTATATTATTTCCAGTCAAACATGTAAGAACATCTGTATTAGGGAAGAAACCCTGCAATTTCTTTCCAAATAATGAGTATATTTCAAACATCCCATTTGGCCAGCATACTTCTTGACTTATTAAGGAGGGTGGTAAGTACTGAACTGTATTAGAACATTAATGCTAGCTTAAAATATGTTTATTATTTTATTGAGTCACTGCAAAAAAAAAAGGCTATCAATTATCCTACAAATTAAGATCAAATTATATAATAGTACTGGCTTATTAAAGAGTAAGGCAAGTCTGAAAGCCTAAACAAGTTATTATATATAGAATATACAGAAGATAATGATAGATATACCAACTACATATTAGTTACTCTTGGTTTTGGGACATCTTGTATTAATATACTTTATGGGAAAGGTACATTAGTATGATGCACTTGCAAATTAGTTTCCGAATAGAAGTTAAATGAAAGCAGGGTCTGTGCCTGATTTTGTCCATGACTAAATGCCTAACGTGAGGTAGGTGCTCATAAAATATTTGCCTAATAAATACATAATTTTCACAACCATGTTATCTTTGGTCTAATTCCCTTAGTCCTCATGTGCATTATGCACTTCAGCTCATTCATTAAAACCATCATATGTGATATCAGTTTGTGTTAACCATACCTTTTATTTTCTATATTATGATGCTTTGACATCCGGGACCTTGCTGACCCTGAACGGACTGACCCTCCCAAAGTTAGTTTATTTCCGGATACAGTAAACAACCTACCAGGGAACATGCCTGCCACACATAAACCAATATGGAGCCCACACCCCCATGACTTCTATAGGACTCTCACAGTTTTATACTGCTCTTCAGTGACCAAATAATCCACTTGTCCTAATAACCCAGGGCTAAGCACCAGATAACAAGGGACAGTCCCTATATACTAGAGCCTGATGGACACATTAAAATAGCCAATCCTAAGCCTGCTCACCCTGCTTTGTTTGTTCCTTCCCATGGAAACTACAGGAGAGGCTCTTGTACACATTGCCTCATTCCCTCTGCCTCCAGACTGACCCCCTGTATTTTTCCCCAAGTGCCCCCCACCCCTATGTCATATCTGTTTCTAGAGATCTGCGAGTATAACAAACTTCTTCCTTTCTGATAGTTGTTTACATCCCCACATGTTTTATCATACCTGACTAAAACAAATCTCTGGGAAAATGTTTCCTTTCAAATTGTTGGGAAATGAAACATAACTCTACATTTGGAAAAACAGATGATGAGAGACTTCTCACCTGTGAAGTTAGCACATGTTTTTAAGTTGGTCATTCTGAGTATACTTTGGTGCTAACTTTCCACTTTGGTAAAGCATTTTGGTAATACTTAGACCAATAATGCAATGATTAACTTGTGATAGGAAAACAACAACAACAAAAAAACTAGCTTAAATGTATGATGGAAGAGAATGATGTTAATAATATACATGACTCTATAACATGTACTATATCTTCTCAGGGAATGTATGATACATTGTTCAAAGACAAATATAAAATGTATAATTCCACATTTATAAGAAAATATGTATTTGGTTATTCATACAACAAAGGCTGGAAGGTTAAACACTGAAATGCTGAATGCGTATCCTGTGCAGTGAGTTTAGGAGTGTTTTACATATTTTTATTTTAAAATTTTAAATATTAAGAAATAGAGAAATTAAACTACGTACCTATAAATCTAGGTGTAACAGAGGCAAATTGTTTACCATATTAGCTTTAGATCTCTTTTTAAAAAATAAAGCATTACAAACACAACCAAAAGGCCACTTAACCCTCTTCCTTTCCTTCCTCCCCATAATTTAGCTACAAAACAATGATGTTCCACGTAATTTTTTACAGTTTCTGTAGTAAATATGTATATTACTTTGTAATTAGGAAAACCATATTAAATTTATCTGGTGTCGTACTATAACATATCCTCATACTGAGCTAATGTTAATCTACATCACTATTTTATTTTTTTAAATGGTAGCGTTTCCACTAAAACCTTGACTTTAACTTGCAATACTTACCGTATGGGTCCTGACATTCCACTAGAGGCTGCCGGGCATACCAGGGATCCTTTGACAGGGATATGTATATATTTCTTTATAGAGAAATATTATAACCATTTAAGATTTATATCCATTTGTTAATAATTAAAAATGGTAGATTCACAAAGTTACTGATTATAATGGTTACTGATGTAATACTGATTATAAATTTCGCATCAAACTAGAAAAAAAACGGCAATATCCTGAACCAATTAGAACTCTTGCACGAGGGGCGTCTGGGTGCTCAGCCAGTTAAACCCGACTTTGGCTGAGGTCCAAGCTCTGAGTTGGGCTCTGTGCGGACAGCTCAGAGCCTGGAGCCTGGTTCAGATTCTGTGTCTGCCTCTCTCTCTACCCCTATCCCGCCTAGGCTTGGTCTCTCTCACTCTCAAAAATGAATAAATGTTAAAAAAAAATTAAGAACTCTTGCACCAGGGATTTAGCAGTTAGGTAAACTGAAATTCTTTGCACCAATAAGTCCCACTCCAGGGGAATGACTGTTAACTTGAAGTAATTTCACCATTTCCTTTAGTAATAAATATCAGAACATTAAAATCTGAAACAACTGAATGCCAAGTTATAATTACTGTATCAATAAAATTTAATCAGAATAATAAATTTGACCATTTCAAACTAATGTTATAATTATATTGACATAGACTCTGGTTTTATGAAGTTTGCTTAGACAGAAGAAATTGTCCAAGATCTCCAATTCTAAATTGAATTCTAAAAGCACCCTTTAAACATAACCTCACTTTAAATAACATGTTCCACCTGTAGAGTAACTTTGTATTCCTTTGGTGCTTAACAGGGGAAGTTCTCCACTTGAAATAAACCCAACTGATGATTTGAAATTTAAATTGACCCCTGTGGTCTCACAAATGAGCTCAGAGCCAAGAATATCCTTCATCAGAGTGCAGCAGTTCTAACTCAGGTGCATGGGCTCTTACTGCCCAAGTTGACAAAGCTGTCTGGTTTTCCCGACGGTCTTTGGGTTGGCCAGGCGAGGACCACTTTTAAAAGAACACCAAAAAGTTTATGGCTCTTAACTTCACAAACTGCACTTCTTATTTAAAATATTTTTTACCACTAGTCATTCCAGTTGCTCCTCACAATCTGTTCTTTTAATCCGAAACCTAGCAGGAGCTCGCTTAGCCAATTAGACCTCTAGATGTGGTTGGTAGTTCTATATGCAGGAGGCACTCCATTCTGTCTCCTATGTCTCTCCTATCCGCTAGTCAGGCTCTTCAGCCCTTTGGTATTATAATGTGTTTGTCATTCATCCTGATAGTTAGATGTTCTTTTATAACCATTATCTATACATTATTCATCTTAGAAGCCTTAAGGCCTCCTAACAAATTAATGCACCAAGTAGATAATTAATGAATAGACACTAAAAAGAAATAAATGTAAACTTAAAGGTGATATAAGGAATAAAGGAAGTTGTCAGATCATGAAAAAACTCAGTTCTTTTATTTTACTGTGTATTTCAACATTTTAACTTCTAATGATTTATACTAAGGATGGGCAAAGATTTAGTTCCAAAACATTCATTGCTATGTTGCTTACAACATATTTAAAATGATCTAAAATCCCACTAATTGGAGTTTGAGTAACTTTGATTAATCTATATAATTTAACATAATGCAGTCACAATTAATAAAGTATAAATATAATTTCTGAATGGGAATATGTTCAAAGTATAACGTTAATTGCTTTCCTTTTTTTTGATCTAGAGATGAGAAAAATATGTACAAAAATGTTCCCAGTATTAGATTTACAGCTATTTCTCATTGTCTTTTTTAAAATATATTTTATTTTTATTTTTGTTGCATAGACATTCATTTTATGATAAAATATGAATTATTAAAAATGATTACAT
Source organism: Lynx rufus (assembly GCF_022079265.1). Lineage (NCBI taxonomy): Eukaryota > Metazoa > Chordata > Mammalia > Carnivora > Felidae > Lynx > Lynx rufus. Next base: position 77,384,283 of record NW_025814834.1, read on the forward strand.
GAAGTGGCTTAATGATTAAAATGATTTTTTTTCTTAGCCAGTTGCTCGAGTGCTGCATTGAATACATAAATGCTTTATCTAGGAAACTTTATTCTTTGTAAGAAATGCAATTATATTTTCAGTTTCAAAATAATGGTGCTCAGCATTTGCCATTTGTTGAACATACTCATTGAAGAAATTTGTAAGTCTCTAATTGCGGGGACACATTTTCTATAAAATTGTTCTACTTTCTCTTGTTATGTCGCATTTTAATATTAATTGTGAATTCATTTGAAATAGCAATGAATTCTTTATATCTCTGCTTAACTGTAAAAGAAATGCCAAAAAATGTCTCAAAATATCAGTACTGAGCAATGACTACTAATAGTGGTAAATCAATACCTCCTGCTATTGTAAAGGCAATTAGCACTTTATCCCTTCTCATAGACAAATTAAAATTATGAATATTTCTCCATGTTAAAGGAAAAAGTGAGTTGTTCTACCAAATCTGCAAATGGCAAGGGATGCTTCCTTTGAAACTAGCCTTTTGTTTTAACATATGAAACTAATCTAATGTCTTTGCTTGGCTACAAATCATGGAAGATAATATCAGAGAGGCCTTTATCTACAATTGTAGCAACTTGCAAAGCTTCACAGACAGCTGAGTTCATTATGTTGGAACTGCCAATCACATAGGCAGTCATTTATATTGCTTTTGAACTTTCATTGTTATGGTTCCTCATGGACATTTCTTTTCTCTGCTCTTTCATAGAATATTTAAACATTCCATTCTATATCCTTACAAATGACATTCTAGAAGATCCCCATAAGATTTTCCTTGCCAAAACAGAGGAATAAAATGTTTTTTCATTCCACTAATGTTCAAGATATGATTCCTCAAGCTATTCTCAAATTTTTGAAACCATTATCACTATTATCTTGAGAATTTCTTTTTCTGTCTGCGCTTATGAAAAACCATAGGATGCCATAGCTTTCTACACACTATAAGTTCATTATGAATTCCTATAACATCCACCAAAATAATTCACTGATGTCCAAGAAATCAATAAACACCCTTTAAACTGAATTGGAACTAGAAACATTCTCAGCCCTCGAAAAATTGAAGCTGTAAATATGACACAGCACACAATGTTGAGGAATTGATGTGGGTTTTCAGTCCTTATCATCTAACCCTTAAAATCCCTGCACCAGAACTTTTCCTTGGTGTCCCCATTTCAAACAAAGGCAATAACTATCCACTCACTTGTTTGCAACAGAAAACTTGCTTCATCGTGGGCTCCATTTTCTGAATTTGAAGCTTTTAAACAATCAGTAGTTTGTTATTTGTACCCCCCAAAATATTCCTGGACTTTGTGCACACCTCTCCATTCTCACTACTATACGAGTTTAGGCTATCAACGTTTACCCTTGGTTTAGAACACCACACCTTGTCGTCTCCAACCTCGCCCCACTCCCATCCTTCTACCATATAACAGCCAGAATGATCTCTCGAAATAAAATCAATTCACTTTCCACTTATGTTCTTTGATGGCACCCAGTTGGCCTGTGAGATAAATTCCGTGCTGCCGTGTAACTCTTCCAACCATATCAAATTTCTCACTTTCAGTTCCTGGAAAGCATCATGCTTTCTCTTAGTTCTCTGCAGTGACAGACTTTAATCTTTCTGTCAGAAAAACTCCATTTTCCCACTAGTCTCCTTTTCCCTGGCTAACTTCAGCTCATCATTCAGGTCTCTGCTTAGAAATCACTGCACTCAGAAAGACTGCTCTGACCTCCTAAAAGTATTTTCCCAAGGCTTCCTCTACGTTCTGTTGTCCATGCTGCCATCCTACATCCTGCTTTGCAACTGCATCCTAACTGCTTATTTACTTGCCTTTACTTACCTTTATGGGGTAACATTAATGAGAATGGGAATATGGTTTTTTTGTTCAACATTTGTTAAAAAGGGGAGGATGATTCAAGACTTAACAGCAAAAATTATTCATATACATTTCATGACAACTCTAATTTATTGCCGGATGATTAGAACTACCTAATTTTCTTCCAGCTCAGGGCTTCTCCTTAGCCTTATCTTGAGTACCTTAAATAATCGTTCAAAAGACATCACACTTCCTTTATATTGTTCCAATTTTTTCCCCTCTCCTTTCAGAGGCTGAGATTTTTCTGCCTTCTGTACAAATAAAATCCATTTCTCTCTCACAAGCAAGTTTCCTATTAGTTTTATAGCTGGGTCCTTACAGTGCCCAAACACCAAGGACAATAACCTAATAACAGACTCCTTGGACTCTTCTCCATAATGGCCTTTGTTGGAGTAGCTTGCTCTTTCTTATAGCCCTTCCATAAATGTATCCATGTGAATAGAGAGCATTGTTTCAAGTGAAAAAACCCTCACTTGCTTAGCACCAAGTTGAAGCAGCTATACAGCCTTCCATTATTATCAACATTTGTGAAAAATAAGGTCTCTCTGATTCGGAGAGACTGTTTTTCAAGAGTCCATATCATTTTTCAAGAGTCAGTATTTCTTGAGGTCCTACTAAATCTTAGATGCAGAGCTAGGCAGGTCTTGGTAATACAAAAAGGACAAGATTAGTCTCCTAACAATCTTCCTTCTTGGATGGGGGTGGGGAGGCAGACTCATAAACAGATAATTCCAAAGCACTGTGACATTTTAAATCTAAGTTTTGAGGAATTCTACAGAAGCATGGAGAATGGACTGATTGATTCTGCTCAGGAAGAACCAGGAAAGGGAAAGGTAAGAGGTAGGAAGAGTATGCTTCCAAGAGGACACAGCACAAGCCTATGTGCTCTGAAAACACGTAAGAATAAATAGATTTATTTTTTTCATTTTCTTCTGTTGTCAGGTATTTAAAAAGACCACTAATGAATTTTCTGCATTTGCCTTTAGGCTGAAATATAATTTCATAAATTTCCCCAGTTTCAACAGACATCTTACCACTAATCTAGCTCTGGGGGGAGGTAAGTACAGGCTGCAGCTATTGACAAGTTTGAACACAAGGAAGCCATCCCAAATCATGTTTTGGTGATATCTTGGTTGCTGGGTGAGCAACTAGATGACTTACGTGAATTATTGTAAAGGCATCCCTTAGCTTGTGTGTTTGAACGCTCTGCATCTAGAAAATTGGGTCCAGTAAAGACTACTACTTTAAAAAAAGACACCTCATTTGCAAACCACAAGTCAGGGCTCTATAGACCATATATCATTCCTTTAATACCTCACTTGGTTAGATACTCAATTTTTCTGAGGCTAGTTAGGGTAGAATTTACTATTCCCATTTTACAGATGAGTTGCTGAGGCTCAGTGTAGGTCAAGGATTTATTAAAACGAGAGAAGTCTTGCAAATACAGGGTTTGAACCATCTGCCATAAAGCATGTGTCTATGTTCCTCATTTCTAGACTTGGCCAAGGTAGAAAACTATCTTTTTATCTCTAACACAACATTCACAGACATATAAAACATTCACATTTTAATCACTTAATAACAACCTCAATACCTTTAATACCTTTAATTTAAACAAAATTTAATACCACCAAACACTAGCTTTTCTCATAGGTCATAATGTCTGAAGCAATTTACACGCTAGACAGTATGGGGTGATTAGACAAATTATAAATTCATAGTGTTCAAATGTACTTGAATCAATAAACACTACTTTTATTCATCCATCTATTCATTCATTCATTTACTACTTATCTATTTTCCTGTTCACACATAGGGGAGCATTTGCACCAAGCACTGGGTGAAAATATATGAATAAATCAACGTGCTCACCCTTGAGAAACTCCTAATTAACTTAGAGATATAAAGAAAAACACATAGTTATAAATGCAATTTTAGAGACACGGATGAAGTGCCATGGAAGAAGATTCAGCACAAAGTTAATAGTTGATTAGGATTTTGAAGGCATTTTTCAGATGAATAAAGGACAAGGACATTCTGGGCTAAAATAAGAGTATGTACAAAGATACAGAGGCTAAAATGTGTCTGGACTGTTTGCCAAGTATGAGAAGCATGGTATTTTGAATACTGAGTCCAATAATTAATAACTTCAAATATTTTCCATAAGATATAATAAATTATATAACCCACTACTATTTTATTCAAGCCCAAAATAGGTCACACAGAGTCAGCACATAGCTGCTGTTTAAATTGTTTAAACCAGTCAAATGAATTTCTTCATTAATGAAGAGCCTTGGGCATTTGCCTCCAGAGATTTTGTCTCTTTCAGAAATAACACATTTACCCTTCTCTATTTCTGTAGCGAGAAGTAGGTATCAACTTATTCCAAGAGTGAGATGTTTGTGGTTTAAAATAATTTTTTTAATGTTATATTTGAGAGAGAGAGAGAGAGAGAGGCAGAGAGAGAGGGAGACAGAGTCTGAAGCAGGCTCCAGACTCAGCTGTCAGCATAGAGCCCGACACAGGGCTTGAACACACCAGCCACGAAATCATGACCTGAGCCAAAATCCGATGCTTGACTGACTGAGCCACCCAAGTGCCCTTGTTTGTGGTTTGAAAGAAAAAAATTAAAGGTATTTCAAATTAATTCCCAGTACTCCAGGGCAGATGTTCACATGTTAAGGCTTCCAGGTTGTTGATAAAGATAGGCATCATTCAGAGTACAAAACAGAGTGCATAAACATTACTTTGTCCTTTGTCAAAATTTGATTATATCCTCACTTTTTCTAAACTAACTTTTTAGAAATTTATTTGGATTAAAATTCTAGAGGAGTTATTTGTAAAGAAAATTATATTTTTTGAAACAGAAATATAGGAACATTTCTAAGTAAAAAAAAAAAAGTGTTTTTTAACAGATTTTTGCTACTATAGATTATTTCAGAGATAATTTTATCCAAATCTTGCCACATACTTTTCTCTCCATTTTCAAAACCTTGCATTACTTTTGTTTATGTATAGCCGATGCCTTGATTGAAGTTTTATCTTACATTTCATTTTAATAAAGAATAGTGTTATAAAGGGAATATTGATGATGAGCCATTAGTTTTTTATGTCCTCATAATGATAAAATAACAAAGTGCCCAGGCATGTTAACTACTTCAATCCTACTTTTGTCATATTATCTTTTGTCCTTGTTACCCTTCCAGCCAAGACAAGGGAAATCATAAATTGTGGAAGAAAAATATTTGTATTGCAATTCCTTTGAATTTACATTACAAAGGGAGGATTTAAAACCAGTGGGAGACATAGTAATGGGAGGAATAAGATTACATTGTTTAAATTTAGGTCATACTGGTTATTTTAGGTCATACTTTAGGTCATTTTGTAATTTAAACTTCTATAATTTCATGTGCGTTATGTTACATAATACAGCTGAACTTAATGTCAAATGGAGGTTAGAATAAGGTGTGAACTTTTGATCCATGTTGTGGTGTGGTCTGAATTAAAAAAATTATATGCCTGTTGAGAGGTATTTCAGAGATTTCTGGAAATAAGAGGTGAATGCCCAAATCACTGGTCCCTGGACATACAGAAGCAGAGTAAGCTGGGAATCAGACTAGCTTCACTCTTAGTTGACCATAGCCCAATGTGTTAATAGAGAAAAAGAAAACAGATGTATACATTAGGGGCATAAGGTTATTAATGTCTAATTTTACCATATTTGCTTTTTGGCCAACAGGTGAGGGAACTTGAGAATTTTATATTCATTCTATTGCCTTTGTGGATATTTCCACCCCCAACTGTGGAGGCAGGCATGGCAAATTTGACTAGGATCAGTCCCAAACACTCACTGAGCATGTTATACGAATGGATTTCCTTGCCCCCACAAGCAGAGACAAAAGCTCTAGTCTCTCCAGTACTTCCTGTTTGCTTGTGGTTAGCGAACATGTGGTCATTCTTTCTGTGTGTTTTAATTTCCTTTGACTGGGTTCCTAGGTAAGATTGCACCTTCTCTGGAATTTTGCTACCAGGATGGGCACATTAGCTCTCCCTGGCTCTAATAGGTAATCTTTGATTCCCATTTAGCTATTTTGTTTTTCTTGTCTATACACTCCTGGGAAATAATTGCCTAGGATATAAAGGGGTTGGTAGGTCCAGGTATGAGAACTTCACTGTGACTTCTGTTCCCAAAAATGTGGAGTAATAGATGTCCAGAGAAACCAAACTGGCAAGGCTCAACAACTAAAAAAACACCTGATACTCATTTTAAAAATATAAATGTGACTATATTAAAAAAAAAGAAAAACTGCAATTAATCAACTTCATAGAGATTAAAATTGCAAGTCATAAAATGGGTGAAAATACTTTCAATACTTATAAACAACAAAGAGTAGTACACAGAATACACAAAGAATACCTTAAAATCAGTAAGGGGTCAAAAATTAAAAAGTTAATAAGATTATGAACAAGGTTTTAAGAAATATCGATTGATGGTCAACAAATAATTGATGCTCAACCTCATTAACAAGATGACTGCATAGAAAACTGATATGTAAATATCAACTGCATTTATACACCATATTGATAATCAGCAAAATATAAAAATAACATCATTTTCACATTTCCATGTTACACTATTTTAAAGCCTGAAAATACCACTGTTGGTGACAGTATTGGAGCAATAAGAACTTTTTGGGCAGTAATACACTGGCACAACAACTTTGGGAAAACACCGGGCTTTCTCTTGGAAAAAAATAATTGAACTTGTTCAATCATTTCACCCTAGGTATATACCTAGTGCTTTTCAAATTTAATAGCCACAGAAGTATATAATAAGATGTAATTCTGATTCAGTGGATCTAGGGTGGGGCTTTTTTTTTTTTTTTTTTCAGGGAGAGAGAGGGAGAGAGAGGGAGAGAGAGAGAAAGCAAGCACTGGAGCATGAGCTGGGGAGAGGAGCAGAGAAGGAGAGAGAGGGAGAAGGGGGGAGGGAAGGGGATGGGGGAGAATCCTAAGCAGGCTCCACATGCAGCATGGGGGCAGGGGGCGGCATTGCCTACACAGGGCTTGATCCCATGATCTTGGGATCATCACCTGACCCAAAATTAAGCATTGGATGCTTAACTGACTGAGCTACCCAGGTGCCTCAGAGGGCAGGGCATTTTTAATAAGCTATAAATAATGCTGCTGTTGCTGGTCCGTGAACCACACACTTTCAGTACCACGCCCCCAGAGAATCTCTTGTACCTATGCATCAGGAGCCTTGTAAAAGAATGTTCACAGCAGTACCATTTGCAATAAGAGACAGTTGAAGACAACCCAAATATCTATATTTGGTAGCAGGAATAAACACATTATGATATAGTTGTATCATAGAATACTATGCAGCAGTGAAAATGTATCAGTATGGGTGAATATTAGAAACATAATATTCAGCAAAAACATACACTCCAGAAGAATACATAAAAAATAGTTCCAGTTGTGTAAAAGATCAAAGACAAGCAAATAAACATGTATGTGGTAAAAACTAGCAAGGAAAGGAAGCAAAAGACTATCACAAAATTCAAAATTTAGGATTGGCAGCAGGATAGCCAAGATGCTGCAATTAAGAAAGCACCCACAGGTGCTCTTAGTACAATCAGTACCTAGTTTGTTTTTTAATTTTTTTTTAACATTTATTTATTTTTGAGACACAGAGAGACAGAGCATGAACTGGGGATGGTCAGAGAGAGAGGGAGACACAGAATCTGAAACAGGCTCCGGGCTCTGAGCTGTCAGCACAGAGCCGGACATGGGGCTCGAACCCATGGACTGTGAGATCATGACCTGAGCCGAAGTCAGACGCTCAATCGACTGAGCCATCCAGGCGTCCCAGTACCTAGTTTTTAAATAGCATGCTGGGTACAAGGATGTTTGATATTATTCTTTAATCTGCACCTTATCATGCCAGTGCTGGTCTTCATAATTAAAACAAAAAGTATTCTATACTAATTCTCTAATTATAAATTAAAATAATGTAAATGTAATACAAAAAAGAAAATGGAGGTTAACAAAATAAAAAAAAGGAGAATCAAAATGCATGGACTATATAACGAATGATAAAATTTGAAGGCAAGACCTAAAAAGAGATTTCAGAAAAGGCAATTCTGCCAAAGTGATATGATCAAATTTACACCTCTCCAGTGCTAATTTGAACTAAAAAACAGACTTTAAACATACAGAGGAGTGCATTGTTAGCATCATATCCCTTAAATATCTTCTGTAAGACTTTTGGTAGAACCCACAAATTCTACGTCGACTCTACTCCTATAGCAAGAGTTTAAATTGCAATAATGAGTTTGCTGATTCAGATCATTTATGTCAGTTCTGGAAACCTATTGAACAGAGACAGGCTTTATATTACTGAAACAAAAGAGTGCTCTCATCCAGTGTTCTCATCCAAATAAAAGTACACTTCATCTCCTCACGGAGTTGGGCCCAAGGACAACTGATAGGAAATTTCTCCAGGAAAGCATCTTAGTTACTTCCCAGCACTGAGCTAGTATTCCACTGCAAATCCCCAACACGGATTATAGCAGAGACAGTTTTAACCAAAAACAAAAACGAAAACACTCAAAGCAGACATTACCAGAACCTCCAAGACTAAAAGAACCTTCAGCTGTGATCCAGCAGACAGAGTATCAAATTTAAAGCAACAGGGACTCCTGATGGGCATGCCAGAATGACCTCATGGCAAAATATGCCCTTGACGCCTGAAAGATTTAACCTATCGCAGAGAATTGTTGACACTGAATTTTGGATGACAGAGAATATTTTCCAAAAGGAGGATTTTTTTTTTGTATTTTCATAGTTGATTTGAAGTCCTTCCTTCTGACAAATGTTGGTTAACACCAATTCCTGCTTTCTAAGGCTTTAGTCAATGATGCCTTTTGTAGGTAAACAAAGGCATATAGATGCTGACTTACTGAAGGTTAGAGACTAGGATTTCAGCTTCCATCTCATCCAAAAGGAACAGAAAAATTGTCATGTAAAAACATATGGCTGTTTTAGCAAATATCCACATTGATGTTGCCAGGAATTAAAAGTTTCTGGGGGAAGGGGGATTTTTGAGCTATCTGTAGAGTTGCCAAATGTAGCACATAAAAATATAAGATGTCCAAGTTATCAGTATAAATATGTCCCAAGTATCAAATACTACACAGGACACACTTACATTAAAATGCTATTTGTTGTTTATCTGATATTCAAATTTGACAGGAAGTCTCATTTGGGGGAAGGGAGCTAGAATCCCTTCTATATGGAGTAATCATAAAGCTTAGTGGTTTGATTTTAGAATTATGGGGCTCAATGTTGGAAAAGTCTGTGCATCTATTTCAGGGGCCAACAAGAAAGCTAACCAGAGAAGACAAAAATGAGCCTGCACAAACTTTAAAGTGCACCAGAATCACCAGAGATCTTGTCAGAATGTAGATTTTGTTACGGTGGTGTCTCAGGACTATTGTAACAAAGCACCATAGACTGGGGAGAAGCGGGGAATTATAAACAACAGACATTTACTTCTCACAGTTGTGGAGGCTGGAAATCTGAGATCAGGATGCCAGTGTAGTCCCGTTTGGTTGAGAACCCTCTTCCAGGTCGCAGACTGCCAACTTTTTGTTATAGCTTCATGTGGCAGACAGAAGGTGGAAAGACTCTCTGGGTTCCTTTTATAAAGTCACTAATCTCATTCACGAGTGCTCCATTCTCAGGACCTAATTATCGCCCTAAGTCCCACCTCCCAATATCATCATATTGGAGGTTAGGATTTCAACATATGAATTGTTAGGGCTCATGAACATTTAGTTCCACAACAGTGGGTCTGGAATGAAGGCTGAGACTGTGCATTTCTGACAAGCACAGGGAATGATACACTGTTGGTACTTGGAACACATGGAATAGAAAGGAGTTACAACAGTGGTTCTCGCTTTACTGCCCATTGGAAGCAGCTGGAGGCTTATTACAAACAGATTCGTGGGCACTGTCCTCAGAGTTTGTTTCTCAATTGCCAGGTGATGCTCATTTGGCTGGTTGGGCCCACGCCACAAGAACCACGGGATTTGAGTTTACCTGCGCAGTTGATCTCTAAATGCCTAAGCTAGTTATACACTAAGTAAAAGTTATGTGCTTATGTATGAAAAAGTAAAGCTAGGCAATATATGTGTAAAAAAGTACAGAAGGGCAATATATGTGTAACTGCATATAATGAAAAGGAAATGCCTCATTTTAAAAATAAGTTACAAAAAGAAGGTTAAAGGGAAATTTTAATTCTTAGACTGTGAAGTGTAAAACTAGTGCCAATAATAGCAAGATTTATTGCTTTCAAAACTTCATCTCATTTACTTCTAAATATTCAAGCAAATTTGAGTGTCTGAATTTGGAGGAGTCCAATCTAGTTCTTTTAATGTGGAGGTAGTGAGGTATTCTGGTTACTGATCCTACATTCAAATTTAACAGATAATCTTGGGGCACCCAGATGGCTCAGTTGGCTGAGCGTCTGACTCTTGATTTTGACTCAGGTCATGATCCTGGGGTCGTGGGATTGAGCCCTGCATCAGACTCTGCACTGAGTATGAAGCCTGTTTAGGATTCCCTCTCTCCCTCTGCCCCTCTCCCCTGCTCACATTCATGCTCTATCTCTCTCTCTCAAATAAAATTTAAAAAATTTAACAGAAAGTCTTATATTATTATTTTTGGCTTGAATCCCTTTCTATATGTAGTAATCATATTACAGAGCATAATAATTTTAGAATTAAGAGATACAGTGTTGGAAAAACCTGTGTACCTATTACAGGGACCAGAGAGAAACAAGGAAACCAACAAGAGGAGATTAAAAGAGACAGAGAGAGAGAGAGACTTAATAATTCTTTCAAACTTTAACATGCACAAGAATCACCAGACTCTTGTTATAATGCAGACTCTTAAATACGGAGAACAAACTGTTGGTTGCCAGAGGGGAGGTGAGTGAAGGGTGCATGAAATAGATGACAGAGATTAAGAGGTACAAACGTCCAGCTATAAAATAAGTCATGCATATTAAAAATACAGCACAGGGAATATTGTAGTGACATTGCATGGTGACAGATGATGACTACACTTATCATGGTAGACACAGCAATGTATAGAATTGTTGAATCAATATTTTGCACACTTGAAATTAACATTGTATATCTATTATATTGCATTAAACAATAAATAAAATGCAGACTCTGATACAGTGGTGTCTTAGCTCAGGCTGTTATAATAAAGTACAATAGACTGGTACTTCAAGCTCACCTTAAATGATCATGTCTCACATAAAGAGAAAGAGCAAAGCTTTCTGTTCTGACATGGCCGTGAGCCACGAGCTGGTATCTTGCTCTCCTGTGAGGCTGGCCTGGCTCATTTCTCAGGGGTAGCCTCAGAGAGGAGGAGGTTCCTATTCTATTGATCCAGGATCTCCTGCAGAAGCATCTTTTTTTTATTTTCTCACCCAGTCACTTCCACGGGGAGCTAAGATATGGCAGGGCTTGGCCTCACACAGATGAGATTGTGGAGATTCTAACCATAGTAGAACCACCAGTTTCAGGACAGGGAGGGATGGTGACTGGGTCTCTCAGAAATGGCACAGGAATAAAAATGAGGCACACAATTTAATTAGGAGAAACTGTGCCACAAATAAGGTTGGATCTCTTTCTTGGAAACCAACTACTACTTCTGGAGGCCATGTCCAAGGCACTGTGGCAGAGCTGAACTATTCCCACCCACTATTCCGACCTGTAGCCCCAAGTGACCACATTCCTTCCAGGGAGCAGCAAGCTCTAGGAGCACTCAGTTACAAAGGGTGGCCTCATTTTTGCTCTCTCACCAGAACCATCGTATCCATTCCCACCTCTTTGTTTCAGGGTCAGGACCAGCCTGCTACTCTTCCTTACCTTCTCTGCAACCTATTTTCTTCCTTGTGGCCATGATTGGAACTTAAAATGGATATGGAACTTGAAATATGGAACTTGAAAGAGCATCGATTGCTTGAGGAAGGCCATGGGCTCCTCATGCAAATCAATTGACTTTATCTCCATAGACCAGAGCTTTGTAAAAGATGCTGGGATGGCATTAGCCAGTCACAGAAAAGCTTTTCAAAATTTGTCATTCAAGTATAGTACAATGTAAAAACATAAATCTTCATGCCCTTCACTGCTCAATAACATCCAATGGACCAAGATCTGATTTTATCTATTAAAAAATAGTACAGCAGGGGTGCCTGCATGGGTCAGTCGGCTAAGCGTCTGAATCTTGACTTTGGCTCAGGTCATGATCATGTAGAGCATAGAGCCTGCTTAAGATTCTCTCTCTCCCTTCCCCTCTTTCCCTCCCCTGCTTTCACACATGTGCATGCACGTGCTCTCTCTCTTTCTCAGAAAAAAAAATAAATTAGTAAGGCAGGCATCTGGGTGTCTCAGCTGGTTAAGCCTCCAACTCTTATTTTCTGCTTAGGTCATAATCTCACAGTTTGTGAGTTCAAGCCTCTCATTGGGCTCTGTACTGACAGCTGACAGTGTGGAGCCTACTTGGGATTCTCTCTCTCCCTCTCTCTCTCTCCACCCCCCCATGCTCTCTCTCCCTCTCTCAAATAAATAAACTTTAAAAATATTTTTAAAAATAGTAAAGCAAATTTATAACCATTGCATGTGATTTTAAAGTTAGTAAGAACAAGACATAGTTGTACTAACAAATTGGACAACCTAGAAGAAATGGATAACTTCCTTGGAACATTAAACCTCCCAAAACTGAGTCAGGAAGAAACAGAAAATTTGAACAGACTAAGTACTATCAATTAAATTGAATTAGTAATTGGAAACCCCCAACAAACAGAAGTCTGGGACCAGATGGCTTCACAGGCAAATTCTACCAAACATTTTAAGAAGAGTTAATACCTATTCTTCTCAAACTATTCCAAAAAATAGAAGAGGAAGAAAAGTTTCCAAATTCCTACTATGAGGCTAGCATTACCTTGATACCAAAACCAGATAAAAACACTACAAAAAAGGAGAACCACAGATCAATATCTCTGATGAACACAGATGCAAACCCCCTCAACAAAATAGTAGCAAATTGAACCCAACAATACATTAAAAAAATCATTTACCACAATCAAGTGGGATTTATTCCTGGGATGCAAGGTTGGTTCAATATTCACAAATAAATCAATGTGATACATCACATCAATAAGAGGAAGGGTAAAAATTTTATGATCATTTCAATAGACACAGAAAAAGCATTTGACAAAGTACAACATCCATTCATGATAAAGATCCTCAACAAAGTAGGTTTAGAGAGAACATATCTCAACATAATAAAATCCTTATATGAAAAAAACCAGAGCTAACATCATATTCAATGGGTAAAACTGAGAACTTTTCCCCTAAGATGAGGAACAAGACAAGGATGTCTACCCTTATCATTTTTATTCAATATAGTATGGGAATTCCTAGACACAGCAACCAAAAAAGAATAAGAAATAAAAAGCAATGGGGCACCTGGGTAGCTCAGTTGATTAAGCATCCAACTCTTGATTTCAGCTCAGGTCATGATCTCATGGTTCGTGAGATCGAACCCCATGTCAGGCTCCATGCTAACAGTGGGGAGGCTACATGGGATCCTCTCTCTCTCTCTCTCTCTCTCTCTCTCTCTCTCTGACCCTGTCCTCCACCTCATTCTCATTCACTCTCTTAAAATAAATAAATAAACTATAAACAAGAAAAAAAGAAATAAAAGCCATCAAAATTGGTAAGGAAGAAGTGAAATGTTTACTATTTGCAGATGACATGATACTATCTACAGAAAACCATAAAGACTCCACAAAACAAAAACGAAAACAAAAACAACTAAAAGAGCTGATAAATCAGTAAGGTTGAAGGATACAAAATCAATATAGAAATCCTTGCATTTCTATACACTAATAATGAGGTAGCAGAAAAAGAAATTTTTTAAATCTCATTTATTATTGCACCAAAAATAATAAAGCATCTATGAATAAACTTAACCAAAGAGGTGAAAGATCTGTACTCTGCACACTATAAAACACTGCTGAAAGAAATTGAAGATGACACAAACAAATCAAAAGATATTCCTTGCTCATGGATTAGAAGAACAAATATTGTTAAAATGCCCATACTATCCTCAGCAATCTATAGATTTAATGACATCCCTATCAAAATTCTAATAGCATTTTTCACAGAACTCGAACAAATAATCCTAAAATTTGTATGGAACCACAGAAGATCCCAAAAGGCCAAAACAATTTGAAAAGAAGAACAAAACTGGAGGTATCACAACCCAGATTTCAAGACACGCTACAAAGTGGTAGTAATCAAAACAGTGTGGTACTGACAAAAATAGACACATTGATCAATGTAACAGAATAGAGAACCCAGAAATAAACCCACATTTATATGGTCAATTAATTTTCAACAAAGGAGGTAAGAATGTCGAATAAGAAAAAGATAGTCTCTTCAACAAATGGTGTTGGGAAAACAGGACAGCTACACGTACAAGATGAAACCGGACCACTTTCTTACATCATAAACAAAAATAAATTCAAAAAGGATTAAATACCTAAATGTGAGACCTGAAACCATAAAAATCCTAGAAGACAACACAGGCAATAATTTCTCTGATATCACCTGGACTAACATTTTTCTAGATATATCTCCTGAGGCAAAGGAAACAAAAGCAAAAGTAAACTATTGGGACTATATTCTTCACAGTAAAGGAAACAATCAACAAAATTAAAGACAACCTATTGAGTGGGAGAAGATATTTGGAAATAACATATCTGATAAAGGGTTAGTATCCAAAATATATAAAGAACTAATACAACTCAACCACAAAAAAAAAAAAAATCCGGGGCGCCTGGGTGGCGCAGTCGGTTAAGCGTCCGACTTCAGCCAGGTCACGATCTCGCAGTCCGTGAGTTCGAGCCCCGCGTCGGGCTCTGGGCTGATGGCTCAGAGCCTGGAGCCTGTTTCCGATTCTGTGTCTCCCTCTCTCTCTGCCCCTCCCCCGTTCATGCTCTGTCTCTGTCTGTCCCAAAAATAAATAAATGTTGAAAAAAAAAAAAAAATCCATGAAAATGAACAGTTTTTTTCTTCAAAGAAAACAAAGATGGCCAATAGACACAAGAAAAGATGCTCAACATCACTCATCATAAGAGAAACGCAAATCAGTACCACAATGAGATATAACCTCACACCTGTCAGAATGGTTAACAAACAAAAACACCAGAAAAACAAGTATTGTTGAGAATGTGGAGGAAAAGGAATCCTCATGCACTGTTGGTGAAAATGTAAACTAGTGCAGCCACTGTGGAAAACAGTATGGAGGCTCCTTAAAAAATTAAAAATAAAATTACCATATGAACCAGAAGTCACACTACTTGGTATTTACCCCAAGAATATGAAAACACTAATTCAAAAAGATATATGCACCCCTATGTTTATCACAGCATTGTTTACAATAGCCACATTATGGAAACATCCCAAGTGTCCATCAATAGAGGAATATATAAGAGGAATATATAAGGAAAATGCGGGATATATATATATATATATATATATATATATATATATATATAGGATTCTCTCTCTCTCTCTCTCTCCCTCTCTCTCTGACCCTCCCCTCCACCTCATTCTCATTCACTCTCTTAAAATAAATAAATAAACTATAAATAAGAAAAAAAGAAATAAAAGGCATCAAAATTGGTAAGGAAGAAGTGAAATGGTGTATAGACACACACACACACACACACACACACAAAGGAATATTACTCAGCCACAAAAATAATGAAATCTTGTCATTTGCAACAACATGGATGGAGCTAGAGAGTATAATCCTCAGTGAAATAAGTTAGAGAAAGACAAAAATACCATATGATTTCACTTACATGTGGAATTTAAGAAACAACAATAACAACAACAACAAAGAGAAAAAGAGGTAAGCCAAATAACAGACTCTTAACTATAGAGAACAAAGTGATGGTTACCAGAGGGGAGGTGAGTGGGAGGATGAGTGAAGGACATGATTGGGATTTAAGAGTACACTTACTACAATAAGCACTGAGTAATGTATAGACTTGTTGAACTGCTACATTCTATACTTGAAACTAATATAACACTGTGTGTTAACTATACTGGAACTCAAAACAAATCAAAATAAAAACCAAGACATCGTTGAGAATAAAATAAAGACAATAAAATACCTAACAACAATAATAAGATGATAAGGAACAAAAATATTAAAGAACGAATAACTAAAAAAAAAATACCCCTAGAAACCATTTTCTAAATGATCTTCAAGAGCACCAAAATGCAGAAAAAAATCAATGAGTCTGATTACATCAATATCAAGGATTTCTCACTGAAAGGATGCAGAAAACATTAATACAAAGTATGTGAGAGAAGTTTAGTAGAAGGAAATTAGTTTGGAGCAAGATTTGTCCATATTATAAAAGGGGGTCAAAAGGCACAAACTTCTAGTTACAAAATAAGTAAATCACAGAGATGAAAAGTACAGCATAGGGAATATAGTCAATAAGATTGTGATAATATTGTTTGAAAACAGATGATGATTATACATCATGATGAGTACTGAGTAATACATAGGATTGTTGAAACACTATGTCATACACCTGAAAGGAATACAATGTAGGTTAATTACACTTAAAGATATGTAAAATAAAAATAATTCTCCATATTGGTTTTGTTATACTATTTTTATTTTTGAATTATGTGAATGTATTACATATTTAAAATAAACATTTAAAATTAAAAAAAAAAGAAAGCCTTACTTAATGAAACAGCCATGTACAAAGTTAATAGGCACCTGGGAGAAGATACTTGCTGGATTCTGCAAAACCACCTGACAATATTCTGTCACCCAGAAACTTTGCTCCTGGACATAAATCTCGCTCCTCATTCTTATATAAGTCCATAAGAAAATGTATGTTGTTAGTACCTAGAACAGTGCTGGGCACACAGTAAATATTTGATACTATTTGTTGAGGAAACTAATAAGTTAATGGTGGCAGCAAGTTGGAGCTACTTTGGATAAGCATGTCAGAAAGGACGAAGGGGTGAAATGCAGAGGATTCCCACAATTGCGAGCTTTATAGCACATAGATGTACACTTAGAAACCAGGAATTGGTGTTAAAGTCATAGTGTTTGTGGTATAAAAAGGAGAAAAATAAGGAGATCTGTAACTCAACACCTGGGACCTGGGTGGCTCAGTCCATTAGGAGGCCAACTCTTGATTTTGTCTCAGGTCACGATCTCACTTTCATGAGATAGCATTCTGTGACAGGCTCTATGCTGAGCATGGAGCCTGCTTGGGATTCTGTCTTTCCCTCTCCCTCTGCCCCTCCCTCACTTGCTCTCTGTCTCTTTCTCTCACTCAAAAATAAAAATAATAAATAAATAAATAGATAAATAAGCGAACTCACCCTAAACAATGTATATTTTTCAAACAAAACAGTCAAATAAAATACACAAATTAAAGAAATTAAAATGGTTGCTTATGATGGGAGATTAAGGGAATAAATAGGTAGACAGCTAGCGAGCTAGCTAGATAAGCCATAGTCATGAAACAAAAACTATTATTAACTGAACCCTCTTTACTCAAAGTTTAGGGGTGGCCGATCGTGATGATTAAAAATGATCACAAATACTTTGCTACTCCTTCCTAAAAGAGACAGAGCATAAAATCTCTCTTCTTGGTTTTGAGTTTGCATCATGACTTGCTTCACTAATAGGATGTGGCTGAAGAGGCATGTGGGGATTTCCAAGTCTAGCTCATAAGATTGTCTGCAGCTTCTGCTTAGGCCTCTGGAAACATAAAGCTTCCCCTAGCGGTGCCTGGGTGGCTCAGTCAGTTGAGGGTCTGACTTTGGCTCAGGTCATGATCTCATGGCTCGAGTTTGAGCCCCTCCACCAGGTTCTGCGCTGATAGCTCAGAATCTGGAGGCTGCTTCATATTCTGCGTCTCCCTCTCTCTCTCTGCCACTCCCCTGCTCGTGCTCTGTCTGTGTCTCAAAATAAATAAACATTAACAAACACACACATACATACATGCATACATACATAAAGCTTCCCCTAGAGCTTCCTTGATAGTTACTTGAGTACCCTGAGACTACTCTGCTGGAGAGGCCACAGAAAAGCACTTTAGTTGACCATCCTAGGTTAGCCCAGCCTTTTAGCCATCACAGCAAGGTGCCACATATGCAAGAGAAGCCATCGTGGACTCTCCAGACCAGCCATGTGCCTGCTGAATACGACTGAGTGACTTCAGTCATTGCCATATGAAGCACGGGAATTACTCTGCTGGGACCTGCCTGAATTCCTGACTCACAAAATCATTAGATACAAAAAAAAAAAAAAAAAAAAAAAAAAAAAAAATTCTGTTTTAAGCCACTAAGTTTGGGGATAATTTGTTATGCAAATGAGAACATGAGAAAATGAGAACAAAGACAAACAAATAACAAAACCTGACTACCACCAACTTTAATGACTAAGAATCAAGGATAAAATTCTGAAGGACTGAAAGGTTAAAGACAAACAATATTGTACACATTCTGAAACCGCTTCCTACCCTGAATCAGAGTACTTCAATCTAAGGATGCCACTAATATCCAGTTATATTTCTACTTAATTGTTCTCCTAGTCTTGAGGGCAAATCTCTTATCCTTTCTGTTTTTGGCTCTTCCCCTCTGTGTCTGGCTCCAATTTAACAGGCCTGAGTCAGAGAAAGATATATACTTCCTTAGTCTTTGCTGCTGAATCATCCCATTCATACCTACATAAGCAGGTGGCAGAAAATGGTCTCATATTTTAAAATAATTGGAGAAGCTAGTTATGTCATAAGAATGTAGAACGTTAGAGTTGAAATTAGAGATCATCATTTCCAATTGCCAATTTAATAAAAATATTCAGAGGTCGAATATCTCAGAGACTGAGAGATTAAATCACTTTCCCAGAATAAAAAAATCTACATGTTTAGATCTTAAATCCAAGATTTCTAATCTACCATATTGTCTTTAAAGCTAAAGTTCTAGACATGAGGTTTTGGGCTGCTGTGAATTCCATAAATGGGAACCATACCTTCCATGAATTCCAAATTGGCATGAATAAAGTTGTGTATATATGTATCTAATTTTTCATATACTTCATCACATTTTCAAAGTGGTTTGTGATCTCTGTCCCAAGCTAGAAAACAATGCCTTGATGAAAGTCAGACATATATTCTTACATAAAAGTATAATTTTATTATGTAAATAATTTTGTCACATCTAATATTTATCAATAAAATTTTAAATAACTGTTTTAACAATAACTACATATATATATATAATATTTAGCCCTAGATTTGTATTTCTTTATATTATTTTCTTAAGAAATTTATTATTGTTTATAGTTCATTAAGTCCTTAGTATGTCTCAGATATAGTTCCAACATCTTTATTCTTTATCTTATTGATGCTTACAAAAATTGGATCTGTGAGATAAATGAAAATCTCAAAATCTCAAAAATGAAATTCATTGAGATAATTATAAAAATCCCTACTTTATAGATGCAGAAACTAAGGCATAAAAAGCTTACAGGGGTGCCTGGGTGACTCAGGTGGTTAAGTGCCTGACTCCTGATTTCAGCTCAGGTCATGATCTCATGGTTCATGAGATTGAGCCCCACTTTGGACTCTGTGCTAACAGCACAGATCCCGCTTGAGATTCCTTCTCTCCCTCTCTCCCTTCCTCTCTGCCTCTCCCCTGCTCACCCTCTCTCTCTCTCTCTTTCACAAAATAAATAAAATAAACTTGAAAAAAAGATTACATAATTTGTTCTAGGTTATATAGCTATTACTGGATTCTGACTCTACAGGTAAAACAAAACAAAGCAAAACAAAAACAAAAACAAAAACAAAACCTCCTTTCAATGTCAATGTCCCTACGAGTGTGATCTGGGATGGAGTTCAAATTAAATACAGAATCTTGGATGACAGGTTTGTCAGGGAAATATCTGGCTTTTAGTACCAGAATGGCATGGCATCTGAAAGTAGAATAAAAGAGCCTTCTTTAGCCTCTCTGGTCCATGCCTAGGGCAGACTAGACTGGCCTTTGAAAAGATAATTAAGAAACCTGTGGGCCATACAGAATAATACATTAAAAAGAATATTCACCACAGTCAGATGGGATTTATTCCTGGGATGCAAGGATTGTTCAATATTCAACCAATGTAATATACCACATTAACAAAATGAAAAATAAATCATAAGATAATCTCAATAGATGCAGAAAAAAACATTTGATAAGATTCAACATCCATTCATGATAAAAACTGTCAACAAAATGGGGTTAGAGGGAACATACTTTAACATAATAAAGGCCGTATATGAAAAACCCACAGCTGACATCATACTTAAAGGTGAAAAACAGCTGTCCTTCTAAGGTCAAGAACAAGACAGGATGTCCACTCTCGCCACATTTATTTAACATAATACTAGAAGTCCTAGCCACAGCAATCAGACTAGAAAAAGAAATACGAGGCATCCATATTGGTAAAGAAGAAGTTAAACTGATGATTTCCAGATGACATGACACTATATAGAAAATCCTAAATATTCCACCAAAAAACTACTAGAAGAATAAATGAATTCAGTAAAGCCATAGGGTACAAAATTAATACTCAGAAATTAGCAACTTTTCTATATACTAATGACAAAGTCACAGAAAGAGAAAAAAACAACACCATTTACAAGTGCACCGAAAGAATAAAATACCTAGGAATAAACTTAACCAAAGAAGTGAAAAACTTGTACTCTGAAAACTATAAAACACTGATGAAAGAAACTGAAGATGACACCATGAAATGGAAAGATATTCCATGTTCATGGATTAATATTGTCAAATGTCCACATGACCCAAAGCAAGCTACAGATTCAATACAATCCCTATCAAACTACTAATAGCATTTTTTGCAAAACTAGAACAAATAATACCGAAATTTTTATGGAACCACAGAAGATCCCAAGTAGCCAAAGCAATCCTGAGAAAGAAACAAAATTAGAAGTATCACAATTTTAGATTTCAAGATACACTGCAAAGCTATAATCAAAACAGTGTGGCTCTGGCGCAAAAACTGACACAGATCAGTGGAACAGAATAGAGAGCCCTACAATAAACCCATGTTTATATGATCGCTTAATCTATGACAAAGCAAGCAAGAATAAACAATGGAGAAAATGCAGTCTTATCAATAAATGGTGCTGGGAAAACTGAGCACTTACATGTACAAGAAGAAACTGGATTATTTCCTAATATCATACAAAAAATAAACTCAAAATGGATTAAAGACCTAAACATGAAACCTGAAACCATAAAATCCTACAAAAGAACACAGACAATAATTTCTCTGACATCAGACATAGCAACATTTTCCTAGATACGTTTCCTAAAGCAAGGGAAACAAAAGCAAAAATAAACTACTGAGACTATATTAAAATAAAAAGCTTCTGCACAGCAAAGGGAACAGTCAACAAAACAAAAAGACAACCTACTGAGTGGGAGAGATATTTCCAAATGATATATCCAATAAGGAATAATATAAAAAATATATAAAGAACTCATACATCTCAACACACGCATACAAAAAACCCATTTAAAA
This sequence comes from Lynx rufus, assembly GCF_022079265.1. Lineage (NCBI taxonomy): Eukaryota > Metazoa > Chordata > Mammalia > Carnivora > Felidae > Lynx > Lynx rufus. The sequence goes on from NW_025814834.1 coordinate 77,405,927, forward strand.
ATGGGCAGAAAATATGAATGGACATTTTTCCCAAAGAAAACCTACAGGTGGCCAACAGACACATGAAACAATGCTCAACATCACTTATCATCAGGGAAATGAAAATCAAAACCACAAAGAAATATTACCTCATGTCTATCAGAAAGGCTAAAATCAAGAAGATAAGAAACAATAAGTGTTAGTGAAGATGTGGATAAGAAGGAATCCTCATGCACTATTGTGGGAATGTAAATTCGTATAGCCATTGTGAAAAATAGTATTTTCCTCAAAAAATTAAAAATAGAAATATCATATGATCCAATAATTTCACTATTGGGCATTTACTCAGGGAAAATACAACAGTAACTTGAAAAGATATATGTACCCCTATGTTTATTACAGCATTATTTACAATAGCCAAGACATGAAAACAACCTAAGTACCCTTCAATATACGAATGGATAAAGAAAATGTGGTATATATGCATAATGGAATGTTATAGAATTATAAAAAAGGATGAGTTTGTGTTGTTTGAGGCATGGAAGGACCTAGAGGGCATTATGTTACGTAAATAAGCTAGTCAGAAAGAGAAATACCATATGATTCCACTTATACATGGAATCTTTAAAAAAAAAATTTGGAAAGACCACAAATACATGGAGGTTAAAGAACATCCTACTAAAGGATGAATGGGTTAACCAGGAAATTAAAGAAGAAATTAAAAAAAAATACATTGAAGTAAATGAAAATGAAAACATGATAATCCAGAACTTTGAATGCAGCAAAGGCAGCCATAAGAGGGAAGTATATAGCAATACATCAAAAGCAAGGCAAATCTCAATTGTACAACCCACCCTTACACCCAAAAAAGCTAGAAAAGGAATATTAAATAAAGGCTACAGCCAGCAGAAGATAAATAATAAAGATTAGAGTAAAACTAAATGATATAGAAACAACAACAACAAAGAAACAGTAGAACAGATCAATGGAACTAAGAGCTGGTTATTTGAAGGAATTAATAAAGCTGATGAACTACTAGCCAGACTTATCAAAAAGAAAATAGAAAGGACACAAATAAATAAAACCATGAATGAAAGAGGAGAAATCACAACCAACACCAAAGAAATACAAACAATTATAAGAGAACATTATGAGCAATTGTATGCTAACAAATTGGGCAATCTGGAAGAAATAGATAAATTCCTAGAAACATACAAACTACCAAAACTGAAACAAGAAGAATTAGAAAATTTGCACATACACATAACCATCAAGGAAATTGAATCAGTAATAAAAAATCTTCCAGCAAACAACAGTACAGGGTCATAGGACTTCTCAGGGTAATTCTACCAGACATTTATAGAAGAGTTAATACCCATTCTTCTGAAATTATTCCAAAAACTAGAAATTAAAGGAAAACTTTCAAACTCCTTCTATAAGGCCAGCATTACCTTAATTCCAAAACCAGACGAAGACCCACTAACAGAAGAATTATGTGCCAATACCCATGATGAACATGGATACAAAAATTCTCAAAAGATACTAGCAAATTGAATCCAACATTACATTAAAAGAATCATTCATCATAATCAAGTATAATTTATTCCTGGGCTGCAGGAGTAGATCAATATTCACAAATCAATCAATGTGATACACCACATTAATAAAAGAAAAGAACCATATGATCCTCTCAATAGATTCAGAAAAAAAATATTTGACAAAATACAGCATCAATTCTTAATAAAAACCCTCAACAAAGTAGGGATAGAGGGAACATACCTTTACATCGTACAGGCCATATACAAAAGACCCACAGCAAATATCCTCAATGGGGAAAAACTGAGAGCTTTTCTTCTATAGTCATGAACAAAACAGATTGTCCACTCTCACCATTGTTATTTAACATAGTACTGAAAGTCCTAGCTTCAGCAATCAGAAAACAAAAAGATATAAAAGACATCAGAATTGCAGGGAAGAAGCCAAACTTTCACTATTTGCAGATGACATGATATCCCATGTAGAAAACCTGAAAGACTCCACCCAAAAATTGTTAGAAGTGATATATTCAGTAAAGTCACAAGATATAATATCAATGTACAGAGATGTGTTGCATTTCTATACACCAATAATGAAGCAGCATAAGGAGAAATCAAGGAATCAATCCCATTTACAATTGCTTCAAAACCCATAAGATACCTAGGAATAAACCTAACCAAAGAGATAAAAAATCTGTATGCTGAAAACTATTGAAAACTTATGAAAGAATTTGAAGGTAACACAAAGAAATGAAAAAAGAAAAACATTCCATGCTCATGGATTGGAAGAACAAACATTGTTAAAATATCTACCCAAGCCATCTACACATTTAATTCAATCCTTATCAAAATACCACAGCACTTTTCCCTGAGCTAGAACAAACAGTCCTAAAATTTGTATGGAACTATGAAAGATCCCAAATAGCCAAAGCAATCTTGAAAAAGAAAAGCAAAGGTAGAGGCATCCCAATTCTGGTCCTCAAGTTATATCACAAAACTGTAGTGATCCAGACAGTATGGTATTGGCACAAAAAACAGACATTGATCCAATAGATCAATGAAACAGAATAGAAAACTCAAAAATAGACCCACAACTATATGGTCAACTAATCTTTGACAAAGCAGAAAAGAATATCCAATGGAAAATGATGGTCTCTTCAACAAATAGTGCTGGAGAAATTGGACAGCAACATGCAGAAGAATGGAACTGGACCACCTTTTTGCACCATACACAAATATAAATTCAAAATAGATGAAAGACCCAAATTTGAGACAGAAAAGCATCAAAATCCTAGAAGCAACCAAAGGCAGCAACCTCTTTGACCTTGGCCATAGCAATTTCTTACTAGACACTTCTTTGGAGGCAAGAAAAACAAAAGCAAAAATCAACTACTGGGATTCTTCAAGATAAACACACACACACACACACACACACACACACACACACACTTCTGCATAGTGAAGGAAACAATCAACAAAACTAAAGACAGCCTACGGAATGGGAGAAGATATTTGCAATGAAGTGGGTGGAACTAGAGTGTATTATGCTAACCAAAATAAATCAGTCAGAGAAAGACAAATATTAAATGATTTCACCCATATGTGGAATTTAAGAAACAAAACAGATGAACACAGGGGAAGGGGGAAAAAAGAGAGAGAAGCAAACCATAAGAAACTCTTAACCACAGAGAACAAACTGTGGTGGATGGAAGGGAAGTGGGCTGAGGATGGATAAACGGGTGATGGGTATTAAGGAGGACACTTGTTGGGATGAGCACTGGCTGTTATATTTAGAATCACTGAATTCTAATCCTGAAACCAATATTACAGTCATGTTAACTAACTATAATTTAAATAAAAATTTGAAACAACAAAAATCAAAAATAAAATAAAAACGAAAAGCAGAAGCAGAACAATAAACACAGAGAACAAACTGATTGATGTCAGAGGGGAGGAGGATGGGGATTCAGCAAAATGGGTGAAAAGAAGAAGGAGATATAGGCCTCCAGTTATGGAATGGAAAAGTTACAGGAATTAAAAGAAGAACATAAAGAATAGAGTCAATGAAATTGTAACATCAATGTAATGGGATAAATGGTAGCTATATTTGTAGTGAACAAAGCATAATGCATCAACTTGTCAAATCATGAAGTCATACACCCGGAACTAATGTAACACTGTGTGTCAACTATACTCAACTAAAAAAAAGAAAAGAAAAGAAAACCCATAATCAGAAAAAAAAACATGTAAGTTTTATGTAAAAAAAAAAAAAGCTATAAATTTTATGATCCAGCAATTACACTCCCAGGAACATATCAACATTAATGCATTCATATGTTCATCCAAGGACAAGTACATAAATTCTCAAGACTTTTCACAACAGCCCCAAACTTGGAAACCGCTCAAATGCCATCAACAAAAAGGGAATCAATATAAAGTATGTTATAGTCACATAATGGAATTCTACATAACAATAAGAATGGCTGATCTACACAACATTAGGCCCAGCAAAAGAAGCCAGACACAGATGAACACACACTGTAGAGTTCCATTAATGTAAAAGTTAAGAATAGGCAAATGTATGATCTCAGAAGTCAGGATTTATAAAAAGGTAGCAACCAGAAGGAGCATGAGGGGCTCTAGGAGCAAGGGAGGTTAAGCGGCTTTGAAATGATCTGGTTCTTGATCTGGATCCTGGTGACACAGGTGCGTTTGGGGTATGAAAATCCATTGAACTACATACTTAAAAATAGTGCACTTTTCTGAATTGTGTTGAACTTCAATAAAGAGATAAATATTTTTTAAAAATTTAAAAAAATAAAAAAAGAAAGTTGTGTAGAGTGAGAGTGGAGAAAGTGGGCCATAGAAGAAACTAGTATATTTACAAATAAAACACAGCTTTTATCCCACAGCTTCTGTTAGACCATATATTTGTAATTTTTCTTGCATAGCTACCACCCTCCTCTACTACTCTTTACTGACAGCCATGGGGTAAAAGGCTTCCAAGTACACTGTGGGGTCTGACATAAACGAACATTTCTGGGCAACATTCCTGTTGAACCTACACTCAGAAATTTGCCAAGAAGCCCACACCTCATTGCTTTCCTTCCATGTTTGTCTCTTCATTAATAAAATACAGTGACTCTAAACACAGGAAAGTCCAATGGAAGAAAGTCAAGCACAGTCCACGCAAAATCTTCCTGCATTGTTTTCAGCCAATCAGCATCGGCTTCCAAATGTTCTTATTTTATTTGACAATGAAGAAATTATATTTTCATTGTCAAAGTGGAGGCTCTAGATTGGTTAACTATTAATTTGAGATGATAAATTATATTCTAATTGTGTACTTTACAGATTTGGCAGGGAAACATCTAACCTCGATATATAACTTCTCTTGAAAATGTCCAGTTTTCAAATAATGATTCACCATATTCACAGAAATAATTGTTAACTCTGATATTACATGTACTTTCTCAAAAATAGGACCCATGACTATGGAAAATATTTATATTTGATAACATTTCATCTGATTTATGTGTTTCATTGGTGAACACACAAGCATCAAGATGTCCACTAGCTGTGCAACTATCTGGCACACATAAACATCAGTAAGAGGAAAATATGATTTTGTAATTTGGGGGTTGATAAAATACAAATTACAATAGATTGCACAGGATTTTAATGGAGGGAGTGAGGAGGTGCATGGATATCTGCTATACCTATTCTCTCAAGAAGAAGGATTTCATAATGTTCTGGGATTACAAAATAATTTCATAGGAGAACTTTTGAGCTTTGGAAAGAAGGGTACTAGCATTATATTATTATGGCATGTCTACTTAGTTTTCCAAACTTATAGGAAAATCTATCATTATATTGTAACCTTTTCAATCAAAATGAGAATTTTATATGGCTTTATCTTCCTATTTGCTTATTTATTTTTAAATACTTATTTACTTATTTTGAGAAAAAGAGAGAGAGAGAGAGTGAGGGAGGGGCAGAGAGAAAAGGGGATAGAATCCAAAGCAGACTCCACGCTCAGTGCAGAGCCCACTGCAGGGCTCAATCTCATGACCATCAGATCGTGACCTGAGCCAAAATCAAGAGTCAGACACTTAACCAACTTATCCACCCAGGTGCTCCTACCTTTCAATATATTTAAAGTAAGGTATTTTATTATTGCCAGGGAAAGTACAATGTATTAAACAGTCAAAAAATCAGATAGAAATAAGTCAGTATCTCCTAAACAATTCTGAATCTAGTAAAATATATATGTTTATGCATATGTATATTTTTCTCATGTGGAGATATATATACATAAATGTACACATATATGCACACATACATTCTATTATGTGGTAAAATATATACTCTTACATCACTATATATATTTCATATATGCATATCGGCACAATTTTTCTTTTATGTCTGGAATAGCCAAGAAATTGAATAAGTTTATATTCTACTGTGTAAATGAAAGTTTAAACTTACTATATATAAAAAAGTGAAAAAAAAGTAACCCTACTATAATCAGACATATTAATAGGAAGATGTTGGCAAATACATTATCAAGATGAATCAGAATTCAGACATCAGTTTATCTTCAAAGAGATAGCTTTTCAAAAACTAATCGTATCTTTGTGGATAGAATTTCAAGGAAGGGCATTTATTTTGGGTGTCAGAGAGGTCACAGAACTAGAGCATTTACTAGAAACTGGTAGTTCAAAAGTCTGAAACACTTAGGGATTTTCTCTAGATTTTGGTAAGACAAGAATCTGCCGGCATAGAAGTCTTGTCCCGCTCAATGCCATAATGATTGCTATTTCTATCAGTCCACTTAGACCCTTCCAGAGGCAGTCACTTCCACATAGTGGAATATTTGTGAATATTAGTGAATATTTCCATAGAAAAGAAACTCATTGCATTGCAAATCAATTCATTATATTTCTGGAAAGCTTCTTGGTCGAGAACTTAAAATTGTCTGCTTATAATTTCTTATCTTCTGAATCTATACAAATGCCTGAGCTTTTCCACATAATATCCCCTTTTAGTAAAAACATTGCACCCTCTCTTACCTTATTTCTCAATCAAAGCCCCCCCTTCTTTCCACTGTTGTTCATATATCATAGATCGAAGGCTAGTTACATATAGTTACATCTAATTTGGAACGTTCATTTTGATCAATTAAATAACTTATTCAGACACTTGAGATCTATGTTCTTTAATTCCAATAAGAATTTTTTATTGGAGGGGCGCCTGGGTGGCGCAGTCGGTTAAGCGTCCGACTTCAGCCAGGTCACGATCTCACGGTCCGTGAGTTCGAGCCCCGCGTCGGGCTCTGGGCTGATGGCTCAGAGCCTGGAGCCTGTTTCCGATGCTGTGTCTCCCTCTGTCTCTGCCCCTCCCCCGTTCATGCTCTGTATCTCTCTGTCCCAAAAATAAATAAACGTTGAAAAAAAAAAATTTAAAAAATAAAAAAAAAAAAGAATTTTTTATTGGAAATATAATTAAATTGTGCTGAAAGAATAGAATTTCCTAAATTACTAAGTTGTGAAAAATTCCTAAGTTTTCAAATTTTTTTAACTGAGATGTTGTGCCAAAAATGTGCAGTTTATAATACAAAACAGTTTAAAAATTAAAATAATGTCACAATGGAGCTCATTTAGTAATGCAAATTCTGACAGAATAACTTTCAGTCATAAGAACACCATCACTGTAATTTTGTTTATCTTATTTTCAACAATATACATTAGAAAAGTTTAGCTGTTAGATATATTTTATCGCTATTTCCATGTTTAGAATATGCCTTAATTCAAATTGCTAATATCATGTATTATTTAAAATTTAACTTGCTCAGCCAAACTAACCAAAGATAAACGCTAATCTGAGATCTTCATTGTTTTGTCACTTTCAATCTATTTGTAAAATATAACAATCTCTGGCGGTGTCTGGGTGGCTTAAGCATCCAACTTCGGCTCAGGTCATGATCTCACAGTTAGTGAGTTCAAGTCCCACACTGGGCTCTCTGCTGTCAGCATAGAGTCCTCTTTGGCTCCTCTGTCCCCCTCTCACAGTCCCTCCCCCTCCTCCTCTCTCTAACACTCTCTCTCTCTCTTTCTCAAAAATTAACATTAAAAAAAGAATAATCTCTTAATTTTTGTTCATGTCTCTTGCAATTAAAACATCAATACTTCTATGGGGCACCTGTGTGGCTCAGTCAGTTGAGTGTCCGACTTCGGCTCAGGTCATGATCTCACGGTTCATGGGTTCGAGCCCCGTGTTGGGCTCTGTGCTGACAGCTCGGAGCCTGGTGCCTGCTTCTGATTCTGTGTCTCCCTCTCTCTCTCTGCCCCTCCCCTGCTCGTACTGTCTCTCTCTGTCTCTCAAAAATAAATAAATGTAAAAAAATTTTTTTAAACATCAATACTTGTAGGCAATTAATACAGAATTACTACTTACCTCATTGATTATGTGTTAATAAATCTATGTGTATGTGTGCAAACAGTCTAAAGTAGAGCTTTCACATCTGGGAGCTCATAGATGGTTGTCAATATGGTGGCCACCTGTCTTAAGGCACTGACAACCCCACATTAACTATAACTACTTCATATTAATGCTGCTTCTGGTGAAAACATGCAAGAGGCCTATTTGTTAAATAGGCATCTTACCTTTTCAGAAATTGTTTCTACTTTCCTTTGCAAAACTCTCACCCTGTCTAAATCACCTTTCCATTCTGGCCTATAACTATTGCCCCACATTCTTTTCTACCAACGATTAGCTGCAAAGCTCTCCTTAACTTATAACCTCATTGAATAAAGATAACTACTAAAAATAGTTTTTATTTTCTAGATAATTTGTGTTAACATGCTAAAGGAGAGCTACTCCCAAAAGACTGTAAGTTATTAGGATGCTAAGGTAATCTATCGTTAGTAGTTGTTTTTTTTTTTTTAAATGTTTATTTATTTTGAGAGAGAGATAGAGAGTGAACAGGGGAGGGGCAAAGAGAGAGGGAGAGAGAGAATCTCAAGCAAGCTCCACACTGTCAGCATGGAGCTTGATGCGGGGCTCAAACCCACAAACTCTGAGATCATGACCTGAGCTTAAAACAGAGTCAAAAACTTAACCGACTGAGCCATCTAGGCACCCAATGTCATTAGTATTTAATGTCTGGTAGGCTAGCATGTGGCTAGTTCCTTTTTGTATTGTTTTATTTTTGCCAAGAATTATTTTAAAGAGCCTCAACTTAGCACACTGAGTTTAATCCACATTCTATCATTATTGGATCTAGAAAAGACTGTGTTTCCTAATTCTCTAAAAGTTATCTTTGACTCTGCTCACTCTCCTAAGAGTATATGTAAAGAAGTAACTGTTATTTAAAACAGCTAAAGATGATGATAACATAGAAATCCAGGTAAAGATAATCCACCAGAACACCTAATGCAGGGGACTTAGCCTGAGAGCATTTAAAACAAGAAATCTGCAATTTGAGAAAAAAAAAGAAAAGCAATCTGCAATTTGTAACCATCTGACCGCCAATAACTTTATGTAAATGACTGCTGCTGAGTGTCAGAATGAGCTGTTCAACTGAGGTAAGAATTAGAATCGACATTTAATGTAATTGATTATATAAGTGTTAAGCTGTTCAATTTTAGTTATGCTAAAATTATATAGTAAAATTCGGGCACTCTGAAGATCACAAGATGAAAGTAGGTATGGGAAAACCTCTGTATGCACCTGAATCATGTTTGATCCATATTTAATGCTCTTACATCAATAAAAACTCTTGGCCAACTTCTGAGAGTAAAAATCCATCCATCTTACACAAGTGTTCTTGATCGTTTACACCAATTTGAAAAACATTGTAATGTCCTATTCTGACTAGTTGAACAAGCTTTAAGGAAATGAAAATTAATCATGAGCAGCCAATCTAAATGAGGTAGAATTTACTTACTGGAAACTTCAGAATATTGCAGAAGTTGCACACACACACACACACACACACACACACGCACACACACACTGATTAGACTAGGGCTATACATTTTTCATTTAAAGATGAACCAAAAACTAAATGTATGAATAATTTTGATATCTAAATCCTAGGAGGTAGTGATAATTATGTGAATAAATCTATATTAGAGCTTAAGTAATATTTATTCACTCTAGAAATACTTGAAACTACTCAGATTTGGTAATGATAAAATTATTTCAGGGACTAATTATCTGAGTTGTTGATTGGTTAATCAAAGACTCTGAGGGTACAATGATCCACCCTTACTGTTCAAATTCAATATTTTTGTAGCATTCAATAAACATTATTTATATCATCTGTTTATTAACTTTATGGACCATGAATACAATTCAAGATATTTGGAAATAATTACTGTAATGGGAACTGATATAATCATTTAATATATTTATTTAAAATTTTAACTGTTATAACTGATTAACTAGCTACAGCTGATGTAACTATTGAAGCTAATACTTTTATTTATGTTCCATGGATAAAGATGATAATACTTTGCATAAGGAGAATTATCGGATTCTAGCATTCTACTTCCATTTATTGCCCAGAGAGATCACAGACTACTTAAAAAAAAAATCCTGCACATTTTACTAACCTCAAACTTAAATCGCTCAACAAACATTAGTGGGGTACCTAAAATTTACCAGTCTGTTTTAACACAAAATAATCTCTAAAGCCATAAAGGTTAAGCCAGCCAGATTTCACTTCAACAATTAAATTCTTTTTTAAGATATATTTTTATATACATAAAGATTACAACATGTTCAGTCTGGGAGAAAATACTTGCAGTGTATATAACATACAAAATATTGGTTACAAAAATACATAAAGATCTATGAATATATAAAAGGGAAAAGATATCCAATAGTAAAGTGAACAAAAGTTATGAATAAAAAGAAGAAATCCAGGTAATAATAAAAAAGATGTTCATACCTAGTAGCAATATGAGAAAAGAAACTAGATATGTATTAATTCTATATGCAAATATAAATAAATATACACATATATATGTGCACACACATATCTATGCAAAAATAAAAAGTATTAAAAATCTAGAGTGGTGATATCATAAGTGCTCAAGAACCATTGGTGGAGTAATGGTTACAATCATTTTGGATGGAAGTTTTGAAAATTTCTACCAAAATACAAATGTACATATTCTTTGATTCACTAAATCTACTTGTATGAATATATCTGGCTAATGATAACTAATATCTAGCACTAATTGAGTGTTTAATGTTGCCAAGCATTGTCCAAAATGTCTTATATATCTAGTTGTCAATTAAGTCTCAAAAATCTTTATGTGGAAGGCCCAATTATTATAAGTCTCATTTACAGTAAGGAAACTAAGCGCAGATAAGTTAAGTAAATACAGAGAGGGGTTATGTGGAGCCAGGACCTGAAATAATCCAGGTAGTCTGCTACCAACTCTTTTTTAGGTTGCTATGTTGTTTAGACAAATCCTACCAGGTTCAAAAGATACTGCTTCAAGAACGCTTCTGTAACTTATAATAACACACAACCACAAGCCGACAAATGTTTGTCACTATGGGTATGATTAAATAAGTTTTGATATATCCATGCAGTACAGTATTATTTAGTTGCAAGGTAGAATGATATAATCTTATGTGAATTCTGTGTAAAACATTATAGGACAAACTATATAGTTAAAAGAAAGGAAATTAAAACGGTATCTATTATATGATCTTATTTACTTAATATATGTATATATGTCTATATATGTATACAAATGCATAGGAAAAGGATTTGAAGGATAGGCACCAAATGCTTCACAGAGGGTTATTTTGGAGCAGGGGGACACAGCAGTGGTGACTGAAACATATATTTTGCCTCTGACAAATATAATAAGAAAAAATTGAGTTCAATGAACTCTAAAAACAAAACCAACCAACCAATCAACTAACCAAACAACAAATATAGTCTCTTTATTCACACAGCTTAGTGGAGGGAAGAAATACTTTAAAAATGCATAAATACTACAACAGGGGAGGCCATTGGAGTCCCCGCAAAAACGCTAATAAACATTACACATGAATCATGAATGTCGGTGGATGATGATGGCACTTTATGCAGAGGTAAACTCACTCATTAACTCATCAAATACTATTAACTCATCAAATACTATGTTAGACATATGCAAAACTCTAAAAGCTGGAGGGAACACGGTGAGACTTTAGTTCCACATGGTTGGTGTGTGGAAAGCTAGGGTTGAAAATAGAGGACGAAAGGCTGGGTGAGTATCAGATCTGGCCACATTCCAGATTTTTGACTTTCTGTTAAGTCATTAAAAGTTTGGTAGGTAAGTGAGAGATCAAATGAAATTTAGTTTCAGGAGTGTCCTCGAGCAACATGGTAACAGTGGGTGAAAAGTGGGCAAAGCTTTGAGGCAGGAGGACCCATCAGGATGGTCAGGAGTTTCTCTGGATTTGAGATGAGTGGAAGAACAAGAATAACTGAACGGATTTGAGAAAACTTAGCAGGTAGAAGGGAAAAGACTTAGAGATTCATTTGATTTTGATGCTTATGAGTGAGAGTAGAAATCAAGGAGAATGTTGGTCGTTCACATAAGTATCCCTTTTAAATCTTGACAGTGTATTCCCCATGTACTAAGCACTTAATTTCATTTTTCATTTAAACTAATTAATTGTGATGATATAGGCAGTTCACTTTTTAAAGGCAAAACAACATCTTTTCTGTATTTGTACCCTCCCTACCTGGCACGGTGCAGATCAGGAATTTAATAAATACCTACCCAATGAAGACAGAAGCATGAAAATATCATTATTATAAAAGAAACACAAATGAATACCCATAAAATACCAACAATAAAAATTGACCTAGTGTCTTTAATTAATTGTAGCAAGGAAAAACAGCTGTCCACCCACAATACCAACAATATTGAGTATAGCCATCATTCCTTTCTTCCACATTTAGCATCTCACAGTATCAACCAGATACATGAATTACGTGCTATTACAATCAAGCATATTAAAATGATTTAGAATTTCCTCCTCCTGATATCCTATGCACTTAGTGAGAACATGGTTGGTTCTGCTGAAGAAGTGTTTATTAATAAAAATACAAAATTCACAGGTGCAAATGTACTTTATGTTCAGAACTGCCGCACTCTTTAGAGATGAATTCATGTTAACCCAACCAAAAACTGATATCCCTGGACTATTATTTAAAAAAATGTGCATGCTGCATATTTTGTGGAGAACATCAAAACCTGTGCTCATGAAATCGGCCTGGAACCACATTTTTATGACTCATAAAAGAAATTAGGACCTACATTCAAAGGGCTGGTTATTAAATATTGTATCTTCAAAAAACCAGCATGCTGAAAAACATTGGTATTTCATAGATAAAAATTTCAAGAGATAGAAAGGAACATACATCTTAAACTTTCATAATGATGCAAAGATGCTTCTAACAAAGGCTGCCTCTGTTGAACTGACTTTTCTAAAGTATTTTTAAAAGGTTAACAGATAGAGTTAACCTTCAAAATAAGTTCAAGGATGTGTTGCTAAATGTGAGGTTTCTGTTTATCTGGAATACAGATCAAAATGCTACAGAATTGCCAAAGGAAAATAAGCTGTTTTCCCAGTCACATATGAATACCTTTAAAGGTATGTTTGGGGGATCTTTAAATTCTATTTTCAATTTATGTCTGCTCAAAACAAGAGCACAAGTGGTTCATTAAGAAAAGGAAGAACAGGGGCACCTGGGTGGCTCAGTCAGTTGAGCCACCGACTTCAGCTCAGGTCATGATCTCACCATCTGTGAGTTCGGGCCCCACATTGGGCTCTGTGCTGACAGCTCAGCGCCTAGAGTCTGCTTTCAATTCTGTGTCTCCCCCTCTCTCTTCCCCTCTCCCACTAGTGCTCTGTCTCTCTGTCTCTGAAACAGTAATAAACCTTAAAAAAAATGTAAAAAAAAAGAAAAGGAAGAACAACTGGAGGTTACATAAGGACAGCTTCTTCTAATCACCATGTCCTTTGATACACAGTTAGAAATCTATCTCCCCCCAAAAGAAAATCAATATTTATAGAGCATCCAGCATTTCAAATACATGGTTAGTGTTATGACTACACTGTATTTTAAAGTTCTTAAGCTTTTTACCTGTGACTGATAGGAAAAAAATGTGGGCATTTATAATGGGTTGCTCTGTGAAGAGTGGTTTCTGCTGACATCACTTCATTTCAAAGGATTTGCTAGGACAATCACATTGCCTCCAGCTGTAACAGCCCAATTACTAGTAAAAACTGCCTCAGACTTTAAGAGCCTACAGGGCTTTAAAAATCAATGATGCTTTAGTATTTGCATCCTCAAAAAGGCAGCCAGAAAGCAAACTAAACAAGTGTTGAAAATGTATTCTTCAACACTATTTCAAAGTATTTCTATTCTTCATTCATATACCCATTCGGGAGACATAATTAGATACAGCCAGCTCTATCAATATTGCCAATGGCTAATGGGCATAGGCTGAGACAATTAGGATGTACAGTAAATATTTTGCAAAAAAGTCAGATAAAGTAATTCACATACATAGTTATCTACACATCCCATTTTAACTTTAAATTAATGGGGGTCATGAGAAAAATAAAAATCAACATGTGTAAAAGTAGTCATATTTTAAGCTTATGGGCTCTTATACTATGCTGCTCTATTGCAGAATGTTATTGTTTGCCTAAATCGTGCCTGTTAGACTTTTATATTAGTCCTGGAAGGTAGGATTATATTACTGTGTGTGTCTATAGTTATGGTGTAATCATAATTCCCTAAGAACACGAGTAAACCAATGGAACCTTCTTTTCAGAGAGGAAACTCAGATATATGAAGAGTACCTTTAAGTACCTATAAGTACCTATAAGACATCACAGATATATGAAGAGTACCTTTCATTTCCCTCTTATCAGTGGGTCCTAAATCAGGAGTTAGATCAGGGAAGTGGGTCTTTACTCAGGGCTTAGGTCAGGGAAGGGGGACAAAAGCTTCCAATGTGCTGCAGTTCTTGTGAGGAGTCTGGCACAGATCAGACATCCATGGAGAATTCAGTAGAAAAGAAGAAACAAAAGTGGCTTCCCTTTAAAGTGCATTGGTCATTCCCTTTAGTCATTCATTGGTTCTTCTAATTATTCAACACACAGTTTTTCTAAAACTGTAAAATGACAGGAAAGTTGCTAAACACTGTAACTACACGTCTCTGAACTACTATGGATAAAGAGACAAGTAATAGACAAAGAACAATATGGTATACGGTAATAATGGATTGGCTGTGGTATTAAAACTATAGGCAATACACTTTTGAGAGAGAAAGAATACCCAGTCTTTTCAAGACAGAGCTGAAGCATGAAACCAACCAATAAAACAGGCAGTATTTTATAGAGTATATTGGGAGGAAACAAAGTTGTCAGAATCCAATTCATAAAGGTTCAGCACTTAAAGATCACCCTTTGAACAGCTGTGTAAGAGGAGAACAAGATTTTTGTTTAATAGAAGCCTTGGGTGTAAAAAATGGGAGTCTCTTCACAAAACATCTTGGGCAAATTAATAGATACATAAAGGTCCTTCTAGAAAGCATTATAACATTTTCCTTAGCCCGCTTATTAAGGAAGTTTTGGAGAATTAGACAGAATTCAATATAAGCTTTTTAGAGTTTTTCATAAATACATGTGTGTGTTTGTGTGTGTGTATGTATATCAGAGTAAAGGATGTAAGTCTAAGTGTAGGTGTGCACGCATGGATCTCTCTGCTATCCCCATACACCACCTTCTCTCTTTACAAACTTTCCTTTTACCCAAGGAGATGAAAAACAGAATCCCAACAATTCTGGATGATAGCAAAGAAATCCATGATGTTGATTTTAAGAGTATCACAGATGATCAGTAATGACTAAAATAGTCATTCACTCAAAAAAGGCTCACCACCATACAAGTGACAGAGTCTTGATTTCCCCAATAAAACACATTTTATCTATTTTTGGATGATCTGAAAGCTGTCTAGGGCTAGAACTGTTTTTGGCATCCAACTCTAGTTTCCAGCTTACTTCCTTTCCTTTTTCACTGAGAAGCAATTTATTGTTTTGTGTTTTTGTTTTTTCCTTCTTGCCCATACTACAGCAGGCAAGCTCCACGCTTGGCCACGCTGACAGTCTCAGAGACATACAAAAACACAAACGTCCTGAAGAAGTTCCTAGATATTTTCAGCATATTCCCCAAATGTCCTTTTCCTGCTTTCCAAAATACCTTTTTGGATTTAAATAAGCCTATTTCATAAGAACAATAAGCTTCCAAATGATAGCTACGATTTCCAGAATATACAAACAGTCCCTGTTGAGTAACATAAAGTCAGTAGTTCCAGAAAGCAAGTGTTCCTTTTTACCCATTAAACTCTAAGGCTTTCATTTCATTACAGTTTGAGAAATGGTTCTACTATTTATCTGCCTTTTTCACTCAATGGGAAATTATACAAAATCTAACACATTGCTTTTTACAAATAATATTCATCATGGGTGACTACAATACACATGGTTGCAATTATTCTCAAATACTTCTATTCCTGAATATAAGTTGTATATAATCACACATGGCACATTTCTTTCTTCCACTACTCCTTTCTTCGTATTTGAGCTTATATATTTCTACAAGTAATGATTTGAGTTCAGAAGGCATTATCAAAAGAAAATGAAAAGGTTATATAAATGTCACTGCCTTGCTACGAATTTTACATGTTCTTGCCAAATGCGACTCTGAATATCTGGACTGGCTTTCTACTGTAAAGAGAAATACATCTATGCGTGAAATAGTGTTCCTGACAATAGCTTCTCAACATGGAAGAGGCTTGAAAATGTGCAAGAAAAATCCTTCACCTAATCACACATTTACACATGCATTGCTCTCATTTTTCTTTTCTATAGTAATACTGGATCTTAATAAGGAAGTTCATACTGCTCATTGTCCCTTTATCTGTAGAAGAAGAATTTTCACAGCCGCATATATACTTTCAGAAATCAGAGCCTGTCAGAACCTAAACTGGTGTTTCCAAACCGTTCAATAGATTATAATGTAGGAGAGAAGATGTAAGCATGAATTTTTGGTATTCTTGTGGGTTACATAATGATGACATTGATGACCACAAGGCCTATGCATAAACTATCAAAATAGAATTTTAAAAAATTATTTTATCAATACAGTTGAACTCCCATTGTATTAATTTATGTTTCTCTTTGCCTAAACTTTGAGATCTTGAAGGCCCCTATGTCTTCTCCTTGTTTGTATCTTCTCATAATGTCTCACGTTACTTCCTTAGAAAACAACGCAATGTCTCAGAGGTTGTTTTTTTTTTTTTAATTTTTTTTTTTCAACATTTATTTATTTTTGGGACAGAGAGAGACAGAGCATGAACGGGGGAGGGGCAGAGAGAGAGGGAGACACAGAATCGGAAGCAGGCTCCAGGCTCCGAGCCATCAGCCCAGAGCCCGACGCGGGGCTCGAACTCACGGACCGCGAGATCGTGACCTGGCTGAAGTCGGATGCGTAACCGACTGCGCCACCCAGGCGCCCCAGAGGTTGTTTTTTTAAATAAGTAATACAGCTATTAGGAAAATTCTAGAAAATTATAAAAATAAAATCATTCATAATTACTCCACTCAGGTATGGGATTTTTTTTTCACACTTTATATTTTTCTTCTTTTTTAATGGCTAGTAACATTCTTTAAAACAATTTTTAAATTCTTTATTAAAATATATTTTCCCTTTAAATTCATTTCAAATAAATTTAACAGTAAATGCTATGTTTTATTTTAAAAATTTAAAAAGATATAAGGAAAAGAATAAATTATTCACAATCCTATTATCCAGTGATAGCTTACATTTACCTCTATCTCCATATCTACGTTTTGTAACTAAAGTAGGATAATATTTTAGTATCCTATATTATGCTTTTCTACATATCTATTAATGAGTAATTTACTACATCATTTAATATTCTTTAAAAAGATAAAGTTTTATATCTGTGTAACTTACCATCCTATATCTTTAGGAAATCATTTAGGCAGTAGGGAACATCTCTGTTTAAATGTTAACAAAATTTCTTGCCAACTTATCCAACTTTATTTGGGAAATAAGGAAACAAAGGCTTACTTCTTTTTAAAATTTTTTTTTTCTTAAGTTGAGCTGATACATATTAATTAAATTTAGATCTCTCTGCTTGCTCCACTTTTCTGGCATAATACTTGTGCCAAGAAAGAAACAAAGAAAAAGGAATATTTAGCCATTTGAGATAAGTATAGTCCTTCTCATTTGATATGAAAAATGACTTCATAGTACTACCTTCTCAAATACGATTTTCTGTAATATTATGGTGATAAAATACATTTTACTTAAACTGGTGGAATAGTAGCAATAATGAAACACATATTTAGCATGTTTAATATTTTATTTTTCCCTGCAGATGAAGAAAGATATTAGAATTGTTTACCTGGGGATATGATGTAGAAGAAATCTTTAAATTCATCCATCCAAACTTCTGCTAGTCTCCTGTTGTTTTTGTTGATGACATGACCAGTGCCACCAGGGAAAGTGTAAGGAGTTGCCTTCCGAAAAACATGACCAACATGGGAGCAAGTCACAATCTCCAAAGAGCCTCCACATTGCCAAATCTGTGGAAAAAAAGCAATCATATCTCAATCATTGTAAATAATGCAGTAATAATGTCTGACAAGGAACTGAGGCTAACTAAGGCCAGATCTTTAGATCTTATATGGCTCAAGCAAACCTCAGATGGACACAAAATTTAGAACTGGTATACTTAGCTTGGCAAAGGATTCTAATTTAGAAGACCTTGATATTTGTAAATATTGTAGTGTTGGACTTATAAGTTTCAATTATTTTTTCATTGCCTTTGTTAAACTACCAAATTTTCAGTTTCTAGTAGTTAACCTAATCACTACTTAATAGTATTTAGTATCTAAACTCTGCTATGAATTAATGAATTTATTATACGTGTTAGATGTCATGGTAAATATCTAAATTTGTTTAAAGCAAAATCAATTATACTCCACTCATTTTACTCCAGTCATTTTAAATGACTGTCAATTTCAGCTATCATATATTGCCAGTATCTTACACCTTTGGATATAGTATTCTTATTAAAATGTGCTAGGACTCCTTTATATCCACTCACCATCTATGCGTCCTTCAAAATCTATCTCCAAGATCACTTTTTCTAGAAGGTTATGTAGGGAGGTTTTGTAGTTGTGACTTTGGTACTTTAAACATCCTTTCATAAAGAACTGATTACACCGTCTTGTAAGCAATTGTTTACTTCACTATCTCTTGTTCAAAACTGTAAATTCTTAGAAAACATTTGCCTATATTTCTTGGTGTCCTAGATTTACTGTGCAGTTGAGGCTAATTATTAAGTATCCCTAACACATTTATTTCTATAAAATTACATTATTTAGCTACAGGTTATACTAATAGCATATGTGTATATGCATGCTATCTATAAAATATACTAATACACACACACACACACACATATATATATATATACATGCACAAACATATATATATATACAAACATAGAACACACACTCGTATGTGTATGTTTATTACATACATGTAATATATTGCATATGTGCTACAGGTTGTTTATCCCAATAAACAAGTCATAGTTATCATTATATATTGGAAGCATTGTTCTTTTTTTTAATGTTTATTTATTTTTTGAGAGAGAAAGGGAGAGGGAATGAGTGGAGGAGGGGCAGAGAGAGAGGGAGAGAGAATCCCAAGCAGACTCTGCATTGCCAGTGCAGAGTCCCGTGCAGGGTTTGAACTCATGAACTGTGAGATCATAACCTGAGCCGAAATCAAGAGTTGGATGGTTAACTGACTGAGCCACCCAGGCTTCCCTGAAAGGACTGGGTTTTATATGGTAATTAACATTGTTCTTTTAAGGAGAACTGCTTATTTTTGAAAGATAAAGTTTTCTCCAGTTGACCTCTCAAGCAATATTCATCTTAGAAGAGGGCTGTCGTTGAGCTTGGGTAGCAGTAGAGACATTCAATTTACCAGAAGATGGAAGATGCTAAATGACAAGTTATATTCATCAACCGGCTTGTACATGTGTTGTACATTGCATTACATGTGCAATCTATTCTTTCTCATTTTCTAACTGTCAAAACACCATAATGCTAACAGGAAAGAAGTTTCAGCCTAACCTAAAATGTAAGAATAAAATATAACTGAAATACAAAAGAAGAATGGAACTCGCTCTTACCCTCAAGACACAGGATAGAGCTTTCTTAAATAATCAAAGTATTTAATTGATTGGTAACTCTCTCATCTTTGTAGCATTAAATGTATAAACCTTCTTGGAATTATGAAATCCTTACACTGTTCTATTCCATTAAAATTGAGGAAGTTGATCCTTCTATCAAAGACAAATCAATACTTGTGTGTCAGTCAACTTTATGCCTAATTCTGTCTTAAGAACTTCACTGGTCTGGTTCTCCCTTTGATTTTTACCTGAGATGTTGATAATTTTGCTCCTTACTACACTATGACTACCTTCATATAATATCTGTTAAAATCTCTTATCTTTTTTCTTTTATGTTTATTTATTTTTTAGAGAGAGTGACAGAGCATGATCAGGGAGTGGAATCTGAAGCAGGCTCCAGGCTCTGAGTTCAGCACAGAGCCCCATGTGGGGCTCGAACTCACAAACAACAAGATCATGACTTGAGCCGTCAGATGCTTAACTGACTGAGCCACTCAGGCACCCCAACCTAAAATCTCTTATCTTTCAAATAGATTCTGAAAGAGATAAACAACTAAAAAGATTACAAACCCAAGGAAAAGTTCTTCCCTTGGTCCAAAGTACCTCATTTCTCTGTTTCCTCTCACTGTAAATTAGCTTCAAATGTTTATTGATATGCGTTGTTTCCCTTCCTCAATTTTCATCCATCTCCTTATGCATAGTGAAATGCTGTTTGTTTTTGCAGCTCCCTCAAAACTGCCACGGTGGAAAACACAAACTTTTCCCTTGATGAATATCTATCTAGCTGACTCCTCTCTTAGATTGTCTTGCTTTCCCTCCCAGTACTTCAATGTTTACATATTTTCACTGTAAATATTTAAATGTTAGCCTCCACCTTCCTTTACTCATTCTCCAGGTGGTCTTATTTACTCCGATGACCTTACATAGGATCTGAATACTCACAAAGTCAACAGTGACATCTCAGCTCAGACCTCTCCTCTGGGATCCAGAGCTGAGTATCCAAACATTTACTGGGTATCTCCTCTTGCGTGTCTGAGATACACCTAAATTAATACGTCTGAAGTGGAACTGCAGATTCATCCTGGCTTTGTAAGCCAGGTCTTACTTTCTTTCTCTTTTTAAATAATTTTTTAAAATGTTTATTTATTTTTGATAGAGAGTGAGACAAACACATAGTGGGGGAGGGGCAGAGAGAGGGAGACTCAGAATCCAAAGCAGGCTCCAGGCTCTGAGCTGTCAGCACAGAGCCCTATGCGGGGCTCAAACTCATGAACTCCTAGATCATGACCTGAGCTGAAATCGGTGCTCAACTGACTGATCCATGTCTGTCTTTTTAATCATCAATAAATAGTGCCACCACTTACTCATGTGGTCAATCCAAAAAAAAAAAAAAAAGAAAGAAAAGAAAAGAAAAACTAAATAAAAGAGAAAACAGAAGCCTCTCTCCCTTGCAAACCCTAGAAGTCATTATTGATTTCTCCTTTTTCTATCACTTATATTAATTTTTTATTAACATTTTATTTTATTTTTTGAGAGACAGAGAAAAACAGAGTGTGAGCGGGGGAGGGGCAGAGAGAGAGGGAGACACAGAATCCCAAGCAGGCTTCAGGCTCTGAGGTGTCAGCACAGAGCCTGACATGGGGCTCAAACTCACAGACAGCGAGATCATGACCTGAGCTGAAGTCAAGA
This sequence comes from Lynx rufus, assembly GCF_022079265.1. Lineage (NCBI taxonomy): Eukaryota > Metazoa > Chordata > Mammalia > Carnivora > Felidae > Lynx > Lynx rufus. The sequence continues at coordinate 77,427,458 of NW_025814834.1, forward strand.
CGCTTAACCAACTGAGTCACCCAGGCGCCCCTTTCATCACTTATATTTAATCTGTTAACAAATCCTGGCTTTACTATCTATAAAAATAATTCTCAGTATATCCATCTCTCCCTGTCTCTCCGTCACAATCCTTGTCCTAATCACCAACATTTCTTGTGGGTCAATTGCAATGGACTCTTAACTGTCTTGCTGCTCTCACTGGTGTTTCCTATAATTTGTTTTGTACTGAGAAATCAGAGGAGTCTTTTAAAAATTTAATTATTTAATTTACTTCTGTGTTTAAACACTTCAATGGTTTCTTACTGAACTGTGAATATAAACAAAATCCTTTAGGCAGGGCCTCTCAGACCCTACGTGAGTCTCTCCCTCTATCAATAAGCACTGGTGATCCTGGCCCTCTGCCATTTCCTAGAATAACAAATCTCATACCCTTGTACACACCGAAGCCTCACCAAGGGCTTTCCCTAAACCTGGAATACAATTCTGTCTGCCCTTCACCTGACTGCCTCTTTCCCACACTTCTCATCTTAGCTAAAACATCACTGCATCAGACAGCTCTTCCCTAATTTCCATATTTAAAGGGTCCCAGCCCAGTTATCTTCTGCAATGGCACTTTGTATATTTCCTTCTTGGCTTATCACAATCTGTAATATTTGTATTTGTTTTGCTGTGCATCCCCGCCCCCCCCCCCAACTAGCCTGTAGACTCTAAAAGGGCAGTGGAGCTATCTGGTCAATGTTGCACCCCTGAGCCAAGCCCAGTGCTTGTTACACAGGAGGTATCATTGCATGTTGGTTGAATGAAAAAATGGATAACTCAAAATTAACTTCCAAGATTAATATTAAAAAAAAGCATTCCTGGCAGATGATGAGATGAAGTAGACATATTTTGAAGGGGTTTTAAATAGCATTTTTTAAGGAAATACTCTGAGTATCAATCTAAGTAGAGTGGTCAAGTAAAATCAAATGCAATGGTTATTTAACATGCGTTGGGAATTGAGGACGTTCTCTGGTGGTTACAACACAAACAATTGACATTAGACATGGTTGATGGCTTATGAAAAACAAGGTGGCTAAATGATACAATCTTCCTTTTTAACATTATTAAAGTAACCCTTTGGCTGAATTCACATTATCTCTCTCTGAAAAGCATGATTTAGTGAAGTACTCAGGTATTTGTACTGTGACCAGGCCATTCCACAATGTGCCCCAAGTTCAGAAGAAATAGCATATGCCGTGTTTCACCTGGAGGGGATTTCAGATATTCTCTTCATTGTGCCCCCTCCTGTTCTACAGATTAGGCATGAATGAAGAGCCTCTTTCTTCCTTCAACCAACTTCTATAGGGGAGCTCTATGAGTGAAGAAGAGACTGGCATTTCACTCCCTGCTAGATACTTGCTGAGCAGTACAATCAGCTGACTACCCTGGTGTTACCAGAAGAACACAGCCCAATGTGGTGAGTGAGTTTGTGGGAAAGCCTCGAGTGTCAGGAAAAGCATGACGCTAATAAAATAGGAAACACTTACGTCCTAGAGAAACCTGAGGTGGTCTGGGACATATTGTACAGCTTATTGTAGCAGAGTTGGTAGGTGCAGTGATACAGTGATCCTGGGAAGGGGTAGTCTTTGGAGACAACTGAACAAGACTTTAGTGGTTCCCAAATGCTATAGATCATGGAATATAGAAGAGGGAAAATGAGCTGTGAAACTAGCAATATGGCAGATCAGCAAGGAGACATAATATTGGGAAGGGCAGTTGGAGACCACGTAGGGTGAGAAAGAAACTAAGATTTCCCTCTCAAAAGGCCCTTAGAAAACAGAAGGGATAGAAGGTGAAGCTGAGAGCACTTGTGAGAAAACAGTGAAGCTGTGTATACAAGACTCATGGATGGCGGCCCCTAGTAGCAAGTGGGACCACACTGAGTAAGCGGCCATTGTAAAACATGAAATCAGATAAGACCTCACATTTCTCTAGCCCTCCTATTTGACATACCCTGGGGGAGCGGCAACCCGGAATACCCTGCCTTCTCCCTTCCAAGTGCTCATGTCAGCACGGGCCTAGGAAGAGAAGAGAATCTGAGGTATGCCCTGATTGTGAAATCAAAGCCTGAAACGGAGCATTACTAGTACTTTTAATAAGTGGAAGCGGCTGGAAAGCTCTTGAGTCTGTCCTAAATGACATCAGCATTGGAAATGGATACTCCTCAGAGCATTTTGCAATGATTGGAGGGAAAAAAATCATTTTAAGTTTGTGCTTCTCTAAATTTAGGCTGTTCAATAAGCCCTGTTGCCTACAAATCAGGGACTGACAATTGTCTTCTGAGTCCACAGTTTACCTGTTAGCAAATACGGATTAGCACTGTAGCTGGGTAAGTGAGGATGCTTTATTTCCACTCTGTCACTTCTTGGCCCTACCCTGGTTTGTAAGCTTATTGGTTCTATGCCCTGAATATGTGCACAAAAAGAAGGATACCTAGTTGGAAAATGTTCAAAAATTGAGTTCCGTTAGTCTCTCTCCTTTCCCGCCTCATAGGCAAAGGTAACGATACATGAAAGTGTTGATTTTTTATTATCATGCTAACTTGCAATGAGACTCTGTGTGCACATGTACAGGCATAATGCAGTAATGGCTGTTGACTTTGAGACACAAAGCAAACTTGCCCCTGACTGTGACTCTCACAGATGGAGGCAGTTCTTAGGTATATTTAGCAGAGGTAATGGAAGTAGAAGTAACTGTTCCATAACTCAGTGACTACTGGCCCGGGCTTGGCTTGTGAGTCATAGTCTACTGACTCCTGGAATAAAGTGAGAACGTCTTGCATTGCCACTAGTATTTACAAAATGTGTGGATTAACACTTATATTGCATTTCTCAGGTAAAGCCTCTCCTCAAAATTTGCATGAAAATGAAAAGATCAAGGTAAGAATGCATAACGTTATGTATTAGTTAGGCTGATATCTGGTCATAATAACACCCAGTTAGGTAATATAAAAGCAAAACACTTAATTGATCAAATACGGAGCAAATAGGGGGCGCCTAGGTGACTCAGTGGGTTAAGCATCTGACTCTTGATTTGGGCTCAGGTCATGATCTCACGGTTCGTGACACTGAGCTCCTCGTCGGGCTGTGTGCTGACAGCGTGGAGGCTGCTTGAGATACTCATGCTTTCTCTCTTTCTCTCTCCCTCTCTCTCTGCCCCTCCCCCACTTGTGCACACGCGTTCACTCTCTCTCTTACAATAAACAAACACTAAAAAAATATTGACCAAATATTGACCTAAGTACTCTGTACTTAGTAGACACTTCAGTAATGTGAAAGAATTAAGACATAAACAGTTGCCCAGAAAACTACATGATTAAATATTAAAGTAGGAAGAACTCATGTTGAGTGGAGACCCAATGATACCATAATAATTTTCCTTGGTGTTATCTTCAATAAGTATTTCAGAAAAGGGGAAGAAATGAAGCAAAGAAAAGAAGGAAGGAAAAGTACGACATACTCATTAAGAACTTGGGCTTGGAAATTAGCAAATAGTTTTCCTAGTGGTTCTGTCACTTACTATCTGCGCATATTGGTAAAACTTATTTAAGTCTTTAAGGCCTTAATTTTCCTACTGGAATATAGGCATAATAATAACTACTCCCTAAGACTCAAATAAGATAGTGTATATCAAGCGCTGTGCCTGACACTTCACCTGGGAAGAAGTTAAATGTTATTTGTATATTATTTAACTTCCATTGTTGTTTAGGGAAACCAATATCTGTAGATAATTTGCTTATTGTTGCTTCTTAAAAAATATTTTCTTTTAAACCTTGGTAAGTTTTGCCTTCATTTTTGCCTTTTATTTGAATTGTAATATTAACGCCTAAGGATTTAGGTACAGCACAGAGTTTAAAAGAATAGCCAATTAGTTTCCAATTAGAACACTACATTTTGTTCTCTGAAATTATTTTACAGTGTCTGAACAAACAGCATAAACTGAATAAAACATGATGTCTCATCCACACAAGCATGTGATGTCCAAATTACTTTGTATCACTGAGCATATCTGATTGTTATTTTCCAGGCTTCCAACAGATTAATACTTGTATAGTGTATCTCTCTCAAGTAAATTTGACCATGTATGAAATACAAACTGTCCTTTTATCCACAGAGAATTGAAGCCAGCTAGTTACTTGTTTTCTTTCCCAGATATTTTTATGAGTGTCTTTTGATGATGGAAAAGGTTATTAATCAAAATGTAAAATGCCCATTGCTCATTTGATTATCTACTTGAGTTTCTTCCCCCAGCTAGAAGACAATTAACTAACATACATTATTCTTTTCATGTTTTTTGGCACCTACATCAGTGACATTTTAATTAAGGTTCGTAAACTTCATAAGCTCCAACTTTGCAATCTCAGTTCTAGTGCTTCTCCTTCTAATTTTACACCTGTTGTGCCAAATTCATGCAGCTGCTTGTTTTTATACTAATCTTTATGCCCCTGCCCCCAACCCACACACATACTATCTCTGGCACAAAGTCACTGTTTAATATGGCCTTAGTAGCAACCACAATATACCACAGAGGCCACAGAGCACAATAGTTATGATGCTACAGGCTCTGGCTCCTGAGGTCATACCCTAGCCCTGACACTTACTAGCAGGGTGAACTTGGTGACTTCATCCTTCTGTGCTTCAAGTCTCAGGTAAGAACATGAGACTAGCAGAACCAACTGCAGAGAGGTTTGTTGTGAGGATTGAGGCAGTTCGGCGCTCGCAAAGATATTTAGCCTTTATGTGAAAAATGGATTGAAATGGAGCAAATAGAGAGATTTCTTTAGAGGTTATCTCAGTAATCTAGGGAAGAGATGATGATGACTTGGACCAGAGTGATGATAATGAAAACAGAGGAATGTATTAGCTTAAAAAAAACTTTTTTTTATTGTTTACTTATTTTAGAGAGAGAGAGAGAGAGAGAGAGAGAGGCAGAGCATGAGTGGGGGAGGGGCAGAAAGAGAGGGAGACACAGAATCCCAAGCAGGCTCCAGGCCCTGAGCTGTCAGCACAGAGCCTGAGGCGGGGCTCGAACTCACGAACCGCGAGATCATGACCTGAGCCGAAGTCGGACAGTCAACCAACTGAGCCACCCGGGCACCCCTGTAATAACTTGATATAATTTGGGGAATTAAGATTAATAATTAATGTATGTGTTTTCCCTTGTCTATATTTTCCCTATTAGGCCCAACCATACATTTTGTTTTGGGAAACAGTTCTCAACTACCAGATTTCCTGGGTCTCAGGTTCCACTGACTCACAGCCGTTCCTCCTCATCATGTCACCCCATGCAGCTCTCAATTCTATACGGACTGTCATCTTATAAAATGTTCTTGTGTGTGTGTCTGTGCATGTATATTTATGTGTATGTATGTTTATGTATATATACACTATTTACATATAGTAATCTTATCTCCCCATCCATATTATTATCTCTCTGTGGGGAGTAATACGTGTTTCACTTTATGAAATTGAATTCCATCATCACATGTTTTACTTCATGAAATCAGCATAAATCACATATAGTAAAAGACAAACAAACAACAACAACAACAACAAAACACACACACACACAAAAAAACCCAGAACTTAAATTTACCATTAAATCGGGGCTTACAAGGTTTAAGATGTTTTGCTGATCTTGGTGCTGATATATACTGACATGACTGATTAATCTATTAATAGTGATATAGGGAAATATAGAAAATTACACAGCATACACAAAATGTGTCTACCGTGAGATGCAATTAGAAACCAAACGTGATTCCTTTTCTCAGTTCTGGCAAAGGGAAAACTGAAACAAAACAATGATTACTCAATTTTCAAACTATTTCATTCTACGTGTATTATTTGTTGTGAATAATCCCTCTCAGCACTTCAACTCTCCACTTTGTTTATACATATTCAAGTAGACTGATGACAAATCCTTTAATCTTACAACAGAAACAAAGTCTAAAAGAGACTTCAGTGAGATCCTGAAGGCACTACGGTCCTTGATAGGTTAGCACAAACACAAGAGGCACAGAAGTCATTAATCGAAAGGGGCTGGTACAAGGTGTTCAGTAGGCATTTCTATTTACTCTTGACATGAAATTTTCCAGTTATTCCACATAGTTGTTTTGACTGGGGGGAATATCTGCTTTAATTGGTTGGTTTGACTCTTGACCTAGTTTTCACTCCACAGTATAATTGGGGAGATTTATGTGATCTGGAAGGGCACTCTAGAGCTGGTATTGTAACATCTCAAGATAAAGACTCTTGTATGCAAGCTGCTGTACGGCCTTTAAGTGTGCACCTGAGTTGCAAGAGATCACAGAGTCAACATGCCCAAGGAATCTACCCACTACTGGATAATTTAATGCTTAAAGCAAAAATAATCATTTTTATGGAAAAGAAAAGAAAGCATCAGATTCGAAATTGGAAAGCTATATTCTTGACTTGAAATAAAAACTGATTATAGAAATTGGAATAAGTCATTTAATCTTGAGAGGCCTCAGAAAACTCACATGTAAAAGAAGAGGAATTGAAGTTGATAATGGCTAAATTTTCTTCCAGATTTCTAGGATTCAGATTGATCCCTTTGTATAGGGTATATGACCACTTTTAGACATCATTTTTAGATAGGAGTGACACATCTCCCCAAAATTTTAATCAACATTTCACTACTTAGGCAAGTTGACTTGACTTTAGCTGTATTAGAAGTACATGCTGTGTAGATATTATTCTTTAAACATGAGAAAGTATGAAAGGGATAATACTGTAAATATTATGAGGCAGTCATTGTGTGTATGTGCATGTTTTGGGAGTGTCCTATTTAAGAAAGGTCATAAATGTTATAAAACAAGGGAAATCACAAAAGTACTTTTCTTCTTTCAGAGAATTTTTCAGGAAATCACTATATATTAGAGTACTGTGAAGATTTTATTTTATTTTCATTTTTTATTTTTTTAATTTATTTTGAGACTGAGAGAGAGAGAGAGAGAGAGAGAGAGAGAGAATCTCAAGCAGGGTCCTCACTGTGTCAGCACAGAGCCTGATGCAGGGCTTGATCTCATCAACCATCTGATCATGACCTCAGCTGAAATCAAGAGTTAAATGCTTAACCAACTGAGCCACCCAGGAGCCCCAGAGATTTTATTTTCATATCGGTATTAAATACAGACAATCCTGAATTGAACCTATACTATTTCATATTTCCCATCAATTTGCTACAAAAATATCTAGTTATCAAGTACTTTCCCTTCCAAAGTACTTTTCATCCTTGGACATCCTGAATCTGTGATCTCTTTCCAACCTAGAAATACATTTCATGAAAGCCTCAAATTCAAAATGGACGCTTTTACACCTACTCATTTTCTATAGGACCTAACACATTAATCCTGAAATAAGTCTGCCTTCCTTTCACTCCCCTCCCGCTCCCTTGCACCCTCAACTCTCAAGAGTCATTTGCTAAGTCTTTGGCAAAGCGACAACCCAACCATCTTTTTACTTTGCCTAAGACTTAGCAAATGACTCTTGAGAGTTGGGGGTGGAAGGGAGAGGGAGGGGAGTGAAAGGAAGACAAGGAAGGAGAAAATAGAGAAGAAGAATGGAAGGGTGTGCTTATACTGGGTGTGGCTGGAAGTGGGGGAACTGTTTTGGAATAGAGCTGAGACAGTTTGAATATGAACCAGTGTGCATCAGAGGTAGGGTGAGATGGTAGGGGTTACAAACAGGAGCTTTTTAATCTCATCTCCCGCTCTCCTCATATACAAACACTCATTCCCATCAATTAAGATGCATAGTAGAGATACCTCCAACATATACACACCAACATTTTATAATGTACATTCTACTATCACCTTTTGCCTTCCAATGACTTCCTCTGCCTTGGAGCTGTCTGACCTTAAGAATTATAGCATATGATGGCCACTGTATTTCTCGGTGTCAGGAGAATTGTAACTTGTCATTATTCCACATCTTATCAGGACTTCTGATATTGAAGAAATTCCCAATTCTCCTCTAGATCCTGATTGTGTTATGGCAAATCTTGTATCTTCCGCTTAAATGACATGTATGAGTATAGCAGGCAAGAAATGAAGAACATAAAACAGCCTACCAGATACTGCAAATCCTCCGTAATATAAGGTGGCTCTGCTTAAGAAAATTAGTGTCTAGCTTGTCATATTTATAAAAAAGTATTGCTTTTTATATTAGCATAGATTACTACAAGCAGATTAATTCATAAAAAAAGAGCAAGAGAAATAATATGTGAGACAGTCATACTCTTTTATCTTTCAACTATCAGTTTTAAAGCGTGATAAACACTAGAGGTTTTGGAAGTATTTTCAATGCATTTAAGGGGAATATTAATGAAGACAAAGGTACAATTATTGGAATTTGTGCTTTCCTCATTGTATAATTAATCCTATGAATAAATCTTGAACGTGGAAAAAAACTGTATTTAGATGCAATTTTTGAGAACTGGAGAAAAAGGGTCTGTGATTTATTAAATGATATTTGGGTCAGATATTTTGCATTTTACCTTGGTGTCCTCCCATGTTGGATGATCTGATTGCCTGTCAGATACTAGTAACATCTGCTGCTTCCAGCCACAGAGCGGCTGCTGGCAGCTGCATGAAGCTGCCCTAGAATCCATGCCAAAACAGTCCTCTTTGAATATCAGTAGACCACCTGGGTACCCAGCTGCAGTGTGTGACAGCATCTCCTGCCCTTTTTATGGATGCCAGAGATACTTAAAAAGTACTTGAATGGGGTAAGGGAAGAACCTTGGTACCTCAGAAAGAGTTATCCTTCAGGTACTTGATATCTCCATCTATAAACCGTCCACCTCCCTGGTTGCGGCCCCAGGATTTTAGATTAAATGAAATTTCCTGTGTAACTTGTAAAGTCGTCCAATGCTTTTCAAATGTATGGCCCTGAGAAGAGGAAATGACCTCTCCCCTCTCAAGCATTTTCCCTTAGGCCTTGGCTGGTGTCTTTGACAAACAGATAGTAGCCATTAACTTTGTGATAAGCACCATGCTGGGCTCTGGGGCGTAGAGGAGGAATAACCAAGCGCGGCTCTCTGTCTTCAAGTAGCTTGCAGCCCCGTCTAGTTGTGAGTGTTAGTACTGGGCACATTAAAGTCCAGTCATCAATTTGCATTTGACAGTTGAAGAGTAGTCTGTCCTGCCTACAACAAAAGGACTGTTTTAAGAGGCACTTATCCTAACAGTCATCCTTTCATGGACAGGATTTTCTTTTCTTAGTTTTTAGTCAGCTAGAGACATTTTGTTTCTTGTCCTGGACCTGAGACATTTTTATAGGAAGCTATAAGTTTTGCCTCAGATAAATACTTTCCCTAGGGAGCACATATAAAGCTCTAATGCTATCAGTGGAAAACTATGATTCCCTTCCAAAAATCACCTTACAGGCATCTTTTTCTTTTTTTCTTTTTTTTTGGTCATAAAATGCTTAGTGAGATAAATGTGAAAGATATAAAAATATCCATATTGATGTCACCTCCAGCACTCATTACAAATACCCACAAGACCCACCGTGAAGGAAAATAATACTGTACTTTGACAGTTTTTGATCTTTTAAAAATAAATTGGTAGTAGTCATTGTAGGCTGTATTACACTTTAAAAGGAGAGTGAAGAAGTAAGCCTGAAAATAGTCACGTTTAGCATGTTACTTTGCTTACTTCGTCACAAAAAAAAGAGAGTGCAGGGCAAAGTTTATTTATCCAGATATGATGCTTAAGCACAGTGAAGGTAAGTTTCCAGTCTCTGTTTCATTAGAATTGCAAGATGTTACTGTTTTGACATTTAAAGATTGTTTAATAGGGAATATCAATGCTCGTTCACATGCTTGCTGAAGATGTGTTTAATCCGAAACTTTCTCCTCTTAGCAAAACCTGTTATCAGGACCATCGTCTCTGGAGAGAATTTCTGGCTTTCTACTTTTTTTGAATTCAAGAACAGCTGACCTGACTTTCTATGCATTTCCACCTTGAAACATCTCATATTGCCCTAGTTTCTTCTTTAGGAAAATGAGTCAACTCTCCCTTCCAAAATTAAACCCTGCCTTTGGGATCTTGAACTCAGAATAGGGGAGGACTAGACTAGGAGCAAAAGACATGGGTTTGATGTTCAGCCTTGCCAATTTCTATTTACATGTCTTAGTTTCTTTGAAATTTAAAATCATTAGTTAAAGAATAAGACAGTAATGGGGCACCTGGGTGGCTCAGTCGGTTAAGCAGCTGACTTCCCACTTCAGCTCAGGTCATGTTCTCGCAGCCAGTGAGTTCAGGTCCTGCATCGGGCTTTGTGCTGACAGCTCAGAGCCTGGAGCCTGCTTCAGATTCTGTGTCTCCCTCTCTCTCTCTGCTCCTCCCCCACTCACGCTCCCTCTCTCTCTCTCTCTCTCTCTCTCTGTCTCTCAAAGATGAATAAATTAAAAAAAAAAAAGAATAAGACAGTAATGGCTACTCATCCACAGTGTTCTGGTACAGACATGGTGGAATAATGAGCACAAAACTTATAAACTAGGAAGTGTTGCACAGACAACTTTTATTATCTCTATAATAATCTTTCAACACCTGCAGGTATGTATCTCATCACTTGTGCCTTCTTTCTTTTTCAATATCACCTACTTTTTCTACTCTTTCCTATAAGCTTACATTTTATTCTACCCCCTATGATAAAATAAAAGGATAGTAAATACAAAAGAATTAGTTTGGTCATATTTACCCTTTAAGTTACTATGTGTTTTCTTTCTGATTTGCTGGGAACTTCTTAAAAAGTCTTTTGTCTACATATCTTCACAATCCAATTTTCTTCACATCTTATATTCTAGTATCTTGATTCTATCATCTGCAACTGCTCATAAAGTTTTTTATGAGCTTTCATTATTCTTTCTTACTTCTCTGCAACATTTGACACTGTTGACAATCACCATAACTTTCTAAGTTTTTTTTGATATATATTTGTTCTTCTCTGACAGCTTTGACTTAGCATTCACTTTCTCTTTTATTCTCCCACCTCTAAACGTAGGTGCTACCTAAGGACATGTCTTGCTCTTCTGCTCTCCCTATTTTCTTTCTTGGCAAACTCATTGATCCTCACACGCTCATTTAATTATAAATTCTGTAAAGCTAACTCAAATCTGTCACCTTCCCTATACTTTGCCTCCACACTTGCAACACATTTCCAACTTCTTCAGGTACATCTTCAACTTTTCATGACCTTAAAGAGTCAAGAGTTTCTATTCTGTTCTCAAAATGAGGAACGAAAGCGTGTAGCTCCTGGGGTCTTCTCTAAAGGGCCAGAAAATGATCTGGAGCATGATCAAGGAGCGTGAGTCTTACATCAGTCTTAATCACTATCCAAATACATCATTATAGAATTTCACTTTGCTCTTGAATAATTTATTTATGGATTCTTATATTAACTCAAGAATTCTAAAAGGTCTGATAATTGTTCAAATCCCAATAGCTTTGTTTGACCAGTTAAAAATACAGAATATAAAGTTGATTGGCCAATTAAAATACAGAATTTAAATATAAACATAAAGAACATGGTTGAACAATCAAATAGAGAAAAAATACAAAATTGGAATTGCATATTGCTGGACTATGAAGTAATGAAATAAATAAAAAAATGTAGTCAAATTTTGGATAATGGAGTAGTTCGTGCAGAAACATATTTTAGCATTCAGACACATAATGATGAGAAGTGCTAATAATTCTACATCAATTTTTTTTAATGTTTATTTTTGAGAGAGGGAGAGAGAGAGCACAACTGGGGGAGGGGGAGAAAGAGGGAGACAGAGTATCTGAAGTGGGTTCTGTGCTGACAGCTGAGAGCCCAGTGTGGGCTCTAACCCACAGGTGGAACCCACGAGCCATGAGATCATGACCTGGGCTGAAGTCGGATGCTTAACAGACTAAGCCATCCTGGTGCCCCTCTACACCAAAATTTTTATTTCCATTTTACCCTATTTGCAGTGTAAACCAGTGGCTACTTTGATTGTAAAGGATTTTAAAATTTTTCAATTCATCAAGTTTGAATTTTTTCAGATGTAGTAAAACTGTTAATTTGGATTTATTTTTAAGGGTCATTATAAAATAAAATTAAAAAGCTTAATAAAATATAAAAGTATAATAAAAAAGTTTAGTAAAGTTTAAAAACACAAAGATACAACATAAAGTATCAGACTACCTTTCAAATGATACTTAAAACTGACTTTTATTGGTACTTAATACTCAATTTCTGAACAGTTGAATCAAAGTCTTCCCTCAACATTATTTCACACCTTCAAAAGAATAATTCCTAGTATCTAAAATCTGTTATTGCTGAAATCAGTCAGCCTTATTTAAATAAATCTCATAATTGGTTTCCTTTTTTAACTACATTTCTGGTTGACTAGAACAACAGTAAAACGATTGGTAGTCATGTACTTAAGATAGACATCACTAAGTGTGACAGTATAATCATAGCTTAAGACGTTGCACATTTATTGCAGTAGTTACCATAGAGATTTAAATTTAGCTCTTTAATAAAAAGTGCATGAATTCAATTCTGAATGCATTAAGTTTGGCTAGCAAGGTGCACTAGGTTTCTCAACTGAATGTACTTACATAAAAACAACAATTTTGGAACTCTGTCCTAAAATTTTTTAATGGAGCAAATATGGGCTTATAAAAATAATAGGCTCAATTTCATGAGTTTTTAATGGATACTTCATTAATTGTCACTTGAATCGTAGTTCCGCAAAATACGTATTTCATGATTTAGTTATATGTTATTCATGTAATTTTCAAGAGGGAAAATAAAAGGTGGGGAGACCAGATATTCTAGCCTAAACTTAGGTATGGCTCCAAGCACAAAGCAGGGCCACAGGAATACAGATCTGAGAGCTTGCCAGTTTCTAGCCCCTGTTCCTCTCCTCTCTCCTTGTCTACAAGACAAGACCCTTGGATTTTTAATTTATAGATTCTTCCCTGACTATCCTCCATCACAGAAATCTGTCCTTCTTTTGAACTTGATGCACTTTATATCTGAACTTGCAGACAATACCTAGACCATACTGGACTCTCTAAGAGAGATCAAGAACCACATCTCTTATATATAACAACCACACTGTGTAATTCAGGTCTAAGTTTATAACTATATTTATTGATGGGTAAAATGAGGGTAGGTTGATACCTGGCTGCTACAGAGCGGTAACCTGAAGTATAATACAAACATTACAAAGGGCATTAAAGATAAAACTAAATCTATGGGGGAGAAAACTCCTCATATAGTTAACCCATGCTGAGACGTGTTATGATCATATATGTGTAAAAGAATTCTACAAAGTGCTATGTAAATGTAAAGCCTCATCAAAAAATAAACACCATTTTTGTTCATTTTTACATCTCTAGTAGCTAGTATAGTGCTTAGTACATAGCAGGTACATATTAACTATTGGCTTAATAAATCAATCAACCAAATATTGTTCTGAGAGACTGATTATTTCTTAATCCTTGAACAAGAAACCTTTCCTTCTCCAAAAGCCTTAGGATATTTGTGATCTTATTTGGAATGAGAGAATTCAGCTCATCATTTCATAGTTGTCTAAGGCCTTTTGTATTTACTCCATCTTGCATTCTGCTCTACCTTGAATATTTTCCCTCAGAATAAATCCTTGTGCAGCTGGATTCTTGCTGTCAGTTCGGTCTTAGCTAAAATGCCTCCCTAGAAGTCTTCCCTGACCACTCTAACATAGTGCAGATCTCCACCTCTCATATTATTTTCTTCAGTGCAGTTGTCGTTACCTGAAACTAAGGGATTAATTTTCTTTACGGATTTATTGTCTATCATCATCCTCTAGCATAAGATCTAAATTACCATGAGTATATTTTCTGAACTAAGTTCGCACACTTTATTTGAATTTAATGTCAGGTTTATTTCTTTTAATCAAACACAGTATATGTCAATGATTCTTCGAATGTCAATACTAGAAATCTGTTTAGAAGTTATTTAACTTGCCCTTTCCATGAAGAAAAAATAGAACCTTAATTTGTAAAATAAATAGTTTAAATCTAATTCACAGCAGCACACATTTAGATACAAAAAGAAAGTTAAACATTTCATTATCAGAATATTTTAGATGCCCTTCAAATGTAAATCAGTAGGATAATTGCCTTACTTCTCAGGACCATTTTTTAATGATTAAGTACACTTAATAGGAGGTGTTAGTAAGCTTAGCCATAATGAAAGGTGTCAAACTTTTCTGTGCAATACTTCTGAGCAAATTAACATTCTTCATATAGCTCTTTTTACTGCCATAAATTCAAACAGTTAAACTGAGGTCTTTCATATTTAGGATCAGAAGGATCATAAAGATTTTTATAGTTCATGTGGGTGTGCATAAGATATCTGTACATGTTAGCAGAGAAGCGTCAAAAAACAGTCACAGAATTGGGGTGTGTTTCCCAACATTTCAGATATTTGTCTCTAATACTGATTGTTAAGTTTCTCAATGCACTAAAACTCACTGAAAAAGCCAGGTATACCTGGCTTATTGATATATGCAGGGAAGTTCTGCCTAGAATGTTTGAAATATTCCTGTATTTGTTAAAGAACAATATTGCCAAAGATGCTGTTATCACAGTTTGGAAATCAATAGCTTCTTCTTGGTGTACCTTTATTTCCATTAAACAGTTTAATCCAAGAAGATTGAACAAAACTTAGAGTGATCTTTAAAAAAATATATTTCCAATGTGTATTTCCAAATAAAATTATAAAAATGTAATTCATCTCTGCTTTATACATTTATGGAAACAAAAATGTATTATTTTATATCATTTTAATTCAATTTCTTCCTCTTTCTATGCATTTAATTCCTATCCATGTTCCAGAGTTTCATAATTTCCCACTTCTCTTAATTATCTGAGCCCCAATTCCTTCAGGATGTCTGGTGAGCATCACTCAGCACTCATTTGCAATACAGACATTTATGCTATAAACTTCTTAAATACATACATTTTTTATCACATTATATCCTTCCTTTATAATAACTACTACTAAAGATGTACATTCCGGGTCTTCAGAAATATTTAATTATTCACATTCACCTAGAATTCATAGATAGATAAATAGATAGATAGATAGATAGATAGATAAATGGATAGAATAGCAAATAGAGTGTAGACAGAATGGGAAAGACATTAGATGAGTGTATTTCCAGGTTGGTAAATATAGTACACGTTTACATTTTCCAAAGAAACACTCACGTGATAAGACTGTGAGAAGTTATGAAAAAGAAGCAGTAAATGTTAGTTCGAGAAGGTTTTAGACTGTGAAGGGTACAGACAACACAAAAAATTATTTTTCAAAAAAAAACACTTTAAAAGATAATTAAGTGACTATTAAAAACAGTCAGGGATTAATAACAAGTTCTGGCATCCCTAAGTCTCCTACAATGCCTTATATTTCTAAAAATATGTCTTCATGTAGTATGTTTGGAAGGTGAAGAATCATGTCAATGACCATCCAATATAAGTTTATTCTCACATCTGGTTTTGTGCATCAGAATAGTTTAAATGAAGAGGTATAGCTACCATATCAAAATAACCAAGCCTTAGACTATTACAAGCTTTAAAAGCCAAACAAGTTCTGTTAATGTTTGCTAACATTCTTCTAAAGTTTAATTAATATATAATTTCCTGTTATTCACCTGTTTTTTCTAAGGAACCATATGAAATCAGGTATTTGTTGTAATTAACATTCAAAATAAAATTCTAGAACATTCATTTTGGAAAAATTGAGTCCTCTATAGATGGCTTAATTGAATACCATATGGCTCCTACTGACCCAAATGCTTAAACATATATAATAGATGTAATACAGTCTTTAGAAACAATGTCTCAGCTACCTCTTACCTGGAGATATTTTATTCTGTGGTTTTAATTAAATAAAGAATAAAGTGCTTGAATAAAGAGATATGTTTAAACAATGGTTTAGGGTAGAGTGGTTGCCCAGATGCCAGAAGAGCTAATTATAAGCACAGAAGCTAAACATTTTTAGGTTTAAGTTTAAGGTTTATCTTGCACCAAATAGGTAACCAGAGGAAAGTCTGATGGACCAAATAATCATTAATATTGGTTTATAGTCTTTAATGAGTCTACATATGAACATGATCTCATTTATGATCTCCTAGCTTTTTTTTAGAAAAGAGGTTATAAGGGTACACATTTTCACTTATGAGATGAATAAGTTCTGTGATCTAACGTACAGTATGGTGACTATACTTAATAATGTTACATTACATACTTGAAATTTGGTGAGAGTGGATCTTAACTGTTCTTGTCTCTCTCTCTCACACACACACACAAGTGACTATCTTAGGTGATGGATGTGTTCATTAGTTTGATAGTGGTAATCATTTGACAAAATATATTGTCAAATTGTGTTGGAAACTTCAAATATATACAATTTTTATTTGTCAATTATACCTCGACGAAGCTAGGGGAAAAAGAGGCTAAGAAATCTCTATATTAACATGAAGAAAGTGCTTTATTATATTTAAAGGAAAGGGTTCCACAAAATCACGTCCACCAAAATTGTGGACAACACATGAATCTGGTGAGATTAAGTTCACTTAACTGAAATATTTCCATGATAATCCAGTTTCTATGGCCAAATAAATGAATACAGTCAAGTTTTACACACTGACAATCCATTCTGCTCAAATTTGCATGAAGTAAATTTAAAAAAAGGCAGAGTTCTAAAAAATAATTAGATTTTTTGTCTAAAGTGATTTCTAACAAATTATCATAACTGAAATTTTTACTTGTCAATATTTGAATTGTGTGGACATTTCTAGGAAGTTCTTTACTTTCTTTAAATACTTTCAAGAACCTGGATACTATAATCCCCAAAAAGTCTACAAACTTCTTTGGCTCATTTACCATACTTTTCTGTTCAGTAAGAACCTTTGCCTTTCATTTTTCCATTATTTATTATGTTAGCTCCATTTCTTTTCCACTTCATTGCTTGTGCAATTTGGAAATAAATGGATTTCACATCATAAGACATTCTACTTGGTTGTATCCTTCAGATAAATATACTGCTGTTTTCATTGTGATTTGGAAGAAAAAGAAAATTGGGGCATTTAAAGAAAATTCCATCCTGCTGATTAAAATGTTGGTTATTGACAAAACAGCTGATATTTTAAGGGTAATGATAATAATAAAATTCATATTTCCATAGTATGGTAGAGCTTATTGAAAAGTTCAATAAATCTCATTTAATCCACACAATTTGCCCTGAAATTATTAGACTCTGATAAATATGGTATTTAAAAGTAACTGGGCTAACATGTAGTGAGAATCTAGACTAAAGTAGAGAGGTCTACAGTTGACTAGATACCATCTATTACATTTTCCCTTCATTTTTTTCTCCTTGGAGGATGTCTGCAGAGTGTGTGTGTGTGTTCATATTTTTACAGCTTTATTGAGTATAATTAACATATATTGAACTGTATATATTTAAACTACGTATGCAAAACCATCACAACAATAACGATAAATGAATACATCCATTACCCACCGAAGTTTTCATGTGCCCCCTCCTTCCACTTCTCCTCTCCCATCCCAATAGCCTATTCCTGGACAACTTACCTGCTTTTTGTCACTTGCAGATTAGCTTGAATTTACTAAAATTTTATATGAATTGTCTCATATAGTATGGAATCTATTTGGTCTAGCTTCTTTGATTCAGTGTTAATTATTTCAAAATTCAAAATTTTGTAGGGTGTATCAATAGTTCCTTTATTTTTCTCAGTAGTACTCCATGTATGGATAATCCATAGTTTATCCATTCACCTTTTGATGGACATGTGGATTGTTTCTGGCTTTTGGCTATTGTAAATAAAACTGCTATGAACATTAGTACACATCTCTTTGTATGAACTTATGTTTTCCTTTC
Organism: Lynx rufus; assembly: GCF_022079265.1. NCBI lineage: Eukaryota > Metazoa > Chordata > Mammalia > Carnivora > Felidae > Lynx > Lynx rufus. Next base: position 77,445,451 of record NW_025814834.1, read on the forward strand.
CTTTGAGCAATAGCTAAGAGTAGCTTAAGAAAAAGTAAAAACAGGGTGCTTGGGTGGCTCAGTCTGTTGAATGTCTGATTTCGGCTCAGGTCATAATCTCATGGTTCAGCTCAGGTCATATTCTCGTGGTTTGTGAGTTCAAGCCCCGCATCTGGCCCTATGCTGACAGCTCAGAGCCTGGAGCCTGCTTCAGATCCTGTGTCTCCCTTTCTCTCTCTGCCCCTCACCTGCTAATGCTTTGACTCTCTCTCTCTCAAAAATAAAAATAAAAGTAAAACATTTAAAAAGAAAAAAAAAAGTAAAACTGTTTCCCAGTTATTGTATCATTTTACACTCCCAGCTCCATTGCGTGTATAGTTCTTCCAAATTCTCACCAACATGGTCCTTTTTAACTTTTGCAGTTCTAATAGATGCATAGTGTTATTTCATTATGGCTTTAATTCCATTTCTCTAATAACATTAAGGATTTTCTCATGTGCTTACCTGTCATCTTTATGCCTGCCTTAGTGAAGTGTCTGTTCAAAGCTTTGAGCCATTTTCTAATTGGGTTTTTTTTTTTTTTTAATATTGAGTTTTAAGTGTCTTTTTTTTTTCTGATACAAGTCTATTATCAGGTATATTATTTGTTGACAATTTCTTCCTATCGAGTGCCTTTTTCTTTCAATGTCTTGATGGTGGCTTTAAAGAGCAAAAGTTTTCACCTTGAAGAAGTCCAATGTATCAATTTGTACTTCTATGGGTTGTCTACTCAAAGGTAGAAAAGTTTTTCTCTTATGCTTCCTTTTATAATTTTAGGTTTTATATTTTGAATAAATTTTTAAATAGTGTGAGGTATGGATTTAAGAAATTTTTGTCCACATGGATATCCAGTTGTTCCAGCAATATATATATTGACAATACTCCCCTTTTTTTACTCATTTGTTTTTATTCTTGTAAGGTCTGTCAAGTTTTGCGATTTGAGTTTGCAGTTAGTAATAGTTAGGAGTTAGTTAGGAGTTAGTTAGTAGTTTGAGTTAGGAGGTATTATATCCTCTTCAGTTTTCTGGAAGTTTGAGTAGAACTGTTTGTATTTCTGCCCCAAATGCTTGGTAGAATCCACCAGTGAGGTCATCTGACATAGAGTTTCTTTTGTAAAATTTTTTTTTACACCATAAATTTCATTTCTTTCCTTGATACAGGGGTATTTGCTTGATTTATGTTTTCTTGTAAGCATTGATAGTTTGAGTCTTTTGTGGAAGTAGTCTATTTTATCGAAGCTGTCAAGTTTGTTGTCATAATATTGTTAATAACATTACTTTATAACACTTTAAATATTTGTAGAATCCATAATGAAGTTAGCTTGCTCATTCTTAATATTGGTATTTTGTGTCTTCTCTCTATTTTTCCTATTAAATTTGGCTAGAAATTTATCAGTTTTATTGATCTTCTCAAGGAAACAGCTTTTTATTTCATTGCTTTCATCTAAACTTTTCCTCTTTTATATTTCGTAATTTTGGCTTCAATCTTTATTATTTCCTTTTTTCTTAGATATTTTGGGTTTACTCTCCTTTTCCCCCCTCTTTTATGAATGTGGAATCTGAACTCATTAATTTTAGATCTTATTTTCTTGTTTCTAATATAGATGTTTAATGCTATGAATTCCCTCTAAGTATTGCTTTAGTGGTACCACAAACTTTAATATGCTGTGTTTTCATTTTCATTCAGTTAAAAAATGATTAATTTCACTTTTGACTCCTTTTTTGATCCACAGGCTATTTAGAAGTGTATTGTACCAAAAAACAAATAATCCGATGAAGAAATGGGGAAAAGACATGAACAGAAACTTTTCCAAAGAAGACATCCAGATGGCTAACAGACACATGAAAACATGCTCAACATCACTCATCATCAGGGAAATACAAATCAAAACCACAATGAGATATCACCTTACACTATCAGAATGGCTAAAATTAACAATGCAGGCAACAACCAATGTTGGCAAGGATGTGGAGAAAGGGGAACACTTTTGAATTGATGGTAGGAATACAAACTGGTGTTGCCACTTTGGAAAACAGTATGGAGGTTCCTCAAAAAATTAAAAATAGGACTACCCTATGATCCAGCAATTACACTACTAGGTATTTATCCAAATGATACAGGAGTATGGATTCAAAGGGGCATATGCACTCCAATGTTCATAGCAGCCATTATTGACTATAACAAAAGTATGGAAAGAGTCCAAAATGTCCATCAACTAATGAATGGGTAAAGAAGATATGACATATATTTTTTTTTTCAACGTTTATTTATTTTTGGGACAGAGAGAGACAGAGCATGAACGGGGGAGGGGCAGAGAGAGAGGGAGACACAGAATCGGAAACAGGCTCCAGGCTCCGAGCCATCAGCCCAGAGCCCGACGCGGGGCTCGAACTTCACGGACCGCGAGATCGTGACCTGGCTGAAGTCGGACGCTTAACCGACTGCGCCACCCAGGCGCCCCGATATGACATATATTTATATACAATGGAATAATACTCGGTGATCAAAAGGAATGAAATCTTGCCGTTTGCAACAATGTGAATGGAACTAGAATGTATTATGGTAAGTGAAATAAGTCAGTCAGAGAAAGACAAATATCATATAATTTCATTCATATATGGAATTTAAGATACAAAACAGATGAACATAAGGGAAGGAAGCAAAAATAATATAAAAACAGGAATGGAAACCATAAGAGGCTCTTAAATACATAGAAGCAACTGAGGATTGCTGGCAGGGTGGTGGGTTGAGTGAGGGGCTTAAAGGGTCAGGGGCATTAAGGAGGACACTTGTTGGGATCAGCACTGGGTGTTATATGTAAGTGATGAATCACTAAATTCTATTCCTGAAATGATTATTACACTACGTGTTAACTAACTTGGGTTTAAATGCTAAATAAATAAATAAATAAATAAATAAAATATAAGGAACTGATACAATTCAACACCCAAAAATCAAATTATCCACTTAAAAACGGGCAGAAGACATGAACAGAACTTTCTCCAAAGAAGACATCTAGATGGCCAACACATACATGTCAGGATGCTCAACATTACTGATCATCAAGAAAACATAAAGTGAAACTACGATGAGGTGTCACCTCACACCTGTCAGAATGGTTAAAATCAAAAACACATGAAACAACAAGTGTTGTTGGAGGATGTGCATTGTTGCTAGGAATGTAAAGTGGTACAGCCACTATAAATGCTCCTCAAAAAAATAAATTCAGCAATCACACTACTGGGTATTTACCCCCAAAATACAAAAACACTAATTCAAAGGGATACACACACCCCTATGTTTATAGCAGCATTGTTTACAATAGTCAAATTATGGAAGCAACCCAAGTGTCTATTGGCAGATAAATAGATAAAGACCACATTTTATATATGTATATGAATATTATATATATATATGAATATTATTCAGGCAAAAAAAAGAAAGAAAGAAATCTTGCCATTTGCAACAACAGAGATGGAGCCACAAAGGATTATGCAAAGCAAAGTAAATTAGCTGGAGAAAGACAAACACCATATGATTTCACTCATATGTGGAATTTAAGAAATAAATAATCAAAGGAAAAAAGAGAGAGGAAGGGAGAGATGGAGGGAGGGAGGGGGGAGAGAGAGAGTGAGAGGGAAGAGAAACAGACTCAGTTGTAGGGAACAAACGGATGGTTACCAGAGGGGAGGTGGGTTGGGAGGTGGGTGAAATAGGTGATGGGGATTAAGGAGGGCACCTGTGGTGATGAGCACTGGGTGATGTATGGAAGTGTTGAATCACTGAATTGTATACCTGAAAAAGTGTATGTTAACTATACTGGAAATAAAATTTTAACTCTTAGTAAAAAATTTAAAAAAGACGTGTATTATATAGTTTCCCAATATTTATCTTTCCCCATGCCCCATGAATCACTCTGGCTGGAGAGTACAGGCACTATTGCTGGTCCTGAGTCAGCACTGGGCAGTGAGGCCTCTAATCTTACTGATGGTTCTTTCCTCAAACTTAGTTGTTTGCTCACACATAGGCACTATCAGTACTCAATGTGTCCTAAGTTCTGTCTGTGCAGCTCTCCTTCCAATATTCTGTCCACCAAATTCTATCCTGCCCAGGTCTCCTCCAGCACTCAGCTTTATCTTCTCAACTCAGGAGTACAGTGGCATCTGCTGAGGTCCTCCTTCTGGTGCTGACATCTAGGCACTTTTTCAAGGCAGTAAGCTGGGGCAAACATAAGGGCTCTCCTTTTTTGGCTCCCATCTCTGAGACTATTGTCCTGAATGATTCGCTGTCCCATGTCATGAAAGTCTTCTTTCACACATTTTGTCCATTTTTGATTGATTTAGGTGTGTGTTTAAATCTTACATATTATACCAAGTCTAAATAACATTTTTTCAACTGAAATTTTTATTTAAACTGCTTTATGAGCATGGGGAAATAAAGTCTAGGTTCTTAATGCCTGTAGTTATCTCAAAGGATGCTATAGCAGTGTAAAAAAAACAAAAAAAAAAGTTTTTTTTTCTTTTTTTCTTTTCTAAAATGTGATCTCTTTTCTGGCCAGAGGAGTTTTAGAAGCACACCTCGACTACCGCTTAGAGCAATAGCACTTTATGTAAGTATTGCATATTCTTGTTTTAAAGGGGTTTTCATGTATACTCATTTGATTATTTGTATTCAAGGTCAGATAATTAAGGTCAAGGTTGTTACTAAGTGATGCTCAGGAGTGTCATGACTTGGTCATGACAGCTGCCACTCATGACACAATTTATGTGGGGTAAGTAGGGTACTTAGCACTGTATATACAATCTCATTTAATCTTCCCCAAACACGTATCAGGAAAGTGCCACAATCTTCCTTTGCCCAGATATAAACAAGCTAAAGCTTAGAAGACAAGCTACCTTGTCCAAATTTATACAGCTGTTAAGTGCTCCAGCCAGCTCTTGAACCCAGGCTGTCCAACTCCCAGACGATTCTTGTAACCCTAGTCTACCTCTCATGGAAGTGGGATCCTCCTCTGGTCACCTTCTTACTTTCTTTTTCCATAACCCCAATTGGTTCCACAATGGTAGATTATCTGATTTTAAAATGAACAAAATACTGTGCACTCTTGGAAATACTGATCCTGTGCTATTGCTCATAAAAGGCAAGGACTTTTGGTGATAATGCTTCTTGGATGGTACATATGTTGACATCACGGACATCATTTAAAGATAGATGATTCTTTTGGTGGTAAATTCATACCATACTGGGCCCATTTTGCCACCAGTTATTTTTATATATATTCATTTCTGAGTTCTTCCTATCTAAAATTTCAACCCCTACCCATCTCCAATGTTTACCGTTTCATATTCCTCTTCCCTTCCTTATTTTTTTCTCTTTAACACTTATCACTAATACATTAACATATTTCATTTCTTTTGTTTATTATTTGTCTCCACTAAAATTAAGTGCCATAAGGACATACAGTTTTGTCTGTTTTGTTTACAACTGTATCCCGTATAACTAATGAATAGGAACTCAATAAATATAGGTTGAATAAATTAACATGTATATTTAGACAATATTCTCAGAATTTATGATATTTCAATGACTGTAACATAATGGAGTGGAGGGCAATATATGAGACTAAATTTTCAGAAGAATTAGGAGCTACCTGTACATATTTTCCCATCCATATTTGGATGTCATCTACCATAAGAGGCTAAAGCCTGTAGGAGGAAGATAAGATTACTAGATGACACAGCCATTTCAGAACTGTGAAGGAAGATCGCATTTACCTGTTAGCTTCTCCTAATACTATCAGCTGTTAGGACTGTCAGATTAGGAAGAGATACATCTTAATGGGAAGGTAGTACTATGCTAGTAGCATAGCCACTGGTCTCATAATGGTGGAGTTCAATTCTCAACGACTCTACTTACAAGGTTTGTAAGTATTAGAAGTCACTGTTTTTTTGTTTTTTGTTTTTTGTTTTTTTTTTTTTATGCCAAAGATGTTTATCTTGACACTTCAAGGAATTCGTCAACCCTTTAAAACTGTATTCAGCCCTATTTTGTGTGAGGGAATGGATGTATCTTTCTTGGAAAATCTAGAGTTTTCATCAAATTTTCAATATCTCTCAGTACTTTTAATACTCTGGGCATCAAATATCAAGCTATATTGTTATAAGTAAATCCACACAAATATATTCCTTTGGGTTGGCTTGGAATCCTTAAGGCCAGCCAAAATCCTAATATTTTGCAAGTGCTTAATATTTCTATGTTTTTTCCTTGCCCTACCTACACAGACTAGAGCTACAAAACAACACGAGTTTCACTATTATTATAACCACCTTTTCACAATGAAGGTTAAATGATTTGCCTATACTAACATTTCAGAGACCAGAAAACCTCATACATACATTTATAAAAGAAATGATCCACATTTTATTGTCAACAATACTTATGTATCTCTCAAAGAAATGATTCTGTGAAAGTAAAAGCATCATGCCTTATTCACTTTTGTAGCCTCAGTATCTGAAAAATGAACATACAACATGTTTAATATATGTCAGTTGCATAATGATTGACCTGGATATTAGCTTCAGGCCATCTGAGTTTAAGTACTCAACACATTATCATTTCATGAAGTCACACACCTTTTCATAAAATTAATATAAAGAGAGAGTCTCATTATTTTGCTTATATACTGTCTAGTATTTTCTCTTACCCAATATCTTCCTCAGCTAGAGTACTAATTCTTTTTTTTTTTTTTTTAATTTTTTTTTCAACGTTTATTTATTTTTGGGACAGAGAGAGACAGAGCATGAACGGGGGAGGGGCAGAGAGAGAGGGAGACACAGAATCGGAAACAGGCTCCAGGCTCCAAGCCATCAGCCCAGAGCCTGACGCGGGGCTCGAACTCACTGACCGCGAGATCGTGACCTGGCTGAAGTTGGACGCTTAACCGACTGCGCCACCCAGGCGCCCCAAGAGTACTAATTCTTAAGTGTACATTTACATTCATGTCATAGAAAGAAAAGTAAAACATGAATGAAGAGTCTAATAGAAAGCAAAATATATGTTTTGTTTCTATTGAAAGGATATGGAAACTAAAGACAGTGATGTGTTTTAAAATATTCAAAAAACAGTCACTTATTACCAGAGTCCTCCCATATCCATGGGGGATATGTTCTAAGACCCCCAGTGGATTCCTGAAACCAAGGATGCCACTGAACCATATATGTATATATACTATGTTTTCCTTCTACACATACATGCCTATGATAAAGTTTAATTTAAAAATTAGGCATAGTAAGGGATTAACTCTAATCACTAATAATGATATAGAACAATTATAACAATATACTCTCATAAAAGTTACGTGAATGTGGTCTCTCCCTCTCTCTCTCTCTGGTAATATTGTATCGTATTCATCCTTCTTGGGATGATGTGAGATGGTAAATGCCTATGTGATGAGATGAAGTGACATGAATGATATAGGCATTGTGACATATCATTAAGCTACTACTGACCTTCTGACAATATGTCAGAAGGAAGATCATCTGTTTCTTTACTATAGTCGACCACAGGTAACTGAAACCATGGAAAGCAAAACCACAGATATGGGGGAGTTACTGTACTCTATTTCTTAGTAATCTCAACCAACCAATCATAACCAACTTCCTGTGTCATTTTCTAGGAATCTAATCAATCTAAGGCCACCAGTTGCATTCACTCTGTCCTCCTAGTATCTGCTTTGCCTACCATATTCTCAAATCCCTCTTTTTGGAACTTTTATATTTCTGTTGTATTTCCTGATCATGTTCTCCTGGTTTCTCATAATACTCCACCAAGTTCCTCCCTAATGCGTCTTTCAATTAGTTAGATGAAGAGTATCCATCCAGTAGGTGAACTATGTGATGAAAGTAAGGGGAGTTCCTTGGCAGAGAATCAAGTTTAATGGGTGAGGAGAAAAGATGTGAATAAGAATCTTAGGGGAAAAGGTGGGCAGTAGGATGACAGATAATGGTAATATTGGTATGCTGATTTTTTTTCCTTATGTGATCCCAGCACAACATCTAATGAATGTTGGTTAATGAATGAATAAATACTCTCATCACTACATCTCAGGGTAAGAACAAAACTTTTTTTCAGTTTTTACATACCCACGCTCCCTTTTTCCTTCCTTCCTTCCCTTCCTTTCCTTCTTTCCTTTCTTCCTTCCTTCCTTCCTTTTCTTTCTTTTGTTCTTCTTTTATTAACTGCCATCTCTTATTTACTCCACTGTGAGAACTACACCAGGTAAAAAGCTTGGGTCCCCAAATGTCCCTAAAGGTTGTGTATCATGTGCCTGACGTCAAGAATATATTCCTGCGTATGGTATGAAATCTTGTAGAGCAAATTCTAATCTGACTATAAGTATATAAGCAAATATGGAAACAAGAACAATCCATTAACTAATGGTATTCTCAGACATTTGGCTATAAGAAAGGTTTATAGGCAAAAAATATATAACAAGGCTATTTCTGTGCTCCTAAAATGATCCAGATTATCTGAGATTCACTAAATTCCATATTATATAAATTCAAAGTAATTCTTATTCTCAGATATTGACCTTTCTTGCAGAACATCAAATATAGTTCTATTTTGTTAGTGAAAAACAAACTTTACTTTCTAAATGAGAAATTGTCATAACTCTTGAACTTCATAGATAAATATATCTAAATACTAATAATTTCATTACACAATTTTGGCAAAATCAATACAATGTTTTGAATATTTCATTTAAATTCTATTAAAGGAAAAAAAACATGTTACTAACTTATTTCATTTAAAAATAATAATATACGTGGTTTGAAGAAATCACAGTATCCCAGCATATATCATTTGTTAGCATGAAGGCACATTTATGTGCCCGTTTTAAATTTCTGAATATAATGAAATTTAAAATTATTCATACACTTCCCAATATCATACGTACAAAGGATTAGCTCTTAATTTTCATCTGTTTGGAAGTCATTTAATAAGTAATTTTGCATTATTCAAACTGATTCATCAAATAATAATGTCTATAAATGTGAAATCCAACATGCTACTTGCAGAATTATCCAGAGTTCCTTTGACCACAGGTTATTCTTAAAGGTATTTGAGAATAGCCACAGGTACCATTTGTAAATTCAGGTAACATAAACACTTCCAAGTTTCAGTTCAAAAACACAATCTGATTTTATAGGGTAATGCTTTATTTAAAAAATAAAGCCCTTCTTTATTCAAAACCTGAAAGCCCTGAAGTCTTTATACTATGAATAAAAGAATTATTTTCGAAAACTTTAAAAGTAGCTGCAATTTCCCATTTAACAATAAATATTGCATGCAAAAAGACTAGCAGAGCTTCAAAATAAGTATTAAAATGACCAACTGATCAGTAATTTGCATCACTTCACAAAAAAAAGATTTGACAGTAAATTACTGGGTCTATATGTGCATGCTACAGCATAGTGTGTTCAGAGTAAAAAAAAAAAAAAATAAAGTAAAATGCAATTACCCTAAAAGACATTTCAAGATTCTCTCCACCCCAGATATCCATTCCTGCATCGTAAGTTCCTATCTCTTCAAAGTAGTTTCTGTCAATAGAAAATAGGCCACCAGCCATAGTAGGGGTCCTAGTTGAAAAAAAACAAAAAGAAAAGAATATCTTTTGAAAACAATGTGTGGAGTTTAATGAGACTGTAGCAAATAGTTCTGAGACATTTTAAATTAAAAAAAAACAAAAACAAAAACAAAAAAACTAGTACTCAAAAATCTCAAACTGGAAACATAAAACCAAAGTGTAAGAGGTTTTAAAATTATTAAGTAGCATTTTAGTTCACATTTTCTGTAAAACTAAATTTAGGTTAGTCTATGTTTTTCTTATAGGTGATCAAATAATGGAAGGAACACTGGCCACTTAAGAGGCGGGTATGTAAATTCCTTCTGAAAAGCATAGTGAAAAGAAGTTAGGGCTCTTAGCCCTACCCTTAAAGAGATTAACTGGTCATGAAACTACAAGTTGTGATCTTTTGTTGCCTAATTATAAATCATTTTAATATGAATACTAGAAACTTGTGGAAATGGTTTCTCTGTGAAAAGATCTATAGCCTATTTCATATGAAAAATATCAAACGCTATAAAATGTTTATAGGCAATTAAGTATCTAATGGTGATTACATATTTTTTAATGCAAGAGCTTTACATCTAATTGTTTATTCTTCTTTTTACCCAATTAAAATGATAGAGTTAATCAGATGACCCTAGATAAACATAAATCACATTTGTTATTTAGAGGCTTAGAAGAATATTTGGCACAGATTTTAAAACTTTTTCCTAGGAATAAATGCCTTTTGATTCTCACACTTGAAATTTCTCTACTGAAACTAAGGAGTCAGATGTTCAGTTTTTAAAGGATTAATTAATTATTAATTTTAAAAGATTAATTAAAGTCAATGGCTAATACTGCACAAGTCTTCCTATATAACCAGTATGATTCAAACTAAAAAAGATAATTCTAGTTTTTCACAAATGGACCTATCTACGCTGATGATGATTATTTTTTAATGTTAATTGTAGAAAAGTAGTTTTAAACCTTCATAGTACATTAGAGGCACTGGAAGCACTTTTAAAAAACACGTTTCCATGCTTGGGTATCACTCACACTCCACAGATTCAGATTTAATTGGCCTGGGGTGGGGCCAAACCTTTGATAGTGTGTAAAGTCCGGTGCTGATTCTAATGTGCTAGCAAAAAGGAGAAACACTGGTCTACGGGGTTTGGACATTCGAGTAGATGGAGATTGTTAAAACAAAACAAAACAAAACAAAACAAAACAAAACAAAACAAAAAAAACAAGTGTTTTCCTTTTCTGGAGATTATATCCTCTTCTGTCACAGGATATGCTCGTGTCCTCTAATTGAACAGTATAGTTCATTGAAAAACCACCAAATAATACTGTACTTGGATATCTACCATATTGCAAAATTCTCTATTTCTCCCAGTGCTCTCACTGTTTTATACTCAAGCAATTAACTGTCCGTCAGCTGGACTAGCACAGCATCCCTAGTCTCAGAACTATTTTATTACTTCTGGTCTTGCTGTGTTCCTATCATGAACAGAATCACTGACCTTCTGAGATATAATGAGAAACACTAACAGAGCTAAACAGATGGTAATTATGGAGTAGCCATGACCCTCACCTGATTGGGGTTTTGGAACTCTATGGCAATTACTATATAAGGTGTAATAGTGCTACATAGTCTATTTAATGAAAAAAGGAACAAAACTCGTTGCAATTATCTTATCATAATGCAACCAAGTGCTTAAGAATGTTAAGTGATGCATTTTTAATGATCAGTTCAGAATGCCTACCCACTTATCTATTTACTAATAAAGTACTAATGCATTTAGCTTAAATACATGCATTGAATTTCATCTTACAGTTGGTCATAGTTCCTATAAATATATGAGAAATGTACAATAAATGACTAAAATAATTTCTATATTTAACCATAAGAATGACTCAGATTTCACTTATGCTTAAAAAGTAACAAAAATAAAAACATAAAATCACAATTACTAAAAAAAAAAAATCCTGTATTTTCTGAAGACAGATGCTCCTAGAAAGATTTTTTTTTTGTATTTGCAATGTCAGCTCTCTCAAGTAATCTAGAGACTGTGCCTTATATAATATCTATGGTGTTATGCAACATGTTCTGTTCTAAGTTGATCGTTCTGTATTGTCCCTAATGAACTATTTTCATATGCCTGTGTGGACTTTAAATGTTTAGGGTGCCTAGAAAATTAAAAATCTATATATCATCTAACCTTATTAATCAATTCAATCCATTTTGGGTGGACAAATAATCGGCCCAATGGCTGTGAATATTACCTACACAGTCAGTAGGTGAAGATGATTTGAGTTAGTAGAAGTAAAGCACTTAGCACAGTTCCCAGCACATAACAAATCGTTGGTAAGGTTAGGTGGTATATCTTTGTCATCATCACTGCTGTTATCGATAATCGTTCAAAGGTCTTGAGTGTCCTTCACTTACGACGTCCCATACACACCCTCATTTTGGATTTCAAAATCATTTGAATCTACTTCAGATCCAAGATGTTGAACTCTGAAATCTGCCTTTGCTAAACACAGCTTTCTATTTTTAACCCCCCTATTTCAAGCGTGTGACAGTCACTTTTTATCCTATAATGCCTCTTAGGGTTCCTCTGCTACTCCATCGCCTCACGTAATGACCCGCTTCGGGAATTGTTCCCTTCTCCTCCTCTCAATCTCTCTCCAGGATTTTGCCATGTCAGTGAAAAAATAGCTTAGCCTCCTAAATTCTCTATCCTTCCCTTATCTGACCCAATTCTCTTTTCGTAAATATCAGTGTCTGGGTAAATCTACCCTTGTATTATTCTCTTCTGCATCTAGGAACCAGAGACTCACTGAAAGAGTAATAAGATGAGGTCAACTAGTTATACCACAAGTCCAACTTATTGACTCTCTGCTTAGTCTACAACACCTAACAATTCTTTCATCTGTGTTAATCTGTTCACCTGTCTCATTTTTTTTAACTGACTCTTATCTAAGTCTCAGACTCTCCTCAAAACACTGACGATTAAGGCAATGCATAAATAAAAAAATTTCTTCAGTCATGAAATCTACACTCCCCCAATCTCTACCTCAGTACGTGTATATATCTCCTCATGGCTTTTCCTTCTTCCTGCCTCAGAGGAAACAGTATCTCCTTTCCTCATTGTGAGCTAACGTTTACTCTTTTGCCCTCAGCTGGCTCTTTTCTGACTACACTTTCAGCTACTTGTTCATTGACTATTACATTTATGTTCTATGACTTTGATTTCTAGATCATCCCCTTGAGCTTACAATACTGTTCAATCAAGTTCTATACTAAACCAAAATAGCCCTTCACTCCATCCTGCTACTCACTGAAATGAGGGAACATATATTATCTATTCCCTTTACTGGTAACCTTATTGAAAGGATGCTTTCTACATACTCCCTCAATTCCTCTTGACCTTCTAACTCGAATCTGGATTCTGTTCCCATCTCTACAGTAACCTCTTTCTAAAAGGGTCCTGCTGATTCTGAACTTGAATAGGCTTTCCTTAAAATGTCTTCCTTCGGAAGCATTTGGACATAATTCAACAACCTCCCTGAATGAAATGCTTTTCATCTCTGACTCCAACAGCATTCTTCCAGAGAGGTTTTTCCTATTTATTTTATGAATCTTATTGATTTCCCTTCCTCTTCCTTTTCCTTGCTGGTTGTCTCCAGTTCTTAGTTGCATATCTATGACATGAGTGAAATATACAATCATAATAATGTTTTGTAGATGTGTGCACTTAATAATTGTCTTCTTTTGTCCCAATATGTAGTCTCCCTAAGAGTCTCTCAATGGAACTTTCCTCTTCCTATATTCCTTACCTGCATAAGTTCATTTGTTTTATGCCTCTTATCGTCATCTTTGTGAGGCAGAGTCCTAATCTGTGTTTCCTTTTCTTGTTTCGTCTTTCTGCATTGTGGTTTTCTAATTCCTTTCTAGATGTTTTCTAAAAAAACCCCTTTGACTCTGCTCAGGGTATATAAAATAGCACTGAGAATATGCTACCCATTCCATATCTGCTTCTCCTTCATTGTCTTCTATTTCCTTCCAGAATTTCAATACCGAGTGATAAGACCCCTTTTAGCAACTTTCTTTTCTGTGCCTCATTTAATCATTTCCCAAATACTTCTTTCCACCCCCCACCCCCGAAGTATTTTTGACTCTTATCTCTGTTCTCTGCTATCATGGTCACTGTCCAAGTTTAGTCCTCTCATGTCTCTTTTATTATCTTCTTGCTTCTAGAGTCTGTTGCTTCCAAAATTTATTCTACAAACCATAGCCAGATTAATTTCTCTAAATCAAAACGCCTCTCAAAGTGTCAACCAGATATTTAAATACCTATTTTAAGAAATAAATCCCAGCTCCTATTCTGGCACCAGTGATGTGGTGCCATCCAAAGGATATCTCCATTCCTTTTAACTATTTCCCTGTATTCCAAGTGTTAAGCTGTTAATAATAAATGCTTCATACTTTCCCACCCTGGTACGTGTGTCCACAACCATTTGTCACTTAAAAAGGATTTTCCTTTTTAAACTCCTCTTGTATGTTCAAATGTGCTCTATTCTTATGCTGAAGGCTGTTATTCCATGCAGCCTGCCCTCAGTACAGCCCTCCTTCTCCAGTCTGGATATAATCTCCCACTTCTGCCTCCTTCGATAGCCCTGTCTTTCTCAAGGCATTGTGTCACTTCTTTTTGAGTATTATATGTACTTTTGTATACATTTTATCACCTCTATACATATAGCTAATATATTGGTTTAATATTATTGGACTATTAATAGATATTTGTTAAATACGTGAAATAAACAAATAAGCATGTATCCCCATGACCATAATACAATCTATTTGTAAGTTAAAATCATGTGCAATTTTATCTTTGAAATTAAAAAAAATTATTCATTCTTCACATTGGCTAAACTGATGAGTAACAAAGATACTAATTCCAGGATTGTAACATCTACTAAAAGTTTTGGGATTTGAGTTTGGTAGTATTTTAGAATTAAAGATGCAAAGTTTTGCAACAATGTAGAATATAGGAAAGGACTCCAAAAAGTAAGCATTTGACATGGAAAAATACAGAAGCATTTCACCAGAAGTTGGTAAATTTAAAGAAATTATGACAATACATTTGATCATTCAGTAATGTTCAACTGTGATGCCTGCATTTCCACCAATAAGATGATATATCCGGTATTCCACACTAGGATAACTATGTGTGTGAGAAGCAGGTAGACCACGGGAGACTCAAGAGGGGACTGAGTTTAGTTTTTAGGAGCTTGGATTATGTATCTAGACTGATTAAGCTCAAAACTCAACCCCACAGTGTGATCTTCGGTAAACTACTTAAACTCTGGGCTCCAATTAATCATCTATAAAATGAGGATGTATGTAACAATGCATGTTACACTCTTAGAATAGTACCAGTACAAAATAAGAACTACATATTTAAATATTAATTTTAATAAGGAAGAGAAAACATCTGTGTTTGGCAAGATTATAATCAGCTCTTTAAGAATTATTTTCCAAGTCTAATTAATTTTTAATAGAATTGTAGTATTTTAGAGCTTTAAAATCCCTACAGATTTGGTCAACCAAATTTAGTTGCAATGTGTTTAAATGACTTGTTTGAGAGTCCCAGTTAGGTAGTGGTCCAGTTAAGGAAATAATGTTCCTTTCCTTTCCTCTCTCCTTCTCCCTACATATCTCTCTTGCTCTTTATCAGTTTGTAATCACTCAGTTTATCAATATACATCATAGAATTTGGCATAGATAATTAGAAATACACTTTTCCTGATTTCAGCTCCAAAATTATGTACAATGTTGTCCTGTGAATTTTAGCACTGCTGTTCAAAGCAATTTCTTTCAAAGTTATTGAAACATCATTTCTTCTCACTAATTTTTCCCTTTAACATATTAGGATTCTATTAATCTCACTTGGCAAATAAATAACATCTCTGGGGGAAAAAGTCTAAAGATTTGGGAGACTGTAGCTCAGCATCAGGCTGTTATTCACAATGATCAAATAACACAATATCTAGACTGTAAGTGTGTACCTCTGTGTTAATAACATTTCTCATATACTATATGCCATAATAAAGAGAAATGATAAACACACATATTTTATTATTTACACAAATGTGAAGCATAAATAGCCAAAATATTCACATAATCTCAATTTTTTTAATCATAAAATGTAATTTGGTTAACCATTTTGCAGGTTTAGAAACTGAGTTTCCCTCCTTCATTCTTTATTCTACTATCCCCAAAATAGAAAGCAGAAAAGATAGAAAGGAAGCAGTAGCATAACTATTATTTTATTAGTGATGAATAACCAGATGTTGAATTTATTTAAAGGTTTTTACAGAGAAATGAAATGGGGTTTAGTGAAATATTGCACGCTGAGGTACTCATTTGAACATGTATTTGGGTAAGAAGATGCAGCTTTTGGTAGAGAGGAGACTATTTAAGCACTCATGCTGGTTTAGACTCTGCACAAGGAAGCATGTTCCATCCTGTACAGCCTATGGAACACAAACAAAGCTATTTTTAAAGGATAAGAATAAAAAAAGAAAATTCTGCTTGATATGGGCAAATGGCTCATTTTGCTGCCAAAGATCCATTTACCAACAAGTATTGGAATCAAATACTTTAACTTGTGCTTAAAGACCTATATGCCAGGAAGGGAATAGTTATTTTTTTTCCCTTTTTTCTTAATCCTTTTTCATAATCCTCACAACCTGATAAAACCCCAAGCTTCCAATGACAATAATTGGTGTAATTTTTTTTATCTTTCCTTTTTCTTTCATTTATGTTTAGGATGGGTCAGAATAAACAATGGGGCAAGATGTTTTAAATGTTTCAATTAATGCTCTGTTTTCATTTCATCTCAACAGACCACAAGGGAAGTGTGGTAAATTATCTTCTGAACCATTAGGAGGTAATATAATATAAATGCGCTATTTTCTCCAAAGAATATAGATTCACATACTCCACCTAAGGTGGATTTTTTTTCTTTCAAAACCAACACATATCATAACTTAACACGAATAGATGGGAATGTTGAACAATTAGAACATTCCAAAGTTCAACTTTTTCTATCAAAGTCTTTGTTCTTCACATAAATTTGACCCCTCCCTGTGTTTTGTGTTAATATCTCCTATTGTAAAGAAGTGTCTCACAGGATTTGAGAATATCTATTTCTGTTTCTTTCCTCCAGAGTAAAAATATATTTTCATTGCACTGAGAAAATCAAATAGAGAAAATCTAACAGGTAAAAATTAAGAAATATATTCTTAGCTGTTATTAAATAATAGGAAATATTGTCTTATATTTGGATAACATTTTATAGGATAAAATAAGTGTTTTTTAATTATACTTACTAGAAGAACAATAAAGTAGAGTCAGTGATAATTTTTTTGGGGGGGATTCAAACTGGCAAAAGATATCAAAAATATTAAAATGAATTTCATCTTCCTTGGTTGCATAATTCTAAAAAGACCACAGTATATGCAAAAACTATAGATCAGAAAACATAATTGGCAAAAAATAATGTGTAAAATAACTCTCAATTGTATTTGCAAAAAATAAAGGAAAATCTAAGTAAATAATTGAGATTCTAGCAGCCACTCCAATTTTTACTTGGAAAAAAAGGCCATGGGCAAATACTAATAATATATCAATTTTTTAATATTTAATTTTGAGACACAGAGAGAGAGCCTATGTGAGTGGGGGAAGGGCTGAGAGAGAGATGGACAGAGGATCTGAAATGGGCTCCATGCTGATAGCATCTAGCCCAACAGGAGGCTTGAACCCACGGCCGTGAGGGGATGACCTGGCTGAAGTCTGACACTCACCTGACTGAGCCCCATAATATATCAATTTTTAAATTGTGGAGAAACATATCTGAAAAGAAACACTCTGGAAGGAAATATAACAAAATACTTCTGCTTCTCTATACTTCCAGATACTTGTCACATTTCTTTAGCAGGGCATATGTTTGTGATGTATATTATCAGAAATAAATTTTAAATAACTCCTTTCAAATATATTTCTCATTTAATATTTTAGCACGTCATGAGTTAAACAAGAGAGGGAGAATAATTTTCCTTTTATTATTGAAAAGAATGGGTAATTTCCTTATTGGAGTAGCTTTTAAAATTTTTTTTTTCAACGTTTATTTATTTTTGGGACAGAGAGAGACAGAGCATGAACGGGGGAGGGGCAGAGAGAGAGGGAGACACAGAATCGGAAACAGGCTCCAGGCTCCGAGCCATCAGCCCACAGCCTGACGCGGGGCTCGAACTCACGGACCGCGAGATCGTGACCTGGCTGAAGTCGGACGCTTAACCGACTGCGCCACCCAGGCGCCCCTGGAGTAGCTTTTAAATAAAACCCAGATCTTCCAAAGCCAGCTTCAATGCTTCTTCAATGATATCATTCCAGAAGGTTACAGGAAATAATATATGTGAACATCTTATGAGTTTTTCACAGTAAAGGAACAGTAATTATAATCTGAGAAATTATTTTTTTTTTTTTTAAATTTTTTTTTTTTTTTTTTTTTCAACGTTTATTTATTTGTGGGACAGAGAGAGACAGAGCATGAACGGGGGAGGGGCAGAGAGAGAGGGAGACACAGAATCGGAAACAGGCTCCAGGCTCTGAGCCATCAGCCCAGAGCCCGATGCGGGGCTCGAACTCCCGGACCGCGAGATCGTGACCTGGCTGAAGTCGGACGCTTAACCGACTGCGCCACCCAGGCGCCCCAATCTGAGAAATTATTAATAATGTTTAATTTATTTGATCTTCTTTATAAACTCCTGATTCCAATTGAGAGAAAAATTAAGCTATAATATCAGACAAATGTTAATAAAAAGGGATATTCAAGTAAGTAAAATATGTAAAGAATAAAACTCATCATTATATCTATGTTTGATTTATTATGATAGCAAATATTAGAAGAAAATCTAAAACTCTTTGTTTTACTTTAGAAAGATATTGAGCATGGTACTCCACGTAAGGATGAAGTCTTATTAAGAATATTAATAAGGACAAAATGTAAAAGAGTCCATAAGGCAAGACACAAAAGATAAAGAAAGTTATACAGACTTGATAAATTACTGGTAGTTTTTTTTTTTAATGTTTACTTATTTATTTTTGAGAGAGAGAGAGGGGCAGAGAGAAAGAGAGAGAGAATCTCAAGCAGGCTCCACACTGTCAGCACAGAGCCCAGTCGGGGCTTGAACTCACAATGACCTGAACCGAAATAAAAAGTCAGACCCTTAACTAACTGAAGCACTCAGGCACCCCTCACTGGCAGGTTTTTAATAAATTAATAATCTATTTTAATCAATGAGAGATTAAAGTAGAATCTAATATCTTTATAACTTTATTATTTATTTATTGAGGACTTATTGAGGATTTACGACAGGGCATAAATTAAGAGACTAAAACCACCAATAAGATTAAAGCCAGATTCTTTTCCAGAAGCACATAGCACTCTAGCTGTTGACGTAGTCTAACTCCTGTGCATCAACACTCTGGCCACTTAGGCTGGCCTCATTCTCTTGTCTAGCATACACATGGCCAGTGCCAGTGGGCCACATCAGGGCAGAATCAGCCAGATTCATCGTTGTATGTACAGAACCTAGCACAGTGCTCAACAGTGTGATGGCATGTGCGTTTGCATATGTAACCTAACTCATTTTAATAGCCTGAAGCATATCAAGTCGAAAATTACATGTACTGGAAAACGGCATGCACCCCCAAATGAATGAAATCATTTGGGAGATTATCTACACTACCAGATAACTTTTGCTACAGGTTGCCTGTTCCTTCAGGTAATGCAGACGCATATTCATACCGGGCTAACATGTTTGGTGAGTTTCAAACTCAGGTATTTCTTAGGCAGTAGCTTGGAAGTCAAGGTCACAAATTTGTTTATTTATTTTTATTTTTTTAGGTTTATTTATTTATTTAGAGAGAGGGAGGGAGCATGAGCAGCGGAGGGGCAGAGAGAGAAGGGGACAGAGGATTTGGAATGGACTCAGCAGAGAGACCGATGCAGGGCTCAAACTCATGAACGGTGAGATCATGACCTGAGCCAAAGTCAAACACTTAACTGACTGAGCCCCCCAGGCACCCCAAGGTCACAAATTTAAAAGATTTATAGTTGCAATAAGCATATTTCTCTGGCTTTTGACTGGGACACAGGTACCAAAACATTTCTGTAAGTATAAGAATGATGACAAATGGACACTGATCCTCAGCCTCTGAGTCAGAAACACACAAAAAATAGAGGTGGGGCACTGGGCTAACCTTTCGGGCCATTTCTAAAGGGTAGCTTCTACTTAACTCCACCGGATGGTGCCCAGTAAGAATACAGGACCATTGTAGCAAGATCTTCTGTCTTTTCAAGAATAGCTAAAAATTCATATATTTACTTAGAACATCTCATTTTTAAAACATTGGTATTTTTTTAATGTAAAAAACTATGTACGCCAAAAAAACATATCTACAAAGCATGTCTGACACATAAGCTCCCCGTTTATGACCTCTAGTGTAACAATTTGATTACCCTATTGTTGCACATATAATTGAGATATTACTGAAAAGTCACATAATAGGACTACTGAAATGTCAAGGACAGCATACTGATTAAAGAAGACCAAATGTTCAAGATTATGTGTGCTATTATTCCGTACTCATAATTTCACAAATACCAAGTATTTTGCAAACTCCACTTAATATCCAAATGAAAATACCAAAGCCCAGAGGTGACAGTAGAATAATACATATAACCATTATAAACTTTACTTTAAATGTGGTACAACTAAGCTTAAGTCATAAGTTCAAGTTGGTTCTCTATGTATGCAGATGCATGATTGTATTTCTAAATGATGACTAACTAGCCAATTATAGTCACTAGAAAGTTCTGTCACAGCTGACATTTTAAATGAAGCATTCTGCTAAGAAAACTAAAATTTCAACCCCATTTTAATCACTGTAGCTATTCAGAATTCCGTTAATCAAGTAGGAAAAAAAAATGTGTCTTCAACACCTTAGGATGATTTATCTGTTTGTACGAATGTGAGAAAAATGATCACGTCTTCAAGTAATAGATTACAAGTACAAAGAAAGTTCACATTACAGCTATGCTGATGAAAATTACCTGCAGGCTGTTACAACATAGCCCATGAATTAATTAACCTTTTGCCATAAAAATTTGGAAACTTCAGCAAAGACTGAGGTTTCTCTGTTTCTCTTGTTCCAGCTCCCTCAGCATTTTAGAAAGTGAAATATTGTGCAGTTACTGAGGCAAATAGATAAAATATTCTTAGATTTTCATTGGGTCTCCATGTTACGACAATAAAAGCACACAAATTGTGGTTAAAACATTGCAAGTTGGATGTTTCCTTTTTTGTTTTAATTAATGAAATATGAAAAATAATGGTCAATTTCTATGTAGATCTTTACCTTTGTGAATGATATCAGTATTTTCTTACTATGAATGTTGGCTACCTCTTAGTTATCTACCTTTTGACTTCGTAAGAAAATAAGTTAAATGAAGCATGTCTTTTGCCAAGGCACTTAAGAAAACAATGAGCACACTCACATATTCTTTAAAATTCATTAACACATTTTTTAATGTTTATTTATTTTTAAGAGAAAGACAGAGTGTGAGCAGGGGAGGAGCAGAGAGACAGGAAGACACAGAATCTGAAGCAGTCTCCAGGCTCTGAGCTGTCAGCACAGAGCCCGACACGGGGCTCAAACCCATGAACTGCAAGATTATGACCTGTGCTGATGTCGGATGCTCAACTGACTGAGCCACCCAGGTTCCCCTAAGCTTCATTTTTTAATGAATAAACACATTATGTTTGAGTGTACTGGCCAAGTATTTTGATAGTTTTCACATGGAATCTAAAGCTGAAAAATCAGCTAACACTAAATGAAACCATGATCTGGGAAAACAGGATTTCAAATAAACAACGGTAAAATGAGCAACTCAAGCTGTTGCTCAAGCTGTTAGGAGCAAGGATCCATAAGACTTGGTGAATGTGGAGATTACAGCAAGACTTGAAGATCACTAAGTTACACTTTAAATATTGACATAATAACTTCATGTCTTCATGCAGTTGTTTGGAGGCACATTTTATTTTTCCCTTCCATGTAGTAATATCTCAAGAGGATTAGCAAGCACAATATTTAACTCTTCTGTAATAAACAGAGCTGTTCTTTTCCATGAGCCAATTCTTAGAGTTAGTTTTAAATCATTAGATAATTAGTCTTGCCAATGGATAAGTCATTTCTTCAGTAGGTTAGGAGACATTCTTGTTTAGATAATGGTTTATACATATTGTTTTGGGGCTTTTCTCTATTGTTCAAACTAAATAATGATTTTCCAAATTCATTTTTTATTATTTTTTTCTCTTTTTAATATTTTATTTTTGAGAGAGAGAGAGAGAGAGAGAGAGAGAGAGAGAGAGAAACAGAGTGAGTGGGGGATGAGCAGAGAGAGAGGGAAACACAGAATCCAAATCAGGCTCCAAGCTCTGAGCTGTTAGCTCAGAGCCCAACACAGGGCTTGAACTCACTAACTGTAAGATCATGACCTGAGCCAAAGTCAGACACTCAACTGACTGAGCCACCCAGGTGCCCCCCAAATTCGTTTTTAAAGAGCTAAATCAGTGAACTCCCTCTACAATATATTGTTAGGAAATCAATTGTTGGTTGCAGATAAGAGGTACACAATAATATAGTAAAATAAGAAGGTGGTAATTTTGTGTTAATAAAGTGAGTAATGCTTATTTAAGCAACTAAAGATGCATATGATATTTCTTATTTTGTATTAAGAGTAAACACATTTATGAATAAATACTTCACGTTAAGTAGCTTTTTAAATTAATTTAGTACAAACAATAAATATTTCATAATCATTAATATATTAAAATTTTCCAACTGGATCTTTCTTTTGTATCTATAAGGAAGATAGCTCTTTGAAGTTGGTAAATTTAGAGTATTTGCCAAAACATTTTTGGTTATTTCAATTTTGAGAATAACTCTATTATAAAGCATACACATTTAGCTAAGATATATATGTACCTGAAGCATCAAGGCTAGCACATATCTATCACATAGAAAATTCACAGTAAATATATTTTGAACATAAGAATATACAAAGTCTCAAGAGAAATTCGGCACTTCTGCCAATAGTTAAATTTGCCTGTGTTAATTTAAACTAAATTTAAATACTGTCATTGATTCTTAGATAATTATGTAAGCGGTGATAATGTAAATGTGTATATGAATAAAAGGTATATGCCTTTAAAAGACTTAAAAATGAGCACAAATTCATAATACTCCTTAATTATAGGAAAACACATGCTATCCTTTGGAAGATATGAGCTACGTACCTGACAGGTAATGTTCTATCTCCTTTTCTCCTAT
Source organism: Lynx rufus (assembly GCF_022079265.1). Lineage (NCBI taxonomy): Eukaryota > Metazoa > Chordata > Mammalia > Carnivora > Felidae > Lynx > Lynx rufus. Next base: position 77,468,547 of record NW_025814834.1, read on the forward strand.
CCATTTCTCTTTGGGGAACAGGATACCAACGGAAATTCAGTTTCCAGTTAAAGCCCCCATAAGTCATGTCTGATCCAGCCATATATTCAAAGGTATCATCACTAATCACATCAATGATGGGGCATACAACTGTTTTCCTGCAGAAAAATCAAAACCAGTTTACATATAAATAATAATTTAAACACTACATTAGCTTTTTCAAACTCAGTATAGCTGACTAGTTGAAATTTAATCATCTTGTGACTTTAATATGATTTTATTTTAATTTTATCCTTTCTCTCTGTGGAATCGTTTCCTTTCACTACATCCTCTTTACAGTCTCTACTTCATTCTATCATTTATAATCTAATCAAATGTACTAATTGGTCTTCAAGCTGATTTCCAAATGCATTCTAAAGTACTAACTCAGCAGGATGAACGTGGTCTATTTTTTTATAAAACTTCCACCAACACCATGATTAGTAGAGCTGCTTTGATATTATGCATCATTTTAGCTAGGCCAACTGAAAAACAATAGCATTCAGGAAGTAGAGAGTGGATGATGGCAAATTAGACCTGGTATTTTGAATCTGAAAGGGGATAAGTTAGTTTAAACAGATAGTTTTAAGAAAAAAATTAAATTTCTTTTCATGGGAAAATACCTGCTGGAAAAAAACAAATAAAAATCAACAAACAGAAACAATAAAAATAATGAACATCAGTGTAAGTAAATGTTTCCTCTGAAAGATATTAGGGACTCGACAATTTCTAAGTGTGTCCTTTCTAGATCTTGGAATTTACTGTAAACAATCTGTGTATTTTAAAATAGGGAAAGATAAGCAACTTAAGTTTCTGGCATTTTATCTCATGACCCATTTCTTAAAGTTAAGAGGAAGAGACAGGAGATTTGGTGTTCTCGATGCTGGCTTTTTAGGGTAAGAGACTTTCACCTTGAGAGAAGATTAGATATTCTTTTAATCCATTTTGTGCTTTCCTCAGTCTTCCTCTACTCCTGGCTTATATGTTGCATTATGGGATCAGTCTGTCATCTCTACAGCGAATGTTAAGGTCTACTCAAGTTTGCTTTGCTGGTAGCTAGTTCTGGAAACCAGAGCTTATTTTTCATATTTACTAGGTGGTAAATATACAAATATGCTTTTGAATAGCCCATAAATGTGGAAAGCAAATAAATGTTGTCCATTATTTATCCTGGTTTTGTAACACCAGTATCACTAACATTCATTTTATTTTATTTTTTTTAACATTTATTCATTTATTTTGAGAGAGAGTGTGCATGTGTGCATGTGAGTGAGGGAGAGGCAGAGAGAAGGTAGGGAGAGAATACTGAGCAGACTCCAAACTGTCAGCACAGAGCCCAATGCAGGGCTTGATCCCATGAACTGTGAGATCATGACCTGAGCCGAAATCAAGTGTGGGACATTTAACTGACTGAGCCATCCAGGTGCCCCACTAATGTTCAGTTTTCAATTAGGTCTTCTATTCCACACAATTAGCCAAAGCCTAGAGTTCTCTGAAATCAATAGGATTTATCTAGCCTTGGAAACATTTCTTGGTAACTCTGGTCCCTACAAAATCAATACCTTTCTTCATTAAGTTTAATGACTTAATTTTTAGGGAGGCAAAATTAGATCTACTAACTTTGAACAGGACTTTATTATCTAGTTGTGGCAACTTTAGAACTTATAAGATGGACAAACATTAGAGTTCACTATATGAAAGTGCAATCTAAACATGTTACATTAAAAAATAAACGATCTATTCTTGATGATATTGAATATTGCATAAAAAATTCAGTAAGCTGAATATGAAACACATGTTTTAAAAAGCAGCAAAATGTATGAAAAGTTGCCAGGGAATGCATTTAAGATGCTCTAAGTTCATTTTACTTTGCCAGTCTCACCCTGTGCATATTGGACAATACACAGACTGGAAAATGTTACTAGCTGTATACAAGACTCAGCTGAAAAAAAGGTTCCCACTGCTTTCTTCAACCGCTATGGCCCATTTTACTAACAACCTCCATCTATCTTCCTGGCAAGTACCAAATCCTGATGTAGCTGGACTAGCTCACACTAAGCAGCCCCTGTCTTGGATGTTTAATTAAAAACTTCAACTCTAAGAAGACCTTTCTACTGTAGGTGAAATGACTACGCAAACAAGGTGTCATAAGATGCTTTGTTATTATATCAGAGAGCATTTGACATAGGTGACTTCATTAGGTGCTTAAGAATTATAATCATTTATCATCAATGTTTATGAATATCCACAAAAGAAGCTTGTACTTGACCGCATCATCATCAGAAAGAATTGCAGGTAAGTATGAGGGTTCTTAATTTCTATAAAGTATTATTCAAGTTTTTGGATTTTACAATTTGTGTATACAGATTGACAACATCGTTTATATAACTAAAATTCTTATAATTTTTTGTATCATGATTTCATTCCAATGGAATGTGTGAGTGTGTGTCTTCATTTTTAAGATCCTCTAGGTGGTTTTGAATAAGACATTGAATAAAGGCAGTGAACTAGTAGAGAGAAGACTGGTCTAGGAATGGGAAGAACTGAACTGTTGTTCCCATCACTTCCAATAACTAACTGGGTCAAGCTCCTTCACTTCTTCATCCTTCCCTATTACTAGGTACACACAAGAACATTTACATTGCCTACCTCATGGGGTGCTTGTGAGGATGAAATCAGGTGTTTTGAAATGTATTTTATAAAATATGGCACCATTTCAGATTGGACTCAGTTTCATCACCTTACAAAATGAATATTCAACACATTTTTTACTGTTTGGATTATTGACTATTTCTTAATCAAATATTCATATTCAGCATGAATAAGCCAAGGTCTTTATTCAGTGGAGGAGGGGTGCTCTTTAAAAGCTAGAAGGGACAGCTAGGTGCCTCAGTTGGTTGAGTGCCGACTTTGGCTCAGGTCCTGATCTCAGGGTTCGTGGGTTCGAGCCCTGCACCAGGCTCTGTGCTGACAGCTCAGAGCCTGGAGCCTGTTTCGGATTCTGTGTCTCCCTCTCTCTCTGCCCCTTCCTGGCTCATGCTCTGTTTCTCTTTGTCTCTCAAAAATAAAGAAACGTTAAAAAAAATTAAAGCTAGAAAATGAATCTCAAAAAGCAATTTACAGAGAAGTTTTGACTGGCACCTGGAACTGTCCTAACAAGCCGAGTCAAAACCCAGGCATATGTAACACATGAATTCTTACCTGTCTTCTTTTATTCTCGCCAGCAAGGGCTCCAGCCATCCTAACGTGCACTCACAGTGTGCATCCAGAAAAGTTATGACCTGCCCTCTTGAAGCGGCTGCTCCTCGAAGGCGGGCACGTATTAGCCCAGAGCGTTCTTCCATTCTAATAATTTTTACTGGCACCTCTAAGTTTTTCACATAATTCTCTAATGTCAACTTGAGAAAATCTGGAATGTGCAATAAGAATTGATAAAGTTTTGAAACTATTTTAAGACATAGCAGAAATACTACTACCCAGATGGAATTCAGCAAACAGAAATGGTAGCAGACTTCTATCAACATTTTTTTTTTTTTTTGGATTAGGTGAAATAGATATGTAGAGATTTTTATCAGTAAATCTGGCAAAGATAAGGATATTATAGGACCTTAATATACCAGACTCTAATTTAGAAATTGGGCCACATTGACAAACAGAGACTTCTTAATTATAAGTTATTTCACTTTTACCTGCACTTAAAACAAAACAAAACAAAACAAAACACGATAGATGTCCAAAAAGTCATACTAAGGCTCAATCCTTTGATTGTTTGAGTTGGGAAAAAAATAAACACTTTTGAAAATTATTTTGGCTGATTTCTTAGGTTAGTATGGACCAAATGGAATCATGGGAGAAACTGAAAGAATTAGTTTCATATTCCTGGAGTTCCAGGTACAGTGATGAAAATTTGACAGGTGATTTCAGGACTCATGTAATTACAAGGAAAATACAGATCATTGCCAAGCTATCTTTTTGACCATAATAAAGTTTTCTATTAAGAAGGAAAAATAATTATACCTCTTTCACTGGCATCATCTACCAAGATGACCTCAGAGAGCAGATAGCGTGGGGAACGATTTATCACACTGTAAACAGTTCTAAGGAGAGTGCTCCAAGCTTCATTGTGAAACACAATGACTACGCTTGTGTTTGGAAGTTCATCAGGGTAGACCTTTGTCTTGCATCTGGAAAAGAAAGAAGAGACATGTTAATAAATTCATTTTTCATTCTGATCATTGTAATAAAGAATATCCATGATAACACAACTTTAGACTTGATAGCCCCTTACTAAGGAAACATTTCATGATTATCTAAGATAATTTTCCTTTTTAAAATGCTTTGAGTAATTACTTGGCATTTTGAAAATTAAATATGCATGGTTACTAATATTTTATCTTAATTCCTGTAGGGAACAAAGCAACATGATTTCCACAAGGCTAAGAAAGCTAAAATAACATTCTGAGACTCTCAATAGAAGTCTAGGGTACAACAGGGACATATGAAGTCATTGACTGGATATAATTTTATTCCTTGTTTAGAAAAAAGATTATCATATAGCTCAAAAAGTCATAAGAACATGAACAGATATATGTTCCCAGGGTTTTAAAGCATGTAAAACTGAGATTGTTTTTCTGTTCTAAAATTGAGGCATATGTGTTTTCCATTCAGTTTGAGAATGCTATAAACCATGTCTGATTTGAAGGAAAGGTTTAGGGGCTAGATTTACTTTGCAGATTCCCAATTAGTACTCTATAATCAACACTGGAGATGAGGAAAGCGAATAGGCTACCAGCACTTCCCAAAGTGTGATGTGCATAGGAATCACCTAGAGATTTGTTAAAATGAAGATTCAGATTCAGTAAGTCTGGGGTGCAGCCTGAGATTCTGCCTTTGTCTTTTAAAAAAACTTCCTGGTGATTCAGATGCTGCCAGTCACACAGACTGGCCATAATTGTCATTACTTTTAGAACTTGATGTTTTGAGAAAAACTTTTAATTTTTCTTAGAAATCCAAAGAAGCCCAGATTTAAGTATTTGAGCAATCTAAAAAGATACATGTGCACTCTCCCTCTCTCTCTCTCAAAATAAATAAATAAATAAACTTAACAAAGGTTTAAAAGGGGCATCTGAGTGGCTCAGTTGGTTAAGCATCCGATTCTTGATTTTGGCTCAGGTCACAGTTTCTGAGTTCAAGCCCTGCATCAGGCTCTGTGTTGTCAGTGCCTGTCACTCTCTCTCTCTCTCTCAAAATAAATAAACTTAAGAAGATACACATGGATAAATGGTATGTGTGGTGCTCTAGTGATCATCCCAAGTTCAACATGTAGATGGTCCTTACTCCATCAACTTGTCAACATTCAGATATTTAAGTCATTGTAATTATAATATTATAAAATTACAAAAGTCATTAAAAAATGCCATTTGGTATATGAAATAGGAATGGAAGCTTATTCACCTTAGGTGATTGTTTCATGTAAAATATTCTAAGGAGCTAGAGAATTAAAATCATCCCATAAAATAAAATGAACTCAATACTTCCTGCCACTCCTGAATGATCTAATATATGACACAAAATAAGCATTGTTAAAATTAGTCTCCTTCACAGGTGAATGAAAAAAGTTCAATAAAATGGGGGAGGTAAGGCATATAATTAAAGACATACTGATTGTATGACTATTGAGACTTTAATCATCTTTTAAAATGGTCTAAAATATCATCTACGCAGTGAAGCCTTCTGCAATGTAGTCAGGTAAGAAGGTACTATACCTGAACTGTGACATTTTTCTGCATATATTTATTTGGAAATAAATTATCATCCATACTATAGAATATATTGTGTATTGAGGAAAATCAAAATATAATGGGAAAAAGTACTTTGATCTGCAGTCTTCTTTTCCCATTCTGGTGGCAAGATGGAAATGGTTTCTATATGTCTCATCAGCATTTGACTTGGGCATCCAGGAAGCCTATCGCTAAATGAATTCAGAAAGCCATCCTGGTAAATCAGAAATGTTTTCTCCACGATTTTCGTCAAACCTCCATTTTTCTGCCTCAACGAAATAGCATGCTAAGCAAAAAGTATGGTAAAGACCATCATCATCATCATCATCATCATCATCATCATCAATAAAAAATAAAACTAGAAAATCAGGCTGAAAGCAGTCCAACAGTCAACAATTATTGGTCTAACACAAGGAAAAGTGTTTATCTGTAAGGGCTATCATTGGAAAACAGTGATTTCTTTTAAGTTAACTTTTTTTTATGTTATATAAGCATATATGTTGTATGTTTTGTACTCTAAATGCCAACAAAGAAAGAATGGATGAGACATTTAGATAAATCTAAAAAATTTTTTTAATTTTTTTAATACTTATTTATTTTTGAGACAGAAAGAGACAGAGCATGAGCAGGGGATGGGCAGAGAGAGAATGAGACACAGAATCTCAAGCAGGCTCCAAGCTGTCAGCACAAGCCTGATGCAGGGCCTGAAACCACAAACCGTGAGATCATGACCCAAGCCAAAGTCGGACGTCTAACCGACTGAGCCACCCAGGTGCCCCTTAAATTTTTTTTGTTTATTTATTTTTCAGAAAGAGAGACATAGTGTGAGTGGGGGAGGGGCAGACAGAGAGGGAGACACAGAATCTGAAGAAGCTCCAGGCTCTGAGCTGTCAGCACAGAGCCCAATGTGGGGTTTGATCCCACAAACCATGAGATCATGACCTGAGCTGAAGTTGGACACAACCGAGTGAGTCATCCAGGCGCATAGATAAATCTTTTAAAATGAAAAGCATATATTCAAATCCAGCTTCTTAAACTATTTCTATCATGCTTTGTTTTTGTGGTTAAAAATCAAGTCACAAATGTTAATTTTATATTCAATATATGTGACAAAGTTACGATGAACTAATTTACTATTAATGCAACTATTATGTTTACTTAGAGAAAATTTCCACTGTATCATTATTTAACGTAGCATAAAAATAAAATGTCTAATATTTTTATTAATTCTTCCTCTCCTTCTTATTTAAACAACTAAGCAAAGAAAGTTTTGTGTGATAATAAAACAATTTCTAGAATAATAAGAATAATTCTTAAGCTATACAAATTAATCATTTTCAATATCAGTTATCCTGTTATCTCAAATGCATAGATGCTTATGAACGGGAGTCATTATTTCCATGGTTTCTACACTGTACCTTTACCATTGCCTGTACTTCATCACATCTATTGTTTCACCTATAGTAAGACACACTATCATTTTGTGTATCCCTAGGAAAGAAAAGCAAGTTATCAAATAAACCATAGCGTATGCTTTTTTATCATTAGAATCTATTTCAAACCTAAAATAGAGCTTACAGAACAATCCTTTAAACTTATTTGGACATAGATTTCTATCAATATTGTCATGGTTGCTTATGAATCAGTCACACCAGCTTTTTGTGGCTTTGAAGTTTCTTTCATCTAGTCCAACGGTCTCCAGCTTGAGGTTACATTGCTTAACATATGAGAGGCATATATTTAGCACATATCTCAGTAACAAAATATAAAACAGCTTCATCTTGTGACTCTCTTTCTTGGCACTATAAAGTTGTGCTTTTCAAATTTTAAGGTGCAAAGCAATTAGGTGGGCATCTTGATAAAATGCAAATTCTGATTCGGTAGTTCTGGGATGGGCCCAAGATTCTGCATTTCTAATGAGATCCTGGTGATATTGTCCCTGCTGTTTCCTGGTTGACATACTAAAGAAGCAAGGCTATATAAATCAGTCAGCTGTTGATTAACAAGAAAATACAGAGTTGTGGTCGTTACTCCAACAATAAATATTTTGGTATGAAATTTCATACTTGCCACTGTTCCCTTGCCTTTCTTTGCCCACATTTTTTTTTTCCAATATTGAATCAGATTGTAACTTTTCTCACGATATGTTGAATGACAGTTAACCTCTGCACCTGTAGTACAAACAATGTATGTAGCTTGGATGAAGTACGCCTATGTGAATAGCCATGACCACTTTCGTTTGTACAAGCTTAAGAAATACAACTGCTTATATAACAACTGCCACCTGGTAGGCAATGAATGTAACTAACTGTTGACTGTAAAACTCATCCTGATTTCAGACATACAAAACTAAAAAGGTACATCTTAGAACAGGTAAATACAATATTTTTTTTAATGTTTATTTATTTTTGAGAGAGAGACTGTGAGCGGGACAGGAAGGGAGACAAAGGATCCGAAGCAGGCTCTGCACTGACAGCAGTGAGCTTGATACAGGGCTCCAACACAAGAACATGAGATCATGACCTGAGTCAAAGTCGGACACTCAACCAACAGCCACCCAGGGTGCCCCCCAATATTTTTTAGTTTAGCCAAGAAAAGGTACTTAAAGGTTGTTTAGTTTTAGTTTCCTTCTTTTCTAATGCCTTTACATATCTAAGCTGTCAGAGTTTTCAACTCACTGCTTTTATAAGAAATAATTTAAAACAAAACAAAAACAAGAAACCTGTATGATGGAGGTGGGGTAAGTACTTAAATAGATTGGACCTCTCTAAGAACCTCTTCTCCTGAGACATGACAAACGACTTCTTTGTTGGCAAGAATTATTTCACCACTGTCTACCTCAGCCTTTACATCTTTTACATAATAAGATTAAAGTAGGTAATCTGACATGTGCAGCAGACCTTGTTTGGTGTGCACTACACATAAAACCTAGAATCTTCAAATGGTGGATTTGGAAACAACTTTCAAATGTTAACCAGTTCAAGCCTTTGTTTTACAGAGTCCAAGCCTCCAGTCACAGAACTGGTTCAGTATTCCACATACTGAAGTAATAAATAATAATAATAATAATAATAATAATAATAATAATAAATTTTATTATTTAACAATATTAGTAACAGTAATGTTTCTGCCCCATATTATATGCTATATTAAATGTTTTAAGTGATATTATTGGTGTGTGCAATATTAGAAAAAACATTTGAATTTAAAAATATGCCTTAATCTTACACTCAAGCATATATCTTTAAATCAGAGAAATAGCTATTCCCCTAGAATTATTCGATTAAAACGTTGCATAGAATATCAGTTTTCATTGAGATTAAATAGAGACCAAATATTCTTTTATAAATCTGCCCAATGGAGACATTATTTTTCTTTTATGTAAACATCTAAATGGGATTGGCAAAAATTGACATTATTGTGGGAATACAATGTATATGTAATTAACTTTGAGAGTAAAAGTGGCAGACGGCAATAGCAATTTTCATCAATTTGAAAGGAATATTTGATGCCCATTTACTCAGATGAAGTTCCTGAAATCTGGTATTCCAGTAAAATCATAAGTTTTATTATAGCAGTGTTTTATATTTATACTATATTATGACATTCTAAATCTATAATACTTGAGAGGAAGTGAAAGATTATTTCTTTTTAATTCTGTAATAATGTATCTATGGTTTTTAATCTTGGTTACATACTGGAATAAACCCATGAGCTACCAAAAAATACTTACCTATGGGTTTCAACCACAGAGATTCTGATTCTGATTGCCAGGTGCGACGAGATTTTAAAAATCCCTTGGGGATTTGAATGGGCAGCCAAAGCTAAGAAAGGTTGCCTAAAGTTATTTAACAGAAACACTGATATTAAATATGATATGTGTGTGTGTATGTATATGTACACATATATTTATATATAAATATATGTAAAACCTTTTTATTTACATCAAAAATTTAAAATTAGATGCTTAAGGTTAATATAGCTCTTTTTTGCAGTTATATCAGATGAAATTAATAGGCACTTTTCCTGTAATTGTAAGCACTAGAGTCAAAAAGTCTTCTCCACTTCATTTACAATGTGTTCTGTCACCTGAATGTATAGTGATGGTGGTCCAGTCTGCTGTGTACCAGCTGTTGATTTATAAATATATGAGAAATAAATCCAGTTGGTCTTCTTTAGAGAGAATGTGGGTGTAGAATCATATTTCCAATGTCGGGAGCATGGAAATACAATGAAATAGCATACCTATTTACCATCTTTCCCCTTGGCTATGCACACATTATAGGAACATAGACCGTTACAATTTGATTTTATCCTTTTCAAAGTCATATTGATGTTTTCAGATAAGTTACTGAACACAACATGCCACATCAAAGAAAGAAAAATTGACTATAAGAGGAGAATGTGAAATCACAAAGGATCCGTAATTACACAGTGGTTTAGTTAGACACAATCCATTTAGGACTACAAAGGCTGTCAACATTGTAGTTTGCATGACTTGTTGAATTGCTGCTCAGTGAGTCAGTGGTTACCTTTTACTGCCTCAATCAAGAAGATTAATAATAGTAATTAAAAATAAAGACTTACAATACAAGTCCTCTATATACTTCTTATTTTTAAGAGCTATGGGAATTGCCTTGAACCTTGCAAAATTATGTGTGGTTTCTATGTTTCCCAATCATTAAAATTCATATTCACACAGGGAAATTTCATCATTCGCCAATGCATCCGTCCAAAGAAAACTTGGGCAACAGCAAAGTGATTCTTTCATAACTGAACAGCTTGGGGCCCCAAGTAAAATGAAGCACTTAATTTTGCATAGGTTTCTATATGTTGATTTATATGTACGTTGTGTTAAACCTTCCAAGAGTAAGTTCCTGTAAGTCATAATTATTGACTAATTTGTGTTTAAAATTCATACGTCCCAAGCACCTTTATTTTAAAACCTGGTTGGACCCTGTATTCATCCTTGGCCTATTTGCTATGAGATTCTCTCCTCGCATCTTCTGTGCTCTTTGAAGTATCGAGTTGGGTGGAGAGGGAGGGTTACTGGGAAATAAGCCTTTCCAAATATCCTATATTTGTTGCCTTCTGTTTTAAATATGTCATAAGGACCTCGGCTAGGAGAGTGTCATGCTGTAGGAAACAGGAACAGAAAGCTAGGGAATTTCTTTCTACATCTCCCACAAATCTCAGAGAAGACCACTCAGCCCCCTTCCTTAGCCTCGTACCTCATGTATGCCTCAATCCTCTTGACATATTATCCTTTTTCACAATATAGCTATTTAATTCAATAGACTCAGGGATTCTTCAAAAGAAGGAAGGTTAATATGACGGATCTCTGCCTTTCCAGAATTTAGTATCCTGCATGTTACAAAATACATTTAATATGGAGGGCTGCTGCATAAAAATTTCACAATGAGGCAGGCTATTGTATGAATTATCAGATCGACTTCTCGATTGTACCTCTGCATTGTTATAATCTGAACTGGAGGTGTAGAAATACCAGTTTTCTACTTTTTTTCCTTAATCTTCAGTTGGTTTTATTTTTCTAGCTGCTAGAGCCAGGGCAAATAATTGAGCTAGGAATAGGGAAGGGAAAGAGTGTAAGAAAATTGATCTGCACGTCATTGTACTATAATACAGTCCCCTCTAACATAGGTAACATCATTCCTATTTGGAATATGAGAGCAAGCTCTGTGTCTGGAAACCTGTGTTTGCCTCCCCCTTCTGCTGTATAGGATCTGTGAGCGAACTCCTTAAATTTTGGTTTTGTCATCACCTAAATCGAAGGAAGACTGCTGTCATTTCTATATTGCAGTACTTTTACAGAAAGCACATGAAATTATAAAGGGATTATGTGAATTCAATCTATTATGCTATTCTTATATTACTAAGCACTGTCTCGAATATTACAGATAAAGTGTCCATAATTGTTTGGGTCAGCTTTTCTGCTGATAGGATTCTGACCATTGCCATGTTCTAATAACATGTCTTTTGTCCTTAGTTTTTGTGGCCAACCTGCCACTTTATCCTTTACTTCCAGTGCCATTTCGATAACAGATCTGGTGTCTAGACTGCCATGGCTTGAGAACTGCTACTTGCTTGTCTAGTGCAGTGGTGTGGAATTCAGGTCCTGCCTCCTTCTCTTTTAGTCTTCTTTCGTCTTCTAAACCATTTATTGCCCTAATCTGAAATTTCTCTGACTGCCTGTGGCTGCCTGCTAATCTTCCTGCTTACTTACCTTAATTTCTGCTTATTATTTTCTGCTGGAAAAACTCCGAGGGCATGTTCTGCCTGCCTGCTGAGATCTCAGCTTTTTGCCTGCTCTTGAATATCCATGAACTAACTATCTAGCAACTTGTGTTCCCCCCTCCTACCCCACTACTTGCTTTACCCTATGGGTTAGTCTGATTATCAAATATCGCATTCCTCAGCCAGGGTTAGGCCATCTCCTCCAGCAGTCAAGCCCTGGTTTAAGAAACATCATAATAAGATAACCAGTACTAAGTGATGAACATTTATTAAACTCTTAATCATGCAGCAGACATTGTACTATATGCTTTATGTTCTCATTTGACCCTGAGAACTGAAACCTCTGCAACCACATAGGTTTGCTATCAGAGCTGTGACAAGGCTATAAACTCATAAATAGCTTGACTGCATGCTTCAAGAGCTTCCAGAAAATAAATGGATACAAACAATAAATTGTTCAAACAATCCCCTTCTAAGGAAAATAGGTTGCTCAGCTGTCTTCTCAGGATCATACATAACTTAACTAGACAAATGGCTTGCTTATCAATTGACTTCAAGACTCCTCATTGTATCCACCAATCCTAAACTATTACATCACTTAACTTGACCAATCTCGGTAAGATTCCTGCATTGAAAGATCAGTCTTCAACCACTAAAGCCCAGACCTCCAATCTCTGTAAATGTCCACCTTGGCCTCTTCCATGCAAGATGGCTAGGACTGTCTGTCAATGTGGTGGTTATTCTGGTGGCCTTTTATGGAATCGGCAGTTAATTATCTTTATAATATTCCTTATGAACTAGCTATATTGTTATTCCCATTTGATAATGATAAGTCAAGAACCTAGTGTTCAGATCGGTTAAATGCAATAATCTCCCCTTATCCATGGAAGATACCTCCCAAGACCCTTCCAGTGGATGCCTGAAGCCGTAGATAATACCACACCCTGTATATGCTAAGATTTTTTCAACACATACATACCCATGATAAAGTTTAATTTATAAATTAGGCATGATAAGAAGTTAACAATAATAGTAAAAATGAATAATTATAATAATATACTGTGATAAAAGTTATGTGAATGCAGTCTCTCTCTCTCTCTAAATATATTATTGTACTATAGTCATCCTTCTTCTTGTGATAATGTGAGATGATAAAATGCCTACCTAATGAGAAGAAGTGAGATGTATGACACAGGTACCATGACGTAGGGTCAGGTTACAATTGACCTTCTGATGATATGTCAGAAGGAGGATTATTTGCTTTGGTAACTTAAAGTCAGCCTCAGGTACACGAAGCTAAACCACAGATAAGGGGAGACTCCTATAACTTGCTTCTAAGTTGTGAACTCAGTTTCAAACCTTGGAACTCTGACTTAAAAAAGGGGCTATTCTACCTCTTTCCTGATAGAATAATGTCCTTCCCCCCTTAGGAAAGAAACTGCCTTTGTTAGGGGAAATTCTGAGACAAGGTACCTGGGAAGCAAGTAGGAGCCTGAAGGTATGCATTTCTAGGAAACAAAGGAAATAATTAACTATTTGAAGGAGATGAGAGAAGACTGCTTTGCTTCAGAAGAGTGGGAGCTCCAGGTAGAAAATACTTAAGAAAGTAGTAAAAAGGGACTAGTGAGAGGAGATAGCAATAAAATGATGAGAAGCTAAAGAGTTCAGCAGACTTTCTTCAGGGGTGTGATACCTAGAGGATAGTTTAAAGATGAGTTACGTCTAAAGTTCATATTTGACTACAATGTTGTAACGCACTCCAGCCTCCTCTCCTATTGTCCATTACGTTTACCCTACTCATAATAAATGCACTGCATTCGTGGTTAAGTGAGTTTGTCTCTATTTTGAGGAAGAGGCCCATTTTGTATCTGGATTATGCTGAGAAGAACAGAGAAACCAGTCACAGAAATAACGATAAAGTAGCAGAGTTCACCCGGAAACTAAACAATTATTGGGAGGGGCTCTGGACTTCCACACATTATTCTTTTGGGGTTTAAGCTAACCTGATCTTGACTTTAACAGACTAGGTACACTCAGTTGACATCTAGTTTATATTAAAAAAACAAAAACACAAAACTTTATAGGAGATCTAATTTCTATCAAATAAATGGCAATCATACACTACTGTTGGAGTTATTTCTATGATGCTAATAATTAATAAGCAATGTTTTTGTTTTTTCCAGGACATAAAAGTGATAAGCATTCAAGCAAGTTTTATATTCTTTCTATTGTGAAGAATTCTCCTAAATTTTGGAAATCAACTATAATTCAACTCTGTAGCTAAAAGTAAAAAGAATACATTCAAGTAAGTGCTGTGTGTGGCCTTTGGGGTTTTGGAAAATGAATTTATGAACTTTTTCCCTTTCTGTGATCTCTCAGTATAACTCTCTCATGCTATTGAAAGTATTTAACAATGAAAACAATTCCATGTTTATTGACTATGATAAATACAATTAAAGTGATTTTGCAACAAACTTACTTACTATTGCCATTTTTAGGCTTAAATTCTTACCTTTGTTAGTGAAAGTAACACTGATTTTTATATCAATAGACTTGGACTCTAAACCAAGCTTTGCTTGGGCCATCATTTATGTCGAGTCAACTGACCCATGCTGAACCTCACATTTTTCACTTCTCTGAGACAATGAAACCACCATCCACCCAGGTTCAAAGCCAGAAACTCTGATGTTGACATGATGGTGATATGATGACATCACAAGTTACCAATCCTGATGACTCCTACCTTAGTGTCTTTCTTATGCTTCCCTGCTATTGTGCCCTCTCCATAGACCACCGCCTCTCCTTATAGTTATTGCATAGAGTCAAAACGGTGCATTTATGGAACATTCTTGATCCCCGTAGTATTATCTTCATCAATGCAGACTAAAATGCAGATCCAAAAACCACCCTTTTCTTCAAACGTTTTTGACATTGCCTTCATTGCCTAATGCTAAAATCTAAAGGCTCCTCTAGATCTGGTTCAGCCCCACTGATGTTACATTCTCTTCTCACTACGGCATTTAACTCTTAGCAATACTGAACATCTCAAATTTCCTTCAGGAAACAAAGCTTTCTCATGCCTTTATCTCTTTCTATCTCTAGAATTCCTTGTATTTGGACAGCGTTCTTTGCTGAAGACGTCACACATATTCTAGTAGGGCTCAAGTCACACTTCATATTTTCCTCAGGGATATTTAATTGTTCACTGTCCTAAAATACTGATAAATTTTATACATTTATTCTCCTTTCCTTCTTATATAAATTAGGACTCTGTGCCCAGAAAAAAAGGCACTCCTTCTTCCAGTGAAACATGGCCCCTTGCCAAAATCATAAGCAGAGTGTATCTACTCTTTCAGCTGGGTATCTTTGTGCAGTGCACACACTGGACAACTCTGTAAGGATGCCCTAAGCCTAGAAATTCTTTAATTATCCTGTCCATGAAGACAATTAGTTCTGTTATGAGAGGCAAAGTTCCATCTTTAGATGGAATTTGGGGTAGAATGAATAGTGGAGCAAAACTTAAGGAGGTAAGTGCATTTTATTTGGCCTCAATGTGGAGAGTCGACATGTATGGAGTCAAGTATGTGGGCTTTGTGATAATTTTTGCTTTGGCTCAGATAATGTTTTCATTTATTTCTAGATTTATTTACTATAAAGAAACATATATCTATATATTTATCTATGCCTGTATCTATTAATATATATATTAATTTTTATATCAATATATATTTTTATATCAATATTGATATAATATATAATTGATATAATTTTATATCAATATTGATATATCAATATCAATATGTATATATATACATACAAATCAACATAAGTTATACTTAATAGGGGTGCCTGCGTGGCTCAGTCAGTTGAGCATCTGACTCTTGATTTGGGCTCAAGTCATGATCCTAGGGTCATGAGATTGAGCCCCGCATCTGGCTCCATGCTGAGTGTGGAGCCTGCTTGGGATATTCTCGCTTTCTCTCTCTCCCTCTCTCTCTCTTTCTGTCTTCCTTCTTCCCCTCTCCCCCACTCCTGCCCTTCCTCTCAAAAAACAAAAGTTATATTCAATAATATTTAAAATATCCAACAACATTGAATATCCTGGATTTTAACACTAAAGAAATGCTTCAGGGAACTATACTTTGTTTCCTGGCATAAAATTTTAATACCCTATGTTATATATATTTACAAAACCATTTTAAATCCATGAAAAGAACAAAATTAAGATCAAAGTCCCATGTGTAAAATAAATGAAGAAATTAAAGCATAGAAACAAAATTGCATTACCTACAAAAATAAAATTTTAAAAATGCCAAATAATAATTGCAAGGTTTAATTTCTGCTAGATTAAGTATCAATTAAAAGACTGTATGCATCATGAATTTCTCTTCTTGTATATTTCTCCACACCTGGTTTTAAGTAAGAAATGAAATTTTTTTCTTCACATTAATTTTCAGTGAGTCTAGCCATTGTTACCAATGGCAACAATAGGCACATCATTTTAGGGGAAGGGACATTTGTCTGAAGTTTTCACATTATCAGATTCAGATGACCATTTTGGATAAGGACACAGTTGAAGAAAGTGTTGTGCCATTCTTAGCGAACCATAGTATAAGACACATGATGTTGATATGTGCCATTACTAATGTTAACAATGATCACTTGAGTAGGATGGTATCTTCCAAGTTTCTCTAATGTACAGTGTTTTTCTTATTATAATAAAGAGCTTGTGAGAAGATAATTTGAGATTTTGTATATTTTTCTGTTTTTTTTTTTATATATTTCATCTGCTAGTTATGCCATCTACTGATGATTATTGCCTTTAATATAGATCTTGGGCATTCACGTTTTCATACATTTGAAAATGCATTCTCATGGCAAATTTCTAAAAGTAGAATTGCTGATTCAAAGGTAAATGCACATACAATTTTACTAGATATTGGCAAATCTCTCATTCTAAAGGTTGAGCATATTTGCTTTCCTATCATCAATGTTCAACCATTTTTGTTTTCCCATAGATTTGCAGATAGAATGTACTAGCAAACTTTTAAATTTTCACCAGTCTGATAGGTGAGTAAAGATATCTCAAAATAGTTTCAACTTGCATTTTTCCAATTGGGAATGGAGTCACACATCTTTCAATATGTTTAATAGTCTTTGTGTTTATGCGTGTGTGTGTGTGTGAGTGTGTGTGTGCAAATCACTGTTCTAGTTTTCTCCACTTAAATTTTTTTTAAGTTTTTATTTCTTTTTTTTTTTTTGAGAGAGAGAGAGAGAGAGAAAGAGAGAGAGAGAGTGCTCACAAATGGGGGAGGGGAAGAAGGAGAAAGAGAGAGAAGCAGGCTCTGCACTGTCAGCACAGAGCCCTCATGCAGGGCTCAACTCATGAAACATGTGATTATGACCTGAGACAAAATCAAGGGTTGGACACTTAACCAATTGAGGCACCCAGGCACCCTTGTCCAGTTTTGTATTGAAGGGCTTTTTTGTTGTTTGTTTCTTTGCTTATTTGTTTTGCTTTGTGTTCCTTGATCTTTCTGACCTATACATTATAGTGATATAATCCTTTATCAGTGATATATGTTATTATTTCTATTATTTGATATTTCTCTTCTCATTTTACTTATATTTTTGCCATGTAAATTTTATTATATACATGCAAATATTTCAATTTTTTTTCATTGTATCTGCACTATAATTACAGATAGAGAATATCCCTTCACCCAGGTTATGGAGGAAGTCAGCTTTTGTTTTTGTTTTTTGTTTTTTAATTTAGAGTGCTGGTCGATATGGTGCTTATTCTTTTGTATGTTGTGCAGCACACATCTAATTACATGTTTTTCCAAATGACTAACTGGTTGTTTTCAGCCTCACTTATTAGCACTAGGACAGCGATCTCAGATGTCACTTTTATCATATTTAAACTTCAATTTATTCTTGTATTTATCTCTATACTTTCTATTTTATTCCACTTATCTGTGTACCCATACCCCACTATCACACTCTTTTACTTACAGAACTTTATACTATGTTTCAATATCTGGTAAGACTAGTAGCTTTTTTCCTTTGCTTACCTAGTTATTCTGGCATGTTTATTCCCCATGTGAGGCCCACTATATCCATCTTATTTTAATGAGTTTCAAAGTATCAATACCCTCCGTCATGCCAAACTTTGCAGCATGCTTATTAACTAGAGTTTGAATTTTAATCAATTTTTTCTCTTAAGGTAAAATGTAAATACAATGAAATGCACAAATATTAAATGTAAATTTCCCAAGCTTTGATAAATGCATGCACTCGTATAAGCTAAACTTCTATCAAGTTATGAAACATTATTATAACTGAATAAAATTTCTTCATAAGCAAGTTTTTATCCCAAATCAACCACTTATGTACTTTTTTAAACCATATAATTATGGTTTGTACAGTAAGTGCTCTTTTATATAAGATATTTCATTCTCTCTCTCTCTAAACAGACACACACACACACACACACACACACACTCAAAAAAAAAAAAATGTAAACTCCTCTTTTTACCTAAACAGATTCTGAACAACAACCTTATTACCAAGCGTTTTTTAAACTATAATGAATAATTGAAGTCAAAGCTATCTCTATATTTCAACTCCTCCCTTCCCATCATTTACACCTCATAAATGCCCTGAGCCTCAATTGTTATTGCTAAATGTAACATAAAATACCATGCATCAGTGACTGCAAGCGATATCGAAATGTCAAATATATCTATTCTTAATTTCAATGTAATGTTAGTTAAGAGCAGCCATGACTACTGAAGAATGAGAATCCTGGGTGATAAATACTTTTACCTGTAATAAGATAATTCCTAAATGATTTATTAAAAATGAAGTAGTGAATTTTAGCATAGTACACCATCTATTCATCTACAATTAGATGAATTAGAGAAATAGTGAATATAATGATTGCCAAATAGATTTGGTATCTGTCCAGCAGCCTTTGCATGTTGCTGGTAGCTATTCTACTGAGCTGTCTAAAAAATGGTATGTGTCTACATAATTTCATTTAAAAAAAATTCAGATATACATTTGATTTGAAAAGGACTTATAAAGGGTGCCTGGTGGCTCAGTCGGTTAAGCGTCCGACTTCAGCTCAAGTTATGATCTCACAGTTCATGGGTTCGAGCTCCACGTTGCGCCCTGTGCTGACAGCTAGGAACCTGGAGCCTGCTTTGGATTCTGTGTCTCTCTCTCTCTCTGCCCCTCTCCTGCTTGCCCTCTGTCTCTCTCCCTCTCTTTGTCTCTCAAAAATAAACATTAAAAAAATAATAAAAAAATAAGAAGGACTTAAAAATCCCACAAATTGTATACCAGTATAATAGATTTCTCTTTTAAACATTTCAGATTTAAATCTACTTGGTTAAATAACTAAAGGTGGATAGTTTTGTATGCTAAAGAAATTCTAGATACTATCTTCAAATAAACTAACCAAGTGCTACAACTTTTGATTTAAAAAATAGAAATCAACTTCTTAAACCAAATAGTTCTCCTCTGCTAAATGTAAAGTCTGGACTAGACCTAACAAAACCCTGAAGTTAGTTTTCTTTATGATTCATTTAATCAGTATATTCTTTTCTTTTGTCCTTAAATTCTTTTGGAATAAAGTGGAAACAAAAAACAAAAACTGCCTCTCTTCTGTGCACACCATAGCCCCTACTATTTCGATGATGCTCTCTTACTAATCCAACTTATTCCGTGTTCTCATACTTGCTAAACCAGTCCCTACTTGAAGAGGCAACATATGTACATCAGCTCTTTTCCCTAAGTTCTCTTCCTGAGAGATAACTATGTTGGGTAGATTTAGCTTTGGCTTCCTCATTGCAACCCCTATTTCATTAGTTTCTAGATGGTTTAGACTCCTGGTACCAACATGGGAATTTACTCCCTAGGACAGTTAACCTAATTTCCTTTCTGAAGAATTCAACCCATAGAGACATCCAGCACCATGACAGGTAGGAGAAATGGAAACGGGTAAAAAAGAGGTAGAAGTGACTGATACAAGGTCTGGAACACAGTAAGGAACCTAGACCCTTAAGAGACCATGATTCTTGCCACTATGAGCAATGTTATATGTGGATTTCCCATTTCCTGGTTTTACAGGTTATTTAATATTCACAGAATCACAGATGAGGAAAGTGTCTTACAGACATCTAATACCTTTAATTTTATGGATGAGGAAACTGCATCACAAAGAAGAAACCTGGCAAAGGCTCACAAATATGTGGTGGCTGTGCTATCACCAGAATCTAGGTTTTTGAACTCCTTAAACACAGTGACCTTGCCTCTTCAGTGTGTCCAGGGGCTACTGGGAGAAATTTCCCCATAAAACACAAATGCTTTACACATTTCACGTCTTATGAAGAATATGACAACAGATTAAACGAACAAAAGAAACAGTCCAGGTCAAAGTTCATTCAGTAGTTTACCGAAAATCATGTTGGGGATCAATATAAATACCCGCCCTCTCATTTTTGTATAGTCTATCTTTATCTGATTTTCTTATTATTAAGCCTTCTTTATCTTTCATGAAGTTGGCTGTTTAACATACACATCACATTTTCATTGAAACAACACAGGAAAAGTGAAATATTTCAACTATTTCAAAAGCCTTTCTCATTGACTAATAATTTATATAATTCCTTATAGAATTTATTATAGGTTCCTTTTAGGAATTTAAATTTTATCTACATTATCTAGATTTCATTAAGATTTCCTACATAGGATTTATAGATAAAATATCCAATAGCTTCTTCTCTTGGGGGAGGAGGATCAACCTATAAATTGTACAAAGAGAGCAGGCAGGAACAGAATAAAGGTATAGAGAGAATAATTAGTGAAAGAAAAAAATGGTGAGGGTCCCTCAAATGCTAGGAAAAGGCAATCACACATAGCATTTGAAATTTTCCCCAGTATAGCAAACAAAGCTTGAATTGAGACAATAATGGAGAAACTAGTAACTATTATAAAGAAATGTTGTGGTTATTTCATCTTTTGGAGGACTATAGTAGTGTGGCCTCTTGGGAAAGAGGAAAGGCCACTTTGTGCTTTACTTCAAATACTAATAATAAGTAAAACAACGGACTTTCTACAATAAGAGAAAGAAGAGATGTTTTCAGCCAGGGCAAGAATAAACTTCATTTTAATGTCAGTCTTTGTGTTCTAAAAAAAATGTTTTCACATCACGAGAAAGGTTTCAAGAGTAGTGAGTGAATAGAGTTAGTGTCTGAAATCGAATTCCTTTTTCCACATGTTGTAGGAAGGAATAAGTTATCACTGGAATTTGTTACTAGACTCCTCAAATAATATTGCCTTTCATTCTCCAAGGAGAAATTACTGCAGTTGTGATTGTCAAGTTATTACATACTCAAGGTCACTCCTCTCTCAGATGTCAAATGGTGGTACATTATGGATGCCAATTTTAGGGAACCAAATCAACTTAAGCCCAAAGTCAAAGGAAACACCTACCTGCCCAACAAAACAGTTCAATTAGGTGCAGTATGAAGTCAAGGAATTATTCTCATAAGAATTTTAATTACAATAGATACTGGCTTTAAACACAGTGGATGAGAATGACTCACTCTTGATTACTGATGTTACAACTTGCTTTATTAGTGTTATTAACACCAGAATGGTAGAATTCATAAGAAATTCAAATGTAGAATTTCATATGAGATCAAAATTTTAAGAATTTCTACCACAGGGCCATAATGTAAATATGCAAGTTAAAATAGCATTTGATTCTTCAAAGATATACATGGGTGTATTTATGCACAGGCACATGTATGAATATGTGCACATATATTTTTAAGATCTAAAGTGAAGAAATTAATGGAAAAAGAAATTAATTTAAGGTCTTGTCATGTAGAAGAAAGTGATGTTACAATTGCTGAAAGAATGTAAATACTGAAAATTGTGTGATCCCTTTCTTTGGTACCTCATTGTATAAGCAGTTTCTTTTTTAGTTC
Organism: Lynx rufus; assembly: GCF_022079265.1. Classification (NCBI taxonomy): domain Eukaryota; kingdom Metazoa; phylum Chordata; class Mammalia; order Carnivora; family Felidae; genus Lynx; species Lynx rufus. The sequence goes on from NW_025814834.1 coordinate 77,490,601, forward strand.
TTTGAGCTTTAAGATTTTTACTAATCCTGATAGTTATTTTCAGTTTCTTATTCTACTTTGTAATCTCTATTGCTTCAAGTTTTCCTGTGTATTAGACATTCAAACTTACACTTATGAGTCATGGATAAAATTTACTCTTGGAACATATGGGAACATCCACTTGTGGGGGGAACGGTTTGGTCAACATGATTTCAGTACCTAATGAAGTAGATGAAGGCAGATGTACCATAAAGCCAAAGAAGATCAAGCATGAGAGCCCACACTACATGGCTCATTCAGTACTCTCAATCTAATCTTATGATCACAAGTTTTATTATTTTTCTTAAAGAAGACCCCAAATGGGTTTAGTTTCCAAGACCCACAAACACAGACGTGCTTGGAAGTTAAGTATGATGTGTATGAGATGTTTCCTTATTCCTCACTTAGCCAGAAATTAGCTTGCTGCTGGCTGAGGACTGTCTTGTCTCTGTCTCAGGCATCTAGAGGCCATATGTGCCCATTGACTGAAGGTTTCATCAAACCACGAGCTCTGCTAAACACTATCACTTCCTAGGTGGAAAGTGATTCTGCCTCAGCAGGAAACAGTGTCTGACCATGGCATATTCATTGCCAGCGACCACAAAACTATGTTGGTATTTTGATAGCTCTAATTCCGAAAGTGCACTCAAGCCAAGGCCATCTGAAAATAGCTTAACTGGAAGCACAACTGGGCTGGTGAGGTGTAGCTTCATCATAAGCAGAGCTGAAGTGTCTTATTTGTAAGAGGCATCTGAAGTGATGAAACCAAATTTGAGGCATGCTAGTGATGTTAAGTATACCATTAATGTGACTCCCTACCTGATATTCTCTAGAAGAATATGGATAGCAAGATTTACATTTAGATAGAGGTTTGGGAAGTGGCATTATTAGAAAGAATGAGAGGGGTGAGGAGGTTAGGAGGCAGGTTTTGGCACCAGATTGCCTAGACTCACACCTTGACTCCACCATTTACTTTCGATGGGACTTTTGGAAAATGATTTAATCACCTTTCCCTTTAATGTCCTTATCTTTAAAATGAAATTTGTTACAACCTCTACCTTATAAGGCTGTTAGATCAGATGAATTGATACATGAAAAGCACTTGGTACAATGCCTGCATGATAGTGAACATTCAATAAATATTATTTTACCATTTATTAGTTATTATTTATCACTATTATTAAAGTAGGCTAGAAAACAGATAACAATTAAACATATACTTAGGAGATATTTGCATATTGTTGATTGATTATGATGTGTGGGGAAAGACACAAAGAAGTCTAAGAAGATTCCAGATTCACAAGAATATTATCACTATTATCACTAATAGAGATAAGCAATGCCCAAAGGAACTGGTATGGGAGATGCAAAGAGAAAGATCATGCATCACTTTAGGTTATATGGTGACTCTTACAGATGCAAGAAGATATGGAAAACAAAAGATAAAAATGTTTAACTTTGAAGCTTTAGGGTTACTTAAAGGTTCAGACAGATAATTGGTTCACAGACAACTGTTGACAAAATTTCATCCACTAATAGATGAAAAAATATGACTCAAGAATAGATACTAATGTTCAAGCCATGAGAGGCAAAAGAGCTCTTGGACGAACCTTGGAAAGAACTCAGAGAATTTGGATAAGATTCAAGATAAAGTGATTTCATGAAAGGCATAGCCAGTAGTGACTAGTAAGAGAAAGATTGAAAAGTCTCTGTTGGATTCCCCAATAAGAAGTCCATTCCTCTCTAATTCTACTGAAAGGATTCCAACAGTCTTGGGTTGACAGACAGATTACACTGGGCAATGTAATAATTTGAAGGTAAGTAAGTAGACAGTCAATTGAAAACTAATTTTTCTAGAATGATGGCTGTTAAGAAAAAGTGAGAAATAGTTCAACCACTGGAGGATTTGGGGTCAAGGTAGGGCATGTTTCTTGTTTGAAGGTTTATTTACCTGGTTTTTTTTGTTTGTTTTTGTTTTTTGTTATATGATAGATGTGATGTGAGAATGTTTATCAGCTGAGGAAATGTAGCGAAGGAGGGTTTGAGGACTGAGGAGGAAATGTGGTTACTGCCACATCTCTGCCCCTGGCTAACGGTGGAATATATAGAGAATCACCTTTCCACATTCTTTGAGTAAAATGAGTAAATGTAATTCTGGCTGAATGCCAACATCCCAGGTGACTATGGAAAGTGAGCTGATGAAACTCAGACTATTCTTTGTTTGGGTTCACCGATCTATGTATTTTACCTTTTATTGACTAGCTCTTTTGTGGAATTGTTATTATTTTTATTTTCTGGAATCTAATATCTGATCTGTATCTGATGGGATAATCTGGTGTCCTGGAAACTGAAATGTCCTCCTGGCACCATACCATGTCCTTGATGGATGCTCCCTGTTTCAGTAGATATTCCTGGTCTTCCCTTGCAATATATAACTCCTAGACTCCTAATGCTTGGCTAGGGTCTTATTCTGGAAGATTTTGTATATTATCAATGAATTCTAGAGGTGATTAAGTATACACAAATTCCATTCACACAGACTCTTTTGAAAATAAGTCTTAAAATAAGTCTTTTTCTGAGCAGAGCCTTTTTTCACTTTCTACTTTAAATACTTCTATGCGGTTTTAATTTATTGTTATTGTTTTAGTTATTTTAGCCATGAGCATTCAATGTCTCTTAGAATCATGAAAAATGAAAATTATTTTAATCTTAACACTGCATAATTCTCATATTACTGGAATGCTGATTCTTCAGCCAGGGATTTATTTATTTCTTTGCAGGGGATAGATATATCTAAAGCTTTGTATACATAAGGAAATCATCAGAGTGAGCATGGTCTATAAAATTCATGAAGCTAACAACTGACAGAACATGTACATAACATCATTTGATGTCACTGAAGTCAAGAGGTATATAAATTAGAATACAACATATGATACATTAAATTAAAATATAAATGGAAAAATGTTGATAACCTTTCTTCCTACTAATTTAGACAATTATATCTTCCCTTCAAACACACTGAACTGGTTTCCAAATGTACAGCCAGATGTAATCCCCTCCAGGAATAGTACTTTGCTCAGCTTTATGTTTCCAAATAAGAAGTTACGTGTGAGCTATGTACTAAATAGTGAGAATTTCATCACTGGAAATTGAAGTTTACATTTTTACTACATTCTTCAGGCACAGTGTTTATAAGCAGTAAGGGAAATAAGTACATTTTTTTTAACCCCCAATACTATAAAATATAAAAGCCTTTTAGGAAGACAGAAGCAACGTGAATAACTTAATTAAAAAAAAGAGAGAAATAAAAATAAATGGAAAATGTTTAATATAGCTACCATCTATGAAGAATTTTAAAGAAAGGAAAACAAATTGGTTTTGTATTTTCTTCTTAATATGTATATGTAAAGACATTGATAAAAAAATTCTATAGGGGCATCTGGGTGGCTCAGTAGGTTAAGCATCCAACTTAGGGCAGGTCATGGTCTCATGGTTCGTGAGTTCAAGCTCCATGTGGAGGCTTGCTTCGGATTCTCTCTGTCTCTCCCTCTCTCTCTCTGCCCCTCTCCTGCTCCCATTCTCTCTCTCTCTCTCTGTCTCAAAATAAACAAATATACTTTAAAAGTATCTATAAAAAGTAGTTCTCCTGAAAGTTCTACCTATACCAAATTGCAATGCATAAAAAACAAAGAAGAAAGAAACCCTATTGTAATATTTTAGATTATCCTTATTTAACTTCATTTTATTAAAGAGTAATATTTGGGGAATTTTAAAAATGGAAACCATTCATATTTCAAATTTATAATATGTTATCATTATCAACAATAAGAAAAACAATTAACAAAAAATACTTAGTATAGAGGAAACAGGATCCACAAAACAACTAGGTCTTCACTAACTTCTTTTTTTTTACTTTTAATTTATTTTATTTAACCTAGTATGTCCAAAATATCATTGTTTCATCACAAAATCCATATAAAAATTATTAAGGTATTCTACATTCTTTTTTGTATTATTTTCAAAATCAGTGTATATTTTATATTTATAGAACATCACAGTTGGGATTAGCTATAATTCAAGTGCTTGATAGACTCATGTGAAAAGTGGCTTCTCTATTTACTAACTTCTTGAAATTTATTAAATGTAAATACTCAAAAGCCAGTAAAATTTTAAACCTAGAAAATGATGGATATAGAAATATGTAAGGGAAATGGCTCTCTAATGTTCCATTATGCAATACAAATAGGTTTTTAGTCTATAAGAACAAAGACCCCTCAGTCACACCTTCAGCTGGCAGTTCATAATGATGACATATTCTAAATCCAGTCTTGAATATCAAATTGTAAAGGAAAAACACTCTCCCAGTGTGTCTTTAACAAGCAGATCAGAGCACACCCACTTAAAACTTGCCACATTCTGGTCAAGGACCAAATATCACCCAATGCAGGGATACAACGGACCTGAAGGGTAGAACAGCCAAAACACAATAGCAGAGCTCATATAGTGCACACCAGAGACATTCCTTGAAGCTCGAGGCCTGACCTCTTCTTCATAAAGCCATTATTTTCAGGAGCAGGAACCATAATTGGCTTTTCTAACACAGAGAAGAAGGCAGAGACTTAGACAAAAGGCCAAGATGAAGGAATTCATTCCAAATGAAAGAACAAGATGAGGTCACAGCCAGAGATGTAAGTGAAACAGATATAAGTAACAGGCCTGATGGAGAATTTAAAGCAACAATCATAAGGATACTCACTGGGCTTGAGAAAAGAATGGAAGACATTAGTGAGACCCTTTCCACAGAGATAAAAGAGTTAAAAAAAGGATCAGTCAGAGATGAAGAATGCAATAAACGAGATTAGAAACAGGCTTGATGCAATGAACAGCAGGCTGGAAGAAGCAGAGGAACAAATTAGTGAGAGAAAAATTATGGAACATGAGAATAGACTTAGGGAACTCAGTGACCCCATCAAATATAATAACATCTACTGTCAATACTCTACTTCACTTCTAAGTGCTGATCAACAAATGTGGGATAGTGTTTCAGTGTTAAGCAATTCTGGGACACAGCTGGGTGTCCTACACTTTAACTCAAATCTGAAGTTGGGATCAGATGCCACAGATTAAGGGTTCAGTTCCACAAGACTGCCTACCCCCACTCTCAGATACTAATCACAAGTCCAAGTTGTTACCTGTGCTTCTGACTGATTCACTATAAACAGGCCCTTTCCACAATGCCCTCCTCAGTTTTGCTCCACAGAACAGTTCACAGAACTGAAGAAAACGGGTTACTTACTGGATTGCCCATTTATTATAAAAGAATATAATTTATGAAAGGCAGATGGAAGAGATGCTTTGAGCAAGGTATGGGGAAGGAGTATGGAGCTTCCATGCTCTCCCCAGGTGTGCCCCACCCTTTCTGCATCTGTATGTGTTCACCAACAGGGAAGCTTTCTGAACCCTAACCTTTGAGTTTTTATGAAATCATCATTACATAGGCAAGACTGATTAAATCATTGGCCATTGGTGACTGAACTCAATATCCAGCCTCTCTTTTCTCCATGGAGATCAAAGGATAGGGCTGAAATTTGCAACCTTCTCCTCTGTCTAGGTTTGATTTTCCTCTACGTTAACCTCTCTCCACACATGGTTGCAGAATTAGCCACCAGAAATTTTTGACTTGTATCTATTACCCAGCTCAGCAATACTTCTGAAAAATATGGCATTTCTTCAAACAACCCAAATTAAAGTTGAGTGAGTGTCGCATAGATCATCTTTAGTCATGTGCCGTTCCTGAATCCAATAATGTGGCAGAGTAAAGGGCTGTTCTCAATGACACACCCATCACAAGCCTATCCCTCAGTACAGGAAGTTGATAGCAATTCCACTCCAGTCACATAGACTAATGGTAGGGAAAGGTGGTTTTCCCTAATTATGAACTGGAATAATGCTATTTAAATAAAATGGGACTGAGGATGAGAAGCAAAAGCAATAGTACAACAAGCAAGGTCCACATGTTGAATCATTAGGTAGAATGTTTTAGTACACCATGCCATAAATGATGAGGTTTTGAACTAAGGAGATGGAAAATTAGGGCTGGATTCAAGACAAGCTTAGGACAAAAGCAAAGACTGACATCATTTGATGAAGGATTGGCTCTCAGTTTTAGGAGAGTGGAAAGAGAAGGGAGATTTCCTAGTGCCCCATCTTAGTGAATAGTTTGGATCATAGAGCTATTCACAGAGAAAGAATCCTAATTGTGGATTCATAATTGGGATTGATAAATTAAGTAAGGATATCAGTGGGATAGTCTAGTATGCAGGTGGACCTCAAGAGAGAGATCTGGACAAGTGGAAGTTAAAATTGTTTACTTGAATGGAAAATTAAAGAAAAATTTGTGAAGTTAAAAGGGGAAAAAGACTGAGGTCTAGAACAGATGGGGAGAAGGGAGACACATGAGAATGACTATTACTCTAACTCTTCTCAAATAATTATGAACAAATTGGAACATGTGAATCATTTTAGGTAAATATAAAATAAAAGCTAATGGATATTTTTTGGTCTCATCTGTCTTGTTATTTAAAGATGAGCTATCTTGGTGAAATATGATTTTCTTCTTTTCTTTTCTTTTCTTTTCTTTTCTTTTCTTTTCTTTTCTTTTCTTTTTCTTTTCTTTTCTTTCCCCTCTCTCCCTCTCCCTTCCTTTTCTTTCTTTCTTTCTTTCTTTCTTTCTTTCTTTCAGAAAAGGGCTCCCCAGTTTAAGTTACAGTCACCTTCTCGTCCTGGTTTTTCAACATCCAGATTCTTACCATCAGCCTATGCCTACTCCACTTCCTTTCTCCCTACTAAGCAACATTACCTTCCTCTCCCCCTCATTCCCCATACCCGCCTAAATATTCTTTTCTATTTTCTAGTCTGGTATCTGCTACATATTTATTTTATTAATTTGAATCCAACTTCATGAAGAGAAGTTATACATTTATACCTGCAACCTTCTTTCTACTCATCTGTCTGCAACATTTACTTTTAAACTAAAAGTCATTTGACAACTTCAGCCTCAATATAAAGAAAACTGATTGTTTCTTCACATTTAGGTGCATTTAGCCACACTTTACCTTTATAGCAACTATGACCATTCTTACTCTTTAAAACAAATCTGAAAAGCAATCTTCAATTACTGGCTCAGTCCTTTGATTTCAATACCCAAAATGAACATTACATTTTCTGTATATTGTATGGCTATAGAATATTTTGAGACTAACCCTATTTTATTTCTACTATTGTGATAAAACAAGTAGGCCTCAAAATGAAAAAAATCTGGAAAAGAACACATGTTATCAATAATCATTATAATATATTGATTCATCTGCAATCTCCTTGATATACTCTACTGGAATATTTCTCTAGGCATTTAAAATTTCTCTAGTAGTATTTATCGACTTTACAAAAGAAGAAGAAATGGAGGAGGGAGAGAAAGGGAATATATGCTTAAAATCTTTGCTTGATTGCATGTCTCCAAAATGCTACCCCCTCCCCAAATACTTTGTACCTTTTCAGAGGCAAAAGTCCTTAGAAAACTGCCTGCACTTGCTGTCTCCACTTCTTTCCTTCCCATACTCTTTGAATCTCAATTCAGTCTGACTTCTGAACCTAACAGTTTAGGAAAATTGCTTTGGAGAGTATTACCAATGATGCATTTTCCCAAATTCAGTGGACATTTTACAAGTCTCACCTTGGTAGATTGCTCAAAGATTACTACTCCTTTCCTGTGGCTTTCTTGCCCTACCCTCTCTCTCTGGGTTATCCTGTTATCTCTTTAATAATTTCTCCTCAATTTACTTCTCTGGATTGTCTTTCTTGACCTATGCTTAAAAATTTTTCAAGGATCCCTTCAATGCACTTCTCTTCTAATACTTTTACCTTAGGAAATCTCATCTAGGACTGTGGCATTAAATACCACTATATGGTGATGACTCACACCTTTCTATGCCAAGCCCATATCTCTCCTCTGGGCTATCAACTTGATACATCCACTTGAATACCTCAAAGACATCTCAAAATTAATGTATGTAAAATTGAACTATCAAACTTGCCACTCTCTTAGTTTTCAATATCTCCATAGATGATGCCACATCGATTAATTTATTTAAACCAGAAACCTAGGAGTCATTTCTAATACTGCCCCCACCTTCAGTCTGTCAACTATATATTCTAAATATCCACCTGGTATCTATCACTATACCTTCATAGTTTAAATCACCATAATTTCCAGCAATAGGAAAACAGCTTCCTAAATGGTTTCCCTGCCACCACATTTGCCCAATTCCAAATTTCATAAACCATTCAAATGGTTTTTGTAAAATGAAATTATGATCATATAATTCCCCAGTGTGAAACAATTAAATGGGCTTCATCACACTTGCTTTTTTAAAAAATCTTTTTAAAAACTGTTTGTTTATTTTTGAGAGAGATAGTGAGCACATGTGAGTGGGCAGGGGCAGAGAGAGAGAGACAGAGGATCCCAAGGGGCTCTACGCTGACAGCAGAGAACCCCATGTGGGACTTGAACTCACGAACCATGAGATCATAATCTGCACTGAAGTCAGATGCTTAATGAACTGAGTCACCCAGGTGCCTGGCCCTCATCATATTTAAATGAAATACTAACGCCTTAACATGGCCCTCTAGACCCTGCACAATGTGGACCATGCCTACCTCTCAAACCTCATTGTCTGACATTCTCTCAAAAACTTATATGTGTAGGGACATTGGCTTTCTTTTTTTATGTTTATTTATTTTGAGAGAGAGAGAGAGAGAAAGCAAGGAAGGGAGAAGGAGAGAGAGAATCCCAAGCAGGTTCTGCATAAAGCCTGATGTGGGGCTCTACCTCACTATAATGAGATGATGATCTGCTCCAAAATCAAGACTTGGCCATTTAACCAACTGAGCCAACTAGGCTCCCCAGCACATTCGCTTTCATTCAGTCCCTTAAATGTGCCAAGATCTTTCCAGTTTTAAGTAAGGTTTTTCTCTTTGATGGGAACTCTATTGGCCAGATCCTAGTCATTCTACTGTCCTCACTTTAAATATACATATTCCCCCAAATGTCATAAATCTGTATTACCTCAAATATATATTTCTCAAAGAAGTGTACTCCTTCACAAATTATTCTATTTCACTTGTCTTTTCCTCCTTTCCAGTAATCACAAATTATAATTACAGGTCCATGGTAGCTTAAAAGTTTATTAGCTATCTTCTTCTAAAATGTAGGCTTTACTAGGGCAGAATCTCTTTTGGATCAATCACATTGTATTCCAAACATCTAATGAACTCTTGGACACATATGTTCAATAAAGAAATGAATAAGGTGTTACAGTCTAAAATGCATTTTATACTTTATCGCCAAGGTTTGGTGGCATTTTCCAATAACTAAAAATTCATAAAAAATGGGGAAAGTACAAAAACACATAGAAAAAAATATATAAACATTGTTGGGATATGTCATGCAAATATCCAAGGAATTTCAACAAAATTTCTTACATAAACATGTAGGAAAGTTAAAATACAGAAAGACTGTGTATCATTCTAGTTTAAAAAGTAGGGTAGAAGTTTGCTATAATATCATCCTTTCAGAAGTTTACATTTACTGATTTTGTCACCGTAGACATACAGAGACACTATTGGAACTGAAGATGAATTGAGCACTCTGAGACAATGCTCAAATAATGTACTGGCATGTAGGAAATTTTTGAAAAGTTGGATTTCTTTCTAAAATTTTTACTGGAAATAAACTTTCTAGCAGCATTGGGGACTTAGCATCAGCATTATATAAATGATGGGAGAAGCTTTCAGCTTACTGCTGAAGCAGTAAGAAATGTTACAGCTTAGAAGAAAAAAATCTTTAGCAGGAGATAGTGGACACTCAGTGCAATTCAGTAAAGTGAATTCTAATTTATAGATTTGGTCAAAAGTTATTAACCTAAGGTTCATCCTTTGGGTCCTATTCTCTGAGATCATATGAAAAGAGTTTGTGTTTATTTGCATACTTGCATTTTTCTTGGGAGAAAAGAATTTTAGCTTTCATTAAATACTCCCCCAAGGTTTGTGGCCTAAGAATAGGTCAACAACAACTATAATAACAAACTGCCTGGATCTTAAAATTTAATTAAATTTATGAAGGATTTGGGTATTTTCATTTTTTTCCATTTGAAAACATCATTTACCCCCATTTATTGATATTCTTTTTTTTCTGAACTTTCATAAACTCTTTTCCTTCCTTTTTTTATTCTCTTAGAAAAACATCATTCTTCCTATTTTTGTGGTTATACTCATACATACTGAAGATTGTGACTCTGATTGGGAACTAGGGCAGGCTGGAAGGGACTTGATCAGTGTTTATAAAGTCATGCAGAAAACAGGATATATGGAACTACTTATCAAATCCTTAATCACCATTATTATGGATACCCCTTGCAACACAACGGAGACAAAGTTAGTGGAAATAAAGAGAATTTCTACTTCTTAGTATTCAATCAGCTGACACATTTATGGATCTCGTTAAAAAAAGTATTCATATGGTATTAAAGTACATACAGGTTCAAAGAAATTGGGAAGTCAAAGTGATATGTGATTACGAAAAGCTATGACTAGAGGGCACTTGATATAATGAAAATATATGATGATCATCTGAAGTATGACTATGGCTGTTGTAGACATAAATATTCAATGAGCTAGACACACCAACACACAAGTGACTAAAACAGACTAGTGCAGTGCTTCAGATAGAAGATCCCAGGGTAAAGCAGATCTAGTTTGAATCTTGTGGTTCTGTGACTTCACGGCTCCAGGAAACACATTTAACCTTAGCCCTATATTATTGGGAGGATTAAATATGAAAACATAATAAATGCTCAGTAAGTATTACATAATACTGTTAGACTTGACACATTGCTATGCATTACATTTATAACACTATATATGAAATAATCTTATATTTAGCTTTATATAAATGTAATATATAATTTTATGACACTAAGTCCTATTTTTCTCCTAATAAATAGTCCAAAGCCCAGGAACTAGGTCCATGCTATAAGTAAATATATTACATTTACTGAATAATATAAGTGTCAGAAACAAAGAAAGAACCAACTGTTAATTACTGTGGTATTATTCCCACTCTTTTTACAGCCTTTTATGGGATGATCTTTTAGTTATTAATTCAGTTTTTACCAAGTTCATGATATACCTCCTCTTTCGCCTAATTGGAAACCTAGTAAAAATTGCTAACATCCTTATTTGTTGCTAAGAAAAAAAAAAATACCCTCACTATTGTGTAAGTAGAAAAGAGCCAAATTAGTAGTACAGAACTATAGGAAGTAAATCAGAAAATTGTTTTAGAGGGGACACTGAAAAGTCCCATGTCAGCATTACTTATGCTCCCTTAGCCCTAACATCACCTAATACATAATGTGGTCTCTGAGAAGAATTACAATGACTGTGAGAAATGACTGCTCAGTGATCAAGGTTCAGGCCAGGGTGGAGGCATTACTAATTTCAGCTGGAAATTTCTGGCCTCAAGCTTTCTTTTTCACAGTTTTTTGCTTTTTAATTCAATTTGGTTCTCTTCCTACCCCTTATTCTTGGATTCCTCAGTGTAGTTAATCACCTGGGTTTTATTCAGTCTACACACATTTACTGAGAGCCACATTAACTGTGCCACTGTTATGTGTGATAATTACATACTATGACTACTATTGATGATTATAATAAGACAACAATAATCACAATATAATGCTTTGTGATCACTGACTATTTGTCAGGTATATGTATTAACTCAACCAATCTTGCTATAAAATAATGTGTCCTTCTCATTTTTCTGATGAGGAAAATAAGCCACACAAAATAAGACAAGGTCTCAGAAAACAACAACAACAACAACAACAGCAGCAGCAGCAATAGTCTAGTGGGGACATTTATAATAAATAGATTCGTAATAAAATTGGTTATAGCAATGATAGATAAGTCAACAGGTTATTAAGGGAAGGGCAACAAAAGGATTCAGCAAAGTCAGACAGAACAGAGTATGGAGATGAGAAAGAGAAAGGCATATCGGTGTTGCTAGAAAATATGGAAGGAAACAGAGAGTGGTAAGCAAGACACAATATTGGAAAGGCAGCCAGGAGTTCAATTACTTAGGGGCCATGGATGCCCTTTCAAGGGGTTTAGACTTCATCTCTGTACTTAATGAGCTCATAGTTAATGATTAACAGAGGTTCTTGCTTAGGAAAGTGGTATATTTAGATGATAAATATTTAATCATCTCTCTGGTAGCCATGTAGAAAATGGATTTGATGGAGACAATAGTGGAGAAAAGGAGAGCAGTTAGAAGGTTATTGAAGATGTCTAGGTAAGAGATAATAAAGCCCTAGCAAAAAAAAGACATACTACAAGAGGTAAGGAGGATGAACAGATTTGATAAATATATCCCAGTGGCTGATTCTGCATAGTGAAGTAGCCTCTTTATTAGTGACCTTGGACTTTGCCCTTAACTTCAAAATCTTCTTCCTCTTACAACACTAGACAAATGTGGTCCTAAACTTAGGATGCGTACAAGGTAAATTTCTGTCTCTGAATAAGGAGGCTTACTTAGAACCACAACTTTCACTCAACTAAAGAAAAAATATATAAGTTTCCAAAAATCAAATCTGCCTTACCATAAATAAACAGTAAGCATAAAACTCATAAATTTCTCAAACCATGTAAAGCAAAGTTTATAAATAAAATTCAATGCAAGAGAAGACATTTAAAGACAAACTGAATACAACTTAAATAAAGAAAACTAAAGCAATGAATTTTTTCTGATACTAAAGTTGGGCATACTCCAAAACTGTGTAATAAGTAATCCTTAGGTTTTTCAGGCAGTGGAGGTAAAATGGAAAAGAGGTCACTTGATAATTATGCCTTGGGAGGGTTACTGATAAATTAGAGGAACTAACAAAAAGTTACATGACACTTATCTGATTTAACTATTTCATCCCAGAAAAAAAAAAAATGTGATAGAGGCACTCCTAGGAACAGAGTAGCATCATTGGCATAAACACTGTGAGAATTAGAAATAACTACTATTAACAAACAAGACATGTTAGAAAAAGACAATTACAGCTATAGTAAAATGGAAACAAAATGCAAGTAGGGACGCCTGGGTGGCTCAGTCGGTTAAGCATCTGACTTCATCTCATGTCATGATCTCACGGCTTGTGACTTGGAGCCCCACATCAAGCTCTGCGCTGACAGCTCAGAGCCTGGAGCCTGCTTTGGATTCTGTGTCCCTTTCTCGCTCAGTCCCTCACCCGCTCATGCTCTCTCTCTCTCTCTCCCTCTCTGTTAAGAATAAATAAAACACTAAAAAACATAAAAATGTGAGCCATATATGTAATTCTAAATTTTAGTTGCCCAATCAAAAAAGTAAAGAGAAATAAGTAAATTAATTTTAATTATATAGTTCAATATATCCAAATCATTACATTTCAGTATGTAATCCATTTAAAAGTATTATTTAGATAATTTACACTCTTTTTTTTCCTACTGAGTCCACATAGGTACCTTATACTTACAGCACATCTCAGTTTGGACTACTTACATTCCACATGTTCAGGATAATCAAGTGACTAGTGGCTACTATATTAGAGAACACAGGTATAGACCATGTGACACTGTGCTTTTTTTAGGAGGAAGATAAATCTCTTTTGGAGAAAACTATGAGAATACTAATATTTAGCGACTTATTTAATAAATACTTAGTCATTTTATCCATTCATTTAATAAACAGTGGTAAGCCCTTAACATGTTTAAGGCCCTGTGTCAAGGGGACAGCCAGAAGATTTAAAAGGATTCTGTCCACATGGTGATTACAGATTAGAAAGAAGATATCTTTTATGCATCCATCTATCCATTCATCCATCCATCCTTCCAACCATCCATGCATTCAATTTGCAAATATGGAACATAAGCTGATCACTAAGTTATTCTGGAGGGCTAGAATAATATATAAAGAAATAATTTACCATATGGTGCAGTAAATGCTTAGGAGCTAAAGAGAGACTTGTGCAAACCATTAGCTGCCCACAAAGAAGGAAGAACTGACATGAGGTGAACCACCAAATGAATAGTATACCAACCATGAGCAAAGACACAGATCACAAAATAAGATAGTATCTCTGCGACTATTCATAATTTTACGTAATTGGATAGTGGGGTTCTTATGGGGGAAGTAGCAGAAAATAAAGGTAGAAATAAAGATGGAGACGAAACTATAAAATGCCTTTAGGCCTTGCTCAGGACTTCTGACTTTATGTTACGGATTTGGGAAACTGTAAAAGTCCAACATCTGATTGACTTAGAAATTTAACTTTGGCAAACTCTGTGCAAGATGAATTGCACTGAGATCAAAATTGAGGAAAGGAGAATTGTTCAAATGTTATAATTGTAACTGAGAGCTTAAAAAAAGAATACATACAAATGTCCTCTCACAATTCAGGTTTTAGAATGAAAAGAAGTAAGTCAAGTCAAGAATTCAAATCATCATGCATTAAAATGTATTTCTTCATTCAATAAATATTTATTGCACACCTACAAGGCATAAGACACTTTTCCAGCGTGAGGAAAATGATAATAATAAAACAAAAACAGTCTTCTATTTTACTGTGAACAAATGTTGGTTAAATCAATATGTGGTTAAAAAAAAATATTATAAGTTCCATGAAACAATTAAATGGGGTAAAGTACTGAGAGAGAGAATGGAGTGATAGAATTATAGTTAAGCTGATTAAAGAAGGTTCTCTGAGGTGGTCAATGCTTGTACTTAGACTTAATTAACAAGGAGTGGGTCAGAAGTCAAGTGCCTCAAAAGAAAGCAAAGAGTAGTGCTCCAGAGGGTATGAGTTTTAATGTCCAAAGAACAGAATTATGGCCTGTGTGTCTGGATCAAAATGGGTTTCTGGGAATATGATAGCATAAATGTGGCCAAAGAGATGGGTAGTAGCCATACTATTGAAGGCCTATCAGGTAAGGATTTTGCATTTTATTTAATGCAATAAGAATCTATTGGAAAATCACTACTGAGGCAGGGACAGTGTCATGCTTAGTTTTTATGAGGTCCCCTTTTGCTATTCTGTGGATAATTGACTGGAGGTAGGCCACAATGGAAACACAAGCAACAGCAGTGGCATATGGTGCCAGTCTAGGAGTCTGATAGAAGTGAATTGATTCAAGATACATTATGGAGTTAAATGAATAAGTGTTTCAGATAGTTGAAATTGGAAGTGGGATACAAATGAAAGAGAAATATCCAGAAAGACTCCTGGAGTTTTCTCCATATCACTGGGTAGAAAGTGTTGTCACACACTTAAGCAGGGAAGACTAGAGGAGGAACAGATGAAGGCGGTCCCCTGGGAAACAAGAGCTAGGGAGAGCCTTCAGGCTTCTAGTGTAAATGACTTTGAAAGAAATTACAGAACTAGGAGGAGGTTTTACAGCAAAAGTAAAATTTCCTTTAAAAAATATATGATATATGATATATATATATATATGATATATATAAAACATATCATATATAATGTGACTTGAGACATATACTAGTAAAGGAAATTCAGTTATAACTGCCAATCCTGATACCTTGACAGAAAGGCTTTCAACCTTGATAAATTGAGAGCCTCCTACTGCAGAATATTAATAAGTTATTAATCATCCAGATGTTTCACATGAAAATAGAACTGGAAGTTAACAAGGAGGAATATAAAACATTCACATTTATTTGCCCATCATCTTCTGCCAGGGCTGCTCAAGGCAAAAATGGCTGACTGGTTATGAGTACTCGTAATGAATTTCATTATGATGTTTCTCCCTACCCACATTTGGGTTGCAATAAGATTTAAGTTCTGAGATACTTTTGCTTGAGGGTCAGTTACAGGCCCTGAGAATAAAAGTACAGACTGGAAAATGTAAGAAATATATATTTCATTAGCTCATATACAAAATCTATATCAATGGTTTCCAGGCCCCATTTCATAGACAATTACCTAAATTGCATATTAAAAGTCTTTCTTTTTGGTCCCTAGAATTACTACTACAGCAAAACATCCAATGTTAGTTTCAAGATTCTGCACTTTTATTAATTTCCATGGGTGGACCTAATGTCTAGGTAGGCTGAAACCACTGATGGTGCAAAATTGGGATTATTTATACATATACACTTTAAGATATATATCTTAAAGTGCTAATAATTGGGATTATTTATACATATACACTTTAAGATATGTATCTTAAAATGCTAAGGAATATTAGCCCATGTGTAATATCCAAAGACAGTAGACTTTAAACAGAAACAAATCTTATTAATCTATTTTTAATAGAATGCCATGGTGGTTAAAAATGGATAGAGTTATGAGAAAATTAATGAATGTTTCAATTTATAAAATCTCTTAAGTGACAGAAGTTTGGACCTTGGTATTGACCATCAGGTAGCCAATAAAATTCCTAAATTTTCTCAGGCTACCAATATGTTACTTTATTGTATGGTTTTAACTTACTCTGGGTTCCTGGACAGTATCTAAAGAAGGAGGATACTGTTAGTCATAATCAATCTGTGAACAGTCCACCTGAAAAGTCTATATTTAAACAACAACAACAAGAACAAAAAAACCCCACTACCTCCTTTCATGCTTATATTAATCCAAAAGCAGAATTGTGTTCTCAAGAACACTCAGTGTAGTTTTCCCTAAAGAAAACAAATATCTTTAATCAGGGAACATACAGTACTTACTATGTGCAGTTAATATACATTATTTCCCTTCAAATTCTAGCTCAGATATTACTTTACTGGCATTTCTCTGGCTACTCTGATCTAATCCCTTCCCATGAAACGCCAAGTTTTCATTTTCTCCACTATAGACACTCCATTAAGACTTTATACATGTCCGCATTATTCTGGCACATAGTTACCTATCTGTTTTCCCTGCAATATAGAGCTACTTCTCCCGTAGCCAGACATTCAGTAAGTTTTTCATAAAAGTATTTTGGATTCAATTAAATCTTGGTGTAAGAAGTATTAATGCCAGAGGGTAACTTTTTTCAGTGTAGCTTAGTTGTGAACATGTGATTGTCAAACAACAAATTTTAAATAGCAATAATAAAGTTAGGTGATTCTCTCAGAGTCTTCGAGATGTCAAGGACAAATCACAGAGTGTACCAGTATTCATCAATACAAGCCACCCCAACTGAACAAGAATTTAGGTGAATGGGAAGAGCTGACAGACAAATCAATCTTTTTGGACATATCTGCTCAACTAGATGCCACTTCTGTAAGTGAGAAGCAGAGAATTCTCAAATACACAAGACAAAAACATCTTATGGCAAAAACATCTAGAATGGACTCTTACCATTATCAGAACACAAATGAAGACAAAGGAAGCCTGTGAGAGAAACAGATAACAAAAAATGCTTTAAAAAATGTGGTCTAAAGAAGAACATTATATGGTCTATAATTTTGATTGTCCCTGTATGTTGAAGTGACAAAATTATCTAGGCCCAACTGGAATAGTTATTTGAGGGGCACAATCCCATGTCACCCTAAATAAAGTTAGAGGGTGATGATACACATGTATGTCACCATCACTAACATCTCTCATCATGACTGCTAATAGGTGTGAGACACTTTTCAATGCCATGCTTCACAAAGCAGGTAACAGATGTGTTGGTCTCAGGGCTTCCTTCCTAAATTGAATTTCTGTCAAGAAAGCAACAGCAACAAATCAGACAAAGCTTCTATGACATGCCAGGATTTCAAAGTGCACCTAGAGAGAATTATTCTCCCACACCGTCATCAACATACATTCACAGAAGACTTTCTGTTGTCTTTATTAACTACCAACATCATCATTTCATCACTGTGAAGTCATTTAGATTACACTATTAATACTTATGACAACTCTTCATAGGCTGCTCATGATTCCATCAGTTAATCAGCTGAACTTGATGATAACAGCTCTCACAAACCAATACGATAATCATATGTGTAAAAAAATACAGATATTATTTATACATAACCCACCCAATAGGAGTACTCACACACACACACACACACACACACACACACACACACGTATCAAGTGACCTTAAATGTAAGAACTGGTAATATTCCAAAATGTCTTTTTTTAAAGTTCATTTAGTTGTTGTGTAATTGGATTTCATTTTCTTAGAAAGAAAATTATATAAGATGTTAAATTTTCCAGGCTAGCCCCTAAAACTTCTTTTGCTCACAATATAGCTAAAAGATTAAAAAAAATCATCATATATGTTAGCCAAATTTTATAGCAGAGTCTCCATGGGAAAATGCATTTAAAAAAAAATTAATGTTTATTTTTGAGAGAGAGACAGACCGTGAGCAGGGGAGACAGAGCATGAGTGGGGGAAGGGAAGAGACAGAAGGAAGACACAGAATCCGAAGCAGGCTTCAGGCTCAGCTGTCAGCACAAAGCTGGGCTGGAACTGGGGAGAGCATGACCTGAGCTAAAGTTGGAGGCTTAACCAACTGAGCCACCCAGACGCCCCAGTAACATGCATTTTAATGTAGTATAGTGGCTTTCCTGCCATCCCTCCTGTCATAATGCCCTCCAGATCTCACATTCATATCTTTGGTAGGACCCCCTCCTTATTTACCATCCCCACCCCCATAGTTAAAGCAGCAAGGGCTTTTAATTGGAAGTAAAAGAGATAAGAAAAAGTATGCTTCATGTATAAGTTAAATAATAATACCTAGACAACTGACTTCAATATGCAAGGACAACATGTAATTCTCTGTTCACAGTCCAACATATTTTGATCCCTCAAGTCAGAGTTCAGAGAGATAACGATTTATAGACAGCTTTAATACCTTAATAGGTTTTTTGAGTTAGTAACCCCCCCTGCCTCCCCACCCTCCACCAAAACAAACAAACAAACAAACAAACAAACAAACAAATGTCTTGCTAGAGGTGCCTGGCTGGTTCAGTTGATTAAACGTCCAACTTTGGCTCAGGTCATGACCTTGTGGTTCCTGAGTTCAAGCCCCAGGTGGGGCGCTGTGTTGAGAGCAGACCCACTTCAGATCCTCTGTACCCCCTCTGTCCCTCCTTCACATGCGTGTGCTTGTATGCTCTCTCTCTTAAAAATAAACATTTAAAAAATGTCTTGCTAGTAGAAATAATTTTAAAATGTTGAAGATATGATTTCTGAGGCATCTATGTGGAATATGAGAACTGTGCATATCTCTTGAGATTCCTGCTTGGCAATTATAAGATCAAGGACATAATGCATATCTGAATAATATATTATGCTTTGAATCCAAGCCTTGATTATTACAAGTCTTAAAAAATTCAAGACAGAGTTCAGATAAAAGATTTCTTACCCTAGGTTCAAAAAGCCCTATCTTTGGAGTCCAAAAGAGACACATCCCAAAATTAGATTTAAAAAAATTGCAGACTTTCTGCACCCTAATTGTATTACAATCTCCAGTTTTATGTCCCTAATCAAATTTTATGACAAAATTATAAGACTGATTATTTTTGTACTAATAAAAACTTCTAACATATACAGAAGCAAAAATTACTCCACTTAGACATATTTTGTTTAGCTTCTACTGTTAACTGTAAAACTCTCTAACTACACTGCTTTATGAGTAAATTACACAAAAGAAAAAAAAATTGAATTAATGAACCCACTGTGATACTGGATAAAGTGTTAAGGTTGAAAGGTGACTAAATCTCAAGCTTTCTGAAGTTTAACACACCCACTCTGCTCTTGTGTTTGATTATAAAGAAAGCATGATGCAGCTTAAAATCTTCCCTAAAAGCAAGGTCGAATTTTCTTTCAAGTTGGCTAGATCCAAAAAATTATTTGCAATTCATTTTAGTTTACTTCTTAGAGTAAAAACACGTCTGCTTTCCTCCTGCATTCAATTTTTTAGAGTAATCCTATAACAGGTATACAATTCCATTAACAGTAAAATATTAAAATTTATATATAACACAAATTTAAGAGACCTTAATGGAAGAACAGAATCAGTTTTCTGAACCTAACAGAATGATTATTGTTTTAATAAAAGCAATGCATTTGAATGATTAAAAAAATACAGAGGAACTAAGAATTAAAAGCCACAATCGCCTGATTAACCTCTCCAATCTGAGTCCAGTTTTTCAGATGCATGCATTTGGAAACTTTTTGTTGTTATTTCTCTAAAGCTATAAACAAGAAACTTTTTTTTTTTAAATTTGAACACATATGGCCATTTTATTGGACTATTTAACATCAATCATTAAAATTCTGCTGTGCTATGTTTTATATCATGCTACTCTTTCCAATATAGCTGGAATACTATCATCAATAACTCTATCAGTTGTATTTGTATATTTGTAAATACCAGATCTAAGTCTCTATTTCTTGTTACATCAACCACAGATAGTATGTCTTGATTTTCCAGTTTTTTCAGGTAAGCATGTTAACTCCTCAACCTTCCAACTTTTCCCATTTCCATCTTCTCCTTTGTTGCTGTCATTTTACTTTTTATTTTGCCAAGGTTAATAACATTTATTTTCTATTCTGCAGTCTCAGCTGAAAAGGCTATATGCTCAGAAGTATCCCTTAGAACTCACAGTCTCACTCCATAAAGGTGGAGGAAGTTACAATCTTTTTCAGTACCTTCTCTACCCCAATTTCTTCTTCCACGATAGTAGTCACAGCCTTAAGAGAAAAGTACTGTTATATTTATAACATATTGAAAAAAAATAATGAAATAACTTGAGTATGTTGAAGGAATTTATCCTGAAGAAGATGTTGAAGATTGAGGGGTGAAAAGAGTTATGAAAGACATGTTTAAATTTCTAAAAGGCTTTCATGTGTAAGTAGAATTTCTATATGGCACCAAGGGAATAGGATAGCAACAGAATGATTCATGTTTTGATGTAGGAAGCAGGAAATAATAGAAGCAATCAAAATTAGAACTCACGGGACTTAAATGCAGGCTGAATGACCACTTAGCAAATATATTGCCAAAAGGCATTCAACAGAAAGTTCATGAAATGACAATTTTAAGAGAATCTAATTATTTGAAATCAGAATACAAAGAGTATCAAAAGAACAGTAACTTCTATTCTGAAAGCCCATATCTGTAATTAAAATGTTACTATTCAAACATGGTTTTATTTTTAAGTATCACAGAGTTTATATAATGTTATAACTTACCAACAATGACCAGAAGTAGCTTCCTGTACATATCATCCTTGTTTTGAAATACACATTAGTCCTCATATTGACTGAATCAAAGCCTTTAAACTAAATAGAAACTGAGTTTTATTATGCCCTGCTTTTTTATTTCTGTCTTTATGTTACCTCTGAATTTATGATTACCTAAGAAATTCACTGTCCTCTGTCTTTAGTGTGGCTAACACAAGGGGATTAAAAAATAAATGAAGATAAAATAACTACTCTAAAGGATTATAAAATTTAAGAATAAAATTTTCTTTTTCTCCCTTGAAGTGTCATGAGGACTTTTTATGTGGTATGCAATCAAAATCTCAGACAACACAGGATTTGAAAAGGAATGAAAAGGATTTGAAAAGTTCAGAGTTCTCTGACTTTACATATGGTTCAGTCTGCATCTCACAATCTGAAAAATCTCATTAGAGAATTTTTTTTTCTGAGTATTGTATCCTTTCAAAGACTAGTTTTTCCCTTTCTATCAAAAATAGTTGCACGAACCCCAAGCATTACAATTTTATATTCCAACGTCCAGAAGAAAGATTGTATTTCCCCCCAGCTCTCCATGGACAGAGGGAGTTTCTTGCTCAGAAGATACCAAAAAATACTTGAAATGTCACATTGTTCAAACTGACTCACAAGCCCAGGCCTGATGAAATTAATGTGGGCAGGAGAAAGGACTTCAAGGATTCAGCCTCTGGCCTGGCTGGTCAATATTACCCCAAAACATCTAGGAATAGGAGCCATACAGTTTTTCAGAGTGAAGTGGGGTCACCATGAAGAGGTGTGGAGTGGCAGGAAGGAGGCTCACCAGTGGCAAAATCATTTCACTACAAGAGCTTAACCATGCAGAGTTGGTTTGCATATAACTACTCAAAGGTCTAAAAGTTGAGACAGAGTAATTCATGAAAGCCCCATAGCTGCAACTTTTTCAAAATTTGAAGAGGTTCATGGTTAATTACTACTAAAAGGAACCTATGAGCTATATCCCCTCTACATGTGGAAAGCCTTGAGCTCTAAACAATGAAAGGATAGATAAAAAGAAAAAAAACAAAAACAAAAAAAACTCTTTGTCAGGCTGAAGGGTTGGAAATCTGAGAAGTGCTGGAGGCAGAGAAGGATCAGGATGGAATGATGAATGTTGAATTTAAGGTGAAGTATTTTAGCTGAATACTTTGAAGTGAGCGGCACCCTTTCAAATTATGAGGATTATAATTTCTTAGGAATTCTCTGTTTTGTGTGGTTAAGTACTTTCACTGATAATGGATTATCTAATCATGTCTAAAGGAAAGAACCTGATGGATAAATGGTTGCATTTCTCCCATGGTAAGTTTTTAGAAGAAAATGGAAAAAAAGGGGTCCATAGCATTCAAACTTGAAATGCTAAGAACAGCAATTTCAACTAAGAAGGTATGGTAGTGGTCCAATCTGGCGGTTGAAGACAAAAGTCAGGAGAGAGAAAGAAACTTCAGGTGAAAATATTGCTGGTTCCCAGAAACAGTAGTCTGTAGAAAGGGATGTGTTTATTCTCAAAAGGATCTGGCTGCCAGAGGGGAGCGGGGGGTGTGAAATAGGTGATGGGGATTAAGTACTGCACTTGGGATGAGCACCAGGTGCTGTATGGAAGCGTTGAATCACTCTATTGTATACCTGAAACTAATAGTACTCTGCATGTTAACCAACTGGAATTTAAAGAAAAACTTAACAAAAAACAAAACCAAAAAAAGATCTGGCCTAAGGACAGCAGTTACAGGAGGCAGTAGCACAGGGCAATACTTAAGAATGTGGTTCTGGAGTGGACTCTTTAAGGTTAAAATACTCAAAATCCTGGCTGTTCCGCTTATAAATTGTGTGACTTTGGGCAAGTTGCTTTAATCTCTTTGACTACAGGTCCCTTCCAGGTAAAATGGTGATATTAATAGTTCCTGGTTCATTGAATATTTTTTGTGAGAAAACCATGCAGAGTCCATACATAGAACAGTGTCTGGCTCCCAAAGGACATTTAACAAATCTTCACTAACAATGATACTGACACAGTTCATCTGAGTAGAATGCAGTTTTGCTCTGGAAGGAACAGTGGAAATCTTAGGGAAAACTAAGATACAAAGACATTCAGGTGTCCTATCTGGTTCAAACAGATACAACTAGTTCACCACCAAATGCACAAAAATGAATGTTTCCTCTAAGGAGCTTAACAGGAATCATGATTTCTCTCCTGTGTACATTTTATTTTCATAGCTAAATTTTGATACACTTTACTCCTCTTTCCAATTCACTTTTTTTTTTAACTGCATGTGA
Organism: Lynx rufus; assembly: GCF_022079265.1. Lineage (NCBI taxonomy): Eukaryota > Metazoa > Chordata > Mammalia > Carnivora > Felidae > Lynx > Lynx rufus. Next base: position 77,514,208 of record NW_025814834.1, read on the forward strand.
ATGGCACAGAGAGAATTAGTCTTGACATCTTCAAGTAAATGATAACATTGAATAGTGGTCCAGAATCGACAAAATGCATCCCGGCCACTGTTGCTATATACTTAGTTTGTAACTATTCATAACTGGTCACCAAATGGATTGATATTGTCTTCTTATAGCTTATAGCAGTTAGTCTTGAACTTGGTTGCATATCAGAAACACCTGTAGAACATTTTTTTTTAAAGGACCCATGATGGGACACAGGATACCAGTCCAGGTTGAGGCTCAAGTATCATGATTTTTAAAAATTTTGTTGAGCAGTTCTGGTGAGCAATCTCGAAGCTCTGCCTACACTATCCTACAGTGATAATAACAGCTAGTACTCCTTGGTTCTTACCAAGTGCCAGGCACGATTCAATGGGGTTTACATGAATTAACACATTTGACTCTCAACTCACCTAATCCTCACAGCTATCCTAAAAGGCAGGTTGTTATTATTATTTCATTTCACAGATGAGGAAACTGAGGCACAGCGAGGGCAAGTAACTTGCCCAAAGCAGCATAGCTAGTAAGAGATGGGGCTGGAATTGAAATCCAGGAATTCTGACTCCAGAGGCGACCTCTTCCCTGTCAATATTAGAAAGCAAAGCAAACTTTTGACATTTGCTCTCAAGGAATTAGTGGAGGCAAATTAGATGAGGGAAATTATCATTAGTTATTATCTCCATGGCAAAGGGGAATCCTGTGGAGCACTGCTGTGGGAGCTTCTTGGGACAGGGCAGTGTGCTTCTGTCAGACACTGTCAAGATCAGGATTATGATTAATCACAGACCAGGTGTCTGGAGTATATCAGGCTCCTGGAGGAATGTTGCAGAAGGAGAAAAACTTTGACATTAAAGTGACATATAGCCATGGTCATGGTTCTTCAGGAACTAATTGCCTACAGCAGACTGGTCATCTCTCCCAAAGATAGCTTTCCTAATTCTGGAAATGCACCAGAAAGGCACAAGCCTGCATGCTTCCCAGTCTGAGATCGTGGGTTCTACTTAAGAATAATGAAAAAGCAGTAAGAGATATCAGTACCATGTAAGTTTTTAGGAGCTAAGAAGCAGTGAATCATATAAATATATACACATAATATTTATGCTCATCTGATTCTGTGCACAAGTTATAAATTATTTACAGATACTGTCAAATAAAATTATTTGCTCTAATTGTTCAGAAATAGTCAGAGATACTTGTGTGCTTATCCTTATCTCAAGGAAAACACACACCTGCTTATATTTTGTTGTTCAGAAACACACGCATACCCACACCACACACAGTGATATGATATTTTATCAAAATGCTTCAATGCATGTGTGATATTTATTCTTTAACTATTTTAATTGATTTTCCTCAAGAAAGGGAACTTATAGCCAATTTAAAGAACTCAACAAATTTAAACTTTCATTATAACTTGAGTAGTTAATGGAATTGGCAATGAAACATTTTAACCTATGTGTTCCTAAAATATGGAATCTAGCTCTTGGAAACAAATATATTAATATTTAATTCAAGCTGTACCTAAGCCTTAAGTAAATAAGAAAAGAACAACCTTAAAACTTTTAGGATTTATTTAGAAAACTTCTAGGTTCTGCCTTTTACAAAACTTTAAAAAGTATTTCTGAAAATTCTATGTATTTGACATAAACAATTAGAAATTATTTATTAGAAACCTATGAAAAATGGGGTGTCTGGGTGGCTGAGTCAGTTGAGTGTCCAACTTCAGCTCAGGTCATGATCTCACAGTCTGTGAGTTTGAGCCCTGTGTCAGGCTCTGTGCTGACAGCTCAGAGCCTGGAGCCTGCTTTGGATACTGTGTCTTCCTCTGTCTCCTCCCCTCCCCTGCTCATACTCTGTCTCTCTCTGTCTCAAAAATAAATAAATCATTAAAAAAATAAATAAATAAAAAGAGACCTATGAAAATGGATCTAATTTCTAGCTAAGTATGAGAATGAATGAGAAAGCAGATTTTATAAAGGTAAAGTATTATGCAATGTTCACGCATACAGAAAATGGCAAAACAAGTGATTTTATTTCATATTTCTGTCAAGTATAAACAATTGTGTACACTATATAACTGAAGACAAGCAAAAAAAAAAAGAAACAAACAAACAAAAAACATTAAAAAAGAAGTATCATTGGTCACTTAACCTCCGTAGTTATAAATGTAACCCAAATAAACGTAACCAGTCTTATGGCCCATCTAGGTATCATGTCACATTTCTAAAAAGCATCAATTCACCATCTCACCAAATTGAAAAGTCATTTAAATCTTTACCCAAGGCTCTGGCATGGATAACTCAGAGAGATTACATGCCTATCACACAACAAAATGTTACCTTTCTGCATTTCTCTTCCTGTAGTTGGAGATCTTCAATCTCTCCTATCACTCTCCCCTAAATCTCACCCAACAATGACACTTTTCTTGTTCCCAATGCAGCCTTCTCAGATGTTTTTCTTTACAAACAGTAGTTTTTCATCCTTTAAAATCTAAATAAATCTAAACTTAAATCATACTTTGCTCAAGACAAGAAAAGTCAGTAAGCCAGGAAACTAAGTGCTGTGTGTGTGTGTGTGTGTGTGTGTGTGTGAACATTTGCTATGGTTCCCACTGGAATGCAAGGAAATTTATCCTTTATAGTCTTAGCATATTGAAAGAGCCTCAATAAAGCAAATATTCTTATCCAGTCCTGTCAATCATTTCACATCTCTGTGTTTGCCTCTTATTAAAGGGTTCCACAAACCCTTGAGTGAAGACTTTTTTTTAAGGATGTTAACAATGGCAGACCTACATGTGCCCAATGACAGGAGCAAGTGGGTACTGAGCATCCGAAATATGGCTCCTTCAAATTGAGATGAGCTGTAAGTATAACATATACCCCAGATTTTGAAAACTTAATATAGCAGATAATATAAAATATATCATCCAGCATATTTTTTAATTAAGTGTTGAAACAACCATATATCTGTATATATTGGGTCAATTAAAACTTACGCTATTATTATTGTTTTCACCTGTTTTCTCTTTACTTCTTAAAAGTGACTCTTAGAAGAAGTAAAATTGTATATTTGCCTTGCATTTGTGGTAGGAATTATATTACTACTGGACAGCTCTGTAGGCTATTACCATTTTCAGATTTCAGAGGCTGCAATGTAAAGAGATCATGGTTTCTACTAAATAACAGTATTTAGGGTGTTTGCTTAAGTTAATGAGGAAAAAACAAATTGATTTTTTCCTGCATAGCAGATGGTCAGAGACAGCTGATCTAGGCTTTGCCCCCTCTATAATTTTGAGAACTGGTAGAATTTTTATTGAAAGTAACTTGTTTATATCTACTGGAAGCATTTTTTAGCCAATTTTAAAAACACAGTATTTTCTATCTGCGCTATAATCGTATCTGGTTCTTTTTAACCTAGCACGTTAATCACATAGTGGTAAAATTCTAAGAAGAGCCACATGCCTATTTTCACCTTTTAACTGACTGAAGAGACATATTTTCTTCAGTGGGATATATAGAAAAGCTTAAGTCGGATTCCAGCAACAATTGGTTGGGTCAACAGCTGTAATCACAGTAGACATCAAGTTTTTGAGCCTTGACATGCCAGGCAAAGGGGATCGCTCTACATGAAGGAGGTAATTTCATGCCTGAATAGCCCTGCACTATTAAATCAGAAAATTGAGTTACAGCCCTCTCACATCATGGAACCTGCTGTAAGCAAGCCTGCCTCCAAAGAGCATTTCAGGGAATTTCATCGAGAACAAGACACTGAAAAGAAACACACACAAGGAAACCAAATAAGGTGTCTTATGATCAGATACTCTGGCTTAAAAATCTTTTATTTTCATACCTTTTATAGTTTTGATAACCATTTGTATTTTACATGTGAAAGCTCATGATAGAAAAATTCAAGCAGCACTATTATAGGTATAAGAATGTGAATCTTTTTCTATTTTTTTTTTCTGAGGTGAGGCAATTTTTACTGACGTTGGTAAAACAGCTTTTCTTATCACGAAAGCATTCACCCTGCACCCTGCCTCAGCGGAAATGGGTGGCAGCATAAAATGTGGTTAGGCATATAATATTTATTGACATAGAAGCTGCCATCACTCCAGCATTCCAATTCAGTCTATTTTTTTCTAAATAACTTCGAATTTTTATCTCGTGTTTTAGATGTATATGTCCACACTTGATCTTAGCCAAAAGGCCGAGAAGCGATAGATGCATACGTCCTGCTTATGATTGAGAACGTCTTCATTCTCTCTACATGATACTGTTGAAAAGGTCAGAAAGTATAATTACATAAATAAGAGAAACACTTTAATTATCCCAGTTCAAAATGTCTCTGTTACATCACCTCATTCATAACTTTTAATCTTGTGAGACGACAGAATTATTAAATCTGGTTTTCAGATTGTGAAACTGAGGCACATCAGTTTAAACACTGATTCAAGATTATTATAGTTAGTAAGTGGAAGAACCAGGTACTTAAAAACTACTTTCAATCTAGGGCAAGGTGTCTAAAAATGAAAGGTCAGTTTGAGTGTAAGATAATGCTTTGTATTTTAAGAATGAAATACAATGTACTTGTTTTCTCTGTGATGATTTTTGTTTCTGGCATATTAAAGTAAATAAAAATAACAGAAGTAATATCTTACTCCATTTGTTGTATACAAGGACAAATAAAATATTCACCAATCTAATTTAGAAATAGTCTGCTGTTTATCAAATGTTCTTTGCTGTTAGGAGATTAATATGCTTATCTTTCCTGCTCTAACATTAATAAATACTAATTAACTTACATGCAAGGCTTCAGCCAGGCTCATAATCATAGCGTCTTTTTATGTTTTGTTTCCCCAGCTGGCAGTCAGCTTAGTATTGGATTTTATTTTTATTCAACATGGATACATTTTGTAACTCTAAATTATAGTAACTTTTAATAGACCTAGTTTTAAAAACCTGTAATAATGAATCTCTACAATGCATACCTTTAGTTTGTCTGCCTAGTAGCCACTCCCTTCTTCAGGGACAATACCATTCTTGATTTGGGGACTGTCATCATACCATACTCCCTTCATATAGGTCAAGTGGGGACTGCCATGATTCTTAGTTCTTGGTCATTATTTCATGTGGTCTAGACTGTTCATCTGACCAAAGTGGAGCCAGTGAGTCCCTTCCGTGTGATTTTGGGATGTCTGTCCAGAGGAGTCAAGTTACAGTAAAATGAAAATTTGGGAGGCCATATTTTCCAGTATTTGGGGGAAGCTGTACAAAAGTGTGAGGAAATGAAGCAGATGCAGAGAGAAGAGCAGAACCAAGAGATAGAAATATGTCTGATTCCAGCTGTATCATTACTCTTTCCTTGGCTTAATTATTTTGTAAAATAAGGAAATTCTTCTCATTGACATTAATAGAAAAAATAATGCACACTATTTGCCTCCTTTTGGTGAGCTAGTTTCTATTACTTATAGCCTAAAGAACCTCAATAAAAATACCATAGGAATGGAGATTTTTATTTTATTTTTAATTGTAATATAAATAAAATTCCATCTTTAATATCTTCAATATATACTGCAATTTAGTTGTACTTCTTTCCTCCACACTCAGTCTTTAGTTTCTAAATGTGATCTCACATGGTTGTTCAAATTTGAACCCATATGTCTCACTGCCCTACTAGAGTATCTAGAACTTTTAGTGTGATTAAGCCATCATGTACTATAGTAATGATAAAAGATGTATAACCTAAGCATATATGTTTATAGATGTACAACGGGACTTACTAGCCCAAACCTGGATATTTGAAACAGGAAAAATCATGTAAAGAAATGTGGATGCATTACTGCAGTATTTCACAAATGGTTTCAAAGCAAAGCTAAGCTGTTGTTTGCCTTTATTTCAGACTTGACATTTGCACTGATGGTGTAAAATCAATGCTGAGTAAATGCTGGCCCCTTCAGCACCAAATTGTGCTAGAGATCATTAAACTACTTCGCCAATACAACTCCCAGTAAAAAGCAATAGAAATACACATCCCAGAAAAAAAATAAGCACCATAATAACAAATACCTTTTAAATATTCTTTGTGATGAAAAGGAAGGAAGCTTGTGATGATTAATTTCATGTAGCACTTTGACTGGGCTAAGTGATGCCCAGATAGCTGGTAAAACATTATTTCTGGGTGTGTCTGTGAAAATTCCACCAATTTGAATTGGTGAATTGAGTAAAGCAGATGCCCCCCCCCCCAGTGTGGGTGAGCATCATCCAATCTTTTGAGGGCCTGAAAAGAACAAAAAAGTCAGAGGAAGGGAATATTTGCGATCTCTCTGCTAGAGCTGAGATGTCCATCTTATTCTGCCCTTGGAAAACAGCACTCCTAGTTCTTGGGCTTTTGGACTCAAATAGAGACTTATATCATCAGCCTCTACTCCACCCCACCTTCTCAGGCCTTTAGTTTTGGACTGAATTACACCACTGGAATTCTTGTTCTCTATCGTGCACACAGGAGATATATATATACATATATAAGTGTATATATATATACGTGTGTATGTGTTTTTATGTATGTGTGTGCATATATATATATGCACACACAGTAGGAATATATATATATATATAACCAGTAGGAATATTGTGCACACATTATATATATTTATATTTATATTTATATTTATATTTATATTTATATTTATATTTATATTTATATTTATATTTATATATAACTGTGTATGTATATATGTGTATATATATATAAGTGTATAATATATATATAAGTGTATATATATAAGCGTATATATATGTGTATATATATATACACACATATATATGTGTGTATATATATATAAGCATATAATATATATGTGTATATATATAAGCGTATATATATGTGTATATATATATAAATGTATATATATATGTGTATACATATATAAGCGTATATATATATATACACACTTATAAGTATATATATGTGTGTTTGTATATATGCACACACAGTAGGAATATATATATATATATATATATATATATATATATATATATAACCAGTAGGAATATTGTGCACACAGGATATATTTATATATGAGTGTGTGTATATATATGTGTGTATACATATATAAGCGTATATATATATATATATATACACTTATAAGTATATATATGTGTGTTTGTATATATGTATGTGTGTTTGTATATATATGTGTGTTTGTATATATGTATGTATTATATTTCTCCGGAGAAACCTAATACAATGATAAAGCTCTTGGGCTACATAGCCTAATATGCTGGTCGTCTAAAGAAAAGCACCCATGAGATTGAGTTGGAAGCTAAACTAGCTACTTGTTTCATGGAATGACATTTTTACCTGAAGGAACAACTAACTGACAGACTATCATTTAACAAGTGGAAAATGCTTGACATTTTCTTGAAAATTAACAAAAATAATCCCGTGGTTTTTTTTTTCAAGGAAGACAATTGACAGTAGTGGATTTTTATCAATGGTACAAATTCAAGACTTAAAGCAAAATTTACAATTTTAGAAATCTTGAATCCTCCACTTTGAGAGTTTTGTAAAGAGCTTTACAGCTATATTAAAGTTTTCTGATGAGATTGGTTGTGATATTAACTGATGTGACTTTTTTATATAGATCTGTTAAACTGTATGATAGGCAATGAATTAAATTTGGAAGACTAGCAAAATTTAGTAAACAAATATTTTCCAAATGCATAATGAATTATGTTACAAAGTTTCACATGAGCAAAAGATTTTAATAAAGCAGAGTAGAAAGTTCATTGATATGATTTCAGATTCTGTGTTGCAGGTCATCTTTAAGAAACTACCGTTGTGAGGTTTTGGTACAGTATCAAAAAATATCCGTAGTAATCTTAAATGACTATTAAAATGTGTCCCCCTTTTCCAATTATCCATATCTGTGATGTCTAATAGTCTCCATATACCTACACAAAAGCAACATTCCTGACAGATTGAATGCACAATCAGATACGAGAATTCAGCAGGTCTCTAAGACTTACATGAGGTCACTACTACTCTTGTTAGTTTCTAAATTTGTAAAATACCTTTACTATTCATAAAAGTATTTTATTTAACATATCACAGGGATTTTGTTATTTAATATGAATCAACAAATATATATTTAAAACTGTTTCAATTTCAAATATGATAAATATAATTTGTTATACTCTATATAAAAAATCTGGGTTCTTCAATAATTTCTAAGATTAAAGTTTGAAAACTCTTGGTTTATCCTCCACACTGACAGTGAGAAAGAAGGATCTTTAACGACCCCAGAATACAACCAATGCCACTGTTAACAAAAAGTCTTTTGAGGCTAAGACAGGTTCTGAACATGGTGTGTAGGCTAGGCTGACAACTTTCAAACATCTAGAAATACTTCCACCATATTCACAAAAAAATTAGTAATTTGTGCTTCTGCCATTTGTTCAACTAGAGATGCGCAGGGGAAACAAAACACTGGATGAGGTTAGTAGTTAAATGACTGTCTAATTTTGGGAGTCATACAGCCTGAGTTTGAAACTCCATTTCTCAACCTCTTGACTCTGTCAACCTGGACCATTTATTTGACGTTTCTAATAAGCCCCTGTTTCTTCATAAGGAAAGACAGCTATGATATTACCAACCTCAATAGGTTTTAAAAAACATTAAATAAACAATGCATATAAAGTATTTAGCACAGTATCCAACATTCAGTAAGAATTCTCTACATATCAGTATTTCAAATTATGTTATCATAACTATTATTAGGTTGCCAGATTAAAAGACTTTCTTAGAGGGGAGAGATAAATAATTACCACTAACATACGAAGGAAAAAGAGAAAGTCTGAAATGTTCCTAAAGAATACACTTGGCTTAGACATTGAGGGAATGTCTAAAATGGGGGAAATACTGCTAATATTAAGTATTTATCTGTAATTCATTTTTTAAAGTAAGAAAAGTCATTGTTTACAATCTCTAAGAGACATGCAAGCGTAGCTTGCTGTTTTCTGGGTCAAATAAAACCTAAATTGTTTCTATTTTTACTTATGAAATTCAGTAACTATTTACAGTGAACTGAAAAAAAAAAGAGTATGTTTTATAGTTAAAACTTAAAAGGCTGTGTCTCATGTTGTGGAATTTGACCAAACTCAATGCTTTAAAATGCAGTATGGTATTGCTTCATCTTGAAGTTTTAATTTTCCCTTTGGGAAAAGCACACATTCATTTTAAATCAAGTAATAAAACCTAAAATTGTTATTTTACTAAAGTACTTAGCAGAGAGGAAATGTTAATGTAAATAGGAAAAATGCTATAAATATGAACACTAAATAAATGCACTATTACTAGTTTAAAGTCCAAGATTATTTTTTCATCAAGGATAAAATATTTTTCTTTTAAGAATACATTCTTGGGGCCCCTGGGTGGCTCAGTCAGTTCAGCATCCGACTTTGGCTCAGGTCATGATCTCACTGTCTGTGAGTTCGAGCTCCACGTCAGGCTCTGTGCTGACAGCTCAGAGCCTGAAGCCTGCTTCGGATTCTGTGTCTCCCTCTCTCTCTGCCCCTCCCCCGCTCATGCTCTGTCTCTCTCTCTCTCTGTCAAAAATAAATAAACATTAAAAAAAAAGAATTCATTCTTATTTCGTTTAACTACATACATCTGGGTTCTGATCTCAGTTCTAAAACCTATTCTATTAAATTCTTTATTGTCCATATAGCTTAGAAAAAATAAAAATGACTCAATATACAGCAATGAAAGATTAATTAAATACAAACGAGTATATCCATTGAACACTTGTTTCATCATTAACATGCTTAGGGAGGTCTATGGTTATTGACATTGAAAGACAGCCATGAAATTAAGTACATGGAGAAGATTAAAGAAAAGATGTATCCATAAAATCTGCCTAAGTAACACATAGACGATTGTATAGTTATATACACAGGGTGAGATATCTATATAAGGATATTAGTTTAGAAGGAAAAGTTTGGAAATATGAATAGTAAATTTTCACTATGATTATTGTGGGAGGTGATTTTTAGATTCTTTATCACACAGTTATGATTCTTTCTGGAAACTTTTCCAAAAGGATTACACTTATAATCAGAATGAAAATAAATCTATTTGCTACAACAAATACATGAAACTATAGAAATGTGTACCTTTCATTAAGAAATTATAAATGTAGGTATTTAAAACCAATATTTATACTGATTTTTGAAATGAGTGTTTCATTAACTGAGGAAAAGCACTACACACATACCAAAAAAAAAAAAAAAAGGAAAATGAACTATCAAAACATATTTAACATTCTAGTTATGTTAAAGTAATAGAAGATAAAAGAACAATAATTATATATAATCAGCTTTTATTTTTAATGCCCAGGAAAACAATTTCCATGTTGCTATGAGTCTGCATGTATTTTGAAATAGCTTAAAAGAGTCACTGAACAAAAAGCACAAAACCCTGAAATGATTATGAGAGGGCTACAGATGTCACAAATTATTTTTCAGGCACTAATGCCTTTGATGCCATCTGTATTATGTGTGTTTGGGTTGGTTTAAACAACTTGATGACACCTTCATAAATTGGTATTCGTGCTGAGTATGTGAATCACAGTATGAACTAAGCAGCATATTTCTGCAAATTTTGCTGTGAAATTTGTTTTCAAATCAAGCACATAATAAAATGCACTCTAAGGCAGCTATAGAGAAATGTGTGTCCAAAAACATCTGCCTTCCAAAGTATCTAATTGGATATGCAGTCAAGTTACAAACAGAATTCTGTCAAAGTTAGCTGCAAACATTCTTTGATTTTCGTCATGAAAGAGGCCCCAAAACCCAAAACACTGACACGTAAATGTCCTTTCTTGAAAAACTGCTTTGCCTGGATATGAAATCACAGCTGAGTCCTCGTTAAGTTATAAATGTCAGATGAAGGAACAGGCCTTAAAATTAGCATTTAGTATATCTTCATGGCCTATTTCAGAATAAAAAGAACAAATTCAAGACATTTTATTTATTTAACAGTGAATATTAGAAAAGTCCTTTGACAGTCAATCCTTCAACCCTGGAAAAAATAACTCCATTTTAAGGGATTATCTTCCATATTTTACACTTTGGAAAACTTTATGCACATTTATCATTTTTAAATGACTATGAGAAAATCCAGAAGAAGAAGTTGAATCATATGTGGAATTTACCACCAAATTTCCCTTTTAGTAACTTAATGTAATGGAATCAGACTGAAAAATAGCGCTTTCTTTCACATTCATATTCCTTCATTCATTTATACATGTATCCTGAACATTCACTGCATGTTAGGAAAAGAGAGATGAAGAAAATAGAGTCTGTAATTCGTACTCTACAAGAGGAAAACAGATGTGCAAAAAATAACCACGATGAACTGTGTATTAAGTGCCACCACAAAGGTGTATATAGAGTGCTCTGCTGGGCAGTACTTTTTATCAAACCTGGGATAGAGTTGGGGGTGGAAGTGCTCAGAAAAGGTTTCAAAGCAGGGAGATGATTCTGTTGGCTCATGAAAGTCGACTGAGAGGTTTTCGGGTGGATTTGGTGAAGAAGTGGATTCTAGAAAAGAGAATGGCATGGTAAAAGAGCATGTCAGAAAGAAAACTGAGTGCTCTAAAACTCCAAGTCGGTTCTGAATGTCTGGATCATAAGGCACCTCTGGGGCAGCGGCTGCAGATGAACTTAGAAAGGCTGGCTGAAGGAGTTTTAAATAATGCCAAGGCATTTAGAGTTAGGATGTCAGTGAAAAGTGTTAGGAAGGGAGCCATATGATCATATTTGCATTTAGAAGATAATTCTAGCAGACTTGTGAAAGAAATTGGAGCTGGCTGAATTGGGAAGGAAGTTGACCGCATAGCTGGTGACAAGGAGATAAATTAGGAAGCTATTGCAAACCCTCAGGCGGCAAAAGATGAGGACAGTGCAACTGGAAGAGTGGAGAGAGACTTGGGGAATATGTAATTGACAGAATTAAGGACGTTGTGACTATCTGGGTATGCAGGATGAGCAAGAGGGAAGACACGCAAAATTCTGAGTTACTTTCTCACTTAGCAGCTTCCATGTTTTAAATGGTGTTTCTTCACTCTGTATTCAATTTCCCATTTGAAAAGTACCTGTCAAATCTGTCAAATGCAAAAGCAGTCAGAGACGTTTTGGTTAAAAGCTGGTCATTTGAGTATTGGCTATGGAGGCTGGTAGGCCAGTAGACAAGTGCTACTTCCCCATTTAGTTGATTCCATCTCTTGGCATCTCCTGGAGGTGAACCGAGGAGTAAATGAGCTCATCTATGTCAGGCACTTGGCACTGTACCTGGCCCATCTAAAGAATGACCCCAGCTGTGCACAGGAGCAGGAGGAGATATAGTAGCAGTGGCCCTTCACCAAGTGTTGTGGAGAGCAAAGGATTTGAAGTATTGATGGATTAAATGACAATCCTGCTCTTCACTTACTTTTGGATTATTTGAGTGATTAAAGTGTGAGGGCTCAAATTCCTAAAATGGCAACTTGGGCATTGCGGCAAATTGACGTGTCTTGGCCTTTCAACGTTTATTTATTTTTGGGACAGAGAGAGACAGAGCATGAACGGGGGAGGGGCAGAGAGAGAGGGAGACACAGAATCGGAAACAGGCTCCAGGCTCTGAGCCATCAGCCCAGAGCCTGACGCGGGGCTCGAACTCACGGACCGCGAGATCGTGACCTGGCTGAAGTCGGACGCTTAACCGACTGCGCCACCCAGGCGCCCCAACTTGGCCTTTCAAAAGAGAATGGCTACTACTCAGCTGTGGAGCATTATTATGCTAAGAACCTAGTCCAGTGTGGCCAGATCCTTTCTGGTCTGGTGTCTACACCTATATTAAATAGGTTTTATTTTTACAGCAGTTTAAAGTTTACAAAAAAAAATGAGCATGAAATATACTGTTCTCGTATACCCCCTTTCCCACTCCATTGCCTCTTACCACATAGTTTCCCCTATGTGCAAGATGTTTCTTGCACCAGGGTGGTACATTTGTTGCAACTGCTAAGCCAATGTGTGTGTGTGTGTGTGTGTGTGTGTGTGTGTGTGTGTATGTGTGTGTGTGTGTGTGTATATATGTGTGTGTGTGTATATATATATATATATATATACACATATATAATTATTAACTAAAGTCCATAGTTTACATTGGTTCACTCTTTCTGCTATACATTCTATGGCTTTTAACAAATGTATAATGACATGTATCTTACAGTATCATGCAGAACAGTTACACTGATTTAAAAATATCCTAAAAAAATATCCTGTGCTCCCCTTTCTTCCCTAACTCCTAACCCCTGACAACACTGATCTTTTACTGTCTCTATAGTTTTGCCTTTTCCAGAACATCATGTCATTGGAATTATGCAGTCTATAGCCTTTTTCAATTGCCTTCTTTCACTTAACAATAGGCATTTAGGATTCTTCCACGCCATTTGGCGGCTTGAAAGCTCATAATTTTAATTATTGAATAACATTCTATTGTCTGCATGTACCACAAAAACATTGCTTTTTTCTTTCTTTATCTTTTCATGAGACCAGAATTCTAGATTATTTTAACATGAGGTGTTTCAATATTTAAACACTGGCAACTAATCCAGTTTGTTGTCATTATTGTTTACCACTGTCTGTGTCTGTTCAAAGACAGACCCCTTAGCCACATTCCTCCAAATTATGACTCAATAGATCAGAAGGAGGCTCATGAATTTGTCTATTTAACAGACAGTTCAGACGTTGCTGGTCCCTGGTCTACAGTGTGAGTAACACTGGTTTAGATAATCCAAGCTATAAATGTGGCCTAAGACTTTTTGGATAAAATTAAGTCACTGACATTATTCTTGTGAAGAATTTGTCCTTTGCTTTAATTGATATGTTAAATGAGACATAATGAACACTATTTCTCAACATTCACATTTTTAAAAGTAATATGAATAGAACAATTATCATAATAGAAACACTATGGAATAAAGTCACATCTCCATAAAGTTTGTTTCCCCTTCTCTGTTTTTATGTAGCAGCATTCATACCATTATTCATAAAAGAATTGCATCTCAAAACAAAGTAACTGCTTTTTCATTCTTTTGATACCAGGAGTTCTTAAAATGAGTTATTAAATTATATGTTCCTCTACCAGAACTTGAACAACAACAACAAAAAAATCCTGGATCATGCTGACTTCTAAGAGGCACATATTCCCACACCCAAAGGGATAGAAGATTTAATGCAAAATAAGAAATGGTCCTTCTGTTCCTGCGTGCGTGTGTGTGTGTGTGTGTGTGTGTGTGTGTAGCCTAAGTAGCACAATCAAAGACTGTTATTATCATTTCGGTCTCTCAGAGGAATCACTGACATGGGACTTCTTATCCTGGTTTCTATTTTCCGAAAGGGGCTTCATGGATACAAATCATGAGTACATGAGATTACATGGAAAAAATACATATTTTGTTAATTTCCAAATGAGAGACAGCAGTTACTTTAGTTGCATATGTAAGCAGCAAACCCTAGACATATGTAGTACCTGTTACTTTGACACTGATAGCAATCATATTTTTAAGGATATTTTCATAAGCACATCATAGTTGCAGGTATCTAGGATTATCATCTATATTTATCACTATTTTGAAATTATGGTTGATATCAGAAGTACCTCAAGATAGAGGTAGGACATACTATTTCAAATTTATTTTAAAGTATTTTAGTGACTGTATTTCAATATACAGTTAACCCTTGAACAATGTGAGGGTCAGGGTACTGACTCTCTAGCACAGTCAAAAATCCACATATAACTTAAAAAAATGTTTATTCATTGATTTTGGGAGAGAGAGAGAGAGAGAGAGAGAGAGAAAGTGAGTTCACCTGTGAGCAGAGAGGGTCAGAGAGAGAGGACAGAATCCCAGAGAGAATCTGTAAGCACAGAGCCCAAAGAGGGGCTCCAACTTTTGCATGTTATATGTATTATATATTGTACTCTTACAATAAACTTAGAGCAAATAAACTATTCATAAGGGAATTGTAAGAAAAAAAACACATTTATGGTATAATATCATATTTATTAAAAAAAATCCAGATGTAAGTGGACTCACACAGTTCAAACCCATGTTGTTCAAGAGTCAACTGTAAATGGCTTTATTTTCATCATATTTTGTACATTCTGAAAAGGGGTCCATAGATTTAAGTAGATTTCCCAAGGAGCCCGTGACACTGAAAGTTTAAGAAACTCTACAGAACTTGGTAAAAAACATCTTTCCTGTCACAAATTACCACTAAGGATCCCTTGGGCTTGAATTATTCCATCCAGAATGGTTCTCAGTTCTGTCATCTGACTAGTGCCTCCCATATTCAGGGTCCGTATTAGAAATGTGGCCACTCAATGTAAAGACTCAGCTCTTTCTGAATGAACTGCAGGATGTTGAAAGTGTTATGTTATGTGATCAATGCAGATCTCTATAAATTGAATTGACCACAGTATTGATCTGGAAAACAGCTGACATGAACAGATTAGCTATGCCACATATACTGATATATTTGCTGCATAACTTAGTTGGTCCAGAAAGTAAAAAAGAAAAAAAAACTAAAAGTAAAATTATTCAAATTATTAGGTAAGCTCCTAATAATTTTTATTTGGTAAGAATATGCAGATCACTTGTCCTTTTCAAAGACTGGAAGACCTGAATTTACAACTTCTCTAATCAAACTAATAAAATGATGGGGAATATTACACAAGATTTGCTCAGGAAAAAGATAATGGTTATTATAACTGCATTGAAATGAAATAATATTATCTCATGTTTTCATAAGAACTTATGATAAATCTCTTTTTAATACACAGGGACTTTTTTAATCAAGCATATGGGAAGCAATATAGTTTTATTGACAAGAAGAATCTCCTTATTTCCCCAAGACTAAAAACATTTTCTTATGATAATAAATACGCAGTGAGAAAAATGCAGTGATGATCTATTATAGTCAATAACAAATGATGGCAAAAACAAAAACAAAAGTCCCACTTCCACAATTGCTTCAAATTTTCAAAAAACTTCAGCTTTGTTTCTGAATGCCAAATCTAAAAAGTTAGTAAAACACAAGTCAAGTTTCCTATATATCCTTACATAGGGAAACATAATATAGGTTTTATCATCAAGTAAATCTAATAGAAGGCAAACATTTCTACTAGTCTTGCTCGAAAGCTTCCTTTGACTAGAAAGATTTAGACAACTTAATGTTCATTTTCCAAACTTCATTTGTGTCTATTTCATGCCCATGGAACTGTATGCAACCTTAGAAAATTCTCAGATTTACCTCCCTAAATTTCTTGTCTAATAATACCTTCCTACACCCCTTACCTCCCATTTCTCAGTCCATTTTGACTCTGTATATTGGTGCCTGCTTTCAGCGTGGCCCCAGGGATTCTGTGCCTGAGGCTAGGACTGCTTATCCAGGCTCAGACTGTGGCTGCGAGTACACGACTGGACATCCCCTTCACATGAATACTGGTATTTGATGAAGACTTCGCAGACACTCTCAGGCACTACGTAGCTGGGGCTACTCTTAGACCATCCAATTTATCAATGAAGAGACTGAGATCGTGCAATTGCAATGCATCTTAAATTCTCTTCCAAAGATAACCTGAGAAAATCCTAAATGAGCTAAGCTAAGAAAACATGATGAGCTGAATATGCATTGTAAACCGACTGCAATTAAATTATGGCTACCTAATAATTAAATTAATGCCATAGGCATTAAATTATGCCTATACCTATCTAATTTAAGTTCAAAGAACATTTTTACTTGGAATGGTCATTTGAAAATGACCTTTGAACACCCTCTTTGGGTTGCCCTATTTGACAAACTTAGTTAAAAACAGCTCATCAGGGGGCACCTGGGTGGCTCAGTAGGTTACAAGTTCAACTCTTGACTTCAGCTTAGGTCATGATCTCATGGTTTGTGAGTTCAAGCCCTGCTTCAGGCTCTATGCTGACAGTGAGGAGCCTGCTTGGGATTCTCCCTCTCTCTCTCTCTCTCTGCTCCTCCCTCACTGGTGCTGTATTTTTCTCAAAATAAATAAATAAACTTAAAAAAATCAGGTTTTTTTTTTTTAGGAACCCAGATTCATATTTGGTGTTCATACTCAAGGTAAAGTAAAATTGAAACTCACTTGTTTACCTTAACATTGGATGTGTATGTGTGTACATATATTCCATTCTTGTATTAAGCACAAATACCAGGTCTACTAAACAACAAAGTATCAGATGGAAAGTGAGAGGAAAGAATTAATAAGAAACTCATAACAGAGTTATCATAACCCACAATTTACCACCACTTTCACAAATGGATTATATCATTAGTGACTCACAGCAGGCCAGAAGTACAAAACTCTCAAGTGGAATAATCTTGAAATAGCTGATAAAACAAGCTGTGAAGCTGAGAAACAGTTTAGCACTTATGTGTTCATACTTCACTGATGCTTGCCTTAATAAGACATTTAGAGCTTCTATTTTAAAGTCAAGGACCTCAGAGTGTCCAAAGTAGACAGACACTTTAGAGTCAAGAAAACTAGGCGTGGATTCTGCCTGTCTTTTTCAATTATTAACTGTATTGTCCAGGACAAGTCAACTAATCTCTTGGAATTTCATATCTCCCATCTGTGAAATGAGATTATTATCTGATTTGCCAATCCATACTCTGTCTTAAAGTTCAATTGAGATATAGTAGGTGAAACTATTTTATATATTGAAAGCATAGACATTTACAGTATAGTAATTATACATACTGTGCTTCAAGTTATAGGGTAATGGTAGCAAGCAAGTGGAATTGACGATAAGTTCCTACGGTAGCGGACAGTGTTAACCCCTTCCCACCCCACCTTGTGAATGAGAATTTTATAACTCGTTAAGAAGTGGTTAGGAATGGAAGACTCTCTGTCTGGGGACATTTGTTGAGAAAACTCCTTCCATGCCCTGTATGTAGTTGTTCAGTCTCAAAAATAGTTCTAATCTCACTTTTTTGAGCCAGGAAAAGGAAATTGACATTGATGAATATGCTATATTCTTTAAAGATATCTTTTTTTGATAATCAACAACACAACTGAGAAAGGCCAGTCTGGGATAGTTTAAGCAAATTACTTGAGGTTCACTATTGCTTTTTAGATTTTAGAATTGACTGAAGACTTTCCAATCCAAAGCTTTTCCAGCAAACTACAAAAATTCTTCCAGAAGATTCATTTGTTGTAGCACACCTTTCTTTCTATTTACCGTCAGTCCTGGATATTTTCATGTTGAAATTTTATTGTAGGGTCATTTTATTACTTGCTCATTTGAAGGAAATACAAAATGACATCACAAGGAAAACGTAATAATACTCGGGTGTTGTTTCAATAATTTAGCATACGTACTTTTGCATATTTTAGTTCACTTGATTCTTTCCACATCTTAAAAGACAGGCCTTATTATCATTATTTCAACATTATACATGAGAAGGGAAGTCTTTTTTTTTTTTAATTTTTTTTTCAACGTTTATTTATTTATTTATTTTTTGGGACAGAGAGAGACAGAGCATGAACGGGGGAGGGGCAGAGAGAGAGGGAGACACAGAATCGGAAACAGGCTCCAGGCTCTGAGCCATCAGCCCAGAGCCTGAAGCAGGGCTCGAACTCCCGGACCGCGAGATCGTGACCTGGCTGAAGTCGGACGCTTAACCGACTGCACCACCCAGGCGCCCCGGGAAGTCTTTGACATTAGCCATGATGCTATGCTGCCTCTCTGGTAGAAGCAATAGAGCTAGGATAACTATGTGATTTATTGCCCATATTGGGCTTTTATTTATTAATAATTAACCAGGTATAGACTTGAGTAAATGAGATACAGTATATGGTTACCATAAACAAAGCGAATAGCATTTCAGGATCCTATCTTCTACCTCTGTCTCATTGATTATAGTCTTGGTGGGCCCATTAGTTAGAAGTACTCTTTCTGTGGTCAAGGACTAGCTCCATGATCCAAGTAAGCCAATAAAAAGGCTGCATTTTGTTTTGTTTTGTTTTTAATTTAAATCTTGGTCTACCTAAAACCCAGGTGAACTTCTTTCATTCCAGAAGCTATGCTCCTGTTTCCTGGGTACCTGGACATGCTCAGTTCTTGTGCATTCATACATTTACATATTCTTCTTCCTCTTGAATATTGTGTGTTACCTTATATACTATAAAAATGTTTACTCTTTGGTTATGTTAGTTACACAGGGATTCTTTTCCTTGAAACCAAAGAAACATAATTGGCATAAAAATCAACCTAGAGGACTGCTTACATAAGAGCTGCTTATCACCTACAATTAGCATCTCAAATTTCTTGTAAATCTGAAATAGAGCTAGGATACCAGACCTAGAACACCTCGAACTCTGGGGCTCTCCTTGGGGGTTGGTGTATTAGTTTCTTATGGCTGCTGTAACAAATTAACACAAACATGGTGGCTTAAAACAGCACAAATTTCATTTAAAGCAGAGATAATACCTATCCTTCTCAAGCTGTTCCAAAAAATAGAAAGGGAAAGAAAACTTCCAGACTCATTCTATGAAGACAGCATTACTTCAATTTCCAAACCAGACAGAGGCCCAACAAAAAAGAGGACTACAGGCCAATATCCCTGATGAATATGGATGCAAAAATTCTCAACAAGATACTAGCAAATCGAATTCAACAGCATATAAAAAGAATTATTCACCATGATCAAGTGGGATTCATTCCTGGGTGGCAGGGCTGGTTCAATATTCGCAAATCAATCAATGTGATACATTACATCAATAAAAGAAAATACGCGAAACATATGATCCTGTCAATTGATGCAGAAAAAGCACTTGACAAAATTTGGCATCCTTTCTTAATAAAAACCCTCGAGAAAGTAGGAATAGAAGGAACATACTTAAACATCATAAAAGCCATTTATGAAAAGCCCACAGCTAATATCATTCTCAATGGGGAAAACGGAGAGCTTTCCCCTTAGGATCAGGAACACGACAGGGATGTCCACTCTCACTGCTGTTGTTTAACATAGTGTTGGAAGTGCTAGCATCAGCCATCAGACAACAAAAGGAAATTAAAGGCATCAAAATTGGCAAAGATGAAATCAAGCTTTCACTTTTTGCAGATGACATGATACTATACATGGAAAACCTGATAGACTCTACCAAAAGTCTGCTAGAACTGACACATGAATTCAGCAAGTCACAGGATACAAAATTAATGTACAGATATCAGTTGCATTCTTATACACTAATAATGAAGCAACAGAAAGACAAATAAAGAAACTGATCCCATTCACAACTGCACCAAGAATCATAAAATGCCTAGGAATAAATCTAACCAAAGATGTAAAAGATCTGTATGCTGAAAACTATAGAAATCTTATGAAGGAAATTAAAGAAAGATACAAAGAAATGGAAAAACATTCTGTGCTCATGGATTGGAAGAATAAATATTGTTAAAATGTCAATTCTACACAAAGCAATCTACACATTCAATGTAATCCCAATCAAATTGCACCAGCATTCTTCTTGAAGCTAGAAAAAGCAATCCTAAAGTTTGTATGGAACCACAAAACACCCCAAATAGCCAAAGTAATATTGAAGAAGAAGACCAAAGCAGGAGGCATCATGATCCCAGACTTTAGCCTCTACTACAAAGCTGTCATCATCAAGACAGCATGGTATTGGCACAAAAACAGACACATAAACCAATGGAATAGAATAGAGACTCCAGAATTGGACCCACAAAAGTATGGCCAACTAATCTTTGACAAAGCAGGAAAGAATATCCATTGGAAAAAAGACAGTCTCTTTAACAAATAGTGCTGGGAGAACTGGACAGCAACATGCAGAACAATGAAACTAGACCACTTTCTTATACCATTCACAAAAATAAACTCAAAATGGATGAAGGACCTGAATGTGAGACAGGAAACCATCAAAACCCTAGAGGAGAAAGAAGGCAAAAACCTCTCTGACTTCAGCCACAGCAATTTCTTACTTGACACATCCCCAAAGGCAAGGGAATTAAAAGCAAAAATGAACAATTGGGACCTCATGAAGATAAAAAGCTTCTGCACAGCAAAGGAAACAATCAACAAAACTAAAAGGCAACCAATAGAATGGGAAAAGATATTTGCAAATGACATATCAGACAAAGGGCTAGTATCCAAAATCTATGAAGAACTCACCAAACTCCACACCCGAAAAACAAATAATCCAGTGAAGAAATGGATAGAAAACATGAATAGACACTTCTCTAAAGAAGACATCCAGATGGCCAACAGGCACATGAAAAGATGCTCAATGTCACTCCTCATCAGGGAAATACAAATCAAAACCACACTGAAATACCACCTCATGCCAGTCAAAGTGGCTAAAATGAACAAATCAGGAGACTATAGATGCTGGAGAAGATGTGGAGAAATAGGAACCCTCTTGCACTGTTGGTGGGAATGCAAACTGGTGCAGCTGCTCTGGAAAACAGTGTGGCCTTTCCTCAAAAAATTAAAAATAGACCTACCCTATGACCCAGCAATAGCACTGCTAGGAATTTACCCAAGGGATACAGGAGTGCTGATCCATAGGGGCACTTGTACCCCAATGTTTATAGCAGCACTTTCAACAATACCCAAATTATGGAAAGAGCCTAAATGTCCATCAACTGATGAATGGATAAAGAAGATGTGGTTTATATATACAATGGAATACTACTTGGCAATGAGAAAAAATGAAATCTGGGCATTTGTAGCAATGTGTATGGAACTGGAGAGTGTTATGCTAAGTGAAATAAGTCAGGCAGAGAAAGATACCATATGCTTTCACTCATAGGTGGGTCATGAGAAACTCAATAGAAGACCAGGGGGGAGGAGAAGGGGGAAAAAAAAGTTACATAGAGGAAAGGAGGCAAACCATAAGAGACTCTTAAATACAGAGAATAAACTGAGGGTTGATGGGGGTTGGGGGGGAGAGGAAAGTGGGTGATGGGCATTGAGGAGGACACTCTTGGGATGAGCACTGGGTGTTGTATGGAAACCAATTTGACAATAAATTTCATATTAAAAAGAAAAAAACAGCACAAATGCATTCTTTTATAGTTCTGGAAGCCAGAAGTCTAAAAACAGCTTCACTAGGCCAAAGTCCAGGTGTCAGTAGGACTGATTTCCTCTGCAGACTCCAAGGGGAGACCCCATTTCGTTACCATTTCTAGCTTGGAGAGGCTATTGCAGTCCTTGACTTGTGGCCCCTTCTTCCATCTTCAAAGTGCATCATTCCAATCTTGGCTTCCATTGTCACATGGCCTTCTCTCTGACTCTGACTTCTCCTACACCCTTTTAAAGGACCCTCATGATTATACTGGGTCCACCCAAATAATTCAGGATAAACTCCCCATCTCAATATACTTAATCACATCTACAAAGTCCCCATGGTCATATAAGATGATATTCACAAATTCTGGGCATTAAGATGCAAACAGAGGAGGGTTAGGGAAAATGGCATCATTCAGCCTACTAAAGATGACAATTTATGTACTTGATGAAATGCTATGGAAATAAAGATAGAGTGTTGCAGGAAAAAGCCCCATCCAAAGAGGAAGAAAACTGTTTTTACTTTAAATCTCAAATTATCATTCTATTTATAAAGAATTTAAAAACATAGTTTTCATAACTGTTTTCTTTTTTTTTTTTTAATTTTTTTAACATTTATTTATTTTTGAGACAGAGAGAGACAGAGCATGAACAGGGTAGGGGCAGAGAGAGAGGGAGACACAGAATCTGAAACAGGCTCCAGGCTCTGAGCTGTCAGCAGAGAGCCCGACGCGGGGCTTGAACTCACGGACCATGAGATCATGACCTGAGCCGAAGTCGCACGCTTAACCGACCAAGCCACCCAGGCGCCCCGGTAACTGTTTTGTTTTAAATGTCATTTAGTGCACCAAAGTCAAAAGTTTTAAACAAGACTAATTGGAACTCCTGACATGGTATGAACAGATACAAAGTTGGGGGTGAGAGAGTTCTTCAGCGTTAGAGTCTCTCCATATGTATATCATCCCCAGTTGCTTCTTATGAATTTAGTCAGAGCTAAATATTGAGATTCATCGTTAAACATGATGGGTGCTATAAAGGGTTGCCCAGATCTCATCTAGGAAAAAAGAACTTATCCAAGCTTCTGGAGGACTGTGGACAAATAGCTCCCATTGCAGGTTGGTTTAGAAGACTGCCTAGAATGAAGAGGGCTGCTTTTTTTCAAAGCCATGACCCTCCCTAAGGTGTCTGTAACCAATGATTGATCAACCAAAGGGTATGGTGATCTGGCCCACTTATGCCAATCTGGGACAGCTCTGCAGGGGCCTCCCATCCTCAAAACGCCATAGGGTTTGCTGAAGCTTCCATTCAGACTGCAACACAGCATAACACATTGATATGCTGGAACCAGCCAGTACCATCTCAGAGAGCTGACTTGTGCATCTAACTCTTCTCTACTTCATATCCAGTGACATCAAATGGGTAGCTTAAAATCAGCCATAGTGAGAATACTTGTACAACAGAAAAGGACAAACACTATAAATCAGGGCTTAAAAAATCACTATGATTCCAGAGAACCAGATATTAAACATTTATCTGCAAACCACTGGAATTCTCCCTCTGCCCACTCCTGTTTCCTTCTCTTTCTTCCCAAAGATAATGAACCCAAGAGCAATCCCCAATAAACCTACTGCAAGATAATCTTTCAACCTGCATCACACACACACACAAAAAACAATAATATGTAACACTTACGATGCTATATTTTATTTTAAGCAAATTCTGAAATAATTTTGAGCCCATTTTAATACTTCCAAACTTATATTTTCAGAACCTCACGAATTGTACAAAGAAGTTTTTTTGAATGTGTAAGACTAAGTTGCTAATACAATGGGCTATCAACTCCAATACTTTAGAATTTTTTCACAAATAAGGGTGTCATTTTATATAACTACAAATTAACAATTAAAATAAAGAAATCAGAGGAAACTGGGTGGCTCAGTCTATTAAGCATCTGACTTCGGCTCAGGTCAAAATCTCACGGTCTGTGATTTGGAGCCCCACATCAGGCTCTGTGTTGACAGTTCAGAGCCTGGAGCCTGCTTTGGATTCTGTGTTTCCCTCTCTCTCTTCCCTTCCCCTGCTCTGTCTGTCTGTCTCTCTCTCTCTCAAAAATAAACATTAAAACTGTTTTAATAAAAATAAAAAAAATTAGAATTGATATTACTATTATTTAATCCTCAGATACTATTCTAATTTCACTGACTTCTCTAATAATGCCTTTAGAGCAAAAGCCTCGTTCAAAATTGTGAGTTGCAGGTGATTGTCATATCTCATTAGTTTCCTTCAAACTCAGGTTATCCTTGACTTCTATGACCTTGACATTTTCAAGTTTATAGGTCAGTTTTTTGTTGTCACTGTTGTTGCATGTCCTTCTGTTTGGATTTGTTTAATGTTTATTATAATTACATTCAAATTATGCATCTCCAGCAGGAATGTCACAGAAGAGCTGCTACACAGTTTCAGGTGGAGCAAGATTTTGATTCATCCCATTGCTAATGGTGTTCACTTTCATCATTTGATTAAGGCAGTGCACTGCATTTTCCCCTTGTAATTAATAAGTATTTTTGTATGAAGGACCTTTGAAACTATTTAAACGTCCCATTGCTCATCAAAATGTCTATTTATATATTCATTTATTCATAACAGTATAGAGTCATGAAATCGTATGTTATTCAGTAGGTTATAGTCCATAATAGCATTAGTTATTTTGATGCAAAATTTTTCCCAAGTTTGGGTAGGTGGAACTCCTTCAACCTGGCTTCTATATCCTCCATCATTCTTTATGTCCTTGCCTTTGTTCTCTGGTACAACAAGATGTTCCAAGATCATCTTATACTATCCTTGTCCCAGGCCAGCAATCAGCCATTTCTCTAAGGAACTATTGTTTCTTTCTTTTAGTAGAGAGTGGTATTAAGAAATCCAAGATACGGGTGGTAGGTATGCTCCCTGTTCTTGGGATGTCATTGTTGTCAAGTCACCCAGCAGCAGTGTGTGTTTGTGTGTGTGTGTGTGTGCACTTGCACATGCATGCACTCGCACACTTACCTTTTTAAATTTCTCTCTCTCTCTCTCTATACATTAAAATCCCAAAGTGAACATTGACATCCCCAATTCCATCTCAAAAAAATATTTCATCCTACTTCTTCCATTTCCATGTTTTTATCTCCGTTTTTTAACAGTAAGAAGGCTGACTTATTTGATCAACCCCCACTGTGTGCAACAAATCTCCCACAATCATCTTTCCCATACAATTGAGCTCTGAAACTCAGTACACAGCGCCACTCTAGTCTTATGTGTTGTCTCTCCACTCTACTCATCCTCTGACATGTAGCTTTGGACTATTCTGCCACCCAGCAGCCTTCCTTCCACTACCCAGGCTCCAACAACCTTCCCTGGGGCAGCACCTGCATGGAAAACCCATTCACACCACTTAAGTCCAGTTGCTCATGCCGAATGCCTCTCCTCATGCAATTATTCTCTGCACATGTCACTTGGCTTTGAAACCACAAACTGGCCCCCACATGAAAGCACACTTCATCTCACTCAGGCTCTAAAATTCTTTTCTAGGAAGCTCCCCCCTATGATGATGTCTTCTTCATGCCATTCAGGTTCTGACATGCCAGGCCATGCCACCTCCAATGGGATTGCTATCCTAAATTTGCATAGGTTTGTTTTTTTTAATGTTTACTTTTTGAGAAAGAGAGAGACACAGAGCATGAGCAGGGGGAGGGGCAAAGAGAGGGGGAGACACAGAATCTGAAGCAGGCTCCAGGTTCTGAGCTGTCAGCATAGAGCCCAACGCGGGGCTCGAACTCATGGACTGCGAGACCATGACCTGAGCTGAAGTCAGACGCTTAACTGACTGAGCCACCCAGGGGCCCAAATTTGCAGAGGTTCTGTTACCAGATACAAATCTGCCTTTCTATGAGGACTCTTCACTTACCCAGCTTGGGTTCTGATGCCCATATGGTTGCCCTCATTGTACTCTACAGGCTCTGATGCCTTGCACTACACAAGGGTGCCTTCTTCATCCTATCTGATCAGCTGACAATGTTCCTCCCCCCCTGATCAGCCCCACCAATAATGGCTTTTGGACTGACATGTTTAGGAAGAGAAGGGAAATGGGAAGGAGAGGAGAAAAGGCCTTGTGCTTTATTTGCTGTTGTGATCCTCCCCAACAGTTCTTTCAAGAAGAGCCTGTCTTTTCTTTTCAAACTTTCAGACATTTAAACTAATTCCTGAAAACTCTTTAAATATGAAAGGTTCAATTAGTGCTAATATTGCTCTATCAGTCCTAGAAGAATATAATTTTTTAAAGTGCTATGTGTGTATGTTGGAGAAACATATCAATTGTTTGTGTTAAGTTTTCTGACGCATAAGGCATTTATTGTGTACTTGTTGTTTTCCTCAGCTAGAATGCAAATTCCACCATGACACAGAACATGTTTAACTCATATTTGCAATCAGAGGATCTGGTACAGTTCCTGGCACCTGGTAGATCCTAACAACATTTCTCAGTGAGTGAGTTACTTGAGTTCCTTTAGATCAGTCTTTCAGAACAAACAGAAAGCTATTTTGTTAGGCTTATGAGACTTTGGGAGAAACTGACTGGCATACCAGACCTAGGTTATGACATCCAAACACCTCACACAGAGCCTGAGATAATAACTATCTTGTGCCCAGAGATTGCAAGGAAAACATGCCTCTGCCCACTACTCTGCTGAGCTCATAATCAAGTAAAAGTCTTCTGCCACCTGTGGAGCATGACCCAATGATATCCTTGCCAGTGAGTTCTTCTAATAGCTTTTTACTTTGTGTAATTTTCTTCTCAGCTTGGAACCCAGATCTTGCTTTAATTTCACTTTCTCTACCAAAAACTACAATCAGTGCCCCTCAGTAATGGTTGTTTCAGACTCCCTCTTCATCTAAAAGAAAGATCCAGAATATCCCATAAGTTGTCTCACTATAAGGGATTAGAACCATGTATTATATCTTATGCCAGAAAGTTACATTCCAACAATTCTGAATTGAATAAATAAATGTAAATATTTATTCATAGCATTCTTAATCATATATTAAAATGATTAAATACCCAAATCAATGTTTTGTCCTTTCTAAAGCTGATTTTATGTGCATTTTGGTGAGAAGAAAAAAAGAAAAAGAAAGGAAAGAAACATCAAACTGAAAGGACATTTCCTCAAACAGAATCAGGAAAATTGGATGATTCTTTCCAAATTTATTGATGCCTTTTGTTTTCGTAGACAAAGAGGCAAAAACCTCCAAACAAAAATATCAAACTATCAAACTTCTACTACTTAAAGAGCAATATTTTTATTTGATCTTCCTTTCACACTAATACTGATTAAAAGAGAAAAAAGTAGAATTCTATTATTTGCATTTGCTTTCCTTCTTCGAGTTCTCTTTTGGAACTCTTTTGAGACAATTGGCACAATTTTCATTTGGTGTGGGATTTTCACTTGGATTTTCAGCGTTTCTTTGTTAATTTATTCAATACATAATTAGTGAGTATAGACTATGTGTTAAATACTTTGGAGACTTCAGAATTGCAATAATGAAAAAAGTAAGTCCCAACTCCTGTCCTCCTTAAACTTAAGATTTATTATAAATAAACTTTTTTGGTTTTTAAAAATAACATGGCTGATTTTTCCAAACCTTTCAATTTTCTCAGTTCTAAATTAGGATATATTCTGTGTGTGTGTATTCAAATTCAAATCCTGTATTTTATATTCAAATTCTAAATTTAAATTACTAGTATTTGAAGCTGACACATTATGTGCTTTCTGTTCCTTATGAATAATTTTTCAATATTAAAATTACATAAAACTTTTGAGTAGATAAATTGAGTAATTCTTTTAACCAAATATGACAGTTCTTTATTTAGTCAATACAGTTTCTATTCCCAAACAATGGAACCTATATTTTGTTGTCTGGAATGCCAAGTTAAGGGTTTTTTTATATGTTTTAATGAACTTAAAATATCTTTCATTTGGGTGGCAGGTGCCTCCTGCCTCTATTACTTTTTGTTAAAAAATATTTTTAACAAATATTTAAATCATAAAAATATTTAAATCATAAAAATATTCTGAGTATTTAAGCTATAATTCCGAATATCAAATGCAATCAATGTAATACAGAAATGGAATGTTATATATACTCTATGCACATTCCAGTTACATTTAAGTTATTTATCATCCAATATGTGTGTATATATATAATGCTTATTTATTTGTCTTGAGAGAGAGAGAGAAAGAGAGAGAGAGAGACAGAGAGAGAGAGAGAGAGAGAGAGAGAGAATGAGCAGGGGAGGGGCAAAGAGAAAGGGAGAAAGAGAATCCCAAGTAGACTCCATGCTCAGTGTAGAGCCCAATGTGGGGCTTGATCTCACAACCATGAGATCATGGCCTGAGTTGAAATCAGTTGCTGAACCAAGTGAGCCACCCAGGAGCCCCTGGACTATTTTTATGATAATTTACCACTATTACCAGATTGGCCTTAAAAATATTGTGAATATCCAGATTCATGACTTCTTTTCCACTAACAATTCTGAACATATTTTTCTGCCTTCTGTGTTGGAACATTAGAATAATTAATACATTGCCTACACTATGCATAGCTGTCTACTTATTGTATAGGTTATATAAATAAAGAGCCCAGTATTTGTAATTCACTGTGACATAAATGCCTTGCACCATCTCACGTACAAAGTGGTCCAGTGATCTTCATCAGGCAGAGGTTACATCTTACAAAATCTTCATTTTCAGAAAGAATCTTAGAGCTGAAAGAAATCTCAAATGACATCAAGGTAAATGCTTTTATTTTATAAATGAGAAACAAGACCTATAGAATGTAAATGATGTGATATAACTAGTTTATGACACAGGATGATATTTTTAAAATGAATTCTGAACGCTTATATAATGGTATTTCTTAGACCCCAATTTAAAATAGGTATTTCTATGTGCCCCTACTTAACTTTCACCATTTTCACCAACTTCCCACTGTTATGATCTTGTGCCTAGGGATATTTATACTTACTATTCCTTTTCCTATGATATTTTCAGTGTTGTTACTATGTAGACACCATTCTAAACTTAAGAATATAGCCACACAAAAACCTCCACATGGATATTTATAGCAACTTTATTCATAATTCCAAAATTTGGAGGCAACCAAGATGTCCTTTAGTGGGTATGTGGATAAATGGACTGTGGCATATCTAGACAATGGAATATTACTCATTGCTAAAAAGAAATGAGCTATCAAGTAATGAAGAGACATGGAAAAGACTTAAATGCATATTACTAAAAAGAAGGCATTTTGAAAAGGCTACATATTGTATGATTCCAACTATAGGACATCCTGGAAGAGCAAAAGTATGAAGAGAGCAAAAACAACCAGTGGTTGCCAAGCATTGTCGCTTGGGGAGGGAGGGTTGAACAGACAGAGCACAGACGATTTGGGGGGTGGTGAAACCACTCTGTATGATATTATAATTGTGGCTATATATCAAGATATATTTGTCTAAACCTGTAGAATTCACAACACCAAGAGTGAATCCTAATATAAACTGTGGGCTTTGGGTGATTATGATGTATCAAAATAGGTTCATCAGTTGAAACAAAAGTTAATGGGAGATGTTGATAATGGGGAACCACGCATGTTTGGGGATAGGTGGAATAAGAGAAACCTCTGTACATTACTCTTGATTTTGTTGTAAAACTACCAGTGATCTAAAATTAAAAACTTAAGTGGAACCTGGGTGGCTCAGTTGGTTGAGTGCCAACTTCAGCTCAGGTCATGATCTTACAGTTAGTGGGTTCGAGCCCCACATTGCACTCTGTGCTGACGGCTTGGAGCCTGGAGCATGCTTCGGATTCTGTATCTCCCTCTCTCTCTGTCCCTCCCCAACTTGTGCTCCGTCTCTCTCTGTCTCTCAAAAATAAATAAACATCAAAAAAAAAAAAACTTAAAAGAAAAGAAAAAGTTACAGCAAAAAGAAAGAAAATTGAAGAAATATACAATCACCCTAGGCATTAAGTATAAAATATAGAACAGCACCAAAGAACACACAGCCACCCTAACTACTATATGTCAAATGAAAAACTGCCCCAATGATCACACAGCCACCACAGCCTAGGTGTCAAGCAAACAATGGCAGTGACATGAATAGTGAAACACTCATGTATTCAAAGAATATGTGTTGAGACATAGTTTCATCCTTTCTCATAAATGATTTTGGAAACTCAGCTAACCACTATAAGTGATGGTGATGACAGTAATTCATCTGATGTTTTGTGTATTGAATGTAATAAACTGTTAAGTGGAAAATATAATTCATGGTAATGGTCATAATAATTGTATATGGGTCACTATAAACACAATAAAGATAGTGTGAAATCTGGTCACATATTTAAAGGTGGAACCAAACTAACACTTTCATCATTATAACTTTATGAAAATAAAACTAATAATTTGCCAACAAATATTCTTTGGCTGCCATTTTTAAGCATAATTAGGATGGGAAACTTGTGTTACTTAACTCTATTTCTTTATTTAACAATGTTCTTTGTAAGACACAAATATTCAACGTACATATAAAAATAAATGAATATTATTTATTAGGAAGACCCTATCACTACCCACTATATCATCAAGAATAAATATGAAGATATGTTAGCTGTGTGGTCTCAGCCAAATTCTCTCGAAAGCATCTGCCATAGCCAGGCTATGACTGAAACATACTCATCTCATGTATACCTCCTGGCTTTCAGTCTCCTGTTTTCAGGGCTGCATTTTTGTGACACAGTCTATTAAGCACACAGTTGAAGCAATTCACTTCTGTTAAAATCACTTGCAGCTGAACTGACTCTCAGTCAACCGAAACTGTGTACGAAAGGCACTAAATGCCTTTTTAAAAGTTATTATGTTACTTTGGAGTTATACATGACACAAAAATTTTGCAGTTAAATCAATATTTCCCCACATATAAACACTGGTGGTTCTTCCATCAGTACAAATTTCTTTATTAGTTAACTTCTGACAAAAGACCAATTTTTTTTTTCCTTAACTCTATTGTTTTTGTTGGTCTCTGATTCAGAGTATTTATGTTAGGATGGAAAACTGCAACAAAATTTTTCAAAATAAAAAATACACTTGATTCTGTTCTGTTGCTCAGCTTTATCTTTTCTTATAAATGGATCCTCTTGGCTATAACAAGACATTTTTACCAAAAACATTGAAAAAGTGTTGCATAGTTTTTATTCTCAAAGATGTAAAGGTCTTATCTCATCCTATATTTTCTGAATTCTTGGGATGGGATTATCCTTTTCTTCCTTACTCCCCAGTGCTACTCACACCATTATTTACCCACCACCCTCTGGGTTTCTTTATTTGAAATCCACACCATCTGTCTCAGCCACCCACTTAATCATCCCTGTTGTTCTCTCTTGTCCTCGCTCCCACCACAATGCATATCAATTCTGGACTCCCTAAAATGATATCACGGTAGTAGTCACATTTATATCTCTACTCCAGAGTCCACTCCAATCATCTGGTTTGGAAATGCATTCGGCATGAATTTCTAGATGCTTTAAATGCAGACATAGTCATTCTAGTTGAATGCTCATTAATGGTATAGTACACAATCTTTGGACCTTGGGTATATATTCATTGAACAAGGCACACAGGAGCATTCCATAGATACGTATGCTTGCTTTTATGATCTCAATCTTCTTACCATTACCCCCTCACTGTTGTATGTACTTTCAGTGTCCTCTGCCCTCTTACAGAACTCAAGTAAGGAATATCAGCAAGAGCATAACTTTGGAGTCAGAGAACCTTGTACAATTTCTGGCCATGTAACTTGTATACTATACTGCCTGAGAACAGATAAATGTGGATAGGTATAATGGGATTAAAAAACTAACTTGTTCTTGGAATTTCAGCAAGTCTCAAAACATAAACCAGCTAATGCTGGAAAGATAGCAGAACTAATACAGTGACTATGAATCTCTATCACTCACCCCTAGCTTCTACCAGAGAAGATGAGGAATTTGGAGAAGAGTTCAGTGAAATGAGGGAATCAAAGACATTGGGTATGTGGTGGTATTTCCTACATCTAAGGCAAGGGAGAAAAGTACTTCTTACTTAAGCCAAACCATAGAGACTTACAAATATGCATTCTCAGAGGTTGTGACTATATTTAAGAGATCAGGGTCTCACTCTTTGAACAGAGGTTTACTGGTTGTTTAACTTTAACCTGAAATGATGTTTTGGGGCCATCACAGAATGCAATGAAAAAGTACTTGAAGAACTGTGATCTGACTTGCTTGGTGTCTAGAGACATGCAAGACAGGAAGCATTCTAGAGGAGTCTGTAAGGGCAGGGTGAGATAAAGAAGTCAATGGTGACAGAAGCCCATTTCCATGTTATTTGTGGCATGGGGACATGAGTTTCTAAGGGCAAGTGGACAAGGTAGAAAGTAGCTGGACTCACAGCCTCTCAATGGGTTCTGCTCTCCAGAGTTGCCTGCTGAGGTGAGGGAGCCCCAGAAGCAAGTGATTGCATAAGTACATCATCTAAAGCAGGAACTGAATGGGGACACTCAAAGTAGTTAGCTGGGAGTCTTGGGCAATTATCGAGTGAAGAAGTCTTCAAAAGGCAACTCACTAAAAATTAAAATGTGGATGCTTGTCACATGGGAGGGTATAAGGGCCACCTGCTGTTACCCCACACTAGGCTGCATCATTACTATTTGAAAATAAAACTTTTCTATTAGCATAAAATGGCTAGAAAATTGCAGATAAGTCAACCAAAGCCTGGGAAGAGAGATCTAGTGTCATATTTAGAAGAAATTATGGGAGAAATTATGGGAGAAAGTTCAGCTCAAGCAAAAATGTCTCTTCTTATCTCAGTTTCCTTTATTGTAAATGGGAATAATGCCATTTCCTTTTTAAGCCTAATTTGAACACTGGAGCTGAGGATTAAGGTTAAGAATTTTTGAGCACCCAGCATAGTGATCTGCAGCTACTAGTTTCTAGATAAATGGAAGCTAAAAAAGGATCCCCAACTTTATAGTTAACAATTTGTTAGTCCTCTCTTAGCTATCATTGAATGCCAACTACTTCAATTTTGCGCTGATCTACTTAGCACAATGTAGTCATTCCCAACAGTGGACAATTTCCAGGGTCCATATTTTCTTACTCTGCTCCAGGCTAAACTTTTCTGTTGGAAAAAGAAAAACAAGATGACAAAAATGCTAACTTACCCAATACAGATCTGTATTTCTTTTATCATGTCAGTATCCCTATGAAAGCTGATAACAGCTTTTTTTCTCATTATTTAAAAAAAAATTAATGTGTATTTATTTTTGAGACAGACAGAGACAAAGCAGGAGCAGGACAGGGACAGAGATAGAGGGAGACACAGAATCTGAAATATGGTCCAGGCTCTAAGCTGTCAGCACAGAGCCCAACACAGTGCTCCAACTCATGAACCATGAAATCATGACCTGAGCTGAAGTTGGATGCTTAACTGACTGAACAACCCAGGCACCCCCAGCTCTCTTTTGAAATCAAAGTCACATCCTGTATATAATATACTCTATATAGTATCAGAATTTATATAATTATTCATCAATTTATATGTTCCATCAACAAATATTTATTGAGTGTCCGTCATACAATAGAAACTCTTCTTGGGCGCCTGGATGGCTCAGGTGGTTAAACAGCTAACTTCATTTTCCTTTTTTTTTTCATTTTATTAATTTTTTTTATTATGAAATTTATTGTCAAATTGGTTTCCATCCAACGCCCAGTGCTCATCCCAACAGGTGCCCTCCTCAATACCCATCACCCACGCACCCCTCCCTCCCACCACCCATAAACCCTCAGTTTATTCTCAGTTTTTAGGAGTTTCTTATGTTTTGGCTCCCTCCCTCTCTAACCATTTTTTTTTCTTCCCTCCCTCATGGTCTTCTGTTAAGTTTCTCAGGATCCACATAGGAGTGAAAACATGGAATCTGTCCTTCTCTGTATGACTTATTTCACTTAGCATAACACTCTCCAGTTCCATCCATGTTGTGACAAAAGGCCATATTTCATTCTTTCTCATTGCCACGTAGTATTCCATTGTGTATATAAACCACAATTTCTTTATCCATTTGACAGCTGATGGACATTTAGGCTCTTTCATAATTTAGCTATTGGTGAGAGTGCTGCTATAAACATTGGGGGACAAGTGCCCCTATGCATCAGTACTCCTGTATCCTTTGGGTAAATTCCTAGCAGTGCTACTGCTGGGTCATAGGGTAGGTCTATTTTTAACTTTTTGAGGAAACTCCACACTGTTTTCCAGAGCGGCTGCACTAGTTTGCATTCCCACCAATAGTGCAAGAGCGTTCCTATTTCTCCACATCCTCTCCAGCATCTATAGTCTCCTGTTTTGTTCATTTTAGCCACTCTGACTGGCATGAAGTGACATCTGAGTGTGGTTTTGATTTGTATTTCCCTGATGAGGAGTGTAAACGTCTAACTTCAGCTCAGGTCACGATCTCCCAGTTTGTGGGTTCGAGCCCACATCAGGCTCTGTGCCGACAGCTCAAAGCCTGGAATCTGCTTTAGATTTTGTGTCTCCCCCTCTCTCTGCCCCTCCCCTGCTTTCACTCTGTCTCTCCTGCTTTCTCAAAATAAATAAACAAACAAACAAACATTAAAAAATGTTTTAAAGAAATTCTTCTTAGAGCAAGGGATAAAGCAGTGAATAAAACCTAGATCTCTGCATTCAGTGAACTTATGTTCCAATGAAGGAATCAGATAATACAGAAGACAAATACGTAAAATGTGCTCAACATGAAGTAGCCAGTAGTACAAAGGAGAAAAACAAAGCAGAGAAAAGATATAGAAAGCATCATATGTGGGTATAATTTTATATAATGTGTCAAAGAGGACCTCAGAGAGATGACATTTGATTAAAAACATTGAAGAGAAGGGAACAAATTGTGTGGATATTCAGCAAATAAACATACCAGCCAGAGGGAAAAGAAAGTGCAAAAGCCTTGAAGTGGTAGTGTTCTTGGTGTTCATCCATCTCTGGAACTGAGAAAGTGGGTGAATACTGACAGAGAACATGCAAGAAGTAATGGAAAGCTACATCATGTAGAGCTTTGTAGGCATTGCAAAGGGTGGGTTTTACACCGAAAGAGATGCAAAGCACTGAAGAGAGGTAAGCAAAGTTGTAGCAAAGAACAAAGTAGAGGTAGGATCACTCTGTTATGCTGTTTTGATACTGTAACCCTACAGTCTTCCTCTTCCCTTTTACCAAAAGGAAGCAAACAAACAAAAACAAAATAAAAACACTTAGTTGGAGGGGTACCTGGGAGGCTCTGTCAGTTCAGTGTCTGACTCTTGATTTTGGCTCAGGTCAAGATCCCAGGGTCATGGGATCGAGCCCCATATTGGGCTCTGTATTGAGCTTGGAGGCTGCTTAAGATTCTCTTTCTCTCTCTCCCTCTCCCTCTGCCCCTCTTTCCCGCTTATGCTCTCTCTCTCTCTCAAAAAAAAAAAAGAAAAAAACACTTTCTTACTACAATATTCAGATAAAAATAGTAGTAGCTTGGGCTGAGATGATAGCAGTGGAGATAACAAGAAGAATTAATATTTTGAATTTCCTGAGGCAGCATATGTGGAGTTCAGGAGAAAGAGATTGCTCAAATAAGACTTCAGGGTTTGGCACAAGCAATTAGAAGTATGGGGTTTCCATTTCCTAAGATGGTAAACTCCAAGAAACGAGGAGAAAAAAGGAGGTTTTATAGGGACCTCATGTGGCACTGAGTTCTGAACGTGTTAAGTTTCAGATTAGTGTCAGACATTCAAGAGAATAAATCAAGAACACTGGTGGATGTTCAATTTTGGATGTAATGGGAGAGGTCTTGACTGGAGATGGAGATGATATTTAAAATGAAGGGATCTTCTGTGATTACCAAGGGAGTGAATGCTGACAGAAAATAGGCCAGTTCCAAGGATTTATGCCTGGGACATACCGATGTTTGGAGGTTTCGGAGAAGAAAAGGCACCATGAAATAACAAAGAGAAGCAATGGTCACAGAAGTACAAGAAAAATTAGGGCAGCACCAGTGACTTGGTAGCCAAGTAAAAATTTGTTTCAAAAAAAAAAAGATAGGAATCAGCTGTATTTTGATGCTAATAGCTCAAGAAACATGAGGACTGAGAACTTACAAGTAAATGGAACAACATAAGAAGCATTAGTGACTTTGGCAGGAGCAGTCTTGCTGGTATTGTGAGAATTAAAATTAACGGAAGTGGGTTTAAGACAAACTGGAGGTGTGGGGTAGTTCAAGGCGGTGACTATAGCCAATTCTTTCAAGAAGATTTTGAAAAGGAAGAAAAACAGATATATCTGTAAGGAGAAGTGTTGTCTAAAGGGTATTTTGTTTACATGTTTGTTTTTAAGGAAGAATAAACAGCATGCTTCACTCCTTGTGAGAATAACTCAAGAGAGAAACGGAACTAATGACTGAAGAGGTACACAGAATTGTTGGAATAATGTACTCAGGGATAGCATCTAGGTTGAGATAGATGGGCTAGTTGTCCTTACCAACATGGACAAGACACTCATAGCAACAGGAGAGAAGGTAGAGGGCTACGAATGCAAGTAAGAAGTAGATGCGATGGTGAGACCAGTGGGGATTTTCTCTATTTGCTTCTGTTTTCTCAATAAAATAGAAAGTAAGATCATAAACTGAGAGGAAGGATGTACTGGAGGTGTGAGGGGAGTGCCAAACTTATGAAATAATAAGTTATAAAGTGGAGGAGAGAATAGACAAGGCAAATGTCCCATGACTGCTGGAGGGCCTGCTTGACGGTAGTGATCATGTGTCAGCACGACTGTCAGCATGATCATAGGAACAGTCCTCAAAATAAACTATTACATTAGATCAGTCTCTTCAACACACTGTATAACATCCTATTTGGTGCATCTCCTCATCTGTTCCTTTCCCTTGGAAACTCCATATTCTTCCTTATAGCTGCATAAGTTCTGCCTATTATTTAAGGGCTAACCCATGGTTCATATTTTCTCTGAAGTTTTTAGTAACACAACTCTCTGTCTTGTCTCTTCCTCTATTTATATTCACTAGTGTTCTCTAGTGATTGAGAACACATTCTCAGAGTTATACTGCCTGGATTCAAATGTCAGCTGTATGACTGGTGAAGTTCCTTAACCTCTCTAAGCATGTTTCCCAATCCATGAAACAAACACAACAAAACACAGGATATACTTCAAGGGGCTTTTGTTGGGGAATTCCATGACAAAATGCAGGTAAACTACTTAATGTAACACCTGCAAAGTAGAAAAAGTTCAACAAATATTGACAATTAGCTTTAGTTACTATTACCTCATTTCTTAATTCAGGTATATTAATTGATTCATGGGGAAAATCTTTCGTTAATCACTAAGTTACATGACCCCATTAAAGATATGAACTGTGTGCTATATTTGCTTTTAAATTTCTCAGAAAGTAGTGGTCAGAAAGGAAAAATTGGATGAGTGTTTACAAGAAATTTTACTTATTAACTTACATTGTAAAATTTAACTTTATCTTACATAGCACGATGATACAACAGTTATTTTATAATGGATCTTTCCATTTGAATTACTTAGAAAATTAACTAACTCATTAAATATAACAACCTAGCTTCCTGTGATTTTTTAGTAAAAATATCTCTATATTTATACCACATCATTACTTATAAAGACATTAAAAAAAAACAGAAAGAATGCCTTTCCTCAGTAGAAAAATAAATCAAGACATGACAAATGCAGTAAATAAGCATATAGTGGACAATATATTTATACACATATATTTTTTACCCTAAGATCATAACCATTAAATACATATGTTCCATGTATTTCAAGTTATTTTTGATGCTTTTTTATTTTTTACAATGTTTTAATATGTTTTAATGCAACAAAATAACATGGGAATACTAAGGTATTAAATATTAAAATTAGAAATCTGGACACAACTTTTCTCATTTATATAGCAATTATCCTTAAGACAGTATATTGGCTTCAGCAAGAAGACTTTGCAAGGTCATGAAAATATTAATTATGATATACAGTGTGAATAATTAATTGCATATCCCAACATCTCCCATGTCAATAAAACAATGACTTAATGTCATATCTGTATTAAACTATATTGACTATGAAATTAGATCTTCCTCAGCAAAATAACACTGGAAGTTGACAATAGAAACAATTTAGGCTTTGCTTAAGGAACTGACATGTATACAGGAAGCATCTGGCCATGGGAAAAAATAGTGAGGAAGAATTTCACACAGAAGTCAAATAATAGGATTATTCTAACAATAGCAGAACTCTGTTTTTTTAGTTGAATCAATCTGCAAATGTTTGATAAAAGCTATCTTTACTTTTTAAATTAGATACTTTTCATATGGGAAGTTAAAAACTATACATTTTGCCACAAAGTCTACTTTTCAAGGGCCAATTTTAGAAATATTAGAATCTCAATTTTTTTTTTAATTACACTTTACCCAATTATGCTAACACTGTACAGATAATGTAGCATCAGTTTCACAAAGGAGAAATAGAAAATGAGAATATTAATTAGATTTCTCATCTCTGTTCCACATCCTTTCTTTTTAATTTGAGAAATACTACAACTTTCAGATGCTGGCAAAAACTTTGCCTGTACTGGTAACAATAGTTTCCACAATACTTTAGTTTATTTAATGTGCTCATGTGTGGAATTAATTTCATTACCCCGATTAAAATTGGTATTTAGTATGACTGTGTGTGTGTGTGTGTGTGTGTGTGTGTGTGTGTGTGTGTAAAATCAGCAATACTACCAAACTCCTAGTCACCTAAATTTGAAACATTAGTCATGTTTTGGTTCCTCTGTTTTCTCTTTTCTTGTATCCAGTCACCAATTCTGAAATAGCATTTCAAAATGTACATAGAATCATCTCCTTTCCCTTCGCCTAATTGGCTTCAGATTTAAAACACACACACACACACACACACACACACACACACACACACAGATAAAATTGAAAATTCAGTTACATGCCCATCCCTCCTGAAACACTTTTGAATTTGGTGTTTATCTTTCCCCTTCATTTTAATTTATTACTACATATTGCTTTATGTTTCTAAGGCAACTATCCTAGGCAAGCTCCTTATCTAATAATATTTACATGAATATAATAGCCAATAGCAAATCCTATTAAATTCAAGTTTTTCTATCAAATCCTCCACATAAAATGGCAGAAATAGTTCTTCCTAAATATCATTTCCTTCATGTCATGTTTCTCCTCTCACACCTCCTAGTTGCCTACAACAATATGTCTAAACTAAGGCAAAGGCATTGTTTTTAAGATTCTTCATCATCCTCCTTAGGCCAATGATCTGGAATGGATAGTTACAACCTTGCATTCTAATTGGGCTGTTTCCTCACATGGCCTCATATACTTAACTGTCTAAACTTTATCATCCTTTTCCACTCCTCAATTATCCAAAATCTTTGCATTTTAAAAATGGTTTTTATTTCAAAATAAATTTTTTTAGAATAAGATCTACCACATTTTATTGATATGAGCTCTGATTTTTAATAAAGATTACAAAAATAAACATTTCTGCCATAAGTCACATAGAATGACATTGTAGGGTACAAAAATTAGAAATATAAGAAAATTTTAATAGACATAAAAATGGGTAAATATAAAAATTTCAGTCCTAAAATTATGAAAAATATAAATAAAAGTATAATCACTCTTAAATTATATGATTAAATCATATGATTGGGTTATATGATTAAATTATCTGATTTTTAAAATTAGGATTCAGAAAATAAAAGAAAGAAAGGCATTTGTCAATTTGGATATATAAATTCTTAAAAGGATAAATAAAAACAGAGCCAGGGAACATACCCAAGTTGACCTATAATCCATATTCTTTTTTTTTTTTTAATTTTTTTTTTCAACGTTTATTTATTTTTGGGACAGAGAGAGACAGAGCATGAACGGGGGAGGGGCAGAGAGAGAGGGAGTCACAGAGTCGGAAACAGGCTCCAGGCTCTGAGCCATCAGCCCAGAGCCCGACGCGGGGCTCGAACTCACGGACCGCGAGATCGTGACCTGGCTGAAGTCAGACGCTTAACCGACTGCGCCACCCAGGCGCCCTATAATCCATATTCTTAACAACTACTTTCATTGGCTCTATTCTTAAAAAAAAAAAAATGGCTTGCTTCTCAATGTGCTTTTATTCTTACACAGAGAGCTATCTTCTTTCTGTCTAAGCCTGGTTGCATACATATCCATTTCTATATAGCGAGGATTCAAATACACCACTTATAAAGTTTTCCTTCATTTCACCTCCATACAGTGGTACATCTAAATTCACACTTCTAGGTCCAGTTGACCCCCAAACAACATAGGATTGAAATGTGCGGGTCCACTTATACACAGATTTTTAAAATAAATACAGTACAGTACTATAAATGTATTTTCTCCTCTTGATGTTTTCTTAATAACATCTTTTCTCTAGCTCCTGTTATTGTAAGAATGCCATGTATAATACATATAACATATATGTGTTAATAGACAATTAATTTTATTGGTAAGGCTTCTGATCAATAGTAGGCTAGTACTAGTTAAGTTTTTTGGGGAGTCGACAGTTATATGCAGATTTTTGACTGCATGGGGTTTGATGTCACTAACTCCATGCTGTTCAAGGGTCAGTTATACTAAACTTTTTGGATATTTTCTATTTTTCATGCATAATGTTGTACAATGAAGAACTATCTCTTGGTTTTCATAAGTACACAAGCAGATCTTGATAAATGATGAATATATAAAAATGATTTAAAAATTCATTTTATAGTAAGATGAGGCTGTGTATGAAAACTATATTTGTAACTCTGGGAAGAAAGAATCTATCATTAAAAAATGTTCAAAAAACAAGGTTGGAAGTCTCACACTTCCTGATTTCAAAACTTATTACAAATCTACAGTATTCAAAACAGTCTGTTACTGGCATAAAAGCAGAAATATAGATCAAACAGAATAGAAGGCTCAGAAATAACCCCCTACATATACAGTCAAATGGTTTTCAATAAGGGTGCCAAGACAATGCAATGGGGACAGTACAGTCTTTTTAAGAAATTATATTGGTAAAACGATATATCCACTTTGGACACTTACCTTATACCATATAGAAAAGTTCACTCAAAATAAATCAAAGACCTAAATACAGAAGCTAAAAGTATAAAACTCTTAGAAAAAAGAACATAGGGAAAAAACTTTATGACATTGGATTTAGCAATCATTTCTTGGGTATGACATAAAAGCACAGGCAAAAAAAGCAAAAACAGATAAACTAGATTATGTCAAAATTTAAAATTTCTGTTTTTAATCAATGGACAAAAGCAACAGAGTGAAAATGCACCCTACGGGAAAAATATATTTGCCAATCACGTATCTGTAAGGAGTTAATATCCAAAATATGTAAAGAACTCCTACAACTCAACAGCAAACAAACAAACGATCTAAAACACAGTCAAATGACTTGAACAGATATTTTTTTCAAAGAAAATATACAAATGACTGTAAAGCACATGAAATGATGTTCAACACCACTAATAATTAAAAATACAAGATACCATCCTCACCTCTATCTGTTAGGATGGTTAGTCTTAAAAAAAAAAGAAAAAGAAAGAAAGAAAAGGAAAGAAAGGAAAAGAGAAAAGAAAAGAAAAGAAAAGAAAAGAAAAGAAAAGAAAAGAAAAGAAAAAAGAAAAGAAAAGAAAACAAAACAAAACAGAAAAAAAGTGTTGGCAAAGATATGGAGAAACTGGAACCCTGTGCACTGGTATAGCTGCTATGGTAAACAGTATAGTGTTTCCCCATAAAATTAAAAACTGAATCAGTATGTGACTAAGTAATTCCATTTCTGGGTATATATCCAAGAGAATTGAAAACAGAGCCTCAAAGAGAGTTTGTAAACCCAAGTTCATTGTAGGATTATTCACAGTAGCCAAAAGGTGAGAGTAACCCTCGTGTTGATCAACAGATGAGTGGATAAAGGTGGTATATACTCAAAATGAAATACTATCTAGTCTTAAAAAGTTAGGAAATTCTAACATATGCTATAACATGGATGAACCTTGAGGACATTCAGCTAAGTGAAATAAGCCAGTCAAAAAGACAAATGCTGTATGATTCCAATTATATGAAGTACCAAGAGTAGTCAAATTCACAGGGACAGAAATTTGAGTGGTGATTGCCAGGGGCTAGGGGTAGGAGGAAATATGGAGTAGTCATTTAATGGATATACTGTTTTAATTTTGCAAGATGAAAAGAATTCTGGAGACTGGGTGCACAACAATGTGAATATATTT
Organism: Lynx rufus; assembly: GCF_022079265.1. Classification (NCBI taxonomy): domain Eukaryota; kingdom Metazoa; phylum Chordata; class Mammalia; order Carnivora; family Felidae; genus Lynx; species Lynx rufus. The sequence goes on from NW_025814834.1 coordinate 77,556,844, forward strand.
ACAGAGGAGGAAAAACAAACAAATAAACAAACAAAAAACACTTTTTCTCTCTACCCTCTAGTTTTTAGAACATGAAGCCCACATATTAAATTGACAAATGAAAGAGTAACAGCAGAAAAGGCATATCAATTTTATTTGATGTTACTATTTTTGGTTTTTATGTGTATGGAGGTCTTCATAGAAAAGTAGTGAGTACCCAAAGAAGTGGTTAAACTTGGGAGTTTATATATCATTTTAAGAAGAGGTGATAAATTGTGGAGAAATGACCTGACAAAAAACAAAACAAAACGCAACAAGGTATTTGTGTCCCCAGGGGTGATAAGTTGTGGGAAAGCAAACATATGAGAGAAACTAATAGCAGATAAGGGCTAGTTAGTAGGGTTTAGTTTATGCGTAGTCATAGCTATGCAGGAATAGCTCTGACTACAGTGAGAAAGGTTGTTCCTTTCCTGGTTCAAGAGAGAGGGACATCTTGGAAATGGAAATGCATGCTTTGCTTTCAGGCAGAGGGAAGTTGACTAGAGCTTTTCCTGTATCTGCCTTTTCTCAGCTGCTTTCAACTTAAAATAAGCTTTATGTCAAAGTGGCATTTTACCTTTTGTATGGACTACAAATAAAACATGGAGCAATTTGCAGTTTGGAAAAAAAAAAGTGGTATGGTTTGTGGCGACATATTCTTATCCCCTTCTTCATAATACTACTAAAATGTACACTTAAAAACACTCGAGACAATACCCTTTATACTATATATATTTTACCATAATTTAAAAAATCCAATGTAATAGTGTCCAAAAATTAAATAAAGGGACTGTTGAGGGGTAGTTCAAGTGTAAATTGGGTTATGCAGCATGCTTTTTGCCTATAGTGGTACACAGATGTGTCCCTGAGAAAATACCTAGAAATGTTTTACTCCACTTTCTTATTTGAAAAGAAAGTTATGGTATAATAATATTAACCCAAAGATAATAATAACACCTATCATCTCCATTTTCATCAAATATATATGTATTGAAGTACATACACAAACACACATAGACAAATATTCTTACACACCACTTTTAATCTAGGCAGTGAAATTAATTCCACACATGAGCACATTACATAAATCAAATATCATAGAAATTATTATTATTGCCAGAATTTTTGCCAGCATATGAAAGTTATAGTAATTCTCAAATGAAAAAGAAAAGATGTGGAACAGAGATCAGAAATCCAATTAAAATTCTCATTTTCCATTTCTCCTTTGTGCAATCAATGCTACACTTGTCATATTTTAATTCATGGGAAAGACAATCCATATATATGGGCAGGTACACTTAGGAGATTGAGAACAGAGAAAATATATCCTATGGTTTATTTTTGTTTTATATAGTAAATAAACTTGTCCTTCGAGGGCAACTTATTCAGAATTTGTATGCTGTAGCTCTTCCACTAATAATGCAAGACTGCTAGAGTCTTTTTCTCTTTATCAGCTTGCTTGTGTGCATACGTAAGAAGCAGTTATTTGGTCTAGGATATAAATAGCTGAAATAAATCTCCTATTTCTTCATTTTTTCCCTGATGAAATATATTTAAATGCCAGCTGCATTATAACCTTCAAATAACTCAATGCCAGAACTTGAAGTACTATTAATGTCTGAATACAAGTAAATGCTAAAGAACCTTAGCATTTTGTTTTAATTGCCCATAGCGTTTTTATAAATATTCATCCAATAATTACTGTTAATTTCTTATTCAAAAATAATTGCAGAGTAAAGGGAAAAGCAGACTGCTTAAAAACTTCCCGCACTTAGTCCACAAATGGAGCCCAGGGCATAAGAATTCCACATAATAATAATAATAATAATAATAATAATAATAATAAAACATATAAAATCTCACTAGGAACTCAGGGCAATCCTATATATACTTTGTTATTTTTGCAATTATAGGTATGCTCATACAATATCATTAATTAGTTGTTTATGTAAATATACCCCTTTTACCTCCTCACAGTCAGGGGCTGTTATTTATATGCATTTGTTTTGTTCTTAAAGCTAAGCTTATATTAGGTAAATGACAGATTGTTTGATTGGTTGACTGACTTTTTGGCTTAATCAGCGAAAGGAAACTGGGGTTTAGAAAATTAATGTCTTGCTCAAGGTCTAATAGTGAGCCATACAGCCAGATCTTAAACTTATGGTTTTGGCTCCAAAGCTACAGATTTTGGCTCCATAGCTGAGATTTTTTCCATTTACTTGAAGAATATTTCTCCGCAGTGGGCTTTTTCTTCTCATATATGTTTTGCATATAATGGAATAGAGTCATGTACCTACCTCAGTGATTATGATCATAGTCGTGTTCTCTACTTTAGGACAGCCTACAGGCATGAGATAATACTGACTACTGATGCCTAAGCCAACTAAAATATGATTTTTACTGGCATTCATTGAATATGCAATTCAAACACTATTCTCAAAAGTAATGCAAATACATACACACACACACACACACACACACACACACACACCTATACATTTGCTTAATGATTACTCCTTGGCTTTTGAGTTTTTATGGACTTTTACATATCCATAGATTCATTATATTTCTAGGATTGACTGTTCCAGGCGCCCAGTAAATATTTAATATCTCTCTGTATTGGTAAAAAGAAATTATAATATTTATGTTCTTAAAGTCTATTAACTTACTCAAATGTGAATTTCTCAAAGAGGCTTTCCCTCACTTCTCTATTCTCCATACCTTACCATTCTTAGTCTGTTACTGATTGCAAATTCCATGAAGGAGGGACTTAATTTTGTTCACTGCTATATCCCAGGCACAGAGAACAGTATTTGGTGCATATTAATATATTAAATGCTCAACAAAAGTGCATTTAATATCTCTAAATGGATTTTTTTATTTGGTAACTCTCTCTCTCCAGATATTAACATAAAAATCTTATGTTAAAAAAAAACAAACAAATGACATCCTGAAAAGAGAAATTTTTATCCCTGTTCTTAAATATAAATTACATAAATTTACAAAATCTTAGAACCATAATTGTTTTTTCAACGTTTATTTATTTTTGAGAGAGAGAGAAAGAGAGAGAGGGACAGAGTGTGACCAGGGGAGGGGTAGAGAGAGGGAGACAAAGAATATGAAGCAGGCAACAGGCTCTGAGCTGTCTGCAGAGCCTGATGTGGGCTTGAACTCATGAAACATGAGACCATGACCTGAGCCAAAGTCGGATGCTAACCGACTGAGCCCCTTAGAACCATGATTATTGAGAATCATGGTAACAAATCTCTAATGATGACCATTAACATATTAACCTCAATGACGACCATTGAGGAAAATATTCACTTTCCTCAAAATTCTGAATCAGAATTTTATGACATTTCACTTTTTTTGTTGTTAGGAAAGATGGGAAAAAGAGAAAAGGGGGTGATAACAGCTGTCAGTTTATTTATATTTATATAAATATATGTATTTTTATTTATACATAAAAAGTTTTATTTATAAAAAGTTTATTTAGGGGCGCCTGGGTGGCGCAGTCGGTTAAGCGTCCGACTTCAGCCAGGTCACGATCTCGTGGTCCGGGAGTTCGAGCCCCGCGTCAGGCTCTGGGCTGATGGCTCAGAGCCTGGAGCCTGTTTCTGATTCTGTGTCTCCCTCTCTCTCTGCTCCTCCTCCGTTCATGCTCTGTCTCTCTCTGTCCCAAAAATAAATAAACGTTGAAAAAAAAAAATTTAAAAAAGTTTATTTATATGCATATACAACAAGAATCCCAGAAATGGAGGGACTTCAAGAAAATAAGAAATTTAGTAAGGTCTTCAGTCTTAACTGCACTTAAAATATCCTGTTACCATGACTGTTATTAATACTATCATTTCATTTGCTCAAGTAATTAGAATATATATAAATTTATTATACATTTAATACATTAAATATGTCAAATAAAGAAGTAACTTAATGTAAATATTCAATCGCTAGGATTGTATTTTCCAAAACTTAACTCTAATTTGTCCTGATGTTTCATTACAATTACTTCCAAGAAAAAATATTTTCATCTTGTCCCTTCTCTGTGAAAACATGGGATATTTGCTTAATTTTTTTGCTCTGTACATATCTTCAAATATTTGTAGATTGATATTAAGGGTACACACAACATTAAACTTTTAGGATAATCTCTGAATTCAGTCAAGCCATTTTAAGGGTATATTCTAGTAAAATAGGCTGAGATATTTGAATGAATTCACTGCTTGTGTCATTCAGACACTTTGTAAGTAGATATCAATTCAAGTTTTCCACTAAAATTAAGTTCTTTTTAACAACTATTTCTCAATACCAATTTTGTACACCTTTATATAATTTATCAGTCATCACTTGGCTACTTTAATGTGTTCATATCTTTTTAAGATATAATTATTCAAAAATTGAACTTTAATACTAAAATTGAAAAAAAAAGATATTTTCTACATTAACAAGCATTGACAGATTTGTACATCTTTTAACTAACAGTTTGGATATCTGATTCATGATGTGTTTTTCAACATTAGTTTTTCCCAGACAGTCACACAATTGAGTCATTCAACATGACTTGCAAATATCTGCAATAAGCCTCCACACATTTGACGATTTGTCTAGAAAGTTTGGATGGCATTTATGTTTTCTTACTGATATCATAAATTATGGTGGCACATAAAATAGAAAAGTATTCTTTTCATTAATATTATTTCACAGACTATTTTAAAAATCTCAAAATTCAAGCACTAATAATCACAGTACACAGGAGGTAGTTCAAGATGGTGACACAAAAGATCCTCAGCTTATTTCTTCCCACAGACACCAAATCTACAGCTACATATAGAACACTTCCCTCTAAAAAAAAGACCTGAAAACCAGCTTGTCAGTTTCTCCACAACAAAGGATAATGGAGTTACATTAAGATGGGTAGGAAAGGCAAAGGCTTGGTCTCACCAAAATCCTCACCCCAGCATAGCAACCCACAATCAACAATCCACAATCCGATCATAATCAGATCTCACAAATACAGAGTTTCTCCCTGATGAGCAAGAGGTACATGCTCCACATCAGGCATCCCGGCCTTTAGGACCTGTACTGAAGGGACAAGGCCCCAGAATGGCTGGCTTTGAAAACCAAAAGAATTGGTGTCCAGGAAACCCAAAGGATGTAGGAAGCTGAGAATCTACACTTAAAGAGATTGCATGTAGACTCATGCACCCAAGACCTGTGCAAAACCAGCAGTTTGAAAATCATGATACCATATGTGAAAGAGATTCATTTGCTAATCTTCAAGTGTCTGCTAGAGAGGCAGGAGCCTGTTGGGACTCTCTGGAGATGGAGATGCCAGTGAGCACCATTTGGGGGATCTCATTCTACCTAGTAGTGTCAATGATTATGGATGTCATTTTTTTACACTCTCCCTCTATCTTGCTAGTGCCAGAGAGAATGTCTCAACCCTGCACACTCCGTGGCTTTGCTGTGGCTGGGAGGTACATCCCACCTCAGTGCTATCCTACAGACCCAATAAAGCTGGCAGGCACGCCCAGGCCCAGCACTACCCACAACACACTAAAACTAATGGGAACATAGCGCATGATCCCCATTGCTCCATTAAAGCTGGTTGGTGTGCCCAGTCCATATAGGGGATACCTCTTGAGTGTTGATCTATGTTGGCTAGGGGAGGTTGCATTTGTGGGCCCTACAGTACTGAAACAATTGAAAAGGCGGTTTTTGGCAGGCTAATAACCCAAGGGCACAACACAGACAGAAGACTGAAACACCTGAATCTTCTGTGAAAAGGCCTACTTGCTTGTCCTGGAATTTTAGTCTGAGGGGCAGACTGCCAGTTCAGCAGATATCTACAGAGGGAATAGAGTTGATCTTAGAGAACAGAGGCCAGGGGATGCCATCTTTGTGTTCTCCAGGGACCTTGCTACAGCCAGCTAGCACCTCCCAGAAAGAAGTTTATACAATCATTAGGAGTTTTGATTTTTGCAAATGTTTCCAAGGAAATACCCCCAATCTGGAGGCCAGCAGGTTTACAACTGTAGTCCTACAGGACTGTATATATTACCATACTTCAAAATCTGCTGCCTGAGGGTTTCATTTCCAATCAGCCTGAAAGTAGGGGCTAAGATCCCTCCCTCTGAAACAATGACAGGTTTTGATACAACCTCAAAAACAGGGACCTATCAAGAATAAATCAGGCTATTTAGACAACTCCAAAGGTTCAAGACACAATCAAGAGCTAGGACAAGGTTGAAAGAGAAGATTAATCTACTATATAAAGCCACTCCTTCAAGACTGGAAGAGGTAGGCCTCTCTCCTAATACATGGGCACAAACAATCAAGGAAAATGAAGAAACAGATAAATAAGTTCCAAATAAAAGAACAAGACCTTAGGGAAAAAAAAAAAACTTAATGAAAGGAATATAAGTAACTTAACTGATAAAGAGTTAAATGTAATGGTATAAGGATGTTCACTGAACCAGGAGACATAGTGAGAACTTTGACAAAGAGATAGAAAATATAAGAAAGTACGAAACAGAAGTCACAGAGCTGCAGAATGAAATAACCGAACTAAAAGTACATAAGAGTGCTTCAACAACAGACTAGAGGAAGTAGAAAAAGGATTATTGATCTGGAAGACAGGGTAGTGGAACTCACCAAAGCAGAGTAGCAAAAAGAAAAATTTAGAAAAGAGAAAGTAGCTTAAGGGACCAATAGGACAACATCAAATAAAACATTTACATTACAGGGGTACCAGAAGGAGAATAAAGAGAGAAAGAGGAAGAAAACTAATCTGAAGAAATAATAGCTGAAAATTTCTCTAACCTGGGGAAGAAACAGACATCCAGATCCAGGAAATCAAATGAGTTCCAAATAACATGAACTGGAAGAAATCAACACCAGACACATTATAATTAAAATATCAAAAGTTAAAGATAAAAATAAAATCTTAAATCCCACAAGAGAAAAAATGACTTGATATGTATGAGAGAACCCCCCATAAAATGATCAGCAGACTTTTCACCAGGTACAGGATATACTTAAAAAGCTGAAGGGAAAAACAAAAAACAAAAAAACAAAAAAACTTCCAACCACAAATCCTCTACCCAGCAGGATTACCATTCAGAATTAGCAGAAAGATAGTTTTCCAACAAGCAAAAGCTAAGGGAGTTCCTCACTACTACAGGAGACTTACAAAAAATGTTAAAGGGACTACTTTAAGTTGAAAAGAAAAAACATTAATGAGTAACAAGAAAACATATGAAAGTAAAAATCTTGATGGTATAGGTAAGTATATAGGAAAGGTAGTGGATTAAGTTAGTAAAGTTAGCGTGATGGTTAAAAGGCAAAAGCAGTATAAACAACTATAATTACTTAAGGGATACACAAAATAAAAAGATGCAAATGAAGTTTGCATGAAAATAAAAAGCATGACATGAAAATTAAAATGCATGTGTGGGCTGGCAGTAAAAATGTAGTTTTAGAATATGTTGAGATGTAACTTGCTGTCAACTTTAAATAGACTATTGATTATATAGGCTGTTATATGTAAGCCTTATGGTAATCACAGATCCAAAACCTGTAGAAGATACATGAAAGATAATGAGAAAAGAATCTAAGCATAACTTTAAGGAGTCATGAAACCATAGGGAAGAGAGAAAAAGAAGAAAAAAAGGAAGAGAAAGTAACTAAAAAATTACAAGATAGTCAGAAAACAATTAACAAAATGGCAATTAGTACATACCTATCAATAATTATTTTAAATGTAAATGGACTAAATTCTCCAATGGGGGGAAAAAAAAAACTGGCTGAATGGATTAAAATAAACAAAGAAACAAATAAGACCAACCTATGTGCTGACTACAAGAAACTCACTTCAGATGTAAGAACATACACAGGCTGAAAGTGAAGGGATGAAAAAAGATGTTTCATGCAAATGGAAACCAAAAGAAAGGTGCAGTAGCTATACATAGACAAAATAGATTATTTATTTATTTATTTATTTATTTATTTATTTATTTATTTATTTATATTTTAGAGAGAGAGATAGCATAAGCAAGGGAGAGGGGCAGAAGGAGAAAGAGAAAGTGAGAGAGAGAATCTTAACCAAGTTCCATGCTCAGCATAGAGCCTGGTGTGGGGCTCAATCCCACCACTCTGGGATCATGACCTGAGCCGAAATCAAGAGGCAGTCACTCAGCTGCCTGAGTCATCCAGGCACCCCCAGACAAAACAGATTTTAAAACAAAGACTATAATAAAAGACAAAGAAGTGTATTACATAATGATAAAGGATCAATCCAACAAGAAGATACAGCAATTTCTAAATACCTATGCACCTAATAAAGAAACACCTAAATATACAGAGCACATATTAACAAACCTAAAGGGAGAAATTAACAGTAATACAGTAAGAATAGGGTTTTTAGTACCTTACTTATATCAATGGATAGACTGTCCAGACAGAAAATCAATAAGGAAATATTGGCTTTAAACAACCCGTTCGGCCAGGTGGACTCTATAAATACAGAACATTCCACCCAAAACAGCAATATTCTTCTCAGGGGCACATGGATAGATATCCAGGATAGATCTTATGTTAGACCACAAAACAAGTCTAAATATATTTAACAAGATTAAAATCATATCAAGCATCTTTTCCAACCACACTGGTTTAAAAGTAGAAATCATTTTTAAGAAGAAGACTGAAAATTTTTTTTAAGTATGTGGAGACTTGGGGTGCCTGGGTGGCTCAGTTGGTTAAGTGACCAACTCTTGATTTTAGCTCAAGTCATGATTTCACGGTTTGTGAGATGGAGCCACATGTCAGGCTCCACTCTAAAAGTATGGGGCCTGCTTGAGATTCTCTTTCTCTTTCTCTCTCTCTCTCTCTCCCTCCCTCTCTCTCCTTCTTTCTCTGCCCCTCTCCCCTCTCTCAAAATAAATAAACTTTAAAAAAATATATGTGCAGATTAAACAACATACTACTAAACAACTAATGTGTAACTGAAGAAATCAAAAGAACTAAAACAAACAAACAAACAAATCCTGGAGAATGGAAATGGAAATACAACATATAAAATCTACAGGATGCAGCAAAAGCAGTTCTAAAAAGGAAGTTCATAGTGATACAGACCTACCTTAATATATGGAAAATCTCAGTCTAGTTGTACACTAAACAGAACTAAAGAAAGAAGAACAAACAAAGCACAAGGTTAGAAAAAGGAAGGAAATAATAAATATCAGAGCAGAAACAAGTGAAATAAAGACTAAAAGGCAGTAGACAATATCACTGAAAGAGTGAGTTCCTTAAAAAGGTAAACAAAATTGATAAACCTTTAGCTAGACTCACCAACAACAACAAAAAGAAAAGACCCAAATAAATAAAACAGAAATGAAAGAGCACAAGTTACAACTGATACCACAGAAATATAAAGGATCAAAAGAGATTACTATGAACAATGATACACCACCAGACTGGACAACCTAGAAAAGATGAATACATTCCTGAAACATACAACCTTCCAAGACTGAATCATGAAGAAAGAGAAAATTTGAACAGATCAATTACCAGTAAGGAGATTGAATTAATAATCAGACCCCCCAACAAATGAAAGTCCAGAATCCAATGGCTTCACCAGTGTTTTCTACCAAACATTCAAAATTTTAATACATATCCTTCTCACACTCTTCCAAAAAAATTGAAGAGGAATGAATACCTACAAATTTATTTTACAAGGCCAGCATTACCCTAATACAAAAGCCAGACAAGAACACCACAAAAAAGAAAATTATAGGCCAACATCCCTGATGTGCATAAATGCAAAAATCCTCAACAATTATTAGCAAACCCAATTCAATATTAAAAAGATTATGCATAATAACTAAGTGGGATTTATTCCTGGGACACAAGGATGCTTCAACATCTGCAAATTAATCAATACGACATACCACATTAACAAGACAAGGGATAAAAATCATAGGATCATCTCAATAGATGCAGAAAAAAAAACATTTGACAAAATTAAATATCCATTTAAAATAAAAATTCTCAATAAAGTGGGTATAGAAGGAACATACCTCAACATATTAAAGGCAATATATGACAAGCCCATAGCTAATATACTCAACAGTGAAAAGCTGTTCCTCTATACCAAGAAAATGACAAAAATTTCCACTTTCACCACTTTTAATCCACACAGCGCTGCAAGTCCTAACCTGAGCAATTAGAAAAGAAGAAGGAGGAGGAAGAGAAGAGGAGAAAGGAAGAAGGGGGGGGGAGTGGGGACGGGGGGAGAGAGGGACGGGGGAAGAGGAAGAGGAGGAATAGGTGAAGGAAGATGCATATATTACCCAAAGTAATCTACGGATTTAATGCAATCCCTATTCAAAATTACAATAGCTTTTTTCACAGAAACAGAACACACAATCCTAAAATTTGTATGGAACCACAAAAGATCCCAAATAGCCAAAGCAATATTTGGAAAGAAGAAATAAGCTGGAGGCATCATGCTCCCTGATTTCACAGTATATTATGAAGTTTTAGTAATCAAACAGTATGGTACTGGCATAAAAACAGACCCAGAGGTCAATAGAACAGAATAGAGAGCCCCCAAATAAACCCACGCATATAGTGGCCAATTAATTTACAACAAAGGAGGCAAGAAAATACATTAAAGAAAAGACAAATGGTGTTAGAAAAATTGGGCAGACACAAGAAACAGAATGAAATTAGACTACTATCTTACACCATACACACAAATTAACTCAAAGTGGATTAAAAGACTTGAATGTTAAAGCCTGAAACCATAAAACTCTTAGAAGAAAATACAGGCAGTCAGCTACTTGACATCATCTTGGTGATGATTTTGTGGTTGTGATTCCTAAGTCAAAAACAAGAAAGGTAAAAATAAACAAGTTGGGACTGTATCAAACTGAAATTTTTCTGTACTGCAAAGAAATCCACAAACAAAATGAAAAGACCACTTACTGAATGTAAGAAAATATTTGAAAATCATATATATGATCAGGGCTTAATATCCAAAATATAACAAATTCATAAAAAACAAGAACATAAGAAATAATCCAATTTAAAAATGAACAGAGGATATGTACATACATTTTTCCAAAGATGACATACAGATGGCCAACAGGCACCTGAAATATGTCTAATATAACTAATCAATGGAAACCAAACCTCAATGAGATATCACCTCACACCTGTCAGAATGGCTAATATCAAAAAGACAAGAAATAAGTGTTGACAAAATGTAGAAAAAAAGAGTCTTGTGCACTGTTGGTGGGAATATAAATTGGTGGAGCCATTATCGAAGACAGTATGAAATTTCCTCAAAATATTAAAGATAGGAATAGCATATGATCCAGCAATTTCTTTTCTATTTACCCAAAGAAGACAGAAACACAAATTTGAAGTCACATATGCACCCTCCTTATGTTCAGTGGAGCATTATTTGCAGTAGCCAAGGTATGGAAATATCCCAAGTTTCCATCAATGGATAAATGAATAAAGAAGTGGTATATATACAATGGCATACTCAATCATTAAAAAGAATTAAATTTGGCCATTTCCAACAACATGGATGGACCTTAAGGGTATTATGCCAAGTAAAATAAGTCAAATAGAAAAAGAAATATACTGTATGATTTCACCTACAGATAGAATCTTAAAAACAAAAGAAATAAACTGATACAGAGAACAGATTGGTGGCTGCAAGAGGGGAGGAAGTTTGGGGGCTGGGAGAAATGGGTGGATTAGGTCAAGAGGCACATACTTCCAGTTATAAAATAAATAAGTCATATAAAATAAATAAATAAATAATGTACAGCATGATGACTATAGTCAATAATACAATGTTGCATATTTGACAGGTGCTGAGAGAGTAAATCTGAAAAGTTTCTCAACACAAGAAAAAAGTTTGTGTGGTGATAGATGTTAACTCGACTTATTATGTTGATCATTACACAATATATACAAATATAAAATCACTATGTTGTACACCTGAAACAAATACAATCTTATACATCAATTATATCTCAACTTAAAAAAAGAGGCTCATGGTGTTTAGAAATTCTTGTAATAAAGATGTATCTAACTCACACACACACACACACAAAATAAATAAATAAAAACAACCACAGTAAATATTGCATTTTGTGTAATATTTACAGTAATCCATTTGAATTTTCCATTTTAAAAAGTTGAATTGTTCTATATTTTAAGGTATAATTACTCAAGCACTTAATTTACTAAGTGATTCATAAAAGAAGAAATGCCATTGGCCACAAATATTTTAAATGATGCTCAATGAACATTTTCCTTCTCCTTTTTTTACACTGATGGCTCTGTACTAAGGCAGTTGTTACCTTAAGTATCCCAGATCTGATATAAAATTTATGTTCTGATAGTTGCAAATAAAGATTTCATAAAAATTTGAAATACTGTTTAGGTGGTTTTCCTGAAAAGGTATCACCTGTATCCATTTTATTACAACATAGTATATAAAAGAAAGTGAGGAATGCACAATTATTATGGCATAAGCTTAGCATCTAAAATGTTTCAAAATTGTTTAGAAGAATAAACTTATTGTAGGTCTTTAAAAATACAAATGTGTCTATGTACAAATATGCAAATATAGACATAACTACCTATAAAATGCTATAGATCTTTGAAATGCACAAATGTAATTTTCACGTTTTAGTCATTTGTTAGAGACCAAAAATGTGCAAAATATGTACTTATTTATGAGGTTTTTTTTTGAGAGAGACAAAAGCATACAAGGATGTACAAAACCAGTACTTAGCTATCAAAGGAACCTTCTGACAATCCAGCCTGACCATCTCAACAAGATTTGGTTACTTTGGTATTTTTTGAAGTAATTTAGAAAGGAAAAAAAAGAGATATGATAAATATGATAATATCACTATATTACTAATGTAATACAACCCATTATAGGTGGTAAATTTTATTTGCATTAACTTATTTTATTCTATATGGAGAAAGTCATTAGATGTCTAAAAGAACAACTTCTGTTTACGTAGAAATGTATTCTGCACATATTTGTAAACTTGGAGATTTTCTAAAGTCTCAGGACCTATCTTTTCTAAGGACTATATTATTAGGATGACAATACTGCCACTAAATATTCTAATTTTTATTATATCCATTTAAAATTCATTCAACTATCTAGAGCATGACTTACAGTTAATCACAAACAAGTTGAATTTTTCAACATTATTTTGCATGCAGTATTATTATTTCCAAGTGACTATTTCTTCCATGGCTGATAACTGAGCATGCTAATTATAAAATAGTACCATAATTCGCTGGAATCCATAATAAATGTTAAAAGGTCAAAGAATCATACTGGCAATTGGCCATTTTTACACTGGAACAGCAAAGCCTATAGTTTTCAAATACAAAGTATAAGACCTTTCTATACAGGCAACCACATAACCTATCAAAAATCCTGTTTACTCAGTATTTGGCAAGATAAAGCAAAACAAAAAAAGCATCTCATGAAGAGAAACCTGTTAGAGTTGTGTCTCCCACGATATCTTTGCAAGTAAAATATTCTGCTCTGCCAGAGAAGAAACTGGTTTATATTTCCCATCATATGCATGCACAGTTCATCCCCGCTACAGCACAGGTATTCAAAAACAGAGTTCTAGAAGTTCTAAGCTACTGTGAGATATGGAGGTTACTAAAAATACGATTATACAACACATGTAAACTCACCCTTCTAATCTTACATCCGGTAGACTTCTGTTAAGGGCAATCAAATCACTGGCCATAAGGTTAAACTGATTGATTTTAAATAGTTCTTTCATTTTCTCCTGGTCATCTTTAGGAATCAGCACAGCCTTTCCCATTTCTCCTGGCCCTTCTTGGTTTCTCGAAATAACAGCTGTAAGACACACACAGGTACACACACACATACAAACACACAGATAATGAACTGAATAAATAAACTCATGTGTTAATTAGAGTCTGATGTCTATTATTTACACACTGGCTTAATAATACAATCATCAAGTCTTTATTGCTTACTTACAACCATATACTATACTAATGAAACAACATATTTTAATTCATTATCTCAGTGCTGCATGCTGTCTTTTAAATCTAGACATATAATAAGATCTGACTAATCATTAAGACTTGATAGTTAAGCAATACAAACCACCAAAATTTAAAACTTCTCTGTCATAGTTTTTAATATAAAATTATTAGAGAAGGGATGAACTTGGACACTAGGCAGACCAAACTAAACAAAATAAAAGAGAACTTTTGAAAATATACCACGATAAATTTATGTTCACATCCATTTCAATGGTCTGATATCTGACATATCTACTGCCACTACATCTTTATAAAAGCAAGCAACATTGATAATCCTTCATCCCAAATGCAATTTGATTTCTCTGTCAAAGCATTTTCAAAAAATAAGAGAACTTTCACAGTGGTGACATATAATTTCAAATGCCAAGTTAGATTAAGACACAATGTGCTCCATAACTGGAACTTCACAAGATATTGGGCTTGACTGTTTATGAAGAGAACTCAGGGGACACCTGGGAGCTCAGCAGGTTAATTGTCCGAATTCGGCTCAGGTCATGATCTCACGGTTTGTGAGTTCGAGCCCCCATGTTGGGCTCTGTGCTGACAGCTCGGAGACTGGAGCCTGCTTTGTGTTCTGCGTCTCCCTCTCTCTGTCCCTCCCCCATGTACACTCTGTCTCTTTATGTCTCTCAAAAATAAATCAATATTAAAAAGATTATTAAGAGAACTCAGGATCACACATACAGGCTAATGTTCTGGTCATATTTCGCAAGATATCACTACACTAATGTCCCTTCTTGCTCCAAAATGCATGCGTCAATGTGTGTGTGTGTGTGTGTGTGTGTGTGTGTGTGTGCGCGCGTGCACATGTACATGCATGTGTGTCTGTTTGCACACATATGTATGTATATAAATATGTAATAGAAAAAAGTTCCAGTCAATCCTAATATAACCTCAATTTACTTTTCATAAATGATGATAAATTAAGTTAAAATGAAAGGAAGGCTGTTCTTGACTCTTCCAATATGTTGCCATATTATAGTTTCTAACACCTTAATCTTACTGAAATTAGTTCCCACATTACTTAAAAGGGCAAATATTTGGACCCAGACTATCTTAAAAATTATAAAAACTATAAAGGATATAAAGCCTATGAAAATAATTTGTAAATTATAGCCTTTCATAAAATATAATTCCAAAATAACAGAAGAGGTTTGAAATCCAGAACATAAAGAAACATTTGACTTGACATTCATAGATATAGAACATCAAGCTGGATATTATTAGTACTAATATACAGTTGGGCCACCTAGTTTAATATTCTCTTTGAAAGGTTATCCTGACTTTGGAATGTCATGAGTCAGCCTATAAAAGACACTAGGTATCTCCAAGGACCTTCAGATAGGGGTACCAAGGAGGTGATAAGCCTGGAAATCCTCTTATATACGGAAAAATAGTAACAACTGGGAAAATTTTAAATGAAAAAGATCTATGCTTCAACCTCAAACTATTTAAAAAGCTGTCATTTAAAGAAAGTTTATAAAAAGCCTCATTCACTTTATGAAGCAAAAATAGAAATGATGGCAGGAATTTTATGAGGAAGCACATTTTATTCAATTTAAGAAATAAAGTTCTGGGGCTCCTGGGTGGCTCAGTCGGTTAAGCGTCCTACTTCGGCTCAGGTCATGATCTCATGGTTCGTGAGTTCAAGCCCCACCTGCGCCAGGCTCTATTCTGACAGCTCAGAGCCTGGAGCCTGCTTCAGATTCTGTGTCTCCCTGTCTCTCTGCCTCTCTCCTACTTGTGCTCTCTCTCTCTCCCTCTCTCTCTCTCTCAAAAATAAATAAAATGTAAAAAAAAATTTAAAGAAAAAAAAAAGAAATTTCTAACAGTAAAACTTTCTTTGGGACTTAGTAAGCTTATTATCCCTAAAATCAGATTAAGTTGGTGGAGTTGGTTTTCAGTGAATTTGTGGTCTTTGTGAGATGCTAGACTAGGATAAGTATTGAGGTACCTTCCATTTCTAGGATTTCTTAAGTATTGATTCCACAATACTTGTAATTCTCTCAGGAGTCCTTCTAATTTTCAGGTAAAGAACATAATCATAAATATTATTTTTTTGATAATTTTTGACTTTTGGATACACTAAGGAATGATTTTAAAACCATAAAATATATCAAAACTACAATAGAGAAAACAAAGTGCCCTATTATTTCACTTCCCTGACATAATCACTGTTAATATATTGGTTCATATCCTTTTCCTCTCTCTCTCTGTTGATATAAAGTAGCAAAATATATTACTGTGTCTTTTATTTTGTAATTTTTTTAACGTTTATTTATTATTGAGAGACAGACACAGAGCATGAGCAGGGGAGGGGTAGAGAGAGGGGGAGACATAGAATCTGAAGTAGGCTCCAGGCTCTGAGCTGTCAGCACAGAGCCCGACACGGGGCTTATACTCACAAACTGCAAGATCATGACCTGAGCCAAAGTCAGTCACTTAACCAACTGAGCCACCCAAGTGCCCCTATTACTGTGCCTTTTCACACACATGGAATAATACTATTAATACTAAAACTTGATTTTTTCGAAGTATTTTTTGCCTTTTGTTCCATGTAGATTGTTCTTCTTCTTCTTAGTGACTATGTTGTATTCCATTCAACCAATCTAAGTTTATTAGGTTGATGGATAATGGGGTTGTTTTTAGTTCTTTACCATTATCAGTGATGCTGCATATTTATAATAACATTGTCATCATTACAAGGAGTAAAAACATCTCTTAAGGTGTTATACACTTTGTTACACAGTTTATAGACATCATTTCATGTAATCCTCAAAGGACAGTGAAATCTAGACATGCTATGTAACTTGCCCAAGGTCACATATCTAGAAAGTAATGGAATGGTAATTTCAACTCAGGTCTGTCTGATTCGGGAGCCAAAGCTCAACACTCACTCAGCAAATACTTCTGTACATACATTGTTGTATGTTTGTGTTAGTATGCATGCATGGTACATTTATAAATAAAATTGCTGAGCCAAAGGATATGCAATATTTGGACTTAAACATGTATTTTCAAATTGACTTCCAAAAAAGTTTTTCCAGTTGGCACTCCCAGTTACAGAAAAATCAGAGCACTGCTTTCTCCATACTGTTGCCAGCACTGTGTAGTATCTATTGTCTTTTCCCCCAATATGATAGGCAAAATATTATATCTTAGTGTTGTTTCAATTTGCATTTCTTTAATAATTCACTGTTTTTGTAATAAAATGTGGATATTTAAATATCATTGTTGTCATCAGCTGTTAGATTATAGCTCATATACGGCCTATCATCTCTGCTTTAGAGAAAGGGCATAAGATTCTCAAAAAAAAAGTGTTTTTTTTGTTAATTTTTCAATGTAATGCATTGAATACAATATAATACATTATTTTCTTTATCATAATATATATCCAAAGTCTTTGTGTTGTTTCTACCCCTAATACCTTTGGAATTCATTTCTGGCTTAAATATAACTAGGTGCCATTCTACCAGCAAGTTCCAGTTATTCAATTCTATAAGGTAAGGTAACTGACAAGAGAAGAATGAGCATGCACCATTTAAAATTGACTTTTTCTCATAAAAATGATGGCAGTTATGGGAAGAGAGAAGACTTTTTAAACAGTAACATGATATAAATAAATACACACATACACACATGATATTTTAAAAACAGAGTAGAGGGGCGCCAGGGTGGCTCAGTCGGTTTAGCATCCAACTTTGACTCAGGTCATGATCTCGTGGCTCATGAGTTCGAGCCCCACATCAGGCTCTGTGTTGACAGCTCAGAGCTTGGAGCCTGCTTTGGATTCTGTGTCTTCCTCTCTCTCTGCCCCTCGCCTACTCATGCTCTGTCTCTCTCTCCAAAATAAATAAACATTAAAAAAATTAAAAATATATAAAAAATAAAAACAGAGCAGAGAGCTCAAGGGAAATGCTGAGAAAAATAACATTAAAAGAATCGCTGTTCAAAATAATTTCGTTAAATAAAATTTTGAAAATTCTTCAGAAAATAAAAAAGTGATTTAAAAACTTGATGTTAAGAATTTCTAGAAATTAAGAAAGCAATTTACAGTTCTTTTAAATGCCCTCTATGTACTCCAACAAAGGTTTATCCCATTGCAGAAAAATGTACCAGGGTCAACATAATGCTCCACGTGTAGGAAGCTAGCAGGGTTAACATTTATTCTATGTGGAAAAGACATGGCACTCAGCTACATCTTAGGGCATGAAGATCAAGTTAAGACACACTAAAGTATTTGGGTTTTGCAGTTTATTCAAAGGTGTAGCCATTTGCTTGGCTTAGCACTCTGAGGATGACAGCTTTGTCAATGGTAGTTAGAGTAAGTGTGATCATGTTATGGAATTATCATCAATAAAAACAAAATTGTCATAAAGAGTATCCTTATACCTAAAACCAGTTAACAAGCACATATAATCATTTTCCTTAATTATCCTCATTTTCTTAGCGGAGAATAGAAACAACTTAATGTGTATCGGGTTAAATGTCTCCTCCCTAAAGTTAAACATTTTTTCTGTAATAGCCTCTAATGAATGCATAGTTGACATTTTATAAAATGTTTTTTTTTTCTTTTCCACGAGCAGACGTACTGGTGTGTTTCACCTCATTTAAGCAAAAATAATGTTAAGTAATTACAATGTCGAACTAGCCTTTTTGTTTTTCTGGGTCTTACTTGGAAGAATGTATCTTGCTAGGAAAAAGAAAAACAATTTTTTCTTCAAATACTGTAAATAGGAAATGGAAAAGATTATGCGATTGAGTATGAGGCTGGTCTGCTGGTCTGCTTTAAAAAGCAACTCCTATTTTTCTTTTCTAACCTGTTAATCTTTCTCTTGTACATAGCTTAAAAAAAAAGCTACCTACAACCTGACAATATCATGTTCCCCACAGCCAACCTTAAAAAAAAAATCATTGAAGTATTTATTTGACTTTACTGCTCTAACAGGCAAATGTAATACAAAAGGCAACAAAATCTAAATTATGATTTCATGATTGTTAGTCTGAACATGAATGGAAATAACCCAATTCCAAAGCTGGTTTGGACTAGAAAAATAATATGTTGTGCTATAAGTTATTTTATTCCTAATTATATGGTGAAGTGATTAAAAGGTAATAATTAACATCATTCAAAATGACATTGTAAAGCTTGCAGAAATATAAAAGTAGAATCATTACATATATGTGTATATATATGTGTGTATATATATATATGCATCTTATTTTTTAACATAGTACATACTGCAAAGATTTCAAGGTGATTCACTTTAATCTTAGAATTTGTATTGATAAAGAGGATAACCAAAATATAAAAATATAAATATAAACAAACCAACTGATAAATTTACCGAAAGGAACACTATATATTAATCTCATTGTTGGTTAGGTACATTGTATTATGGATATTTTTTTTTTCAATTGTAGAAATGTCCCATTAACAATGAGCATTGTTTATTTGAAAAAAGAGAGATAAGACAATCTACATTTTTTCTAAAAAAAAATACCCAAGTAAGAAAATTTTTAAGTTGATTTTAGACTAATTACTTTATTCTGTTAAAGAACACAGTAATATACGATGTATATTGGTAAAAGCATAACATTGAACCAAAATCTAATGTTATTCCATGTTCCACACCCTCCAGGAAATTACTTCAAATTGTATTTCTATTCTCAAATTTACTCAATTTGTTAATTTTTGTATTTTTGCCTTTAAAAGCTTTCTTTTGGGGAACATTATAGTTTTTCTCTCACTGTTATCACTACCAATTTGTCAACTGTACTCAATTTAAAACCGTGCTTTTTAGTCTCTCTCATCTTAGAATATTTATACTCCATTGCCAGTAAAGCATTTCCTCTAAGACAATGCTTTTTGTCTTGTCAATCATAAATGTTTTTGGGTGGAGTCAGAGAGCAGAATATCAAACCAGCACTGGGACCACAAACCATTTTGCCCTCCACTCAGGGTTCCCTGGGCCATGCTCTTGTGCCAATCTAAAGACCTTGCATTTGTCAAGGGTAATTCTTACTTAGGAACAAGGAACTTATATCTATTTACTTAGGCTCATTTCCATTAGAAATAATAAATTCATATTCTTCAAATATGAATATTATAGTATTGATATCATAACATATAGCTTAATATATATTAAACAACCAAATTCATTCTAATTAATGTATAAATTAATGGCAATTTACTTACTATCTCTTTGAAAAAGAATTACATACAACTTTTATAAATCTGACACATCTCACAGTAACATTTTATTTTTGTTTCTTATCCTAGCCATATGTGGTGTTCTGATTTGTGTCCATTACATTTCAGTAACTAGATGTTTATGCAGCAAGAAAGTTGTAAAAAGCTAGCTCTGACGGGATCAAGTCCAACAGACGGAACTACTGTGTTCTAGGAGGGCGCCTCTGTTAGATATTAATAAGGTAGTATTTTCACCAGCTAGCTAAATGAGAGATCATCTGCAGAACCAAGGGAACACTGATTCCAAATGTTCACTTATTTTTAAATTAAAAAAAAAAACAATAAAAGATAACAAAAGAAAGAAGAAAGATGATAGATATAGACAAAGACTAGAGTTAGAGACAGACAGAGGGAGGGAGGTGGGCACTATGTAAAAACAATGAAACCACTGCTTGGATGATTCACTTTAATCTATGCAGAAACATACTTCTATATTTAAAATAGAATCATTCATGCACACTAAAATTTATCATTCATTTGTCATTATCTTTATTATTTATGATTATTTTTATCATGTGAACCGCAGTTGTGGGAATCTTTCTAAATAAGCATGTGAACCCATACATTTTCTATTGGCTATACAATGATTTATTTAACAGATACCTTTTCATTGAACATTTATGTTGTTTCTATAATTTCTATTATAAACCATGACTCAATTAATATTTTTCCCTAGGCATACATCCTTATAGATCTGTCTGAAAATTTATTTTGAAAAGGTGGCAGGAATTTAATGAAGAAATTACATATTAACCATGCTATATAGAATTATTCTTTTTATCGTCTCTTACTTTCCATATATACCTTTGGCCAGGAACTTCCTTCTGTATCTGATGACCAAAATAGTCCCTGTTCATCAGTTCAAACGTTAAGGAAAGATAATTGTTCTCTCCTCTATGATTGTATAGCACTTTTACTTTATTCCATTATCCTTTTATAAAACTACATTACCACTACTTGTTTATATGTTATGGCAGAGAGTCTAACTATTGAGCCCATTTTCTCTCCTGCCTGGACACACATTCCCCAGTCTCTCCTGCAGTTAAATGTGGTATTGTAACTGAGGATTGAAATGATATGAGTTAAGTCCAAGTGTAGTGTATAAAAACTTCCCATGTGTGATTCTCCATGTTTTCTCTTTCACTATAGCAATTCTGGAAGCCAGAATGTATAAACAGCAGGGCCATCACAGGAAGGCAGTAACATGGGTATGTGAATCACCACTTGGAGGACCACCACTGACTTATCGGGTATATATGTTGCATAATTTATATTTAAAAAATCAACTCTATTTTGTAAAAATGTTGGGATTCTGGACCTATTTGATAGTGTTATTTTTATTAATGCATTTTGTTCTTTCCCTTTTATTCTATGAAGACTCATCAATGCATTCTGTTTCAACTCAATGCCTGGTACCTTTCATTCAATCAGTGAGTAATTTGAAAAAAGTAGAATAAAATTTTGAGACAATCTAGTTATGTGGAAAAACTGATGAACAGAGTAATTAAAATACAGGTTTTCCCCATCTCAGAGATGCACAAAAGTTTCCATTATGGTATCTGAAAAATGTAAAACTTCTAGTTTATTTTTTATATTAAAATTTAGTCCTCACTAGTGTTTAGTATTTGGGTTGTATAATTTATACAATATAAATAAATTTCTATTCATTAGTACAAGCTCAAAAATTTCTGATAGTGGCACACAATTAAAATGTATGAAGCCTATGTCTTTAAGGGGTTTTAATTATATCACAAGTGAGATCCTAAGAAGATAAAGAAACCACCATTTAAATAAAGTGAACGTTTGATTAATTTATTTTCAATCCCCAATGGTAACTTTTAATAATAGTTTGTATAACTATTACAAATGATTCTCAATAGTAACTCAATACAAAGTATGGTTGTTTAAATATCAGCAGCTCTGAGCCTTAAAATCAGGGACCAGAGGTGCCTGAGTGGTTCAGTCAGTTAAGCGACCAGCTCTTGATTTAGGATCAGGTCATGATCTTATGACTCATGTGATTGAACCCCATGTGGAGCTCTGTATTGGGCTCCGTGTTGAAGCAAGCAGCCTGCTTGGGATTCTCTCTCCCTCTCTTCTACCCCTCCCCTCCTCACTCGTGTGTGTGCTCCCTCTCTCTCTTCCAAAGTAAAATAAATAAACTTAAAAAAAATCATGGACCAGTTACTTTGCCTTTCTCATCCACAATTTCCTCTCCTATAGAATATTTAAATAACTTCACGGTGTTGTTCGAATTAATCCTATATGCCAATGCACATAGGTACTACAGTGGACGCCCTAACATACCTTCCTATAATGTTCTATACAAGAAAATGAAGCAGAGCTTATAAATTATGACTCAAGAAGTCTTTTAAAAATATATATATCCTAAGGAAGGCTATATATTTCCAAAGTTTTACCTACATAGATGATTAAATTAATATTATGTGTTTGTACATGCAGGTGAAAATAAATCTATATTCTCTCTCTCTCTCTGTATATATGTACAGGTATATATGTATATGCACACACCATAAATACTATAAACTGTGTTATATACAAATAAAACTATGCAGTAATAAAAAATTTTCTGTGCAAAAATATTGAATGATATGAAAGATGTTCATATTATTTGAGAAGATGTTCATACTGTTCATATTAAACGAGAAATGAGGAGGGGAGCCTGGGTGGCTCATTTGGTTAAGTGTCCTACTCTTGATTTCAGCTCAAATCATGATCTCACCAGTTTGCCAGTTTGACCCCACATCTGGCTCTGTGCTCACAGTACAGAGCCTGCTTGATATTCTCTCTCTCTCTCTCTCTCTCTCTCTCTCCCTTTCCCTCTGACTCTTTCCTGCTTGTGCTCTCTCTGTCTCAAAACAAATAAATAAACTTGAAAAATGAGAAAAGAGGATCATGAAGCAATGCTACATAATAACTCATTTCTATAAAAAAGTTAAGTTGCATGATATATATGAACATGTCACCAGTGAAGATTAGCAGTGGTTCATCCCAGGAGCTTTTACATTATTTCTTTAGCATTATCTGTATTTTCTAAATTAGTTCATCACCTCATAAGGTGATTTCAGTCACATATGAATCACAAATCTGTCTTCAGTGAAGACAGACATAACTTGCTATGACATGACAGGTACAAAGGAAAGTCAGTAGATGCTGGGAGCATGAAAACAGAGGGATCCGTGTTGGGCAGAGTTCCTGAAGGAAGGAAAGTTTCTCAATGTAGATAAGATGGCATACAGGTAGAACATCGCCCATAAGGAATTATGTTTTTTTCTAGCAAGAAAGTTCTTCACAGGAAGTTTACTATGACTTATAGATAAGGAAAGCATTTAGTAGTTGAGCAAGGACAAGTAGCAATATTCTTGGTTTCTTTTTAGGAAGAAGCAAACTCCTATATTAGCATCAAATGTTTTACTTTTTTTTTTCCACAGTCATCCTTACAAAACATTGTACACATCTATTAAGCCAATTCTATTCTTACATACAGTAAGAAGTTGTTTGGCACATGTTAGTCATAAATGTTTCCTGGAAACAACTGGCCCAGCATTTAAAGTGTTCAGTGTTCACTAAGGTAATAAAATAATGGTGAAATATGAAATTATTTCCTTCTACATTAAGAATGAGCTTCCTCATTAAAAGTATTTAAAAGGCTCTCATCTTGCACTGGCTCTAGTAATAGCCTTAGTTTCAGCTTTAAGTAGGAAATCCTATCTTCCTACCTCTGCCTACAGTAACAACAACAACAACAAAAATTCTTTGGAAACAAAAGTATCAATTTGGGCTGTCGGCTGCTTTGGGTAGCCTTTGTAAAGGTACATTTTAAGTGGAACAATGATCATTGTAATTTATTTATTTTTATTATTATTATTATTATTTTCTTTTAATTGAGAGAGAGTGAGAATGGGGTGAGGGCCAGAAGGGGAGAGAGAGAGAATCCTAAGCAGGCTCCATGCTGTGCATGCTCCATCCCACAACCTGGGATCATGACCTGAGCCAAAATCAAGAGTCAGATGTTCCACTGACTGAGCCACCCAGGTGACCTAACAATGGTCATTTTAAGAAGCCCCTGACATAGCTCAACATTCAGGATAAATTAAGATACACAGTGATAAGATACACAGTGATAAAATCTTGGCAGTTGATATACCATCACACATATGATTCATCAAATTTACAAAAATATACCTACTTTACCCACCCACCTCCTACCCAGCATGAAGGGAGAGATAGCTTGAAGTAGGGATCTACACTAACCTGTGAGCAGTAGCTGACAGGTTGGGCTGCTGGTTAAGAGATTTAAAGGAACCTGATTGGAAAGTTGATGACAAGAAGTTCTGGTAAAGTATATGAGTGGTCCCCATAAAAAGAGAACAGAATATTGATATTTCTGTACTATGTAATCTTCCAGCAAAGGCTTTCAATACAGAGGAGCCTCTCAATAATCAGACATACGAAATTATCTGTCCTGTAGCTGTCAGTGCCTGTTTTCACTTAATCCAAGTATTTTTTCAATGGAAAAGATACTTAACAGGCCAGGATAACAATAACACAAGGGAATACTATGCTGAGGTTTGACACCATGAACTTCTCACTACAGTTGATATGGTTATGGCCACCCAGCTAACCAATAGCAGAAGACAAGGCAAAGCCATTTATGTGGCACATTCCTGACTAACTGATATGAGGTTGATTCTACCAGACCCCTTACATCACTATGAGGAAAAATGTTTTTTGTTTTGTTTTTTTTTTTTTTGTAGGAACAGACATATCTGGAATGTCTTCTCTGGTCACAGTTCTGTCAGCACCACAACTTGTAGGCATTTAAAATCCTTATTTTCATTGGATTTTGACATAATCTCACCTCATACAAGGGGAAGTAATTTGTAACAAAAGAAATATGTCCATGGGCTCACCCAAAACCCATTGGTCTCACCAACTAGAAGCAGCTGACCTGATAGAATGGAATAATCTGCTAAAGACTGCTATAGCATCTTTTGAGAGACAAAATCTTGTGGATTTGGGATGATGTCTGACTGGATGTTATAGACCTTACACCAGTATCAAATGTATGATGTCATCTCTCCTACAGACAGAATGCACTAAGGAACTAAGAAAGAAAGTTAGAGTGGCCTCTTTCAGCAAATAACTACTTGAAAGGATATTTACTTTCTATCTCTATAACTTCAGGCTTTATAGGTAGAAAGAAGTGCACTAGTGTCCATGGAAGAAATGCTTCCACTAGACAACACAATTTCTGTTAAACTGGAAGTTGAGTATGCCCTCTGGCCATCATAAGATCCTCAAGCTGTTAAATTTATAGGCAGAGAATGGGACTACAATAATGGTTGAGGTGACTGATGTCATTTAACAATAGGAAATCAGATTGCTACCACACAATTGAGGCAAGAAAAACTATTTCTGGAACCTAGAGGTTTCTCTAGATTGCCTCACTTCTGTAATAGGCTGGATAACAGAATAATGAAGCAACCCAATCAAGGCAGAACTAATCAAAGGCTCATACCACAGGATCATATCACCAGGTAAAGAATACTACAGACTAGTCACTGACAGAGCTTAGAATTCAACTTGAATGAGTGTAGCTAAAAGAATATGTAATTGTTGGGGCACTAATGTGGCTCAGTGTTAAGTGTCCAACTCATGATTTCAAGATTTGTGAGTTCAAACCCCACATTGGGCTCTGCCCTGGCAACATGGAGCCAGCTTGGGATTCTCTCTTACCCTCTCTGTCCCTCCCTTGCTTGGGCTTTCTCTCTATCTCTCTAAAAATAAATAAACATTAAATAAATTAAAAAAAAAAGAATATATAATTGTCATTGAAGTTCTCATGAGTAGCTATGTAAATCATGAGACTATGGAAGCTATATTTGATGTCAATTAAAAATTTCTTGGGGCAACTGGGTGGCTCAGTTTGTTAAGCGTCCAACTCTTGATTGCGCCTCAGGTCATGATCTCATCGTTCATTAGATAGAGCCCTGTGTTGGGTTTTATGTTGAAAGCATGGAGCCTGTTTGGGCTTCTCTCTCCACTTCTTTCTCTCTGCCCCTCCCTGTTCTCTCTCTCTCAAAATAAATAAATAAACATTAAAAAAAAAAGAATTTCTTTCCCTACTTTTTTTGTAGATTATCTTCTATAAAGAGCACTGAGGTTTGCTAACATTTTAGAATTTGTTTGGGGATATGACTAATCTGCCATCAAATCATGAGCATATGTTGGTGATGGGATTTATGTATCTCTTGCATTAGAGACACATATTTTTCATCTGGAAAAGAGAAGATGCTGAAAATAAAGACAAGTGGAATGCAGGAAATTTTCAATTTGTTCCTGCAGATCCACACTCCACTCTCTTTCTCAAACTAGGCCTGAGGAGGCTGACCTGTATGGACTACATCTGGCCAGTGGGAGGAACCGGTAAGAGTTTGGAGAGTAGCACAAAAATAGAGTCAAGGTATTTATTCCCTTGGTTCTTCCTTGGATAGTAGCCATCAGCTCTGTCTCCTAACCAAAGGCCACAGTCTCTGTAAAGTTGCCCTCTGCAAAGAGGTATTTTTTTATGAATTCCTATAATTCCTTTCTCCCTTTCCATTTAAGGTCTAGGAATAGTGATGAGATGACATAACCTCTGATTTCTAGCCCAGTATACAAACAACCATTCCTTGTTGCTTTATCTAAACTCTGTTGACTCGTTCATAAATGGTTCTTGTATTATACTTTCCATGGCTACTTGCTTGAAGTGTGCCATCTGTTTCCCACTGCTAAAAATTTTTGGAACGTTACGGGAGAGCTGTAGTGGATTTCCCACTTACATAATAAAGTTTACAGTTAAAGCACCCTAACAAGCACTTAACCTATCACTTTCTCTGGATTCAATTTTACTTTTCAATTTAACTCTCTAATATGACTTCCTAAAGGTCTTCAACATTTTGGGGGGCTATATTCTTCAACCAATTAAAAGTATATGAGCATGTATCTGTAATATATTATGTTTATTTATTGATGATTAATATAGATATTAAAACAAACCAAAAATAGAAAATTTAAAGTAGGGTAAAAAATAAAGAGCAATTCTAATATTTTCTTTTCCCATCCAAAGGAAGTATCTTAGGCATCCTTGGGGTGCATTTGGTACATTTTGAAAACGCTGTCAATAAATTGACCATAACATGCATTTCTTCTTGTTTCAGGACATTTTACTCAAAAATTGCTGTTTGTTGACATGGTTGGTTGGTTGGCTGTTATGTAGATACTATTTCATTTTTGGGATTCACCACCTGATGCCAAGCATGGGGTTGACCTTACTTGACTATACTTAATGGTACAATATCAAGAAAAAGAGAAAGTTAATGTATAGGATTTTTTAGGACAAAACTATAAATTAGATTCAAGTCATAGACCTGCTTTTCTGCCTTTCCTGATAATACCCTTGTCACATTTCATGGAACAAAGTATGTTAAGGTACTATATACATGTGTATATTCTGACGTGGTGTCGTAGGAAGGGTTGGGTTGGGCAGAATACAAAAACTGGAAAAGGAAGTTTAGAATGGTGTGGCACACAGAGTGGAATCATAAAAGTACAATTTGCTGTTTTATTCTAAATACTAACAGAATGTATTCTTTGAAGTCAGGTTAAATTACTGCCAGTTTCTATGGATACTAAAAACATCATGAAGTTAATGAAGGTTTTTAAGGTTTACATTTCTGAATGATCAGATGTAACCCTAAAAGAAAGCTTGCATATTTCATCAGTAAACTTATAAAAATGAAATTATGTCAGGTCTTCAATGTAGGCGACAAGTAATGGACCTAAATGGTTACTTGATTTTTAAATCAGATCGTCCTCAGAAGCTCCAGCAATAATTTCAAGCCATCAAAATAATTAATAAAATTTGCTACAAGGGGCACCATCATGTGAAATGTAATATTTTGATAATTATTTTTTCATAGAGAAAATTTCTACTGGAAGAAGAAAAAAGTCCAGTGTTCTACCCAAACTAAAAGCTAACCTCAGGGGCGCCTGGGTGGCGCAGTCGGTTAAGCGTCCGACTTCAGCCAGGTCACCATCTCGCAGTCCGTGAGTTCGAGCCCCGCGTCGGGCTCTGGGCTGATGGCTCAGAGCCTGGAGCCTGTTTCCGATTCTGTGTCTCCCTCTCTCTCTGCCCCTCCCCCGTTCATGCTCTGTCTCTCTCTGTCCCAAAAATAAATAAACGTTGAAAAAAAAAAAAAAAAAAAAAAGAAAAGCTAACCTCAGCCATCACGTATCTAATCACTACCTGCCTCCTACTGCCACCCCTTATGTTTGTGTTTTGGGCATTCCAACATTTTATTGGCCATCTGTATAAACCAGCTGCTGATCTTTGCATTTATTCACAATTACAAATCTTATTGCTTAGTATTAACTTATACTAAGTTTTGAATTTTCTACTGCCTCTGGACATTTTCTGTTAGTTACTAATAAAAGCAACCAGGATATTAATATTGTACTATAATAAAGGATGGCTTTATGTAAGAGTCAAAAATGTTAAACAGAATGTCCTGGCTGAATAATGTAAACATGCCATTAAAGTTTCAGAAATCCATCATATACTACTTTTACCATTTTTAAAGTATCCAAATATTCCAGGAACTCAACCATTCAAAATACCCAAGACCTAAGTCAATACTCATTTTCATAAGTATTTGCTGTCTGTGCCAAAGAAATATGATAATTCTAAAATTTAAATTTTTTCATAAAAATCAAAATAACCAACATGTTTTATGTTTACATGAACATAATCTTTCATAAAATTCATCAGAACTACATTAAATATTATCAAATATACCCTGGCTTTTATTATATAAACCTTGTATTTTTTTAAAGGAAATTTTGGTTACATTACAAGGTCAAAAGCATATTGTAGATGTTTATTCACCTACACAAGCTACAGATTAAATTAGTGAACCAATATAAAATAACAGGCTGAGGATAAACAGTAACCTCCTCCTTCTTCTTTCTTTATAGTTTCCTCTTAAAATCTTTAACATTCTACCTGACTATATAATAAGTATACATATTGTAATATATATATATGCTTATATGTATGGAAAAATTATATAAACATACAAATGCACACATACACACATATATGAATACATACAGATTTTTGTGGTAACATTTAAAATATCATTTTGATACTAGTTTTTTCTTTCATATTTGATTATTTCATCTTCACTTTTTCATAAATACATACAAAAGTATTTACTTTTCATCATATATGCATTGTTAATTTAAATCCTGTACTACTTAAAACTTATCATGATTAACATTTTTTGATGGAGATTATGCACTTGAACTTAATTTTCAAGGTAACTATGAAACTTTTGAGGAATTTTTCCCATAAACCTGTTTTAATCTGAAGAAAAAAGCAGTTTACTCTGGCATAATTGCCTGCCAATGTTCAGTAATAGATCCAGTTTTCTATAAGAATAAGTAGTTGTAGTCACTTGAAGAAACAGATTTAAAATCTCTTTATATTAGGGGTTTTGTCATCCAATAAGTAATTCCATTACAATTTATGGCTAATAGCTCTTTATTCATACTACTGGGAAGGGACAACTCATTTACTATCTATCATTATGTTGTTATATTTTCACAGTTATATTTACTCTCTTGCATCACTGAACTAATTTGAATTATTTCCTTTCTTATTTCATAGCACACAGAGGTAAAAAGACTCTAGTAATTTCAGAATGAGTTTTTTTTTTTAAGTGCAGCTATAAGGTGAGTGTTCTTTTAGAAGTGGCCTTTAAGCTTGCTTATTGATCAAATTTTAGTTCATCTTCCATTGTAGCACAGAAAAAAAAAAAAAGACAAAGATTTCACTACCCCTTAGATATTATTTCCTTCCAGCTCTATTTATTCACTCTGGCTTCCTTTTTCTTATGTACTGTCCTATTTCATGAGCTCTCCAAAAAGAGACCAGTTGATGAAAAGACTGAATCTGGACAGATGCATGTCCATATTGACTTGCATTCATCAAAACGCACATTCCTGCATATCTTATAAAATTATAGACTCACAATATCTCAAAATTGGAAATTTAGGTTTTTTTGCCTGATTGCACAAAAAGTGTTCTGAATAGAGAATTGCTTAGAGCCAGAGTACCTCTCTTTACATTAACTATTTACAAAATAAAGTCGAGTTTAGTGTAAATCAGTCTTGCAAATCATCCACGATCTTAACAAGTTTCTGATAATTTAAAGAGTAAGCATATGTGTTTCAGGCAAAATAGACTGTTGGGAGAATAGCAAAGTAGAGTAATGCAGTAAAGTTCCTTTTCATATTAAGTATCACATCAAACTAAACAGAATCACACAATAGTAGCAACTTGCCTATTAACTGACATAATTTGTTTATTCAGTGAAAAGAAACCAGGGATCCTCAGCTTGAGATGTGGAAGAAGGTACATTATCTCTCTTGTAACAAAGCATCTGAAACCATTATGTAAAGCCATTCTGCTCATATGAAAAGATGCTCCTAAGATTTTTAAAGCAAGCTATACATGGAGGTCCAAGGCAAAATTAAAAGTTTAATTTTCACTATAATTATTTAGGGAAACTCCATTCCTATTTGTTATCTGTTAATCACATGGACTAGCAAAAAGGAAGTGGGTAAAATGGAACCAAACTTTGTCAAATTTAATTGTGCAAGGTTCAATGTGATACACTCCTCAAAGAATACAACTCAGAAATTCTAGATCAATAAAAAAATTTTCATCTTAGAGTTCTTCCATTGCTTCTCATTTTCTCCTCAGCTAATGTAAATTATTGCCATCTTCTCTTTGTCCTGTCAGATGCCAATTCCTTCCTTATAAGGGCATTTTGTAGCTTTTTTTCCTACCTGAAGATTATCTAATTCATGAAGATTTTGTTTATCAAGTTGGGGACAGTATTCATGCAACAATTTCCAATTCTATTTTCATGTATATTACATGTTTAGTTATAATTGTTCAGATGTAATTGAATGTTTAACTTATAAAAGTGTTGGATATGATGTAATTGTCTCTTCAGGTTAATTTCAATTCAACAAGTGTTTATTGATTTCTTTATGCTAGGCTTTATTTGGGATACTTGGCATATATCAAAAGAGAAAAATATTCCTACCCTAGTGCTTCTTACATCTTTTAATATACATTCATCAGTTCTGCTTCAACCACCAACAATTTCCATTTCCTTCTATGTTATCTGTTCTTATTAGTACCACTAATAATAGGCAGTGTTCTAAGTGTGTTATATATGTAAATTCATGTAATCTGCATAACAAACATATGGGGCGGGCACTATTTCTCATCATCCCAATTTTATGGAAGAGGAAACACAAAAATACAGAAAGCTTAAATAACTTCCATGCTTGCCCAGTTAACAGGTGAAGCCCTGATCAAACACAGGCAGTATAACCTCAGATTTTGTGCTATTTACCTATATGTACATGTATTTGTCCAAAATCTCTCCTGAAAGGTTTATGTACCATTTCTTTTAATGTGGTTACTTTAATTATCTGTTCAGTAGTAATCCAAAACTCAGTTCACAATCTCTGATCTAGCTGTAATTATGCTGTATATTTAAAGTCAATTTAAAGGCATCAAATTCTACTTAATAAGTCTCAGAGCACAGTAATCTGTTTCTTAACCAATTAACCTAATTTCATGGTTACTGATTTAAAATTTTCCTCTTTAATACTGAACTGACCATTGTTCATGTTAATTCAGAATTCATATCTGTTAAAAATAATTAAATTTTCCCTACAAGTGAGGATATATTGTATTAAGAGAATAATGTATATATTTTACTAGTCCTTAATGCCATGACTTTTCTGGGCTGTGACAAAACATAGGCAGTCTACATTTCCAAATATTTTGTCCTGGAAAAAATGATTCTAATAATCATACAATTATTTCTGCAGGAAATATAAAGTACTTAGATAGTGACCTTATTTGCATATTGTTCATTGGACACAGACCTATAACAAACTACAAAAGAGGAAATTTTACTACATCAGGTTAAGTAAATCAATTTAATACATAATTGACAAAGATACCTGGTTCTTATTCTGGATCCATCGTTCCAGCCTGTAAGCATATTCCTCCTGCCTAGAAACCTGCAAATGGTGGATATGTCTTTTTTTTTTCTTTTTTATCACATCCATATAATTATTAGATATATAGCTTCCTTATTTTGCATATAAATGAGATTTCCCTCCTCTGGATGATTAAATATATCTTAAGATAATTAAGGGGTTCTAGTTATGCCCATCTTCAAGTAAAAGAGAGAGAGAAATAGAGAAGGAGATCCAGATATGTTACTAATTTTAAGGTTAATTCTTGGCCCTCAGTGTTAAGATATATTTTTCTTTTTTTTTTAAATTTTTTAACATTTATTCATTTTTCAGAGACAGAGAGAGACAGAGGAGACAGTGGAGGAGAGGCAGAGAGAGAGAAAGACACAGAATCCCAAGTAGGCTCCAGGCCCCGAGCTGTCAGCATAGAGCCCAATGTGGGGCTCGAACTCACAGACCCTAAGATTATGACCTGAGCCACAGTCGGATGTTCAACCGACTGAGCCACCCGGGCACCCGAAGATACATTTTTCAAAACTAACATCAGTGATGTATTATTTAAATATAATACACTCATTGCATGTGTGCAGTTCAATTTTTGACAAATGTATATACCCTTTAGCCACTATTCCAATCAAAACGCAAAGAATATCCATTATTCTCAACGTCCCCATGTTTGCTTCCAGTCACACAACTGCTCAGACTTGCTCATATGTCTTCTGTCACTACAGTGTAGATTTGTTTTTATAGCATTTGTGTAAATAAAATGATATAGTATGTAGCTCTTTGTGTCTGACTTCTTCCCTTAGCATATTAAGATTCATCTGTATTATTGAATACATCGGTAGTCATTTCTCTTGAGTAAACACCTAGAAATGAAATTGCTGGATTGTATGATGTATATTTTTAACTTTATAAGAAATTGCAAGGCTTCCTCTAAATCACATTCTTACCAGCTCCAGTTCCTCCACATCCTTGCTATTACTAGGTACTGTTATCCATTCTGATTTGGTCCTAAAAATGAGTAGGTAGTGACATCTCATTGTAGCTTTTTTTTGAGGGTAAAAATATTTTAATAGTTTTATTTTGATTTATACATTGTAAGTATTTAGACTAATGCTCTAGTGTCTATCTTTGTCATCTTGATCTGTCTGACCAATGTTCAGAGGCGAACTTATACTGAGGCACTGTAGGGGCATTAACAGACAAACAATTCTCTTCAATCCCCTGTACTGTTCTAGAGAGGACTTTATAGAAATATGCCTTATGTCAACATGGCAGAAATTGTTTCTCTAGGCTGATATCATAGAGGTTATCCGAGGTATCTCTGTATGTCAGTTAGTCATGGTTCCATTTCTAATTGTTTCGATCTCAGAAGTCTCTGTGAATGTCCGTTCTATTTCCCATGGTCCTTACTTATAACAAGAGATCTTTCTTGCAGAGATATATCAATATACTGATATGCATTTCTTTTCTGATATACTTGCTTTCTTTATGTAGGTCCAAGTTTTTGACATGTTATCCCACTCCTTTAAAAGAATTTCTTTCAAATTTCTTAGGATACATGTCTGCAAGCAATAAATTTCCTCAATTACTGTTTGGGAAATGTTTCTTTCTCTTCCATTATTGAATGACAATTTCTTTCAATATAGAATTCTACATTGAGAGTGGTTTGTTTGTTTTGTTTTTTGTTTTTTGTTTTTTTTTAATACTCTATTTGACTCCACTCTCTCCTTGTTTGCGTGGTTTCTGATGAGCAGCTGGCTCTAATTATGGTCATTCCTCTGTAGATAAGGTTACCCCACTCTGGCTGCCTTCAAGATTATTATTTGTCTTCAGTTTTCTGCAATTTCAATATGAAATTCCTACATCTGTGTTTTTGATATTTATCTTATTTGTGTTTTCTGAACTTCTGGGATCTGTGATTTGAGGAAATAAATCATATGCCTTCAAATATTTCATCTACTCATTTTCTCTTCTCCTTCTGTTATTCCAATTACATAAATGTTGTGCTTTTTACTTTGTCTCATAGTCTTGGGTGTTTTGTTTTGTTTTGTTTTGTTTCCCTTCTCCAATCTTTTTTCTCTTTGCATTTCAGTTTGGGTAATTTCTGCTACCTTATGTTCAAGTTTGCTGTTTCTTTCCTTGGTTAAGTCTGCTGTGAGTACACTGAATGCATTCTTCATTTCTATTACTATGTTTTTAATATGTAATATTTATTTTGAATTTTTTCTCATAGTTTCCATATCTCTACTGACATTATCAGTCTGGTGGTGCATGTTGCCTACCTTTTCCATTAGATTCTATAATGTATTATCTTAATTATTTTAAATTCCACATCTGATACTTTCAACATCTGAACCATATCTGAATCGGGTTCTGATGATGACTTTGTTGCTTCAGATTATGTTTTATATTGCTTTTTGGCAAGGCTTATAATTTTTTTCCTGAAGGCAAATTTGTATATGACAATAGATACTGAGGTATAGAAGTCTTTACTGTAAGAATTTATGAGAATCTGGCTAAGAGTTGGTTTATTTGATGTTTACTCTATTCCATTAAAGTTATATATATTAATGTAACTTAGACGTAATGAAATTTATCCTTGTTAAGATTATTTTTGACAAATGTTGACAGCATATAATTACCACCAAATCAAAATATAGACTACTTCCTGATCAATAAGTTTGATTGTGCTCATTTGCAGACAATCAGCTCTTCACATTTCCAGCCCCTGATAGTCATTGTAACTGTCTTATGTTCCTATAATTTTTTTTTCTTTCCTAGAATTTCAAATTAATAGAATCTCACATCATTCAGGTTTCTGTGTTTTTTGTGTGTCTTTCTTCTTTCACTTAATGTGATGTTTTGAGATTCAGCCATGTTCTTCTGTGCATCAATTTGTTCCCTTTTTATTAAGTAGTATTTCTCAGTAAATATGTACCCAAATTCGTTTAATCTATTCACCAGTAAATGGAAATTTGCTTCCAGTTGTTGCATGCTACAAATAGAGCAGCTGTAAACATTTGTGCAGAGATCTTTGTGTGGATATATATATAATCTACAATCTTTGTGTGGATATATATATATATATATATATATATATATATCATTAAACATTAAAGAATTAGATTGGTGAAGCGTAAGGTAAATATATGACTGAATTCATAAGAAACTACCAAACTGTTTTCCAAAGTGTTTGTATCTTTTCCATCTCTACAACAATTAATAAGATTTCTAGTTGCTCTTCATTTTAGCCAGAGCTTGGTATTTTCAGTCTTTAGGCTTTAGCCATCCTAGTAGATGTATGTTCTTCTTTTGGATTTAATTTGCATTTCCTTAATGCTATAACATTGAGCATCTGTTTATATGCATATCTGTTATCACATTATCTTCTTTGGTGAAGTGTCTAGTCAAATTTTTTGCCCATTTGTTTTATTTGGGTAGTTTATTATCTCATTATGATTATAAGAGTTCTTTATACATTCTGGATAAAATCTATTATAAGCTATATGTTTTGCAAATGTTTTCTGCCACTTTGTGGCATTTTCTTCTTTTGAAAAACAGAACTTAAAATTTTTATGAAGCCCAACTTATCACTGTCTTTTTCCTTTTATGATTTGCTCATTTGTGTCCTGCCTGATCGATACTTACCTACCCTATGACACTGAAATTTCTCCTATATTTTCTTCTATATGGATAGTCAATTGTTTAGCACCACTTGTTGAAAAGACAATTCTACCTCTACTATATTACCTTGCCAAGGTTGCTTAAAAATCAATTGACCAATAATTGTCTAAAACAATAACAGTAATAGCGTACTGGGCTATATAGCATATAGACAAGTGAAATGAGTGAAAGAAATGTCTGTCATAAGGCTTAGGATGGGGGGAATTAGTAAACTCTGTTAAAAATTACCTATACTATATGTGAAGCAATAGAACATCATTTTGTAGTATATTTAGATTAGTTTAAAATGTATATGATTAGAAATGTCAACAACTCTCTTTCAATAACTGGTAGATCTAGCAGGCTGAAAATCAGTAAGGATACAGATGACCTGAACCTGAAATCACTAGAATATAGAATCCAATGAATCAATTTGATCTAATTAATATTTATAGAATACTCCACCTAATGACAGCAGACTACACATTTTCTCAATCACATGGCAGACTCCACAGGATACACCACATTTGGAGACACAGAATGCACCATAAAAATTTTTAAATAATAAAAAGCATATGAAGTATGTTTTCAGGCCACAATGGAATTACACTGGAAACCAAGATGTATGAAATCTATATGTGGAAATTTATAAAGCTTTGATGAAACAAATCAGACATAAAGGAATAGGAGATATTCTATGCCCATGAATCGGAAGACTCAATACTGGTAAAATATCAATTATTCCCAACTTAATCTATAAACTCAAAACAATCAAAATCTCAAATAACATACATTCTACATTTGCAATCTTTCCTATTTATTCCTTTCCAATTGTATAGCTAATTCACTTTGTTTGATGATCTACTCAGAGTAGCAGTCAATTATTGATCGTTTCCTGTTGAACAAGCACATATTAGAAAGGAAATGATGAAATTCATTAGAGGTAACTCTCCTGATGGAAGTTCCTACACTTTGCCACCTACAAGATGCATCATTTATCATACTTCCAATGGTCAGGATCACTTGATTTTTTTAGTATCAAGTGGCAGGCTTGCCACGTTAGTTTTGTACATTGAAGGGGAAAATCAGGGGTGAATGGGCTTTAGGGACTAGCAGAGGCTCCAATAGTATCCACCTTGGTTTGTCACTTTTGGTTTCCTTACCTCATCAATTAACCAAGAATACCCTAGCTAATTTTCAGAAGTTCATTCTAGAGCTGTATTATACAATATGATAGCCACTGGGCATATGTGGGTTTTTTAATTTGAATTAATTGAAATAAAATAAAAATTTAGTCCCTCAGTTGCTATAGCCATATTTCAAGTACTCAAGATTCACATGGGGCTAGAGGCTACTATATTGGACAGTGAGAATTTTAAAACATTTCCATTACTGAAAAAAGTGCTATGAAACAGTACTTTCTAGATTCTCTATACTGGTCAAAATGGACTTTTGTTATCCTGTCAAAGTTCTGTATAAATGTTAAAAAATCCCAGTTTGGGGGGTACCTGGGTGGCTCAGTCGGTTGAGCATCCAACTCTTGATGTTGGCTCAGGTCATGATCCTAGACTCCATGCTGAACGTGGAGCCAGCTTAAGATTCATTCATTCATTCATTCTCTCTCTCTATCTCTCTCCCCACTCACGCTCTCTCTCTCTCTCTCTCTCTCTCTCCATCTCTCTCTCTCCGTTTCTCTGTCTCTGTCTCTCTCTATATATACATACATATATATACATACATATATACATATGTATGCATACATATATATATGTATGTATATATTTGTACATATGTATATATACATACATATATATATGTATGTATATATTTATAATCTCCCAGTTTTGCTAAGATACTTAATTTCTTTTTAATTTTCTTAATGTTTATTTATTTTTGAGAGAGAGAGAGAACAAATGGGGGAGGGGCAGAGAGAGAAGGAGACACAGAATCTGAAACAGGCTCCAGGCTCTGAATTGTCAGCACAGAGTCTGACATGGGGCTTGAACTCCTGAACCATGAGATCATGACCTGAGCTGAAGTCAGACACTTAACTGACTGAGCTACCCAGGTGCCTCTAAGATCCTTAATTTCTCAGCAAAGGTCTAATTCTGAAGAACCTTTCACAAGCTAATGGTTATTAGGCATATTTCATGAAATTCGGAGCACTGCATTATGTGATGAAGGAAGGGTCTCCACGGACTGATTAATAAAGGTTCACATTTCAGAATATTTCTGGAGAGGTGCGCCTGGGTGGCTCACTCGGTTAAGTGTCCGACTTCGGCTCAGGTCATGATCTCACAGTTTGTGAGTTGGAGTCCTGCATCCAGCTCAGAGCCTGCAGCCTGCCTTGGACTCTGTGTCTCCCTCTCTCTCTACTCCTCCCCCACTCATCTCTGTCTCTCTCAGAAAGAAATATTTCTGGAGAGATATTTCAATAAATGGATGTTGTTAATGAACGGTGTATATTATTTTCCATGTTAGGTTTATCAAGATAAATACAGAAACAGGCCTTTTATTAACTCTGATTTATTTATAACATTTTCTTCTAAGGGGGATCTGTTGCTGGATAGAAAATTAACTTTTCATCCCTCCTACCATCATAGCACATCATTCACCTATAATAGTATTTCTCATATTTTGCATCATTCCAAACGTTTTGTGTTATTGTTTGGTTTTATTTATGTGTCTGTCTCATCCACTAGGTTATGAACTACAAGGAAAAGCCACAGGAGAATACCAAAGCCTATACCAGATTTCCCCATAAAGCCTAGCATATAATGCTTTGTGTGGAGTGAGCACTCAATAAAACTTCACTGAAACAATAACCTGACATTAATTTGAAAACAGAAAATTGTGTAATATGGCAAACTCTTGTGAAAATAAAATCTTCTTAGTGTTGCAAGAAAGCAGGATGTGATCTGCTGTGTGCTTTAAGGCTTTAAAAATGATTAATTAATTAATTAATTAATTTACTTTCTTATTTATGCATTTATTTTGAAGATATGGGATATTTCTTCCCCAAATACTCCGTGTCACATTGGCTAGGTTTCCTTGATTCTCTGATTCCGTAGGTTCTCATACTAAGCTATGTCCTGCAATTTAATCTTTATCATTAATAAAAGTACTACTTTAACCTACAACTGCTAACATTTTGTCCTATTTTTCAATTTTTAGAACTCATTTAGGGAAGAGGGTTGCTACTGATTGGTATTTCTCACAGTCCTTGCCACCAAGGACTTCATACTGTGCTACTAATTTTGGATTTATCCTGGAGACAATAAGAAGTTATTAACAGTATTTGAACCACATGGTGTAAATATAGTATTTTATAACTAATCAGTAGTGGCATAGGGAATGTTTGTTTATGATGAAAATTAGAAGCAAGAAGAATATCAGTTAAGAAAATATTATAAAAGATGACAAACACTTCTGCGTATACAAGTCCCTGAATCTGTATATACAAGAGATAAGAAGGCTTTGAGAACCAGTTCAGTGTTGAGACTTTTTCTGTTATTTTTAACTGAGTTTGAGATTACTATAAACCATTTCAATGTCACTGCCCATAACCAGTTGAAAAGATGGCAAGTGTCTTATGAACCTCTGGTTCACTGCAAGAATATTTGTCTCTTTTCTCCACTCTACTAATTATGCTAGCTCGATATGTTCCAAAACCAGAAGTCAGAAGGCAAGTGGGCATGTACCTAACTAACACCAGGAACAGGAGCAGGGGGCTAGGGGTGAGAGGAATGAAAACACTATCTAGAACCTGTGATTTGATTTTCTTTGAATATGCTATATAAATTCCACTGGAAGCCTTGAAATTCTATTTTGATTTGCTTGTCCAAAGCAAATAAATAGTTTAATAAAAGAGATATCTTAAGAATAAACAGAATTCTTCCTTACTATATATACACTAATAATACATAGAATAGATTATCTGTTCTTAGAGTTGAAAGAAACTTCAAGTTATTATGTTGTCTAGCACCATGCTAAGAAGAAGACATCATCAGCCATGCTTTATAGATATTGTACCTAGGGAGAATAAAACCAATTATTTTAATCTACATACTTTGTGGTTTGTAGAAGCTGATAAATGCACTTTGAAATGACAATATTCAATTTATAAGGGTTTATGCTTAATGCTTAAACCTTTCACAAGCTACAAAATCAAAAACACATTCAATATTACAAATATTAAAGCCAGTATATTTTAAAATATGTGAATTACTTAATTTCCTATGATTTATTCAGAGGACATTATACAAATTCTAATTTATCCTATAAATAATCCATGTTGTTCACTTCTTTTTAAGTTTAATAAATAGAACATTTTTGGGTATAACCCATGAATAAATAGAAATGAATAAATACCATTGCATTCTATTGAGATATTAAGAAAAATGATCCTTTTTTTTTCTTTTTCTTCTTGCAGAGAGACCATATGCATTATGCATAATGAAAGAGATTTGAGGACAAGAATGAATTGGAGGTGGAATGCAAAAATTAGCCTATTTTGGCAATGATTTGAAAGTAAATATTAAATTAAAACTTCTAAAATAGGGATTCTTAACCCTTCTTTGCTGCATAGATACCTTTGGTATTCTAGTGAAGCTCCTGTAGCTCTCTTCAGATTAATGTCTTAATTTTTTAGAGAGAGAGAGAAGGAGAAAGAGGATGCACAAGTGGGGGAGGGGCAGAGGGCGAAGGAAGGAGAGAATATTAAGTAGGTGTCAGGCTCCACACAGGGCTTGATCTCAGGAGCATGAGATCATGACCTGAGCCAAAATCAAGAGTCAGCTGCTTAACCAACTGAGCCAGGCACACCTAAGATTAATGTTTTAAATAGAGAAAAGATATCGAGTTACAACAGAAACCAACTCTATTAAAATATAAGTAGTCAAAATGTTTTTAGAGATGTGTGATACAGTAGTATGGATTCTTCTCTGCTAACACATTATATAACATGATCTAGTAGCAAATCTAGTATCACCAACATTTATGAAGTAGTGATGAGACTAAATGATACTTAACGATTTTAGCACATCTAGATAATACGCTGACAGCTGAAGGAATCACAAAAAGAACAGCCACTAAAAAAATGTCACTGGAACATTAAATTGCTTACATATGAAGAACATAGGTCAGATCTATTAAGTCTTGGGCATTCTCAATAGGCATTCTGACTTCAAAAACATTTCTCACATCCATCAATCATGTATCAGGTAGAGCTGGTAAAGAAATTTATCCTTCATATAAAAGTATATTTTTCTATTAAAAAAAAAAAAACAGTTGTGCCCAGGTGGCTCAGTTGGTTAATGTCCAACTCTTGGTTTTGGCTCAGGTCATGATCTCAGGGCTTCATGGGTTTAAGCCCCACATGGGGCTCTGTGCTGGCAGTGTTGAACCTCCTTGGGATTCTCTCTCTCTCCTCTCTCTCTTCCCCTCCCCCATTCATGCTTGCTGGCTTCCTCTCTCTCTCTCTCTCTCTCATAATAAATAACTAAACTTTAAAAACAAGTATAAAAAATATTCAGCTTTTAAACTGTACCTAGAGTCAATGAAATAGGCATAGGTGCTTGGAAATTAACTGATAGGAAACACTGCATAGTGAAAGAAACAGTTAAATGCATTATATTATTTTGAACATAAAATATACTTTATCTTTTCTCTTTAATTTAAGAATAACTTACTGTTTTATGGATATAGGTTAGGTGAGACAAAAAGCTCTGGAAATGGAAAATATTGAAAGTAAGGCCAAGCAAGATAGCTAACTGGGAAAAAAATAGTTTATATTTAAGCCAAGAGAATGTCTTAAGTGAATAATATTTTCCTTTGAAAGTGAAGTCAGTCTGCCAATTAAATATTGTACATAACTACTCAGTGCCAAGTTAAATATTGAAATGTATTTTGGGGAGACACAAAGAGAAAGAGAGAGAGGGAGGGAGCAAGAGAGAAACAGAGAATCAGAGACAGAGAAACAGAGAAAGAGATAAATTGATTACAAAATCATACACCAATTAAAACGAAAAATCTTAATTTTTATTTTAACAGAAACTTATTTCCTCAACCAAATAGGTCTTTAGACAATTTTAAGGAAGAGTTACTGCTGGAAAATAAGTTTTACATATTTGCTATACTGTTGTGTCTTAAAACTAATGCTGAATTAATCACAAGAGACTAAAGTAATAAAGGACGATAAGAATAGATGGTGAAGCTATGCAGCATAACACTAAGACTTTGAGTACAGCAAATAACCTCAGAGGGGAACAGGACATCACCCAAATATTTCCTTTTGTAACTGAACTTTTTGCTCTTCTTCTTGTGAAGGCACTATACTTTGCTACCCTGGAAACTTCCTGGTGGGCTAGTTTTGTTTTTGTTCTTTAATGTTTATTTATTTCTGAGAGAGAGAGAGAGAGAGAGCGCACAAGTGGGAGAGGAGCAGAGAGAGAGAGGGAGACACAAAATCCAAAGCAGGCTCCAGGCTCTGAGCTATTAGCACAAAGCCCGACATGGGGCTTGAACCTACGAACTGTGAGATCATGACCTGAGCCAGGGTCGGACACTTAACTGACTGAGCCACTCAGGTGCCCCACCAGTGGCCTAGTTTTATAGGAACTCCTCTAGCTGGCTTTAATGGGCTGTTCAACAGCACAGAGTTTTACACAAAAGAAATAAGCTTGAAAGAGACAATAATAATAACTTATCCATGCAGGACATGTGCTCAGTTTTCAAGCACTTTACATTTATGAATGATAAGATGACTCTTTATGCAATATCTTTGAAAATTAAATGCCAAATGCTAAACACCGACAGGCTTTATATGTAGTAAATAGCCACAAAACTACCACATCAAAAGATCTTACTTTTAGCACACCAACAGCAAGTTCCATTTATTGCCTTACATGGCTATATTTACATACTGCTTTTATTCAATTTAACAAGAATCTTGTTGTGTTGGGGGAGGTGGCTAGTATTTAGAACAAGATTACCTGGGTTTGTGCTATGCTCTTTGATATATTAATTGTATACTGGAGTATATGTATATTAGGCAAGGATATTCGTCATATTATCATAAATGTTCTTACTTGCAAAATGAGGAAGATAACTACCCTATGAAATGTCTGGAACCCCCTTAGATTCAAATGAAATACTGTCTGGCAAAATGCTTTAAACATTACAGGGTATTTCATAAATGATTTTATGTATTCATTTTTATTTAACTGTTTTATATTTAATACGGCATCTCTTCTAAGAAGTCTCCCCTCAACTCCCAGTTTGGACGGTTATCCTTCTTTGTGGTTACATAGTACCCTGTCTGTGCAAATGTTTATAAGAATATAAAGCTAATTCATCTTCCTCACCAAACACACACAGAAACTATGCACTATTCATAGAGTATATTAGAGCAAAGTATATTAGAGATGCTAAACAAGTACGGAATTGGATTAAGTTAAAATTAATAATTTAAAAAACTGCAGGGTGGGAAGATATCAGCAGAGTAGGAGGGCCCTACACTTGCCTCGTCCCAGAAATGCAAATACATGGACTGTGAAATCATCCTAAATGCTCCAGAAGCAACCTGAACACTGTCAGAACAAACTCCACAAGTAAAAGTAAGGAGGAGGCCGCACCGAAGAAAGTAGGGAGTGCAGAGATGTAGTTCGGAAGAGAAATGGATCATGGCCAGTGTGGTGGGGAAAGAGTTGAGGTCATGGAAAAGGGTGAGAGACAGACTAACACACGGGTCCCCACTTTCTCGCTTGGAAAGTGAGAGAGGGGCTGAGTTTCTTGAGTTCTTGCAACAGCAGGACTTTAAGCCTGGCATTCTAAGGGTCATTGTGCTCGGCTCCGGGAGAGCTCAGAGGCATTGGGATTGTACTTGGAGAGAAGGCAAGGCAAACAGCCCACAGGCATACGGCATATACATAGTGATCTGCAGAATGCCTCTTGCATAGAGTGGGGAGGTTATTTACTCACCCAGGAGCCTGTCCCAGAGAGGAAGCATTCACAAAGTGACCCCTCTGGGAACAAAGACACTGGCCTGTACCATTTTCCTTCCCCGCCCCTCACCATGAGCACAGAGCCACCTGCAGGAGCTAGCACAGTGGCTGTCCAACTTCCTGACACCAAGCTCTTTCCCCACATGCTCCAGGAGAGCCGCCCTTTCCAGTTCTGCTTGACTCAGTCCCAGTGAGACAGTCTGCTGCGCCTACCACCTCTCCTAACCCGGGAGTTTTGAGGGGCCTTGCTTCCAGTAGCGGTGGTGGCAGGATGCACCTCGTGAGCCGAGCATAACATTCCTAGTTAAAACTTGCCGCGTGGGGCACCTGGGTGGCTCAGTCGGTTGAGCGTCCGACTTCGGCTCGGGTCATGGTCTTGCAGTTCATGAGTTTGAGC
This sequence comes from Lynx rufus, assembly GCF_022079265.1. Lineage (NCBI taxonomy): Eukaryota > Metazoa > Chordata > Mammalia > Carnivora > Felidae > Lynx > Lynx rufus. Next base: position 77,601,452 of record NW_025814834.1, read on the forward strand.
CCCTCGTTGGGCTCTGTGCTAACAAACAGCTCAGAGCCTGGAGCCTGCTTCAGATTCTGTATCTCTCTCTCTCTCTCTCTCTCAATCTCTCTCTCTCCCTCTCCCCTGCTCATGCTCTGCCTCTCTCTGTCTCTCAAAAATAAATAAATGTTAAAAACAAACTTTAAAAAAATTGCCACATTCAGGCTAGGGACCAACACTGTCCACAATAGGCAAAGAGAGCCTCTGCAGATAACTGGTCTGAAGGATAAAGTGGCCACAGCACAACAGCAGAGGATACTCGGCACACACTGGAGACATTCTCTGAAGTGTCAGTTCCTGAGGAACAGGGGACATTACAGGGCAGTACAGGACCTCTTCTTCATACGGCCATTACCCTCTAGAACAGGAGATATAGCTGGTTTTCCTAACATACAGAAAAAGGTATAGAAACTTAGACTAAATGAGAAGGTAGAGGAACTTATCCCAAATGAACAAATAAGACAAAGCCACAGCCAGAGATCTAAGTGAAACACATATAAGTAATAAGCCTGACAGAGAATTTAAAGAAATGATCTTAAAGATGCTTACTGGACTTGAGAAGAGTAGAGGATATCAGTGAGACTCTCAACACAAAGGTAAATAATAACAGAGCAAAGATAAAGGGTTCAATAAACAAAATGAGAAACACATTTAATGGAATGAATAGCAAGCTAGAAGAAGCATTAATGACCTAGAAGACTGAGGACTTCGAAATAATCAAGCTGAACAACAAGACAGAAAACAAGAATTATGCAAAAAGAGAATAGACTTAGGGAACTCAGTGACTCCATAAAAAGTAATAACATTCATATTATAGAAATCCCAGAAGAAGAAGATAAAGAAAAGGGGATAGAAAAATTATTGGAAAAGTAACAGCTGAAAACTTCCCTAATCTGGAGAAGGAAACAGATATCCAGATTCAGAAGGCACAGAGAACCCCCAAGAAAGTCCAAAAGCAGATCCACACCAAGACATATTGTAATTAAAATGGCAAAAGGCAGTGAGGAAGAAAACGTTTTAAACGCAGCAATACAAAAGAAGATAATTACATACAAGGGAAACATTGTAAGACTATCAGCAGATTTTTTAGCAGAAATTTTGCAAACCAGAAGGGAGGGGGCATGATATATTCAAAGTGCTGAAGGGGAAAAATCTGAGGCCAAGAATACCCTATCCAGCAAGGCTATCATTCAGAATAGAAGGAGAGTAAAAGAGTTTCCCAGACAAACAAAAACTAAAGGAGTTCATAACCACTAAACCAGCCCTGTAAGAAATATTAATAGGGGACTTTTTGACTGGAAAGACCAAAAGTAACAGTGTGAAAATAGGAAGCGCATAAGTAGTAAAAATAGATACTTCTGTATAAAATCAGTCAAGGAATAACAAAATAAGATGATATAAAATACAACACCATATATCTAAAACATGGAGAGGAGTAAAGAATGGATTCAAACTTAAATGACCATCAGGTTAATATACACTGCTCTATGCAGAAGATGTTATGTAAAAACCTAGAGGTAGCCACAAATTAAAAACCACTAAATTATATATACAAAGAATAAAGATAAAGAAATCCAAATATATCACTAAAGTAAATGAGTAACCCATGAGAGAAAGAAAGGATCAGAGAAAAACCTCAAAAACAACCACAAAAAGTAATAAAATGGCAATAAATACATATCTATGAATAATTACTTTGAATGTAAATGAACTAAATGTTCCACTCAAAAAACACAGGGTGAAAGAATGGATAAAAAAATAAGACCCATGTTTAAGCTGTCTACTGGACTCATTTTAGACATAAAGACACCTACAGATTGAAAGTGAGGGGATGGAGAAACATCTTTCAAGCAAACAGATGTCAAAAGAAAGCCAGAGTGTAAATACTTATTTATACCAGACAAAATAGATTTTAAAACAGACTGCAACAAGAGACAAAGAGGACACTATGTAATAATATAGTGGACAATCTAACAAGATATAACAATTGTAAATATATGTCCACACAACATGGGAGCACCCAAATACATAAAACAGTTAACAACAAACATATAAGGAATTAATTTATAGTAATATGATAAGTATAGGGGATTTTCAACACCCCACTTACATCAGCTGACAGATAATCCAATCAGAAAATCAACGAAGAAACAATGGCTTTGAATGTCACATTGGACCGGGTGGATTAACAAATATATTTAGAACATCCCATCCTAAAACAGCACAGTACACATTCTTTTCAGGAATATATAGAACATTCTCCAGAACAGACTGCAAATTAGGCCACAAAATAAGTCTCAACAAATTCAGAAAGTTCAAAATAATACCATGCATCTTTTCTGACCAAAACACTATGAAAGTAGAAATCAACCACAAGAAAAAAATCTGTAAAGACCTCAAATATGTGGAGGTTAAATGACATGCTACCGAAAAATGAATGGGTCAACCAAGAAATCAAAAAAAGAAATCCAAAAGTACATGGAAACAAATGAAAATTAAAACACAAGAGTCCTTGGGGCGCCTGGGTGGCTCAGTCAGTTAAGCATCCGACTTCAGCTCAGGTCATGATCTCACAGTCCGTGAGTTCAAGTCCCATGTCGGGCTCTGTGCTGACAACTCAGAGCCTTGAGCCTGTTTCAGATTCTGTGTCTCCCTCTCTCTCTGACCCTCCCCCATTCATGCTCTGTCTCTCTCTGTCTCAAAAATAAATAAATGTTAAAAAAAAAAAATTTAAATAAATAAATAAATAAATAAAACACAAGAGTCCAAAACCTTTGGGATGCAGCAAAGGCAGTTCTAAGAAGAAAGTTTATACAATACAGGTCTACTTCAAGAAGAAAAATCTCCAATAAACAACCTAACTTTATACTTAAATGTGCTAAAAGAAGAAGAACAAACAAAACCCAAAGCCAGTAGAAGGAAGGGAATAATAAAAATTAGAGCAGAAATAAATGATACAGAAACTAAAAAAATAGAACAGATAAGTGAAACCAGGAGCTGATTCTTTTTAAAGAATTCATAAACCTCTTAACAAAAATCATAAACCTCTGGCCAGACTCATAAAAAAAAAAACAAAGAGAAAGGACTCAAATAAAATTAAAATTAAAGAGAAGAAATAGCAACCAACACCACAGAAATACAAACAATTGTAAGAGAATGTTATGAAAAGCTATAGGCCAACAAACTGGACAACCTATAAAAAAATGGATACATTCCTAGAACATATAAACTAGTAAAACTAAAGCAGGAAGAAATAGGAAATTTGAATAGACCAATTATGAGCAAGGAGACCAATCAGTAATCCAAAATCTGCCTATGAACAAAAGTCTAGGATCAGATAGTTTCACAGGCAAATTCTACCATACACTTAAAGAAGAGTTAAATACCTATTCTTCTCAAACTATTCCAAAAAATAGAAGAGGAAGATAAACTTCCAAATTCATCCGATGAGGCCCTGATACCCAAACCAGAGAAAGACACCACAAAAAAAGAGAACTACAAGCCAGCATCTTTCATGAACATAGATAGAAAAATCCTCAACAAAATGCTAGCCAACAGAATCCAACAATACATTAAAAAAAATCATTCATCATGAACAAATTGAAGTTATTCCTGGGCTGCAAGGGAAGATCAACATTCACAAACTAGTCAATGTGATATATCACATCAATAAGAGAAAGGATAAAAATCATATGATCATTTCAACATATGCTGAAAAAAAGCATTTGACAAAGGACAACATTCATTCATGATAAAACCCCTTAACAAAGTAGATTTAGAGGGAATTACATCAACATTATAAAGGTCACATGTGAAAAACCCACAGCGAACATCATCCTTAATAGGGGAAAATTGAGAGCTTTCCCCCTAAACTCAGGAACAACACGAGGATGTCCATTATCTATACTTTTATTCAACATAAAGTCCTAGCCACAGCAATTAGACATCAAAAAGAAATAAAAGGCATCCAAATTGGTAAGAAGGAAGCAAAACTTTCATGATTTGCAGATGACATTATACTCTATATAGAAAACCCTAAAAATGCTACCAAAACACTACTAGAGCTAATACATGAATTCAGGAAAAGTTGCAGTATACAAAACAAATCTGAAGAAATATGTTGCATTTCTATACACTAATAATGAAGCAGCAGAAAAAGAAATTAAGAAAAGAATCCCATTTACAATTGTACTACAAATAGTAAAATAGCTTAGAATAAACCTAACCAAACAGGTAAAAGACCTGTACTCTGAAAACTATAGAACACTCATAAAAGAAACTGAAATGGAGGACACAAAGAAATGGAAAGACATTTCATGCTCATGAATTGAAAGAATGAATATTGTTAAAATGTCGATACTATACAAAGCAATCTACAGATTTAATGCAATCCCTATCAAATACCAACAGCATTTTTCACAGAACTATAACAATCCTTAAGTTTATATGCAACCATGAAGACCCCAAATTGACAAAACAATTTGGAAAAAAATTAAAAAGCAAAGCTAGAGTTATCACAATTCCAGACTTCGAGTTATATTATTAATCTGTTGTGAACAAAAAAGTAGGGTACAGGCACAAAAACAGACACACATATCAACAGAACAGAATACAAAACCCAGAAATAAACCAGTAATTATGTGGCCAATTAATCTTTGACAAAGCTAGAGGAATATCCAATGGGAAAAAGTCTTTTCAAACAAATGGTGTTGGGAACACTCTATAGCTACATGCAACAGAATGAAACTGGACCACTTTCTGTCACCAAACACAAAAATAAATTGAAAATAGATTAAAGACCTAAATGTGAGACCTGAAACCATAAAAATCCTGGAAAAGAGCACAGGCAGTAATTTCTGTCACATCAGCTATGGCTATATTTTTCTAAATTTGCCTCCTGTGGCAAGAGAATTAAAAGCAAAAATAAACTATCGGGATTACATCAAAATAAAAAGCTCTTGCACAGTGAAGAATGCAATCACCAAAATTAAAAGTCAACCTACTGAATGGGAGAAGATATTTGCAAAATAAAGTATCTGATAAAGAATTAGTATCCAAAACGTATAAAAATGTATACATCTCCACACACCAAAGCCACATAATCCAATTAAAAATGGCAGAAGACATGAATAGACATTTCTCCAAATAAGACAGACACATGAAAAGATGTCCAACATCACTCATCATCAGGAAAATACAAATCAAAACTGTAGTAAAATATCACCTGCTACCTGTCAGAATGGCGAAAATCAAAACCACAAGAAACGATAAGTGTTGGTGAGGATGTGGAAAGAAAAGAACGCTCTTGCACTATCGGTGGGAGTGCAAACTGGTGCAGCCACTATGGAAAATAGTATGGAGGTTCCTCAAAAATTAAAATTAGAAGTACCCCCGGGCACCTGGGTGGCTCAGCCGGTTAAGTGTCCCACTTGTGCTCAGGTTATGATCTTGTGGTTCATGAGTTCGAGCCCCTCCTGGGACTCTCTGCTGTCAGCAGAGCTCCCTTCAGTTCTGTCTCCCTCCTTCTGCCCTTCCCCTGCTTGAGCGTGCGTGTGTGTACTTTATCTCTCTCTCAAAAATAAATAAACATGAAAACAAACAAAAAACATGGGGCACCAGGGTGGCTCAGTTGGTTGAGCGTCTGATTTTGTCTCAGGTCATGATCTACCAGTTCACGGGTTCCAGCCCCACGTCAGGCTCTGTACTGACAGGTCAGAACCTGGAGCCTGCTTTGGGTTCTGTGTCTCCTCTGTCTCTGCCCTCCCCTGCTCTCTCTCTCTCTCAAAAATAAATAAAAATATTAAAAATTAATATAACTAACTAAATAAATAAGCACTACCCCTACAATCCAGTAATTGCACTACTGGGTATTTACCCCCCAAATACAAAAATGCCAATTCAGAGGGATACATGCACCCCTATGTTTATAGCAACATTATTTACAACGGCCAAATTACGGACGCAGCCCAAGTACCCATCAATAGATGATGCATAAAGAAGATGCAGCATGGGGCGCCTGGGTGGCTCAGTCAGTTAAGCTTCCGACTTCAGCTCAGGTCACGATCTCGCGGTCCGTGAGTTGGAGCCCCGCGTCGGGCTCTGGGCTGATGGCTCAGAGCCTGGAGCCTGCTTCCGATTCTGTGTCTCCCTCTCTCTCTGTCCCTCCCCCATTCATGCTCTGTCTCTCTCTGTCTCAAAAATAAATAAACGTTAAAAAAATTAAAAAAAAGAAGATGCAGCATATATACATAATGCAATATGATTCAGCCATACAAAATAATGAAATCTTGCCATTTACAATGTCATGGATGGAGTCATACATGGAGTATAATGCTAAACAAGTCAGTCAGAGAAAGACAAATACCATAGGAATTCACTCATATGGAATTTAAGAAACAAAGCAAACGAGCCAAGAAAAACAAATAAAAAAGAGACAAACCAAGAAACAGATTCTTAACTATAGAGAAAAAGCTGATGGTTCCAAGAGGGGAGGTGGGTGAGGGTTGGATGAAACTAGGTGGTGGGGATTAAGGAGTGCAGTTGTTGTGATAAGCACTAGGTGATGTATGCAATTGTTGAATCACGATATTGTACACCTGAAATTAATGTTAACACTCTATGTTAACAATACTTGAATTAAATCTTAAAAAAATTAAAAATGCTTAAGGACATTAGTTTTTATTACAGGCAAGCATATTTTGGGGTTTGTCTTAATCTCTGCAATCATTGATATTTTGGTTACAGATATCACTAAAAAAAAGAAAGAGCACAAAAGAAAGAGACAAAGGAAAACCCTCTGTCTTCAAATAGTTTATAAAATATACAGTGTAAAACGTATATTCACCATTTACTGTCTATTTCACATCTCATTTTCTTTGTTCATATTATTTTATTTCTTCCACAATTGAGAATCTATTGAGACATAAGTAGGACTATATTATGTTCATTTAATGGGACATGAAATCTGAGCTTTTAAGTACTTGAATTTATATTTAAAATTTTGTACTAACTGCTTTTAAAATAGATGTGTTGAGCACTCTATATTTATTTTTTGAACAAGGAAAGGACACAATCCAAATATTTACTTAGGCATGGCAGACACACTAGTGTCATTTTTCTCTACATGGAGTCCTTCACACCAAAGAAGTACCATCAGCTGCCAACACCCCATAATGTTCCCTGCACTCATCAAATTCCAGGCTTCTTATTCACCAAGTACACGTGGTACATTTTTTTCTCATAGAAAATTCGGTGCTCATTCGCCTGCCCTCACATCATTACCATTGTTAGTGTTGATTATTGAATAAATGATGTTCCTGTGCAACTCTAAATTTCTCTTAGTCTCGATACTGTTAACTAGTCCCTAAGTACATTCCTAGGTATGCTTAAAGCAGCTTATGATTCTAGCAAGAATAATTGTGCATTTTAAGTACTTGGCTATGCCAGTGCAATTCCAATAGTGACAGTTTTCAGTTAATTAAGTTAATTTGAGAAGATATTTTCAGCATTGCAGGAGATACGGCCTACAAGGAGCATGCATTTCAAATTGAGTAGTTGCTTTTAAACTCCAAAAGATCCATATCATAACAGACATTTTGCATATCTCATTTCATCTAGCAAAACACCTTCACAAAAAAGATAGGGCTTTCTAATGCATACAAAATGTCAAACATTCGCCTCAATTTTCTCCTTAATAATTTTAATTAGTTCTTATTTTAGAACCAAATTAGTTTTAAAGAGAGCAGTGTAGAGTAATTCTTATCCGTGTAGATGAAATCTATCAAAAAACAACTGCCGTTAACTTGGCTGCGAGTTTAGTTTTTCACAGGAGGACAGACTCATAGGCCTGAGCAGCTGGAACGGAGACTGTCAAAGCACCGACTTGAAACCAATCTGAACAACCGTACACAACCAAATGACAGCATTTTTTGCAGACATGAAGCATGAAATGCCTCCACTGGCAGCAAGATTCTCTATACTTAGCTTTGACAATAGGGTTGCCAGACAGGGCTTCTGCCCACCTGAATTTTGATAATCATATCTCAGAGTATCATTAAATATCTGATTATTTCAAAGCAGTCCCGTAATCTAAATGAACCATTTAGTTACTGACCATAGAGCCTTTCGTGATTACTTGGTAAGTCTCATCAGGTCATTAATTAGCATCTCAATGAAAATTTAAAATTACCTCAATAGACTGAAAAATAAAAACTTTCAGTTTAACTGCTAAATGTCGTTTTCACACAGATATGACTGTAATTCTGAGGAAAAGAGTTTATTAACATTTTTACAGATGAATTAAATCATTTAAAATGATTTAATACAATGATCTCCTCTTACAAAAGATGTGGAAAAGGACATACACATTTGGATTAATTGCCTTAAATTCTTCTATTTAAAACTGCTGAAAACATAAGTATAATAATGAAATATAACCAGAAAGTATGATGTAAGCTATAAAAATGATAAAAGGTAACTCATCCCTTTTCTTTAGCATGTTAAAATGCCTAATAGAGAATACATATATTTATATGATCATTTGCTTCAGCTTGTGAAGATCATTTTGAGTATCTTAGGTTTTGAACCATTATAATCAATATCTTCTCCAAGTCAACCATCTTTTACATATGCAATTAGCATGCTCTTTTGTCTTCATTCTAATCAATGATAAGAGTAGAAGATTAAAAATTTAATGTAGATAATTTAAAATTATCTATATTGATAATATATATATACTGAAATAGATAAAGGGAATCAATAGGTACAGGAAAAAATGAATATAAATCAAATATTTTTATGCACTTATAAAAGTATGTAAAATTATATAGGTATTCAAAATAAACCTATCACAATTCAATAAAGTAAAAAAAAAAAAAGCGAAAAAACAAATTAACTTGTTTAAAGTATCATTGAGCATATATGGTATCATCACTATCCCAAAATGGAGATCCTCTTAACAAAAATATTATGAGACTTCACCAAATATCTTGAGCAGTAGACCTCAAATACAACTTTAGCAGTAAAACAGAATTAGTTATTGCATATCATTATAATATTCTACTATAATTTATGCAGTCTAAGACATTTAAAGCAATTTTTAAGGTGACAAGAGTAGACTCTTACTGAATTATTCCTTTTCATTCCTGCTAACAATATTGATAATTCTATATTTAATAATTAGTCTACATCAAATAAAAAACCCTAAGCCATTATGCAAAAGCTTCTAATAAAAACATTTGCTGTTTCTTCCTATATCAAAGAAATCTTATCCAATACAGTGGTTTAAATTTGTGAGTGTTGCATTTTAGAATTTTCAGATTTAATGCTGATGTATAGAGATTTCTGTTGAGTAATCGTGACATACATATTTATGCAAAATGGAACAAAATTAGGGTCATGTAAGTGAGCAGGATAAATATAAAATATCCTAATTGGGAAAAGTTATTTTTATAAAGGTAAAGGAAATTTGAGTTGAATATCTGGACTGACGTCCTAACTATGAACAATAAATGAATTATGGAACAGCTTCCTGAGACTCTGGAAGAAGCTCAATCACAGAGGTTATTTTAAAATAGACTGGGAAAAGTGCTGAAGACACATTTTGTAGGATAGGAAATCTAGGTTTTCAAAAGGATAGAATGAGTAAATTAAGTTAGCTATTTTTTTATGCACTTATATTTTGGGTTTGCATTGATAAAATACATTTTAAATTGCAGGCAGACAGCATTTCTCATCCCCCACCTCAAGTCTGTGTTGCAGAAGCTCTATTCCATACAACAATGCTGAGAGACCAAGGCTTTATGCTTTTGTCTAGCCTTCACTCACAGGTATGGTATACAACAGGTATGACAGGCTGAGAAAACACCTGGTGGGCCAAGAATAGAAGGGCCCTGGTTATATTTGCCCCAAATCACACTATGAGGGCCAAAGTTGTATGCTAGGGGAGGCAAACCTGGAAGAAAAGAAACTACCACCCCCTCCAAATGTCTTGCTGGAGAAGCAGGAGTGTCACCCAAGAAAAGGAGACCAGTGTTCCGCCCTCAGCTATACACTAGTGAGGCACAGAGACTTTGCACAGGAGTTAAGACAGTTCGTAAGAACAGAGAGAGAGTTCCAAAGTTCTCCCCAAAGGGATGACTTTGGAACAGAATATGGGGAAGAATAAAGCCTAAAGATGTTCTCTGTAACAATGGGGATTTTGGAAGTGAGCATTTAAGAAGAGGCTGGTCGCTCCAAGAGAATAGCAAGCTAAAGTATACACAGTTTAAAAAAAATTTTTTTTTCAACGTTTATTTATTTTGGGACAGAGAGAGACAGAGCATGAACTGGGGAGGGGCAGAGAGAGAGGGAGACACAGAATCGGAAACAGGCTCCAGGCTCTGAGCCATCAGCCCAGAGCCCGACGCGGGGCTCGAACTCACGGACCGCGAGATCGTGACCTGGCTGAAGTCGGACGCTTAACCGACTGCGCCACTCAGGCGCCCCTAAAGTATACACAGTTTACAGTTCACCATAGAGAACCAGGTAAAGAGATAGTCAATAAGAGTCCTCCTGAATTCAGAACAAATCTCAAAGATTAGTCTCTAACGCTATTCGTGCAAAGGAGTCTGAATTTAAGTGGATCAGATTCAGAAACAATTTATATGCCCAGACAGGTTGAAAACAAAGAGCAATCAGGTGGCAACTGGTGTTAAGGAAAAAAAGCAGGTCTGATCCTTTTGTGCAAACTGCCTCCCCAAATTGTTCTGATATTTTATTTTAAACCAAGCAGTTACCACTACTTTTTAACTGTATGTAGAAATGATTAACTGTGTATATAGCACTTTTCTAGAAAACATGTACAAAATGTTTTTAAAATATGTGGGTTTGAAGGTTAAAGTAGGATTAATGAGCAGAAGGAAATAGTGTCTGAATCTAGTTAAAATTGAAGTTCACAATAGTTTCTTCTTCATGTCTACTAAAGAGGAAACAAGAGAAAGGAATATGAGAATATAAACACAAGAGAGAAAGGCCATGGTTACATTGGTAAAATCAATTAGAGATTCAAGGCTATTATAAAGAAATACAGAGTACGGGACACAGCATACGGCCACTTGTCTTTACATTTTTCATAGTTTTGTAGTTATCTGTTTATATTTATTTATTTATGATCTACTTCATTCAAAAAGGATATAAGGCAATTTACAGAAACATTTAAAACTTTCTGATACAAAAGCATTGCCGGAAAGTGAAATACAATCAGTAGCATAAAGCCATGGATAAATCCTACAAAAATGCTATAAGATTTAACACAATTGGGATACAGGTTTAGTTCCTTTTTTTTTTCCTTGACAAAAAAATGAGAAAATATGAATAGTTAGAGTTTCACATTTTTATTCCAAGTAAAGTATACTGTTGCTCTGAAGGCCAGCCTATTGTTCTAGCACTGAGGTCTGATAGAAACATCTCCCATATGAACTCATTCTGAGAATATTGAGTAATGACAGGAAAATGGAACCCTTATGTAGTGGTATCCTAAATCAAATTGATCAAATCTGAACATTATTGAATTCACACCATTTTTTCAATTGCTTTACAGGGTACACAATAAATATATTTGAAGATTACTGACCAAGCTAACATAACCACACTTTAGAGCAATAAAGTCTTTCAACTATTTAGAGTCAGGAAGTGATAAAGGTAGACAAATTAACAGCTAGACTTGGACGACTAAACTCAATGGATTGTAATATCAAATCATAGTACCACTAAAATAAAATTAATTTGAAGGAACTCCAAGATACTTGTGAATGCAAAAGTTAAAAAGATTCCTATAAAAAAGAAGTCTCTGTATAATCAGAATATAATATGTGCTATAAATTCTACAAACAGGTGCCTTCAGTTAATATGCAATATATTTTAAGGCTCAATTATTCAGAGAATTTTTTTAAATAATGTACCATAGCATTTATGTAAGTTTCCACTAATATGAAGAACAGTCTGAAAAATTAGCCTATGAACCAATGGCACATGTGGCATTGTTAGAAAAACATTTATTTTTTCAATAGTCAAGGTTTCTCAGTAATATAAAATCTGCACAGTGTCAACAATCCTCACTTCCTCTCAGACAATAACAATTTATCTTTTTATTTTCCCTCTGAGGGACGTGAATTCACACCTGCAAACATTCAATATAAATAACTACATTCTCTCATGAAAAACCAATAATGATGACACAGTGCATGTGGTGAACTCATTGCATCTATTTCATCACAACCTAGATTTTTTTTTTTCATCCAGAAAGATATTTTGGTTTTGTATAAGATATTTTGGTCTTTCATACCTATAAATTCATTTGATCTTCTTTAGCCAATGTAAGTTCATTTGATCTTCGTTAGCCAATGTAAGTTACTTTCTGGCAAACATCAATCTGCAGGGTCCCTCTATACTATATTTATAAAATTTAAAAGTATAGATTAGTATGCTCTACTTTGGTAAATTTTCAGTTGCCAAGTTTTACTTTAATTATTGGTTTTCTGAAAGTCAAGCCATGCTTCAAATATCACCAAAATAAATTCAAAAGTAAATCCTCTGTAGACAGAAAATTACATTATTGGTTAAAAAAAATCAATGTTCTGAATACATTTGAATACAATCAATAGTTTATGCAAATGAATATGTAGAACACTGATTACATTTATAAATCTTTAAGTGCTCATATCTATAGCTAAGACAAACTAATAATAATAATATATATATAAAGAGACTTCTCTATGCAGAGAAAACAATTATCACTACATAAAAAGGAGAAAAGGGTATGGTCAGTTTCATATTATAGCTTGGTGTAATGCCATCGAGTGACCATGAGCAAACAATGACAATATAATAACTTCCCAATGTATACAACTAGCATCACTATAAAATTAAACAAGCCAAATTACAAACTACTTAAGAAAATATAATTTTCATGAATGAATTCTTCATTAAAAGAAATTCAGGGGGCGCCTGGGTGGCGCAGTCGGTTAAGCGTCCGACTTCAGCCAGGTCACGATCTCGCGGTCCGTGAGTTCGAGCCCCGCGTCGGGCTCTGGGCTGATGGCTCAGAGCCTGGAGCCTGTTTCCGATTCTGTGTCTCCCTCTCTCTCTGCCCCTCCCCCGTTCATGCTCTGTCTCTCTCTGTCCCAAAAATAAATAAACGTTGAAAAAAAAATTAAAAAAAAAAAAAAAGAAATTCAGAAGGTGGGAGATGAACTCCATTTATGCATAAAGCCTAAAATATATTATTATCACATGCAATCCTCAGAGAAGCTCTGTTGTGTGAACCAAAATGAAACTGAGGCTAGTTTAGGTAACTCACCTGACGTCTACATAAAGTAAATAATGGAAGCATAAATCAAATCCAAGATTCTGGGACACTCAAACCTTTAAGACCTTCCTTTACAATACACCTCATCAGATCACATAGACTCATTCACACACCCTTATCTCTCGAAAGTCACTGAATTTTGAAGGAAGTCCCTGTCTATGTCTCTCCCAATTTGTGAATCTGGATGGTATTATCTCTACAACTAGCTTTGTGAGGCTAGGCTGCATCTGAAAACGGTAAAGGTTCACATGAACAAAGGAGTCATTCTCACACAGCTCTCCTACAGTTTACATTAAACATAATTGAACTGTTTTACTCGGCTATTAGTTCCAATACACAATTTTCAATTGCCACGATTTCAAACCTAGGCAAAATAACAATAATAATAATAATAATAATAATAATAAAAAAGAACATTTTTCTTCATCCAAAGAAATGATCTCAATTGGCATTTTTCTTTCATTTAGAGTGTTTTTATCTTTTGAGAATTAGCCCTACCAAATATTTCTATTTCTTGAGTGGGCAGGGGGTGGTGGTGAGTACGAGTGAAGGGGGACTCAGCTCAGCAAAAATGTAAGTATAGATCGACTGTGTGCAATTGGGGTCTCTGGCATTTTCATTACAGAAACTGTTCTGCAGGAACAGGCAGAGGAGCAACAACTAAGTGTGACCTTGAAATTACTAAAAGCAATTAGATTGCCTTAGAGAGCAAAAATAAATAAATAAATAAATAAACAAACAAACAAACAAACAGTGACAGAGAATATAGGAATTTCTTAAGCAATAAATCTGGTATGCATGTCTAATATCAATGCTTGTGGTAAAATACTCAAAATATAAGAGATTTCTAAAAAATTTCAAATATGATGTAACTAATTGGTTTATACTGAGGGGGTAAAAACAAAAGAATGGCATTTAGCATGAAGAAGGAAATCTTTATTATGCATAAAGTTTCTCTTAGTACTGATAGCATTAAATCTCACCTGAACATTAGCAATGAGCTTCCCATTATTTTAGCTAAAATAAATACCTGTGTTATAGGTGGCATGAAAGATAGATTTGTAGATTTGTTTTAAACACATGGGTTTTTCAAGCATTTGTGATAGAGGCAAGTGAAAGCATTAGTGTTACTGTAAGCAGTTTTAGAATATAATATGATCTAAGTATATTTAATTAATTTAAGGATTATATTATACTTAACCTAAAATCAATTCCCTGAAATTTAGTGGGCTTACTTTAGAGTTGTTATTACTGTTTTGTGGATTACAACTCAATTTTAAATAGTCCTTTTCCCATTGAAGATATATCAATTTAATTTTTATAAAACTCAGATAGGATTTGTATAATAGAAACTATGTAAGTCAAGAATCTCATTAACTAGTTCAGCAACAAATTCCCCATGTTAAAAATTAGCTTATTGTAGAAAGAATGTCCAGGAAAAGAAATGTAAGGAACATAATAACAATAACGTGTAACATTCTTTATTATAATAAAAAGTGACATTTACACATAAAATACTATTTCTGGCCCATTACTGCTTGGGATTCTAAAAACAGCAATCATCAGATAGTGTTTAGACTAAATTTCTCCAACAGTAAAAACTGAAAAGTGTATTTTCTTTCTTTAGTGTTCTAGAGGCAGCCTCACTCAAACCCTTTCAATATGCCCTCCACTCCCATCAGATGGACAATCTGAAAACACCTGTCCCTTTAGTTCTTAGGTTCAGAATACTGCTTTTCTCCATTCCTGCTGTCCACGGAAACGTCAAGGTTGCGTTATTCATCCTGACACTTAACACTCAGCATTGGCAATCTCCTTTTGTCACTAAAGCCTGTCATCGTCACCCTTTCTCCCACACCATTACTTCTGAAGTCTTCTTCACTTTAGCAGGTACCCAACCAGAACTGCTGTTACTGTCAATGTAATGGGAAATTGCAGGCAGGGATGTCATTAACAGATAAGAGAAGAAACAGGTGCAGCTTCACTACCAGGGGTGCAAGACCTCATGTAAAGGTGAGTCCTGAAAACAGGTATCCACAGATCAGAGAGCAGAAGATGGAAGCAAGATGTCTTTCTCATCTTTCAAGTCCTCCTTCAAAGCCACTCAAGGAAGACTGTTCCTTCTCTAGCTCAGAGAGATGACAAACAACAGTGCACTTATTTCTTGAACCAATCTTTGGATATTTATCATTTGTTCCTTTGAGGGAAGGAGCTGTTTGTTACACTTCATCGTATTTGTCATAATAGGTATGCATATAAGATATGCTCAAAACACAAGTGTCCCTGCTAATTCAGAAAGCAAGAGCATTAAAGAATTGCAGACACCATTATGTTTAACACCCTTAATTTAAAAGTGAGGAAACACAGGTACAAAAAAGTTAATCAAATCAGCAATTAGATCAATTTTCAAGGTTTATGAAATGAAAATGAAGAGATTTTAATAGCATACATAAATTTTAACTGCTCTGGTGCATAAAATGGAGAAAATTTCTTGCTTTGAAGCATCAGGACAAATGCCAGCTCAGTCATGTTTATGACCTCAGGTAAGTTATTTTACTTCAGCTTCATTTTGTACAAGATGAAAATAAAATTTGCATATGTTATGTTATTTATAAAACAAAGAAGGAAATTCATGAAATAAACATATATCATAAAGTCAGAATCAAGTTCTTCTTCTTTTTTCTTTTAACTCTCAGACCCATGTATATAAGGAACTCCTAAAAGCTAAAAACAAGTCTATACCTAGGGAATCTACCTGGATGGGGAAAAGTAAACTGGTTTCTACATTTTAATCTAGAAGCTAGGAAGTAATCACTTAGGCTATCTTAGAAGAAATCTGCCATATTCATAAAGTGCTTAAAGAAATTTTTGGTGTATGAACAGGAAATTGGTTGAAATAGAGCCTTGAGACTAAGAAAACCCAAGGCTCCAGCATACTTCTTTATTGTGGTTCAACCGCAAGTGTCCATTAAAGGTTGAGGCTACTTTATATTGTTAAACACCAGACATATTGTCAAAGCACGAATAAGATAAATCAACGGTCATTGACAATGGCCTACATTCAAAGCAAAGTACATTTGGATCTCTGATAACATTCACATCTGTGAGAAGTTGCTCAATACCATGTGAAAAGTCATTGCAGTGTGAGGTAAAGTGGTATAATTTGAGTGTGGATTACCAGTAAAAAGACTCCTGAACTGCAGTGTGTTCAAGGTCTACGGCCCGAGTGTTAGGTATGAGTACTTTTGGAATGATAATGCTTCATCCATCATAGTCCATTTCAGTGAGTCGCACTCATTCATGGCAAGGACTAAAACAGAACTGCTGGTGCTGCCACACAGAGCAAAGTGATGGGCAGTGATGTGGATTTTCTGGCAAGAGGACACAAGGACACTCCTTAATCAAAAGTGATACAAGTCACTAGGAGATGGTAAGTCCTGAAGAGATGTAGCTATGGAACACAGAGCAGAAGGTAATAGGGTACAAGAATATCTGCTCGTGTCTTGGGAAGACAGATCTGTATGCCAATACTGTGGTGGTTTCAAATATGGAAACAACGTCGACGGAAAATGAAAGTGAAAACATCAAGAGACGGGGGCTAGGGTGGAGATCAGCACCCAGAAAGGAAGGAGAGGCTTATATAGAAGATGAGTCTGTAGGCTTTATAACTTCTATGTGAAGTTTTTACTAAAATCAGCTAGATTACAGAGCTTCCTCAGGTGCATCCAGATAGTGAGGACAGAAAACTTGGTCTATGTGTGAGAAGTCTAGGTGAATCTTGGATACACAATAATATAAAATATAATACCAAATGCTTTAATGTAATCACATAGCATGGTGACTTACACTAGAAGCCATGGAAGAGATGAAATACTAAACTTTCTTCAAAATCTACTATTTCCTGCCCTCCCTCCCAGAGACTAAATGTGAGGGATCCTGACCTCTGAGTTTTCCCAAGGAACTGCAAAATTTCCAAACACTGATAAGATGAGCTATTTACTTCAGTTAACATAAGGTCCCAATTTATGAGGAAAAAGAGCTGAAATCATTTTGTTTTGATAACATCATGTGAACAGCCAAAGATTAGAGAGAAATACAGGTATCTGTAGAATATGGAAGGGTGCTTTGGGTTCTGTATACCCTGGAATTTGGTCAATATTAATATGTCAAGAGAATCCTTAAAAACTGCGAAGTTATAAATCAAGGATACACTCCTCCCCTTGCCACTTCCATGGAGGGATATCATGTTTTTAAATGATCCCTCACAAAAAAAAAAAAAAAAAAAAACACAAAAACAAACAAACAAAAAACCATTTGAAACCTTCTTTCCATTGATTCTGGCTTTAGCATTGAATCATATTTACAGATTGATATCCTAGCCCAAATGCCTTTTATTTTTTTTAAGTTAACTTATTAGAGAGAGAGAGAGAGAGAGAGAGAGAGAGAAGGAAAGATAGGCAGAGAGAGGAAGAGAGAGAATTCCAAGCAGGCTCTGCGCTGACAGCACAGAGCCCTACACAGGGCTTGAGATCATAATCTGAGCCGAAATCCAGAGTCAGACGCTTAATGGACTGGGCCTCCTAGGTGCCCTAAGTGCATTTTAACTTTTCCTTATTGCTACTTAACTCTTTCTTCCCTTTTTTTTTTTTTTTTCATTAAAAACTAAGGACCCACTTCAACACCTTGGTTATAAAGGTAATGTAATAAATACTTAATCCTTCCTCCTCTTTGTCTTCTCCCCCCCTTCCCCAGCCTCCAGCTTCATTCGGTCATCAGGGGGTAAGACTAGAAAGGAGTTGCTATATTCTACTTTATGTCTGGTGAATTTTTACAAGATGAACAGATGTTGCAAGTAAAGTAGTCAAGTTGCCTACGTAAAAATGTCACAGTATACCTCTTTCCCAGCACCCTTTGTTGAAGTGATACTTGCACAGTGTATCAACTCTACGAAATAAAGAACATTAAGAAATCAAACGGATGAAAGGAGTCCAAAGTATTTGAGTACATTATATCCAAACATATTCAAGTCCAAAATACTAATTACCTATAAAAAACTATATAAACAAAAGGATAAAATGTAATGTTTATTTTGCTCAATATTCTTTCTCAATTTTGTCAATGTTGTTAAAGACTCTAAATTTTTTTAAGTTTATTTATTTATTTTGAGAGAACGAGGGAGCACAAGTGGGGGAGGGACAGAGAGAGAGGGAGAGAGAGAATCAAAGCAGGCTCCACACTGTCAGTGCAGAGCCCATCATGGGGCTTGAACCCATGAAACATGAGATCATGACCTGAACCAAAATCAAGAGTCAAACACATAACCAACAGCCACCCAGGTACCCCTCAATCTAACTTAATTTTACCTCATTTTAACTGTTTATGTTTGATGATATTATTAAAAGGAAACAGTAGTAATCATGTGTAAATTGCTAAAAAGTTATTTTATGTTTTTAAAATTATTATTTTTATCAAGTATCTAAATTAAAAAAAAGACCATTTCAATGACTGAAAACTACTTACAAAATGCATTCTGTCAGGATTGAAAGATCTGCTTTTATTCTGATCCACAAATATTTATCACCACACTGTTTTGGGAATCCCATAAGAACTTCCTTTTCTAAAAGCTCTTTAATGATATCCCATAACATTCATAATTTTTATCTCTCTAATTACAAATTCATCAATAAACATTCTGGTTATTATGCATTTCTCTATATCCAGAAATCTCTTGATGATTAAC
This sequence comes from Lynx rufus, assembly GCF_022079265.1. Lineage (NCBI taxonomy): Eukaryota > Metazoa > Chordata > Mammalia > Carnivora > Felidae > Lynx > Lynx rufus. The sequence continues at coordinate 77,620,558 of NW_025814834.1, forward strand.
TCTATGTATGTTGATTATCTTCTACATCCCTCTATGTAACAATAGAGCTCCCAAAAAAATTATTCCCAGGTTTGAATATGTTTATGTATTTCTCAGAGCTATAGCCGTGGGTTGTAATCATTATAGTCACTTAGCAAAAAAAAATTAATTTGAAATAATAATAACTACACATGCCATGTGCCAGGCACTATTCTAAGCATCTTATAAACATTAATTAACTCATGTAATCCTCAAAACTCCAAAGTTAGGTAGTATTGTTTTCCCCCTATTATTATACTTGAGAAAACCGAGGCACAGGGAGGTAATTTTCCTTAGGTCACACAGCAATCTTAAAATTTAAACACTAGCAATTTGGCTCTAGAGTCTGCTCTCTCAACCACTGCATTCACTGCTTTTCTGTGTGAATGCAAACATGTGTTTAGTAACATATTACCATTTATCTCACATATGCCATGTACTTGGTAGTTTGGACAGATAGAAAAGGGAAGGAAATTAGGACCCCTGTCCACAAAAAGTTCATCATATAAATGCATAAAACAAACAGGAAAAACATAAGTACATTTAAATGACCATGAGGCAAAATTACTGTTTTCTGAATCAAGATGTCAACAATAGTAATCAGAGAGATACTTCATCAGTTCTAACATTATTCAGAGATAGGGAAGGATAAAAGAGGAAACTTCAACCAACCTACTTTAACTCTACTTGGATATCTTATAGTTTGCTTGCCTCCTTAAATGGTCTGTCAGTCTGTCTGTCTCTCTGTCTATCATCTATCTATCCATCCACCCATCCAGCCAGCCAGCGAGCCAGCCAGCCACCCACCAACAGTTATAGTATGAGAAATATACTTTCATCTCAGAAAGGAAATGTATGAATCTGAAATGAGAAAATCATTTTAATTTTCTCTACTTACAGCACAAATTCAATTCATTAAACATAGATTCTACTGTAACACAAATAGAAGGATTGTACCTGGAGCAAATAAACTAAACAAATAATATTTTATAGATTTGGAGATATTTAGCAAATCAGATGATGGTCAATAAATTAAAATACACTCCTCCAAAAACAACATTCTACTGGTAAATTTAAATTTCTAATGGTTTAATTTCATTTAGTGACTATTTTATGATTATAACACTGATTATAATAAAAGCTTTTTGGAGAGTATTTGGAAATTACCCAGAGTTTTGGAAACAAGTCACCCATTTTCCCACAACACAGCTTACAATTTAACTGCTGTTAAATACTTGAAACTTTAAAAAAGTTTAAAAATTGATGTTAAAAACTTATTTATATTTCTTCCTACTTGTTAAAATTGTGATCATCCTCTGTTCAGCAATTTTATAGGAGTGCCTGGGTGGCTTAGTCAGTTGAGCAACTAACTCTTGATTTCGGCTCAGGTCATGATCTTGTGGTTCATGGGTATAAGCCCTACATTGGGCTCTGTGTTGACTGAACAGAGCCTGCTTGGGATTCTCTCTCTCTCTCTTTTTCTCTCTCTGCCCTCCTCTACTTGTTCATGCTTATTCTTTCTTTCAAAATAAATAAATATTGTTTAAAAAACTAAAAAAATAAATAAATTTTATAGACTGCTATTTTCACTCAACACTGAACAATTAATATTTCCTCTGGAATTATTTGAAGGCATTTTTTTTTAAATTACCATTTAAGATTTCTTCACATAGACCATAATATGCTTAACCTTCATTATTATTTCCAGTTTTTCGATGTTAGAAATAAAGTTGGTAGATAAATAATTAAAAATTATGAGCATTCCCAAAGGATAAATTCCTTGATGTCAATGTTAAAATTATTTATAAAATATTGCCCTATTATTTTGGTTTACTTTCCCTAAACATGTCAATTTAACTATCAGGTATGACAATGCACATTTGACTGCACCTCCATCAAAAATGACTGTTATTTTTTAATCTTTGCCTATTTGGTAGATGTAAATGATTTCTTATTTTAATCTAAAGTGGTATTTATTCACAAATAATGTCACAAATAGTATGAAATATATTATTGTTTATCATTATATTTCTTTTGAGCATCACCTGCTTCAAATCCTGTGATCAGTTCTCTATGTGGAATTTATGTGTCACTTAAGTTTTCCAATTTCAAATGTTAGATGAAAACCGATGGGAACCTTGTAAATATAAGTTGTACGGGAACAACTCCTGAGTCTGGTAAACTTATAAGAGTTTATAAGCCAAAAATCCCCTAAAGGTTTTTAGTACATGAATTAGCGATGTTGAAATTAATGAGGTTTTGTAGTTTGTATACTCAGTTGCATTTATAAATTCCCCCATGGAGCACACAAAACAATGAGCACCGAATCTCAGGTCAGAAAATCTTGATCCTTTTCATTGTTACAATAATCGATTCTTAGTGTATATTTTAGTATTCATTGTACTCTAGCTATTAAAACTTCAGAATTATTATTTGGCTTCCCTTAAGAATATTTATTACTATAAATGGTATCTAAAATGAATGAAAATAGAACAGATTTTCGGGACCATCTTGGGAAACACTACAAATATTAATAATTTTCAATTATAGTATAGAGCAAAGAAGCAAAACCAACTTAGAAATTTACTATGCATTGGAGGTTATTACTAGTCATGTGTTTTGCAGTGAAATCTCTTTTAGTATTTACATGATTAATATTCTTTACCCAAACTTCCAAAAGCCTTTAATTACTGCCCAGTAGAGCATTTTATAAAATTTGCTTCAAGGTTAACCACTCATCTTGATTTCTTTGACATAGTCCCAGGTTAAAACTAGCCCATGCATTTCATTAGATTTAGCACTTAGAAAAAGGGTCCATGTTTTGACTGTAAATTATAGGGCTATTAGGGGCACCTGGGTAGTTCAGTGGGTTAAGCATCCAACTCTTGATTTCAGCTCAGGTCATGATCTCATGGTTTGTGAGTTCAAGCCCCACATCAGGCTCTGTGCTGACAATGCAGAGCCTGCTTAGGATTCTCTCTCTCCTTCTCTCTCTGCTCCTCCCCCCATTGTGTCCTCTCCCTCTCTCTCTCTCTCTGTCTCTCAGACTAAACAAATAAACTTAACAAAATTTTAGGACTATTATATTTATAAAATACTATAAAATGCAAGGTGATTTTTACTGGACATAATTTATTTCCCATCATTGGGCCAGAGCACAGTCCCTGAAACCATAGTTCTTGGGCTTACACTCTGCTCCACCATTTATTAAATCTCTGAGCACGGATAAGTTACTTAATCTCTGTATCTCAGTTTTCTCATCTGTAAAATGTGGAACATGCCTGTACCTAAAGTGATAGATTTTATTTTTTGCTCCTAAATATTTGCCAAGGCTTCTAATAAGAAAGTTATACTTTCCCTTCCCCATAGAAAGCATGACTGATCCTGTGACCTGTGGTAACCATCCACATGGAATTTTCATCCCATTAAGACAGGATTCACCATTTGGATTCTTTTGGTCAAAGCGATGTGAATACCACTTATGGAGAGAAGTTTTAAGAACCATTGTTGGTTAATGAGGCCCCTGGGTGGCTCAGTCGGTTGAATGGCCGACTTCAGCTAAAGTCATGATCTCGCGGTTTGTGGGTTCGAGCCCCGTGTCAGGCTCTGTGCTGACAACTCAGAGCCTGGAGCCTGCTTCGGATTCTGTGTCTCCCTCTCTCTCTGCCCCTCCCCACTCATGCTCTCTCTCAAAAATAAAATAAACATTAAATTATAATCGAAGAGTATCTATTGCTACATTATTTACAATAGCAAAATGTTGGAAATGTATCTGATTCCCAATAATAGGAATTCATTAAATAAATTATGGTATAGCATACAGTTAAGTTCTACTTGGGAAACTAAAACTGTTGTAGAAGAATATTAATAACACCTAAAAATGTTAACTTTATTAATACATATCATGTGTATATATCTATGTATCTATATACAGTAATTTCATAAATAATTTAAAATTCAAATATACTAGGTTTCATTTATTGTATGGATGTGGCTGGAAAAAAAAAGGAGAAAAAAAAGAAATCTTTCTCATAGCAATGCAGTGCAACAGAAATAGAAAGTACTATGGTGCTGAAAATATTTAGTCTGAGTGTAGAGTGTCCAACCCTCTATATGATTTCAGTTTAGTTGATGAGACACATTTTCCACAATCTACAAAATGGTGATAGTAGTACCCACCTCATTGGGTTGTATGGAAAGGAAATAAAATAATGAAAGTGAAAACCTGATTATTCTCAATAGATGTTATCATCTTAACACCCACTCATGAAAAAGAAGAGGTATTACACTGTACCAGTGGCAGATGCTTTAGGCATCAAGCAAGCAAAAGATTTTTTTTTCAGTTTTTGTGGTTTATCTGCATCTTTTCACCATATAACAAGTTAATGGGAATTTTTTTGTCCTCTCTTTTCCATGTATTTACCCCAGGGACTGTGCCAAATAGCACTACCCCAATTGTTAATAAGAGTCACTAAGTCTTAAGAGCCTCCTTTTAATTGTCCTGTGTAACTGCCATTTTTATTTTTATTTTTTTAATGTTTATTTATGTTTAAGAGAGAGAGAGAGAGAAAGAGAGAAAGAGTGAAAGGGGAGGGGCAGAGAGAGAAGAGAGAATCCTAAGCAAGTTGTGCACTGACACAGGGGCTTGAACTCACAAATCGTGAGATCATGACCTAATCTGAAATCAAGAGTCTATTGCTTCACCGACTGAGCCACTCAGGTGCCCCGCCATTTTTGCTTTTAAGAATAACTTTTTAAAAGACAAAAATGAAACTTTATACAATTGAGATATTCAGAAGAATTGCAGTAGCTCTCAAACCTACAGTCTTAGGATTCTACTCTCTTAAAAAAGATTAAGGACCCAAAGAGCATTTTTGTTTGTTTTGGCTATATCTACCAAAAATTACTGTACTACAAATTAATACTATAATTTTTAAAGTTTTTTAATGTAAAATTAATAAACCTAATCTATATTAATATATAAACCATTTTAATGAAAAATAATTATGTTTTCCAAAATCTAGTGAGAAGAGTAATATTTTGTATGTTAAAAAATTCTGGGGGTGCCTGGGTGGTTCAGTCGGTTAAGCGTCTGACTTCGGCTCAGGTCGTGATCTGGCGGTTTGTGAGTTCGAGCCCTGCGTCAGGCTCTGTGCTGACAGATCAGAGCCTGGAGCCTCCTTCAGATTCTGTGTCTCCCTCTCTCTCTCTGCCCCTTCCCTGTTCACGCTCTGTCCCTCAGTAATAAACATTAAAAAATTTTTTTTTGAATTCTGTAATATTCATCCTAATAAAAAGTGAGCTGTATGTTTGTGTCTACTTTTGAGTTCAATCGCTTACAATAGATTATTTTGGTTACATTGTTTCGCTTCACCCATTTATTCAGTTAGAAAAAGGAATAGTATTTTTATGGCATTTTCCCTATCACTGTGAATACGCTCTTTTGATACTACATCAAAACTCAACAAGCAAGAGTTTCTTAAAGGTTATTTGCACTGTGGAACTTGAAGCCACACAATGAATATTTCATACTCAACTAGGTTAAATTTATTGGTCTATCTTGCACTTTGCAGGTTTTTTAAAGCCATGCATAATTTTGCAACATCATGTAATGTAACATCATGCATGGAAAATACGTGCTCATGGAGTTAAGCGGATATTCCAAATGCTGACACATTTCAGATGACATATAAAAAGCAATATATTTGTTTGTACCATCATGACTATCCTCAGAAAAGGATTAAAGTATCCAGTTCACAGTGATGAATGTAAGTTTTCTAAAATTCTAATTTTCACTTGAAAGTCTGAGTTTTATCATTGGCAATAAATATTGCTTTTGTTTTCCTTGAAGTAAATGATTCACTTCCTATTTCGAGGAAAATGCCTGCCAAGTACCCAACTTTAAAGCCCCATAATTTCTCTGGCAGTCGTTCTTCCAATTAAAGTGATGTTCTCTGAAAAAGGTAGCTACTTCAGCTTCCACTCAAACATCTGCACAAGAGCTTTTTCTCCCGACAGTCACTGCATCGACAGCGTCAAGTGGAAGTACTTTGCACTTGCTTCCCATTTCATCATAAAAGATAGACTCACTACCTTCATTTTCGCAAAGGCAACAGCACGATTTGCTGTCTCCATTAGTGCACATGAAATGAGCAAAGAATATCTTAGTATTATCATGAAAAAAATTTTTTGTATCATATATGCTCTGAAGAAGTCTCAGAGGGATCTCTAGAGATCCATAGACTGACTGGATGATCACTGACATCAAGCATCGCATATCCTTACTCCTCTGCGGCAGGTAGGAAATTAGCACACTTTGATCCTTTTAAAAGAAATTTCTCCTGTCTTTGCTTAATTATTTTTTTTTCTTCCCTGAGAACTAGTGAACAATTTCCCAGTAAAAAATCTGGCCTCAGGGTGCAATGTCATCACCACAGGTTGCAAATGGTGAAGTTGAACCCCACCTCCAACCTGCTGTAAGGCTCCACAGGGATAAACAGATGAGTAGCTTCAGTCCTCCGTTATTTATGACCAGGCAACAATGTTCTATTGGTTCTGCAAAGCATTTCATCATCTCTTGGGTGAAAACACTGTGAATGAAGCAGTGTTAAACCAGGAAATATACCTATGGGCTCTGGACAACTGCTAATCATTATGAGAGGCAGGGCAAGGTTGTGATTTTTTGAGCCAAGTCTTGAATACATGGTGATGAAGAGAAAAGGTTGCAATTAGCCCGACTCTTTGATAGTAAATAACAGACTGTAAGCTACATGTCAGGGCTTTCCATCACAAAAATAAACACCAGTCATATATACAAGTCCTATGTTCAAACATAACAATCATGCCCATATTAGATCAAGTACAGTGGATTCTCATTATCTGCAGTAGCCATGTTCTATAAAGTTGCTGTGAACCCTGAATTAACAAATAGTGAACTATTGTTCTCAGGGGAAATACAGAGTTCTATTCCTGCAAGCCTCTGGTCATAACATGTTTGTCACCAAAAACACTATTTGCATCATATAGGTTCATTTGCTAAAGTCCTTTAAAAATAAGCCAGTCACATTAGCCTTGAAAATCTGCTTGCCATATAACTCTCTTCCTGGATAACATTCAGCAGACATTTTTAAAGTTCTTCTACAGCATCCTATCCGCAGAACCTGCCTCACCTGCAAGTCTAGTCCAACATTTTCATGTCGTATCACCCTTTGAAATGTGCAAACCCGCCAGCACTAGCTGAGAAAGTTTTAGTATTTTCCTGACCCTGGGTTAGGTGGCTGTAAATTTATTTGCTACCGGCTTCACAGCAATGCTATCCACTATGCATTTTATTGGTGATCATCTCATGAACCCACGCGCTTAGCCACTTTCCCATCTTTCTGATGGCTGCATCATTCACTACAGATGTTAGTTTAGCACTTTGCAGAGTGACCTCATGTACAGATCAGCGAATTTCCTCTTCCTTTTTCTGGATGTATCATACTGTTGATTCATTAACACTGAACCCAGGGCCAACATCACCATTACTCATCCTGGAACAAAGCTCATCTAACCCACATATTTACTCCATAAAGCATATCTCAACCTTCTTACACTTAGGAACGCCAGACAGCACTATGCTCAAGGGCCATTTTCAAAAGTGAAAGTGCCAACAAACCTCACAAAAATGCAAAAAAAAAAAAAACCCAAAAAACATAGCACTACATAAAGTGCTAAAAGGACACTTATTTACAGCATGAGACAGACTGAAACAGAGCATTACTTTGTTCTCAGATGGCATTTTGTGCATTGGGCAGCTCAAATTTTTGTTCTGTGTATATGTAAGAATGACTGGAAAAGTGCCATTAAGTATTAGATTTGTGATTACAAATACAATTTAGTGAGTAGGTAAACTCACAAAGAATTCATGATTAATGAGGATTGACTGTACCTAAACACTATTTAAAGTTCAAAGGTATTTGGAATTACAAAAATGGTACAAGCAAAACCAAAGAAAAAACTCCAAGTGTATTTTCTTTCTGTAAGTAATAAAAGTGTTCATCTATAAACTCCTGTTTTTTAGGGACATATGATATTGTGGTGGAGTTAAAGGTAGTAAAGTAGCTTGTTACACATGGTGTAACATTAAAAACCCAGAAACTGTGGACAATTTTAAATATGAGCTCTTCATCCAAATGCCAACAACTCTCAAGATAGGTCCAATTAAAGAAAATAAACTTCAATTATTTAGGTTTTTTTTAAATGTTTATTTACTTTTGAGAGAGAGAGAGGCAGAATGTGATCAGGGGAGGGGTAGAGAGAGGGAGACACAGAATCTCAAGCAGGCTCCAGACTCTGAGCTGTCAACACAGAACCCGACGTGGGGCTTGAACTCACAGACCGTGAGATCATGACCTGAGCCAAAGTCAAACGCTCAACCGACTGAGCTACCCAGGTGCCCCTTCCCCTTATTTCAGTTTTTAGTATTGAATGAAACATGGGTAGAGAAGCCATGATGTTTGAATTAATGAAGATAAAGTGCCAACTTGCAACAAAAAAGTCATAAATCAGAAAACATTTCTGAAGCATTAAATTTTATTTTGAAAATCATTTTTGAAAAATTAGTTTTTCTTCACTGTGACTGATTATAGACGTTTTAGAAAAGGCAAATAAACATAAAAATATAATTTGCAGAAAAGCTTTATTCTTGTCCACTTTAAACAATTCAGAAGTATGTTAAGATCTCTTTATTGAGGTGCCTGGGTGGCTCAGTCGGTTGAGCATCTGACTTCAGCTCAGGTCATGGTCTTCACGAGTTCGAGCCCCGTGTTGGGCTCGCTGCTGTCAGCCCAGAGCCTGCTTTGGATCCTCTGTCTCCCTTTCTCTCTGCCCTTCCCCTGCTTGTGCTGTCTCAAAAATAAATAAACATTAAAAGAATTTTTTAAAAAGATATCTTTATTAAGAGCTAAGTGCCAAAACCTTTCTTATCTCAAACTTGAATCTTTATCACAATAGGAAAGAGGAAAGGATAGTAGATTATTATTTTTTTCTCTTTTTGGTGACTTTTAACAGTTTCTTTGTATCTTTTATCAAGTCCTTTCATATTCTTTATTAAAGGATGCCAGCCTTCTACTTCATCCATATTACTCTCTTCTATGTCTCGTTTTGATGCTAATTTAGATTAAGCCTTCTTGAGTCAACTATTTTATAGGGGATTATCAAAAAATAGAACTATATGATGGTATCATGTTAAGTCTCAGAAATTTAGAAATCATCTTATATAATGAGGTTTCCCTTATTTAGTGACAAAGAAGGAACATGAAAGATCATCCTTTCATTTCTTCTTTATTCCTACACCAAGTAAAGAACTCTGTTTTGTGAAAGGCTCAATAAATGTAGATTTCTAAATTCTTGGATGGCAGCTCAGTTATGAATCCCCTTAAATTTAAATGTAGAGTAACATATCAAGCACCTATAGGAACAGCCCTCATTTATATTCCTTCACTCTCAATAAGGAAAGTTCCAGGATCCTAAATTCTGGGTCAGTCATGTTGCTGGTCTTAATTACGCATTCTAATAAAATTTTCTCAATAATGAGATTTAAGTGTCACAGATTCATCAACGATTTGTTGAATATCTAACATGTGTGGCGAATTGTGCAAACCATCTGAAATAGAAAATGAATGATACTATATATGTCTCTCAATGGTCATTTTCAAGTTAATTTTTATGTGTAGAAAGAAGGAATCACCATTTTCATTAAAAGATTGCCCTTTCCCCAATATATATGTGTTGATCTATTTCTATACTATACAGTCTATCCTACTGGTTGACTTTTTGATCCTTGAACTAATCCCATACTCTATTAACTTCTTTAACTTTATGATGAGTCCTGAAATCTGATAGCATGTGTTCTTAAAGAGTATTCTAGCTATACTATGTTCTTTGAATTTCCATGCAAATATTAGAATTTTCTAATGTCCATCAAAATGAAAACAATAGTTGGATATAGATTAGAACAGTAATAAATCTATAGATCAATTATATTCTCCATTTAATTAGGTCTTCACTAAATTCTACAAGTAATATTTTAAAGCATTACTTAAGGAATGCTTCACACATATAGTAAGTTCATGCTTGGATATTTTATGTTTGCATGCTATTATAGGTGGTATTTTTAAAATTTCATTTTACCATTTTTTGTCACTAGGGTATAAAAGTAGAAGTGACTTTGATATATTGACCTGAATCTATAGTTGACCATTCTGGAGCTTTTTTATTCTTTCTGCAGTTATATGCTTTCATTTGGATTTATTTTCCTTCAAGGCAAAGAAATGTCTTTAGCATTTCTTGTAGTGAAAGTTGCTACAGAGTTTTCTTTTTGACAAAATATTTATTTTTGTTTAAACATATTTGCTTACAAATATTTGTTTAAAATATTTGTTTAAAAAATATTTATTTTGTACAAATTTTTGAAAAACAGAGAGTTAAGTATAGAATTCCTTGTTGACTTTTTTTTCTCTTTTGGCCCTTTAAAGACATCATTTCATGTTTTCTTGCATCTATAAGAAAGAGTCAGTTGTCAGTCTTACTGTTGCTTTTATAAACGTAATGCATATATTTTACTCTGGGTATTTTCAAGATTTCCTTCTTATCATTAGCTTCCAATATTTGGCTCCATCGAGGCTTGGCCATGTTTTCTTTATATTTACACTGCTTACAGATTGATAAATTTCTTAAATCTGTAGATTGATGTTTTTCATCAGATTTGGAAAAAAAGGCTTATTAGGCACTATTTTTCTAATATTGCTTCTGTGCCATTCTGTCTCTCTCTTTTCTTTCTGTGATCTTAATCATTTGTATTTTTATCTCCCTTGGCTGCATGATTATCTCTAACAATATTACTTTGTTTTTCTTCTTCTTTTTAAAAATTTATTTATTTTTAAATGTTATTTAAATTCATATACACTAACATATAATGTAATAATGGTTTCAGAATAGAATTTAGGGATTCATCACTTACATACAATACTCAGTACTCATCCCAAGTGCCCTTCTTAATAGCCATCATCCATTTAGCCCATCCCACCTCCCCTCCAGCAATCCTTAGTTTGTTCTCTGTATTTAAGAGTCTCTTATGGTTTGCCTCCCTCTCTTTGTTTTTCAATCTTATTCTTCAGGGTGTATGCTTTCCATTAGCCTGATGTGAGTTCACTATTTCTGTCTTCTGCTGTATCTAGATTTCAGTTAATTCTCATCCAATGAAGTTTTAATTTCACAGATTGCATTTTTCAGTTCTAAGATGTCCATTTGATGTTTCACACATACTTAAATTTTAAACTGCATCACCACGTGTAAGACAAGTTAGATCAAGTTGGCACTGTTCCATGCTCTATTCCTCTACCAAAGTTTACTGTCTTTTTTGAGTGGTCATCATGTATAATACAACTATACTAAAGGCTATAACTATCTTTGGGTACCTGCAAAACTGTTCCTTCCCTTTGTTTAGGAAGTATAATAACCAACCTTGGCCTTGTGAGCCTACTCTCTAAGCTTCACTATCTCTTACTGGTTTCCTTTAATCCAGCCCACACCTTTGTAAATATTTCCTTTATTTAGCTTTCCCCATTCACTCTTTTTCAGTGTGTTATCTTTTTCTTGCAGGAATCTTGTCTGCAAGATTCATAATACTAATGGGGAAAAAACTATAAAAAATGTAATGTATTTAAATACTTAAAATATTTTCAAAATAGTATATTACGAAAAATGCAATTTAGAGCAGTGAAATAGTATGAAAAATTAATCATTTTGAAATATCTGTATGGGCTGTTTTACAGATGAAAAATAGATGAAACTAGTTTAATCATGTTAAAAAAGTATCACGTTTCTCAAAAGATTTCTATAGAGTATCTTAACATAATAGTGCATATACAATTTGGTAGGAATTAAATATTTATAAGTGGATACCAAAGGCAATGCCTTAACAACAAAATGGAGTCCATGCTATTTCTGATCACGTCTTCATATTGTAAATTCTTATCACTTAACTTTTATCACTCGCTTGCAGCCAGGGTCAAGACCCTAAAGATTATTCTCAGGAAAAGAAGTTGCAAATTTTTAACTTAAGTACAAAACCATGACTATTCTTCCTAGTTTTTCTTTATCTTTCCTCTATTTTTTCTCAAAATATTCTATTTATATTCTATAACCAAATCCACCTGAATACAACCACTGAATATTAACATCAGCAAGTTAGATAAAAGGGAACGTTTTCTTTCACTGAGTTTATGATAACTCCATCTTTCAGTTGTTCGGTCTCAAAACTTTGCAGTCATTCCTTGATTCCTCTCTTGGTCTCACAACACAAATCCTATCCATCAACAAAAACTATTGGTTCTGACTTTAAAACATAAAATCTGACTATTGTCACCTACTCTACTGCTCCACCTTCTCTCACCTAAATTACTATAATAGTCTATTGGTATTATTTATTCTATGTGGCCTCCATCAAAGTTTATTCTTAACACAATGGCCAGGTCATCCCTTTAAATGTAAAACAGACTATGTCACACTTACTCTCAAAACTCTACAATTATTCCTCAAAGTAAAAACCAAAGTCTATAATTGCTTCAAACCCCTGTGTGATCTTGTTCCCATTACCTCTTTAAACTCACTGCCTACTAATTTCCAACAGTTTCCTCTCCTCTAGCCATACTGGCCTCCTTACTGCTCCTCAAAGGCACAAGGCATCACGCCACCTTGACACTAGCTGTTGTCACTGCCAATTGTTATCAACTACCAAATAGCCACAAGACAAACATTTGCTCAATGTCACCGCTTCAGTGAGGCTGAACCATACCTCCAACTTAATATTTGTAAGATGTTCCTCATCCCACCACTTCCTATCCCCCTCTCTTTTCTAACTTTTTCTTGTTCCACAAGGGTCATTGCCTTATAACTTTCTGTATCATTTATGCATTGCACTCATTATTGACGGCCTCCTGTGACTCAAGTGCAATGACTGGCACTAACCAAATTTTCAATAAATATTTATGAAATGAATTGATGAGTTATTCAACAAATGTGTATTGAAATGCCTTCAGCATTGTTGGATACTCTAAAAGTATTTTTTAATGAACATTTACTCTGTAGATTAACCACAAAATCGAAATGATATTGAAATAACAGGGGTGCCTGGATGGCTCAATCAATTAGGCGTCCGACTCTTGATTTCGGTCAGGTCAAGATCTCACAGTTCATGAGTTCAAGCCCCACATCTGGCTCCTGCTGACAATGCAGAGCCTGCTTGGGATTCTCTCTCTCCTTCTCTCTCTGACCCTCCCATCCTCTTTAAATAAATAAATAAACTTAAAAATAGTCATATTATATGATTTTATCACACACAATTTTTTTAAACTTCTGAGTAAATTCTATTAAATATTTCTGCACAAATATTTCAAACATAAAAAAATGAAAGATTTCCTTGTCATTGGTCCCTCTTGTCTCTGTTCTATACTCCCATCTTAGCTCCCAACTGGATTAGGTGGCCGACTTCTCTTTGCTCCACCATGTCACTTGATATATTTAATTGGGGTTATCTGTTAATGTGTCTATTCCGCAATTGTTTATGAAACTTCCTAGGCAATGTCTATTATATTCTCCTTGATTTCTCCAGCACTTAAAGTCAGCACTGTGTAAATATTTAAAGAATAACAGGGAGAAAAAAAGAGAATAAGAAAATGCACAGACTTCTGTCAATGTACAATTGTTTCAAAATTTTAAAAAAATTTACAAAAGAACTAATTTTCCTTCTTGCCTTTTTCTTAATGTTTCTTTAGTTTTAAGTAATCAGGTAAAAGAAACCCATACACAAGCCCAGTTAAAAGGATCAGAACTCAATCTAAGACTAAAATATATATTCCTCATTTTTTGTAATGTTTTAGTTTTACATCTAGATAATTGACTACTTTCAAAATAATATAAATATGCTAACACTTTTACTGTTTTGACACTCTTTATCATCCTTAAAATATCATGAAAAATTTATTAGAGTTTGTAACAAATTCAGGGAATCTAGGCAAAGTGTTTTAAGCAAAGACATATTTAAGTGTTTAACTAAAATTTGAGCTGTTCTTATCATCAGTATCAGCTATAGGCTTGATTCCTAATTCCCATTTATTTAATGATGACTCTACCATCAATAACTTTAAGTACGGCAAGAAGAAAGATTGAAAATTAATTCAAGTACAAAGAACTCAAGGATTTTTTAAGTACTATAAAAAACACCTGATGTATGCATGAATCTAAAGTTATCAGGGCAGTGAAATTGATCAACTAATCTATTAACTATATCATAGGATAGGTTGATCAATATCTTGCCTTAGATTAAAAATGGAAGGATGCTACTATGATATTTCTATGATGAATAAGGTAAACCTAGCTATCCAGTCATACTTAAATTATTATAAGAAAACAAAATGTATTGTAGACTGGGGATTTATTTATTTATTTTTTAACAAGTTAGAAGACATATTTGAAGAATGTCAAACTCAACAGAATTATATTGGCTTTGCAGTAACATGTTTTCAATTATCTTTTACATAGAAAAATAATTCTTTTCTTATCTTTTCACATTTGATAATATAAAAAGATGCCCAACTCTAAGAAATAGGAGAAAATCAGCTTAACACATTTTTCTTACCTAAGCTTTTAGCTTTATGGGAGATCAGGAATTCTCACATGAAAAAAATCCTTTCACGGAATTATAACACAAAGATAAAACTTAATATTGGCCTATTTAACAGTAAAATTTAGATTTCAATTAATCTCTTTTGCCTGAGGGGACAGTCAATACTTGACCCAGTAGATAGATATATTATGTATTAAAGTTGGAGAATGGCCATTAAATCACAACCGATTGCCTTTGTTCTGGTTAGGTCACAAGTCTCCAAAAGGTCTACTACAAAATAAAGAATGGATTTGAAACTAGAAATTTAACAAAAGTATATTTGTGAGTACAGACACTTGCTTGCCTTACTGCTGTCTTTGTAGTTAGCTCCTTAGTTTTAAAAGTAAATCCCATTTCTTTTTCTCAGACTATTCTAATTGCATGGAACAGCATCCCTCCTCCTATCCCTAGAGCTTTCTTCCTTAAAATTGCACCTCTAGGATACTTCCTCCAATTAGTCACTCCCATTCTTAAAGCTGAAACTCAATGCAATCTTGTAATTATGCGCTTATCTCTAACTGTTTTAATGATTATACATTTGTTTTGTCTCCGAAAATGTGTATATGTTACAGAGGCAGGAATATGTTTAAATTACTATGAATGCTGTGGTCAGATAATAAATTCCAGATGGGTAATGAACTGACCAGACACCCATAAAAAAGGCATTGTATTTACTTCAATCCATACACAACCGTAAGTAATACCATGAAAAATACTGGTTCAATTAAAAAGAAGAAAAGAAAAGTAGCTACGTGTTGGAAAACATGGGTCCAGAGGGAGGAGTCCTGCTATGAACAAATGCATCAAAAATATCCTGCCTTCTCATAGGTGGAGCTTCCACTTCCACGTGGTAGCTGTACCTACAAAAGTGAAGTAGCAAAATAAAACATTATATGATAAAATTCCCTACTTATGAAGGAAATCATACGAGTAGAGAAATAATTATGTGGGATTTACTGAACCAGAGATTCTAGATCCTTGATCAAACCTCCAATTAATTTTGCCTAAAGAGAGCAATTTGTCATATATATGCAAAGGGTTACAATAGGAGTTCTTTTACTTTTAACAAAGTTATGTCTCACATCATATTTTACCAATATAATTAGAAACTGAACATGTCACACAGTGCACTGTAATCCTACAGAACATTTAAAGATCATTTTAAGGTGTGCTTATAATTTCTAATTTCTTAGATATTTTATTATGGATATCGTGTTCACTTCATAAAGCTTCCTGTGAAGAAACTTCTACCAATAAGTTTGTTGTCAGCTTGATCCCCTCCCCCCACATTCAAGTTTCTCTGTTGGCTACTAGTATGCATTCTTCAAATGATGTTTTAAATGAAAGAATAAGGCACCCACGCTCCTGTCTGCCAAGAAAGGAGCCAGTAAAGAAAGGGGAAACTACTTTGCGAATATTTGTACCCAGAAAGATAATTTCTGAGGAATTATGCATATGTCTGCCAAGGTTTTAAAATGGAAATAAGCATTTCTTTCCTATTTAACATAGGGTTTTTTTTAAGAGAAAAACAAAATATTTCATGAATAAATTTCTTAAACACTGGAATAAGTAATCAGTTGGCAGTTACTTTCATGGCGGAGTTTACAGTCATTTTATCACAAGATCTTCCATCTTTGCTCCTCATGTCGATAGTAGCAGAGTCAGAGAGTGCCACTTCAGAGCATGAAAATAAAAACAATTATTGGAAAATAACAATGCGCTTGTTCAGAAAGCATTCTGGGAAAAAAAAATAAGGAAAAAGCCTAAAAACTATTGGGGGGGGGGTAGAGAAACATAAAAAAAGAAAACCAAGAAAAAGAACTAAACCTGTACCATAAAAAGGAAACAATCACATATATGGAAAACTTCCTCGCATCCTATAGATTCAAATGATAAAATATGAAAAGTGAATCCATTTGAAAAAAAAGTTCCATGTCATTTGCAACACATGGATGGATCTAGAGGGTATTATGCTAAGTGAAATCAGTCAGAGAGAGACAAATAGCATATGATTTCACTCATATGTGCGATTTAAGAAATAAAACAGATGAACACACTAAAAAAGAGACAAACAGACTCTTAAGTACAGAGTATTGATGATTACTGATGGAGGTGGGGGTGGATGGGTGAAATAAATGAAGGGGATTAAGGGTACACCTATCATAAGCACTGAGTAATCTATAGAATTTGAATCACCAAATTGTACACCAGAAACTAATATAACACTGTATATTAATTACAATGGAATTATTTTGTTTTAAGTTCCATGCAAGAACAATGCATTGTATTCCTATGTAGAGAGAAAATGCAAGGGAGAAAAATATTGAGTATAAAATAAAGAGAAGACGGGGCGCCTGGGTGGCTCAGTCGGTTAAGCGGCCGACTTCGGCTCAGGTCATGATCTCGCAGTCTGTGAGTTCGAGCCCCGCATCAGGCTCTGTGCTGACAGCTCAGAGCCTGGAGCCTGTTTCAGATTCTGTGTCTCCCTCTCTCTGACCCTCCCCTGTTCATGCTCTCTCTCTCCCTGTCTCAAAAATAAATAAAACGTTAAAAAAATTAAAAAAAATAAAATAAAGAGAAGATAAATAAATCAGAATTCCTCAGGCAAAAAAAGTGATAAAAGGAGACAGTTGTGTCCAGAACCTGGCATTTATCTGTAGGTAAAATAATAGGAAATCTCTCAATTCTGTTAAATGCGCTTATCATCATCCAAAACTTAGTGAGACACATGCACTATCAATTTCTAGAAGGAAAGGAAAGTCAGGAAAAGAAATTAAAAAAGAGCATTTACATAAAAAAATGACTCTCAACACTGGGCTTTCATTCACTGTGGACCCAGATTCAAACTATAGATTTCTTTAAATTCTATTTATTTAAAACGAAGCCACAAAGCCACAAATTACCTAAACCCTTTACTAGTATCCTGTTATCTACAAATATCCACTCCACGGTTTGATACACAATCTAAATGCCCTGATGCAAAAATGTTCAATGTGGTATCTGTCTGAGCTTGGGAGACAAGGCAGTCCTATAGAAAGAGAATGTGTTTTAAATAAAAACAAGCTAAATTTATTCAATAATTATGTGCTCAGCACTATTATTTATATTATTTAAATTAATCCTATGGGATAAGAATTATCATTACAACTAATTTGAAAAGCTGTGGTATAAATTAGTTAAGTGATTTGCCCAAGGATGTACCTCCTGTAGGCTGAGGGAGGTGAGAAGAATGTGAACTTAACTTAAGCTAAGGCTGAGCTCTTAAACATTAAGCTTCGTGAGCTAAAGAGTTAACCTGGCAACTAACTAGCTATGCAAATTATTTAAACTTTATTAGATATGCCTCAGTTTCCCTTAATCATAAAATTTGCCTCAAATGTTTATAACAATAGCTAAATTCTCTAGGTCTCAAACAGAGACCATTTGAATTAAGTAGTATCAAAGAGTGATTCAGCTTAAGGCAATATGACAACAGGAGATCTTTTCTCTTAAAAAACAAACTTTTTCTTCCTTTTGTCTTCATGTTTATTCAATACATTCACTTGTCTGCAAGGATATGAAAGAATATTTTTCTGCCTGAATCTGTGAGTGTAAAGAAAGAAGCCATGCAAGACATGACTCTTCTTCACTAAATAAGCCACAAAGTGGATGATCAATTGTCATTTTGATCAGCCAAGGCCAGCTTACCTCTTGCAGGCTAATTCAGCCAGCTCCCTTGCCCATTTACCATTTGTATCGAAGTAGAAACACCCACTCCCCAATAATGCTTCACCTCTCAGATATCTTAAGATAGAGATATCCATAACAGGACCTAGATACGGCATCAGTTGTGCTAACATTGGTCTTTACCCTCCAATCTTCTATTTAAACCATAGTTTATTTAACATTATTCATGTAATTCTGGTCCCAAGGTAATCAGAAGTGATATCCTTTTCCCAAAGAATATAAAATACTTAATTATTTTTTTTAATTTTTTTTAACGTTTTTATTTATTTTTGAGACAAAGAGAGACAGAGCACGAATGGGGGAGGGGCAGAGAGAGAGGGAGACACAGAATCTGAAGCAAGCTCCAGGCTCTGAGCTGTCAGCCCAGCCTGACGCAGGGCTGGAACCCACAGACAGCGAGATCGTGACCTGAGCTGAAGTCAGACACTCAACAGACTGAGCCACCCAGGCGCCCCTTAATTATTTTTTTAAAGTTAATTTACATTCAATAAAATGCACTGTTTTTGATGTACAGTTCCATGAGCTACAGCCATGTAGCCACCACCCAAATCAAGATATAAAATACTTCCATCACACCAAAGTCACCCTTTTTAATGTATAGCTGTAGCAGTTCTGGAAAACACACACAGCTAATATAATCAAAGACAAACATAATCAAGACATAAAATAGGTCCATCTCCCCAAAAGGTTTCCTTGTGTCCTTTTGTGGAAAATCTTACTTACCCTCTATTTCCTTACCCTGGGAACCACTGATCTGTTTTCTGTTGTTTTCTCCAGATTGTCATATAAAAAGAACCACACAGATTATGGCCCTTTGAGTCTAGTTTTTCTCACTTAGCATAGTGAATCTGAGATTTATTCATGTTGTTGCATTTATCAGTAGTTTGTCACTTTCAACTGCCAAGAACTCTTGCATTGTATGGTTCCACCCATTTGTTACCCAGTTCCCAGTTGAAAGACACTTTGCAGTGATTATTGTTTGTGGTGATTATGAAAAGTGTTGCTATAAGTATTTGCATGCAGGTATTTTTTGGTAAACATAAGTTTTCACTTTCCTTGGGTAAATACTCAGTGTGGAATTGCTGGGTCATGTAGTAACTGTAAGTTTACCTTCTAATCAACAGTCAAACAGTTTTCCTAAGTGACTATTTCGCATCCCACTAGCAATGTATGGATCAAGTTGCACTATATGGTACTATCATTTTGTTGCTGTTAATCACTTTAACAGGTATATATGTTTGTTTTTTTTAATTATTGAGTTTTGAGATTTCTTTATAAAATCTGAATAAAAGAATCTCATTAGGTATATGACTTGGAATTATTTTCTTTCAATTTCTCTCTACAAGTAGTCTGCTTACATTTTCATTCCCTTACAGTGTCTTTTGAAGAGCAGGTATTTTTACTTTGATGAAGGCCAATTAATCACCATTTTTATTTTATGAGCTGTGCTCTGTAGTTGTATTTAGGAAACCATTGCCTAATTCAAGGTCACAAAAATTTCTACCATGTTTTCTTCTAAAAGTCTTAGAGTTTAACTTTTACATATATATCTGTGAACCATTTTGGAGTGAATTTTTGGATATAGTGCAAAGTATGGATCAATGCTATATATGGATGGCTAATTGTTCTAAAAGCATTTTTTGAAAATGCTACCTTTCTCTGTGAATTGCTTTTGTATGTTTTTTTGAAAATGAATTAACCATGTATGTGTGTCTAGATCTGGCCTCTGTATGCACTTAATTTCTGAAGGGGACGCAGGAAGTAGATGCTGGCAGCACAACTAGATATTGCCAACCAATTATACTTTTTACACATTATTTTAATTTATATTTAAGTTTTTTTTTTTAATTTTTTTTTTCAACGTTTTATTTATTTTGGGACAGAGAGAGACAGAGCATGAACTGGGGAGGGGCAGAGAGAGAGGGAGACACAGAATCGGAAACAGGCTCCAGGCTCTGAGCCATCAGCCCAGAGCCCGACGCGGGGCTCGAACTCCCGGACCGCGAGATCCTGACCTGGCTGAAGTCGGACGCTTAACCGACTGCGCCACCCAGGCGCCCCTAATTTATATTTAAGTTTTTATTTATATACTTCATCCTAGGAGCTTAAGGCACTGTTTTGTTTTGTTTTTGTTTTTGTTTTTAATCTTCTGCTTTTCAATACAAAGCAAATAGATTTTTCTTCCAGTTTTTGTATATGGGAAGTCAAAGGCCATAAAAGAAAAAGGCTAAATTGATATAACATAAAATCAAGATCATAAAAGTTTCAAAAGGACTTGAAAGTTTAATAGGAATTAAGATTTATTTAAGAAAATTACTATTTTTAAAAAGGAGGATAGGAAGGAAAAGGAAAGAAAAAGAGAAAGGAGAAAGGACATAATAATGGGAAATGGAAAAAGGAGTAATTATTGAACACTTACTCTTGACGTGTACCATATTAGGTGTTTCTGCATATGATATGATTTTTTTTAATCATCAATTCTGATGCAAATGCACTCAACCAGTCTTTAGAAAAGCCAGTCATAGAAGTTAAGATTCTCCTAATTCAAATTCAATCTTGTCATATATCTGGAACCAAAAGTTATACTTTTTAAAAAAAAATTTTTAATGTTTATTTATTTTTGAGAAAGAAAGAGAGAGAGAGAGCACCAGTGCACCGGTGGGGGAGGGGCAGAGAGAGAGGGAGACAGAGAATCTTAAGCAGGCTCCAGGCTCTGAGCTGTCATCACAGAGCTTGATGAGGGGCTCAAACTCCTGAACCACGAGGTCATGACCTGAGCTGAATTCAGATGCTTAATCAACTGAACCACCCAGGTGCCCCAAAATTTATTATTCAGATATCTTTAAGAGACAAGTTCTGTTGGACTTTTAAGTAATCACAGCTGTGGGAAGTTTTGAAGATACTTAGGGGGAAAAGGGACAAAGAAAGAATCGATTCTATAGTTAAGTGTGAACAAAGAAGCCATGTGTCCATTCCTTCAACAGGCATTTAATGAGCACCCAGCACATTAAAGGTCCTGGGCTGGATGCTTTAGAAGATAGAGGAGTTAAGACCCTCTCCAGCTCTTACACTCACTTACCTCAAGAAGAGAGAAAGGATATATTCAGTAACTGTGATACAAAAGAAAACAGAAAGAAATTTAGTAAAAGAAATGGAAATAAAGTGCTCAGGGAGTTTTTAGAAGAGAAAAAAATTCTAAATGAGAAGATTAGAGAAATTATAGGTGATTTGAACTGGTCCTTCTCAGAATGATAGGAAAAATGGAGCCTGAGGATATGAGGGCAAGCCATCTCAAGGAGAAGCAGCACCTAAAATGCATGGAAGAAAGTGGGACATATGTAAGGAGTCAAGGAAAATAGCTAATTGGGTTAAAACATAGAATATATGAAGATAAATTCTGAGAGATCACCTTGGGAAAGTAGGTCAGATAAATGAGTGTTTTGTTGTGCCATTTATTCCTTCGCAAATATTTTCTGTGAGCCTACTATAAGACAGGCAAAAGAGCAAGCACTGGCGATAGTAGGCACAAAGAAGACACACAAGGTATCTGCCCTTACGGAGGTTAAAGACTAGAGGCTTAGGAATTAGGACTTTATTTAAGAGGCAATGATTATTAATGAAGATTTTCGAGCAGTCAGGTATTGGCATAACCATGAACAAAAGTAAAAAAAACACAAAAAATATTTTCTTGTGCATCCTAATGCTGATTTTGCTAAAAAGTGTGGAAACTGAGAAATATATAGTTTTACAAATTAAAAAAATTTCTAAATAAACTTTTGAAAGTTTGGAGTTAGGGTAGGACAGTACGCTGAATGAAATCCTTTGTTAAATAAGGGAATCACATGGTTTGCACATAGACAGCATACAGTTCATATGTTGGAATAGATTTTTTAATATGTTTACCTAGAAAGGAAAATTTCTTGTATCTATATACCTAATGACATCCATCCATCCAATGATACCTGTATCAATGAGTATGTATACTCTGTTTAAAGACAAAAGCTTAATAAAACAACTCTTTAATTTGATTCGAATCCTCATTATTAATTAATTGTTAAGAGCTTCAGCTTCAAGAATAAATGAGATAATTTTTCACCATTTGCTTCTTTCAGTAATTGAGATTTAAACAGGAGTGAAATTTAACAAGTTTTACTCTACAGAATAGAACATTCTGCACATCTGATGTCTCTTTGGCATTATCTTCTGATTTCCACTCAGACAATGTCTGATTCATGAGATGATAGGAGAGATATTGTTACTGAGAGTTTGAACTACTGCTGGCTCTTATCTGAGCATCACTCCTCAGTCTGACATGATGCTCCCCAAGTTTCCGAGAGGATATTCTATTCCGGAGTTTATAATATACTGTGTCCTTGGATAGGGGGTCAAATATTGTGTCTGTGGTAGAAAGCAGACTCAAAATACTCAGCCTTTGTTGCTGAAAGAAATGACACGTGATTTCTTCTAAATTTTTCAATAATGTTTTGTTACTTCCTAGTACAATACAATATAAAGACAGTATTTCTGAAGTGGAGACTATTTTAAAGATGATGAGTGTGTAGGAAAAAGCAATAACAAAAATAATAAGTACTAGAATATTTCACTTTCTGTATATCATATATAGTATATATCATATATATGTCACATATTGTATATGTTATATATAATATATAGTTTATATATACAGTATTTATGTGTTTCTGTATATGTGTGTGTGATATTATGATATTATGAAGCTTCAGAAAGCAAGCAGCAATCTATTCACATATTCCCTCTTTGAGCACCCCACCATATCTGAAACTTAGCTGTTTAAATGTGGATTCATATTTCAATATTATGAATATTCATATATTCAATATTCCTATTCCAATATTTCCCTCCTAAATTGGCTGCTGTGTTTTTCAGCACCAGAAGGAGAGATCCTCAAGGCTTTGTAAAATAAAACAAAAAATAAACAGAAAGTGGGGAGCAGAGCCACATCACTCTCCAAAACCTCTGACGGTCTTTATCAGTCTTTGGAAGATGCCACCAAGGGGAATGGCACATTGCAATTGGTAACAGAAGTTCACTCCCTCAGCAACAATTTTGAGAAAAGTTTATCCAGCAGACACCGTGATGGAGCATAAGGGTACTGGCACTGGAGCCAGAGGATCAGTGCAACTTCTGCCACTTTCGGCTCCACCTTGTCCACCCAAAGGCTCACTTCTTCCCCCCACACATGTATCACAGTACTATTATGATTTTTAAAAAATCATTATAGCAAAATTATACAACTGTTAACTACTGTTACATTTAAAACCCCTTGTTTGTCTCTCTTCTTGATTTCAAATTTGACTCTGTAAGACAAAAAGAATGAAAGTGGAAAAAAAGTGGGGTTGAGAAAAATTTCATATCCAATCTTTAGGTGGTATGTTTCAAATAACATATGGATAAAAAAATTACCGAAGTCAATAATCAACGCTTAACATAACTGAGGAAGGAAAATATATATTTATATAGAACTATACCCTTACGTTGGAAAGACTTGCTAGTATTGGTCAAAGAGAAAAGGTATCCAACAAAATGAAAAGAGATGTTTTAAAAAAATTCTATGACAAAACCTGCAGGGTACCATTTTCAAAGCAGCAACAAAAGAAACTTTTTCTTACAGACTGAATAAGCAATAAAGAGGCAGCACATTCTTTTCCGGCTTGTCACCTTGACAATAAAAGGTTATGTAACTTCCTAGCATGAAAACCTACTATAGTAAATACTAAACATGTGGACATCCCATTAGGCTCTTAAAGTTACCATACT
This sequence comes from Lynx rufus, assembly GCF_022079265.1. Lineage (NCBI taxonomy): Eukaryota > Metazoa > Chordata > Mammalia > Carnivora > Felidae > Lynx > Lynx rufus. The sequence continues at coordinate 77,644,805 of NW_025814834.1, forward strand.
TACAATTTTTTTAATAAGAAAGATAATCATCTCTCATTATATCTGGTAAACCTTGAAATCTGGATCCATTTGGTACCTATATCTCTTGACTTTTACATTGTAGTAAGGTATAGATAGATAGATAGATGGATAGATAGATAGATAGATAGATATAGATAGATATAGATAGATAGATAGATAGATAGATAGATAAGCCTATTTCACAGACCAGTATATCAGTAACGATGCACCCCAATTTGCAAGCAGCATAGGACTAATTGTAATTAACTAATTACTAATAGTAATTAACAGGTGCTGATCATTTTGACTGATCCAAAAGAGATGCTAGAGACAAGGTTTAATATAACGTTATACTTTGAGATTCCCATATATACACTGAACTTTTTTTTAAACTTCCTATTAGGTTCTTGAACCATAATAATCTCCCCTTATACTATAATTAGAAGGATGGTATACATTTGACTGGAGAGCCTCTAAGGCAATTTAAAAGATTCCCCACATACTTCATCTTTCTACACATTTGACAATGAAATATGACAGCACACTTTGATGAATACTTAAATTTCTCTCTCCAACCCCCCCAATACTACTTTAGCCAAAGTGCTCTACAGTACATGAAAAATATCAGGCAGTAATTACTTCCATTGGTGATAACATTTGAGTTAGCTATGATAAGATGTAGCTGTAACTTGTTTCATCCAAATAGAGAACTTCATTAAAATGTATGTGATCAATATTTTAAGTCAATTATACTTTTTCATTGCTACACATTATTATTTCAGAAAAAAAAAGACATACCAAGATATTTTGGCCTTATGCCATAATAAATTATGTGTTACATTTCAGCGGACCTGTTTTTTTTTTTAATTTTATTTATTTATTTATTTTGAGAGACAGAGCATGCAAGCAAGAGAACGGCAGAGAGAAAGGGAGAAAGAGAATCCCAAGCAGGTTCCATGCTGTCAGTGCTGAGCCTGAAACAGGGCTGGAACCCACAAACCATGAGGTCATGACCTGAGCCAAAATCAAGAGTCATGCTTAACCAACTGAGCCACCCAGGTGCTCCTCGGCTGACCTGTTTTAATTATATTTTAAAAGAAATCCTATTTTACCAAATCTCAACACTAACAAAATAAATCAAGCATCAGGTTAGCTCGTATAAGAAGCAGGCAATAGAGGGGCGCCTGGGTGACTCAGTCAGTTGGGCATCTGACTTTGGTTCAGGTCATGATCTCATGGTTCATGAGTTTGAGCCCCACATTGGGCTCTGTGCTGACAGCTCAGAGCCTGGAGCCTGCTTCAGATTCTTGTCTCCCCCTCTCTTTGTCCCTCCCATGCTCATGCTGTCTCTGTCTCTCAACAATAAATAAACGTTAAAAAAAAAGAAGCAGGCAATAGATGAAATATTTTTTTCAAAAAACTTTTTATTTGGCAATCAAGTGTTTTTCAGTAATTATCAGCTAAAGACAATTTTGTGCCCCAGAGGACATCTGGCAAAGCCTGGGGGTATTTTTACATATTAACAATAGATATTAAGAGGGCATGGTATTAGCTAATAGAATATAATAGATAAAGCCATGGATGCCACTAAACATACTGAATGCACAGGATAGCCCTAACCACAAAGAATTATTCAGCCCAAAATATCAACAGAGCTAAGGGTGAGAAATCCTAATTTAAGTTAATATCACAGTAAGATTCTAAGAGGAATAAGATTAATTCAAAATGATTTTTCAAATTAGCAAACAATAACCTTTAGGGAAAAAAAATAATAATAGCTCTGGGGTGCCTGGGTGGCTCAGTCTGATGACTGCTGACTTCGGTTCAGGTCATGATCTCAAGGTTTGTGAGTTCGAGCCCCATGTAGGGCTCTGTGCTGACACCTCAGAGCCTGGAGCCTGCTTCTGCTCCTGTGTCTCCCTCACTCTCTCTGCCCATACCCTGCTCATGCTCTGTCTCTCTCTCTCTCTCAAAAATAAAATAAATCTAATAAAAAAAAATAGCTTAGATGCAGGGAGTATTTACCATGAACCAGGTGTTATTTTATTAATTATCTTGCTCGGTATTAACCATAGTCCTGCCATTTGTGCTCTACATCCATTATTCTATGGATGAGGAAAATGAAACTTTAATATCATTAATTATCATATGCTCAGTGCTACCCAGCTTCCAAGAGGCTGAGCCAATGAGTCTGCTCACTCCAGATCATAGACTCTTGACTACATCACTATATTGTCTTCATGTTGATCAGAGAACCTGCTTTCTGATATAGATTTCTAAAAATTGTATTTAATAAGATCTATAAAATCCCCTAATGTATTATTCTCCACTGGAAAATTTCATTCTTGAAGATCAATAAAAGTTCAAGCACACAGATGTCACTAAATCAGTATTTATTAATTTATTGAGATTCTCATTTCAGCTTTAGCAAACATACTCAAAATGTCTACAAAAATGAAAAATGCAACTAAGTGAAACATATCACACTAACAAGAAAATGAGAACAGAAAGCACTTAGCTCTGGTATAATATTACAAGTGTAAATGCAAGTTAGTGTAAGAGAAAGGTTCATTGAATCATCAGAACATCTCATACTCCCAAGTACAGCAAAAATAAGTTATATGCTACCAAAAATTCGCTGAGGGAAAAGACAAACTTACTAACTAGAAAATACAGTATATTAGTTTGCTATATCTGCCATAACAATACACAACAGACTGGGTGGCTTAAATAACAAAAATGTGTTTCTTACACTTCTAGAGGCTGGCAGTCCAAGGTGTGTGCAGGTCTGGTTTTTCCTGTGGCTTCTCTCCTTGGTTTGCCAATGGCTGCCTTCTCCATGTGTCTTCAGATGGCCTTTCCTCTGTGTGTGCATCCCTGGTGTCTCTTCCTCTTCTTATAAGCACACCAGTCAAATTGGATCCGGGCCTTCCTTTGTAGACTCATTTTAAATTAATCACCCCCTTACGGGGCGCCTGGGTGGTTCAGTCGGTTAAGCGTCTGACTTCAGCTCAGTTCATGATCTCACAGTCCATGAGTTAGAGCTCCGCATCAGGCTCTGTGCTGACAGCTCAAAGCCTGGAGCCTGCTTTAGATTCTGTGTCTCCCTCTCTCTCTGCCCCTCCCCTGCTCATGCTCTCTCTCTGTCTCAAAAATAAATAATAGAAAAAAAAAAACATTAAAAAAATTAATTAATTAATCACCTCCTTAAAGACCATATTTCCAAATATGGTATATTCTGAGATACTGGGTTAAGACTTCAACATTAGAATTTGAGAGTCCATAATTCTGCTAAACATATGGCAAGGACAGTTTCTAAGAAGACATGGGTTTAACCCGCCAAGAACTGTTTCATGGAGGACTAAACAAATAGTTTGTTCAATATATATTTTTAAATCTACAAGATAGCTATGAGAACAAATAAAACCATGTCATCCCAAGGCGGCACCACAGTTGCTAAACCTAAAGATAAATGCTCTGCCAGAACAACTCGAAATTTGCTTGTGTCTATAAGCAATGGCTAGTGCTTGGCAACCACAGTCTCATCTGTAGTCCTACAATGCTTTCCCTGCTGTTACTAGACAGACACACAAACAAATAAACGACTTTGATGGCAAAAATACAATGATAGCCAAAGTGCATGGATCATTGTCTATACCAGTGTGAGAAAGAGATAAATGCAATCTCCAGTTCCTTTGCTTTCACTTAGGTTTCTTCTTTGTTTGTTACTGCTTTTTTGCTTTTTTTTCTTTTTTCTTTTTTTCTTTTTGGTTCTAAAGTCACAGTAACATCAGAATTTAAGGCAGTTGTTCTCACTAGAATCGAAAGCCTGCTTTTCTATGCCCGCCAAGAAAGCAGGATCATAACTGCAGAACATGTTTTTCTCCCCTCTCCTCTTGAAGCAACACAACTTGCCTCCAGAGCTGTCTGCCTATTCAGCAGGTCAGCAAAAACAAAGAGAAAAAGATGAGAGTAAAGCAGAACAGAAGGAAAAGACCAAATGGACTGAAACAAGGGTCACAGAGCAATATTTTCTTGGACAACACAGCCAAGAGGAAGAAAGATAAGAAGCCTAACATGGTAACAACACAGAACATTTGTTAAGTGTAAACAAATCACTAATACGATTGTCAATTATTTGAACATAAATTTCCATTTAATTGTTGTTCTTAGTCTCCTTTATCATGGCTGTTATGCTCCTCTCCCATCTCTTCTAACAACAGCAGCTAAAACTTGCTTGAGTTTGACTGTAATACATACAGTCTCCCCCTTCCATCTCTCCCTGATTAGTTGTACTTCAACAGCTTTTTCATCATGTGATTTCATTCCCTTTTTCTAAAAGGCTCTACAATTTAAAAGCACATCAGCTCTTAATTATTCTACTCCTTCCCTCCATAATTTGGTTTCACCCTACAGGTCCATATCCATCCTTCTTATGCATTACTCCAACACACACTGAATTTAATAATACCTGTCTCCTCGTTATTCTAAGACCATGTCACTAGTCAGGCCAGAATGTCCTCTCTTCTCCCCTCCACTGACCATAGACATCTCATTTTCTGAAGCTCAGCTAATATCCAATCTATTCCCAAGTGACGGTCTCCAAATAGATAATATGAGAGCCAGGCCTGATTCTCCATCTACCCTCTAGATCTCTTACCCTGTATCTCCCCAAGTTCCCTCACATGAAACATAACTAATATTGAATTCATTATCTCCTCCAAAAAGCTGCTTCAGACTTCCCTTTAAATATTCAGTTAGCCAAGACAGACCTGAGAATCATCCTTCATTCTCCTTCCTCTTCACCCACCCCCACATCCAATCATTTACTAAACTCTACTGAACTGACCTCTTAAAAGCCTCTGACATCTAGTCCCACTTCTTTCAAACCTTTCCCCTGTTATTCCTGCTTTCCCACCTGGCCCACTGCATTAGGGTCCTCTCTTCCTTGTCATTCCATCCTTTCTCAATGAACCAAACTATAGCTCTGTAGCAGGGCAACCAACCCCCATCCTGATCTAGCACCTGGACTGGTGGTCAACCTCTACCCCTCTGAAATCCTCAAGCTAGCAATATCACCATATAACATGACTGACCTTAAGTATCTCTGAGCTAAGGCAGCTCTCTATCTGAAATGTCCTTTCTTCCATTTTCCTTTAGATAAATTCCTATACATTCTTTAAAGCAGTTCACATGCACCTATTTGATGAAGTCTCCCTGACTTCACCAGGCAGACTGGGTCATGTCTTCCTCATAATTCTAGAGTATTCTATACAAACTCTGTTTTGACACTGATAATGTTATAATGTAGCCTTCACACATTATTCCTGTGAGTGGCCTATAAGTAATTTGGTTTGGGTCATACATTTTTCATGTATATATTCCCAGAAATTATCAGATAAATTATTTCACATTTTAAGTAGGTACATGGTAAGTGATTGAACATATAAGGATTACTTTTCTACTACATGTATAGTACCGTATTAGTTAGAAACATTTTTAAAAAGACAATCCACAGACTATTTTTATAGATGCAAGTATAATTTTGATGTTTTCCTTAAAAGCCTAAAGCATTACTTAATTTCTGAGGCTTAAGAAGATTGTAAGCCTTAGTATTTCATGATTTACATTAAAAATAAGTAGAAGTATGTTAACTGCACTAATAAAAATAATATTTTAGTAAAAACAATGGGTTACTACATGTGAAATATTTCACATAAATCCTAGATCACAAGAAAATATACTGCAATTATATGTGATGGGAAACTGATACATGGTAAAATAATATCCATTTATTAGTGAACAACCAGTCTGTAACCAATTCAACAAAAAGAAAAGCAACATTTTGCTATTTTCAAAGGCCTTGTGATAGTCTTTTCATATTTTAATCAAAAATTATTACTTATGCTCAATATTATTTGAAAATGAAGACTTAGTATGTTAGGAAGAAATTCAATAAAACAAGTAAGATATTTACTTTGAAAATAGAAAAAAATACTTTTTAAGGCAATATTTTTAAGCGATATCAATTTATATTACACTTGAAGATAATGCAAAAACTTGCACGTAAGTGATAATACGCTTCACAAAGACCTTTAGCCACTTTCTCTAGAATATTAACTAGATGTTGAATTTTTTTTTCCTTTTTAAACTCATAGTCCAATATCTACTTCATCAAAATTATTTTGTCAAGGTAGCTTTCAATTACAGCTTAGTTTTCATACTCTTGAACTTAGTCTTTTCATAAAATCAATTTATATGTTAACTTCACAAATCTTATTAAATCTTACTTCTAAGACTTGGACATTGTGTCTGTGTTATTAACATCTTTCACATTCTCTCCATTTACTTATCAATACACATCCACTTCTGTTTTCAAAACTTAATTAAAATCTGATTCCCTACAGAGCTTTATATCTTTAACCAAGTCCAGATCTTGCTCATCTCTTCCCTTTTAAAGTACGTATCAGTCACATATTTGCTCTGATACTTTCACATATATAAATTTTAATTTTCAGCTGGTTTTTGAAAGTAGAACTAGACTTTCCCCTTCTATGCAAAGTAGGTATTCAATAAATATTTTGACTTAATTATTAATGTATTTATAATTCTCAATTCTCTATTATTTATACTGTAGACATGATTTTCTTTTTTTTTTTCTTTTTTTTTAACGTTTATTTATTTTTGAGACAGAGAGAGACAGAGCATGAACGGGGGAGGGACAGAAAGAGAGGGAGACACAGAATCTGAAGCAAGCTCCAGGCTCTGAGCTGTCAGCACAGAGCCCAATGCGGGGCTTGAACTCACAGACCACGAGATAGTGACCCGAGTTGAAGTCGGACGCTTAACCGACTGAGCCACCCAGGCGCCCCAGTAGACATGATTTTCAATTCAACTTGCTTCACAGTTGGACAGATAGCATTTTATTTTTTTAAAGACTTACATGTTTAGTCACTGTTGACGACTGTTTCTTAGATTTCTTACTTCTGTGTGTGTGTTTATGTGCATGTGTGTATAACATTTAATATCTTTACAGTAAAAGTGTGAGAATAGTTTTACGAAAGGTTGATCTTTCAGAGTAGCCCAGTTATATACCAGGACAAGGGCTATGTATCACTGACTCTTTGAATCTTTTTTCTCCTTTTCCTTTGCTCATACTATTCCATTTATATACATTTTGCTTTTTGATATCAAATATTGACATAGAGCACAACCCAGAACTTTATAAGTTCTGTGTTCAGTGTGTCAGTCACATCTCTCCCACTATATCAGTTTCTCCCTAGAGTTCATCTATATTGGCCTCTTTACATTTCCTTAAAAGAGCTTGGCCGCTGGGGTGTCTGGCTGGCTCAGTCAGTTGTGTCCATCTCTGGCCCAAGTCATGATCTCATGGTTTGTGAGTTCAAGCCCTGTATCGTGCTCTCTGCTGTCAGTGCCGAGCAGAGTTCTCTTCATATCCTCTGTCTCCCTCTCTCTCTGCCTCTCCCTGACTTGTACTCTCTGTCTCGCTCTCTCAAAAATAAACACTGAAAAAGAAAAAAAGAGCTTGGCTGACATCATCATGGTGCCTTCACACATAAATGTCTCACTAATTTTGTATGATTAACTCAAATCATTCAGATGTTAGCTCAAATGGAGCTTCCTCACAAGTTTTATGAACTTTCATATCAGGTTAAAAATTTTGTTATATACTCACATGTCACTCTAGACTACTCCTTCATAGTACTTACAATTGTTTTTAATTATGTAATTGGTTGATGTCTGTCTCTCCACCCAACTAAGATGAATAGAATTCTCAGAACATAGCAGACACATTATAAATATCTATGAAATTAGTGAAGTCTTCTTGCCTGTAATGCCACGGCACAAGTATTTTTAAATATTCTTCCACTCATGTATTTAACAAGTATTCAATGAAAGCCTTATACATATCAGACATAATTATAAGAGCTGAAGTAAAGAAGTGAATAAACAAAGTGACATCACCAAAATAGTGGCATAGGTCAATCCTGATTTTGTGCCAGCTAACATCTATTCAAGAACAAGATACCACTGAGAGAATGCTAGAATGTGGGTTTGAAAGTGAAGCATCTGTGTGCACCTCAGAGACCATGACAGACTGCATTAGAAGGGTAAGAATAGGGGCTACACACTGACCACATTGCCCCTCCCTCAGACCAGCAAATACCATAGAGAGAGATTTCCCTTGAGCTTCTGGTTCCTACAATGGTAAAAGATAACCCAGATGGGACAACCAGCCTCCTCCAGGATGTGGGTCACCGTGGGAGCTCCCACAATGATCTTGCACCATGGGGATCTTACAAGGGAGTCTGTGGGGCCCAGCCACTGGGAATCTGACTGTGATAGAGAACAGGGGAGGGGCTTGCAACAACCAGCACATGGGTCTTGGCAAACCAAGTTCATACCTGCAATTCCCAACCAGTGGATTTGCTTACCTGCAGTACCAGGTCAAGATGCATTCTGAGCAGGGAATATGGAGGGATGCAGATTTGGAGGATCCTTAAATGAGGAATTTTACCTGACTTAAAGCCCAGTTTGCCCATGCCCAGGCAAGGTGCTGGATCACAGCCTCTTGGAGAGGGGAGAGTATCTTCTCATCTCATCTGAACCAAGGGACTGGCAACAACTTCTGGAAGCAATGCAACTCAGTGGCGCTCCAGCTGAGAGGTGAGCAAGCAGAGCTGATCACCTGCACAGCAAAGCCAGTACCCAGCATGAAGGCTTTTCATAACATACACAGTCAGGAGGATTAATTAATTCAGGACCAAGGTAGAGGATAGCTCCCAAGTCCTCCCAAACAGACAGCCTATTTGGGAAATTGAGCATAGCATGGAGAGGCCCCTCCCCTTCCCACACAAGCAAGGACACTGGGACTTAGCCCAACCTGCTGTGGCTCCCAGCCCCATCTGACCAGAAGGGCTGGTGAAAACACCTGAAAGCTGTGCTGCACACTGGTGCCTTAGCAAAGAGAAGGACAGGCAGAGCCAACAGTTTGTAGAGAAAAGCCAGTGGTGCTGTTAGGACAGCGGACTTGGGGTACAGGTCAGTTTGAATTAAGACAACAAAGCTTCATTGGCTTTAGAGCTGCTTCCCTCACTGCACCCAGGTAGAGAATCTAGTTTGTAGCCCCACTCATCGCTGAATATAGCCTTCATCCAGTCTAACCAGGGACTCTAACCAGAGCACACAGGAAGCTGTGAAGCCCATTTCAACAGCACTACGTACCATGGCACTTGCAAAAGAGCACAGCCTGTGGCTTCCCTCATGGGCAGAGCAAAACTAGTGGCCTCACCTGAACAAGGAATTCAGTGTACACTTGGTCTGATTCAAGCCTCTCAACAATAGGCTATACAGGCTGTGGGCTCTGACCTGCTGACCTGCCAGTGCTGCATCTGTTACTGAATATAGCACCCAGTCCAACCATCTAGGGAACCTGACCACAAAATTCAGGGAACTGTAGAGCCCATCCTATAGTCTCACATTTATAGGGAACCAAGCCATCTATAAATTCAGCATAATCCCTATCAAGATTCCAATGACAGTTTTTTTTTTCACAAAAGTCGAAAAAAAAACACTCTTACAAGTGGAACTACAAAAGATCTCAAATAGCCGAAGAAACCCTGAGAAAGAATAATAAAGCAAGAGGTAGTATACTTCCCGATTTCACATTATACTACAAAGCTATCATCATCAAAATGGTATGGTACTGGCATAAAAGGAGACAAACAGAGTAATAAAACAGAATCAAGAGCCAAGAAATAAGCCCAAGCAAGTAATATGTAACAGAGGTGCCAAGGAGACTCAATGGAGAAAATATGGTCTCTTTAATAAATGTTGTTGGGATAACTAGATATTCACATATAAAAATTGCATACTACTCACAAAAGTTAACTCCAAATGGATTAAAGAGTTAAATATAAAACAAGAAACCATGAAATTCCTAGAATAAAACATGGGAATAAAGCTCCTTGGCATGGGTCTCAGTAATGATTTTTGGATATAACACCTAAAGCACAAGAAACAAAATCAAACATTTTAATGTGGGACTACATCAAACTAAAAGCCTTCTGCACAGCAAACCAAATCAATAAGGTGAAAAGACAACTTAATAAACTGGGGAAAATATTTTGCAATCATATATTTGATAAGTGGTTAAAGTTATAAATATATAAAGAATTTATACACCTCAATAACAACAACAACAACAACAACAACAAAACAACCCAATTAAAAGGCGGGCAAAGGACCTGAACAGACATTTCTACAAAGGAGATTATAGAAAAGACCAACAGGTACTTGAAAAGATGGTGGACATAACTAGTCATTATGGAAGTGCAAGTGAAATCACCTCACACCTGTTAGAATGGCCATCACCAAAGAACAAGAGATAACAAATGCTGGAGTGGAGTGGAGGAAAGGAAACCCTATGCGTACTGTGTAAATCTGGTATAGATACTACAAAAAGCAGTGAGAAGGATTCTTTAAATTAAAAATAGAAATACCATATGATCCAGCGATTCCACTTCTTGGAATATATCTAAAGGAAGTGAACACACTAACTTGAGAAGATGTCTACACCCTGATATTCATAGCAACATTGTTTACAATAGCTAAGAGATGGAAATAATCTAAGTGTTCAATGATGGAGCAATGGATAAAGAAGTTGTGATACACACACACACACACACACACACACACACAGAGGAATATTATTCAGCCATAAAAAGAAAGCAAGAGAATCCTCCCATTTGTGACAACATGTATAGACCTAAAAGGCATTATGCTAAGTGAAATAAGTCAAACATAGGAAGACAAATGCTATATGGTCTCTCACTTATACATGAAATCTAAAAAACAAAATGAACAAAACAAAATCTCATAGGAAAAGAGATAAAACTTGTAGCTGTCAGATGCAGAGGCAGGGAGAGGGAAATGGAGGAAGATGGTCAAAAGGCACAAACTTCCAATTATAAAATAAGTAAATAAGTACAAGGGGTATGATGCACAACTCTGTAACTATAGCTAACACTGCTGAACAATATATAGGAAAGTTACTAAGAAAGTTATTAAGAAAATAAATCCTGAGCTCTAATCACAAGGAGATTTCTTCTTTTTCTTTTTATTGTATCTGCATGAGAAGATGGATATTAGCTTAGTCTATGGTAATTATTTCACAATACATGTAAATTAACCCATCATGCAGTATGACTTAAACTTATATGGTGATACATGTCAATTTTTTTCAACAAAATTGAAACAAAATAAATAAAATGGTATCTGCTGTCACAGGTCTAACCTCACATAGAGGAAAACAAATTAAATAGATAATAGAGAAATTGATAGACATTGAAATTGTATATATAGTCATAGAAATTGATATATATAGAGAGAGAGATAAAAAAGAGGATTTACAGAATGTTGTATGCTTTCAAAATGATTATGATAATGCCTGGGAGATTGCCTTAGACTGAATGGTCAGGGATCTCCTCTCTGAGGAGGTGACATTTAGGCTGTGACCAAGAAATAAGACTCAATTGATAGTCATAACATCTAACCCTGTAGTAAGAGTCTGTTAGTTTGTCTACCCCATTGATTGTAAGATCTTTCTTTGAAAGCAGGTTGTTAAATCCTCACTACTTAGAATCATGAGAGCACATAATAGACACTCAGTACATATTTCTAAGGTGGCTGGAGAAAAAAACAAAACTGTGTGATTAATGGGGCCAATGTCATCATTTCCAATTTACATGCAAGGTAACAGATCCAAAGAAGTGAAATGGTAATGGATATTCAGAGGAGAACCCAAGTTCTACTTGAGTTCCTCCAGTGCTCTTTCCACCCATTGAATCCCTCCTTCTAAGAGCTATGATATACAGCCAATAAGTTTGCTGCATCAAGTCATAGAGTAGATATATTTAAAGACACAGTTATTGTATAGAACAAATATTGCATATTATGATTTTAATACACCAATAATAAAACATTCCAGTTTTAAATATTAGGAATGAAAATAAAAAATATTTTAATTTTTTTAATGTTAATTTATTTTTGACAAAGAGAGAACATAAGCAGGGCAGGGGCAGAGAGAGAGGGAGACACAGAATCGGAAACAGGCTCCAGGCTCTGAGCTGTCAGCAAAGAGCCCAATGAGGGCCCAAACTCACAAACCACAAGATCATGACCTGAGCTGAAGTTGGCACTTAACCGAATGAGCCACCCAGGAGCCCCAAAAATAAAAAAATAAATTTATCAAACATCTAGTTTATATAACACCATGGAAGGAAACAAACATTATTAATCATAGTGATTATTGTCATGAGGTTTACAAACTAGTCAGGAAGACAAACGTGAGAAAAACTATTAACCACACTATAAGGTATGAAATTTAAGAGAAACACAGAGGAGGCAGCATTCAAATATTTAAAGGACTGTTCAAGGGTATGGAACAAAAGAAAATACACAGACCTTTTTCCTAGAGTCTAAAAGAAGCTTATAATCCAAGGTAAAAATGCATCTATATGCTATTTAACTGTAAATTAGGTGTTTCTTGTTAAATTGGCAAAATGATTTTACCTATTCTGAATTTTTCTCTTTTTGTATGACTTTGATTCTTAGAAATCAGGAAAAAGGGGTACCTGGGTGGCTCAGCTGGTTAAGCGTCTGACTTTTGATTTTGGCTCAGGTCATGATCTCACAGTTGGTGAGACTGAGCCCCACATTGAGCTCTGCGCTGACAGCATGGAGCCTGCTTGGGATTTCTCTCTCTCCATCTCTCTACCTCTCCCCCACTCATGCTCACTCTCTCTCTCTTTCTCAAAATAAATAAATAAACATTAAAAAAAGAAATCAGGAAAAATAAAATTAGCAGTTGATTTGTGGCTGAACTCAAATAATAGTGAGGAAAACATCATATTTTAGCCAACAGTTTGGTTGGTTTAAAAGATTATATTGGGGCGCCTGGGTGGCGCAGTCGGTTAAGCGTCCGACTTCAGCCAGGTCACGATCTCGCGGTTTGTGAGTTCGAGCCCCGCGTCAGGCTCTGGGCGAATGGCTTGGAGCCTGGAGCCTGTTTCCGATTCTGTGTCTCCCTCTCTCTCTGCCCCTCCCCCGTTCATGCTCTGTCTCTCTCTGTCCCAAAAATAAATAAAAACGTTGAAAAAAAAATTAAAAAAAAAAGATTATACTGAAGCAAAAAGAAAAAGCAGTAAAACCTATATTTGAATTACATGTGCATTATAAACTTCATCTCCAATATGATGATGGTTGTGAAAGACATTATCAGTTTCCTATATCAATAGTAACTACATACAAATTATGTTTTATACCATAAGAGAAAAATCTATAGTGTATGTATAAATTCTTATGACTGTTTTTTTTTTTTTTTTTTTTTTTTAATTTTTTTTTTTTTTAACGTTTATTTATTTTTGGGACAGAGAGAGACAGAGCATGAACGGGGAGGGGCAGAGAGAGAGGGAGACACAGAATCGGAAACAGGCTCCAGGCTCTGAGCCATCAGCCCAGAGCCCGACGCGGGGCTCGAACTCCCGGACCGCGAGATCGTGACCTGGCTGAAGTCGGACGCTTAACCGACTGCGCCACCCAGGCGCCCCTCTTATGACTGTTTTAAAAAATATACTCTAAATATCAACAAGATAAGCCAGGCTGAAGGAACTCTGAACTTCTCATTTGTTAATATGTTTAATGGTCATCTTAAAGATTTATATAAATTAACTCATGGTGTACTTCTTCTCTTGTGTATAAATTTAATACTGTGTTAACATTGGTTTTGATCAAGTCTGTAATAGTATTTGCCCAGAAAGAAAACACAGCACATTTTCTAAGATAAAAAATATAATTAGAAGGCAATGAAAATTTTGCATTTTCTGCCTATCAGACTCCCTCCTTAAAGTTTATATATAATTATCTACATTATATATACTTAAAATATGTTAATATAAATGTATTCTTTGTATATTCATAAATATACAGATATATATACAAATATATTATTCTGGCGTCAGAAGCAAGAGCTGAATGCCTAAGAGTAATGATGTACTTATTGTAAAAAAACAAGCAAAATACCGTAGTCTAAAAAAGGTCCTAAAGTTTCCTCATTTAAACTAGCTTGAGTAATTTCTACAGCAAAACACATTCAGGTGTGGAAGAATACACATTTTATAAAACCCTTCAGAGGCTGTGAAATCTATAAAATAAAGATTTTTATCAAAGAACAAGATAACCACTGAATTTATAATACCAGTACATCTGAAATGCATGGTTTAGCTTATAATTGTGTCCTACTCATAATAAAAAGTCAAACCAAATGAATATATTCCCATGCCTTAGCTACAGTCCCTTTTTATATGTTTGCTGTTTTCTTCTACTAATGAAGTTTCATAGCATCACTTTCTATGTAAACAGATGTTCTCTTTAAAATTACCACACAGTATTATATAGAGGATGCCAGTGTCTTCTGAATAACAATTTTTAGGTTGGAGACAGAAGGCAGAAAAATAAAATATTGATATGTTGATTTAAAATAAGAGTATTTTACTTTTGTCAACATTTCCCTATGTCTTACTGATGCAATCATTTGTTTTTCTCCAGTTGAGTAATTACTAGCACCTGCCGTAAGAGTATTTTGATGCATAAAAAAAATCAGAAAGAATATTCTTCCTGAATAAGCAATATAATCAAACTAATTTTATAATAAATTGTGAATAATGACCATTCCCTATGTATCAGGCATCATTCAAGAAAATTTAAAGGTATCACCACCATTGATCCTCATAATAGCCCCAAGAAGCAGGTAGTATGATTACTTTATTTCACCTATGATAGTAAAACACAGAAGTTGAAAATCTGCCCAAGATCATACAGCTGACTTGTGGTGGAGCAAAGATCTGAGCCAAAACAATAGGATTTCAGAGCTTATAACTTTATCCATTAGTTTGTAACCTCCCAATAAAAACATTTCTTAATCACAGAATAACTCACTTAATGCACCACCATGTCAATGCCCAACAGGCATCAGAAACATGCCTTAAATTTAAGTATTTTTGGTTGAAGCTTTAAAGAACTCCAAAATGACCTTCTTGATCTACCATTTTCATGTTTTAGTTGTGCATATTCTGGATTTTCCCCCACCGTCCAAAATACAAATGCATGCATGTGCATGCACACATGTGTCTTTCTTCTGTTTTAGACAGCGATTGAACTGAGACAAGAGCCAGGTATCTACAACACCTACCAAGTATCTGAAAAACACATAACAGCCATTTGAATGAATGATTTTCTAATAAACAAATACATGAATGAGTTAACATAAATATATTTTTTAGTAAAATGATTTCAAAAAACATACTTTAGGGGCACCTGGGTGGCTAGTTGGTTAAGCAGTCAGCTTCAGGTCAGGTCATGATCTCGTGGTCTGTGGGTTCAAGCCCCACGTCACGCTCTGTGCTGGCAGCTCAGAGCCTGGAGTCTGCTTCCAATTTGTGTATCCCTCTCTCTGCCCCTCCCCTGCTTGCTCTCTGTCTCACTCTCTCTCAAATAATAAACATTAAAAAAGAATACTTTATACCCATGAAAGGCCAGAAGCAGGCTGTGGATGGCAGTGAATAATTATACCTGAAATCTGTATAGTGCTTAAAGCTTTAAGATTTACCTTCACACATACCATTTAATTTTCAAAATACCATAGGGACTACATTACTATCTGCACTTTATACGTAGGGAAGTTAAGTGTTATAAGAAGTTCAGCTAATGCAATATATTCAGAAAATAGCAAATCACTCCTCAAAACCATGTTTTCTGACTCTTACAGTGGGTCCATTTCCATCCCATACACTCCACAAAAAGAACAAGTTATACTTTATTTAATTCATACCCTTTCTTTAACATTGATGTAGTACATCAAATCACCTTAAATTCCTCAAAAAAATAACATGTACATTGTTTAAATAATAAAAGGTTAATAAAATGGTTTCTTCTTGTAAATACCCAAGCTCTTTGTTTATTAGGTGCTTATACAAACTATGTTTTCTGGAGCAGTGGTTTTCAAACTTCACCGAACATTAGGATCATCCAGGGAGTTGGGTTTCTTTTGTTTAATCCTAATATCCAGTCTACTCACAGTAAGTTTTAAATCAGAACCCCAGGGTCTAGATTCAAGGTATCAGTATTTCTTTAAAACTCCACAAGTGTTTCCAATGTGAAGCCAAGTTTGTGGACCATCCTTCAGACTTTACCTAGATTCTTGCAGTGTTTTGTTGAGACCCTTGTTGGATTAGAGGGTAGCTTTTGTTAGTTTGTAGAGGTCAAAGTAACAATCAACACATGATGGTGCAAAGGAAAGTGAAAAAAAAGTTTTAGTTGAAAGAAGAAGGTATGTGAAAAAGTTATGTCTATTTAAACACTCAAACACACGTTCACACCCATATGGACACATGGGCTACTAAGAACATTTTCTTGCAATTACTTGTGTGCATAAATGAGTCAATGATAAGTCAAGGCTGATTTACACTCTAAGAATTGAGTCTGGGATGTATAAACTACCTTGTGGTAAAACAATTATTCTTTCAGAAGCTTTTGTTTGTCATCATTGTATAAATTTTGCATAAGTTAAATAGCATTTACTATGACAATATCTGCAATTCAGAATCTGTGGTTCACATTCAAGGCAATTAGGATATATCAGGTACATCAAGGGATCAATTTTGCTATTTTAGGTATACATAAATATAAACAGAAGGGCTATAATATAAAATATTCTCACTATATGATTAATAAAAGCCCTCTAGGAAAGTCACCATTGCTATAGCATTATTCTTAAATTGCACACTAACAGCTGGCAACTTGTATCAGTAGGTGGTACTAAAATCCAATTTGTCTTAATAAATAGTTCTTCAGAATAGATAAATTTACATCTATATTGAGGAAGAAATAACCAATCAGCTCATACTATGGACAAGTTAAAAATACTAGAACAGGAGTGGCTGGGAAGCTCAGTCATTGAGCAACCAACTCTTGATTTCTGCTCGGGGTCATGATGTCATTATTCATGAGTCTGAGCCCCTATAAGAGCAGAGCCCGATGGGATTCTCTCTCCCTCTCTCACTACCTCTCTCCTGCTCTCTCTTTCAAAATAAATAAATAAATAAATAAATAAACAAACAAACTTAAATTTAAAAAAAATTAAATTACTAGAACAAAGAAATCATCAAAAAATTAGTAAATAATAGAAAGCCAGGTTTATAAATCTAACAGTAGTGAAGACTTGTTAGGTATCTTCAATATTAGGCATGGAATGAGATCTTTACCTCAAAGAGGATTTTTTAGTCTTCATTTTTCCTTTCCCAAATGCAACTAAGGGTTCAACTTGTATCTGTACTATAATAATGCTAAAATCGCAAAATATGTTCAAGGTATAGATACATTCTAGATTTTGCTGAAAAGTATCTTAGAAAAATGTTTTTTTTTAATATTTAGTTAGGATGTGTTCTCATTAAAAACTCATTTATTCAACAAATTATCCAACAAATATTATCAGATATGTACTATGCTCCAAACATTGCTCTAGGCATTAATAAATAACACAGTGATCAAAGCATGTCTGCCCTCATGGATCTAACATCCTGTTTAAACTTATACCTTAATTAATAGTTTAAACTACTCCAATATTTAAGTTTTCTATTTTAACAAAATTATTATTTAATCATAACATGCTACATATCTGTTACTTTTCTTACTACTCCTATTTGTAATTCAGTGATGGAGAAACAATTTGCAGTGACATTAACCAGTATAAACAAAATATAATCTAGTTATAGGGCTAATGCTCTAGATTATACTAAAACCCAGTGTCCAAAGGAAAAAAAATTAAATTAAAAAAATAAATACGATAAAACCCAGTGTCTATTTGACTTCCAACTGACCACTCTAACAAATGAAAAGAATTAAGCTACAGGTTATTCATATTCATCTCCACGGCAAATAATATACTACTAAAAATTATCACATGCACACACACACGCACATACACCACTGAAAAATGAGAATAGAGATAAGATGAAGGATGACCAAACCATGAGAACCTTCAGCCATTGACTCTAATTTTATTCTGAAAACTTATTTGTTGGTCATTTCTAAAATATCACACAAATGGAATCATATAGCATGTGGTCTTTTGTGTTTGCCTTCTTTCACTTAGCAAAATATTTGTGATTCATTCCTGTTTTTGTGTATATCAATAGTTCATTATTTTTCAGGGCTGAGTGTCCACTGTCTGATTGTACTACAGTTCATTTAACCATTCACTGGTTGAAGGGCATTTTGATCATTTTCACTTTTTTGGTGGTTACAAATAAAGCTGCTAAAAACAATTATGTACAAGAGTTTTCAGGAACATAAATTTTTATTTTCTCAGATATACCTATTAGTGCAATTGCTAGGTTATAGTGTAATTGTACGCTGAACTTGATAAGAAACTGACAAACTATTTTCCAAAGTGGCCCATTTTACATTCTCACCAGCAATGTGAGAATTGTTCCCTATTGTTCCATATCCATATTGCCCAGTGGTTTCATATCCTCTTCTGCATCCATTACTGTCAGTCTGTCTTTCTTTTTTGAACTACAATAAAAGGTGTGTTGTGATATTTCATTGTATTTTTTATTTGCATTTCCTTTAGGATTAAGGAGTTTGAGCATCTCAAATTTACTATCCATATATATTCTTTGGTAAAGAACTTGTTCATCTTTTACTCATTTGTTTTAAATGGATACGTTTTCTTATTATTGATGTGTGGGGTGTTTTTACTTATATTTTTTTAAATTCAAGTTAGCTAACATACAGTGTAGTACTGGATTTAGGAGTAGAACCCAGTGATTCATTACTTGCGTATAACATCCAGTGCTTATCCCAACGAGTGCTGTCCTTTATGCCCATCACCTATTTAGCCCATCCCCCTACCTACCTCCCTCTAACAACCCCTAGTCTGTTCTCATAAGAGTCTCTTATGGTTTGTCTCCCTCTCAGTTTTTATCTTATTTTTCCTGGAGGGCCAGGCCCTGGCCAGTATATAACCCCTTTTTAACATAGTAGTACTCTCAGGTGCAGGAAACATAGCAAGATTTTAAAACATGCTAAAGACAGAAACTTAGCCAAAATGACGAGATGGAGGAATTCTCCCCAAAGGAAGGGTCAAGAAAAACCACAGCTAGGGATTTGTTCAAGATATAAACAATATACCTCAACAAGAATGTAGAACAACAGTTATAAGACTACTAGATGGGCTTGGAAAAGGCATAGAAGTCACCAGAGAAACCCTAGCTGCAGCGATCAAAGACCTAAGAACCAGTCAGGGTGAATTAAAAAAATCCTATAACTGAGATGCAAAACAAAGTAGATACAGTGACAGGACTGAAGAAGCAGAGGAGAGAACAGGTGAAATAGCAGATAAAATTATGGAAAATAATAAAACTGAAAAAAAGAGGGAAGGGAAGTTACTAGATCATGAGGGGAGACTTAGAAAACCAAGTGATTCCAAGAAATGAAACAATACCTGTATCATAGGAGTCCCAGAAGAGTAGGAAAAAGGGGAGTATTTGAACAAATGATAGCTGAGAACTTCCCTAATCTGAGGGAGAAAACAGGCATCCAAGTCCAAGAGGCACAGAGGACTTCCTTCAAAATCAATAAAAACAGGTCAACACACAGCATATTGTATTGAATCTTGGAAAATAAAAGGATAAAGAGAGGATTCTGACAGCAGCTAGGGACGAAAGGTACCTAACCTACAAAGGTAGACACAATAAGGTTAGTAGCAGATCTGCCCACTGAAATTTGGCAGGCCAGAAAGGAGCGGTGGGAAATTTTCAATGTGCTGAATACAAAAAATATGCAGCCAAAAATTCTTTATCTTATCATTGAGTCATAAGAATTCATTATATATCCTGGACACAAATCTTTTGTTAACAAAATAACTGGGAAATAAGTTCTCCCAATTTGTGGCTTGTCTTTCATTGTCTTAACAGAGTCATCCACAGAGCAACAATTTATTATGATAAAGTTAAATGTATTAATGTTTTCTCTTATGGATCATGACGTTGGCATAATATCTAACAATTCTTCATTCTTATATTTTCTTGTATGTTTTCCTGGATTTGTACAGTTTGATGTTTTACATTTAGGCCTATAATTATTTTGAGTTGATTTTTGTATAAGGTGTCAGATACGAATCAATGTCGTCCAATTGTTTCCAGTGCTATTTATTGAAAAGATTATCTTTCTCTACTGAATTTCCTTCACACTGTTTAGAAAATTTGACAATATTGGTGTAGGTCTAGTTATGGAATCTATCTTTTCCCCAAAGACCTATTCAGACAGCATTGGTTTCTATGTGGAAAATTCCAATCTATAAAACAACTCCTAGAATTACTAAGTGAATTTACTAAGGTCACAGGCTACAAGGCTGATACAAAACAAAAAAATTGTATATTCACATACCTTGTTACTAATCTTAAGGGAAAAGCATTTAGCCTTTCATTAATAAATATGATGCTAGTTATTTTAATGTCTTTTCCACATTAAAGGATTATCCATCTATTTCTAAAATTTTCAAAGGTTTATCATGAATACCCATTAAATTTGTCAGATTTTTTTTCTGCATCTACTGAGATGACATGTGGAATTTCTTCCTTATTCCATTAATATGATGTATTGCTTTGTTTGATTTTGAAATGTTAAATAAGTCTGGGATATTCTGGGTAAACTCACTTGTTCCTGATATAATCTTTTAATATATTGCTGGACTTTTTTTTCTTAAAATTTTGTTGAAGACTTTGGCATCTTCTATCACCTATCATCAGTTGGTAGTTTTTTTGTGTATGTGTGATGTTTATGTTTTGGTTATGATACTAGATAAATTCTGACCTCATAAAATGAGTTGCGAGTGTTCTTTTCATAATCTGGAAGACTAGGTAGAATGTATATTATTTCTTCCTGAAGAGTTCAGTAGAATTTATCAGTTAACCCATCTGAGCCTAGAAGTTTTCCTTGTCAAATGATTTTTAACCACAAACACATGTGATCTGTTCTCATAAGTTAAATCTGTCATTTTATGTCTTTCAAGGAATTAGTTTATCTAAATTTTTGAATATATGGTATAGAGTAGTATATAATAATATTTGAATACTTTTTTTAACATTGTGGGGTATGTAGTGATATGCCCTTTCATTTCCAATTTTGACAGTTCCCTCCATCTCTGTCTTTTTTTCTCCTTTGGTTAGCCCAACTGGGGGTTTGTCAATTTCAGTGTGTGTGTGTGTGTGTGTGTGTGTGTGTGTGTGTGTGTGTGGGTGTGGGTGCGTGTTCTTTTTTTTTCAAACACCAGCTTTTACCTTAACTTCTTTATTATTAATTTCTGTTATTATTATTCTCTATTATTGTTCTAAATTTCATTAGTGTTGCTCTTATGTTTACTATTTTCATCTTTCTGCTTCATATAGATTTAATTTGCTCTTCTGTTTATAGTATCTTAAGGTAGAAAATTAGCTTACTGATTTATATATTTCCTTCTTTCCTAACATAGACATCTAACGCTATGATTTTCCCACTAAGAGTTGTGTTATTTCTATCCCACAAATGTTATCATTTCATATTTTCAATATTAAAGATATTTTCAATTTCTCTAGAAACTTCTGTGGTTTAACTGTTAGTGTGTTTAATTGCCAAATATATGAGGATTTTCCAGATATATTTCTCTGTTTTATTTTTTAGTTTAATTATTTATGTTCAGAGAACATGTTTTCTATGATTTCTATTCTTTTGAATCTATTAAGTTTATTTTATGACCTAGGATATGGTCTATCATGGTAAATGTTCCATGTGTACTTCCAAAAAATGTGTATTTTTCTATTGTTGTATGGACTGTTATATAAATGTTAATTTGGTCAAAATTGGTTGATTATGATGCTAAGGTCCTTTATACTTGTTTATTTCCCTTCCAGTTGTTTTATAATTATTGAGAGAGGAATACTGCAGGCTTCAATTATAATTCTGGGCTTGTCTTTTTATCCTTTCAATTCTATTCACTTTTGTCTCTTATATTTTGAATCAATGTTAAGTATATGCATTTTTTGGATCATTAACTGTTCTTGGAAAATTGACCTCTTACCATTGTTTACTATCCTTCTTTAACCTCATTAATATATTTTATTTGAAATCTTCTGACTTTCTTTAGACAGTTCTCTTTCAAAGTAAAAATAAGAGAAAAGTGAATTTTATTTCTACCTTCATTCATTTCGAGTGTCTTTTTTTTTCTTTCCATACAGTCAGGTTTTATCTGGTATCATATTCCACATCCCAATGGAACCCCTTTAACATTTTTTTAAAATATTTTTTGGGGGGAGAGCACAAGCAGGGAAGGGGCAGTGAGAGGGCGCAGAAGATCGAAGTGGGCTCTAGACTGACAGGCTGATAGCAGAGAGCCTGATGTGGGGCTCAAACTCACAAACCATGAGATGATGACCTGAGCTGAAGTCAGATGCTCAACTGACTGAGCCACCCAGGTGCCTCCTTTTACACTTTTTAAAGGGCAATCTGAGGACAATGAATTCTCTCCATTTTTGTTTGCCACAGAACACCTTTCTTTCTCCTTCTCTGTGGTAAATTTTGGTGGGCATCAAAGTTTCAGTTGACAATTGTTTTCTTTCAACATTTTAAGGTTATCACACCTACATCTTCTGGCTCACTTAGTCTCTGATGAGAAGTCTGCTATATGTGATGTCATTTCCTCTGGATGCTTTCAAGACTTTCTTTTTGTCTTTGTTTTTTATTAGTTTGAATATGATTTGCCTTGTATGTGTTTGTGTGTGTATTAATTGGTTCTCTGAGTGTATTCAACAGATGCTTTAATTTCTATCTCACTGATTTTTTCCTCATTAAATTCTCAACATTTTTTCTGATTAAATTTGGACATTCTTTGCCATTATTTCCACAATATTTCTTTGGTCCTGTTTTTTCATCTTCATCTGGGATTACAATTAATAATGTACATAACTCTTGATGTGTTCTAATTTTTCCATGTGCTTAAACTTTTTTTGCCTCTTTGTTTTTCAGTCTGAGTAATTTCTGTGTACCTACATTCAAGTATAATAATTCTTTCCTCAGCTGTAACAAGCATACTGATGAGCCCATCAAAGGCTTTCCTCATTTCCTTTCTGATGTTTTTCATTACTAACATTTCTGTTTGATTCTTTCTTATGATTTCTAGCTCGCTAAAACTACCCATGTGATGTGCATATTTTTCACTTTTTACATTAGAGTTTTTAAAATAATAATAGTTATTTAAAATTTTCTATCTGATAGTTCCATTATCTGGGTCATTTTTTTTTTTTGAGAGAGAGAGAGAGAGAGAGAGAGAGAGAGAGAAAGCATGAGTGGGGGAGGGGCAGAGAGAGACAAGGAGACACAGGATCCGAAGCAGGCTTCAGGCTCTGAGCTCTCAGCATAGAGCCCAATGTGGGGCTCGAACTCACAAACCAGGAAATCATGACCTGAGCTGATGTCAGATGCTCAACCAACTGAGCCACCCAGGCACCCTTAGGTCTTTTTTTTTTTTTTTTTTATCTTGGCAGTGTGTCCATTTTACTGTCATTTATTTATTGTCATTTATTTGTACCTCATAGATTTTGTTTTTTGAAGCTAAACATCTTGTGTAGGATAATAGAGAATGAGTAAACAGTTTTTATGTCTTTAAATGAGAATGTCCTTTTGCTAGTGCTGGGTTTCAATCAATCTATTCAGGAGTTCGGCTAGGTTTAGGATTTGCTATTACCAAGGTTACTCTCTGTACCACAGGCTTCAAATTCCTCTGGTATTATCTTGTGTTTAGGATAGTGGCCAGTTGAATAGACAGTTTTTCCTGAATGCTTCTCCACCCTCAACTTTAGATCTTCCCTTTGCTCTGTTCCTCAGAGAAAGTCTCTCTTTACATTCTTTCACTAATCCAGCAGTATTCCACTGTCACTTGTTATTTGAAGTTTGTTGGCCTGGTTGGTGCAGAATAAGTATGGTGAGTATTTTGTAGCTCTGATTAACTGTCAGTGTTAACTAGACTGTGTGCCCCTGGGTCTAGAGATTGTGGCCTTCTCAGCACTCCAACTTCTTCTTCCAGCTGTAGTTCTGGGAGTAGGAACATTTCTTGCCTTGTCTCTAGGGAAAAGAGGGTATTTTTCTTCCACCTTCCCCCAGCTTCACTTGGGGACTTTAATAGTCATAGTTGTTGTTCTTCCACCAGCAGTTTAAGGCCTTTTTTCTACAAAGAAGGAGAGAAGAATCCAGATGGTGTTTTCTTCCTTTCCTGGAGTGGAAGAATCCTAAAATAACCTGGTATTAGAGGAGATGCTTTCTGAGGACTCTAACCAATGTGTGCATACATGTGTGTTTGTGCATGTGCATGCATCCATTGAGAACCATGAAGAAAAGCCTGCTAGTGAATGCAAATTTCCCTTATATCTGCAGTCCCTGGGGGTACTGTATTCTCTTTCTAGCCCACAATGCCTTTATATATTAAAGAGTTTAGCTAAATTCCTTATTAAATTTATTTTTATTGAACATATCTGACATATAACATTGTATAAATTTAAGGTGTACACTTATTGATTTGATACATTTATATGTTGTAATGACTGCCATTGCAACAATAATTAGTATATCTATCTCATCACAAAATTAACATTTTTTTAGTGGTTGGAATAATTCAGATTTAGTCTGTTAGCAAGTTTGGTGATTATTATATAATATCATTGTTTATATTAACTATACTGTGCACTAGATCCTTAGGACTTATTTACTGCTCACTGCAAGTCAGTACACTTTAACATCTCTCCTATTATTCCTACCCCAAACTCCTAATAACTAACATTTTTCTCTCTGTTTTTATGAATTTGGCATTTCTAGATTCCACAAATAAGCGATATCATACATAACCCCTGACTGGTGGCATCTACCCCAGGCAAACAAGTGCTCATGTCCTGTCTTAAGTTTCCAGTTAGTTGCCTGTCCTATGACCTCAGCTCTCTGAGGTGTTCAATATAAATTGTGAATTTTAAGATTTTTCAAATTTTTCTTGTTATTGTTTTATTTTTGTTGTTGTTGTTACTGTTCTAAAGCTGAGAATGATACTGCTTCCAGCCTTCTATAGCCTAAGCAGAAAGCAGAAGTCTCTTATTAGTTATTAATCCATATATTGTATCATATTCCTTTATGAAGGCATGATTATGTCCCATAAAATGCAGCAATATTAAAAGCTAGGACTAAACTATAAGCAAATTCTAATAAAGATATGTCAGGTTAAATAATAAATAAATTTTATGTACTCTTGGAAAGCCTCAATTACCCTAAAGAATTGGCTAAACTAATCAGAGAAAAGTTATCTATTATTTATTTTAACACATGGAATATTTTAAGATGTTAGAAGATTGGAAATGGGCAATTATATTGCCTTCTGTAGAAAAAAGAAAATGAAGGAATAATCCTCTAAATGATAGGGATACCTATCTAAAATTTCATGCTTGGGTATATACTGGTGCATACCATAAAACAAAAAGTCAATTTGTGAGCTCTAATGAAATTACAGGCTATTGAGTAAAAAAAAAAAAAATCATCATGCCCTTGTGAAGAATAAATTTATCAGACTAATAAAATTTATTTCCTTAGCAAAACAGCATGGGCAGTGACCTTATATAACTTCTGATTTTGCCCACAATGAAATAATTTTAAAAATCCAGAATGTATTATTTAGGACAATGTCAACATTTCCTTCAGTTAATATCACTGTGTGTATCATAAATGCCTTTACATGCAAGGATGCTCAGCATTACCTAAGAGTTTAACATCCTTCTTTGCCACAATGCTCTAGAGATGCAGCTATGACCATGTGAAGACCAAGGTTCATTCTGATAACCAAACCCCAAATTTTATATTTTTCTGAGGCAAAGTTGACCAAAAAAGGATCTCTTCCATTCACAAATATTTTGATATATAATATGTAATAAAATGTGAGATATTTTTACAACTAACATTCTGTTTATTTTCTTGCTGTTCTTTATTCAAAATAATGTTAAATTCAAGTTTATGGAAATACCTTTGCCATAAAACTTTTCTGTGGAAATATCTGGAGACATATTCCCAGTTTCTATTTATCTACCCTCCCATGATATTTCCAGATATTACAAAGAATTTATTTTGTACACTTTTTCCTAACATTCGTTTCTTAACACTGAGAATGTTAAGTTTTCTAAACATCAAATCTCAATATCCTTCCTTCTGAAAAAAAAAGTAGCTCTTTAAAACATTTTTATTTCTCCCAGGAAAGGTTATGCTTAAACAGTTGTAAGCTCATGTCTTCTGCATTATATATCTCACATGTCATTCAAATGACTCCAAACAGAGAACCAGTATGTTTGGCATCTGAAGGAGGGATCATCGGTGATGATTTTTCTCCAGTTAGATATATTCTGTTTATTCAACACTGTTCCAACAAATCCCAGGCAACCTTTTATCAAGGATCACTTTTTTTAAGATCAAACATAAAAAATTAGAATCTGCTTACTACAGAAGAATAGATATCAAGCAAGATTTCTACATATTAGACAAGTCTAATGCTGTGCCATTAACATTGCTCATTACAAGAAACATAACACAGAATAGTGTTAAAATAGGACAAATGAAGTAGCCAAAGCAAAACTAGGAACACAGAAAAACTGAGGATTGGGTGAATACCATCACTACCATATGTTGCCAAGAGCTAAAAATTTGTTTAGATAGGTAAAATAGTTTCTGACTCATTTTCTTAGCCTTCTAAATGTTGTTTGATACTGTTGAATTTTCAACTCTATTATTAAACTCTCTACTTTGTTAAATTCAGAAATATCCTGCCTTCTGCTTGTCCTCTAGTTGACCTTTCCTTTTCAGTCTCCTTTGCTATCTTGTCTTCTAAGTGCAGCATAAATGTTTGAGTTCTTGACTCTTTTCCTTTCTTACTCTAGATGCCCACCTGAGCTTACTCATCTATTCTCATGATGAGGCATACTCAACTATATCTCTACTCTAGCTCCAAGATGTCGCTTAAGTTCCAGATTTATATCTAGCTTCTATGGACTGAATTGTATCCTACCAAAATTCATATGCTGAAGCCCTAATCCCCAGGGTGAGTAGACTCTGGAGGTAGGGTCTTTAGGAGCTAATTAAGATTAAATGAGGTCATTAAAGTTGGATCATAATCTGATGGGATTATGTTCTTTTAAGAAGAGAGAGAGATATTGCTTGCTCTCCCTTCACCATGTGAGGACACAGAGAGAAGGGGGACCAGAATCTGGTCATATTGACACTCTAATCTTGGACTTCCAACCACCAGAACTATGAGAAAATAAAATTTTTGTTGTTTAAACTACCCAGTTAAGGGTACTTTTTAATTTTAATTTGAATTTATTTATTTTTTAAAAAATTTACATCCAAGTTAGTTAGCATATTAGTGCAATAATGATTTCAGAAGTAGAATCCAGTGATTCATCCCCTACATATAACACCCAGTGCTCATCCCAACAATGAGCATTTTTTTAAATGGCTATCTGAGCTAATACCCTAGATGACTGCTAATAATCTCTACCTGGATATCCACCAGGTATCTCCAGCCAAACATGTCTTGAAAGAAACTCAGTATCTTTCCATTGAACCTGCTCTCTTCTTGTATTCTATATCTTATATAATAGTAGAAGCCAGAAGATTGAGAAAAATTTGAGATTCTCCTTACCCTTCACTTTCTGAATGCTAACTGCTCATCAAACACCATAAATTTTCTTTTCAATACTGCCATAACTTAATCTCTCTCCACTACCAGTGTGGCAATATTAGATCCCATTTCCTACGTGGACTATTTCAGTAGA
Organism: Lynx rufus; assembly: GCF_022079265.1. Lineage (NCBI taxonomy): Eukaryota > Metazoa > Chordata > Mammalia > Carnivora > Felidae > Lynx > Lynx rufus. The sequence goes on from NW_025814834.1 coordinate 77,672,776, forward strand.
TTTCTCACTTCCAGTAGCTGCCTCGCTTCAAGTTTTACACTTGAGCAATCCATCTTCTGCTATAAAAACAATCAGATGAAAATGCAAATCTACCAAGCTCCCACCCCACTTCAAAACTTTCAGTATTATCCATTGCTTATATAATGTCAAACAAGCCGTCCTCTACCATCATCTGGGTCGTTCTTACATTTCTAATTTATCTCTTGTTTCATATCTACTCTCTTCGCCAGTCATTAATTCATATGTCAAGACTCATTTCAGACCCAGTTTCCCCCTCACAAACATTTTTCACCCCCTTTTCTCAAAGAACTGACTGGCCTGAATTTGATGATCCTATTGGTTCTCTTTCACAGTAAGGCTCTCATCTCCTCAAGGTAAGCAAATAAATCTTATTGTATCAAACTTTATTACGTGGTAGCACTTATTAAAATTTCTTGAATAAAAGAAGGAATAAAAAGAACCAAAGCTCCAGTGACGCTACCATTAATATTCTGCAAATTAAAAAGCAGAATGATTATAAATAGGAAAATAGCTAAACGGTGTTATAGTAAATAAAAAACATCTCCACAAATCATTTTGTTAAATAAAAATAGTAGAACATAAAACTGTATAGACTGTTGATCATGGTTCAGTAAGAATTTGTGTGTGTGTGTGCACATGCATGCTGGCATACACAAAAGATTGCCAGATAATATATCAAAACATTAACAGAAGCTACTTTCATATGGTGAATTACAGGTAAATTTTATTTTATTTTTGTTAACTATGTGTACTTTTTAAAAATATGGCAAACAAAATCATTATTCCTATAGCAAGACAAAATATTAAATGAAATTAAAAGGTTAAAAATATAAACAATCCCTTCGATTTCAAAGCACGAGAGTAGTAAAACTCTGATTTGATTTATATTTTAGTCACGGTTCTTAAGGTGTAAGAATGAAGCAAAATAAATGAAAAAACAATACGGGTGGACCTCAAGAAAGCCAAGAAAGAATAGAGAGGTGCAATCATGATTCTGGGAACTAAAATCAGGGAATGAAAACAGTGCCGTGACCTGGATCTCTATTTCCCGGCAGAAACCTAATCTCTTGATCCTGCTCTTCTCCGTTTCCTACAATCTCCCCAACCCCTCTTGTCCCCTCTGGTTTGATTTTCTCTGCTTTTCTATGTACCTAGGCCAATGTGTATAGAACCTTCCATCCTTAGTTTATACCACCTTAGTTTGAATGACCACAGGGACCAACTTGTATAAATCTCAATTCCACACATTTGACAGAATCTAATTAGCCCAGCCTATATTAGGTGTAGCCAATCAGCTGTGTCCAGGCTGCTGAGGCGGGTCCCACAGAATTAGATTTTACAAACGCATTCCTTCTCACATGGTAGTGAGTGGCAGGTTATAGGAGAGAATAAATCCCAAACAAGAAATAACAATTTCATAACAGCAAAAGAAGTAAAAATATGAAATATTTTCCCTCATATATTTACTAGGTTCATGAATTTATAATTAAGAATATACTACATGATATTTCAAAAAGAACAATTCTTAGGTTTTCTTTTACCCTTAGTATCTAAACATAAAAATAGATAAAAATAGATAGCAATAGAATATTGCTAACAAAAATAATTATACATCTTCATACACTGTTTGCTCTTCTGTTTGACTACATAGGTGTCTGACTCTCTAAAAATCTTTCAGATTTCATTAAACAAATTAGAGAGATATATAGCAAAGTCCACCAGACATGACATCAGAGGACCCGAGTCTAATTCCAGTTTTTCCCTTTAGTATATATATGACAATCTTAAATCATTTAATTCCTCTTATTGACAGTTTCCACAGTTGCAAAATAGAGAGACTGAAGCCTGACATGCTTACTTTTTTGTACCGCTATGAAGGTTAAAGTGGATTAAAGGTACACTAATAAAAAACAAAGTTTGGGGGCAAAAAAATTCAGCAACATATAGTGACAAATGTCAACAAAGAACTTTATTTCCATCTGTACTAAAAATATAAATAAGAGTTTGAAGATAATACTTATCAGAACCGAAGTTCATTTCAGCACTTCAGGAGATAGCTAGATCATGCAATGCCAAACATCCTCCATATCCAGAACCAAAATAAAGTCCACAATGTGCATGTCAAGCTTCAGTGGCAAGATATAAACAGAACACATTTCAAAAATAATAAAAATAATTATTTGTTTAGAGAAGAAAAGTTAACTCTATATTGCAGAGAAGGACTGAAGTTTTGCTTATGCTTGGCAAAGGAATCTGAGTATCTTTGCCCATCAACTAGGGCACATTAATTTTTGTGGGTTCAGACAATAAAAAAGCTGGTCATTGCAGTCTTCCCAAATTCCTTGGAAACTATGTAGACTTCTGAATGTTATTATAACAAATAACACTTTAGTAATTTATAAATAACAAAACTTTAAATAAGGACCAAAATAGTGTATCTATTGAGTAATTTCCAAAGACAGAATTCTTGAGTTTATACTGTAATGTCATAGCAATCATTTATTTAATAAGAGAATGGCTTTTGATAGTTTAAAAAAAATGACTATTGAGTACTTCCATACTCCCTATTCCTACTCATATAGGTAAATTAAAAGTATATGTGGATATAATCTTACTTTGCAGTTAACACTTAATAACAATTATAATATTTAATAACTTACAATTTCAAAATATAGTCACAAATTTAATATTTGTCAGAGTCAACAGAATCAACAATTTCCTTTTTTTTTTTTTTTTTGAGAGAGAGAGAGTGCAAGCAAGGGAGGGGGCAGGGGGAACGAGAGAGAAAGAGAGAGAGAGAGAAAGAGATGATCTTAAGCAGGCTCCATACTCAGCAAGAAGCCCAATGCTGGGCTCAACCCCACAATCAGATCATGATCTGAGCCGAAATCAAGACTTGGATGCTCAAACGAGTGAGGTACCCAGGCACTCCAACAATTTCCATTTTGTAGATGAAAAAAAAGAGGATCTCTATATTCCTAGTCCAGTGTTCTCCCTGGAGTACCATGTTACCTACAGATACAGTATTCTTTGTTCTGCCCAAGACCACGGGTTTCTCATTAATCTTTTAATATCAATATGATAATCCTGCCCAAAAGAATAGGCTCTTTTCTGCCCACATATTTTGCACCTTCTCCAAGTCTCTGCTTGTACTTTCCTACCCACACTTTCAGAAAATTTTATTAATTCCATGTTCTTCCTTCTTAAGCTCCCACGTCTTAAGAAAGAAAAATTTCCCCTTGACTAATAACACTTCCCTTTCAATAATGAGCGTCTACATCACACCTTTTAGCATTCAAATACTGATTGCTCATCATTTAAAAGTAAAATTTATTATTGTTATTCAGTTTTCTGGTTGTTTCATATAATTCATTCGTATTATCTGGTTTGCTTGATTTGTCAGTTTAAGGGTCTGGCCCAAAGAAAATCTGCCTGATCTCTTTTCAGGAGGCTAATCATCAATACTAAGTTTCAAAAATTGAATCTGGGGGCACCTCGGTGGCTCAGTTGGTTGAGCACCCAACTCTTCACTTCAGCTCAGGTCATGATCCCAGGGTAATGGGTTCAAGCCCTTCACTGAGTGCGGAGCCTGCTTAAGATTCTGTTAAGATGCTCTCTCTCTCCCTCTGCCCCTCTGCCCTGTTCATACTTATTCTCTCACTTGCTCTCTAAAAAAATAACAGAAACAAAAAAAGATGAATCTGTAAAAATTGCCCCCATGCTTATAAATGACTGATCCCGATACTTGAGTATAATCATATATTCAACAAACACACTGAACTTCCATTTTGTTTACTTTGTCCCAGCTTCCAAATATGAAAAGTAAGATCAGACAAGATGGAGAGGCTGCCATCTAAAATCATTTAGAATGTATTAAATTGATTTACAGTTATAATATTAAGTATTCCCATGCTATCATCAATCAAGGACACATGTTTCTAAAACGGTTCATGTCATTTGGTCAGGTATTTGCCCAGGGTAGAAAACATACTATTATGCACCATTAATATATACATTAAGCCGAAGAATAGCCTAATTTGCTACCATCTGTGTTGGTAAACTGCCTAGAACAAGTAGATACTGATTGTTCAGTATCTGCCGTGTAGCCATAGCACCTACACTTTCACATTTTCACATCAGCATGTAAATAGTTAGGGGTAATTGTTTATTGTTATGTACAATGTTAGGGGACTACAAAGATTTAAAATTTTTAAGAGATAATACAGGATTTCTTTTTCAGGTAGGAGAGTACAAAATCATGGCCCTAACAAGCTAAATATTGGAGGGAAAAAAATTGATTGCAATTAGGAACATTCAAAATACCTAAAAGTAAAATCCTCCCTGTAGATATAATCTTATTTTTAATTTAAGCTTTTGCTTACTTCCTGCAAGCCCTAGAGGAGCTAGTACAAAAGAAGGTGATGTAGTCAGTAATATATATTTCCAAGGGTAAAAAAGGAAAGATAGTTTTTAAAATCCAGAAAAAATAGAAGAAAAGTTGCTCACTGAGAGCTGTGTTTTCTCCTGAAGGAAGGGGGGGCAACCACAAGAGACATCGCTAAAGAAAAGGAGACATAGTGATTTACCAGCCACAATGTACCAGACACCTCTTATGGGTATAAATGATATGGAATCCTACCCATTGATTAGAAACATCCCCTTCAGCAAATGGATTTTCGTTGAAAATTCATTAACGAAGCCATGTCTTTGTCTTACCTAGTATTAGGAAGTAACTTATTTTATTTTTTCTAATACTCTCAATCCATGACTTAAAAATAAAACTGCTTAAATCTGCTAAATTAGATTCATTCTAATAGCAATAATTTATACTTTAAGTTACTGTGGCAAATATTAAAGAATTGAAGTACTCAAATTCTGATTTTGGAAAAGCAGTAACTATTAGTCTCCTTTATTTCTTGTGCTGACATGTATAAGGCCTTGTACAATTCCACTGTTAAATAGATATTTACCTATGAAGATTGGACACATATTTACCTGTAGATAGCACGTGTTCTGTTTTGTTTTGATTTTCTATTTCATGTATATGTCAACAAAAGGAAATTACATGTTTTTCTATTAGTTTCTTTAGAGTCACGTAGATATAGGGAACTGTCAAAAAGATAAAAAGTTGCAGGAAAAGCAAAAAACGTAATGGACCTCAAGTAGGAAGAAATCATTATAAGGTCAGATGGAAAAGAAGGTGATATTATGTTGCAACATAACGGATAACCCATATGTCCTTAAAGGAAAGCTGAGTGATCTGACTTGATTCCCTGTCTCTAGAGACAGAAAGCTTTTGGAGAACTTGCCAACTATAATGAGATTCCAGTAAAGCATAACGAAGTAAATTATAAATTGAGGTTGGGCATCCAGAGGCCAGTATTTGAAGAACATGGGTATAATTGGGAAGTACCAAGGAAGTAGTAGATAGAGGGAAGGAGTAGGTTTGTGAGGGCTCTATCTTTTCATTGAATGTAGAAAGGATTTCCCACCAGCATTAAGTCTAGATGAGGCTATAGTTGGTAATGGACTTCCATGACTTCCTCAATACTCTGCATGGTAATAATTTTTGACCCTAGTACATCATACTGTTAGATCAAAGTTGATATCAGGGTGCCAGAGACTGAAGAGGAAGTATTCCTTATACAAAAAAAAAAAAATCAGAAGTATATAAATGAATAAAGAAAATATTAAAGGTCCCTTCTTTTTCTCCCACCACCTCCTAATCCTACTGTAGCTACTAAAATATTAAATATTAAGAGTCTGGTGAATATTCTTGCATGGCTTTTCCTACATATACAAAATCCTTTTCAATAAAACAAAGAACAAATCATATAGAGTCAATTCTAAAACCATCAGTTCAGGATATGACACTAACACAATCTGGGAACATAATGTTTAGAAATGAAAGGAACTGTTCAAATTACCTAATCAAAACCTTTCAATAGTACTATTGAGGATTCTCACAATTTCCATGGGTCAGGAGTCTAGGCACAGTTTAGCTCTGCCATCTACTCAGAGTCTCATGAGGCTGAAATCAAGGTGTCGGCCAGCCCATGTTCCCTTCTGGAATTTAGTAGGCTCACATGACTGTTGTCAAAATCAGTTCCTTGTAGTTATAGGAATAAGATCTCTGCTTTCTTGCTGGCTGTCAACCAGGGGCTCCTCTCAACTTCTAGAGGCCACAGGGCCCTCTCATACCATAGTTGCTTGGCACTTCAAGGCCAGTAGGAGAATATCTCTCATTAGAAAAGGCTCAGTCATTCTTTTAAGAAATTACCTAATTAGTCAGGCTCACCTAGGTCAACCACCTTTGTGATTAACTCAGAATAATCTGCAAATCCCTCACCTTTGCCATAGCACTGAATCTAAACACTGTATGATATCCCATCATATTTTGAGGACCTCCAACACTTAAGAGGAGGGAAAGATATACAGATATGGGTCGCTGAGGGCCATCTCAGAATTCTGCTGACCCCAACATTGGGGCATCATCTTAAAATTCTATCAAACCCCTATACCCAATGTGTAGTTCTTCAGTGCTATCAACTGAAAGCTTGGGTATTTACCTTGGTATGCTCCTTGTTATACTCCATCACTCTGGAAAACCAACAGAAGCTTTGCTTGGCTTCCTAACAAGTAACTCTTACTTGCAAATTGGCAGTTACCAGAAAAATAAATCTGTGCTGAATACTGGCTCCAATCTCTGCTTCCTTCCTTTCCAGGACCCTTGACCCCACATGTGCTCCCTACCTTGGTAACTATTTAACTTTCAAACACATGTTGGCTGTGGTGTATTTTAAATTTATTTTTATTTTATTTTTAAAAATAGCATCCAGGTTTTCTGGTTGTTTCTATTAGGAATGCTAATCTGCAATAAGCAGGTCCACCATTATTCAAACCCAAAATCAATTCTCTGGTAGTTTATGAGATTTAATTCACATACAGTGAATTTACCAGATGTAGCACAACAGTAACAAGCTGGCAACTGGTTTAGTTTGAAAGAAAGTTAACTTCTTTTTTTATCATTAAAATCTGTGCAGCATTAGAAAATAAATTTTAGAAATCAGCTTTAATGTTAATCATTCTACTTAAATGTAAATTTTATTGATGATACTCTACACCACCAAGGACATTAAGCAAAATTTTTAGTACGTGCACCAAAAATGTTATTTTTAAAAATGTCCTCTTTAAAATAATCTATAATTTTCATGTTATTATTTTTTTAGTAAGTGATCATAATAGAAGCAGCTTCCATTTTGAGGCTTAAACTCATTCAATAAGCTTTGGGAATAAGAATCTCACAGGGTTATTCTAATGTAAAAAATTTATAGAACAAAATAGATGTTCAGCATAATTACCACCAAATTTGCACCCTTACAGTCTGTTAATTAGTAACGTCCAAACATGTGGAAAATGCTTTTGTGAGCCTAATTAATGTACTCATTCTCCTCAAAGTTTTAAACATTCGGCTAATATCTCTGGTTAACATTATCCACCTTGGTGCTACTCATAATATGGTCCTTGTCCAGGCAGCATTAGCAACACCTGATAGTTTATCTAAAATGAAAATTCTAAAGTACCCTGCTTCTAGACCTACTAAATCAGAATCTCAGGGTTATAGCTAGCAGTCTGTCTTAACAGTCTCTCTAGGTGATTCTTATGCACACTCAAGTGTGACGAGCATTTACCTAGCTCATCTTGAAAGCAATGGGAATTTTGATTTTAACAACAAAACAAATAGATCAAAATACACATGTGAAAATTTCCCCTGATATTTAAGCCTATGTTTGAATTAGTCAACAAACTGTCCCATCAGCAAGGAAGACAATAAACCCACCCCATGTTTGGATAGGCCTCTGGGACTAAGGGCAAAGGACCAGAGCCTGAATGTACATTCGAATATTATTTGTCATTTCCATATGATGGTTTGAGGCCATAAATTCCATCACAGCGCAGAAAACTGAACAATAAATCAAAGATACTAGCACTTCAGTCTTGCGGAATATGCAGTGAGGAATTTAAAAGGGGATTTAAAAAAATACAACAGTGGGCACAAGTTTCCAACTTACTTAAAATCACTCAGAATAAAAGCATTACCCTGAAGATAAAATTTATAAACAATAAAAGACATAAGTAATCAAACTTCCCAAACTATAATATCGGACTATCTTGCTTGTAATTCTTCTAGAAGGTAAGATAACTACTGCTCGTATATCAATATCAATATGACTTACACATTTCGCCAACACTTTGAAATTACTTTCAGTAAAACCATGATATAAACTTAAAGTTTAATTATTTAATATGGTTTAAAAAGAAAAAATTCAAAAACTTACAGTATTCACAGAACTTGAAAGCAGAAAGACCTAAGGTCAAAAAGTGAAACATGCACAGAATATGATCTGCTTTCCTCACATTGATGGAATCCTAAAGCCACCTATTACAGAAATCCTATATTAAAAATTACTGAATTTGTTGTTCCATTCTTCCTAAGTTTTAATATACTCTTCAGAGATTACATATTTTCCTAAGACTACAAGCAATAAAATAATATACAAAATGCTGATGTTACTAACCAATCATCTACCTGGTATTTTGCTTATTAGCACCATGTAAAGATTTATTCTCTTTGCAATCAAGGATACATATTTGAAAGATAACTACGCTAAAAGTATTCTCCTCACCAATGGAAAGGTTTTAATACCTGTTCCCCCAAACTTGGTCCTATCAATGATCAGAGCTAACTGAGAGACAGCAGATCAATTTTTGTGGCAGTGAAACCATCAAAGGTTAAGTCCTGATCTATGGACCCATGGAGACAGTAGCTGCAAATAAAAACACGGAGTGGTCAATCTACAGTACGTAGTAAGAAAGGCTGACCCCAAATTATTTTAAGTTCCATGTTCTGTCAGAAACTAATCTCTGTCTTTCAATGTACTGGATTTGACTCCATTTTATGAAGTCGGGTCTACAATAAATGGTTTTGTACTTCAGGCAAATTGAATCCTTTATTTGGATACTCCATAGTAAGCTAGTAACCCATAGGAATAGTCCTATGGGAAAAAAATAAAAGATAACAAGACTTTGTATTCAACACAATTTTGAAAAATCAAACTATCAGTAATTAAATAAATGCAAATATTTCTAAGTTGTCCCTAAGCTCCTTGAGAGCAATAGCAATGATTTATCATTATTAATTTACATATAACCCTTCATGGGTTCCAAATGAATATGCAGCTGGTATTTACTTATATATCTGACTCAGCACTAAGTTTAGAAAACTTAATAAAGTAAAATATGCTTTAATTAAAATTAGTTGAGAAATGGGATGCCTGAGTTGCTCACTTGAGTGAGCGCCCTACTCTTGATTTCAGCTCAGGTCATGATCCCAGTGTTGTGGGATCAAACCCCACGTCAGGCTCTGTGCTGAGAGTGGAGCCTGCTTAGAAGTCTCTCTCTCTCTCTCTCTCTCTCTCTCTCTCTCTCTCTCTGCCCCTCTCCCTTGCTTGCACACACACACTCTCTAAAATAAATAAATATATACATACATACATGCATAAAATGTGTTGAGAATTGTTTAAACTTCTTTTTTATACCATATAAGCAATCAAGAGTTGATTTACAGATTTTAAACAAGTATCAGTATGAAATTTTAAAATTATTAACTATATAAGTGAACTTTAAAAATAGAAAATTTCTAATATAGATATGCAAATGTTCACAACTAATCTATTTAAAAGCTGATAAACAACTTTTGTATATGCAAATAATTCAAAAGTGTCTATACTAAACTAAGGGGTATCCATGATAATATCCTTTATCATATTTAGAAATATATGAGCTCATGCTACTAAAAATTTCAACTTTCTTAGATGATTTCTTAGACAATTTATAATGCTACTATAAAAATAACAAATACTTTTTGAAAATATGAGTTAAATTATAACATTATTTTATAATAATAAAGATTTTCCTTATTCTAATTAAGTCATGGTCATGGATGCACAGTGGGCTTATACAGATTGTTTTTTTGAAAAGAGAATAAAAATCATTACCACAAAATGTATTTTTATAGCATACCTTCTAATATGTTAGTGGAATTTGATCATATTGATACTGGCTTCTAGGGAGAATTTGAATGTGGAAGAAATAATTTGTTAATTTTACTAATGTATCTGTTATGATCGATTCAATAAATAATACTAATATTTTAATGTGTTTTATTAGTAAATGTATAGCCATCTTTAAAAATGTTATGCCATCTATTCAGTGTAAACTGGATATTTAATTTATAGCAAACATCGATAGTTGCTAAAATATCTAATAATTGTACAGTTTGAGGTTTGAATTATCTACATTTTTTGTTGTGTGTTTATAAACTGAGGTTTGAAGTATCTACATTTTTGTTGTGTGTTTATAAACTGACTGTCCATACTTGCTAAGAATTTAAAATATATTAATCATATATATAGCACCTTCTGAATTTCTCAAAATTACTTCACAAAGTTTGAACTAACCTTTCCTAAGCAAGTTAATGCTTCCTTATACTCTATCATGTCTGATTTCACAGTATTATCTTCTCAAAGTAGACATTTGTAAGGTTTTAAGTTTTAATCATGGAAGAAAACTGAGTACTACAGAAAGACATAAGATGTACCCCCCTCCCCCAAAAAATCATGAAAATTAGTTTACTTCTATCGGCCTCAAGGAAAATAATTAATTTGCCTAATAGGTCTGGGTGATGAGGCAGCACTTAATGCTGTCATGACTTTTCTGCTTTTTTATTCCACCTTCTTTTCTAAAATAGGGGGAAAAAAAGCCTAAGTACTATTATGTTTTCCCAGAATAAAATGATAATCTAAGACAATATGTTACAAATGCACTTTGTTTTGAGAAGAGTGATAGGAGGAGATATCCATATTCCAGAACCACCTGCCACTATTGCTATGGAAATAGTTCTGTGATCCTAGAAGCCCAGAAACAAATTATACAATCAGATCATTCAGGGTTTGGGTTGAATCCAACTTTATCCATACATGTATTTTTCAATGAATTATATATAAAATGAATAATTGAGTATTAAATTACCTGGTCCTACCCTACTTTAGTTCCAGATATGTGTCCACACAGTAAGGTAGGTTGCAACATGCATTCTAAATAGCATTAAACATTCTTGACATTCACTTCATTTTATTTTCATCAAAGCACAATTTGTGCCCGGATTTTTCCCTTAGAAATTAGTCCAATGAACAAGTGTATACTATCCTAGCACACTAATTATAAACAGGCATATGTGATATTAAGATACATTTAACTATATTAATTACCACTTCATTTCACATTCTTTTACATTGTGCTATCCAGATATTGAAATAAACACAGTGGTTGATGATGAGGAAGCATAACACAAGCTGAGGATAAAGTATAAGCTAGCACCCCACTCCCCCAGGTGGAATAGGTCTGATATTCCTCAGACACTCCTGGCTACCCAAGAACAAAGAAAAGGTGTTTAAGTGCTTGCCATGGTGATGTGGGAAACAAAGGCAATAAAAAATTAAATTCCCTTACTGCTTACAGCCCACTGACAAGTCCTTGAAACAGGCAGAGTAACCTCCCTCTAGGACCTCAGCTGCCTCGATGATGACACTGTGCTACGAGCAAAAGGAAGTCTTGGCTTAACATCATCCTGACGCCCCAGGACCCTGTAAATATATTTTAACATATAAAAATTCCCTTGGAAACTTCCTTTATCTCAACTTCCCCAAGATATATGATGGCAATCATACTCCAAGTTTATGACCCTCCTCCCCACCCCACCCCACCCCCGATATACTATACATCTGAAGGGTCTCACAACTGAGGTTTTACTAAACAGTAATAAATGGTATTTTCCTAACCTAGCCTCTCAAGCTCCTGGAAACCTTGCTTCCAAAATACCTTAGAGAATTACTCTATCCCTGACCCCCTCCCAACCTGAAGGTATATTATCAGTTACCCATCAAAACCCCAGTGCAGCTCTTTCTGCCCAAGGGTCCTGTCCCCGCGCTTTAATAAAATCACCTTTTTGAACCAAAGAAGTCTTCAAGAATTCTTTCTTGGCCATCAGCTCTAAGCACCCCCATCACCCCAAACCCAATCAATTGATATTTTAGTTATTTAGAAGATATCATAGATTGAAAGCATAGCATTAAAAAAAAAAAAAAAAAGCACAGCTAATTCATTCAGTTAAAAAATTCCAGGACAAAATACTCAGATATTATTATGTCTCTAAAAAGTTTAGTTCCCCCAAACAGGGTAACAATTATCAAATTACTATTTCATTTATGTGGTTTACTTTTCTAGTATGCAAACACATTATTGAAGCCATTAACCTTCCACATTGTTTTTCTTTGTCATTGAGTCCAATCCTGTCCCCACATCTGATCATCTTCAACACACTGATCCAAAGCAGGCCAATAACGTCAGTAATGTCATCACTCTCTTATAAGAAACTGGAAATGGAAGTCTAAAGAGTAAATAATCTCTTAAGGTTAACATGGCCAGGAATGGAAGAAAGAAGAATCCAGTGTAGGTCAAGACTTTCCCTTTAACCACTGCACAATAATATCTGTGTTTAATGCTTTATATAATAATTATTTGCTTATAGGTCTATTTCCACCAACAGTTTATGGCATGAACTACACCAAATTAATTCTCTTGTAACATAGCCCCAAAGAGCTTCAATAGCACTTTCTTTGAAGAGAGAAGCCCAGTTTGAGAGAGAAATGCTCGGTGTACTCCTCCCACCATGGACTCCCTTGTGACTTGGACCTCAGGACAAGCTCACCCTTTCTCCTCTGAGTCTTGCCCACATCCTCCAATGCAGCCTCACTTCTCGCAAGCTATCTGATTTGGGTTGACTCTCTCAACTCCTAGACCCTCACTCTATTTATCCAGTCAGACTTCTTCTCAGGCCTCTCTACCCTAAGCTTTCCACTCGGCCAAAAGTCAGGTCCTTCTCACGTTACCTGTCCCATTGCAATCCAGCCCCAGCCAAGGGTTTATTGGAATGAGTTGTAAACTAATCCCAACATCATGAAAGAATTTTTCTGCTCTTCTCCCAGCAGGGATTCAATTTCTATGAGATTTATGTGATGATTTGTTCTGACTGAGTATCTTGGAGAAGGTTTTGCTGAGTGAAACTCCCAGAGTACTTTTGTTAAAGCTTCCCTGATTCTCTTTGCTCCATTTCCCAAAGGTCAGTAGAACATAAGTCCCCAGAGATCTGAAAATCACAAGTGAATTTAGTCAGAACTCTGGGCACCCATCCCAAATGGAAGTCAATTTGCTAGCTTCAGTTGTTTTCCCCTTCCTACAAAGCATTTGGGCATTAGGCTAATAGCCAATTTTGTGTTTCAGTCTGCTTATCAAATGTTGAGACAATAGCTATCACAATTTGTACACTGGTTTTCTAAAATGTTAGTCTGAACTAGCTCAAAGTTGCAGAAGAAAGTTTTCAGTTCTGCTTTTTTAGCTGTTTGGCTAGGAAAATCCACATTAGATTATTCATTTAGACCTGTTTCTAGCATAGTTCTGGGATGTTTATCATTCCATATTCTCAAACCTACTCTTTTGTTTTATTAAAAGTAACAGATCACCACTATATGTAATGAATGTCATGTCAGACTCTACAACAGATTTTTAAATATGATTAAGTGAGCCTAATTCTCTTATAACAAGGATCTATAAAATTTATCATCCTCCAGTGATTCATTTTCATTTCTGCATTAAGTGTGGAAAGACTTTATTCTAAGAAACTGAAAATGCATATTAGCTACTCATTTATTTATTACAAGTGTGCCTTATACAACAGAGATTTAGGATTCTAACATTGGCAATCCATATAATTAAGTGTGGAAAGTCTTCTAAATACAAATTATCATACAAAGAATACACTGTTGATAAATATATCTTCTCTCTTGCTTTTCTGTGACAACTCCACCTTTGTACACCTTTTTCCCTTCTTCATCTTTCATAAATGATAGCTAACTCACACAGAATGCCAACTCCAGTATTTAATAATTGTGTGATCTTGAGCAAGTTATTAACCTATGTGTGCCTATATAGATAAATATATAGATATAGATATATATAGGCTGGGGGGAGCACCAACCTATAAATAGGTTAAATAAAAATACTGTTCATTGGAAGCCTTCAGTAAATGTTAGTTATTATGCTATCAATGGTCTGCCTCCTTGAGACCTAGAAAGATTAAACTCTGATGTTTTGCTCCATTTCAATGAGCATATTGTGATACATTATTGATCTTTTTGTTTTATCTCTGCAGGCTAATATCATCCTTCTTAGAGTAGAACTAATACCACTGTCCTCTGATAAATTTATTTACTCTGAGACTTTTCTTTCTCTAAACTTCGTCCAAAATATGTTCTGATATCATACCAACATACCTTAAAACATCACTTCAACCAGTATTTTTCACTTCCTAACACTTCTAACTAAATTCCTAAGACCCATGAGGGCAGGAAAAGGGATATGGATCTTTTTACTGCCGCAGTATTTTGCAACGTGAATAGATGTGAAAAAATGCTTGACAAATCATTCTCTGTGATATTCACTCTCTCTGTAAAACTGCCCTGGGCTTTGCCACACTCATTTACATTTCCTCCCACAATCTACTTTGCCGAAAATATCTTTCCACGTCTTTACAGATATCTAAATTCTAGCCATCAGGTAGCTTCAAAGAGAAGGGAGTCCAATTCACTTCATCTCCATGCTACCTTGCAACTACCCCAAAGGGGGGAATTAAATGGGTTGACTTTTTTTTTTTTTAATTTTTTTTTCCAACGTTTATTTTATTTTTAAGACAGAGACAGAGCATGAATGGGGGAGGGGCAGAGAGAGAGGGAGACACAGAATCGGAAACAGGCTCCAGGCTCTGAGCCATCAGCCCAGAGCCTGACGCGGGGCTCGAACTCCCTGACCGCGAGATCATGACCTGGCTGAAGTCGGACGCTTAACCGACTGCGCCACCCAGGCGCCCCGAAATGGGTTGACTTTTATCATCATAATTGGGCAACATATATTTAAAAATTGATACTTTAGAGGAAGGCAAACAAATAGTAAGGCAAATACTAAATAAATGTTAGTATTTATATATATATAAATATGTTAGTAATACATATATAAATATGTTAGTATTTATATATATATAAATCTATCTATATATAGATATATCTATATATAGAATCTATCTATATCTATATATATATATAAATCTATCTATCTATATATCTATATATAGATTTATATACATATAAATCTATCTATATATATCTAAATATATATATAAATATATCTATATATAGTAGAGCGGAAGTAGTATTCCACTCTACTTCTTCCCTTGGCCCTAAAGCGTGTGTCCTTTTCAAGCATAGAGGGGTATGATTTGAGATTCAGGATTCCACTTAGAGCTTAAATATGTGATGCAGACCTCTCACTGTACTCTGATTATAGAATATTGAGGGCAAACAAATCAGATAATAGAGTTATCAATAGAACCAAATATACCATTGTAAAGTATTACTTTACCCTGTTTTCAATCATTATGCATTAATCCCTTAGAAAATTCTTAGTAAAGTTATAACAGGAGGGATGCAGGTATTCCAGATGCACGGGTCAAGATGTTTTAAGAATAGCTAGTTTTCACCCCGTAATTACACCTCTATCTATCATTGCAAGCATGTGGCATGACCAGGATTAACCAAATTTGACATAAATTACCCCAGTTTTTAAGATTCAATTTACTTATTTATTTATTTTTTTTATTTTCTTTTTTCTCTTTTTTTTTTCTTTTTTATTATTTATTTTTGAGACAGAGAGAGACAGAGCATGAATGGGGGAGGGTCAGAGAGAGGGAGACACAGAATCTGAAACAGGCTCCAGGCTCCGAGCTGTCAGCACAGAGCCCGACGCGGGGCTCGAACTCACGGACCGCGAGATCATGATCCGAGCCGAAGTCGGCCGCTTAACCCACTGAGCCACCCAGGCGCCCCTTACTTATTTATTTTTAATTTCTAATGTTTGTTTATTTTTGAGAGAGAGAGAGACAGAGAGCAAGTGGCAGAGGAACAGAGAGAGAGACACAGAATCCAAAACAGGCCCCAGGCCTCAAGCTATCAGCACAGAGCCCAACACGGGGCTGGAACCCACGAACCGCGAGATCATTACTTGAGCCAAAATCGGACACTTAACCCACTGAGCCACCCAGGCGCCCCAAGATTCAGTTTAAATCCAACCTGATGACTCTCTCAGGGATAGGGGATCATTCCTTTTTGCTACCATCCCTGGCATTTACTATTTTTTAGTATTATTTCCTGATTTATGAATAAATTATACTTCTCTTTCAACCAGTCACCTGAGTTCAGTAAAAAATAAAAAAAAGTTAATAAATAAACAACTAAATATTTTTTTTTAATTTAAAGCTTTTAGTAGTATTAGCACTTTAGGTCTTCACCATTCTTTCAAATTTTTAAATTTTCCTCTAGAACAGGGTAGGTACATTTCACTCAGGAGGATCATTCATATCCTTGCTTCCCACAAACCTAGGATGTCAGCTGACCTAGACATCACTGCCAGTGCTTTACTTCAGGACTACACATATGTTAAATTTCTGGTTCATAGTGCTCCTTCCCATCAAGTTCATAAGGAGCTTCTATGTATTTCTATAAACCCTGTAATAAAACAACACTTTTTATTTTACCAATCGTTTCTATTTAATTCTGTTGCAGAAAAGGCATTTGACAAATACAGCATCCATTCTTGATAAAAACCCTCAACAAAGAAGGTATACATGGAACATAACTCAACATCATAAAAGTCATATACCAAAGACCCACAGCTAATATCACCCTCAGTGGGGGAAAACAGATCTTCCCTTCTATGGTCAGGATCTTTCCTTCTATGTGCTTCAGCAATGAAGCAACACAAAGAAATAAGAGGCATCCAGAACAGCAAGGAAGAAGTCAAATTACACTATTTGCATATGAGATAGATACTCTATGTAGAAAACCCAGAGACTCCACTAAAAAATTGCTAGAACTAACACATGAATTAAGCAAAGTCAGAGGATATAAAATCAATGTGCAGAAATCTGTTGCATTTCTATACACCAATAATGAAGCATCAGAAAAAGAAACCAAGGAATCAATCCCATTTATAATTGTACGAAAAACAATAAGATACCTAGGAATAAATCTGGCCAATGAGGTAAAATATCTATACTCTGAAAACTATAGAGTACTTATGGAAAAAACTGAAGAGGACACAAAGAAATGGGAAAAAGTTTATGCTCATGGATTGGAAGAATAAACATTGTTAAAATGTCTATACTACTCAAAACAATCTATACATTTAACATGATCCCTATCAAAATATCACCAGCATTTTTCACAGTGCTAGAAAAAATAATCCTAAAATTTATATGGAACCACAAAAGACTGAATATCCAAAGCAATCCTGAGAAAGCAAAGCAAAGTGGGAGGCATCATAATTCTGGATTTCAAGCTATATTACAAAGCTGTAGTCAGCAAGACAATATGGTACTGGCATAAAAACAGACACATGGATCAAAGGAACAAAACAGAAAACCCAGAAATGGACCCACAACTATATGATCAACTAATCTTTGACAAAGCAGGAAAGAATATCCAACAGAGAAAAAGATAGTCTCTTCAACTATGTTGACATGCAGAAGAATGAAACTGGACCTCTTTCTTCCACCATACACAAAAATAAATTCAAAATGGATAAAAAACCTAAATGTGAGACAGGAAACCATCAAAATCCTAGAGAAGAACAACAAGTTGCAACCTCTTTGACCTCAGCCACAACAATTTCTTACTAGACGCGTCTTCGGAGGTAAGGGAAACAAAAGCAAAAATGAACTATTGGGACTTTATGAAGATAAAAAGTTTCTGCACAGTGAGGGAAACAATCAGCAAAACTAAAAAGCAGCCTACAAATGGGAGAAAATATTTGCATATGACGTATCGGATAAAGGGCTAGTATCCAAAATCTGTAAAGAATTTATCAAACTCAACACCGAAAAAATAAATAATCCAGCTAAGAAATGGGCAGAAGGCATGAATAGACATTTTTCCAAAGAAGACATCCAGGTGACTAATAGACACATGAAAACATGCTCAATATCACTCATCATCAGGAAAATATAAATCAAAACCACTATGAGATACCACCTCACACCTGTCAGAATGGCTAAAATTAACAAATCAGGCAACAACTAGATGTTGGCGAGGATGTAGAGAAAGGGGGCACTCTTACACTATTGGTGGGAATGCAAACTGGTGCAGCCACACTGGAAAACAGTAGGGAGGTTTCTCAAAAAGTTAAATATAGACCTACCTTATAACCCAGCAATTGCACTACTAGGCATTTAACCAAAGGATACAAAAATACAGGTTGGAAGGGGTACATGCACCCTAATGTTTATAGCAGCATTATCAACAACAATCAAACTATGGAAAGAGCCCAGAAAAAAATATATTACTAGAATATTACTCAGCCATAAAAAGAATAAAATGTTACCATTTGCGCTGATGTGACTGGAGCTAGAGTGTATTATGCTAAGCAAAACAAGTCAGTCAGATAAAGACAAAGACCATATGATTTCACTCATATGTGGAATTTAGGAAACAAAAGAGATGAACACATGGGAAGGGGAAAAAAAAGAGAGAGAGAGGGAAGCAAACCATAAGAGACTTTTAACTAGAGAGAGAACAAACCATAGAGTTGGAAGGTTGATGAAGGGAGGTATGTAAGGGTTGGGCTAAATGGGTGATGGGCATTAAGGAGGACACTTGTTATGATGAGCACTGGGTGTTATATGTAAGTGATGAATCACTAAAGTTTATTCCTGAAAACAATATTCCACTGTTTGTTAACCAGAATTTAAATAAAAATGGAAAGAAAAAAATAATTCTGTTGCCAAACATGCATTAGAGTTGGTCAGAAAAACAAATGAATGATTCCATAACATCCTTCTCTTCAAACAATATATTTTCATTGGCTTGATATCAAGTATCCTGAAACTCAGCATGAGTTCCATTTCATCTAATACCATGCCCAGGAAATTAAGGCGCAAATCCTGTTTCTGTGATCATCTATGAGGTCACCTGTTAGCACCTACTTTTGTAGCAAAATTCTTCCAAAGATACTTTACAGAATATAATTCCTATGTCCTGCTCTGGCATAAACTAACATGCCCAAATTTCTTACAATAAACATAAGAATAGGCTCTAACCTTGGACCATTTAAACATGTGTATATACAAGTGATCTCTCCAATTAAAGTACAAGATCTTTCAACACAAGGGTTGGGCCTAACAATATTTGCCCCTTAAATGCCTGGACAGATACCTTTTCCTTTCTACGTATTTGTTTTATTTCTGAAGTAGAGGCAGAAATTTCCTATTCCCTGAGCCTAGACTAATTTTTAACTGCATAACCTAACAACTCTGCTAAAATGAATATGAGCCTCTCAAATATAACAGCCAACACCAAACCCTGGTTTCACAAGAATCACCTTTCCTTCTACTCCCAAACAATTCCACTCCCAATTGGCTTGTCCCATTTTATATAAATGACCTCAGCATTTATACAAAGCTTAAGCCAAAGAGCTGGATTTCATTGTGATTCTTCCCACTCTTTCATCTGTCAGATCCAATCCAATCTATTATTAAGACATGTTCATTCTACATATAAATGTATCTCAACTCCATGCATTTCTTCCCCTCTCCATTTCCTCCTCCCAAGTTCAAACCACCTTTCTCTCTCCCCTTAGACTACTGCAATAGTCCTCATGTTTCTCTTCATATTTCACTCCAAACTAATTGCCAAATAATATCCATAGTGAGATTTTTTTCCAACGCGAATCTAATTATGTTATTTCCCTCTCATGCCCCTCCTCTTAATGTTCATAGTTTTCAATCTTTCATTACACTTCAGAAAATAAATTCAAGGGGTGCCTGGGTGGCTCAGTGTGTTGGGTGACCAGCTTCGGCTTAGGTCATGATCTCACACTTTGTGGGTTCGAGCCCCACATTGGGCTCTGTGCTGACAGCTCAGAGCCTGGAGCCTGCTTCAGAGTCTGTGTCTCCTTGTCTCTCTGCCTCTCCCCTGCTCACACTCTGTCTCTGTCTCTCTCTCAAAAATAAATAAAACATTAAAAAAAAAGAAAGAAAGAAAATAAATTCAGTTTTACCAGGACCTAGACCTGTAGCATTATCTGCATTTTGCCTAACTTTCCATAGTAGCCTCTTATAATTCTACCCTTCATCCATGTGGCTAAACCCAATTTGGCCTTAATTCCTTGAGCATGCTGAGCTCTTCTTAGAAGCTTCCACAATTAGGGTGTTTTTACTTTTCAAAATACTATTACAGAACACCGAGTCTTCCACTCTGATGTGAAAATCTAGTTACAGGATGATTGAGACAAACTTGAAATAAAGGGTTTTAGGGGTAGAGAGGTTAAAAATAAATGTCAAGCTACTTTACAATTGTGAGTGTCCATAAATTCAAATTGGAATTCCAAGAGTATATCTCCATGTTAGTGATTTTCAAATGTGTGATTACCAAATCCTGCTATTTATATAGTTGATGTTTGTTACATGATCAAACTTATTACTACAGTCCTAGTAATTCTTTTATTATTATCTTTTTTAAGTAAATTCTCTGCCTAGCATGGGGCTTGAACTCAAATCCTCATGATCAAGAGTCTCATGCTCTACCAACTGACCCAGCAGGGACCCCTCTAGTATGTATTGATTATTATAAATCATAACTAATTAAAACTAGAACATCTCATTTGGAAAAGTAACAATATTTCCCTTTTATTTTAATAAGTAATATCTATTTTTGAGTATAGAATGTTTTCCTCTGATTTGGAGGTCCAAAATCAAAAAGAAAACATTTTAATCCTTAAGTTTATTCTGAAACAAGCCAACCTCCATTTTAACAGACATAGCTTTTGATATTTGGAAGCCAACTATTTACTATAAAAAGCAAATATAAGGTAATGACTTAGAAAAGGGGCAAAGCCACAGAGGCATAGTTGTCTTTTTTATTGCCAGAATCAAATAATAGGAGAAAGCCAGCCTCCAGGGGCTCCTGCTCAGTGTTTCAGTACCTCATCAGTGGAAATGCTATCTAGAAATTTCGTATTACTTGTAGATAGTTCTTGATAATCTGGCCAAGAGCCAGTTTTAGAACTACCACAAAAGTACAAAAGTGCTCTGACCTAGACAACTGTGCTAAGATCACATAACAATTTACATCAAGGAAACTAAATACAGCCAAAGATTTCCAATAAAAAATGCAGCATTGAAAGCCATCACCAAATCCAGCTTTTTAAATAGCATTTTAATAAATAATGAAAAGGAAATGCATCAGGCAAAATAGGCCTGCAAGTTTTCTGGAGACATTCAGTCAAGACATGATTTCATGTATTGTCAAGCAGTTGTTGGGGTCAACTCTTCATTTTGCTGAGATAGGTGAGAAAAATGAAAATGACGCACGTAAAAGTTAATTGTTTTTTCCAGAACTTGCTTATTATTTTGTATGTTGCCCTTCAATATTAAGTAACTACTATGCAAGATACTATGTTTGGTGCTGAAAATACAATAAATAAAATGAAAACCCACTTCCTCCAAGAGCTCCTAGTCCCAAGGAAAATTCATAAATAAACATAATTTTAATGTAAAAAATTGATATAAAAG
Organism: Lynx rufus; assembly: GCF_022079265.1. Lineage (NCBI taxonomy): Eukaryota > Metazoa > Chordata > Mammalia > Carnivora > Felidae > Lynx > Lynx rufus. Next base: position 77,694,590 of record NW_025814834.1, read on the forward strand.
AGGAATAGCAAGTAAACAGGAAAGGAATTCCTCACACAAATCAACTACCGATGGAGACAGTACAGTGTATGTATCAAGGGGAGACTAGGCAGGATGTTGTCCAGAGGACTTCAAAAGAAATTGGCCTTTGAACTAATCGTGTAAGGAAAATGAGTTAACCAGGAAGCAAGAGGCATCTTCCTAGGAAAGTGATGCTCTTAGCTGAGAACTGGAAATAATAAGCATATTTAATTATCTAAGAAATGGCATTTAATAAGTCATGAAGACTAAGTAATAATAAAGATAACAGGTAGTACTCATCAAGAGCTTACTATTTACTGTTAAGGGCTACACATGGATAATTGAATTTAATCTTATGAGGCATACATAATCATTTTTTTTCCATTTTTCGGGTGAAAGACTCTAAGTTCAAACATCAAAGACAGGATTTGGTCTTGAATAGCCAATTGAAAAATTATGCATATTTTATTACAGAAGTCCTTATAGAGAGAAACAGTGGAACTAGGTAGAATTAACAGCAGATTCACTACTTCAGAAGATAAGAGCAGTGACCAAGATAGCAATGAACACTATCAAAAAGAAAACAAAGGAAAAACACCCTAAAAATATAAACAGAAGCATCAGTGATATGTTAGACTATAAATTATAGTTACAAAAACCAGATCAGTGTTTTCAGGGATCATGCTGGTGATTACAAAACTATATACATTTGTCAAAATTCATCATAATGCACCATCAAAATGGGTGAATGTAATGGTTTATCAGTCATACTTCTATAAACCTGATTAAAGAAAAAACCAAATAGCAAGAAACTCACTATTTGGCTTTAAAAAAGATTGTGATACATCTCAGAAAAATTAAAGTTTGAATTTATGTAACTCAAATAATGAGATTTAAATATTCTTAAAGGTAATAGTAATATTAAGTATTATTACTAATATATTAGTGTTATTATAACTAATATTAATGTTAATATTGATAATATTACTAATAATATTTGGGTAATATTAAAGGTAATTGTTTCTCTAAATTTCACTTCTCAGCTATATGTAAATGCTAATTTTTTCTGGGTGCCTTTAGTCTATCAAAGTCTTCTCGAGCTAATGTAATACCCTTTATAACACTAGCCTCCAAATACACTTCCAAATATCTAGGTGAAACTATACACAAAGAGGCTGTGTTCTGCATCAGAAATACCACTGATAAGCCAAGAAGTCAATTACAAAAATAATTTAAGGTTTGCATAAACCTGGCCTCTATCTTTTTTCCTTTCAAATTCCACAAAAATCCTAAGACATAGGAATTCAAAGAAAGCATTACATTATTAGTAATCATTTCCAACCATAATACACTTTAAGAATTAAGTATTTCATTAAACTTTTAAAGCTTTAGCGCCTATAAGTAAAAATTAGCATTCAATGGATTTCCTTTAAGAACCATTTTATTGTAAAAAACAAAAATTTTAAATTAAAGATGACAGAATCAAATTTGATAGATCTTTCCTTAAGCTAACCAGTAAAATTTATTGCAGTTTTGTAATACCATTAAATATTACCCATTTTATTCTCACATGATCTTTCCTTTCCTTTAGGAAGAAGCACAATATTTTTTCTAAAGGGAACAAGGTAAGTGACACCATCTTTCTTGAAATTGCCAGTATGTCTCACTACAAAGGGCACAGAATGAAATATGTTCATTTAGACCGTATACACTGCCACATGTTAAATGGGTGTTAAAAATTAAAATAGAATGCCAAAGACATAAAGGGTTGCAATGAAATAAATTACACTCAAATTCTTTCTTATTACTTTATTATGCAAATAAAATCACATTTATTTGTCATATTTAGAAATCAGTGTAAGGGAATGTTTGAAGCCTAAATCTTTCATTTCTGTGAACATAAATCATCCATTGAACACTTCAGCGTATGGTCACAGATCAGGTTTATCAAATAACCTTAATCAACCCAAAAATTAAATGGAGAAAAGAGGAGGAAGGGAATTAAATTACATTATGGTAAATGCATATTCTAAGTTGTAGTTTCTAAAATCTACATGGTTTATAAATAAATATCTGTATTAGCCTGATTAACAATTAACTTTTACATAGAAATTACCTCTTTTTAAAAGAAAAGAAAAGAAAAGAAAAGAAAAGAAAAGAAAAGAAAAAAAGAAAACCATTTCCTCATTTAAAGTTATATTATTTGGAGAAAACATTTCAATGCCATAAATAATTCTATGTTTCTAAACTACTATAATAACTTACATTAGATTTATTTGGAAGTGCTACTCCAGCTCAGAATTGGTAAAGACTAAAAGTAACACTTGTATTTATTTTACATTTTATTTTATTATCTAAAATTTTTTTTAAAACATATATTTATTTTTGAGAGACAGAGAGAGACGGAGCACAAGCAGAGGAGGGGCAGAGAGAGAGGGAGACACAGAATCCGAGGCAGGCTCCAGGCTCTGAGCTGTCAGCACAGAGCCTGATGCAGGGCTCAAACCCACGAACCGTGAGATCATGACCTGAGCTGAAGTCAGACACTAAATGAACCAAGACACCCAGGTACCCCAATATTTATTTTAAAAAACAGTAAAAATTGAAGAAACTATAGCAAATTTCACTACTCACTGTTGATGCCAAATTTCACCATCTACATAAAGAAAATTAGTTTATAAATAAAATAGGCTTATATCAATCAGGATTGCTTTCATGTTTCTGATAAATCAACTTTATAAAATATAGCTAATATTCACCTAAATTATTGCCAAATAGACATAGTTCTCCTTTCAGTAAATTGAGTAAATTTAGTCTTGTTTTTTCTCTTCAAATAACAAAATTTTTCACCATCTTAAATATACTAGTACCTGAAATATTCTCAGCACTCTGGTACAGAAAATACCAAACGTTTTATTGAATACATACTTTTTTTTCCCTCCAGGCAGATTAAAAACAACTCTTATCTCTTTTGTTTTGTATAAGTTATATTTCTGAGACCATGTAGAAATTATTTTGAAAAATGGAATGAAACATAATGTTTGGTGAAAATCATTCAACATATTTCTGAAAGTCCAGGTAGAAGTTATAGCTTCAACATGCCACTTGTTAAAGCAAATACAGAGTGAATCTTAGAATAGTCCCTATATTACCTGCTAAAGGGAGTTAAGCTTCTCAACCACAAAAGGAAGTAGCTATCTTCACTGACAGATGTTATGCAGAAACTAATCTGTCCCTGTCTTCAACATACAAACTTGGTGACAGATGATGGCTACAACTTAACAACAGAATTTGCAGCTATCAGCAACCTATTTACAGACTTTGTAAAGTGAAATGGCACGGGATTTGTATCGCAGTAGAAAATGTTTTGCATACATTTATAACCTCCACATTTTGAAATTCATTTAATCCTTCCACTGAAAACAGATCAATATTTAAATAAATGTAGCAGTATTTACTTACTAAGATGAGCCAAGTACGTTTTAATCCTTGCAAATGGATCATAAAGTTTAATTCCACAGTATAACTTCTCTCTGAGTCTGTCACTTTGATTCTTAACGTTTCACTGGCCTAAAATGATCAATGTTGGAACTGTATTTGTTCTTGTGGATTGTAGTGAAATATGAGAAAAAAAATGTTAATTTCTCCCAGCACACATTTGTTACAGTTGAGTGTCAATTTGAAAGAGCACTAGAAAGCTGAAATTAGACCTTTTCAGTTCCTGTAGTACAGGAGCATTCTGTGCATGGTAATTATTTGTCCTTCGTAGCAAGAAAAAGGGCAACACCACTCCCTAATCCCGAAAATGCCATTACAGTAATAGACATGATAAAATATACAGTAAATTAATAATAAGACAATAGACAATAGAAAAGGTGACTAGCTAGACAAAATTTATTTCAGGTTATTCCATCTCAAGCAGAGGAATACTGGAAATGGACCACTAGTGTGTGTTCCATGCAACTGGTAAAAATCTGTAAACTGAAAGGATATGATCTGGTACAATGAACCACTGGTCTCAGGTGACAAGGCAAAACTCACAGTATGAAACTGTGGACTGGAGCGACTTTTGCCCTATTGTTTCTGAAAATGATCTTTCAAATATATCACAGAGATGAAAATAACTTTGCACGAGACCAAATAGTCCTTCCGATCTAATATTTAGTTTCGAAGATAAGTATGAGTAGTTGCCCTATGTGAACTCAGATCCCGCCCTATTCCTTAATAATGGATCAGAGAATTTCCATCCATAGACGTAGAGATTTTTAATTTTAAAAATGAATCCTTTTAAAAGTAAAGTATAATTTGAATTGCTGCCAATATAGCTGATAAAATCAGAGCCCCTTTCCTTGAAAAGAAGGTTAAGGGCCTGGTCTCCTATTCCCAAATACCTCCTCAGCACCCAAGATGCCCTGAGGCTCCTTCATGATACCTTAGGACTTGAGAAACAAAGCTTGCAAACCACTGCATGCACCTAAATCCTTTGAAAGCCTACTTCTATTTTCTACTTGCACTTCAAGAAAGGTAAGATGACAAGTTACTTAGGTTTATATGATTACTGCAGAAGTATTTCCCTTCATTTGCTTTATAATGATAGTTTTCGCATTTTAAAGTTGCTTCATGGTTCTCTAAGCTTCAGAAATGTGTATTCAGCTACTTACTGAGCATTTTTACATCAACCTCTCAGGGGTATCTCAAGAGCAACCTATCCAAGACTAAACTAATTTTCTTAGCAAAGATCACTATCATCCATGCAATAGCTCAAGCAGGAAACCTGGAACCATCTTAATCACCTCCTTTCTCAGTCATCCCCAATTTCCAACTGTCTCTAAGCTATGCCCACTATTCTTAAATCTTCTGTTCTCAAATCCATCTACTCTCCCTATTCTCCATCTCTGCTGTCACTAAATTGGTTCAAGCTACCATTATGTCATTTTCCAAGCTACTGCAGTAACCTTCCAACAGGTCTTCCCTCTCACCCACTTTTCAGGTTTTCTAATCTATTTTTTTCACATAGCAGTTAATTATGACCTTTGGGTTTCCCTGTTTAAAATCCTTCAGTGGCGTCCCACTGCTTTTAGAATTAAAAGCAATACTCTTACTATAGCCTAGAGCAATTTGACCATACCATTAGCTTCCCTGATCTCTGTCTGCCAGCAATATTAGCATTTTCTCAGTCCTTCAAATCTGGCAATTCCTCCTTGCCCCAGGGCCTTGGCACAGATAAGATCAGGTCACCATTTACATGCTGTCATATCATTTTGGATTGGAAACATTATCATAATTGTAAATCAACATGCAATTCTATTTTTAAAGTTTATGTTCCATGCTGGCTGGACTCTCTGGCTCTCCCTTGTATCCTAGCATATATTATAGTGTCTTGCACAGAACAGAGCTCCAGGAGTATCTATCAGTTGAATTACTAAGTGATAATCTGGAATATGGATGAAAATATGGCCTACCTTTCATCTGATTTCATAGACCTTCGACCAGATTTAAAACTTTGAATCCTTTTAGTCTTCTTTCAAGAGGCAGATCAGTCTCATTTTAGATTCTGAAATTGCTTTCCTCTATTTTTTTTCAACCTCTTTAATGTGGTTGAAGAATGTCTAGAATCATATATACAAAATGTTTTATTTGTATGTATGGTGTCCTATACAAAGATTTTATTAGAGAATGATTATGATTTGCATTTGTATTTTGAAAGCTATTACTGATTAAAGAGCTCAATTCTTCAATATCCTTTTGAGCATCCAGGCATATCAATGCCTACTGAAATTGACAAACATTACAGAACGTGAGATAGTATAAGAGGAACATGTATTTGGGTCACTAAGTTTTGGCAGAGACCATAATCTTAGATCCCTAACTCCATCTAACAACAGTGAATCTATTTTTAATTTATTCCTGGATATTAGGTTGTAAGTGCCTCTGGTTCACGTACAGATATTGATCTGTTCAAAAGCAAGAAAGTCTTTACTGCTACATTAATTTTGGATCCTATGCCCCTTAGCAATCTGGCAAATCATCTAAATAAGTGTGGCTAGCTGAATTACTGACAAGATTCATGAAAATATCCATATTTAAAGATCAAAACTATTGATTTGGGACAATTTGTTAAAAGTAAATATAAATTAAATAATTTGACTTCAAGAAATTTTGTATGAGCTTCCTTTAGGTACACTAAAGTAACCTAGATTTAAAATAACAAACTAACAATAATATCAATAATAATAGTCACTTCAGAGTGTTCATTACATTCTAAAAACTATGCAACATTGTCTGCAGATATAACTTAATCCTAACGACAAAATTATGAAGTAGGTATTGTTATATTACCATTATCCCCATTTCATAGATGAGGAAACTTAGCTAAGATACTTGCTAAAGGTCACCCAAAGCAAGGAAGAAAAGCAGGAATTCACAGTCAGGCTGCCTCAATGAAATCAGAGATGATAATCCAGGCCTAATTCCATAGGGTCTCAGCCATAAGAAAAATGAAGGGAGCGTCTTCAGATTTCCTTTCCCCATTACCATTTTAGAGGAAAAGATGGAAAGTTTCTGACTCTGAGAACCAGCAATGTCAGCAATTAAACAATAGCTTAGGGAGTTTATAGACAATAATCTGTCTTCTTACCTCAGAGAAATTTAGTTTGCATTAAATTCAGTACTCCGTTTGTAATGTTCTGGGAAGCGTGTATATCATCACTTAACAGAACATGTTTGGAAGATCTAAACAATCCATTTACTTAGGCGATGGTTTAAGCATGAATAGTATCCTCAAGGAAGAAGCTTGTACATAAATAGCAATAATTAAAGGCAATATTTTTAAAAATACAATAACCTCCAGGTTTGAGACATCACATTTCTCTAGAGGATTCAGAGGAGACTTCAATAGGTAGAGGTATGCGTAGGAAGAAAAATTAGAATATCAAAAATTAGACTTTACTTCTACATTTTAATATGTATATGAATAACCTGGAAACCTCATTAATATGGGGTTGATTCAGTTGATTTGGGTGGAATCTAAGATTCTGCATTTTTGTAAAATGCTCTGAGGTGATGCCAATACTGCTGGCTTAAGGGCCATGCTTTGAGAGGCAAGGTGAGTCTAGAAATATAAAACAGTATGAGCAAATCTACAAGGCAGGACAAAATTATACGCATTTTGAAGAGAGTCAGTAGCACCCTTTTCCCGGGGAAACAAGAGATGGGAAGGAATATTTAAGTCATACTATGAAGGGCCTTGAATGACAGCTTACTAGTGTGAGATTTTATTGCAAATATACTACTTGTTTCTAAGCCTTTCTCAAAGAAAAATATCCCCTCAAATTGACCAGGGCAATGTTTAAAAGAACTATAACATAAATGATTAATTTAGTTAAGGCTACCACGCCTTCTATTATTAGAAAAAATACGCTTTTAAAAATATTCTTTAGATGGAATTATTTCAAGACTTTATTCTAACTAAAGCTCTAATGTATTTTAAATGTACATTCAAATGATTAATTTTTGAAAAGTCTAAATTCACACCACTTTCAATCAAGCATTGAAGATTGCCAATCATATATTTCCATGTTTTTCATTTTTTATCAAAAATGTACTTAAAAATACAAACATCAAATGCTCTGCAGCAATTAATTACTTAATAGTATGAAATTAAATATATGTATTATGTAACTTATTGTAAATGGCCCAATGCAGAAGATTAACAGAAAAGCCTGTTTCTGCAATAAAAGCTAAAATGAACTCCTCTCGTTTTCCAAAATGAGCTATTTCTCATTTATTATGAGTTCCAAATGTTTTATTCATCTTTTATTCTCCCAGCTCACATGATTCCAACATAGCCTGCTCTTTAGAGCAAAGTTATTTTACTTATTTAACTAAAGCCATACAAATATTTTTTTTTTCGGATAAGTCAATGCCTCATTAGCTTAGAAGAAAACTTAGTTTAGGTATAGGAGACACCCATGTTTTATAAGGCTTGAAACTTACTCATTTTGGAGGATCTCATTACAAAAAATACAAAATTGGAAATGGTTCCTGATCATATCGGACCCCAAAGCTTATGCTCCAATAGCTTCACGGTAAATGAAACTCAGTTTAGTAACTATAGAGCTCATATTTCATTATATTAGATAGTTGATTAATTCATTAATTATCAAATACCTACTATATTCAAAAACCATAGAATAGCCAATACTATTATTCTAGGCACTGAGAATGAAATTTTGAATGAAACACAAAATTTTCATCATCATAGAACATATGTTCTATAGGTGGGAGACACAACAGAGCAAGGCAAATCCAGAATACAGAAGATAGGGCTATGGAATTAAAATGGGGTAAGATGGGGCGCCTGGGTGGCGCAGTCGATTAAGCGTCCGACTTCAGCCAGGTCACGATCTTGCGGTCCGTGAGTTCGAGCCCCGCGTCGGGCTCTGGGCTGATGGCTCAGAGCCTGGAGCCTGTTTCCGATTCTGTGTCTCCCTCTCTCTGCCCCTCCCCCGTTCATGCTCTGTCTCTCTCTGTCCCAAAAATAAATAAACGTTGAAAAAAAAAATTTAAAAAAAATAAAATAAAATGGGGTAAGAGGACAGAGAATAGCTTAGGAGTAGCTATTTCAGCTGACATGGTCAGGGAAGGTGCAGAATCTGATATTTAAATTGAATCCTTTAATGAAAAGACACTAGCAGCCAGGCTAACAGGGATTTGTTTTATTTTATTTCATTTTATTTCAGTTTTATCCTCAAAGGGTGAGGAGGTGATCAATAAATATTTGTTGAAATATTAAATGAATGCATCTGGGAGAAAACATTTTAAGCAGAAAATGCAAAGGCCCTGAGATGAGCGTAACATGTAATTTGAAGGAATGGAAACAAGGCCTGTGAGCAGAGAAAAGTAAGTTATGGAGACGAGGTTAGAGAGAAAAAACGGGTTAGTTCGCTTAAATCCAGGCCAGGTTGCATATTAAATCACCTGACGAGTTTTACAAGCACCGATGCCAAGGTTCTACCAGAGACCAATTGTATCAGCAGAGACGGGGGGAAGTGGTGTTCAAACAGAAGCATTTGTTTCCAGGGCCTCCAATCAATCTAATATGCATCCAGTGTTCAGAACCAGTGATCCACAGACTACAAGGCACAGTAAGAATTTGGGTTTGAGTCTATTGCCAAGGTATGCCATGAAAGGGTTATAAGCAGAAGAAAACCAATAATAATGTCATGAAGATGTATATTACCTTGAATTGAAATTCAGGTATATTCATATTACTTTGATTTGAAATTCATTGTGCAAATTCCCCATTTCCCCTACTTAATTTGTGCATTTTTACACAAACAAAAGGAAAACAACAAAGACAGTCAGATGCAAAGTAGAGAATGGTATAAAATATTATCTAAGGGTGATACCCATACAATATACTAATCGAGAATTCTGAAAGTCTCTCACTCATCAAGTAGAAACAAAAAATATTCACTTCTTCATCTAGACTATTTTACATTATAAAGGCCTAGGAATATTAAGCTGTCAAAATCAACTTCTTTTTCTTATACATAACTACAATTCCCTAGGACCTTCTGACAAAACAAGTAATAGAAAGTTTGAATCAGTTTTATCTCTAAAATATGAATTCTTATGGTAGATCTGTGATTTCTGGAAAGTAAGGGAGGAAGAATACTTCAGTTGTTCCAAGACTAATTTCCATCCTTCCTCTTCACCACTACCTCCTCCCAATTCTTGATAGTCCTCACCCACATTTTTTTCATAGTAATTATACCTTCTGGAATACACTGTCCTCCTCACTAGCATGCAACTCCACAGTAATTTTGTCTATTGTGTTAGCTGATTTATCCCAATACTCAGAGAAGCATCTAGCACATGGTAGGTACCCAATAGACATTTACCGAAGGAACAAATGAAAGTAGATGAGGTCATTATTCCCATTTTCAAAATGAAGAAACAGGCTTATAATGGCAAATGAATTGTACAAGGTCACATACACCTTTATGAAATGACAAGTTTAGGATTAAAATGAAAATCCTTTTCACGCTAATGTCCATGTGTTAACCACTATACACTGAATATTCCGTAAAGCATTTAGGGCTAAGACGAGTATTTTGTGCAGTGGACAGACTATAGACAACTTCTAGTGCCAGAGTAAGGAGTTATGACTTTGAGCTGCCATTAGTAGGAAGTTATTGAAGGACACTGAGCAGGCAAGTAACAGCATCAAAGTAGTGTTTCATGAAGATTTATCTCCCATCAGTGTGTAGAATAGATTGGAAGGAGAACATCAAGGCAGCAAGACAGTTCAAAGAAAAAAGCACAAGTGAAAGATAATTTCAGGAACTAGTCTAAGTAAAGTCTATATATCATTGGCAACCTCAAATTAGTCTTCAGCTTTGAAATGCAGACCTATTATAAATGTTCATTCAACAAATATTTATTGAGGGCACACAATGTTCATAACAGCCATCAATAGACTCTTCCAGACATTTTATGTCAAGTGATCAGATAAGATCATCTATATATAGCCATGTTCATTTCATTCCACTTGGTGGGCATGAGAATAGTACAGACAAGTTACGGATCTTCAAAGAACCACCATAAAGTAAAAGTAGAAGAGGGTATACAAAGTAGATCAAAGTTGATTCATTCACCATGTGTTGGTTCTATACTTGCTCTATGAAAGACACTGCGGCACATGATTTCCTGAGTCACAGATGGATCTTAAGTCCTAAATACAAAGCGCCCTTAGTAGAACAACAAAAATCCACATAAATAGCTTGAAAATAAAGAGATTATAATGGAAGAAGCTTAGATAAGGTATTATGTAGACTAAGAGGAAAAACATTGGTTACCTTAAGCTTAGATTGCAGAAATCTTCAGTGAATTGTTAATAATTAAACTATAAAATACATTCCACCAGAGAACATCAAAAATAGTGTGTTAATGGATTTTGGGTAGTTCTTGGTAAATATCAGTAACTTTTAATGATATTGGGCACAGTAGATATAATGATAGTGATACATTTCAGCAAGAGATATTACAAAACTCATGAGGCCGAAAACAAGGTTGCGAACTGTATAGGCCCTTTCACAATTACTATAATTTCTGAACAGGGCACTAGGTTGGAATCCTCAGTAGGTTTACCTTAGCCTCTAGTACTGGTCTAACTTTGATAAGTGATTCATTCTCTTGGATCTCCATTCCCTTTAACAAAACAAAACAAAACAAAAAGATATGGATCACTAACTCCTCCTTTACATATAGAAGTTCTAGGGGCGCCTGGGTGGCGCAGTCGGTTAAGCGTCCGACTTCAGCCAGGTCACGATCTCGCGGTCCGTGAGTTCGAGCCCCGCGTCAGGCTCTGGGCTGATGGCTCAGAGCCTGGAGCCTGTTTCCGATTCTGTGTCTCCCTCTCTCTCTGCCCCTCCCCCGTTCATGCTCTGTCTCTCTCTGTCCCAAAAATAAAAAAAATAAAAAATAAAAAAAAAGCGTTGAGAAAAAAAGAAGTTCTATATATTATTTTATTGATTTATAAATTGTATTTATATAAGAATTGACTCAAAAATGTATTCTAGGTCTTTGAAAATTTTGAGAAATTTGAAAATAGTGGGGCTAGATGATTTCTAAGACTGTTACAATATCCAAAATGCAATAACTATCTTTACATCATTCTTTCATTTGTTCTTTGTCATGTGGGTACCAATTCCAAAATGTTATATACATAAAGTTCTTTCAATGAGGCCATTTCATAGAGTACCCTGAGTGATCCTTACTAGTAAGTTTTACTCTGTGTACTTACTAAAAAGAGTTCCATGGACAAATTATGACATAGCTTCCAATTCATTTGTAGCTCCATTTGTCATGAGAAGTGAGAATTTCAAATTGTATAATATAAATGATCATTTCAGCAGTCTGCTTATAGAAGTTACTTAAAGCCTGTATATTTTAATATTTCTTAATTTCTTTTCTAGCATAGGTGACTTTCTAAAATATATATTCATATCTTCAAAGAACTCTAAATATTTTATTCTTATCCTGATATTAAAGTTAGAAAGATTAGAGAAGCGTATTTGTAGTAGCATCTTGAATCTTGATGAAGATTTCCGAATATTGTCTTCAGTATCCAGACAACTACTCTGTGACTTGAGACACGCCATGTCTCACTCTTCCTGTACTTTTATGACTGTGGAACATTTTAAAAAATGGTTATTAGTAGTTGTATTTAAAAAATAGTTACTAGTACTAATAAAACTAGTAGTGTCCTAGGGCAACCCTAACAAATTACCACAAACTTAATGTCTTCAACAGAAATTTATTCTCTCACAGTTCTGGAGGCTAGGAGTCCAAAATCAGGTTGTCAGAGGGCCATGCTCCCTTCAAAGGCTCTAGTGAAGAATCTTTCCTTGCTTCTTCCAGCTTCTGGAAGGAACACCTTGACTTGTGGCAGCATAATTCCAATCTCTGCCTCTATTTTCACATGGTCTCCTTTTCATTTTCATGGTCTCATTTCTGTGTCTCTCTCTCTCTGGTCACTCTTTCTCTTTTAAGGAAACTAGTCATTGCAATGGGGGTCCAACCTAATCCAGTATGATCTCTTAACTAACTACATCCGCAAGAGTCCCATTTCCAAACACTGTCACATCCAGACATTCTAGGTAGAATTTTTTTTCAGACACTGCTCAACCCACAACACCAATTTGTTTGAAGTATTATACCAATTTGTTGAAATATGAAAAACAGCACCTATGATAATACACACATTTTTATTAATATTATAAAATTATGTGAAAAAAATTATGCTTTCAGCTGAGGAAAACCTGTATTTGAAAATTTCATGTTTTCTTTATATAGTGATCATGTTTATGTACTGTTTATGTTCTGATTAGATTTTTAGTTAGAGTCTTGAAATGATTCCAGTAGTACTTTATTTATGGAACAAAAGCTGAATTTTTACTCTACAGATCCCTTTATCATGGTAGCATAAAGCAAGTAATCAGTCAGTATTTCTTGCCTCACTCACACAGCTGATGTGCCAGGCACTTGTAGCCACCAGAATCACAACAGTAAACTATATAGATCAATTTTTTTGTTGTCATCAGGGAGGGAGAAAATAATGTAAATAAGAAAAACATATAATATTTCAGGTGGTAAAAATGCTGCAGGGGAAAACAACACAGAAAAGAAAGATAAGGAGTTCAGGGATAAGAAACAATTTAAATTTTTAAATAGTAGACACAGTGGAGGCCACACTCTATCATATACATTTGAGGAAATGTGCAAAAAATAGGACATGAAGACAATTGGAGAAAGAACATTATTGACAGAAAAGTCAGTAAGTACAAAGGCCCTGAGGTGACATATTCCAAAAATAGCAAAAAAGGCAGGCTGAATGGAGTAGAATGAACTAAGGGAGATTAACAGGACTTTAGCACAGGTGTTACAGAACTTGGTTCTGCCATTTAGGAACTTTCACTTTTACTCTGAGTGACAGAGAGCCAATGATGTAGTTTGGGCATAGGAATCGCATGATTTGGTTTAAGTTTTATTTTATTTTAAAAAAAATTTTTTTAACATTTATTTATTTTTGAGAGACAGAGCATGAGCAGGGGAGGGGGAGAGAGAGAGAGGGAGACACAGAATCTGAAGCAGGCTCCAGGCTCTGAGCTGTTTGTTAGCACAGAGCCCGATGCGGGGCTCAAACTCACAAACTGAGAGATCGTGACCTGAGCTGAAGTCGGACGCTCAACCGACTGAGCCACCCAGGCGCCCCTTGATTTAAGTTTTAAAAGAATCACTCTAGTTGGTCTGTTGAGAATACATTATAGGTGAGCAAAGATAGAAGCGGAGAAACTAGCGAATTGGGGAGAAATGTTTGAATTCTGAATACATATTGAAGGAAGAAGAAAAAGGATCTGCTAAAATGGGATGTGAAAGAGAGAGAAAAGTTAAGGATGACTAAGATATTTAGCTTAAGCAACTAGAATTCTGGGGCCGCTAAAACTGAGGTGGAGAGGACTACAGGTAGGGAAGCTTTAGGTGGAATATCAGAAGTTCAGTTCTGGACTCAGTAAGACTAAGATATCTTTTAGAATCGAATGGACTGTATCAAGTAAGCCTTGGGCATAAATGTCTAAAAATTAGGTGAAAAGTGTGGGATGGATATATAAGTTTGGAGGTTGTAAAATTGTAAGATAGCCTATAAAGCAAAGAGATCATATTAGATGAGATCACTAAAAGAGTGAGCATAGAGAAAGAATAGATAAATTAAATCTCATTTTCTGGGTGACCTCAACCTTCACAAGTGAGGTGATGAGAAGGAGCTTGTAAAGCAGATTGAGAAGGAGCAGTCAGTGAGATAAAAAATCAGGAGACTGTGATGGCCTTTAAAACAAGAACAAAAGTATTACAAGGAGGTAGAAATGATTAACTGTTATTCATGGTCAAGTAAGATAAAGGTTGAGAATTGGCACTCGGATTTAGCAAGATGAAGACTTCATAAAGTGGTCTTTGTAAAAGCATTTTTGGTGGAATCATGGTAAAAAGAACCTTACTGGAGTAGCCTGCATTTAACAGATAATTCAAAGACACTAAGTGCCAAAAATCCTGTCAAGATGATTCTCTCTTAACTTCTCCATAAGGATATCTGAAGCCTTAATGCTGAGCACGTGGTACTCAGAGTGTAGGGCTTGGTATAAAGGGGACAATGAGGTAGCTCTAACGATGAAGATGTTGATAATGCACACGATCCTTCCAATTCCGCAAGAGTGCCAAGTTCCTCAAGAACAATTTCTCACCTTCTGGAATCTGATCTTTTGAAATCTAGTTCACAGCTCATATAATAATTGGTAGAATTTGGCATGCTCAGAATGGGTATAACCAATAATGATATAAATTACAATTGACAGATTAAAAGACAGAAAGAAAACTACAAAAGAACCATACTATATAGCAGCAAATAATAAAGACAGTTATAAATGAGGAACTAATAAAGACTTTTAATTTTTTATCCCCTTTTTAAAAGACAGAAATGCTTAAACAAATTATGATGTATTAGAATAATGTACAGCCAGTGAAACTGTTTTAAGGAACATTTGATGATGCAGATAAATGTACAAAATACAAATTGAGAGAATTAAAGCAAGATATATGAAACAAAACACAGTAGAATCCCTATTAGAAACATAAAGAAATAAACCAAAACTTTAATTATAATAATCTATATGTGGCTGGCTTGTAGGTGTTTTTTTATATCCTATCTTATATTTTTTACATTGAAAAAAAACATTTTTAAATAAATATTATGTTACTATAACCTGAAAGGAGAATTAATCTTCCAGAGAAAGAATCATATATTTAAATGATTTTCAGTAACAATATTTTAAAAGCATTTATACTCAAGGAACAAGGTTTTGTTTTCAGAACTATTAACTTCAGGTGAATGTTGTGCACTAATGTTGTTCTGTAGAGCCTTTTACGTTTCTTAAGGCAAATATTTAATCCTGGAAAGAGAGAAGTGAAATTTTCTCTGGATCACACTTTTTGTTAAATCCAGAATCATGATGAAATCCATATCTCACAACCACAGCACCAATGTTCTTGTCACTAGAATATTTTATTCCCAATATCCCCACTCATTGTACCAATCTAACGGAATCAGTATGACAGACCTCTAAGAAAACACACATAAATGTATCTCCAAACAGTATGAAACAAAAAAGATAAAGTATACTGGTTATAGTAATGCCAAATACAGATTTTAGATGCATTTTCTGTACATTTCTACAGCCTGATTTTATTTATCATACTTTTTTTATATTTAAATATGGTAAGATTTAAATATTCCCATTAATTAACATAAAAATATAATTCTAAAATATAGAAAAAGAATAGGTCTGTAGCAAGCCTCTCATTTTACAGATGAAGATAGAGTGATATGAGCAACACACTGAGAGTAGCAAAGCCAAGATTAGAAGTGAAATGTTCTCATTCTCCAGACCAGAGCAGTCTGCAAACTTGTCAAGAGTTTCATCAGATAATATAAAGTTAAATCATCAAAAGAGTTTAGCTCTGAGATATGAATTAGAAGACAAATCAATAGAATCAAATAAACAGACTGACATAAAGACCTTGGTAGATACAAAGATTTTCTATCTAATCTATCTAATTTTAGATTAGATTAGATTTAGATTAGATTTTCTATCTAATCTACCTATCTAACATTACAAATCAGTGATGAGGGGAAAGATATCTATCACAAGTAACTATAGAAAAAAAATATACCCTCATTCCTACACTAAAATAAAATACATATGGATCAAATCACTTAATGTAAAAAAAAAAAGTGTAAAAACAAAAACTAAAAGAACTGGGGATTACAAGGACCTCTCCGTTTATTCCTGAACAGGTTTTTCCTCCAATTGCAGCCCAAAGCTTTATGCTGTTTTTCCTGCCCCATGGAGTTTACTTGTACTGCAAAATGTGTCATAGTATAGAAACAAAATTTTACCACCACCTAGATTTTATCATTGTTGAATATATCTACAGTGACTAATATATCACAGTTTTAATTTTTTTTAATTTATTTATTTTGAGAGAGAGAGCAGGAGAGGGACAGAGAGAGAGGACAGAGAGAATCCCAAGCAGGCTCCACACCGTCAATGCAGAGCATGACAGAGGGCTGGAACCCACAAACTGCAAGATCATGACCTGAGCTGAAGTCAAGAGCTGGACAGTCAACCGAGTGAGTCACCCAGGTGCCCCTGATATATAACATTTTTAAGCCAACCCTCCATTTATTTTTTTAATTCAAAAATCTGTACAGAAGGCCAGCATATACTTACACTTAGTATTTAATGATAAAATTTACATGTAAGTACAATAAAAACTGAGAACTGTAAAAAAAAAATTGTGAGTAGAAAGTACTCTAATTAGCAAATATGTTTTAAATTAAATTATAAATAGTGTGGTGAGATAAGTGACCTCATACATTGATGATGAGATTTGAAGATTAAAAGGCTTTACAGGAAGTCATCAGAAATATCTTTGAAAAGCCTTTTAAAAATATGTATGCCTTGAAAAAAGTAAATCCCACAACCAAAAATCTAACCTAAGTATATAATTAGCAACATTTTCAATATTTCAAACTTCCTAAAGATGTTTATAACATTATATTGTGGTAAAAAAAAATACAAGTAATCTACAAAAATTAAAAAGTACTTCATTATGAAAATTATAGTTTATACATATGATAAACTATTATGCAATGGCTAAAATCATGTTTTGAACAAATATTTCATGCAGAACAAAATGCTCATGCTATATTCATCAAAAAATTAAAATATTAAATTTTATTTTATGATGCCAATTTCTGGATGGAATTCCTGGTTATCTTTCTTCTTTGTTTTTATTTGTATTTAAAATTTGTCTACAATATTTATTAATTTGATGATCAGAAAAAAATATTACTATATTTTTAAACATAGTTTTATATTAGATTTCCATTTGCCTTCAAATCCAAATGTCTAGGTGCACCTGGGTGGCTCTGTCAGTTGTGTCCAACTCTTGATTCAGCTCAGGTCATGATCTCATGGTTTGTGGATGGGGCCCCATGTGGGCTCTGCGCTGACAACACAGAGCTTACTTGGGATTCTCTCTCTCTCTCTCTCTGTCTGCCCCTCCTCAGTGTGTGTGTGCTCACTCCCTCTCTCTCTCTCTCTCTCAAAATACATAAACGTGAAAACAAATTTTTAAAAAAATGTCTAGGGTGCCTGGGTGGCTCAGTCGGTTAAGCGTCTGACTTCAGCTCAGGTCATGATCTCACAGTTCGTGAGTTCGAGCCCTGCGTCGGGCTCTGTGCTGACAGCTCAGAGCCTGGAGCCTACTTCACATTCTGTGTCTCCCTCTCTCTCTGCCCCTTCCCTGCTCATGCTGTGTCTCTCTCTGTCTCAAAAATAAATAAACATTAAAAAAAAAATTTTTTAAAGAAAAAAATGTTTAAAGAAGATTTGGTTAGTAACATTTTGGATACTTTTCAAGCTACATAATAAATACACCAGTAAGGATAATATGAAATGAATTCTAGAAAGTAAACTCAAGTATTTGAACCCAAGTCATACATATAATAGGAAAATGTATAGGTATATAGTGGGAAGTATTACATGAAAATATCATGCTGATTTCGAAAATCCATGCCTTTTTTTATCTTCAAGGAACAAATGTTTCTGGAACAGCTGGGTTTTTATTTTAGGAAAAAAGTAATCTTGACTCTTCTCACATCATACACAAAAATTAACTCAAAGCTTAAAGGCTAAAACTATAAATCTTCTGGGGAAAATACAGATGAAAGTCATCATGGCCTTAGCAAGATTTCTTAGATAGGACACAAAAGAAATAAAAATGATACACTGGACTTCATCAAAATTAAAATTAAAATTAAAATTAAAAATCTCTGCTCTTTAAAAGATACCATTTTTTTTAAAGCAAGCCACAAACAACCCAATTACAAAATAGGCAGAAGAATATGACAGACACTTCATAAAAGAAGACTGGCCAACAAAAACATGACAAGTTATTCAGTATCACTAGTTACCAGGCATGCAAATTAACTCAAATGAGATATTTATCACACGCTTCCAAAAATAGCTAAAATTGAAAGCACTGGCTATGAAATGTTGGCCAGGATGTGGAGTAACCAGACCTCTCCTATGTCACTGATGAGAAAGGCAAATAGTTTAACAACCTGAAGAAATAAACTGGCATTATGTCACCAAATTAAAATACACTTAGCCTGTGACTCAGCACTATCACTCCTTGATATTTACCAGAGTTGTGAAAACATATGTCCACACAAAGATTCTTGTACAAATGCAGCAGCTTTAGTCATAACAGGTATTGAACAAACCCAAATGTCCATCATCAGGCGAAAGGGTAAACAAATTGTAGTGTATGCAAGAAGTAATAGGAGACTTCTCAGCAGTAACGACTGATGCACTCAATAGCATGGATTAATCTTAAAATCCTTATGCTGAGCAAAAGTCACCAGATACACAGGAGCTCATACTGTACATTCCATTGATCAGATGTTCTAGAATAAGCAAAACTAACCAACAGTCACAAAAACCAGATCAGTGGTTGTGTGGCTAGGTCGGAGGAATTGCCTGCACGGGGAGTGTGAAGGAATTTTTTGGGGGGACATACCTGATTATGAGGTTGAACCCTGGGATTTCTTTGTCAAAACTCTTTCAACTGGATACTTAAAGTTGAGGATTATATTATACCTCAACAAAATTGATTACAAAAATATTCTTTAACCAAATACTATCCTCATTCATTCCCAAAGCTATATTTACATATACCCTTGATTACTGACTAACCATGGGTCCTGTTGTACAACTTATCCTCGGTAATTTTCCTTTTTGATTGGATTTTTCATTTGTAAAGCTTTCCAATATTACTTTCTAATACTTGTTTTCTGTCATCTCCATTTCCCCTAGCTTCTTTTCACAGATGAATTAAATATACCATATATCTACATCTTTTTTTTCTCAAAATTCCTTAATCTACTTTTCATAAACATTCCTCTGTGTCCTCTATGTATTGATTCATTCCACATATCTCACATGATACACATGCTCGATCCAGAGAAATACCACATGTCAATATGCAGTGATCTTACATGCCTCTGCAACAGAGACAGTATATATAGTGTAACACAAGACAAATTCTGAAAGAAAAGAGATGGTCCCCTGGCTATAAATATATCATTTGGGTTGTAAAATACACCAATAAAGGATAAATGAAGTAGTTTGGACCAGGTATGTAAACAACAAAAAATACTTTTGCCGTGATAAGTGAATTATGCCAAATTTCTTAATTATCAACCTAAACTGGATATCCTATAATCATGAGAACACTTGGAAAGTATCAAGCTGATGACACATTCTATTCTTTATTCATTCAATAATTATTCTTTGAGCATCCACAATGAACCAGGTAGTGTTTCAGGTGCTAAGGACAGAAGTGGACAAAACTGATAAAAATTCTGTTTAGCCAATTATCTCTGCTGCAACATAGCTCTTTAGTAAAAATTGTTTCCAATGATTAGAGATAAAATTTTCCCATTCCCATTTTATTGGTGGGTTAATATGCAAATAGTTTTATCCGTCAATCAACTCAAGTCTTTATGGAATTGAAAATTAGATCTTGCCATCAAAAGACAGATAGTGTCTTATTGATACTTTTCTCTTTTTCTTTATTTTATGTCATAAATTCTCTCTCCTCCTGATAGTACAGCATTGATATGCTGACATTTCATTCCTACAATTCTGAATTATTTTCTCCCTTTCCTAAACATGAGAACAGGAATGGCTTCTTTATCTCTCTATCCCCAGCTCTGATGCAAATCCAGCGTTGAAAGAATTGGCTCAGCTTGTTTAATACTGAATTAGTTAAGATTTGAGTAGAAAACTTATTAAAACTAAATTTGATACTACAAAACATAAAATTTTCTTGTGCCTACCAACGAATTTGCAAAGTGAACAATTTAAATATATGTGTGTGTGTGTGTGTATGACACCATTTCACTCTCTGCTAACCCTCAGCTGATGATCAACATAACTTTCTTTTCCAGAAACCTTCAGTGGTGCCCCATTTCCTAGAAAACAAAGTTAGAAACTTTTCTCCAGCACTCAAAGTCCTTTAAAATCTGTCTCCCAACTCTCAATATAAAATCTAGAAATTCCCTTTATGTCTGATTCTGCTTCAATCAATCAATTCACTGTCCTCTTACATCCTCACTTTGAAAACGGCACTTTATTTCCTCCTGCATTCACTCCCTCCCAATTTTCACAAGTCCACATAATTTATATACTTCAAGTCCTCTCCTAGTAATTCATTTGGTATCCTTCTCTCCACAGCCACTACTTTCTATTGCGTAATGTAGTTATTTATATACACATCATGTACGTACATGTCATATCTCCACTAGGCTGCAATTCTTGAAGACAGATGTTTTATTTGACTAAATTCTGTATATTTCTGAGTATCCAGCCCAGTACTTTTAGTGAATAAATGGATGAAAGAATTGTATCAATTGGTCTTATTAAGCTTTGAAAAAAAATTAATGTTTCACTACTGTTCATAAATTTAACTATTCTTTCTAAGACTTCAGAGGCTTAGCCCCAAAGACAAGTGCTGAGGAAAACTGCAACATAAATTAATATACTGTAGAGACTTAATAATTGCAAAATTGCTAAAGTCTGAAATAAGGCAAAGTGCCTGTCAGAATACTTGTCTCTTAAGTATATTAACTAAGACATTTTTTCCCCAAGGTCAGTGGCCTCCTTCTATGTACTCTAGAAATACCCCTATTTATGTAAATATTTCATAAATAGCACATAAATGCTATTTATTTGTTTTCCCTAAAAGGAGTCTAGGCACACCTAATTCAGGGACACAGAATACAGTTCAAGGTCCGGGCTCAGAAGTCTGACAAACCAGGTTGTGAGTCCCTTTTTCCTTCGTACCAGTTTTGCAACCTTGGGGAATTCAATTAACCATTTGAGGTCTCAGTTTCACCTATGAAAATGAGGATAATAATGGTACCTTTCCTCAATGCTACACTAAGAATTAATCAAAACTAGATATATACATGTAAAATTAAGTTTACTGTGTCAGATAGTAACCTGAAAAAGTACACTCAATAATAGTTCATTATAATTTATTTTAAATTATAAAATAATAGTTCATTATTATAATTTATTTTCATTCCCAACATTGATATATCAATGCGGTCTGGAAGAGAGATCAGAGGGACTTGTGGATAAAGTATAGAAGGCCAAAGAAAATATCAAAGGTCATAATTCTATAAGGCCTATTGATTTTTGAACACTATTTATAAATCTGATTGAAACCTCTCTGGGAAATACATGTTCTCCACTCTAACTGTGTCGATACGTCCTACTTTTTGAACGACTATAAATATTATTGCCTGAGAGCTCCAGCAGTCATCATAATTTATTCAGGGCGATTCCAATACTGACAATGTATTTAATCAATTTCACTTTTCTACCCTGCCCCCAAGAGTTGAAACCATATTTTTATTTTGAAAAAAAAGGAAAATTTGGTGTTAGTTTTAACACTTTACCAGTTTTCAGTTTTCCCTCACACCTGTACACAGGAATTCTTCTTTAAAGCACCAAAGATTAATCAAACATTCACTGTTTAATAAATGATTACATGGATGGGTGTTACTGTAATGAGGAGATCATCTAGAAAGAAATAAAAGACTGATGCAATAGCCCACTGTCAGGATTCCAAGAGAACAAGGCTACCTGTGATGTCCTTGGATTTATGAGGAAAGAAAACAAAACAAAACAAAGCAAAACAGTGCTTTGCAAAACAAGTCATTCTCCCAGGCAGAATGAAGGGAAACATGGAAGTATTAAATTGGGGTTACTGGTCAGCAATTCCACTCATTTTCTTCATTTTCCCTAATTCAGAGCAGCAGTGAAAAGGTCTTAAGCGACACAAGGGGTTAACAGCAACTTTGTAAAACCTTAAAATGCCAGATAAGGTGACAGTGTTAGATAAATGATCTGAAAACAGAGGATCCCTAGGAAATATTTTCCTCATTGGAATTTATACATCTTACTAGCCAGGGAGACTTGGCAGGGCCTACAGTGCCTCTGAGAGTAAAGACAAAACACTCAGTTCAAGTTTTCAGAATATGTACTACATTCTGGTATCCAAATGAAAGAATGGTACTAGTACAAACTGACATTTATTGATAACAGAGTACTTTATGTAATAAAAGTGTTAGTAACCAATACCTTAATAACCAAATCCTATTCTATTGGTTGTGAAAATTCTGGCACTCCCCCTTAAACTCACTCTATATAATAACACACATACACACACACACACACACACACACACACACACACACACAGCATCTCTAACCCTTGTAATTTTCTAAATGATAACAGCAGTAGGAGCATCTCTTGTTCTAATATTTGGTCTTTGATACAAAGCTCCTAAATCTCTTGCAATTTCCTGCATGATGGAAGTGGTTTCTGCCCTAACAAGGCAACACTTGGTGGCCATCTAAATGGCTCCTGGCTGGGGGCTGCTCACCAGATAGACCAAGCCATGATTAGAAGCCTGGATCTCTCAGCCTCACTTCTATCTTCTGGGAAGGGGAGAGGGGCTAGAGATTGAGTTAATGATTGGTCACTTCTATGAGATGTAGCCTCCATAAAAATCCCAAAAACATGGAGTTCAGAGACTCCTGGGTTGGTAAACACGTCAACCTGACAGGACGTGGCACACACCAAATCCAATGGGAACAGAAGCTCCTTCCTTTGGGACCCTTCTGAACTTTATTCACCCTATGTAGATACATCTCTTCATCTGGTTGTTCGTTCATGCCCTTTATTATATTTTTTATAATAAACCAGTAAATGTAACTAGCCATTTCTCTGATTTCTGTGAGGCACTCTAGCAAATTATCAAACTTAAAAAGGGAGTCCTAGAAACCCCAATTCATAGCTGGTGGGTCAAAAGTACAGGTGACAGTCTGGGACTTGAGATTGGTGTCTGAAGTGGGAGCAGTCTTATGGGATGAGCCCTTATCTTGTGAGGTCTGATGCTCACTCCAGGAGATAGTATCAGGATTACAGGACCCTCAACTAATGTAGACAATAGCTTGGTGTGGAGATAAAGCCCACACATCTGGAACTGTTAGTTGTATTCTATGTGTGAGTAAAAGAAAACACAGGAGTATTTTTCCCATATACTTACGCTGCCTCAGTTTCTTCATATGTAAAAGAATAATGCCTACTTCACAAATATTTTGTTAAAAAATTAATGAGTTAACATTTGTAACTAATGGAGAATAGTTAACAGTTTATAATTACTGTTATTCTGATCATTATTGGCTTATGTGCTTATCTTTGTTTACATACAAGCAACAATTCTTTCTTAGAAACCCCCTTGCTTTAAAAGTTTTTATTTTTACATTCATTTATTTTTTAGAGACAGAGAGAGACAGAGCACAAGTGGGCGAGGGGCAGAGAGAGAACAAGGCATAGAATCCGAGGCAGGCTCCAGGCTCTGAGCTGTAAGCACAGAGCCCAATGCGGGGCTCGAACTCACAGACTGTGAGATCATGACCTGAGCCAAAGTTGGACGCTTAACCGACTGAGCCACCCAGGTGCCCCAGAAACCCCCTCCCTTTTAAAGTAAATTTCATTTCATTCCCTAAGTATGTGTAATATACTATACACATACCTAAGTATGCATAATATCAGGATCTGCAAAGAAAGCTAGGTTACCCCCTGTCTTGAATATCATAACTTTATATCCTTCCTGTTCTCTGTAATGATAAGAACCCCTGGGGTTTCTAAGCAAAATCCATCCATCATGTCACCTCCATATCACTACTTCTCCTCTTGGACCACACATTATTTGTAGACTGACCAAAAGCTAGATAGTAAAAGAGTTCATTTTTCCTATTTTCATTGGGGGGGGGAGAGCTATAAACATACAATCATTCATTTAAAGACCAGCATGATTTTTAAAATCATGACTCATATTCACTTCATTTCACAGATGGCAACTGAGGCCCAGAGAGATGAATTAACTTGCCTTCAGATATAGGCTGTTAGTAGTGCAGCCAGGAGTAGGATCCACTATGATAGAGTGCTCAAGCAAACCTGCCACATGACCTCAAATTTGTCCACAACGTATCTAGGTGCACTGCCGCAGCACTGGTCTTTTTAAATGCCTATTCTCTCAAATATCTAATTCTTCCAAATTGGGAGTACCACTAGTTAGTATTCCATGCCATTTAGGAGTTCAAAATATCCTTCAGTGCATTTTAGTTCTAGGTGGCCCCAGGGTGGCATAAAAAGTTAACATCCTCCCCTAACAAGTACTTATGTCACCAAAAAGCAATCCTTTAGAAAATAGAAGAAGAAAAAGGATTTACGTGTCTGTATTTAATATTGGAACAGGTCTGCATGCTCCCATAAAGTCCCTGAAATAATCTTTTAATCTTTTTTTTAAAAAAGCATCATTCAATAATTGATGTTAAAAAATGATAATGCTGACTCAGTAACAAAGATTCAATTATATCCCATATGCCTTATTTAATAAAGAAGAATGTAATCTATTTTAGAGAAAAAGTTTCCATAAAAGTGATGGTTTGATATTGGAGTTTAATGATGTAGCCAACTTCCTACCAAACAATTCCATTTAGTTGCCTAACAGGTGTCTCACATTCAACCTATCTAAAATAAACTACTGTCTGCTCTCAAATCCTCTCCTCCTACATTTTTCCCTTTGAGGAAACTGGGCCAAACAATGCCCTCAAGAAACCCAAGACTTGTCCTTGACCCTCCCATATCCTACACCTGCCAGAGCCAGTCATGCATCCAGCTCCCATATCTCAAATACCTCCTCATTTTATCTACTTCTGTAACACCTCACCACCATTCCTCTGCTCTAAGTAGGCATCACTGCCTACACAAAATTGATGGAATACTACCACAACTTCCTACCCAACCTCCCTAATGAGACTGTTTCTTCTTCAATCCATTATCCACAATTGAATCCATACTGAATCCATACTGATCTTTCCATAACATAAAGGAAATCATATCTGCTCTCTTTTAAAGCCATTCATTGGGTTCCCAATTTTTAAATCCATTCACTGGCTCTTATTTATTTGTTATCCATATACTGTAACAAACACATTAAACCCCCATCAAAAACAAATCTAGGGCACTACTAATGCCCCACATTCAGTCAAAATGTTCATCCCCATCTCATGACCCTGTCTCATCCAACACATGACAATAAACATCCTAAATCCTATTATCATAATTAAACTTGCTCACTTTATACAGTCTTGTTGCATTTCTACATATTCTTAAAATGCAATTTTAAAAAATTTTTACAGCTTTTCAAACTGTACCATGTTGTTTATCATTTTTGAGGGATAAAACTTACTATGTATTATCAAAATTCATTCATAGATTCATTGTAAAATATATGTACTATTCTCTTGCATTAATATATCAAAATTCATTCATCAGCTTTCCCATTGATGCGTCCATGGGTTATTCTCAGCTTTTACTTTTATGAACAGGAGTACTATGAGATATTTGTCTATGTGGAAGAAATTTTCTTAAGTATATGATAATAATTCATGGGTTACATATCAATGTTCAGATTTCAGAAATAAACTGTTATCTAAAGTTATAAAAAATGTGGAGATGCATAACCTCTAACAATTGGTATTATCAACCTTTTTGATTTTTGCCAACTGAATAGATATAATATGTCGTTGTAGCCTCGGTCTGTGTTTCCCTGATCACAGTTGATGTTTAATATTTCTTCATAAGTTTTTTCTGCTATATGTGTTCCCTTTCTAAGCAGTGTCTCTTCATGGCTGCTGCCCATTTTTTTTTCTTATTGGGTTATTTGTACTTTTCTTATTAATAGGATATATGTATATACATGTATATACACACACACACATATACACACCTGTATATACATACATACACTTAATAGTTTCTCAGTTGCATGCTCTTTTAACATTTACAGTTTGTAACTTCTCTTTTAAGGCATATTTGAATAAAACAACTTTCTCAATTTTAATATAGTTAAATCTATCAATAATTTCCTTTATGGTCAATGTTATTTGTTTAGTATTTTTAGAATTCTCCCTTAATTCAAAGCCTTATGTCTAAATACTTTTCTGCTAAAAGTTTTAGTTTTATTGTTGACATTAATAAAGCCAAAGTTTGTCTTGGTTTATGATATGAGGTAGGCATCCAATTTCATGCTTTCCACATCGATTACCATTTTATTTTCAGATCCATTTATTGAAAAGCCCTTCTCTCTCCCATTGATCTGCAGTGCTCCTGTCACATTCTGAATGCCCAAACATGCGTAAGTCTACTTCTAGAGTATATGCGATTCCATTAGGCAATTTGTCTACCCATTGTGATCTCTTGTACCAATATTACAGTCTTACTAATCTTATAAGAGTTCTGTATTATCTCATTCAGAATTATCCTGTAATCTCTATTATTTCATAAAAATTTTAGTACCTTCTTCTCTAATTAGCTATTTCCTACTTGCATAATTTAGACTCAGCTTAAATGCCACAGCCTCTGTGAAATGTTATCTAAGAATCTAGACACATTTTCTCTACTGAGAGCATCCCTCTTCCTCATCCTAATATCCATTGCACACATTATGCTTCGTAATCATTTCTAAATTATGTTTTTTACAGAGAGAAAGGGAGAGAAAGAGACTAAGAGAGAGGGAGAGAGAAATGTTTACTTTATTATTGACTATAAGTTCCAGATAGTAGGAACCTCAGTTCCTTTATACCACCAGGTCTTAGCAGTTAGTAGATACTTAACAAATATTTTATTTGAGTGACTTCCTCCTTTGGGGCTACACCCAAAATAACCACTACCCCCACACACATGCCCCACTGGGGACCTGACTCACCTTGAAGAGCAAAGTCATCCAGACTATTCATGCACCTTCACAACATTTAGCAGATATTGATAAAGGGTTATCATGAACCAATACTTCACTGTACGGTTTATGCACATTATCCTATTTAATTCTCAAGGCAACCCTGTGAAGCAGAATTACTGTCTCTCAGGTTCTGATCTGAAGTGAAAACATTAAGATTTTGCCAAGGGATTTGCCAAAGTCATACAACTGGATCAAGGGGGAGGAGACAAGGACCAGGTTGATGAACAAAATCTGGGCTTTTAACTATGTGGCAATCTGTACTAACTGTGAACTCAGAAGTCCTGGTGCTTGAAATTTGTCTTCCTTTGTCCATCACTGGGCTTTTCCCTTCTTTTCTTTTTTTTTTTGATATAATTGACATAGAACATTATATAAGTTTAAGGTGTACAAAATGTTGACCCAATAGGCACTTAAATAATTGATGAATTGATAAATAAATTAATACGTGTATCTTAAAAATGAATTCATAGTGTATGCCAGTATCGGGTACTTTAAACCAGTTTAAAATTTAGCACTAAAAGGGATCTGAGAAATCACCTAGTACAAATCCTTGTTTTTTAAATAATGGAGACACCTAAGTCCAAAAGGATCAACATTTTTTTAAGTCAAAAAGACTGTTTCTAACATGTGCAGGACATGAAATTTTGAGGCACATACGCTTTGCACAGCATCACCTGCCTGTAAATAAGTTACTATTTTAAATATGTGGAGAAATTCCTATATAGAGCAATATTCTGAAATAATAAGTAACATTGGAAAATAAAATTAAAACCCTATAGTTTAGTCCCATTTATTCAAGACAAATATTAATGTACAGCATTAACTAAGTCTTAAAAATAAGGAGAATATAGTTTAATTTTACAACTTAAGTATAAGGAAAAATTACTATTTTTGCCTTGCGTCATTAAATTTCACATTTTGAGATTTAAGACTGAGCATTAAGGACTTAAATCAGCAAAGCTGTACTTTTTTGGTACTTGCAGAATAAGCTGTCATAGTTTTGCTGAATCAGATTATGACATTTTTTTTTGTGACCAATCTAGAAGTCTCTATTCAACAAATGACAAAGTGATCATTCCAAACTGATGAGATCCAACAAACCACATTTCCACTTTCAGCCAAGCAGCAGCTCAACTGAGTTAACAAAGAAGCAGAGAAAGAGGATTTTTTTCTGGGATTTTAACCAAAGATCAGCATATCAATCCTCATGTTCATTTATCAACAACCGATAGACTCATAAAGTTCTCCTCTTTGAATAATTCTAGTATAAAGGCATAAAATATGCATATAAACTACCTAAATGAGTCGAGGCTCAGTCACTTCCAAGGTACTTTCAATTTTTTGTGCTAGGCAAAAACTACAGTCAAAGAAACTCATTTCACAAAGAGGAAGATCATCAGAATACCTCCAATTGAGTAGGAGCACTGCTACAATCTGATGCAAAAAAAAAGAAAAAATGTCCAAAATACTTTTTCACAAAAACTAATTTTTTGAAATGCTCTTCTGTGTTTCCCAAGCCTCATATAACCAACAGTTGCTTATTAACATATTTTGATTCATAGATGACCTCAAAAATATCTGTAATATTAAAAGCAGACTGTATCTGCTTTTTGCAAATAAATGCAAATCTCAAGCCAGTCATTTAGATTTACTTTTCCAAAAGGTACAAACATTTAATTTTTTTTAATGTTTTATTTATTTTTGAGAGAGAGAGAGAGAGAGAGAGAGACAGAACACGAGCGGGGGAGGGGCAGAGAGAGAGAGAGAGAGAGAGAGAGAGAGAGAGAGACACAGAATCTGAAGCAGGCTCCAGGCTCTGAGCTGTCAGTGCAAAGCCAAATGAGGGACTCAAACTCATGAACCGCGAGATCATGACCTAAATGAAAGTTGGATGCTTAACCGACTGAGCCACCGAGGTGCCCCAAAAGGCACAAACATTTCAAATGCAACTAAAGGCTTACTTTTTGTAATAAATAATAAACTGCAGTTTATTCTGCACTAATGCAGTTTATTCTGCACTAATAAACTGCAGAAAATGAATCCCTACGACTTGACTTAATAAACCACCATGTATAAAAATCTTTACGTTTCTTTATCATTCACTCTTATCCTGTCAATGAAACCGATCCCTAAAGAGGGAAATACTCAGTTAAAGTGATGTTATCCTGTACCTGACATTACCTTTCGCACTTAACACAAGGCAATAATCTGGTTGTTGAATCTGAATCTGGCCATCAACATGTGTTTTGTTTAAAAAGTTGTTTGTTTGTTTGTTCATCTGTTTATTGCTTCTGGAAGTCTGGGTGTCATGTGTCCTTGCATTTTGCTACAACCCCCACCATCTTACTTAAGTAGTTGTTCCCTTGTATGTTAGGTGCTTAGCCTCCAAGGGTTTTTGCTTCTGGAGGCCTAAATTTTAAATTCTGTCCAATTGAATGTTCACTAAATTATTCTTTCCATACAGTCACAGAACACTGGAATTATGAAATTGGAAGGTACCTTAGAGGTTACCTAACTCTTCTCATTTCTCCCAACAGGACACCTGAGGCTGAGAGAAGGAAGTAACTTTCCCCCGGTTAAATGTACATTAATAGTTCTGTCAAAATGCTCTGCTAACGCAAGAGCTGAAAAAAATCCCTACTTCAAAGTTTCACGTTTTGTCAAGAGTCACCAGAGCTGTCATCTCTGTAAGCAACATTTGCTTCGTAAGCACTTACCCCTGAGTGCAGGTAGCAGGGACCTCTCCTTCTTGTCATCGCATTTGTTACATTCACTGAAGTACAGGAGTAGGAAGACATCGACGAGAACCCACATCAGTGAAGTGGCCAGAACCACCTTGCAGTAAACAAACCTCCTCATGTCTTCCCTTGATTTCTAGTTAATACATAGATCGAAGACAGATGCTACAGTGATAAATCCAAGCCACAGGGGTGAACTCCAGGAAAAAAGCAGGATGCATCCCACTATATTAAAAAAGAAGGAAAAGAAATGTCATTATTGCATAGGTTTTTTTTTAGTATAAAGGGGATAAAACATGAAATACATGATGTATTTAATGTTCCCATATTTATAAGCACTTGACCTTCAAATTCAGAATGAAAAGCCTAAATAAGTGAGAACTGTAAGCAAACCAGGTGGCTAAAACGCTACCAGCTAATCCTAGATCTGTCACTACTCTGCTGGGCACTTGACAACTATTTGATTTTTTCAGGTTGTACTCTTTTCTTAAAAAGCCCTATGATGATATTCTGTAGAGCAGTAGGTTATCAAATAGAGCATCCTTGAATTTACCCTGATTCAGCACTTTTGAGGAGCTAATAACTGCCGAAACAGAAATCATCCCGGGATACAATAAATTGGAGTAACTAAGAACTGGACTTTACACACAGATAGGCCTGTGTCTATTCACCTCCTATCTGCGGGACCCTTTTTTAAAAAGCCTGTTTTCTCAACTATAAAATGAGAATAACAATGCCAAACCTAAGATGTGCTATGAGGACTAGCCACAATAATGCTTGTTAAGCATCTTGCAAGACAGATAATTATTAACGTATAAAACAAAATAAAGTCTCAAATTCTCAAAAGGACCATTGCACGAAATAACTCATCAGTTACTTCACCTTAAAAACTCCATCTGGTCTGCATAGAAAGTATCCACAACAAATGTGTAATTTGGAATGGATAGCATACATTCAAAAAATTATGAGAGGGAAGACAACATATTAGTTTAAAGTGACTTCAGATAACCAAAGCACAAATTCTAAAAGGCATACAGATATGTGCACAATTACCTATTGAGAGGTATTCTAAATAAATGTAGAATTAATACCACAAACATATTTGTTTTATTGACACTATAAAAAGCAATAATTACCTGGTTAATTCATTTACAATAAATTGACAGTTAAGTCATGTACCGTAAATATAACAGGCCAAAGATATGTTCATGCCATTTGCTACACTTAATATCAACTGAAGTTTAAAATTTTTGAGGTGAATAAGTAATACAATTTTGAAAGATATTTGAGAAGAACAGCTACAAAATACAAAGGTACTCAGAATACTTCATAAATATCTGTCTCAAAAACATCAAAGTGCAATTTGCTGAGGCAAATGCTCTTTAAATTAATAGCAGCTGAGTTTGCATCATAAAGCAATACAAAGGCTACCGCCTGTAACAACCTATCCAGACTAGCAAGGAATTCAAAATTTACATAAAGTGACAGCTGAAAACATAACAGAGTCTATCTTCACTGTCTACATTAAATTTACATTTATGCAGCATATTTTTTTAAAAAGGTATAAAATGTGCAAGTCTGCAGAATATATGATATGTGGGGTTTATCTGTTTGCTTATGATTTTTCTGGAAACAAATGTCATGCTAATTATTTACTTTATTTCATTTCAACTTCATTTTCCTGTAAAGTGTATAACTAAACATTGGAACTCAGCCTCTAAGCCTGGTAACAAGTGAAGAATTCCCTGACGCATATTTCCTGTTACTTTGTGCATGCATGCTTTACTGAATACAAGGTATGAAACAATTCAAGCTGTCAAATGTTCTGTGTTTCTTGGTCCTATGATGAAGTAGTTCTCTTCAGTTTATTGTAGAAAAAAGTCCCACAGAAAAGTGTATATAACACTGATGGTTACCAAATAGCCATCCCCAGATTTAAGATGGGAATATCTTAAAATAAAAGATCCTATCATAAAGATCTTACATGTTATATAAAGATCTATAATGAAAGGCATAAAAGCACCATCCCTGGCTCTGTAATAAAATGAAATGATGACTTTGGGTCAGGATTTTGCCTCTCTGTGCTTCATTGTCTTTATTTATAACATATTTCCTGTCCTATTCAGCTCGCAAAATATTGTAAAGGCTTAAGCAAGATAAAGAATGAGAACATTTTTAAAAGAAAATATAAAGAATATTATAATAAAAAATCTGAAATCGCTTAACTTTAAATATTAAAATGTCTAAGATAAGACATTTCCTAATAGGAGCCTAACAGTTAATGTTATTCAGAATTTAATATAAATTTTAGCTGTAATAGAAAGTCAAAATCATATCTTATTGCCATTTCAAGCATTACTCAAATTATTCTAATTTCATAGCCTGAATGAGCTATATATCAAGTCATTAGCACTGAGAGAAGTCTAATCCCACTATTCTAACTGATAAAACTAAGTTGTTGTGTGATTTTTTTCATTTATATTTCAAGTTTCGAATTCTATCTCTACTTTGAAAACACCTACCTCCACCTTGAAAATGCACTAAATTTCATTGAGCCATATCTGCTGGCACTTGCATAATGGTAATCTCATATACTGTATTCCAATACTCTTCATGAGAACAAAACTGATGGGAGCAGAAGGATGGTACAAAACACACAGTAACACTAACCAACATAAGCACAGTTGGTAGCCCAGGTTTATTTAAGAGAATCAGCATCTGTATTATGTTTTTATTCCAGTAAGCCTCTATTTATTTGCAAACACTTCTCAGTTTCTGAAGCCAAATCCAAGTTCTGCAATATCCCTGTCTTGCCAAACCAATGTGGAGCATGACTAACTTGCATAAACTACAGGCTCTTCTATCTGAAAACACAGCCCCTTTCCTAATTGTTTCAGTATCTTTTGAGCACAGTTCCTTCTCTCTTTAAAAGTACTTCTCTAGGTGGGAGTACTTTTAAGAGAAAGCCATCAAGTACCATCTTGCTAGTCAGATTGCCTTTCTTTTTCTTCTTGCCCACCAATCATTATATCCATCAGATATTCTATGATGCGTTACAGGATTTTTGTCTGAAGATATATACCATCTTCCTATCTTTATCAAAAACGTATTTCAAATATAAAACAATCTAGATAAAGCTTAGGAGTTGGTAAATATGTTTTTAAACAAGGAGAAAGAGTTTTTTGTTTTAAAATTCGGAGGTTATCACTTCCATGGAGAGTCTAGTTTAGTTGCTATTAGACATATTTTTATCTGTACTCATTTATTTTATTTCGTAAAAATTGCATAATAGGTGCAAATTTATTCATTCTATTTTGTGAGGCTATATGTGAGGCTGCCAAAGCATCCTGGGAACTAGTGTAAGACTGCTGGTAGTGCTCCCAGAAGGTTCAGGCACCAATGTACCTCAAATGTTTTAAATAACTATGCAGGAGCTTCTGTGAGCTGATGACTGGACAAATTTGCAGAACTGGTTTACAGACTAATAAATCTAATGTGTAAGCACTGAAAATAAAATGTGCTGCATTAGCCACAGGTATGATTGACAGGAAGACTGATCTTTGTATGAAGGAAGGTTAAAAATTAAAATGCCCTAGAGGGATCTACCCATAGCTTAAACAAAGGATCCACTCTAAAAATCATACCACACTGGAAGATATACCATGAGACAAAGAAGCAAAGATAATGTTAAATGAATGCCTATGGGGGAAAAATGGAATGGAAGCAAAAAAAGAAAAACAAAAAGCAAAACCAAAAGGCCCTCACTGGCATTTAAACCAAGGAAAGTTTGAATATTCATAACATAAAATTTGACTATTAGGAGGCAACCTAGCATGAGATCTAAAATTATATATTGCAGAGTTATAATGCCATGAGTTGGATCTGAGTCCAACACTCACTAATTGTATGGCTTAATTCAAGTTATTTAAATCTTCTGTGCCTCTGTTTTTCTATTCAGAAAATATGAACAATAATAGCTACCTCACAGCCTATGATGAGTATTGAATGAATTAATACATGCAAAACTCTTATAAGAGTGCCTGGAACTTAGGAGGTTCTCAATATACATTACCGATTATTAGTAGTAACAGTAAAATTATTACCAACATGAACATCATCAAGAGAATGAGAAAAAGAGTAAGAATTCTCTGCCCACCTTTCCAGAAGTAGCGTATACACTGTGTGTATTCAGGGTGTCGGGGGACAAGATGAACATCACAAATATATTTAATATTACTATTTATGAGTATTACAAATTACAATATTTTAAATTTAATAATCCAAAATATATTTAGAAGAGTTTCTGATGGAGATGAATTACACAGGATTTTGCAATTGTCAAAACTCATTGAACTCTACACTTGAGATTTGTGCATTTCATTCTGTGTAAATTACATATATATTTTTAAGGCAAAACAAAATGTTTATGTACCAATCATTTGATTCCCTGATTAATACTTTTCTGACCCCTGTCCTACCATTGTTTTCTCTATGGTAGTGACTTGGGTCCCAGGCTGTTCCTTACAAATACCTTGCCTCTGGGCGTATGCATATGCTATTTTCTCTGTTCACTGATGTGGTTGGTCATGGCTGCCTGCTCTTATTTCCTTCAGATCTTACTTCCCCCTGCTCAAATGTCAAATCTTGGTGAGCTTTCCCATTTAAATTAAATTATCAACCCATTTAAAATAACACACACAACTTAGTCACTCTGGATTTCTTACCTCATTTAATCTTTCTCCTTTGTACCTCTTACCCCCAAACATATATAAAAAAATTAGTTTTTAAATTTGTTTATTGTCTGTCCCTCCTTATTAAATAGTAAGTTATATGAGAACAATAATTCATATCTCTTATATACCCCCATTCTCCCTCAAATATTTTTACGTTTTTAAAACTCCAGCACTGGTTGTTATGGGCTGAATTTTGCCAAGCCAGAATTTGTATGTGAAGTCCTAATCTCCAAGATTTTAGAATGTGACTGTATTTGGAGATACAGTCTTTTAAAAGGTAATTAAGGTAAAATGAGGTCATATGCATTGTCCCTAATCCAAATCATCCTTACAAGAAGAGGCGATTAGGACACAGAGGAAAGACCATGTGAAGACAGAGAAGGCAGCCACCTATATGCCACAGAGAAAGACCTCAGAATGAAATCAGATCTGCTAACACACTGATTTTGGACTTCTACAATCTGTGAGAGAATAAATT
Organism: Lynx rufus; assembly: GCF_022079265.1. Taxonomy (NCBI): domain Eukaryota; kingdom Metazoa; phylum Chordata; class Mammalia; order Carnivora; family Felidae; genus Lynx; species Lynx rufus. The sequence goes on from NW_025814834.1 coordinate 77,730,109, forward strand.
GCTGTGTGTAAGCAACCCAATCTGTGATACTTTGTTATGGCAGCCTTATCAATAATACCCAGGTTAAAAATCCAACTCTTCCCTATTCCACTCCTAACATGCAAATAGACGAACATCACCGGAAAGAACCTCCTCAGAATATGCTGCCTGTTCTCATTTTAACTCTATAAACTCACGTCACACTACAAGTAGACTCTCTGTGCTTTGCTGCAATCCTGCAACAGTTCCTACTCAAATCAATCTCCACCTTGCTTGCCTTCCTCAGACGGCCATCTCCACACTTTTTCCTCTTAGCTTATCATTACACTTCTACACTTAGCAGAGAAGATATAAACAATAAGAAGGGTATTTTGCCTACTGCCATGTTGAATTTATAAATTTTCTTGTTCCTATTTACTGCCAACCCTAAATCTGCAAGTCCCAGGGCTAGAACAGATGACTGTCCTTTTAGGAGGGCAACACCCTCTGCTCTCACATAGGGTTTCACTGATTGCACTTGTCTCTTCTGCATCGTTTTTTCTTAATAAGTCAACGTTACCAATACGAAGATGCTACATGAATAATACTCTTAAACTAATTTGACCCCACATCCCTCTTCAGTGATTCTTCCAGCACCCTGCTTACCTTTGAAGCAAAACTTCTGGAAAGAATTATGTATAATCACCGTCTATACATCCCATATCCCTAACCTCCTATTCTCTCTTAAACCCAAAAGGTTTTAGCCCCTGCAACTATATGGAAACCTTATTTGATACAGTCAGTGTAATGGTCAAATCCAATGGTCAATCCTCAAGCACCATTTTACATAACTCCGAAGCAGCATTTGACATAGCGTGGTCAAAAACCTTGTGCTCTTTTTTGTAAATCTTCTTCTTTATGTCCAGGTGTAGAATTCAATGATTCATCACTTGCATACAATACCCAGTGCTGATCACAAGTGCCTGCCTTAACATCCATCACCTGTTTAACCCATCCCCTGCCCATGTCCCCTTCAGTAACCATCAGTTTGTCCTCTATAGGTAAAAGTCTGCTTCTTGGTTTGCCTCTTTTATTTCCCCTTATGTTCATTTGTTTTCTTTCTTAAATTCCACATATGAATGAAATCATACAGTATTTGTCTTTCTCTGATTTATTTTGCTTAGTATAATACTCTGTAGCTCCATCCACATCATTACAAATGGCAAGATTTGTACACATACCACAACTTTTTATCCAATCATCGCTCTTTCCATAACTTGGCTAATGTTGATAATGCTGCTACAAACATTGAGGTGAATGTATCCCTTCAAATTAGTATTTTTGTATCCTTTGGGTAAATACCTAGTAGAGTAATTGCTGGATTGTAGGGTAGTACTATTTTTAACTTTTTGAGGAACCACCATACTGCTTTCCAGAGTGGCTGCACCAGTTTGCAATCCCACCAACAGTATAAGAGGGTTCCCCTTTCTCCAAATCCTTGACAACACTTGTTTCCCGTGGAACTCTCTCTCTCTTTTCTTTTTTTTTAATTTCTTATTTGATCATGCAGCAAATTCCATTGGCTCTGCTTTCAGACTTGACTCACTTCTTACCAATTCCACTGTTGCCACCAAGCCACCACTCCTAACTCCCTTTTAAAAATACAGCTTTATTGACATAGAGCGTATAGACAATATAATTCACTAATTTAAAGTGTACAATGCAATGGCTTGTAGTACAGTCACAGAGCTATGCACAATTTTAGAACGCTTCTGTTACTCCAAAAGAAAACAGTTCCCCTTTGCTATAATCTCCTAATGTTCTCATGGACTCTAGCTCTAGGTAACCACTAATCTAATTTCTGTCTATGTAGAGTTACCCATTCTGAACAGCTCTGTTTGAATACGGCGGTGTCTGGTACAGACACCTAAGTTACCAACCTACCCAAGTCACAGCCCTACCTGGTCTCAGGTTACAGTGTTGCTGTCTTAGTCCATTCAGCCACCTATGGCCACACCACTGTGGCCCACAAAACTAAAGTGGGTCATGTTTTCTTATTTTCAGGCCATTTGCAGTCTGACAATGGTATGTCTTTTGTCACAAAGGCCACCCAAAAATGGAATGAGAATCATGGTATCAGATGGATTTTCTACACTTCCTATCATTCAAAGTTTTTTGCTGACTGTTGTAATGACGTCCTCAAAAAATGACCGAAGAAAAGATACCTAACCAACCTTCTAATCAACTCCCGGTCCACCCACCTGAGAAAGGCAGTTGGCTTACTAAATTTGGCCTTTCCCCAAAAAGGGGTCTTTTATTGACCACCTACTAATGAAAGGGGTAGGAAATTCTGTAAAACCATTCTGAAAATACGGGATTCCACCCAGTCCATGGCGCATTTTTTTTTTTTTTGGCCGTAGTAAGAACCCCAAGCCAGCCTGACTAGTATACCTTTAGGTAACAGCCCAGACAAAAGGGGACTAGAGTATTCAAATTTAATTCTGGGTCATCTTCCTCTTGATCAACATGGTGCCAGAGCATAGGGCAAGAAGCTCTTGGTTGTGTATACTGCTAACTGAATGCCCCTACAGTGGCGCATGTGAGCCAACATGAAAGGAATCTGTAATTTTGTAAAAATATCTTCTTCCTTTTTACATTTACCTCTTCCATATGAAAGGTCTGGATCAGAGTAGGAGATAATTGAAAACAGAGATGCAGCTATATTTATTGAGCTAAGACACACCAAATTTCATGGCTTTCAAGGGAGATTAACAACCTTGACACCTGGGGAGAAAACAGATTGCATTCCAAGAGATGGAGGAAAGGGGTGGGGACAGTTCACGTTCTCCCTGTCACCTCAATCCAGCCTCAGAGCCTGGCAAAATAATCACATGGCCTGCTCGAGTGAACCAGCTCTTGTGGCTGGCAGTCTGACTACTATTACATTTGTCACCTAAACCTCGATAATTTCTCAAGAGTAGAACTGATTTATAGTCTTTTGTAGGTTTGAATTTTAATATAAGCATGTATTACTTTCGGCATAAAACTATTAACCTAGTTAGAAAAATTTAAGTATTTCTTTAATTTATCCTACAGTTACAATTGAGTGCCTACACAGATGCCGTCAATGTGCTTGGCATGAAAGATAAAAGATGTAGAAAGACATAAGCCTTGCCTTCTGGTTTGGGACCCAGTAGGGGAGTCACAGAAGACTATTGGAGTAGAGATAAGAATGGAGATATGTGAAACATTAGGAATGATTCCAATATGTGAAACTCTTTTTAATGTAGTTATTATATGCAATTATTAATGTGAGACAATGCAGCAAAAAAAATGGAATTATTGAGCATAGAGAGATTGAAAGAAGAGTGAAACTCTATATAGAATATTTATAAGGCAGATGCCACTTGTTAAGACAGTCTGTTACACACTGGTCTTTTTAGCCATGGTTGGATATAGGAATATACATTTTATGAAAATGTTACAAATGTCAAAGCCTAAAATATATGTTAATGAGACTTTACAAGCAATAGATTATCATTAAAACATAATGAAATTAAGTCTTCATGAAGAAAGCTTGTAAAAAGTATATATGACCTTCAAAAAGATAATGAAATTCAATAGTTTTAAAAAGTGTATTCGTCAACCTAAAAATTGTTCATCATTTATTTGTTTCAGGTATTTAATGACAGCTCAGTATTCATCTTATAAAATGGCATACCAGTAGTTTAACCTTGTTCATTAATAGTTACCAAGAGGGAAAACCAAAAATCCAAAATGTTCAACTGGATATAAAACCTAGAGATTTAAGACAACAGTAGAGCATTTAGACAGTTCCCAGCAGACATCTGCCAGTGAGCTGGCCATCTTCTGCCATAAATCACATGATTAAAAAGAAAATAAATGTTTCCACTGAGATATCAAACCATTAGAAAACCTTAACCTCAGCTTCCTAGCTGGCCTTAAGGCTTTTCAATTCTTCATAACCAAAGGTGTAAGGAATGAATTACAAGTGTTCCTTATTTGAAATGTGGAGCATACAGAGGCTATTTCTTCTCTAGGCTTTCTTTCCAAAACAGAGGCATTTATTTGTAGAATATAATTAAAAATAATATTAAATTATCTTTAAATTTATATCAGAATCACTCTGCTCCAGCTGGCAATTAGTGGGATACAAAAAAAAAGGGGGGGAGTCAAAGAAAAGCCCGGAACTCTAGGGCACAAAAGGACCCTAGCAGCACAAAGGAAAAGAGATTTGACCACAGAAAGCTCTAGAAAATTGGTTAGAGCTTTCTGAAATTTTACCTTAGAGCTGCATAAATGTAAATAAAATTTTATTTCCCTGCTTGAATATTTTAATATAGTGAATTTTTAAGCGTAATTGATATGTGAAAGAAATGCCCACTCTTTCAAAAAATAACAGGTAAAATATTCAGTCCTCCACTCCAAGGGAAAAAAAAAAGCCCACTGTAATAAAGCTACCATATACTTAGTTATTACTTTGATTTGCAACTTCAGTTTATGTTTTTTTTTTATTTCCTGCAAGCTTCCTGGCAAAGTTATTAATCATAAATTATGGGCTTTAAAAGACAGGCAATTAGAGGGAAGACATAAATAAAGAATTAAACATCAGAATATTTATTAATTAGTCTCCAATTAATTAACAGTAAAGTAAAATTAGTAGATACCCAAAGAATGAAAATTCGTATTCGTATCAGCAAAGCAATCTTGTCTTATCAAATTGCTGAAGAGTGTAACTTGTTAATCAATATAAAGGAATCTAATATAATGGAGTATATAATCCAATAACAGAAAACATAGAAGTATTATAAATTAGGGAAATTTCCCAAAAACACATGATAAAGGGAAAGATATAACTTTTTTCAAGATATAAAAGTTGGGTAGAGATTACCATTAATGTACAAGCAAATGAACAAGCAGACCAAAAACAAAGCAACATTTTCCTTGTCTTCAGGGAAAACTACCTATTAATTCAATTAAGGATTGTGCTAACTGGAGAACTGTACATAAAAAGTAAATACTGGTTTTGACAAAATTATATATTAGCAAAGGTGGGATGAAGTAGGTCCTTTTTTACTTTGTGGGTAATGTAAAATGATAGAAACTTCTTGGGAAAAGTGTGGTTTATTAGAAATAAGTATAACTCTATTACCTATTTTCTTAAAAATAATCATATACTTTGAACCAATAATTTCTGAACTGGAAAACTCTCTTGAAAAGCCCTATAGGAGAGAAAACGCTTTTTACAGGGAGATAGTATCACATCATTGTTTATTAAAAGGAGTTCAAAATAGATACGTAACTAATTGACAGAATATTATGCTGCTGTTAGAAACTTATGCAATTTTGTAATAACATGAAAAAAGCTTATATGATACTTGTAAAATTCAACAATTTAACATACACACTTGCTTATAGACTATAATCACAACTATTTTTTTTTTTACCTTTTTCTTATAAAAGTACTGGAAAGAACAGAGGCGAATGTGTGGATTTTTTTTTCATTCCTCGTATTATTTTTACTAGTTTTCAAATTATCCAGAAATAGTATATATTAACTGAATGATGGCAAATATATGTTTTGCCTGAAAGTAAGAGAATTACCACATAATAGTGATAAAATATAAAATTCTTAGTGATGTGATATTTGTGCATACGTATACGTGAGTGTATGAGCACACACGGAGCTATGATGAAATGTAACACATAGAGAGAACAGACCCAAAGGACTGTCAAAAGAATTTCACAAAAGACAGTAAGTGAGAAGGAAAAGGAGGGCAGAACTCCCTATTAAAATTAAGCCTGATTTAAGCATTCTGTTTCCAGATTTCTCTTTTTTGTTTCCAAAACTGTCTACTGTTACAGAATCTATGTGACTTTGGAAAGATAAAAGTTAGTCCCCACATAAAATTCTATTAAAACTCTACATTCCTTTCAAGAAACTAGCTAACTTTCCAAACCTGAGTCTCATGCAGGACTCAGGAACTATCTTTTTTTGGTTGCATTTGTGGTTTTTATTCCAAATAAATACCTTCCCAAAACCATCAGGACCAGTATTTAAAAGCAATGATTGAAATTGGGGAAGACTACTCATTTCTTTTTTTTTTTTCTTTTCAAATTTTTATTTAAATTCTAGTTAATTAACATACAGTGGAATATTGGTTTCAGGAGTAGAATTCAGTGGTCAATCACTTATGTACAATACCCAGTGCTCATCATAATAAGTGCCCTCCTTAGTACCCATCAGCCATCTAGCCCATTTCCCACCCACATCCCTCCATCAACCTTCAGTATGTTTTCTATCTTACAGAGCCTTTCATGGTTTGTTTCCCTCTCTCTTTTTCTCCGTCCCATATGTTCATCTGTTTTGTTTCTTAAATTACACATTTGAGTGAAATCAAATGGTATTTCCCTTTCTATGACTTATTTCACCTAGCATAATACACTCTACAACTACATCATTGGAAATGGTAAGATTTCATTCTTTGTGATGGCTAATATTCCAATGTGTACATATACCACACATTCTTTATCAATTCCTCAGTTGAAGGACATTTGGGCTCTTTCCATAGTTTGCCTATTGTTGACAGTGTTGCTGTAAACATTGGGGTGCATGTATCCTTTCAAATCTGTATTTTTGTATTCTTTGGGAAAATACCTAGTAGTAAAATCATTGCATTGTAGGGTAGTGCTATTTTTAACTTTCTGAGGAAACTCCATACTATTGTCCAGAGTGGTTGCACCAGTTTGCATTCCCGACACCAGTGCAAGAGGGTTTCTCCGAATCCCAGAATCCCACCAACACCTTCTGTTTCCTGTGTTGTTAATTTTAGCCATTCTGATAGGAATGAGGTGGTATCTCATCGTGGTTTTGATTTTTAGTTCCCTGATGACAAGTGATATTTAGCATCTTTTCATATGTCTGTCAGCCATGTGTATGTCTTCTTTAGAAAAGTGTCTACACATGTCTTCTGCCCTTTTTATAACTGGATTCTTTGTTTTTGGGGTGTTGAGTTTGAGAAATTCTTTATAGATTTTGGATACTAACCCTTTATCAGATATGTCATTTGCAAATGTCTTCTCCCATTCCATAGGCTACCTTTCAGTTTTGTTGATTGTTTGCTTCCCTGTGCAGAAGCTTTTTATCTTGATGAGGTCCCGATAGTTCATTTTTGCTTTTGTTTCCCTTGCCTCTAAAGATGTGCCTAGTAAGAAGGTGCTGCAGCCAAGGTCAGAGAGGTTGCTGCCTGTGTCCTCCTCTGAGGATTTTGATGGTTTCCTGAAGAAGACTACTCACTTCTAATCACTCTCACTGTTGCAACCTATATTTCCTCAAATTCAACTAAGAAGAAACAACATGAATGAATTTTATGTTGCTCATGTAAGGAAACTTTAATATATTAAAGACATACCTACTTGAGCTCCAAAAGGCTCTTCCCTTCTATATGATTTAGATTTAAATGGCATGCTAAATAAAGTGCCTGAGAACTACAGTGATTGCTGCTACAGAAAAATGTGGTCTCCATCAATAGTATCCTGTAACCTGAAAAAAATCATTATTGAGTTAATGACAGAATGATTAGATTCAAAAAGCAAATTACCACGAGCAAAAACTCCCTGTTAAAAGCAAGCACCCATATTATTTGTTTCCACTGAGACAAAAAAAAATGTAAAAGATGTACTGTACAACAAATATAATCTATCCTATGGTCTGTTTTTAAATGTCTAATCTAAAAATGCTATTTTAAATGACCTTAATTCTCATTTTAATGCAATAATTAAATAATACTAAGTCTCTAGGTCACCAAAAACTGTATGTCCATTTATCACTTTGTGCCAGTCATTGTCAATTAAATCAACTTCTGGAAATAATTTTTCTTTCAGAATTATTTACCAGAAATGAGCTATGTGGAATATGGTGGGAGGCTGGAGAACAGTGGGGGGCAGGAGAGAAATGATTACCACCCTACTTAATTTTGCCTCAATTGTTAGATATCTTTTCTAGAAATAAGATTTTTGTAGTTTACAATATTGCAGTGAGAAACAATGAGTTATTAATGGACAATTTTTCTTATTACAGTTTATTTGTGAGTCAAAGTTCAAATTCTAAAAGCAAATAGTTCATAAATTTTCTGCAAAGGTTTTATAGTTTTATAGCTTAAATAGCAAAAGTATAATGCTTCAATATCAATAACATCTGGTTTGCCCACGGGAAGATTATACTTTATGTGGCTGGATGGTTATAATGTTTTCTTTTGATTTTGATAATCCTAGTAAATACATTCTAACCACTGATTGACATCCAAACAAATCAGTGAGTGTGCTCCATTACGACATGTCTTATCTATTAATTTCTGTGGAATGACACATTGTTCAAACTGAGAAAGAAAATGCTAGTATGATTCCTCTGCTGCAAAAAAAAAAAAATGCAATCAGTATAAAGATGCTCAGATGTCCCACATTCATTCAGAGCTCCACCCCAGCGCAGAACAGTAATCAACATTTTATTTTTCTTTTTGCTCCACATTTCTGGCAGATACCTACAAAGGCAGCAATCTGAATCAATGAAGCCTATTACTGATGCATTGGATCTTTTTCTTTATGCCATTTTTAATTCCTGGTTATTCCCACTCTTCTCATTTTATTCAATTATATTTCTCTTTGATCATATTTAAATCTTATCTCTCTTCACCATATTTTTAGGTTCACTTTTCACTCATCTCATTTCCTCTCCATAGTCTCCTCCTTTTTTTTTAACTTATAAAAATCACCTAACCAGGAATTTTCACTTCAATTTGAAATCGGCTCTGCGGGATATATCATCAGATGTTTCTTCTATTCTTTCCCCAACTTTCCAGTTCTTGTCTTCCTGTTCTGTGGAGATGACACCATCTCCCCTGGCTACCAAAGTTTCCCCATCATCTCCACTTGCCATTTTACAGAAACTCCTTTTCTCTTATTCCGGGCCTGACTGTATATTCTCAGTTCCTTCTTCATTTCAAACCAAACCAAAATGGTAATTTTAACACCTACGAAAGACTGTGTTTATAGTCATGGGCCAATCAAGTGCAAGTACTGAGATGCTGAAATAACAGCACAGGTATCACAACAATAAATATTTGTACCAAAGAGACAGAAATACATAAAGTGTTGGGGTGTTTTGTTTTATTTCTTTTTCTCTAAACTTCATCACATAGTATGGTTAGGAGTATTACACAGACTTTGATTTAAGTCCTCACATACACCACCGTTTCATTTGGAGATACTGCAGAGATTAATTTGCCCAGGCTAACCCCAGTTGTTCCCATGTTTACAAAATGGCAATAAGAACAATACCTGCTTGTAAGTTCATGGTAAAGTTATGTACATAGAATGAGAATCAGAGGAAATGGGACACTGTAACTAATCAGTACATGTTAGCTACCACTATTATTGTGATCCATATTATGAACAAAATAATTTGTTAATACAACTCAAAAAGAGAGAAGCATTTAAGATTTATTCAAATAGAAGCTATTTATTTCTCTCATTTGGCAAAGTGAAGTACCTATATGCTTCCAACCCTTTGCTAGATGCGGGACAACTTACTTCACTGAGCTTATAATACAGCAATTCCAGATAAAATCAAAGACCTGTTCAAGATTAAGATTTCTGGGGCCAACACCACTGTTAAGAGTATTGATGCCTTGACTCACTTCCAGTGGCCTGCCTCACGGCCCACGGGCTTTGCTGTTGCCCCGCAGAACTGCTTCCATTACAGTCCTTCACCAAATGAGGCCAGTGTCCACAACACTGGCTCCTCATCTCACTCGGGCCTATGCCAAAGACGTAAGATTTGGTGTGAATGCCCAAGCCTTAATGCTTCAAGGTGTAGACCTTTTACCAGATGTTGTAGCCATTGCTGTGGGGCCAAGGGGAAGAACAGTGATTACTGAACAGAGTTGGGGAAATCCCAGAGTAAAAAAAGATGGTGTGACTGTTGCAAAGTCCATTGACTTAAAAGGTAAATATAAAAATACTGGTGCTAAATTTGTTCAGGATTTTGCCGATAACACAATTGAAGAGGCTGGAGGTGGCACTACTGCTGCTAGTGTCCTGGCACGCTCTATTGCCAAAGAAGTCTTCGAGAAGATTAGCAAAGGTGCTAATCCTATGGAAATCAGGAGAGGTGTCATGTCAGCTGTTAATGCTGTAATTGCTAAACTAAGAAGCAGTCTAAATCCGTGAATACCCCTGAAGAAATTGCTCAGATTGCTATGATTTCTGCAAATGGAGACAAAGGAATTGGCGACACCGTTTCTGATGCAATGAAAAGGTTTGGAAGAAAGGGTGTCATTATAGTAACGGATGGAAAAACACTAAAGGATGAATTAGAAATTACTGAAGGCATGAAGTTTGATCGAAGTTACATTTCTCTAAACTTTGTTAGTACATAAAAAGGTCAGAAATGTAAAGTCTAAGATGCCTATGTTGTATTGAGCAAAAAGAAAATGTCCAATGTTCAGTCCATCGTACCTGCTCTTGAAATTGCCAATGCTCATCATAAGCCTTTGGTCATAAAATTCTGAAGATGTTAATGGAGAAGCTCTGAGGATACGGGTTTTGAATAAGCTAAAAGTTGGTCTTCAGGTTGTAGCAAGTCAAAGTTTCAGGTTTTGGTGACAATAGAAAGAACCAGCTTAAAGATGTGGCTGTTGCTACCGATGATGCAGTGTTGGGAGAAGAAGGATTGCCTCTGAATCTTAAAGATGTTCATCCTCACAACTTAGGAAAATTAGGAGAGGTCATCATGACGAAAGATGACAAGGCTCACAATAAAAAATGTATTCAAGAAATCACTGAGCAGTTAGATAGCACAACTAGTGAATATGAAAAGGAAGAACTGAGTGAATATCTGACAAAACTCTCAGATGGAGCAGGTGTGCTGAAGGTTGGTGAGACAAATGATGTTGAAGTGAGTGGAAAGAAGGAATTACAGATGCCCTCAATGCTGCACGAGCTGCTGTTGAAGAAGGCACTGTTCTGGGAGAGGGTTGTGCCCTGCTTCAGTGCATTCCAGCCTTGGATTCCATAACTCCAGCTAACGAAGATCAGAAAATTGGTACAGACATTATTAAGAGAATACTCAAAATTCCCGCAATGACCATTTCTGAAAATGCAGGTGTTGAAGGACCATTGATAGTTGCGAAAACTATGCAAAAGTTCCTCAGAAGTTGGTTATAATGCTATGCATGGAGATTTTGTGAATATGGTTGAAAAAGGAATCGCTGATCCAACTACGGTTGTTAAAACTGCTTTACTGAAGGCTGCTGCGGTGGCCTCTCAGTTCACTACAGTGGTCACCGGAATTCCTAAAGAGAAGGACCCTGGAATGGGCAGAATGGGTGGAAGTGGAGGTGGTGTGGGAGGTGGCATGTTCTAATTCCTGGAATAGTGCTTTACCATGATGAATGAACTGTGAGAGGGCACTCAAGGCAGAGGTCCTCAACAATAACTTCAGAAAAGTCAGATGAAGGAAATGACTGGAGAAAAGGCTCGCTGTTATTTAAGAAAATCACTATAACCATCAGTTAACTGGTTTCAGTTGACAATAATATAACGGTTTACTGCAGTCATTGTCCATGCTTCTGGATAATTTATTTTATATTTTTGAATAAAAAGACATTTGTACATTCCCGATAACCGAGTGTCAGAGCTATGTACCAATGCACCGCTTTCAACTTAAATCACTGAGGCATTTTTACTACCATTCTGTTAAAAGCAGGACTTTGGTGCTTGCCACCACCCCATCACCAGATGAAAAGTTAAGAAACAGCCTTTCTGTAGAGAGTAAGAATAATTGTGTACAAAGTAGAGAAATATCCAATTATGTGACAACTTTTCTGTAAAAAAAATATTTAAAGTTTTAAAAGAGAGTACTGATTTTATTTTTATTTTGTTCTTTATGCATTTCATCGCTTTTTTTATACTTTGAAAAACTAAGTTTACTATAAAAAAAATAGGAGTATGCATAAATTTGCTGGTAGACTAGTGATCCAAAGGCTCCTGCGGGACACACAGGTGGAGCCGCCAAGGCAGGTGAGTATAAGAGACGAATTTCAGGAGAGGGAAAGCTGGGGAGTCAGCAAACCAGCGTTAACTAAAGCCATGGAAGTTGGACAAATGTGTTCAGTGAGAGTGTGAGTGTGAGGGGAAGAAAAAAGAGGGTGCCACAAAGAACCTTATAGAGTACCAATTTAAAAGAAAGGTAAGCCCACAGGTAAGAATGGGCAAGGGCTATCCGGGGAAGAAAGAAAAACAAAAACAAAAACAGGAGCACACAACATTGTAAATTCCAACAGAAAGAATGTTTTAAAAGAGAGGAAGTGATCAATGGTACAAAGTTATGCCAAGAGATCAAAAACGTATGTTCTCTAGACACCCCCAAGAACTAATTTTTGTGGCCTTAGAAAGAACAATTTCAGACAAACAGAAAAGGCAAGTGCCCGGTATGTTCTGGCGTGAGTGGAGGATGCAGATTTAAGACTGAGAATATACATATTCTGGGAAACGTCTAGCTATGAGTAGAGACAAGAGTTCCCGGGTAGGTGAAAGTGGACTTGGAATAAAGGGAGGATTTGTGCACGGATGCAGGTTTGTTTATAAGGGGAACGATCCTTTGACATGTCTAATGCCAATGGGAAGAAATCAGGAAATCAGGGGAGAAGAAGAAGGCTAAAGATGCAGAAGAAAGAAAATACTTCTTTGAGTCAGGGCTTTTAGAACATACACAGGTACAAGATCCAGAACATGCGTGAAGGCTTTGGCTTAAAGAGGAAGAAGCATCAGAAGGGAAGAATGAAAGAATGTGTGGGTAGTGGTAAATTAGCAGGAGCTTCCTGGCTCACGGAGGCTGTTTTCCCTGTATGTCAGCAGTTAAGAAAGAAGGAAGGAGAGTAGAGCATAGTAAAGTAGAAAAGCTTTTATATAAAACTGAGGAGAACGGGGGGAGCGTGGGTGGCTCAGTTGGTTAAGTGTCCGACTTCAGTTCAGGTCACGATCTCAGGGTTTGTGAGTTCCAGCCCCATGTTGGGCTCTGTGCTGACAGCTCTGAGCCTGGAGCCTGCTTCGGATTCTGTGTCTCCCTCTCTCTCTGACCCTCCCCCACTCGAGCTCTCTCTGTCTCTCTCTCTCTCAAAAATAAATAAACTTAAAAAAAGAGAACTGTGGAGAATGGAAGACAAATTTCTAGAAAAATACATAAAAGTTGCATCTCAGAGTGGAGGGCTCAGCTGAGGTCATCATCCCAGATTTTTGCCCCATCTCCTTGGTGGGCAGCACTTCCTCTGACGCCCTCCCAGAGGACTTCGGCACGCCTCCCTCACTCTTCCTTTTTACTTTTACCTTCCAAGAAGAGGATTAACTCCAGGTGGTGAGGATTTCATGTTGTATTTTCCATCTTTTTTAAAGAAAGTATATCAATTTAAAAGTGAGATTGTTTTCAGCATGACCAAATCAGATATAATACTGTCTGATTCAAATCTCAATGAACTTTTAGTCAGCATGGCTTGAATGTGCTGAAAATGACTTAATGATGATGCATCTTACCAAACCTTTGCACTCATACCTGTAGACACAGCGAGGGAGGAAAACACAGCGAAGGAAGTAGAAACCCCAAGAATTTCACTCTAAACTAGCTGCATGTTGCTAGGAAAAATATTGTTTGTGGTCATGACCAATATGTATAAATGTTCAAGTGGCACTCTTGATTTTTCTGTCTCCCTCCTCCCTTCCTCTCCTTCAGCTGGACCCTTCTGTTTCCAAGATACCTTCTAGTCTGAGTCTTTGCTGCTCAATTGGGTGTCTCCAGTACTGACTGAGGTTGCCTGGCAACATGACCAATAGAACATTCACCAGCCTGTGTGGCAGCTCTATTTTTTGGTTCGCAGGTGGGGGATTTGGATAGAACTGTATGAGGTTTCCGCTTTGCAATTCTGTTTGATTTCAGTGAGCATCTAATGAAGTTTATTACTTACAATATCATTATTATAGTTTATTGCATTATTCAGCATTGTACAAAGGTTTTTATTTGTCATCATAATTGTTAATACTTCCAGCAAATTTATAAGATTGGAACGGTGCTTCAAAATACTTAATTACTTTTTGGAAGCTTATTAGCATAAAGACAAATTTTTTAAAAAAATATTAAAAACCAAAAGGTTATTGACAGGGAGAGAAGTACGGGGAACTTCTTGGGAATTGGTTCTATATCTTGGTCTGGGTAGTAGTAACAAAAGTGTATAGCTATGTAAAAAGTACAGATATATCAATCTGTATACTTAATATTAGTGCACTTTGCACACTTTAATATACATACGGCATTTTTTGAGAGTTTTAAAAAGTAGTGACAAGATGAATAAATATATATACGCATATAGAAACAGAGGCTATATAAGCTTGATACATTTTAGTTTGGGAATAAAAATAATCCCCAGGCTTTTATCACGGAACATAGTATCTTCTTAAAGACTGGGCATTGCTACTACATTTAATCACTTTAACAATAGAGACTATTTGGCCATATGGCAACCATGCTTTAACTAATAACTTGCTATTTATAGAAAAGGAGCTTTAACTGTCAATTCAGATGGGCAAATTGAGGAGAGCAGACCGCACTAATAGCCACACACTGCAAAAGATTTGCTATTTGCTTCAGCCACACTGGAACGAAGCGGAATGCCTCAGATACAAAGATCACATCCAGAAATTTATCTCAAGAAGACACTTCATGCACAAAGTCATAGATATGCCTTGCTAGTCTCGTTTCTGAAGTGTCTAAGACCAATAACATCCTACAACGTAATGTGTACAGAAAAATAGATTTGCAAAATGTAACATAAAGTTAAAAAGAGAGGTCTGGGGCACCTGGGTGGCTCAGTCAGCCGAGCATCGGACTCTTGATTTTGGCTCAGGTCATGATCTCACACTTTCCTGGGTTGGGGTCCTGTGTTAGGCTCTGTGCTGGTAGCAGGGAGCCTGCTTGAGATTCTTTCCCTCTCTCTCTGCCTCTCCCCTGCTCACACTCTCTGGTTCTCTCTCAAAAGAAATAAATAAACTTAACAAAATAATGAAAAGTAAAATAAAACAGAGGTCCTTAGTCACTTTATTTCCTTGCATTTTATTTATAACATTTTATTGTACAATCTCCATGTTACAGAATGTGGGCATTTTTCTGTTCTTTACCCACTGGACTTTCTAAAGAGCTTAACACTGAGGGGCCTCCTGGATGGCTCAGTTGGTTAAGCCTCAAACTTCAGCTCAGGTCATGATTTCATGGTTCATGGGTTTGAGCCCCTCGTTGGGCTCAGTGCTGACAGCTGGAGCCTGGAGCCTGCTTCAGATTCTGTGTCTCCCTCTCTGCCCTACCCCTGCTCATGCTCTCGCTCTCTCTCTCTCTCTCTCTCTCTCTCTCAAAAATAAATAAACATAAAAAATTTTTTTAAAGAGTTTAGCATTAAAATTATGCAATTTTTCAAAGTACTTTCACACTGTTCTTATTTCATTTGATCCTCATCATGCCCTTAATATATATTGCCCATTTTATAAATGAGCAATCTAAGGCACAGAGAATTTAAGTGACTTTCCCAAAGTGACACACTTTCTCTAAGCAAGCAATCTCCACAACCAGAACTGGAAGCCAGTTTTCTAAATACAACACCATGTTGTTGTTCAGTTAATACCTATTTTTCATTTCAGAACTGGCAAAACTTCACAACAAAGCCAGTTCCTGTAAAAATTCAACTTCGATTCGAGTAATTAAGTCTTTATCATTTTATCTGATGATCTTTAGGATGTTTCTTTTGACAAGAGGCTATGTCTGGGGCAATATAATCATGCATAGAATCATGGTGCTTTAAAGCTGTCACATAGGTGGTGGAGGTCAGTTCAGCTACCTAACTGCTTTGTCAGCTGACAAAACTGATGTCCAGAGGGTTAGAATGACTTTCACAAGTTTCATAACTTTTAATGGTAGAATTCAAACCGGAAGTCATCTTATCCGTCTCTTGGTTCGACATTACATAAAGTGCTGCTATCGGAAACCTAAATTTTGAGCAATATTTCACTATGGTTCAAAGTATAAAAATGATATATTTAAAGGGCAGAAATGGAGACTCTCAATCCCATCTAAAAGATAAAGCTTCATCCAAGAAAAACAAGGTAAATTGCCTTCCTGCCCTATCAATCAGTATTAGGCTTGAATAAACTCTGTCCTCCCTTAAATAACTGAATCTAATGTTAATATAAGATGAGTAATATAAAACATACTATTTATTGATCCTTTCCTATGTGACAGACCCTTTGCATATATTATCATATTCTATCCTCACCAAAATGTTTTAAGATACTAATTATCATACCCCTTTACAACTGAGAAAGTAGAACAAGTTAGGATAAGAACCTTGGCTCAAGGTCACATAACTAGCAATTTGCAGAGCTGAGATCAGAACCCAGAGATCAACATCTCTGTTTTATGATAGAATCTGTGCATTTTAACGCACATCATCCTGCTTCAGAAATTAGATTACCAGAATGCATTTTGCCCATCCTCTAATTGCGAGTGAGATTGCTAAGAGCCCACCAAATAGCTATCATCGTCTCCCCTACTAGGGACATATTCAGAGCCATTGTGTGTGCAGCAAAAATACTATACACACCAGCTACTTTTGCAACAAAGAGTAATGATGCTTAGGTAGAAAATATTGGGTAGAGTTTACACAGAATTTCCTTGAAGAAAGCTAAATCAGCTGGTAGCATGCCCCTTTGCTATTGCAATATTTTTTTTTCCATTCTTGCTGCATAGAATACAAATACAACTGATGGCTGTGCTCCAGTAGTCATGTTAAACCACTGGAAAACCCTTGAGGATGAAGTCATATGACCAAGATGGTAGAATAGGACTACAGAAGGAGACTAGATTCTCTAAGGAACAAGGTACCACAATCCCAGCTCCACAATGCCAGTGGCCAGAGTTCCTTTTGCAGGAAAAAACTTGAACTTCACCTTATTTAAAACAATGAAATCTTGTTACACATAATCCATTGAGCTTCAGTTGCTCACAAAACAGTGATAGCAACAACTCACTTTTGTGTGGAAATGCTACTGAAGATAGCATTAATTTGAGATTTCTGGCTCCAGTAATTGCCGACTAAGTAATGTAAAGGAAAAAACTCATCTTGCTTTGGAACACTTGAAAAGTTGAGTTAAAATATATGTGAAAAAAATGCAGTTTTGCTTCTAATACTTTGAAAGTCAAAAGCCACCAGAGAATATTGCTCTTACCCTAACAGTAAGAAAAGGCCAGATAATCTACAAAATAATAACTTTTCTTGAGCTCATAAGAGAGCTGGAGTTGCAAGGCAAAGAGATTAACCAAATTTCAAAGGGTAACAGTCATTCCGAGGAGAGACAGGACATATGAGCCTTTTCACCTTTGATAGAACATGAGAGGAACAGGTGCTCATTATGAAAGAAGGTAAGAAGAAAATAGCTAAAATTGTAACAAATACTTGAAGGCCAGAATGGGTCACCAGAACAATATAGACACCCTGGGATCACCCAGACACAAAGGAATATGCATTCATGTGTAAGCATTTTTTTTTTTCAGACGTCTACCAGCTGCTTAGCAGAAAGACTGAGGTCAAGGCAGGAGACCAGAAAAAGCACTTTGGTGTCACAAAAACACAAAATCTTTTCTGATTCCCCAGACCCTTCTCTAATGCAAAGCAAAACTTAGCCTTTTAGGACACAAAGCAGAGATCTGCTACCACTGGGGGAAGAACAGGAACCTCTTCCACCAAAGAACCCCACAGAGACAAGTAAAAGTTTGGGCGGGCACCATGGGAGGAATGGGCAGGAATGCGGAAAGAGCCATTCTCCCAAGTTCCAGATGCGCAAGGCATGTCTAAGGTTAAGAGTGGAGGAAAGGAACCCAGGACCCTCCTGCACCCACCAGGAGCACTATTCTTGGTAACAAGCAATAGCACTCTGCCACTTGGGAGTACAAGGGTGCAACAAGAACTTTGCTGTGGAAGCATGGGACACATCCTAAAAGAGGGAAGGGTAGAGAACAAACAAGAAATCCTCTGGCACTCTAGGTCCCACAGTAAGCCCAAGAAAGCAGCAGCTCTGCTTCTGGAACGTGACATCTGTGAAAAAAACAACCAATCAATATAAATCATCAGATTAACACAGTAAAAACAGAAAAATTGGGTGCCTGGGTGGCTCAGTCGGTTGAGCATCCGACTTCGGCTCAGGTCATGATCTTCCAGTCTGTGGGTTAGAGCCCCAGGTGGGGCTCTGTGCTGACAGCTCTCGGAACCTGGAGCCTACTTCAGATTCTGTATCTCTTTCTCTTTCTGACCCTCCCTGGCTCATGCTCTGTTTCTCTATCTCTCAAAAATAAATAAACATTAAAAAAAAATTTTAAATCATCTGATAATCTCAATAGATACAAAGGAAGCATTTGATAAAATGCAAAACCCAGTTATGATTAAAAATCCCAGCAAAACAAGAGAAAAATAAATTTCTCTATCTAATGTATGATATTTATCAAAAATTAGTACAGTAAATAGCATTCTTAACAGTAAATTAGTGACAGTATTGCCTTTGACTCGGGAATAAGAGCAGAATGTCCACTCTTCCCACTTCTTTCATTCAGCATTGCTCTGGACATTGCAGCCAATTGAATAAAATATGAAAAAGAAAAGTGTAAAGCTTGAAAAGTATTAAATAGTATTATCTGTGATCAGAGAAAACATAGCTCTTTATATAGAAAATCCAAAAGAACCTATTTAAAATATTAGAATTAATAAGTGAGTTTATGATCTGCTGCAGGCAAGCTCAATATTTAAAACAAAACTCTATTAAAGGAACAAAAAGAAAATAAGATTTTAAAATTAGATAATATATAAGAATATCTGACTGCATAAAACATCTAGGACAAATTAACTACAAAGTATAGGACATATATGATTGAGACAAATTAAAAAGACCTAAACAAATGAAGTATATATACTGATTTAAAAAGTCAATCAGATTTAAAAAGTCAATATTTTAAGCATACTAATTCTTTAAAAATATACCTAACAATAGTTTGAATGCAATTCCAACTAAAATCCCAACAATTATTTTTTGTGTGTCAAACTTGACAGAGTAATTCTAAAATTTGTATGAATTAAGGCAAGGTCAAGATTCCTGGAATAAAAACATAGTGAGGGAACTTGTTTTAACAGATAATATAAATAATTTAAAAATGACAATAGTTAAAATAGTGGCTTAATTAGAAAGAAGAAATTAATAGCCCAAATAAAAGTAATAGTAGGCCCCCAAAACACAGACATATACAGCACTCAATTTATGATAAAGATGGCATTTGAGAGCAGTGGGCAAAGACAGGAATTTTCAGCATGATTCTGTAACAACTGGATATCCAGCTGGAAGAAAAAATAGGACTTGACTTCTACCTCAAACCAGCCACAAAAATAACTTTAAAGGAAAAGATCTAAATGTAAAGAGGCAAAAATATGATTATAATTAAAATTAGAAACTTTTCCTCATCAAAAACTCCATTAAGAAATTGAGAAAGTTGGGGCATCTGGGTGGCTCAACCTGTTAAGCACCCAACTCTTAATTTCAATTCAGGTTGTAATCTCACAATTCATGAGAGCTGTCAGCACAGAGCCTGCTTGGGATTCTCTCCCTCCCTCTCTCCCTCCCTCCTTTTCTCTGTCTCTTTCTCTCTCTCTCTCTCTCTCTCTCTCTCTCCCTGCCCCCCAAAAATAAATAAATTAACTTTAAATAAAAGAAAAAAGACATTGAAAAAGCAAGTCACAGAGAAGAAAAGGTATTTGCAATATGTAATTGAAAGGGGACTCAATTCAAATACAATTAACTTCTGCATATTAACAATAAAAAAATCAACGCACTAGAAAAGTAGGCAAGACACTTGAACAGGCAACTTACAGACAATAATATCTATATGGCAGTTAAACCCATAAAAAAACCACATTTACAATAGGGAAATGTAAACTCTGTTCTCATCAGAATGGCTACAACTAAAAAGACTATACCAAGCATGGATACAGATGAAACAAAGGGAACTCTCGTACACTACTGACTACAATGTAATTAGTGTAACTACTTTGGAAAACTGTTTAACAGTATCTACTAAAATTGAAAAGTTGTATTCAATATAACTGAGCAATTTCATCACTAACAGTAATGCATGGATATGTACAGCAAAACATATTTAAAAGAATGTTCATAGCAGCACTATTCATAACTGCCCAAACCCAGAAATAGCTCAAATGTCCATCAACAATACACGGGTAATTACTCTGTAGTATTTTCCTACAATGGCACACTACCTAGCAATGAAAATTAATGAATCACACAAAAACATTAATGAAACTTAGATATATAAATTCAGGAATGCATGTTGTATGACTTACATATATAGATTTAAAAAATCAAGCTAAACTAACATTTTGTTTTTAGGGATGCATGATAAAATGTTAAAACTGCAATGGACAAACAAGGTAGTGATTACGAAAGTCATGAAAAAGTTATCCTTATGGAATTGATGGAAGAGGAGTAATGTTTAGAGGCAAAACAACAGGATTTTTGAGATGCAGAAAATATTCTATTTCTTTTTTTGTAAGTTTATTTATTTATTTTGAGAGAGAGAGAGAGAGAACATCTGTGAGCAGGGGAGGGGCAGAGAGAGAGGGAGGGAGAGAATCCAAAGCAGGCTCCATGCCGTCAGGGCACAGCCTGAAAAAGAGGCTCCATCTCACAAATGGTGAGATCATGACCTGAGTTGAAATCAAGATTCAGACACTTAACTGACTGAGCCCCCTGGGTGTTCCAGAAAATGTTCTATTTCTTGATCTGCACAATGAAGTTACATGGGTCTTTGCTTGTAAAGTTCATTGTTTTGTGCTTGTAATGCATAAAAATTCACAGTAAACACGTGGAAAATGTCAATAATTCTGGAATTAAATCTTATAAATTTAAAATTATGATAAATGAGATAGAGTTCCATGAACATAAGTAACATATATTGAGAATTTACTATGTGTCAGGGACCACTGTAAGTGCTTTATCTTTCTTTTTTGTTTTTAAATTTTTTAAGTTTATTTATTTATTTTGAGAGACACATTGATGGCACTAGTAGGAGATGGCCAGAGGTGGGAGGGGGGGGGAGAGAGAGAGAGAGAGAGAGAGAGAGAGAGAATCCCAAGCAATCTCTGTGCTGCCATCACAGAGCCCAATGCAGGGCTTGAACCCATGAACCATGAGATCATGACCTGAGCCAAAACCAAGAGCCAGACACTTAACCGACTGAGCCACCCAAGGGTCCCTGTAGGTGCTTTACCTTATTTAACTTTCACAATTATTCAGAAAACATACTCCTTCTCCTATCACATTTCAAGGGTGAAGAAACTGAGGCCAGAGAGCTTACATACTTGACACACAAAAAGTCACACAGCTAAAGTCGCGTAGCTAAAATCTCACATTACAAAAGTCACATGGCTAAAGACGCCTCATTCTGGGATCTGAACCCATGCAACGGTATGGTTCTGGAGGCCAGGCTTTTAAGCAGCATATTATGCTACTTCTCCAATATAGGAAAAGAGAGATACTCTCTATGTTGGGTGTTAGTTTTTTTCCCTTGTCAAAATTATTGTTTAGTATGATGGTAAACTAACTCTAAAATATTGGTCTTTCATGCAACCAAGATATTTAATCTTTAATTTAGCACTCTATCCTTGTTTCAGTTTAAGCTCTGCTAAGGAAGGAAGACAAATCATATTAAGATGACATATTTACTATTCTAATTTATAATTGAGCAATATCATAAATTACACTGTTCCTGTTGCCCAGCATAGGAATGAATGTATCTAAGAGATTCATCACTAACCATAAGGGATACTTCTCCCTAAAAGTCAGAAGATGTTTCTCCCTACCCCAAAGACTTAACTGAAGAAGGGGCAAACCCTGAAGAAAAACAAAACAAAACAAAACAAAACAAAACAAAACAAAACAAAACAAAACAAAATAAACAAAGAAACAACTATTTATCTGACTATTGGTAACGTCATCTTCCAGTTCATTCAACCTGGAAATCTCAGTTATTTTTTACAGAAATGATGTGCAGTGGTTACAGATTCTGGAGCTTGACTTAACACGTTCAAGTGTCACCTGGGCTATTTTCTAGCTATTTAACCAACAACAATTTACTTGGCTAAATTCTGCCTCAGTTTTCTCTTGTGCACAATGGGGATGACATCAGTATCTACCTCTCAGAGTTGTCTGATATAAAATTAAGTGACAAATGTAAGTTATTTAAAACAGAGTCTGTTACACAGCCAATACCACACAAGGGATTCTGGTTATTATTACTCCCTGTCCCCATCTCCTTCAAAGCCTCACTTCAATCTAGTCCTTGTCTCCATTCCCACTGCTACTACCTCAGGTCTTACCCTCCACTCTTATTCTTACACTGCTCTATTTTCCTATAATTTGTTATCTTATCTACAAGTCTTCCAACTGGAATCCATTGTGAAGACACCACCAGGCTAGTATTCAAATAGAAATTTTTGTTCACATGATTGGCCTTCCCAGAATATTCTTTGGGTTTTTTTTTCTATTGCCTACCAATTAAATTCAAAGTTCTAAATGTGTTTATCACTATTTCCTACAGCCTAGCCCCAGCCTGTTTTGAGACCAACACAGGAAACTTATCCTGCTGCCTAATTAATGTCAAGTACGCCACTTCAATTCTAAGCTCTTTTATGCCATTTCCTTGACTTCTCAGTGAACATTTTCCACCTGCACCAAGATCTAGTGCAAATGCAACCTCCATGATGAAATCTTGAGCGAATGCTGTTCAGAGTTAAACCTTTCTTAAATCTCCTCTAATGCTTTATTCTTTTTCAGGTATAGGGACTTGTTTTTTTATTATTTCTCAAATTATTTAAATGGCTTTATCAATTCGATTACTTTAGGCCATTCTCCTGACACCATATCCTAATACCACATCCTTCGTTTATGCCTGTGCCTATGTTATTTCCTTAAATTGAACACAGAATTTTCTTGAGTCATTTTTGTCTTTCCCTCCTACTTGCTGCTCTAGTACTAAACCAGCATGGTGTTTCTCATATTAGCGGAGCATGCAATTAATATCTGTTGAATGAAGTGAAATATTATCACTAACTGTAATCACTAGCTTTGTTTTTCAGAGACCAAACATGAAAATTGAAAGAAGCATTCTGTAAGTCCTTTATTCTCTGTGTGAGAACACAGAGTGACCTATTCTCTCTTAGGGCAATAATATTTTAAATACCAGTAAGTTCGAAAATATCCCTCAGGTAAAATGTTGCTGGCAGTTTGTTTCAAGAAGTTATGTGTAAAAGGACTGGGATCAGTGGATGATTGAAATGGAAAAAGATGAAGATCACCAAAGAGATGGAAAGGGAAAGTATCAGTGTGGTCAGTGTGGTGTCGTAAGCACGTCCCTCAGTGATGACATACTTTACGAGGACAAATAGGGAGGGCAATAATTAAGTCTAGCTAAACTCTTCATTCCATTGCATGAAATGGCAGGAGAACTGCAGGAAAACAGTGTGGTTAGGCATTTCAAATTTTGAGGAGAAGCATAAGATATGGTCTCTGCCTTAAAGAGGGAACTTTTTCACTTTTTAAGTTTTCTTTACACAAGCAGCATTTTTTAAAGGCGATTTGTTTCAAATTGCCAGTGGTCCTATTAGCAATATGTAACAGCGAGAAACTTAGCATGTCTGATTTCATACTGCTATTTCCTTTGCTGCTGTGATATATAGTTTAGTAATTCTGCTTAGCCCTGTATGTAGGCACGTTACAGCTAAGATCTGCAGAAACTACTCTTTACCCAAAACCTACTTCACCCAGAAGATAAGGAAGTACAGAAATGATTATTCTATGATTAAGACTTACAGGAATGGCATGACCAGATTCCTGTACACAAAAATGAACTGAGCAAGGACAAAGAAGTTACATGACCTTTCTTGGATTTCTACAGATATTAGTCACCTTTTGACTCCAACTCCTTTCTACCATCCCCTTTTGCTAATGTACAAGCAGCTCAAATTCTATGCTGAGGGAAGATGCTTCTCTGGGATGGTAGTCTGCCATTTCCTCAGTTTGCTGTCTTTCTGAATAAAGTCGCTTTCCTTGCCCGAACCCCTTGCCTCTTGACTTACCGCCTGTGCTGTGGGAGCAGAATAAGCTTGGGCTGGGTTACAAATGAAAGGCAATTATCATTTATTTTAGTTGAAATTCAATAATCAACTACTTATATACTAAAGAATTCTTATGTATGATCTGAGGTTTGGGAGCAGTGTTTTTATGCAAATAAAAGAAAGTTACATCAACCACAAATTTTCAGTCCTTAACACTCAGGTGAAAAGTATAAAGAAACAGGACTTTAGAATTGGATCAGCCTCAAAGCTTCATTGCCATGAATGATAGATTGAAACTTCCTATTGTGCATTTTCCTCAAACAAAACAATGGGGACAATAACATACCTACTTCATCATATTATTGCTTAGATTAAATGAGATATTGAATGCAAAGTACATGGGATAGAGTAAATACTTAATAAATTTTGTTTCCTTGTCCACATGGCTTCAATGTCCATAAATTGTTTCATAAAGCATCAGATGAGATTATGGCCTCAAGTTAACTGACCATCATTTCAACTATTTTCTTTATTTTATATCTGTAAGTTTGTCCTGTCTCTTTCAAAATAAGCATTTCAGACTCTGGAAACACTTCACACTGCCTCTTCTTTTCTACAAAAAGCACACACATTTCAGCCTAGATATACAAACAACACACAATAGGATATATATGTGTGCTGATTTTATATACTGTATATTTACATGGTGATTACCTAAATGGTTTGTTTCTTCACTAAAAGTTAAAAGATGTCTACATTTATAAAGAAGGCTGGGGGCGCCTGGGTGGCTCTGTCGGTTGAGCATCCGACTTCGGCTCAGGTCATGATCTCACGGTTCATGGGTTTGAGCCCCGCGTCAGGCTCTGTGCTGACCGCTCAGAGCCTGGAGCCTGTTTCAGATTCTGTGTCTCCCTCTCTCTGACCCTCCCCCATTCATGCTCTGTCTCTCTCTGTCTCAAAAATAAATAAACATAAAAGAAAATTAAAAAAAAAAGAAGGCTGAACTTTAGTTTCTTTTGGCACATGTCAATCAACAGTATTCACTGAGTACTTTTGTGGTGTGCTTTATGTAATGTTAGGATGCTTATTAACAAATATATTTAAATTGAATTATCAACTTACTTTGTACCTGGAATTGTGCTATACTTTACATGTGTTAACACACTACAAATTAAGTAGTTCCTAATATTACATCCATTTTATTTTTTATATTAAATGTAATTTATTGTCAAATTGTTTTCCATATAACACCCAGTGCTCATCCCAACAGCTGCCCTTCTCAATGCCCATCACCCACTTTCCCTGTCATCCCACCCCCCATCAACCCTCAGTTTGTTCTCAGTATTTAACAGTCTCTTATGGTTTGCTTCCATCCCTTTCTGTAACTTTTTTCCCCCTTCCCCTCCCCCATGGTCTTCTGTTAAGTTTCTCAGAATCCACATATGAGTGAAAACATATGGTATCTGTCTTTCTCTGCCTGACTTATTTTACTTAGCATAATACCCTCCAGTTCCATCTAATCTTACATCCATTTTAAAGAAACATTAAGTATTTTTTTTGAGAGAGAGGGAAAGAGCAAGCAAGGGAGAGAGGTGTGTGTGGGGGGGGGGGGAGAGAGAGAGAGAGAGAGCAGAGCCAGACATGGGGTTCGATCCCACAAACCTGGGATCATGACCTGAGCCAAAATTGAGAGTCGGACCCTCAAATGACTATGCCACCCAGGTGCCCTGAGACATTAAGTAATTTGTTCAGTCATACAGCTAATAAGTGATAAATCCAGTATTTAAAGCCAGGTGGTCTGAATTCCTAAACATACTCTAGACTACTTTTTTAAAGTAGTTATATTGGGAGACAACATAAAAACATCAATGCTACCATTATTGTCTCTACATTTTTTGCAAATTCTACTTTAGAACTGTCTTCCTAAACATCTCACTTCATCAAACAAGGAACGCAAGCATGTAAAATCTAGGAGTCTGATTCTGTGGTCCCTCCAAACTCTGAAAATAATAACAGGCTTTAATTTTATTTGGTTGTTTTTTTTAATGAATGAGAAAAAACTCTTGAAGAACTTCAGAATACTAATTCTAAACCTGTTTTTTTTGTTTGTTTTTGTTTTTGTTTGTTTGTTTTTATCAAAGATTACCTTAGGTGATTTTTTCAGGACCTACATTTTCATTTATTTCACACCAGTTCAAAGCAGTCCAAGCTTGGGTGTGTGGGTAGCCCTGTCGGTAAAACATCCCAAGTTCAGCTCAGGTTGTGATCTCCTGGTTCATGGGTTCGAGCCCCATGTCGGGCTCTGTGCTGACAGCTCAGAGCCTGAAGCCTGCTTCAGATTCTGTGTCCCCCTCTCTCCTTGCCCCTCCCCTTCTCTCTCTCTCTCAAAAATAAATAAACATTAAAAAAAATTTTAAAGCATTCCAAGTTGGACTGGAGATTGGAAAGCATCATTTGACAAGAAAGCAATGACATGATAGACAATACAGAAAAAATACATTTTCAGAATAATGCTTAAACAAAACAGAAATATAAATAAATTATCAGAACACGTTTAAACTCTTAAATATTCAGCCTCTTAGATAGGTTATTTAACTGTCTACATTA
The DNA here is from genome assembly GCF_022079265.1 of Lynx rufus. Classification (NCBI taxonomy): domain Eukaryota; kingdom Metazoa; phylum Chordata; class Mammalia; order Carnivora; family Felidae; genus Lynx; species Lynx rufus. The sequence continues at coordinate 77,756,955 of NW_025814834.1, forward strand.
ATAGTTGGAGACCATATTTTCTGAAAAGTCTTGGTTCAAAGCCCAGATTCACCACTTTGAAAAGATGTTGAGTAAGGTAGTAAAACTTCTTAGGTCTTAGGTTTATTTATAAAATGAGGATAAAAATAATAATCTTAAAATATTTCAGGGAGAATTATAGGCAACACACATAAGTTACCTGATTCACAGTAAATCTTAATACTGGGCCAATCTTAATACTTAATTTAATACTCTTTTTTAAAATTTCCGTATCAGCACTGGTTAATAACACCTGCTTTCTACACTCTACTCAACTTATGATCAAGAGAAAAACATCTCATTTAAATATAAGTGAGAAATATCATGTGCAAGTTATATAAGTAGAACAATAGTAAAATTTGTCATCAGAAATCTTGAATTTATACAACTTAATTCAGACTAGCAAACAGCTCATCAAATTTTTTATCTTTTATATACATTTTGCCTCAATATTCACAAATATCAAGAACCATAAATAGAAATGTGTTCTTTTATGACTGCCAAATTCATTCAGCATGACTGCAATTGAGTGGAAAAATAAAAATACATATTACTTACTGTATGTGGCGTTTGGCAATTTCAAAATGATTTGCAAACATTCATCTTCAAAATACTCCTACAAAATGCATCTGTGAAGAGAAAAAAATCCAAATGAGTAAGCGATTTGCCAAGGTCACAGAAAAACTAATCCAGACCAACAGAAACTTAGACAATACATAAACATACTGAAATAAGGTTTTGCAAAATATAGTTTATACACCTAGGAAAGTATAATGGGCTGATGAACAGAAATATTCCCAACTGTATGCAAATATCCCGTATTTAAGTCAAAGATAATACTCTTAAGAGGTAAGAAGAGTCTGCACATTGACTTCAAGAATATATGTGACAAACACAGCTTCCCCAGAACATGGCAGAACAACATAAAAGCAATTCAAAAGCATGATATAACTATAAGTAAATTTAAGTTGGAGACTTGAGGTGCTTATTAAAATAATTCAAGCTTTTTAAAATGTACTTTTGTCTGATATATGAAGATCACTGAGTTAGAAAAGAATTTTGCTTGATTTATCCAGAGAATTGCACCAATTCGCTTTGTAATTGCATTTTGATTCTAATTGAAAACCACGCACTGAGAAAAACGCATGCATGCCTTTTGCACACCTTACAAAAATACACACACACATCCATTTCTTTCTTCTCAGAAGGTCACTACTAAGGGGAAAGTTCATCAGATTCTAGTAATTAAGTTGTTTTAGAGAAGAGGTGTTGGGAAAAGCTCATTAATTTCAAACCTCAAAATATTTTCAGCTTCAATGGATTTTATTCCACTGGGTATAGTGTGTTATAAAAGAAATACCTAAAAGGAAACAAAACCAAACACAACCTGATGACATATGTAACCCTTTAAAGTACAATGTGTTATTTCAGGCAGATCAAACACACTATGGAGGGTAGAAATAAAAATCCTCTTAAGTAGCAAGCATCGTTAGTGGCATTCTCAGTGACCAGCAGAATCTCCGCCCACAGAGATTTGGTTTACAGTACTGAACAGAAATATGAGCTTACTAATGAGGGACGTGTACTTTTTGAGTTCACCAAAACCAAGTGTAATCAAATCAACAGTTTGACAAGCAAAAGAGGCACTCAGAGTTGAAAGTCTCATTTTTCTTCCTCTAGTGAATGGAAGACAAGATGACATGGACCTCTACCTGGCCCAAGAAGGGATGAGTTTACTAATACTCAACACAAAGCTTCTCAAACAAGAGGAGACTAGACAGAGTTACCAATTTACAGTTAAATGCCAAAAGTGAATGAAGACACTTTCAAGAAGCTATGCATGTTTATAATTTCATTTATGTAACTGTAAAACTTAGAGCTTAACAGAAGATACAAATTCAGGTTCACATATAATTTCAAAAGAATTATAAAGTTCTAGCAATTTGCCAGACCTTATATTTCTTCAGATTTTAGCATATTCACCCTCCTAGGCAAGAGAACTGAAGTTAGCACTAATCACGCCATTTGCCTAATTTGACACAGCTAAGAGGTGATCCTAGACTCAGCAAAAGCTTTTCTAACACAGACTCTTCTCACTACAGCACCTGCTAGTCCCTACAACGTATCCAGAATAGAGGGTGCAAACTGGAACATAATAACCAGATCTGGCTTGCTTACTGACATGTTTTGTGTATCCCATGCCATGGTTTTAAAACCATTTATTTATTTATTTGTTTGTTTATTTATTTATTTATTTATTTATTTATTTATTTATTTAAAGTAGGAGATTTCTCATAAGAACCCACATTTCTACCCTCTTTGAAAGAGCAAAGATTTTGTAAGGCTGGGCTCACAGCCTCCAAGAACAGAGAAATGGCTGCCCCTCTTGGATGTGCACACTTTCTACACTCACCTCTTTCCTACTTTCGCAAGCTGCCTTCTACCCTGCCATGTGCTAGCACTAAAGTATTTTGTTCCTGATCCCTATGTACCAACTACAGTAAGACCTGTTTGCTGTGAAACTGGAGAGGAGGAACTTTCCTTATTTATAGTCAAAAAGCTTATTTCATTACAAGAGGCAATTGGTTATAATGACATTTCATTGGATTCTTATAATCAGGTATGACTGATTATACTGTTTTATTTTATTTTTTGATTATCTTGTTTTAATCTATACACATATTTTCAAGTTTCATGGACTTGAATTTCCATTTGTTCAAATATATGTTTGATAATTTTTAAAGCTGAGGGAGAAATTTATAAACCCAACTGATTGGGACAAATCAAGGAATGAAATAATCTAAAATAATGATTACATTTACCATGAACATATCTTCCAGAAAATTACTTCATAGACTGGCAGGTGTACTATTTGATAAAACAATTGTAATAATAAAGAAAACTTCAATTTAACTAAATAAACTAGATAAAGAGAATACAGACCACTGAAGGTGAAAATCTGCAAACCATAAATTCTGGTTACATCATGACATATTGCAAATAACTTGAAATGTCAATATGTTTTGTATAATGTTTTAAAAAACACAGACCTGCGTCAGGCTCTGGGCTGATGGCTCAGAGCCTGGAGCCTGTTTCCGATTCTGTGTCTCCCTCTCTCTCTGCCCCTCCCTCGTTCATGCTCTGTCTCTCTCTGTCCCAAAAATAAAAAAAAATAAAAAATAAAAAAAAGTTGAAAAAAAAAAAAAACACAGACCTGAAATTCTGGGTAGTTGTGGTAATACCAGCCACCTAAATCTGAAACTATTCACACATTCTACAAAAATATACAGCTAAGGTGCCTGGGTGCTCAGTTGGTTAGGTGTCCAACTCCTAATTTTGGCTCAGGTTATGGCCTCACATATCATGGGATCAAGCCCTGTGTAGGGTTCTGGACTGACAGCACCCAGTCTGCTTGGGATTTTCTCTCCCTCTCTCTCTTCCCCTCCCCTGCTCATGTGTTTTCCCTCTGTCTCCCCCTCTCAAAATAAATAAATAAACATTTAACACACACACACACACACACACACACACATATAGCCAACAAAAACAAATAAAAACACACAAATCCTAGGCCTTCAGTATAACTGGAAGTTGGACAATAATAAAAACTGTCAAATTATCTGCAAATAGAAAGTTAAACACCAATCTATAACAGAGTTACCTTTCAAACTCACACTATATGTATTACAGAGATCTAAGAAGTCCAGGAAAATAGTGAGGAAAAGAAGAAAGCAAAGGTCCTAAAAGTTACACAAAACTCACTTTCAGAATGTCTACTAAAACTATAAAAATGTGAAAAACCTATCCAGGCATTTTAGAACATGTACACGGGGAAGAGACAAAAGTATATAAATTTCAAGGTGACAATTTTTTCTGAGGGACAAGTAAGGCATTTAAAAATGATGGGATATGTCAAAAAGACATAGGCTCCAGCTTCAAGAAGTTCTTAATAGTCATATCTGGGACAAGTGGAAAATTGAAATACGTAATTATCATAGAGAAAAATATTCATTATAGTAAATATAAATAACAGAAGTGAATAAAGTATATAGGGAAGAATAAAAACCTGTTCCTTTGCCTGGAATGCCACCTAACAAAATGTAGATGTATTGATGGAGTTAGAAAATCACCATTAAGCAAACATGATAGGTAACTGTCAACAAAACACCTGTGGATCAGCAAAACACTCATGGCTAAAAGTATGAGGTTGAGCAAGATATTTCCATAGTCTTAAAGCATCTTCTCACAAACCACTTATTAATTATAATGGGGAAAATAATAACTTCCACAGACACCTGGGTAGCTCAGTCGGTTCAGTGTCCAACTCTTAATTTTGGCTCAGGTCATAATCTCAGTTTGTGGGTTTGAGCACCTCGTCGGGCTCCAGGCTGACAGCATGGAGCCTGCTTGGGATTCTCTCTCTACACCCACCCCCTGCCCCTTCCCTGCTCACTCACTCACTCACTCACTCTCTCTCAAAGTAAGTAGATAAGCTTAAAAAAGGAAAATAAGTAAAATAATAACGTTCAATGCAGAAACTTGGCAGAGACCACTGTAACAATCAAAGACAACATCAATAATGGAGCAAATAAACATGATGTGCCTCCAGGTCTGATGCACTTAAAAAGGACACAACATCACTTCTGTGGTACACACATTTGCCAAAAATGCATAACCCGAGTCGATCATTAGGGAACATCAGGCAAGCTCAAAATGAGGAAAGTCTGAAGATATCTTCAAATTCAAAGTCATGAAAGACTGAGAAAATGTTCCAGATTAAAGGATTAAAAGGCATGACAACCAAATGCACATATTATCCTAGATATACTGTTATATAACAGTATTTTGTTGATAATAAATTTCTTAATTCCCATAATTTTACGGTGGTTATGTAAGACAGTGTCCTTATTCATAGGAAATACACACTAAAATACTTCAAATAAAGAATCATGATGTCTGCAACTTATTCTCAAAAGATTCAGGGAAAAAAAATATATGCTAAGTATGTTACATGTGTATGTAATATGTTACATCATTTGTTACATATATGTAACATATATGTAATATATGTAACATACAATTATGTAATTATGCTATACACATATCTCCATACACATATGGAGAGAGAGCAAGCAGAAATAATAAAGAAAAAGGAGCAAAATGTAAACAACTAACAAATCTGGACAAATAGTATTTAGGGTCTTAGGTACAATAATTGCAAATTTTCTATATGTTTGAAAGTATATCAAAATTTTAAATTAGAGAAAAAAGGTAGAAGTAAATAAATGTTTTACATTCATTAGGATATTTTGAGATTACCAAAAAGTGGTCAAACAGATAAATCAATTACATGTTTTCAGATCAAGAAAAAAATTAATAAGTTAAAAATAAACAGAATCATTGGCCAGGTTTTGGACAGCTAATAGACAAAAATCCATTTTATCTATCTTTCTATATACATCCTCCTGCATTTTACATATTTTATGTTGATATATAATTCATATATTAAATACTCCTATATTTAAAATAAAATATTATTTATAATTTATATATTTGTATTTGCATATTAAATACATAAAATAGAGCAGAATGAAAATAATTTTGGAGTCTAGCTTTGGATTTTACATAAATAGTACAGAAAATATTATATCCAGCAAAAGTAAAGTTAAATAATGAAATTTTATTAACAAAAAAGATCATCAACAACTAAAGGGAAAAAAATAAAGAAAAAGATTATCAGATAGTATTTAAAGGGTATCAGTATAAGTGGTTATTCCTTATATAGGTGTTTTGGTAAATAAAAAATTACCAAGTTATTTTTTATAAATTCAGAAAAAAATTAAAAATAAAATCAACCTTAATTCCTTAAACAATATATTTTATGTATAACTATTCTGTCTTTATTTTCAGACCATTCTTTAAAGAATTATATATACATATTATTTTATAATTAATTTCTCTTTTTACTTGTGAATTTCTTTCTGTAGCAATATCATGCTTTTTATCATTAAAATGCAGAACAATTTTCCTGATTGATATCCCATGCATGCCATTATTTATTTTGTACTTTTTCACATCTGTTACCAAAAATATTAAAAATAAAAACACTGCTGTATACTGTTGTATATATCTTCTGCCAGAGCATGATTGTTTTCTTAGGCTAAAATACATAGAAAGGGAATTGTTAAGTCAAACAGCATGAGGCTGTTGAGACTTGATAATATTTTACTCTATTAATATGTTAATAGAGTAAGTTAAATAATATAGCATTCATTAATATATCAATTATGTTAATAATACTTGACATATTTTATCAATACATATGTGCACAATTTTCATATTTGAACCTCACAGTCAGGTTATATTTTATAATCCCTGCGGCCAGGGGTGGTCCTGACATAGTATTTGTTGTCTGTTTATAACTCGACTTGGCCCTAGTTCTTCATATTGTCATGTCTTGAACTGATTCCATGCATTTTTGGTATTATACATATTGAGTAGAACTTTCAAAGAAGTTACCGCATAATTTGACTTGAAATTAAAAAACTGTTTCTATGAGAAAAAAAAAAAACAGAACATTTTAATTAAATAATTATTTATTTTTGGAGGATTTAACACAATTCCTTCTCTAACAAAGCAACAATCAAGTACTTCATAGGACTTAAAGAAGGAATATAAGTACAAATAGACAAACATGCATTACAGTCTTGTAACTGGATTGTCACATGGCAAGGTGGTAAGGGGAAGGCAGGACTCACTGCAGGGTCCCCTGAATAATCCAAGCAGTTCTTCCGTGTCTCATTTCTAATTACAGAATGGTGTCAGAATGTCTGCATACTGTCATTTTATTTACATGACCTATTACCATTTACATTTACTACACTAAATAGTACCTTTTTTTTTTTTCAAGTGTCATTTTAATTGATGGCTTGCACCAATCTTCAACTTACTGCAGCCACTCTTCTTTCTTCCTGTGTTCACTTTGGATTCTTGCAGCTCCCCTACAGATTTAGCAACTTTCTGGTCTGTAGATTCCATACTTTATATTCTTTTAACTTTAATTCTGGAGATTAATACCAATTTCATTCAATATAAGCACCCGTCAACCTTCTAAAGTCTTCGCTGGTCTGCCCTGGCAGGTCACCGAGCCACTGACAATCACAAGTTACGCCTCCCTTCACATGCCATGTGAGACAAAAGCTAAACTTTACCAAAGTGAAGAGTGATGAACTCTTGTTTCCTCTCATATTTAAACCTTGTCATTGTGTAAAAGAATAAAATTAGATTAAATCGGAGTGATTTACTTCTCTCAAAATCATGTTGGTTGTTATTCCCATTTGTTCTGCCCTTTTGAGATGTGTGAGCATCAACTGTCTTTTTTATTTATTCCTCTATTTTCCTAGATATCAAAGCACGGTGATTAATCTATAACTTCTAAAGTCATCACTAGTATATTCTCATTCTCTCCCTCTCTCTCCCTCCCTGTCTCCTTCTCTCTCTCCCTCTCCTGATCATTCCCCACTCCCTACACTTTCACGTGGCCTTCAAGAACCCTAACTCCCTTGCACAATTTCTATTGCAAATACAACTTAATAATCATCCCATGATAATTTCAATCATGAAAAGCATGACAAATCAGAAGCTCCTGAATATTGTACGTTATTTCCATGTAATTCTCCTGAAGACCATTAACCAACTGATATGAGTACATAATTCCATATCCAGTCTATGCTCCATGGTTAAATGCATAGGTAATGCTTTGACCAACTTCCTGGGAACCTTCGCCCCTTGATTTCTGACAGTGTGTCTACACTGTATAGTCTGTATGCTGTGAAAAATGTTTATCTATCCCTCTTCTCTATTTGCCCAGTTTGGGAGAAGTCAAGACCTTTTCCTAAACCAAGTCAATTCTTGTTTTCCTGTCATTTTTTTTTTCGTTGAATGTTCAAGGAACTGGCAAAGTGCCTTTTACCTGTCTCTCCATTCAAAGAGCTTTGAATACCTTCCCCTTCATCACCTGCTGCTGTCTACATGGAGATGAGAAAATTTAGATCCTTTATCCTGTAAATTGAAAGCTAAAACAGTTTTGCTTAACTCACTCCACCCCACTCTCAGCAAACACACAGTAAAGCATGGCATATTTTATACCCTTCGCTTTAGCATTTTCTAGTTTCTGCAGAAATTTTACCTTTTCCTTTACATATCCCTATCTTTTGACCCATTCCACTTGCATGAAGTTATTCTAAACCAATTAGAGATACAGGCAAAGATCGATGTTCAGAGAATGTCATCAGTGCAATTTATAATATTTACTATTGTAAAGATTTAAAAGCAATCAGAGTGTCTAACAATTAGACATCAACTACATAAGTTGTGGTTTGTGCAGATAATAGAATTCTATGTAGTCACAAAACTCATGTCTCAAATAGTATTTATTTATATGCAGAAATCTAAACTATATTTAAAACAGTTTACTTTCTAAAATAATATGAATAAAGGGGCAACTGCATAAATAATTATAAATATATATTTACATATATGTATATAAAATTCAGAAAGATTGACAGACTATATAGCAAAATGTTAATCGTTATCTCTGAACGATATTAAGATATAAGCAGTATTAATCTTTCATTCTTTTCTTAATGTTGCAAATCTTCTGCAAAAATATACATCATGTTATAATCCAAAAAGAAAGAATACTAGTTTACCAAAACTCAGAGGGAACAAAAGCAACAAAGTACATATATAAGAACCAAACGCAAGGCTATAAATCAGACAAAACCTTCGCATTGAAAGAGTTGGAGACCAGCATAGACAAAAGTAGGGCATAATAAGATGCAATGGTCAAAAAGTTAGTAAAACATATTTTAAAATGTGATGTGGCTGGACTTGTCAGGTGCCTCCCCAATATCTATTCTCTCCTTCCTTGGTTATTACATTCACTTCTATGCCCTTTGGCTTTTGTCTAAAATGTAGATAAAATTGGGGCGCCTGGGTGGCGCAGTCGGTTAGGCGTCCGACTTCAGCCAGGTCACGATCTCACGGTCCACGAGTTCGAGCCCCGCATCGGGCTCTGGGCTGATGGCTCAGAGCCTGGAGCCTGTTTCCGATTCTGTGTCTCCCTCTCTCTCTGCCCCTCCCCCGTTCATGCTCTGTCTCTCTCTGTCCCAAAAATGAATAAACGTTGAAAAAAACTTTAAAATGTAGATAAAATTGTTAGAACTCTGGGCAGCTGTTTTGAGTGCATAAATCTTCGGCTGGCTACAAGGATCCTAGCCCCCTGGTGACATGACAGAGCCATCTTATCACGCTTGGGTTACCAATATTAAGATTTCATATGTCGTGAGGAAAAAATAAATCACTAATTCCTTTAGGCTACGTGGGAGATACACTGGCTACACTTTCTAAGTGATGCTTATCATCTAAGGGTTTTCAGATACGAATAAAGAAAATGTTTCTCTGTGATGGATGTAATGATTATTTGACCAGCATGTGTATTACCAAATATTAAGATTCATATGCCAAATAATACTTAAAATGAAGAAGAATTTAAAGGAGTGCAGAGAAGAGAAATGGAAAGAATTAACATTTAGGAAATTAGGATACCTTAATAATGACTCAAATGAGAAATTTGTATTTCATAAAAAGAAATATTGAATAGTTTATATCTAAGTGTGTAAAGGATTTTTAAAATTAAATTCCAAACAGTGAAATAGCATTAATAGTAGCAGAAGAGATTACATTACATATTAAAAATGAATTTCCAGAAACTAAAAATTGTTTAGATACTAGTTATTTTTTAAAAAAACAAAGACTCTTTTAAACATCTTTGAATCTACATTTAGAACTGAGGCCTTTCAAATCATGAGATCCAATCAGAAATATGGTATGAATATATGATGAACTTTAGGTAGTGATTGTTAGTTTTATTCTGTATGTTTTATGGTCAATATTTGTGTTTTTCTTCATGCTTTATGTCATTGCTAAAGTGTGTAACATTTGTATTAACTTCTTTTGAGAATTAGTTAAAATTTGTAGACAATGCATCCTTACCTCAACCACACCATCCAAATACATGGTGTGGCAGGTTGTATCTTCCAAAGATGGTCACAACATCTCCTATCCAGCATGCTCTTCTATGTGACCCTGACATCCCACCCCTCAAGAGATGAAGGTATAACTTTACCTCCTGGAATCTGAGCAGACTCCATGACTCATTAGACCAAGAAGATATGGTAGCAGAAATACTGTATCATTACTATGTGTGGCCTTTCCCTGGCCTAGAATCTTCTGTTTTCTGCCCCTTGGAGCCTTCAACTGCCATGTAAAAAGTGAAGGCTACTCTGCCATGTTGAGGAGCAATCAGGCATCAGACATGTGACCAAAGAAACCATATTGGACATCCAGGTCATCTGGCCTTAGAGGACTTCACTCCCAGCCACCACCTGACGGCAACTACATGAGAGAGCCCAAGTGGGGAGCTCCCAGCTGAGCCCAGTCAGTCCACAGAACTATGAGACATTATGAATAAACTGTTGCTTTAAGCCAATAAATTTCAGGACAATCTCTTGCATAGCAATAAGATAACCAAGAAAAAAAATGTGATCATTCTAGAGTCTAAAATCTGGAAGTATGAGGCAGTAACCTAACATCTTTTATTTATTTACCTGAAATTATATATATAAACATATACTGACCAGAATGTGAATTGTTTTTATGATAATCTCTCTATTTTTCTGTCTCTGTCTCTACCTTTATCTATGCAAGTTATCTTACTTCCAATTAAAATTATTTCCAATGGTTTTCTGGCTACACACACACACACACACACACACACACACACACACACAGTGTCTTGGGGCAGCCATTCAGCTTATAAAAAAGAATATATAGCAGAAACCTGAATGCTGTTCCCATATGAGGAACTGACAATACAGAAAGCAGTTTAAATTTGTTTTCTGTTCTCCCCCAAAGCATAACTGAAACCAATAAGACCAAGGAGAAAATTTAAAAGGAATCATATTGAAGCTCATCACAAGGAAAGGTTCTCTTCCTGTGAGAAATGCCAAAACAGAATGGGCTGTCCCAAGAAAGGGCTTAAGGAAGAGTTCGAGAAAAAGTTAAAAATCCATACTTCAGAAATGTGGAAAGAGACCTCAAGTACTGGCTAGTTGCTGAAATTAAATGGTTTTTAAGCACCCTTCTGAATCCATGATTTTGATAAATTTGTGCTGATTACTTTGGAATACGCTGCACTAATATTTTTATATCCCCATCATATTCCAGAAAAAGATACCAGGAATGTCGCAAAGATTCATTCAAATAGAGCATCATTAAATTCATAACCCTTTATCCACTGAATCAATATTTAACAATTTCTCAAGACATTTATTGAATGACTAGCTATGTTATGGACTTTGGTAAGCCTCGGGGGAACAATAAGAAATACAATGCCTCTGTTGTGAGGAAGCACATAATTTAAAATGGGAGCAAGATGAGGACACAATTAACTATGATAACATGGTGTAAGTTAGCAACAGCAATAGGCAAAAAGTGTTATGGGAACAGAAAAAAAAAAAGAACAGAATAACTCTGGCTTGAAGACTTGAAAAAATTCCTTAAAAAAGAAGTATCATTTGATCCTTGGTGTGAGGGGACAGGCAATTCAAAGCTGACAAGCAGTGTGAGCAAAGAAGCTGCCATGGACATCGATGACATATCCAGGTAACACAGACAGAATCCAGAGAGTCCTGAAAATAGGTTAGGAGGGTTTAAAAGATGAACTGTGAAGCTACAAAGGTCATTTGGGATAGAATTCTATGAATGATCTGGAACGATACACTAAGGGATTTGACATTTACTCTGCAGAGCTTTTGAAGGTTTTACACCCAGGAATGACATGTTCAAAATTGCAGAGAGATCCCTCCATTGACAACGTGGAGAATGCAATGGACTGGACGGTGTGGGGGAGCTTTCTTTAGAGAAGCACGTTAGTCTTGGGTTTAGATTAGGTACAAATTTGACTGAGGGCAGGCAGGGTGACAGGATCACCCCTCAAGATCCTTCTCAACCTGAAACTCTAATTTCTGTCCCTTGCAAAAGAAAAGTGATCCAGACAAATTCTTATACATGACAGAAGTGGCAGAACTCTCAGTCCACAATGGCGAAAATCATAACAACACTGCCATTTCAAACATCCGATGTATTTAACAAGAAGTATATAGGGGTACCTGGGTGGCTCAGTTGGTTAAGCGTCCACTTTGGCTCAGGTCACAATCTTGCGGTTTATGAGTTTGAGTCCCACGCTAGGCTCTGTGCTCACAGCTCAGAGCCTGAAGCCCATTTCAGATTCTGTCTCTCTCTCTCTCTCTGCCCCTCCCCAGTCGTGCGCACGCTCACTCGCTCTCTCAAAAATAAACATTTAAAAAAAAGTATATAAAGTGCACAATCTTGACTGGCTGACAGTGGAATTTGAGAGAAAAAAAATCACAAGGAAGATATTAACATAGCACAGTGAGAAGGCATTTTCAACTATCTTACTGGAAAAAACATAAAAATTTGAGTGACCTAAATCCTTTTCAGTCTGCGTCATTTTCCAAAGTAGCATCTACTGCTTTGGAAGGCCCAGGGGACATATCCTTACATGTGCAATCTAATTAAATGCATGTAGAAAGGACTTAATTGTGTAGGACATTTTGCTAGGTGCAGCACAAAAAGAACTGTGTTGGACTGCCTTCTTGGATTTCATAATCTATCAAAGACTGACAGATGTAGATATACATCTATAATTTACGAAGATGGAAGAAAGGTTTCATTTAACTATAGGAACAGGCAAAAATACATGTACTTACATTGAATGCTTCATGAGCATTGATATGCAGGACAATCCGTGATTAGTCATTTCAAAGAAAAGCACAGCTAAGGGTCAGAGAATAAATATCAGTGACCAGATCTCACTCCAGAGACTTGTTATAAGAAAAAAGGAAATCTCAGCTCTATCTGGCTTTAACAGTGCTAAAAGCCAAGGTCAGTGAAGCAGTCCGAGGCACAACATGCCATAGGACTGCAGGTGCTTAAAGGAAGGAGAAATGGGCCAACCATGACACGACATCAGTTCTCGGGTACTAGCTCCTTTCCTTTCCTGCTTTCCTTTTCATTGGTGTTGGGCAATTCAACGTGCACATGCAGCCTTGCACAGGGAGATCTATATATGGGTAACAGCAAAAGGTAAGAATTCATAAAACACCTAATAAAGTATGAACCTAGACTGAGAAAGTTAACACATGAAAAAGTTACAAATTGGGGTGCAGTGTGATTTTTTTTTTCCTTTAGGCTAATATATAGTGTGTGACATCAGAATCCTTAAGTCCTCTGAATGAGTTGCTTGATGGCAATCAGCCAAGTATATCATCAGATCGCAATTCTTGATATAAAGAACCTCACTGTCCTTCAAGCCCCTGTTCAGTGGTAAATGAACAAATGAGGTGAATGTTTTCCTACAAAATAGTCATGCATAACATGGTATGAAGACAAGTGGTGAAAAACACAGAGACAAAAAAGTAAAATTTCTACAAAATACCAATACACAGTAATGTACTCATAAATTGTAAGTTTATAATGTTGATACATAAAGATGATAATTATATTTGTTTATGGCACGAGGCTCTTTCTTGTTAGAACACATGGCCTTATGAAAACATGCAGCTCTATTCTGCAGATGTTCATCTCTGAATAAGAAAATAATCCTCAGAAGCCAGAATGAGAAAATGATCTTTTTAATAGTATGAGACTTCAGGAAGGCAGAAACTTGACAGGAAGCAGTAAGAGCAGATGCAGAGAAAAAGGGATTTTGCCTAGGGGACCCCCAGGCTTTTAGAATTGCAAAAGCACTCAGTAATTGCATGCAGTGAACATGAACCCATTGCTGAAAACTCATTTGTAAGTATGTGCCCCTTAATGAAATTTTGGAAGCACCTGAACTTGCACCATTTATGTGGTGCCTTAAAATAAATGGATCCAAAAACCACTGGCTAGATTTATTAATTATGTACACTGACTGCTTAAGAAGGAGTCATTTCATGCACCAATCAAGGGTACTGCCGTATTAAAATGCAGCAACAGTTTATTGGCCCACAATTGTATATATCGAGTTCTTGTGAGAAATAGCCCTTTGGCTAATTAAAAGTGTATGAGATTTAGACAGTAATAAAACACAGATGATTATAATACATATTGATTAAATTCACAAAGTAAATTTTATCATGGCAAGTGCTAAGTACATATGTAATATGTACATATAATAAATAGAATGAATATATGAATTAAAAAATAGATGGAAAGAAAACATCAGTTAAAAATGACTAATGTGGTAGTTTTAGGTGTGGTGTATTATTATGGAGAGAAGTGACATATATGTATGTATGTGTGTGTTTGTGTATATGTATATACCATAAGGTATATAAGGTTTTATATATAACCTTATATACAAGGTTTTAAGGTTGGCGAAAAACTCAAAACTGAATTATCAAACAATAAGATCAGTAACTTATATTTAGCTTGAGTGGTACCCAAGCACAAGGTGGCAGAGGTCACACTTCAAAACATCCAGGGAACCAATAGAAACGAACACTCAATTTTCAGTAGAAGCCCTTTGGGAAACACACACACACACACACACACACACACACACACACACACACACACGGTAGCCATTAGCCCTGTCCTATGACAGGAAACAGGAAGTACAGGATATATCTTTGATTTAGAGTTAATTAAAACTGCATTGTAAAATCAGTCTTTGCTCTCCTTCCTATACCTTGGTTTTATATTTATAATGATGGGGAATTTTTTTTGTGAGTAACTAACTTCCAAAACACTTGTTAAATAAAATGAAAACTGATCATAAAGCAAGCTTACAAGGTTAATTATCAGTGGACTATCACACTATAAAGTAATTACAGGTGGTATAGTATCTTGGCCGATAGACACAACAGTACAAGAAAACCAACAGTACAAGAAAAACAACAGTACAAGTAATGTAAACTTTATTGAAAACTGTTAACCTCATACATGGTTCCCACACATCACAGGAGCTATAACTTGATTTTAAATATTTCTCACTTAGAAATTCTTTACAGGGTTGTTGAAGCTGATAATAAAGTTTTCTTTTTCATCAATTTCAAAATATTATTCAGGAGGCACAGAAAACATCATGATGGGAGGAAAAAGGAGTGCTAAGCAAATACAAACTGAGGACTCAACATTATTTCTAGGCTGCACTAGAAAACTGTCTGAATCACAATAAGAAAAAATTAAGAAAAAATTATTTTAATAATATCATTATTTGTAATGTAAAATGAATTCTTAAACACATAAAACACATACATTGTTTAATAACCTATAAAACCACTTACATAATTAACTCTCACAAAACATAATGTAAGTTAGTCCTTTGTCACTTTTTAAAAATAACTATTCTATTTTACTGAACATGTTTTTGCAGTTAAGGAACTTGTAGGTTACATTAAACAATTAGTTCTGGAACATTTCAACAGTCTGAAAATCATTCCAAAATAAATCAAAAACAGCATGATGCACCATTAGATTCCTATCAGTAGTTTATTAATTTATGTACAATTATCATTTGTTCAAGTTACTGTAGAGGAAATGACAAACTATCAGTGTTTAAAACAACACATTTTCTTCATATGATAAGAAAATTGGTATTCAAATATGTCTAAATGGGAAATCAATTACAATTTGCTATTTCAAATTATGTGTTCTTCTAAATTAAAAAAAGAATAGAAAACCTCCAATTACCTTTGGTAAAAAAATCATTAAAACAACTAGACATCACATATTGAATATGAAACTCAAAAGCACAAAAAATAACATGTCACATCTTTTTCATTCAGGGGCTAAGGCTTGGAAGGCGATACATTTTAAAATTTTTACTATTTTTCGGATTCACACACAAACTAAGCTCTCATCTTTCAATTTCTCTTAGGATCATCCTCCAGAAAATAAAAATAATAACACAGTCAAAGCTGATCAGAAAACTAAAGGGAAAATGGAGGACGACTGCTCAACTTAACTAAGAACACCTAACAAAAATCAGCAGTGACACTGGAATTTTCCAAATAAAGTAAATAGAAGAAGCTTCCCACCCTTTTGCTAAGCTAGATGCACTCTCTGCAAAGCAGCCATTTAGTGTTAAGCACTATGAACAATTTGTACAATATTATGATATGCTATTCATCATGACGTATTTTTGCCTTCATACATTTACCTTCTCTTCTCTCTTAGATAAAATTTCTAAATATTTTGCTAATACAGTTTAACTGGGTTTCTGTTTTACTTGGCTTCAATCCTATCTTTGACTCCTATTTATTTATTGTCTCTTGGGATCTGATTTTGCAGTTACTCTTTACAATAGCAATTCCAGGTTTGATCATTTTATTTTGGAAACTGGTTAAGCAGGCCAGATTTACTAGGCACCTGTCATGCTAAATGCCAGTAGAGGACCCTGGAACAGGAGATAGCATTAATAATAGCTAGCATTTGTTGAGCATGTGCTAAATACCAAGAACAATAATTGATACACTACATGCATGCCACCTAAACCCTCATGACAACCTATTAAAATACTTAGGTGGGTGAAAATAAATATTTAGCTCTTACTATTGTGAAAATAAAGTGAGCTAATCCTATGAAAAGTTCTTAAAAGAGAACCTCATGTCCAATTAGAGACCTAGGTTGTATTAGTGTTAGCTATTATTTCTATTACTGTAATTTTTAAGATCAGGTAACTAAATTCCATAGAGGCTATGTAACTGTCATTTGCCATTCTGTTAGTAATTGGATGAGTCATAGTTTTTGAACTGTATTTATGCAAGCCCCACAGTCAGACTTGTGCCTTTAACCCAACCAAGTTTCATTGCCTCCTCCAAACTTGAATGTCTATATTTTTTCTACCTTCCAATCAAGGGCTAGTTCATATACTTAAATGTTCTAATGAATTGCCAAGAACATTACCTTTAAAAGGGAATTTAACAGACCCTTGATTCATCAAACTAAGTGATGTAACAGGACAAAGCAGCTCTCACTGCACCTATGGCACTGTTCAAAAACCAGATCACTCAGAAAATGGTAAAAGGAGATTGTAATCACAAGATGTCCACAGAAACCAGATATTCACAGCTTTAAAGAATGTCTCATGGTTAATTTGACTTTTCTCACTTCAGAATCCCCTATCCTTCCATACCATAAAAATACTAGATTTTAATATATCAATTAAAAGTAAGGTTTTTTTTTTCTTAATTTTCCACAGTACATTTTTGTATTACCTATGTTCCAAGCTATGGAGGAAAACTAGGAAACTTTCTCTCCGACTCTGTCTGTCTCTCTCACTACTACAAATTTTCTTTTGGTTTGCTGAACTGATGTTCATAGTCTGAAGATGCTAGAGCACACACACATATACACATACGCACATGCACACACATATCTCACACACACACACACACACACACACACACACACACACACACACACACACAATTCTTCCAACAACTAGCAGGTTAGCAATTTCTTGTGAAACGCATCTGTGTTCTCACATTCATTAGGAATAGCTACCAACTTTATTTACAGCAACTATTTCTGGTTAGCTATGAAACTAAAATGTTAGCCAAATGATAAGATGCAGGGAGAAATTCAAGAGCAGCTGCCAATCTAAGAGGGCAATATTCTCACATCTGTGTAACAGTGAAATGCCCATCCTTGATCTATCAGTTCTGTGAGTCTGCAGACACATTAGGTAATCACAGTAACTGGTATAATTTAATGACACAGAGGGCTATAAAATTTACCATCTATATCTGGAAACCACTACAAAAAGTTGTTTAAAATTATTGCTTAGTGTCACTAAAATATTTCCTTTTGTCAGGAAAACAGAGGTGGAATGAAGATAAGATCTTTTACAGAAGCTTCTGGTAATGCTCTGCATCTTTATATCAGCAAAAAAAAAAAATACATTGTTTTAATTATAAGAAAATAAAGTGTTGCGTAATGAAATAAAAATGCTATCGAAACAACTCTGTCTAGGGAGTGATTATTCCAGATTAACAAAACTGTAAAAAAGAGTATGATTCTGATTTGAGTGATCAATTCAGTCAGACACAAGGCAAAAACTAAAGTTAAAGGAGAATGAGGACCACTGGTGAAAAGGCAATTACACCTTTAATAAAGAGCTAGAGCAAGCAAGAAGCCTGAGTCAGTCTTAAGAACTATCATACCTAGAAAAATTCATTTCATTCTCCAAGAAAATAATAGGCCTATCTTTGTAAAAAATACACACTAGGATATAGAGTGATACCAGGTATTTGCTCATACCAGTTGCTTTATTTAAAGATAAGGAAACTGAACTTCAGAAAAGTGAAATGGCATGCTACAGACTTTATGAATGGATTTTATCCACACTAGAATCCAGTTCTTCTCTTAGCCCCGTGATCTTTCCAGTTCCGTAAGGGATGAATGCTACTGTGCTAGTGCTCAGTTCGGTATTTCTATTTCTTTATATAGTGCAGCCCCCTCCCTCAAGCCCAACCAGTTCCTCTCCCCAGTGGGAACCATAATTAATTGCTTATTACTTCTACAACAGAACTCTTAAATTTGTCCAGACTTTATAAAAAGATTGACTGTCTCTATGAACCAGGGTGATTTAACAGAAGAAAGTAACTGGAATTTGTAGAAATCTGAGAGTATGTAACCATTTAAAAGTAGCCACATTTTTATTTTTTTTAATTATTTTTAATGTGTATTTATTTTTGAAGGAGAGAGAGAGAGAGAGAGCGAGCAAGTGGGGGGAGGGGCAGAGAGAGAGGGAGACCCAGAATCTGAAGCGGGTTCCAGGCTCTGAGCTGTCACCACGGAGCCAGACGCAGTCCTCCGGCTCATGACCTGTGAAGGTGATGACCTGAGCTGAAGTTGGATGCTTAACCACTGAGCCACCCAGGCGCCCCAAAAGCAGCCACATTTTAAAAAAATCAAATCAAAGCATACTTTAACTAAACAAATGTATCTGAAGTGTTTTGGACATTATCTAAATTATCTCACATGCCACATTCCCCACTTCTCTGTACTCCTCCTCCTAATATATTCATTCTTCCTCCTCTTGGTTTTCTTTCTAACTTTAAAGAATACACCGTCACTGCTATTTCTTTTCATCAACTGTAGACTGTCTCTTCACCCCACTTGGTATTAGGCTAATCTTCCAATCCCTACTATTTCCTGCTGCTTTCTCCAAACCCCATACCAAATGCTCAGCCCCCACCATTTTTATGTGTACTGTAACATTATCATTGCTGATAATGTTTGCATTCTGTTCTGTAGTCCTGATTATCTTCTACATTTCATCTAAATATTGATACTAAAAATTTAGAACAAGTAAACACCATTTATATTTAATTAACATAAAACTATGTTCATTTAAGAGCTAACTAAAGTTCTAGGATTTTTTTTTAACTTTTTTTAATGTTTACTTATTTTTGAAAGAGAGAGAGACAGAGAGTGAGCAGGCGAGGGGCAGAGAGAAAGGGAGATACAGAATCTGAAGCACACTCCAGGCTGCCAGCTATCAACACAGAGCCTGACATGGGGCTCGAACCCACAAACCGCGAGATCATGACCTGACCCAAAGTTGGATCCTCAACTGACTGAGCCACCCAGGCACCCCTGTAAAAGTTGTAGGATTATTTTCCTTTCTTGCCTATCCTTTTCTTCTTCCTGGAGATACTACCTTTATTTTTACCCCTGGCACGATTTTTCTTTTCTTTCCAAATACATCTTGAACAATAAACATTTTATAATGCCTCTTTTTGTCAGAGAGACTCTCCCTGACCTAAGCACTCCATTTTTTACACTAATCCTATACCAGACTGGAGCAACCTAAGCTGTTTGCCTTTCAGGATTACTTCATAGCTAGCATGCCATGTCTTTGCTCTTAATTAGACATTGCTGGAATTGGACTTCAAGTAACTTTGCGAGAAAGGTTAGTATTTGTGGAAAATAAATTTAGTCTTTGTAGGTCTAAATATTTCTTTATGCTACCCTTGCATTTGATTGACATTTTGAGCAGATATGGAATTTAAGTTGCAAATCATCTTTCTTCAGAAATCTGAGAATTATCTATTAATTCTTGTTTTTATTGAGATATAATTGATATGCAAATTATTCTGGTTTCAGGTGTACAACATAGGGATTCAACATTTGTATACATTGTGAAATGATGACCACGATAAGTCTAGTTACCAACCGTCACCTGCCAAAGTTAACGCAATATTGACTGTATTCCCCATGTTGTACATAATATAATTAATCTAATCTAATCTAATATAATCTAATCTAATCTAATATAATATAATATAATACAATATAATATATTTTGATAGGTATTTATTTATTTTCTAACTGGAAGTTTGTACTTTCTTGACCTCCTGCTTCCTCAATCCCCCTCTCCTCTGGCAACCACCAATCTGTTCTCTATACCTATAAGACTGGATTTTGTTTAGTTTTGTTTCTTAGATTCCATATATAAGTGAAATTATGTGGTATTTGTCTTTCTCTGACTTACGTAACAGAATACCCTCAAGGTCCATCCAGGTTGGTTCAAATGGCAAGAATTTACTTTTTGTTATGTCTGAGTAGTATTCTACTGTGTATGTATGTATGTATATATATGTATATATGTATGTATATATGTGTACGTACATACACA
Source organism: Lynx rufus (assembly GCF_022079265.1). Taxonomy (NCBI): domain Eukaryota; kingdom Metazoa; phylum Chordata; class Mammalia; order Carnivora; family Felidae; genus Lynx; species Lynx rufus. Next base: position 77,777,749 of record NW_025814834.1, read on the forward strand.
TCTTTTTCATCCATTCATCCATCAATAGCCACTTAGCCTGTTTCCACATTCATATTTAGGCTATTGTAAATTATACAGCCATAAAGATAGCAGTGCATGTATCTTTTCAAATTAGTGGTTTTTTTTTTTCCTTTGGATAAATACCTGGGAGTGGAATTGCTAGATCAAATGGCATTTCTATTTTTAATATTTTGAAATCCTCTATATTGCTTTCCATAGTAGCTGCACAATTTACTTGCCCACCAACAGTGCACAAGTGTTCCCTTTTCTCCACATTCTCATCTTATCTTTGATATTTCTTATCTTTTTGAGAATAGCCACTCTGATCGGTGTAAGATGATATCTCCGTATGATTCTGATTTGCATTTCCCTCCTGAATAGTGATGCCAAGCATCTTTCCATGTGCTTGCAGTCATCTTCTTTGGAAAAATGGCTATTCAGATCCTCTGCCAATTTTTAATTTTTTTTTTAATGTTTACTTATTTTTGAGACAGAGACAGAGCATGAGCGGGGGAGGGTCAGAGAGAGAGGGAGGCACAGAATCTGAAGCAGGCTCCAGGCTCTGAGCTGTTAGCACAGAGCCCAACGTGGGGCTCGAACTCACAGACCGTGAGATCATGACCTGAGCCGAAGTCGGACGCTTAACCGACTAAGCCACCCAGGAGCCCCAATCCTCTGCCAATTTTTAAATCAGATTGTTTTTGTTATTGAGTTTTAAGTTCTTTATATTTTTGAAATATTAGCTCCTTACCAGATATAGGATTTCCAAATATCTTCTCCCACTCAGTAAGTTGCCTTTTTGTTTTGTAGCTTCTTTCCTTAACTGTGCAGAAGCTTTTTAGTTTGATATAGTCCCATATGTTTATTTTTGCATTCGTTTCCCTTGCCTTTGGAGTCAGATCCAAAAAGAGATTTCTAAAGCCAATGTCAAGAAGCTTATTGTCCATATTTTCTTCCTCAAGTTTTATGGCTTCAGGTCTTATATTAAAGACTTTAATCCGTTTTGAGTTTATTTTTGTACATGGTATAAGATAATGAGGCACCTGTGTGGCTCAGCTGGTTAATCATCTAACTCTTGATTTCAGCTCAGGTCTTGATCTCAGGGTTATAAGTTTAAGCCCTACATCAGGTTCTGCACTGGGCTTGAAGCCTACTTTAAAAAAAAAAAAAAGATAGTAATCCAGTTTCATTCTAATGCATATATCTGTCCAGTTTTCCCAACATCATTTATTAAAAAGAGTGTGCTATCCCTACTGTATAATCTTACCCATTTTATCAAAAATTAATTGACCAAAAATAGGCGGATTTATTTCTAGGTTTTCTAGTCTGTTCCACTGATCTGTGTGTAGGTTTTTAAGCTAGCATCATGCTATTCTGATTACACAGCTTTATAGAATATTTTGAAATCAGGGAGTATGATACCTCTGGCTCTTTTTCTCCTTATCAAGATTGTTTTTGGCCAGTCAGAATTTTCTGTGCTTCTATATAGATTTTGGAATTATTTGTTCAAGTTTCAAAAAAAAAGCCATTGCATTTTGATAGGGATTGCATTAAATCTATATTGCTTTTGGTAGTATGGTCATTTTAATATTAATTTAATAGCAATTCTTCTAATATGTGAGCACAGAATACCTTTCCATTTATTTGTGTGTTCTTCGGTTTCTTTTATACTTACATACTTTTCATGCACCTCCTTCATTGAATTTACTCCAAGGCAATTTATTCTTTCTAACTGGAAGTTTGTACTTTCTTGACCTCCTGCACCCATTTGACTTCCTCAATCCCCCTCTCCTCTGGCAACCACCAATCTGTTACCAATGAGTGTAAGAGGGACTGTTTTCCTGATTTCTCATTCTGATAATTCGTGATTAGTGTACATAACAGATTTTTGTATACTGATTTTCATTCCTGCAACTCTACTGAATTAATTTATTAGCTCTAAAAGGCTATTTTAGGTGGAGCTTTTAGGATTTTCCATATATAATACCATATCATCTACAAATAGTAACAGTTTGACGAATTCCTTTCCAACTTGGATGCATCTTACTTCTTTTTGTTGCCTAATTTCTCTGGCTAGGGTTTTCACTACCATGTTGAATAAAAGTGGAGAGACTGGGCATCCTTGTCTTGTTCCTGACCTTAAAGGAAGAGCTTTCAGATTTCCATAGTTGAGTATGATATTAGCTGTGGGTTTGTCATATACGCCCTTTATTATGTTGAGAAATGTTCCCTCTAGACTCACTTTGTTGACAGTCTCTATCATAAATGAATACCGAGATTTATCAAATGTCTTTTCTGCATCTGTTGAGATGATTGTATAGTATTTTGCTTTCATTTTGTTAACATGGTGTATCATTTTGATGGACTGTGGATGTTGAGCCATCCTTGCATACCTGAAATACATTCTATTTGATCATGGGATATGATAATTTTAATGTATTGCTGAATTTGATTTCCTAATATTTCATTGAGGATTTTTGCATCTATGCTCATCAGGAATATTGGCCTCTAATTTTCTTTTTTTATGATGTCCTTGTCCGGTTTTGGTATCAGGGTAATGTTGGCTGGTAAAATGAGTTTGGAAGCTTTCCTTTCTCTTGAGTTACTTGGAAGAGTTTGAGAAGGATAGGTACTAAGTCTCTGAATGGTAGAATTCACCACTGAGGCAGTCTGGTCTTGGATTTTTCATATTTGGGAGGTTTTCATTACTATTCAAAATCTTCTTATTAGTGATTTGTCTATTCAGATTTTCTATTTTCTCAAGTTTCATTCTTGGAAGACTGTTATGTTTCCAAAAATATATCTTCTTGCTGGATTGACCCCTTTATCATTATGCAATGCCCCCTTTGTCTTTTATTATAGAATGTTTTAAGTCTAATTTATCTGATAAGGGTTTCTTTTTGTTTCCATTTGCAGGGAATATCTTTCTGATCCCTTCACTTTCAGTCTTTGTATTTACTTCTGAAGTGAGTCTCTTGTAAGCAGCATATAGACTGGTGTTGTTTTTGTTTGTTTCTTGTTGTTGTTTTTAATTATTCTGTCTTTTAATTCGATAATTTAGTCTCTTTTTCTCTCCTCTTTTGTGGCTTGATGATTCCTTAGCTTATGTTTAGTTTTCCTTTTGCATTTTCTTTTGTGTATTTCCTATAAGTTCTTGTTTTGTGGTTACCAATGGGTTAACATATATCATCTTCTGTAAATAATAGTCTATTTTAATTTAATGTCAAGTGAAATTTAAACACATTCCAAAGCTACATTTTTACTCCCCCTGCACATTTTATGTTTTGATATTACACTTTACATCTCTGTATTTTACGTATCCCTTAACTAATTATTGTGGCTTTAGGTAATTTTACTATTTTTTTCTTTTAACATTCATATCAGTTTTGTAAAAGTATTTGATCCACTACCTTTCATATATATTTATATTTTCCAGTGAGATTTTTACTTTCTTATGTTTTCTTATTGTTAATTAGTGCCATCTGTTTTCAGCTTAAATCTGTTGATTTAGCAGTGATGAACTCCTGTGACTTTTGCTCCTCTGGAGAACTCTTTAGCTCTCCTTCAGTTCTGAATGATAATCTTGCCAAGTAGAATATTCTTGGTTGGAAGTTTTTTGTTTGTTTGTTTGTTTGTTTTTGTTTTGTTTTCCTTCAGGACTTTGAATATGTCATGCTACTCCCTTCTGGCTTACAAAATTTCTGTTGAGAAATCTGTTGATACTCCTATGGGGGTTCCCTTGTATGTAATAATTTGTTTAATTCTTGGTGCTGTTAATATTCTCTCTTTAACTTTTGATGTCTTCACAATGTACCTTAGTGTGGATCTCTTTGGATTTTATTTGGAATTCTCTGGGCTTCTTGAACCTGGATATCTCTTTCCTTGCCTAGATTAGGGAAGTTTTCAACCATTATCTTCCAATAAGTTTACTACTCCTTTCTCTCTTCTACTTCTGGGACCCCTAAAAAGCAAATGCTATTCCACTTGCTGTTGTCCCACAGGTCCATAAGTTATCTTTCTTTTCCTTTTTTTTTTCTCTTTTTGCTGCTTTGTCTGGGTGAGTTCTATTATCTTTACTTCCAGTTCATTGATTTGTTCTGCTTTACCAGTCTGCGACTGAATGCATCTAGTATATTTTTCAGTTCAGTTACTGTATTCTTCAGCTCTGTGACTTTTATTTGGTACTATCTTGTATTTTCTACCTTCTTGTTGATGTTCTGTGTTCATCCATTCTTCTCCAGAGCTCAGTAAGCATCTATATGATCATTAATTTGAATTCTTTTTTTTTTAATGTTTTATTTATTTTTAAGACAATGCGAGAGACAGAGTGCAAGCAGTGGAGGGGTAGACAGAGGGAGACACAGAATCCAAAGTGGGCTCCAGACTCTGAGGTGTCAGCCCAGATCCTGACACGGGGCTCAAACTCACGAACCGTGAGATCGTGACCTGAGCTGAAGTTGGGACACTTAACCGACTGAGCCACTCAGGCGCACCTAATTTGAATTCTTTATCAGGTAAATTACTTATCTCCATATCATTAAGATCTTTTTCTGAAGTTTTCCCTTATTGTTTTGTTTGGAACATATTTCTCTGTTTCCTCATTTTCCTTGACTCTCTTTTTATATGTATGAGGTGAAACAGCTACCTCTCTGTCTTAAAGGAGTGGCCTTGTGGAGGTGATGAAACTTCTCATTCAACCTTGCCCTAGCTTTTGCTTGTCTCTCAAATCCTTGACCATCTAAATTTGCCTGATTTATTCTTCATATTCCCCCATTTTTGAGGGTGTGGCTAGAGCTGTCAGTGGTCCAAAGGAAGGAATCTCATTTAGCACCTAGTTTCAGATTGACTGGAAAGTCAGACCTCACACAGCAGCTTTTGAAGTATACAAATACATATAGCCCTGCGGGGCCACAATCATAATCCCTGGTGGTCTCTAGGCCAGGAGATCTGGAGGTGTCCCTGGGTGACAATTCCAAAATCAGGGCTCCAGATGAGTTTATAAGTTCTTTTCTGGAAGGCCTTGTCACGCTGTAACAAGGGCAAGAGGGAATGCAAGGATGGTGTTTCCCTGTTTACATCCCAAGGGAGTGCCTCCTTAATCTATAGATGTGCATGAAGTCTGAGTCGTTTCCCTCTGATTGAAGCTCCAGGCTGAGAGGCCTTTTTCACAGGAAGACTGGGTTTGTGTTTTGGTCTGTTGTCTGTGCAGTGCCCTGAAGGTGGTGGCCTGCCAAGAACTGGCTTTCCAAGTGTTGCATTCCCAAGGAGCTCAGGAATGCCAGTCCCATTGGCCACTAGCATCTCCCCCTTTATAGACTGTATGCATCTGCTGGCTTTAGGAGCATCTGGAGAGGGTAGGGAGTAGGTCATGGTTGCTAACTTCAAAAAGACAGCTAGAAAATGTATGTATGCATGCCCGTGGGCTTTGAAAATATGATGGGAGAGGGTTTTATCTGTACCCCACTGGCTTCAGGCTGGGAGTGGAAGAATGCCATGACCACTCACACTTGCCAGCCTCAGCCAGGGAGCAAGAAAATATCACAATGGCTCAGCTCACTAACTTCAGTTAGTGAGCAGGAGAATCCCACAACAATTCACACTCATCTGCCCCAGCCAGGGAGCAGGGAAATTCTACAACCACTCCCACTGACTTCACACAGCAGCAGGATAGTGCCATGACTGCTAGCCCATGACTGTCCTAGAGAGGCAGTGGGAGGGCACCATGTATGAGCTTACCCACCTGATGGCAGGGTAGGTGGAAAGTGCAGAACATTTGCCAGCGCCTCTAGTCTGGGGAGAGTTTCAACTGTCCTCTGTCCCTCCAGCAGATGCTTTCAGGTCAGCAAATAAATCTCCTTAACATGTAGTCTAGATGCTTTTCAGTTGTTTTTTTCCCCTGGGTCTGAGGTGAGGGAGACTATACATGAGCCATTGAACAGGGAAATTTCAGTTTCCTTGGTATTTTGGGTCTCTTGGGCATCAGCCCCACTCACATTTTGGGGCCTTGCACCTCTGGTGTGGACCATGGGAAGCTGGGGTGCCTGATGTGAGACATCAAGGCTTTGCTCCTCCAGGAGAAGTGCTGCATGAGTAAGATCCCTCCCTATCGTGTGTGGCCAGGCTAGGGCGCCGATTTTGTGAAAGACTGTGTCTCTGCCTCTCCTACCCTTCCCAATATGGTTTTTTTATCCTCTGATTTAGAGAAGTTCATCTAGTTTTCAGAATCTTTTCAGAGGGAAATGGTATTCATATGTAACTGAAGATTTGGTGTGTCCACGGAAGGAAGTGAGTTCAGTGTTCTCCTATGCCCCCATCTTGTGGAAGTCTCATATTAATTCTTTAATATTTGTTCTAACTATATTTTTAGTTTTCTTACAGAACTCTAAGTAGTAAAAAGTCACACTTCAGGGATGTTCACCATGATTCTTATGTGTTTCTTTTTTTTTCTTTTTGTTTGCACTGTTATTTTCTTTATTAGAAATTATAAAATGTCTCTTAAACTATTAATTTGCAAATCTTTAATTTCCATAATGTTTCTTCATTTATTGTGTCTCTTCCATATCACATGTTTTATAAGTATTTTCTTGTTTTTTATAAGTTTTTATAAGTATTTTCTTCCATCTCTTCAAGGATTTTAACGTTTTTGTCTTTCTTATGATCTTTTAATTATCTGTTCCCTACAAGGTCATTTTACTGTTAGTGGTTTTTCAATTATCTTGGTCTCTCTTTTCATGTTGCAGACTTTTCTTAGTATTTTTTTCTTACATTATATTTTAAATGTCTGGTAATCCATGGTTGCTACTTTATATTTAAGAATGAACAGGGCTCCTGGGTGGCTCAGTCAGTTGAGTGTCCAACTCTGGCTCAGGTCATGATCTCACCACTCATGGATTCAAACCCCGTATCCAGCTCTGTGCTGACAGCTCAGAGCCTGGAGCCTGCTTCGGATTCTGTGTCTTTGTCTCTCTCTGCCCCTTCCTCCCTCCCTCCCTTCCTTCCTTCCTTCCTTCCTTCCTTCCTTCCTTCCTTTTCTTTCTTTCTTTCTTTCTCTCTCTCTCTCTCTCTCTCTCTCTCTCAAATAAACAGTAAAAATTAAAAAAAAAAAAGAATGAGGGAACAGAAAATACTGAGTCTTCTGTATTTGAGTGGGTCTTCTTGGTTAGAAGACTTTGTTTTAGGATAAGCAACTTGCTGATCATTTAGGCTTGTAGAGTCTAAGTGTCAAAATAAAAGGGACTTTATCCTATGGTTCTAGGATGTGTCCCTAGTTGCCCTTATTGTCCCTCAGCCATGTAAGCAATTTCATTAGTTTGTACTAAGGAGTGTAGTGAGAGGGGTGATGAGAAAAATGTGCTATAGGGACATTTGCCTAAGAAGTAGAATTGGTAAGTAGAAGGTTAGTTATTCCAGCTATACATGTTGATTAATTATTTTGTTTCAGACTCAGTGTCTCACCTCTGCTCTCCTTTTTTCTTGGCATGGAACTCAAGCCTTGGGGGGACTGTTCAGGGCACAGTGTCTCCCTCTTCAACTTCAGGCCACTTTCCTATATCTTAGTCAGTTTCCTCTGCCTTGCTTTACTCTATCCAATTTTTAACAGTCTGATATCTTTTTTACCCTTTAACGTTTAAATTAATGAGGTTTCAAGAGGATGTATAATAAATAAAGACATGTCTCCATTCTTCCTCTTCAAATGGATAATCACTTGTTGAAAAGCAATTCCACTGATCTAGAGAAACTACCCTTAAAACATCTAAAATGAATAAAACCCAGGAACAAACAAAACTATTAGACTACTGAATATCACCAGAGTCATGATAGCAACAATGCTGTCTTGAGTGATTCAAACAAGGTGCTCTGTTGAAATGAATGCAAACTGTACATCTGCACGGGTCTTATGGTACCCAGCAATACTACTGATTTCATGTTTTTGAAATGCCTTATACTCTGTCCTTTTTGTGGAGAATGAGAATTAACATTCTCAAAAAAAAAGAGATTTATTAAAGTTCAAAAGTATTTAATGAGATAGTTGCAAGTATATTACATTTGTGAAGGTTATTTTTCTTTACAAAAGGAATGGAAATGATGCATACGTGTTATCCCACTCGAATTAGAATTCTATATAGATAATAAGAATTTGTGCATTGTAGAAGCAAAATGGGCCTATTGTCGTCTGCAACGGCAAATGAAGTGTCTCATAACTAGCAATTCAATGTGTTAATTCAGCTGCACCATCCAATTACCTACGATTCATCTCAACTTAGTGCACAACAATAAAACTCTTAAAAAATCCGTGACAAAATGTCTGCTCTAGGTTTATCAGATAGGGGAACTACAACCCAAAGTTGGGGAGTGGGAGCCATAGAATATAAATTATTAAAATTGTTCATCACAATCTATCCATTAATATAAAAAATTTTTGACATGAAGTCAATAGCCTAGAGTTAGTAAGAAAACACATATTGGAGGATGTATGAGGAAAATCTGACCAAGAAACGAGAAAGCCATGTGGCAACTGAAGTTGGCATCCCCTCAAATAACACAGCATTCCCTCTGAGCCCTGGGCCGGCCAACTGCCAACTGACCACAGGGCCCAGGCACACAATTCTAAAAGTAGACAGAGGTAATGAGATGTGAATTTAGCATCCCCAGCCTCCTGCTAAATGACCCAGATGCAGAAGCTAGCGCGTCTGTCTCTTACCTACTCAAAACTAACTGATGAAATGAACAGAAGCTCTTTTTTTTTTATTTACTGTTCAAGAGCAGTAATAATCTAGTCCTGCTACAAGTGGATTTACTAAGCCATAGAAGAAAGACCATTTAAAGTAGAGCGTACCGTGAAGAAGAAAGGGAACAAAGGAACAAGGGAAAGACAGGGAAAAGAAAAAGAGTATTGAGAAATAATAAACACATTATTTACTTAAGAAAATACAAAGGCACAGTGACAACCTAGAAGAGATGAGTAACATCTGAACCACGATCAGGGACAGTGTGGCTTCTACCATTTTTTAGGACAAATGACATTTAGTCCCATTTGAGACTGAACTATAAGATAATCAAAGATTATTGAGGCTTGAGGATTCAGAAAAAAAGAGGTGGAATCCCTGCAAGAAAAAGGGAAAAAAAAACACTGTACTGAATTTTGATACTGGGTTCGTTAGTAATCCCATAAACCCTTCATTTCATTTATAGACTCTGAAAACAGCATTGTTTTAAGTGCAGATCTTTAGTTTAAAAAAAAAAAAAAAAAACAGGCTGGGGCACCTGGGTGGCTCAGTCAGTTAACTAGACTCTTGATTTAGTCTCAGATCATGATCTCACAGTTCAGTTTGAGAGATCAAGCCCCACATTGGGCTCTGCCAGCACTGACAGCACAGAGCCTACTTGGGATTCTCTCTCTGTCCCTCCCACTCCCTCCCAAAATAAACATTAAAAAAAAAAAAAAACAGGGGCGCCTGGGTGGCTCAGTTGTTAAGTGTCCAACTCTTGATTTTGGCTCAGGGCATGATGTCACAGTTCGTGAGTTCAAGCCCCAAGTTCAAGCTCCTGCACTGTCAGTGCAGAACCTACTTGGGATTCTCTCTCTTTCTCTGCCCCTCCCCTGCACACTCACACTCTCTCTCTCTCAAAATAAAAAAATAAACCTTAAAAAAAAATCCAGGAAGGTGGAGTGACTCATTATTGAAGGTATATAATTGAAATAATTTACATAATCTAATCAACTTTCAGTCAGCCTAAAATATTTATTTTTTTTAAAGACTAAAGAAAAATCATTAAAACATTGTCTTAGTGCATTAAACAAAAATAGTAAGCAAGAGAAAGTTGCTGAAAATCAACCAAAGCTTGCAAGGAGAAAATGTATCATATCAAAGATTAACACATCAGTTTTGTAGATTACTAGTGATTACAAATTAGCAAACATTCCATCCCCCAAAAAACTTAAAACACATGGGGAAAAAAAATCCAGAAATTTCAGGACTTCCCCAGTGCTTTCATAAATATGAACATTTCTTAATGTAATTTAAACAATTATTAGCAGTATCACAGGAAAATAAACTATTTCTTATTAGATTAGTTACAGATATAGATCTCAGTTATGAATTGAAGTCTATGTAGAGAAATCTTATTCAGTTATAGATTTAATTTTTTTTTCTTTCTGCCTGCATCACTATGTGGTAGTTTCTTCTTATTTGGGCAGGGAGGGTAGGAGGGAGCAGTGCGTATCTAAGTAGAAACAACAATGTGCTTGGAAGAAATCTACTCCAATTTTTCCATATCCATTGTCTTCTTCAGAATTGTCTTTTCTAATCCAGTGCCATGACTTCTAAAAGGCAAACATTTTGTCTCCAGCTCTAAAAATCCACCTTGTTGGTCGGGTTTTCTTCCTTCATTTTTAAAGGTAAAACTTACTCAAATAGGAAACAAGACATAGGAATCTGAACTCCATTTTCAATTCAGCTATTTCGAACTTTGTGACATAAAGCAAGTTGTTTTATTAATAATTTCATCAAAATAGCATAGTCCTTGTCCTGTCACTTACCAGCTTAGTCTGGGACAACTTACTTAACCTTTCTGTATCTCAATTTCCTTGTCTGTAAAATGGATGTACAATAAAACCCACCTTGGAGGGTTGTTATGATGAAATGAATTAATATATGTAACACTTAGGATAATGTCCAGAACAAAGTAACTTCTTTCTTCTTTAAATAAATAAAAATTAATAAGTTAACCTGAAAAATGATGAGTTAGATCGGTTGTCTAAAACATCACTGTATATCAGAATCATCTGGAAAAGTATTTAAAAAAATAAATTCTGTAAACTCATCAGAGACAAATGAGAATCTGTATGAGTGGGATCTGACAATCTATATTAAAACACACACACACAATAACACTTCGTTAGTTATTTCAATGTAAAGACTGGTTTGTTAACAAGGACAATTTAGGTACATTTCACATACCCCCACCGTAATTTTTTTTCTCTCTGATGGCCACAATAGTCACTACCCAAAGAAACTTGCCATTTAACAGCATCAGTCAGTTTTACAAAAGCAGTTAGTTTAGCTTTGGATTTCTCTTTCTTGCCTAAAACAAAACTTCTTTGTCCTCACCAAGGCCACCAAAGAAGTAAAAAAGGAACAAAATGATCCCTAAAGCTAGAACACATTGGTTAGTGGGGAATGACAGAGGAGTAAATTCTTGACACATGTTCCCTTATTTCTGCCAGGCATTCATTCATTCCTTGTCCCAGGACACAGATTGGCACTAGCTAAGTGACAGTGATTTGCAGTTAAATACCATGAAGGAACAAGTCACCCCCAATTCTCTAATCCTTTCAACAAACATTGACACCGTAAACTGAGGCTAGAGCGATTGTTAGCATCTTTCCCGGGTCCAAATTTTATTGCCCAGGCCAGTGACTAGTAAGAGAATGGAATAGCTAGCTATAAGTGCTATGTAGGTTTCATGAAGTCATGGATATGACTACCATGCTGGCCTGTGTTCTCTGTATACACAGGGTGCACGGGGTAAATAGGATATTATACTGGTTCAGACTAAGAAGGTTCCTAAGCATCAACTACAGAATATGGTGAAATGAATTACCAGACTGTGATAAAATTTTCATCAGTCTTTGTTACATTTGAAAATTAAGTGCAATGTAGAAAAATGCACAGGAAGCTAAATATAGTTCTTTTAAGAACTATATTTTGATATTCAGTTCTGCCATCTTAGCTGGTGTTAAAATGCCCACTCTTTTATAAGATGATGATGATATAAGTAGACTTTTAAAACCATTCTTACCATGCAAAAGAAAATGTTCAATGGAGGCTGGCACTCAATTTTTTAAAAATTTTATTAGTCAGTGAAAATGTCAGACTGAGAACTACTAGTGCACTGGCTTCAGAGACAGAAAAGAACTGATGGGCTCCTTGGCACTAAACCATATTAGCTGTGTGCTTTTGAGTGAGTGAGTCCTTGTTTATACAATGGGGACAGTAATTCTACTTACTCCTCATGTGGCTATGAGGATAAAATGTGGCAAGACCTATCAGATGTTTACGTATCCACAGTACAAGGACAAAGTAAATATCCAATAGATTTTAGCTCTTTTCTCAATTTGTAACTCAATTCACCATTTTTAGCTCCCTCATAAATAAAATCAAATGGCTATACCTCCCCAGAGATTTGTTTCCCAAGTATGTTTTCCCATTTTTCTTTCATCAGAGTAATGGTAGTATTGCATAGGGGTAATGGTAGTATTGCATAGGGGTCTTGATAGTCATATAACTCTCATCCTTTCCATCTGAAACTAATTATATAATACAAATCTGAAGAAGAAATTAAGTCAGTTATTATGCTTCTGATCTACAAGAACACAATCCTCCCCATATGTCAAAATCCATTTTTTTTAACAACAACAACAAAAAAAGAGGTCCTGTACTTATAATATCAAGGCAATTAATATTAGGCAAGAGATTAAATTGACATTTACTACTATCTCTGAGGTGTAATTTGGATGATTTTGAATGTTCAGGCTTTGCTTTAAATTCTGCTTTCTGTTTACAGTGGCTACTGAGCACATGTATTATGATCACCAAAATGCCAACTAGCAGTTTAATCACACTTCCTATAATGTTCTACAAGAGCTTAAATAAGATTTAAGTGACATCAATGTATTTTAATGTATCCAACAGAATCCTAATTAATTCCACATCATGTTAAAACACTGATAGGCTATATCTTGGACAGTTCCCATCTATCTTAACAGTAAGCAGTTCTAAAAAAAAAACAAAAACAAATACAAAGAAGTCTGAATATTTAATGTGGGCAGTGTTTTATTTTTCTCACATAACTAATTATACAATCACAAATATGTTCATATCTAGGGTGGTAACAGTCACTATTTTCTCTCCATCCCTCTCAATGGGATAGATTTTAATGTTTATTTATTTTTGAGAGAGAGAGCGCATGTGCACAAACACACAAGCAGGGGAGGGGCAGAGAGAGACAGAGGGAGGCAGAGCATTTGAAGTGGGCTCCAGGCTCTGAGCTGTTAGCTCAGAGCCTGGCACAGGTCTCGAACCCACAAACCAAACAGTGAGATCGTGACCTGAGCTGAAGTCAGATGGTTAACCAACTAAGCCACTCAAGTGCCCCATAATGTGGAACAACTTTTAACAAATGATATTTTGCAGCTTGCTTTAGGTCTTTTGTTAATGGTGGAAAATTATAGTAGAGTAAACATTAAGAGAGAACCCAAGAGTTCATAAGGACAATAATTATATGTGCACACTTGAGTGAAGTTGGGCCCATACAGGAAAGGCACATCTCCTTATTTTAACTAACATTTTAGGTGTTAGGACCCAGAAATCTCTTAATAATCTGTAGTCAAAATTTTTCAAAATTACGTATTTCAGCTTAAATAAATAGTTCCTGAGTGACATAAAGAAAATAAAATTAGAAAACTCATATCTAAAAATGAATTTTAGCTAATTCATTTACAACGGAATTGGAACATACATTAATCACACAGGTCTCTTTAGCCACCTGTAATTACTTCTTGGTAATCAAGCAAAGATACATTAAAAAATATTTTTATGGTATACTACATTGAAAGCATATACACAGGTCTAAATCTGAATCCAGGACAAACAAGTATCAAATGAATAAAGTCTACCTGATTTACATTTTGCTCTAAAAGGTAACTGTTTATAATGTTCTGAATGGATGATCAACTACTACTGAAATAATGTGTGCATTCATTTTCACTAAGTTATTTGAATTCTCTTAGTATTAAATTTCACAATGCAAAGCTGGACTCTTCAAAAACACACATGCCTTCAACTGAATAGCAGACATCCTTAAATAATGTGATTTAAGATAGAAATTGTAAATTGAAGTTTAATCTGTTAAAATGACAACAGGTTTATCAAAGCAGACAGTACCAGATCTTTAAATGTGATTTATGTGTTTGAACATATACTTAGTGTGTATGTGTCCGTGCGAGGATGTGGGGGGTGATATTAAGAAAGGCCATGAAATAGATTGTCAGAGTCAATATGAATGCATATACTTAGTCTTGATTTGACGTTTCACATGTGTTTATTCGGATGACAAGAGCAGAAGGAAGAATTGAGAACCAAAAACCAGTTAAAATTCTTTTATAATTAGCCATATGGTCACTCAGATTTCAAAGTAGTGATCCTGTTAGGCCTCATTAGATTTAAGATGTGTACATGTTCCTACTACTGATAGCAATTTAAACCCAAGAAGGTCATATATTAAAAGTCACAGTCAAGAATTTCTTGTTTATTGCAAGAGGTGCCACTTGAGAATACGACGTCTAATAACACCAATAGTTAAAGGACAAAACTGTAGAGATTGTTCATTTTCATAAAGCACAATGAACACTTATCAAAGACATGTGGCATTGTTATTTGTTTCCCATAGTGGACTTTATTCATGCTTTATTCTCAATAATATTCTTTACTTTTACTTGGTGTTATTCCAAAACACCAATATTCTCTTCATTTGTCCAGCCAGAAAGAATAAAAATATTCATTTGTTGCTTGTTCTCTCACCCTCTCCCTAAAATGCCAAGATTAAAAAGCTGTACAATCTCTATTACATGGAAATGTTCCTGTCAGAACTACTACCTCTGAATGAACAAAAGAAAGAAAGAAAGAAAGAAAGAAAGAAAGAAAGAAAGAAAGCAAGCATCACCACTTCTAAAAATCTATAAGCAAAATGAAACATTGTATTTCACTCTGACAAAACTGTTTAACTTAAAATTAATGCATAGGAAGTTAAAAAGTTAAATTTGTCTCAATATTATCAGTAAGAAATCAGAACCTATCTCAACCAGCAGCAGAATTTCCACCTTCAGTGTGTCTTTGCTATTTTTGAAATGCAAAACATTGGGTACAGTATCAAGCCATCTATAAGTAACATTTTTAAAACAAAACTGCCTTGATCACGCTCCTGTACAATACTCACGGTAAATCCTCAAATTTTTAAAGAGGTGACTATCATCAAAAAAAAACACTGAAAAAAAAAAAAGAAAAAACAATACTGCAGCTTATGAATTCCTACCAGTACCTTGTATCAGGAGGCACTATATTTCCAGGTACATTGGCAGATTTTCATATGTATGTAGCATCACCCCTCTCATATATATTTGAAGCAGTAAGGAAGCCTATAAATTATTTAAGGTAAGTGAGTCAGTTTGAGAGATCAATTTATAGCACCCAAATATTTCAAGCTGATAGATCTGCTCTTTATTTTAAAAGAGAAAACTTTTCACTTGTGAAAGACCACAAGAAAGTATTCACTAACAAATGATGTCATGTTCCAGTTTGCTTTCTCATAGGAAGATTAAGAGATGCCACCTATCAGAGTCTCTAAAATCATTTCTTCAATTCTGCAGTGACTTGTTAAAGAACAAGTAAAGACTTGTTCAGCCAAGGTAAAGACTTGCAAAGAGAGGCAAATTCAAAAAGTGAATGAGCCAAAAAGGTACTCAGGTTTCAACATGGCTTCTACTAGTAGTCCTCAATTCCCATTCATAAAACACTAAATAAATGAAACAAACAAGAAAAAAAAAAGAGGCATAATTCAACTTCTTGTATGAAGCTCATTCACATAGCTGGGTGATCAAAGCCTATAATTAGCTGCATGCTAATCACTCAAGGAACAAGTTTTTAATAAGCATTTACTAGTTTTCCCACACTGTGCTAAGGTCTGTGTATCTGAAACTGCATCCGGGTCCACTCTGCACTCTGGAATCCAGAATTAATCTACACCAGCAACACTGTACTTCCTTTGGAAAGGCTTTCTTTTCTTCCTCCCCAAACCTGATCTCAGACACAGTGCCTCTACTTAAGCAAGCGGCTTAAGCCCTGAAATGGGAAGAACATCACACAAACGGAGAATTAAAAGCATTTATTTAAACAAGCAAGAGCAGCCAGAGAAAATCCTCATTGGAGTTGAAGGTGGGCAGGGGCATAAGGAAGAGATGTGGAATCCCAGCTTGTGGCAAACAGTGCAGAGAAATGCACATTTCTCATGTTCAAAGCCTGCCTTAGGCTATGAAGATTCTCCAAATCTATCCATTTGTGAAGTCACTCAAACAGGGTTTCAACATAAAGGTTCTAATTCTGAAGGAGAGAAGGAGTTTGTAGAGATTAGGGAAAAGGAAAAATTAATAATGCAATGCAAAAGTCACGACGAGGAAAAAGGAAAGATTGAGTGAAGGCAAGGAGAATGACCTGAGAAGGTGAAAGGTCCAAAACATGTCACCAGTAGGTTGACCTTACTTTTCAGTGTTCTCAAACAAGCTGGTTTCTTTAACACTAGAGGGCATGAATGCAAGGAAGCGAGCGCACACGCACACACACACACACACACACACACACACACACACACGCGTGTGCGCGCGCGCACACACGGGGAGGGGAGCGACCCTGAGCAAAGGCAGCCTTCATATAAAACTAGAGATCTGGGGGCCCAAAGAAAACCCGAGATTTCAGGCGTCTCGGGAAGACAAGTGTCTTTACCCTGCAAATAAAATCACAACGCTGTGTTCCTAGGAAGAGTGACCGCGACCTCTCCCAAGGAAACGGCTCAAGGATTGAGTGTTATGGCAGTTTATGGCAGATAGTCCCCAATGCTCTTCTCCTCCGCTAGCAACACCTTTGCCTCACAAAAGCTCCCACCCTTTCGAGGTTAGTTTTCCCTGGATGCCAAAGCTTTCTGTGTTTGCCTACCGTCTCTTATGTGGCTACCTGTAAAGGCTGGAGGTGTAGACTGTCTACCAGGAAATTCAACTGATCTTAGTCAATTTACGGGTTGAGGGGAGGGACGCACGCCGCTTTCACCGCCAGTAGCCTCAGTGCGCTCCGGCTCTCTGCCGCACAGGGCCCTCGGACCCGGGCAGGGGAGACTGGCCCTTAAGCCCTTCATTCAGCCCCTGTGCTCCATGCAAACCCGCACAAGGGCAACCCCCGCATCCCCTCTGGCTCAGAGCAGGGAGATCTCTGTACCTGGAGGTGCCCAGAAGGTGGGCCGGGGCGTGCTCGACTGGCCGGGGCGCCTCGGGATCCAGAGAACAAGGCAGGAGAGACGAAGGAGGCAGACGGAGACAGGCAGCGAGAGGCAGAGAGAAAACACGCCAAGACGGAGAGACAAGCGTCAGAGACAGGGTAACAGGAATAGAGAGACATCCCAAGAGATACAAGGAGGAAAAGAATGGAAGAGAAACAGACCCGGAGGTCGCAGGGGGAGCCAGAGTCAGAGAGAAAGTCAGAGAAAGAAACGGAGTCAGAGACAGAGACTCGCAGAGAGAATGAGGTCGAGGGGCACCGAAAGAGAGAGGCAGAAAGGCAGGAAGACAACCGTCGAGGAAGATACCCAAGCTCCAGTGCGTCCCCGGTGTGAAGCCTAACAGGAGCGTCGCGCACAGCCAGCCCCGGCCGCCCGCAGCTGGTGGGGAGAAAGTTGCCCCCGCCGCCAAGCGCCACCAGGGCGCAGAGGGTGGCCAGCGCCCCGGATCTGAAGCGAGTAGCGGAGAAAGGAGTAGAGAGCGGGTGGCGACAGAAAGTTCCGCGCCTCTCGATCCACCCTCCGCACCTGCAGCAGCCGGCTAGCACGCTCCGAGCTTCCGGGAGGCAGTCTCGCCGGGTCCGCGGGCGCCCCTACCCCCCGTCCAGCCCGGGGCGCTGGACGCAGCGACCGACACTCGCTGCAGGACTTTGCGGCACCCACCCGGGCACCCTGGCCACCCGGAGGAGACTCGCCCCAGACAATTACGAGGAAGAGAGGGGGAGCAAGAGAGAGACGGAGACCTGCTATCGTGGCCAAGGATCCCGCGAAGAGGGAACGGCAGTCCACGCACGGGATTCAGCTTCTGACCCAGCCCGGCAGGCGCCCGCCGGCCGCGCCGAACACCGGGTGCGCCGAGCCCGCGCTCACCTGGAACCCGCGCCGGTCCGCGAACGCCGCGCGCAGCCCCGTCTCCCGCCCGCGCCTCTCTCTTCACACTTCCCCTGGAGCAGAGCAAGCCGGCTCCGGCCTGGGCCAGCCCCAGAGAGGCGCCCTCATAGCGCAGCGGCGGGCTAGAGGGCTCCGGGAGCGCCGCGAGAGCGGGCGCCGAGGCCGAGGAGGCACAGGAGACCGAGCGAGGGCTCCTAGCACATTGTCACCTCAGCAGAGCTGCCGCCGCCGCCGCCTGGTCACTTCGCCCCCGGCCCCCGCCCCCCTCCCACCCCAGCCCTCTCCCTCCCAGCCCCTCCTCCTCGCGCGGTCCCTCCCCCTCCCGTAGCCCCAGCCTGGAGGCCTCTCACTGGGCTAGTATCATTTACGTAACCAGCACCCCCCAGCCCTCCTCCCTCCCCGCTCCGCTCCTCCCCGGGCTGGGGCGGTGTGCACCGAGCGCGCTCCAGCTGCTCCTGGAGCTACTGCTCCAGCGATGTGCACAAGTCCCGCGATACTTGGCAGGCACGGCCCCCAAGAGCAACTGTGGGGTCGGATCCTCTCCCCCACAGAGAGCTTCGCGGCCCCTGGCCATCCAGGGTTCCCATGGTGGAAAAGCAGGCTTGCACACACCGTGTTAGCCCAGTGCACCAGCGAGCCTCTTATAGGGGTGCTAGAGGATAGGAGACTGCCCTCGGGGAAAGCTGGGGCAACCCCACCCCCGTCGTAGTCTCTCCAGCAGAGAGATGCTGCGGGGGAGTTGAGGTTTGGAGCCTTGAAGAAGAAAGGACAGACAAGAGTTTGGCCTCTTGTCCCTTACAGTTCTTTCACCCTGACAGGATTCTAATGTTCTGGTTGGCGACAGCTGCGTCCAGCCTGCACAGTGTAAGAGATCTGGGAACGCAAAAATGCTTCCTTGCGCTCTTACATTTTTGAGGGAAAGTAAAGAAAAAAAATAAAAAGTGAAGCTTTGAATTCCTTTCTCAGTCAACGTGGTATGGGCTTTAACACACTCATGGACGCACCTTGAAGTGCCGGAATGCTTGCATTTCAAAGTAAAGTTAATGTGAAGTCATTCCTATGTCAAGTTAATGTATAATGTAAGGGGAAGTCTTTGGTACGAAATGAGTTAAAATGTACGTAAGGATCTTAAAACAATGCCTGGCACAAAGCACAGACAAGACTCGGATATTATTAACATCTGATGACTTAGGACCTATCCCTCACTGCCATGTGGGAGGTACTCTTCTAGGAAATTGGCATTGCTGAGTTCAAATCCCCACTTTGCCATTTATTCACTGTTAGCCCTTGGTTACTTTTGGCCCTTGACTTTCATTGGTCTCAGTTTTCTTATTTGTAAGAGAGAGTAAAATAGGGGTTCTTTTTCCTCTCCCAGGGTCACTCACCTGTGGTAGGTCCCTCTTCTTAGTTTATGTGGCAAAACTGGGGGAAGATAAAATAGCTGCTTCAAAAATATTAAGAGCAATGTTGTATCTATTATTATTTTTATCTAGTATGTCAATGACACTCTTGACTGTACTCATAAAAGGAAATTTCTAGAAATGTTATATCTTTTCATGAATCAACTATCATCTAATTTGGTATGATATGTTATACTTAATGTCTTCTCTTACATTGTCCATCCCGCCACCCCTTCCAACAATCAATCAAGGAGCATCTACCAGAGGTGATTCTGTGCATGTATGAGGACAGAGGATGCCACTCCTAATACCACGGACACTCTGGAATTTCTCTCTATTGCTCCGTCTTGGGAGTTGCAATTCTACCATCAGTCTACTCACCACTGCATGGCAAACTGAACAAAAAGTATGGATCAGCAAGTAGAAGATTGGGTTCTAATGCTGGCATAGCCACCTACCAGACATATGTCCTTTGAAGACATATAATCCCCCATCCTTACATTCTTCATCTCTTAAAAAAGTTTAATTCCATTTTGCAACTTTTGTACTAATATTTTAACTAAAGCAAGAAGCATAATTCTGGTGGATAAAGACTGTATGTTGAACAAGATATTTAAGTAGTTTCAAAACATCTCCCTGGGAATTATTAACTTTTGCTTTATAACAAACCATCAAACAAAAAAGCAATAAAACACCTACAAACACAGTATATATAAATAAAACATCTATAATTTCTCAAAGTTCTGTGAGTTGTCTGGGTAATTTTCTCCTCTGGCTGGCTTAGTTTGCAGTGGATAGTCTAGTATGGCCTCACTCACATATCTGCTGGTTGGCCAGTTGATTGGGGGCAGAGCTCAGCTGGGAGGGCTCATCTTTGTTCAACCTGCTGTTATTCTTCAGTAGGCTAGCCTTGTTTTCCTGACTAATGGTTCATGCAGGATTCCAAAATGCAACAATGGAGTGCAACCTCCAAGGTAGAGCACTTCAAGATTATGCTTACACATAAGCTCCTTCTAGAGGAGCTCCTTCTAGTCTCCTTCTAGAGACTAAATTTGGTAGACGTCATCTCTAACCAAGTGATCAAGGTTAAAATCATCAGTAATAGGACCAGGTGAAATCATGAACCTCACGATGTGATGTACGAAAAAGTACACAATGTAATTCGTTTCCTATTTCAGACCAATAATAATAATAATAATTGACTGCAACCATGAGAAAAAGCAAAAGAAAATTCCAACTTGAGGAAAATGCCACAAAATATGTCTGTACTTTTCAAAAATATCATTCTGATGAAAATTAAAGAAAGGCTGGAGAACTATTCCAGACTACAAGAGATTAAAGAGACATGACTACTAAATCCAGTGTCTAATCAAGAATTGGATACTGGACTAGAAAAATATATAGCAACATTACTGGATAATTGGCAAAATAGGAATAAAGTCTATAATATCTAATTTATAGACCTTTTATTTATGTTAAATTATAATTAATTTTGTATCAATATCAAATGTTCGCATTTTGATAATTTTACTATAGTTACTATAATGAAATATTTGGGGGTAAGAAAGTCATAAAGCCTGTATTTTATTCACAACTTTTCAGAAATACCTATTGAGAGAGTGATGAAGGAAATGTGACCAACTTTTAACAGTTGGTAAATTTAGATGAAGATTACTAAGGCATTTTTGTAGTAATTTTGAACATTTTTAAAGTTCAAATTCATTTTAAAAATGGGAAGAGAAACATTCTTTGCTTCTCTTACAAAAATAAATGCAATAATTTATGTGACTGAGTGTTAAAAGTAATAAAAATTTATTTTGTAATTTTTTTCAAATAGAAAGCTAGGAATTTATCTTTAATCAGTGAAGAGTTATTGAAAGCATTTGTTTAGATAAACAGGATGGTCAATATTATGCAATTGACCATCTATAAAGCATAAAGTGACTTAGATGGAGAATATACTAAAGACAGAAATATGAGTTCAGCAGATACAACGGACCAACCTGTGATTAACCAAGGCCAAATTAAAATGGAAAACAAAGGGTGATGTCAGAAGAATAGATGATGGATGATGAACAGATGAATGGATGATGAATAAGAAAGAAAGAAAGAAAGAAAGAAAGAAAGAAAGAAAGAAAGAAAGGGAGAAGGAAGGAAGGAAGGCAGGGAAAGAGGGAGGAAGGAAGGAAGGAAGAAAAAGAAGAGACATATTGCTGAAGTTTGATTGTCAGGTTTTGAAAAATTATTAGCAGTGAAGAAGGACAAAAGTGTTACATTACTGTGAGAGTTTAAAATTGGGTGAGTAAAAGAATGGAGATACCATTATTTAGAGATGCAGGAAACATCTTTGTTTTCTAAAATAAAAAAACTGGGGCGCCTAGGTGGCGCAGTCGGTTAAGCGTCCGACTTCAGCCAGGTCACGATCTTGCGGTCTGTGAGTTCGAGCCCCGCGTCGAGCCCCGCGTCGAGCCCCGCGTCGAGCCCCGCGTCGAGCCCCGCGTCGAGCCCCGCGTCGGGCTCTGGGCTGATGGCTCAGAGCCTGGAGCCTGTTTCCGATTCTGTGTCTCCCTCTCTCTCTGCCCCTCCCCCGTTCATGCTCTGTCTCTCTCTGTCCCAAAAATAAATAAACGTTGGAAAAAATAAAATAAAAAAACTAAAAACATTTTTTTACAAATTATAATATTTCAGTGGATTCTCACTATTTTTAGGATATAGTCTAAAAGCCCTAACACATCTTACAAGAAGAATATTTATATTCTTGATCGTGCTTATCTCCTGAGTGCAATACAATGAGTTAAGCACTGGAGTAAGTACTAAAACAAAAACAGGAAAATGAAGATAGCCCTCATGAAACATAGAGTCTAGCCCTTTATCCAGTGAATATGTATTGAACGTTTACATCATACTCTGGGAATACAACAGTGAGCAAAAAGATAAAGACTATACTTACATGAATGCTACATTTTAGTGTAATATGTCCTAAACAATAAACAAAAAGAAAATATGTACTTATATCAGGTGGTAATAAATTCTCAGAAGAAAACTGAAAGAGGCTATGAGCTGAGCTTTCCAACGAGTGTATCACAAATAGTTTACAGATATCCCATGATATATTGACCACCTCAACTGCAAAAAGTGGCCAAGTGAAGTTGCCACAGTTGCCAGAGTTCACAGACAGGTAGCTTCAGGTCAGAAGCTTGTTTAAGGCTCTTTGCAGGATGGCCTGAACAAGTGGAATCTGAGCATGAGTCCCATTCTTTCTGATGGCGACATAAATAAAGAAGTGTCTACATCTAACCATCTACTTTAGCATTCAGCTAAAGACCCAGTGGTTTGCAAAAGCTCATGGAATGGTTTGAAGATTTTTATTTTAGGGGCCAAGAAATATTGCATACATTTCAAAATGTAGCCTATTGCATATGGGGAGCAGGGAGCCCGGGCAGAAAACTCTAGTGAGCACAGCTTCAGTTAATGACCCAAAGCTCTAGTAACATAAATATACTATAATTCTGTACCATATGCTGAATTGCTATTTTTGTGTTAGCCACGTCAGCTGCAGATTGACTGCTTTAATAATGATTAAATATTTTTTTTCAAATTTAAGCTTTATAGTTATTTTCAATTTGGTGTTAAAAATTTAATAGATTTGAAATCTACTTCTAACCACAAAAATTCAAGATCACAACTGATAGGAAAGAAAAATAAAGCTGATATATTCTAAATATCATTTTAGCTGATATAAATGTTTTGTCATAAAAGAAAAAGTTTAAAATCTTTTACACCTACTTTGTGCAAACAAATTTTCCCACCAGTGATGATAATTATTACATCATCATTTAAAATGTCATGATCAGGGGGCGCCTGGGTGGCTCACTCTGTTAAGCATCTGACTTCAGCTCGGGTCATGATCTCAGTTTGTGGGTTTGAGCCTCATATTGGGCTCTGTGCTGACAGCTAGAGCCTGGAAACTGCTTTGGATCCTGTGTCTCCCTCTCTCTCTGCCCCTTCCCTGCTCACTCTCTGTCTCTTTCTCTCTCAAAAATAAATATACATTAAATTTTTTTTTAATTTAAAAATTAAAAAAGTCATGATCAGGAAATATAGCTATTTCAGGTATAAAAATCTGTTATTAAAAAGTTCAGTTCATGGAGGCAAGATCTCATTATTTTTTTAAAGATTTTATTGGGAAGTCTTATATGATTCACTAGACCTTATCTTCTTTAACATATTGTTTTTATAATAATAATTTAATAATATGAGATCAAAGTAATTACTTTTCAATCAAGCTCTATATTGATATAATCATATTTGGTCTAGTTTATCTCATGATCCATAAAGCCCTGTATCTTTCCTAGCATCTACCACAGTTTCAAATTTACATTTTTCCATATTTGTGTGCTTGATGTCTATTTTCTTCAATATACAGTGGGATACACCAATATAAAGTTTAGGTTTGCAGGACAGTAGTGGAAATGCAAAGTTGTAGCCTCACTCTAAGCACAGTGCCTGTTGTAAAATTCAAATAAATTAATCCAACCATCTATTAACCAATAGCTAAGCCTTGCATTTAAACCTCCCTTTTTTTTCATCTTTCCTTTCCCCACCATACTTTTCTTTTCCTAGTTTTGAATTTTTGATAGGGCAATAATCATTAGTGTCAAAGAATGAGAGGAGACAACTAATTTCAGCCCACCATAATCTTTCAGCACCACGGAGAGCGACATAAGTACCTCTCCCAACCAATTTTGTGGCCACACCAGCCTGAATAGGCTATTATTTAGCATACGTTGACAGGGATAAGTAAATAGGTAGAAAGTAGGGCAACACGTAAAAAATAATAATAATAACTATGCTACTATTGAGCATTCATAAACAAAGATAAGTAAATAAATGGAAAACAGAACAACGTGGGAAAGCATTGGCATTTACTTAAGGGAATGTGGTTTTGCTGTCACTTAACATCTCTATATCTCCATTAAATCAAAAGGCAAATATGAGGGGCCCTTGGGTGGATCAGTTAGTTGAGTATCCAACTCTTCATCTCAGTTCAGGTCATGATCTCATGGTTTCTGAGATCAAGCCATGCTTCGGGACTTCACCTGGGATCCTGCTTGGGATTCCCTCTCTCTCTCTCTCTCTCTCTGCTCCTCTGCCTCTCATGCTCTAGCACTTGCTCTCTCTCAAAAATAAATAGTTTTTTAACAAGGCAAATATGAAGCAAATGTTAAACATAATCAGAGTTTAAAGCATAGAGCAATTACCCATCCACTACCTCACTACTTGTGTACCCCATATAGATATATCTCTTTTAGAAGGTAAGTCCTTGAAAAGCAGGGGCTGTATTACTGATTTCCAGGACTGAATATAATGTTTATCACATTATAGATACCCATTTATTTAGTAAATATATACATTAAATTTATTATAGATATAGTAAATATCCTGTAAATAATCATCCTGTAAATAATATTTCACTTGCTTATTAAAGCTCATGAATAATCCATTATATTGGTAAAAGTATTTCTACATTTACAAATCTAATTATTTAAAATTTCAGTATGAATGCTTATTAAAAATAGCTGCATAGCAGGTAAATTTTGTTTTCATATTTTAAAACATAAACACATTTAAACATACTTAAAATACCACCTTCTTGTAATGAAGGATTTTCCAGTGTGTTTTAATTAGTTGTTTGAACCTTTACCCATACTCCAGCATATTAAAAAAATGTAACAACCACAAAAATCCTTTAGTCCACCAATAGCTACTACAGCTGCCTACCCCATCAATGCACAAATGTAAGTCATTGTCTTATAGAGGAAGTAAGATATAAGTAACAAATAAATTTATCAAAGACACTTCTTAAATTTTAACATTTGAAAAGATTCCCAGAATCATACTAAACTGTCCTCCTCAGGGGCTCCTGGGTGGCTCAGTGGGTTGAGTGCCCGACTTCTGCTCAGGTCATGATCTCATGGTCCATGAGTTCGAATCCCATGTAGGGCTCTGTGCTGACAGCTCAGAGCCTGGAGCCTGCTTCGGATTCTGTGTCTCCCTCTCTCTCTGTCCCTCCCCCACTCATTCTCTGTCTCTCTCTGCCTCTCAAAAATAAGGAAATGCAATAAAAAAAATTTAATTGTCCTCCTCAGTCTTATTTTTCTTCAGTTATCCCAAAGAAAATTATTTATGTTGCTATACAATGTATAAAATTATGTATACTGGATAACTTTAAAAAAGCAAACTCATACATTATTCAACGTTTAAAAAGGAACAAGAATTAGAGAGTACTAAGTAGAGTGTCACAAATTTTGGTCCTAGATTTTAACTAAATATCTCATTAGAATCTGGAGGAAAAGGAAAGAATCCGTTTCACTTTAAATCTGTCTGCATTGCCAAATTGATGTGATAAGGCAATTTTCTCAACATTAAAGGACAGAAGAATGACTATCATTTACTAGGAGAAGATGGCCACAACTAACTGTGAGGAATTTACAAAACTTAAGTAAATAAATAAAGGGACATATTTTTATTTTGAAAGAATAGAAGCTGATATTATACTACAAATTAAATATAAAAAGAGAACATGCTATTAGGATTTTTTCATTCATTAGCCTAAAAGGTGTGACAATTCATTAAGTCATAAATAGGTAATAATTATTAAGATATCTACAAAGGAGAGATATATATATATAATATATATTATATATATAATACACCTTACATATATGTAGTTCCCTTGAAAAGTAGAAAGCATTTTATAAATGTAAAGTATAATAATAACAAGTAAAAAGTAAAACCTAGCAGATTATTATGAACAAGAAAAATGATAAAACAAGAGACCCCATGATTCTAAACTCAATAGACAGTATCAAGGAAGACATGTTAGGGTAGAGTATATAGCAATGTTTTGAAGTACTGTTGCCTTGGAACAGTCATTAGTATAATATAAAAGCAATCAAGGTAATTATCCATAAAGATATCAATGGTACACTCTCTGAGAATAATTTAATAACATGGAATTGGCTTTTCATAATTTATATTCTAGAATTTTAGCAATTTTAGCATAATATATATGAAATTTATGTGTGTATATGTGAGCATATGAGTATGTAAGCAAAATAGACATGTATCAAAAGGCCAGTTCTATCACTTAGCAGCTAAGTGACCTTAGGTATGCACCTCTCTGAGAAATAGGCATATTTGGGGTAAAATAAGTATTATATACTATGTACTATTACAGATTTTTTGAGACATAAAAGATGCAGTATATACAGCTGATTCGTACTAGACACTCAATAAGTGATACTTTCTGTGTCCTGTATTGTAAATGCTCTTAATCAATTTTCAAAGATAATTAGGCTTTAAGGTGAACCCAGGAAGATTTCATTTTCCCTGTTATGGGGACAGTTTAGGAAAAGGAAGCAAAGTGATCATCACCAGTTGGCTACATATCAAAAATTCTCTCACTGCTTTCCCCTGCTTCAAGTCTCTAAACTCAATAATGGCCCTAACTTAGAATCGGAGTAAGCATTTGTACTACGAATAGTCACCTAGCCCTAATTCCTCCCTGTCATATACACAACCATACATGAGCTCACATGAGCACACAGATTCCCACATTAAAATGTAAGTTCCATGGTCTTTGTCTGCTTTAGTCATAGAAATATCCCAGTAGACAGAACTAAGTGCGTGCCACTTAATAAGGGCCAAATAAATAGCATAAATCATCATATTCTTCTCTCAACAACCCCTACATTCAAGAAAAAAAAAGGCTTTTTATCAGTCTCTTCACGATCAGCCTTTTTAATAGCCTTCTAAATGGCAATGAGTGCTCATCTCTGTAGAGAAGATCATCTTGCCAAAACTACCTACTGAACCCTCCATAAACACTGCACAAAGAAGAAGAAAGGGGCACCTGGGTGGCACAGTCGGTTAAGCGTCCAACTGTGGCTCAATGATCTCAGGGTTGGTGAGTTCCAGCTCTGCATCGGCTTCTGTGCTGATGGCTTGGAGCCTAGAGCCTGCTTCTGATTCTGTGTCTCCCTCTCTCTGCCCCTGCCCCACTCACGCTCTCTCTCCCTCAAAAGTAAATGAATATTAAAAAAAAATTTTTTTTTAAAGAAGAGGAGGATAGAGTTCATCAAATTCAACAAAGTAACTCTACCCCATATTCCTAGTTTGGCCTGAACCATGCTTAGCCAACTCTAGCAACTACAAAGATGCCCTAAACTGCCTAAGACGTGAAAAATGTAGCAAGCTCTTAAGAAAGAACAGAAATAGAAACATGATCTGTTACTCAGGACTCAAAGCACTTTGATAATAACTCTAACATTTTCCAATTCAGAACTTCTTCAAAAAGCATTATGGAAGATAATTCCCATTTTACCACTTTTTTTTTGGTCTTTTGTCAGTCCAGTTTCTAGAGTTTCAGAAGAAAGTATAAACTCCTGAATAAATTAATGTATTTGCATATAATTTTCTCACCTATTATTGAAAAATAGATTATCTAGAACTTTTTCCCACTTTTTTTATCTACTTTTAAACTATTGAGTTTTTGTTATCAGCGCCAATGGAAAGAAAAACCAGTTTTATACATATAAATTGTGGACTTCACCCCTAATATACCATCCCACAGAACTATCTGAATAGAATTCTAAGCCAATTATTCTATTAATACTGAATAGTATTGCAGCATTTACTACAAGGCTTTTGCAAAGTCTTCCACTAGAAAGTATAGAAGTGATGATCTCTAGATTTTAAAACAAGTACACACTCTTTAAATGGAAACTTTTATGGATATTTCAATAACACTTAGAAAGTATTCCCCAATTTGTGTTTTATAGCTACTATCTGTGGTTCAGAGCCAATCTATGTGGCTACTCTTCTTCTTTCTTAATGTTAAGCAAAACCTGGACAGTGTTTTATTCATCTACTTGTTTTATCAGTTACTAACCTCTCATACTTTGAGATAAGTATCAAAGGAAAAAAGTGTCAAAAATACCTCTTTGAGGGGTGCTTGGGTGGCTCACTTGGTTGAGCATCTGAGTCTTCATTTCAGCTCAGGTCATGTTCCCAGGGCCGTGGGATCGAGCTCCATTCTCTGCATGGAGCCTGCTTGAGATTCTCTTGCTCTCTCCCTCTGCCCCCTCCCTCGCTTGCTTTCACTCTCTCTCCCTCTCTAAAATTTATTTATTTATTTATTTATTTATTTATTTATTTATTTATTTATTTATTTATTTTAAAAATAGCTCACTGGGTGCTAAAAGAGCACTAGTCAGTCTCCTGTTTGTTTCTTCTGTATCTCAAGTTGTCATATTTCAAGACTTGGTACAGAAAACTGAAAGCAATAGATACCAAAAGGTGTGGAACAAGTAAGGAGACACCAAGCTAGAACATTTTGGAGACTTGTCTGTTTATGAAAAATAGACCTGGCTACAAAAAGCAGTAATGAGGGTTAGGAGCAGTGTCCCAGTGACACAATGATTCTAGTAAAAGAAAATCTGTGGATATGAATTTTGTAGATGTGTGCCTTCATGGGTTAAAAACCAAAACTGAACAAAAGAAATGGATCCAATATTAGAAAATCAGGATATTTCTTATTTAAAACCTTGATATCTGGCTTGTCTTAAAAATTAGAAGATATGGAAAAATTGAACCCACTTTATCACATGCAAAATGGAGCTAATTCACTGGACCAAGAAGCTATTATACCTCACATGGATTACTAAAACAGCCTCCTTTTTCTAACCTTGTTTTCCTCAAATCTAGTCTCAAGGAAGTAGTTAAACTAATCCCATTAAACCCAAGTTAGATCATATCACTCTTCTGCTCAAAATTCTACACACTTTCACGCCTCATTCAGTGTAAAGGGCAGAGTCCTTACAGTGGACTATCTTTCTGGCCCTCTACCACCCTGCTCTAGACATAGTGGTCTCTTTGCTACTTCTCAAAGAGTTCAGGCATGATTATGCCTCAGGACCTTTGCGTTTCCTGTCCCCTTTGCGTATGATGACAGTTGCATCTGGCTGTCTTTCTTCCTTCAAGTTTTGACTTAAATGTTGTGTTTTCAGTGAAAACTAGCCACCCATACAACTGACACACCTTTTTCTCTTTTCCCTAGTTAACTTTCCTCAATAGTTATCACCACATATAGATTTTACTTATATATCTTATTTATTCTGTGTCCCTCTTATAATATCAGCAACTTTATGTCATACATCTTTGTATATTTTACTTCTTGCTATATCCCCTGCTCTAATAATACCATACACATAGTCCTCACTCCATAAACTGCTTTGAATGAATGAATAAGTGATGGAGTATGGTTTTCCCTACTTTGTTAAGGAGGAAAACTAGAAGTTAGACATGTAATTTGTCCAAGATCACATGCCTCAAAGATAAAAAGCAGTCTGTTACCAGGGCTCAATATCCTAAATCTTCAGGTTACAGTATCAAGGAGAGGTATGCGATTTTTAAAGAATTAGAAAGAACAGTTCTGTGAGGAGGTGCAGAATGTTGCTATGTGAATAAATATGCTAACTCTGTCTTCATTTTCTGCACCATCTGTCTGACCTCTGTAAAAATAAAAGATCATGACTCTTGATTTAAGTGGTGAAAATGGAGAAGAAATCAATCTGTTTATTAGTACTTCGGCTCTCCTGCTTTTCTCATAGAGCCTACTTAGCTCTCCTGCTCTACTTTCCCTGGGTTTGAGTTAGTCGATGCTATAGGGATATTTGTTTGAAATTACAGTGACTTCCATCTTTCCTCCTCTGAAATATCAATTACTTTTTTAAAGTACAGCATAAAGAAAAGTTCACAAATCGCGTGTACATAGCTCTGTGAATTTAACAAAGCGAGTACATCCTGCACCAGTATTAGGCTGGTAAGTATATAGCAACCAGCTGCCCCACCTCAAAACTAAACAAAAGCACCTTGAAAAAACACAATTTCCATGACATAAATATCTCAGCATGGCCAATTTCAGGCTACCAACTTGATGTCAACTAACTTGCAAACTTCCAACATTTAACAATCAATTCTTGCAACTTGATGCAAGACAACTGCAACACATCACTAAAACCCAAGAAGCCCTATCGTGTTTTCCACCTAATGGCTACACCCCTCTTCACCAAAGTCAACCAGCATCCCGACTTCCAGCGTCTATTTTTGAACTTAATACAAAGGAACAATACACACTCTTTTGCATATGGTTACTTTCCCTCAATTTTGTGTTTATGAAATATATCCCTTTGTTGCAAGAAGTGGTAGGCCACTCATTTTCCGTATAGTAGGTCATGGTATAATTTATATATCTTCTTTAGAGTTGGTAAACATTTGGTTTGTTTCTATTTTTTTAATGTTTATTTATTTTTGAGAGAGAGAAAGAGCATGAGTGGAGGAGGGGCACAGAGAGAGGGAGACACAGAATCGGAAGCAGGCTCCAGCTGCTGAGCTGTCAGCATAGAGCCTGATGTGGGGCTTCAACCCACAAACCATGAGATCATGACCTGAGCCGAAGTTAGATACTCAACTGACTGAGCCACCCAGGAGCCCCACCTTTGGTTTGTTTCTAATCATTGTTTATTACAGTATATGATTATTATAATCATTGGTTACAATATTGCTATGAAAATCCTTATGCATGTCCTTTGGTGAACATATGTCCTCTGTTTGCGCAGAAGTACTCACCACACCTTCTTCATAGGAGAATTGCTAGATCAGGGGATATAGCAGGTTTATTAGAAACTGCCAAAAATGGTTCCAAAGGGACCACTGTTTAGAGTATGTGGGAATTCTAGTTTCTCCACACCTTTTTCTAGGGAAGGGATTTTCAGCCTTTTTAATTGTATGCATACTGATATATCTCATTTGGATTTAAATCTATTTCCCAGATGATTGGTGAGATTGAGCACATTTTTATATGTTTAGTGAACCACTTGGATATTCACTTTTGTGAAGTGGTCAACTTAAGTCTTAGGTTTATTTTTCTTTAGGTTACGTGGTTGATTTGTAGGTCTTTACATATTCCAAATGCTAGACCTTTGTTGACTACAGCTGCTGAAAACATATTTTCCCACTATGGGACCTGCATTTTAATGCTTTTAAGGCAGATCTTGAATGAGAAGAAGTCCTTTGTTTTAAAATAATCTAATATATCTATATATCTGTCATTTGTCTAGTTTTGTACCTTCCTGCCTGTCTACCACAGCTTTGAGATTTAATTCACATGCCTTTCAATTCATCCATTTAAAATATATAACTCAATGGTTTTTAGTATATTGACAGAATTGTGGAACCATCATCATGACAAATTCTGGAACATTTTCACCACCATCAAAATAAACCCCATATTTATTTTCAGTGACTTCCCATTTCCCAGAAGGCCGCACCAGTCTTAGGTAACCACACATCTTCTTTCTGCCCCTCCATATTCTTCATTTTTCATATAAATGGAATCATATACTATATAGTCTTTTGTGACAGTTTTCTTTCATTTATTATCATGGTCTCAAGGTTCATCCATGTGGTATTTTGTATCAATGCTTTAATCTTCTTTAAAGCTGAATAATATTCAATGGTACAAATACACTACTTTTTTTATTCATCCATTCAATATTTGAGTTTGTTTCCACTTTTTTTAACTATTATGAATAATGCTGCTAGGAACATTCATATACACATTTTTGTGTGGACATATGGTTTCCTTTTGCTTGTGTATTTACCTAGGAGTGGAAATACTGAGCCATACAGTAACTCCATGTTTAACATTTTGGGGAACTGCCAGACTGTTTTTCAAAGCAGCTGCACCATTTTACAGTCCTACGAACAATGTATGAGGGTTACAATTTTTCCACATTCTTGACAGTAGTAGTTATTATGTTCTTTTGATTATAGCCATCCTAGTGGGTGTGAAGCGGTATCTTTTTGTGTCTTTGATTTGCATTTCTCTGGTGGCTACTGATGATGAACATTTTTCATGTGTTTATTAGCATTTGTAACTTTCTTTGGAGAAATGTCTATTCAGGGACTTTGTTCATTTATGTTTTTCCTTTTCTCATTAAAAAAATGTTTATTTATTTTTGAGAGAGAGAGAGAGAAAGAGAGAGAGCATGTAAGGGGGGAGGGGCAGAAAGAGAGGGAGACAGAGAATCCCAAGCAGGCCCCATGCTGCCAGCACAGAGCCCTATGTGGGGCTCATGATCCATGAGATGATGACCTGAGACAAAATCAAGAGTATGACACTTAACTGACAGAACCACCCAGGCAACCCTCCTTTGCCCATTCTTAATCAGATTATTTTTCTTTTTATACTGAGTTCTAAGAGTTCACAAAAACAGTTTGAATGTTTAATGCATTCAATGGCTTATTTAAGAGTCCTCTACCCACTCCTAGGTCATGAAGATATTCTCCAATTTTAATATCTAGAAGCATTACTGATTTACCTTTGACATCTGGAACTATAATATGGTGGCATTAATATTTATGTAATGGTGTGGGTCAAGATTAACTCTTTCTACATGAGTAAGCAATTCAACATCATTTACTGGGAAAACAATCTATTTTGCACTGCTCTTAAATTCCAAATTTGCCACAAATTTATGTTTATATAGATGTAGGAATGTTCCTGGTGTCTAGAAGATCTGTTTCACAGCAATATCACATTGTCAAAATTAATGTACTATGACACTGTTTTGATTTCTGTTATGGAAGTTGTCCATTTTCTTCCTATTCTTGGTCTTTTGTATTTGTATATAAATTCAGAATCATTTTATCAATTCTCCCCCAATGTGTACGGTTTTGTTTGAGTTATATTAAAACCATATGTTAATTTTTGGATAATT
The DNA here is from genome assembly GCF_022079265.1 of Lynx rufus. Classification (NCBI taxonomy): domain Eukaryota; kingdom Metazoa; phylum Chordata; class Mammalia; order Carnivora; family Felidae; genus Lynx; species Lynx rufus. The sequence continues at coordinate 77,810,984 of NW_025814834.1, forward strand.
GAATTTTTAAAAGACTGACTCTCCCTATTTGTTAATGTTATATGCTCCCATTTATTTGTTCCCTTTGCTTTCTTTCAATTATATTTGAAGTTGTCCTTGTAAATATTTTATACGTTTTTCAATACATTATAAGATTTTATTTTATTTTATAATATAAATTGTATTTTATATTTATTTTTTAAATTATTTCTAATATATAGAAACACCTTTTATATATTTTCCAGCAATATTGTATCTAGCAACACATGTTTTTTTATATTAAATATAACTTATTGTCAAATTGGTGTCCATATAACACCCAGTGCTCATCCCAACAGGTGCCCTCCTCAATGCCCATCACCCACTTTCCCCTATCCCCCACCCCCCATCAGCCCTCAGTTAGTTCTCAGTATTTAAGAGTCTCTTATGGTTCATCTCCTTCCCTCTCTGCAACTTTTTATTCCCCTCCCCCTCCCCCATGGTCTTCTGTTAAGTTCCTCAGGATCCACATATGAGTGAAGACATATGGTATCTGTCTTTCTCTGCCTGACTTATTTCACTTAGCATAATACCCTCCAGTTCCATCCATGTTGCTGCAAATGACCAGATTTCATTCTTTCTCATTACCAAATAGTATTCCATTGTACATATAAACCACATCTTCTTTATCCACTCGTCAGTTGATGGACATTTAGGCTCTTTCCATAATTTGGCTGTTGTTGAAAGTGCTGTTGTAAACATTGGGGTTCTTGTGCCCCTATGCATCAGCACTCTTGTATCCCTTGGGTAAATTCCTAGCAGTGCTATTGCTGGGTCATAGGGTAGATCTATTTTTAATTTTGTGAGGAACCTCCACACTGTTTTCCAGAGTGGCTGCACCAGTTTGCATTCCCACCAACAGGGCAAGAGGGTTCCCATTTCTCCACATCCCCTCCAGCATCTATAGTCTCCTGATTTGTTCATTTTAGCCACTCTGACTGGCGTGAGGTGATCAGTGTGGTTTTGATTTGTATTTCTCTGATGAGGAGTGATGTTGAGCATCTTTTCATGTGCCTGTTGGCCATCTGGATGTCTTCTTTAGAGAAGTGTCTATTCATGTTTTCTGCCCATTTCTTCACTGGATTATTTGTTTTTTGGGTGTGGAGTTTCGTGAGTTCTTTATAAATCTTAGATACTGCCCTTTATCCAATATGTCATTTGCAAATATCTTTTCCCATTCCGTCTGTTGCCTTTTAGTTTTGTTGTTTCCTTTGCTGTGCAGAAGCTTTTTTATCTTCATGAGGTCCCAATAGTTCATTTTTGCTTCTAATTCCCTTGCATTTGGAGATGTGTTGAGTAAGAAATTGCTGCAGCTGAGGTCAGAGAGTTTTTTTCCTGCTTTCTCCTCTAGGGTTTTGATGGTTTCCTGTCTCACATTCAAGTCTTCCACCCATTTTGAGTTTATTCTTGTGAACGTTAATTATATATCTGCAATAATGACAATTGCATAGTATTTCTTTCCAATATTTATGTAGATAGATATAGATTTATTGCAGTATACTTAAAATACAATGAATTCACAGATTTAAATGTAAAATTTGGTGAATTTTGACATATGTATATACTCTTAAAACTATCGTCACAATAAATAATGAACATACCCAGCAGTCCTCAAAATTTCTTCATGTGTTTTTGTAACCACTTCATGAACTTCACACCAACTCCCTTACCATTCCTAGGCAACCATTATTCTGCTTTATGTCAGTACAGATTATATTTTCTAGAACTTTACATAAATGAACCATACAGTATATATTATAGGTCTGACTTATTTCACACAGCACAATTATTTTGAGATTCATCCATGTTGTTGCATGTATCAATAGTTCATTCATTTTCACTGCTGAGTATTCTATATACATATCACAACTTGTTTATCCATTTGTCTGTTGTGGATAGTTGGTTATTTTCATATCTGGGGTCTTACAAATAAAGGTGCTATGAGCATTTGTGTAATCACCATACTCTTTTCCTCAGTAATTACACTATCTTACATTGTGTATCCTAATATTGTTCCATGGAGTGTTCCATAAATTTTAACTAAGCCAAGTCAATTAATAGTGTTCTTAAAGTCTTATACATATTTACTGATATTCCATGCACTTCTAACAATTTTTGTGAGAGGTTTGTTGAAATCTCCAGCTACTTGTAATTTTTCCCATTTCTCCTTTCAGTTCTATGCATTTTTGCTTTATGTATTTTGAACCTCTGAAAATCTTGTTGAATTAAGTACTTTATCTAATATTAATATAACCACTGCAATGTTCTTAATGTTTGTTTGATTAGTATTAGCATTATATTTAAAGTGTCTTTTTTGTTTTTTTCAGAGAGAGAGAGAGAGAGCACACACGCAAGTGCTAAAGGGGGAGAGAGAATATTAAGCATGATCCATGCCCAACATGAAGCCTGACACAGGGCTCCATCTCATGACCTGAGATCATGACCTGAGCCAAAATCCGGAGTGGGTCGCTAAACCGACTAAGCCACCCAGGTGCTCTTAAAGTGTCTTTTTTGAAGACAGTAAATACTCGGGTCTTTGTTTGTTTGTTATTTCTTCTTTTAAATTTATGCAATTTGTCAATCTCTGGCTTTAATTGTCCTTAGATCATTGACATTTAAGGTGATTATCGATATGTTTGGATTTAAATCAACCATCCTACTCTGTTTTCTACTGAATCCATGTCTTCTTTGTTTCCTTTTTCTTCTATTTTTGCCTCTTTTTAGAATGAGTAAATTTATGACTCCATTATATCCTTTTTTTATTATCATTATTATTAGCTGTAACTCCGTGTTGTGTTATTTTGGAACATGGTTTAAGGTTAATAGTGTACCTCTGTAAGTTATCACGGCCTACCTTCAAGTAATATTATATCACTTCACACACAGTATAGACCTTTAAACAATATGCTTCCTTTCTCCTTTCCAGCCTTTGTACTATTCTTGTCATAAATTTTATTTCTTCATATGCTAAAATGTCACAATACATTGTTATTACTTTTGCTTCAAATAGTACATTATCCTAAAAATAAAATTTTAAACTAAGAAAGATTGTCTTTTATACTTATCTCTATGTTTACAAACTTGATACTCCTCATTCATTTGTGTAGATACAGATTTTTACCTGGCATCATTTTCTTTCTGCCTAAAGGATTTTCATTACCATTTGCTGTACTGGAGATCTGCTGGCAACCAATTCTTGCAGCTTTGCTGTCCTTAAAATTCCTTATTTTAGCTATTTTTGAAAGATAGTTTTTCTTAGATAGGATAAGGACATGGAATTTGAGACTGTGTTTTCCTTTCAGTATTTTAAAGATATTGCTGTACTCTCTTATGGTTTGAATTATTTCCAACAAGAGTAATATTGTCATTTTTAATCTTTGTCCCTCTAAATATAATGTCTTGTTCTCTTGCTAATTCTGAGATTGCCTTTATTACTTATTTTAAGCAATTTGATTATGATAATCTGATGTGTAGTTTTCTTGTTTCTTGTCCTTGGGATTGTTGAGATTCTTACAACTATGAGTTTTTAGTTTCCATACGATTTGGTAAATCTGTCATTAAAATTTTCTCATTATTTCCCTCCACACTTACTTGGTATCTCAAGTTATACCAAGGCTTCTTGAAGATGTTCCACATACCCTGGAAGTCTCTACCCGCCTTTTTTTCCATCTTTTATTTCCTGTATCATAATTTTACTTTTGGTTCCTATTCTTCAAGTTACTAATATTTTTTTTCTACAATGTCTAACATGCATTTAATCTCATCCTGTGCATTTCCCATCTCAGGAATTTTATTTTCCACCTCTGTAAGTTTTATTTGGTTCTTTTTTATATACATTTGTATCTCCTAATTATGCACAATCTTTCCTCTCTCAACTAAATATATGGGATATTATTATAAAATTTTTTCAGTGTCCATGTCTACTAATTATCATACATGTCTTTTCTGCACCCGTTTCTACTGGTTGATTTTTCACCACATTCTGAATCATATTTTCTGGCTTCTTTCCTGGTAATTTTTGATTGGTTGACAGACATTGTGAATTTTACAGACTGCTAGAATATTTCTATTTCTATAAATTTCCTTGGGCTTTCTTCTAAAAATCAGCTAATTTGTTTGGTAAATGGTTTTTTTTGTTGTTGTTTTTGTTTTTGTTTTTGTTGTTTTTAATGCTAGCTTTCAAGCTTTGCTAGGCAGGATCAGACAGCTTTTATTTAGGTCTTTTCTCTCATCACTGAGATTAAACCCCATTCTGATTATTCTAACCAGTGTCCTACTAGTAGACATAGAAACATTCCCAGACCTCTGGGAACTCCAAGGATATGCCCTCTATGCTCTGGCCAGATTCAGGTATTTTCTTACACACATGTTCATTAGTTATTTGCTGAATACTCAAAGACCCATTACAGATTTCTAGAGTTCTCTGTACAGCTGTCTACTCTCCAGATCTCTGCCTTGTAAACTTAACCTTGGCTTCCCTGGCCTTCCAGTTCTGTTGCAATCAACTTAGGTAGACTGTTGCAATCCTCTACAGTTTTCCCTCCCTAAATTCTCCTCATACACTGTGGCAATTGTGGGACTCACCTTGTTTGTTTCTCCTTTCTCAGAGATCACTGTCTACCATTGCCCAATAATCATTGTCTGAAAACTATTGTTTTATATACTTTGCCACAAGCAGAATTCTAATCCTTTTATTTTTATTCCCTTTTTCTGTGTCATTTCACTACTAAGTGAAATACAATACTAGGTTCTATTCATTATTGAGGTTTAAGAGCAGACATTGTAGTCTTGTTCCTATTCTCTAAGGGAAAGCTTTAGATATTTCACTATTATGATTTTTTTGATATAATGCTCTTCTTCAGTTTAAGGTAGTTTCTTCTATTCCTAGTTTTACCATGAATGGATTTTAACTTTTCTCGAATACTTTTTCTGTGTCCATTGAGATGATAATATAGTTTTTACTCCCTTATTCTGTTAGTGTGGTGAATTACATTGACTGGTTGTTGAATGTTAAAGTAATTGTACATTCCTGAAATATATTCAACTTGGTCTTACTATAGTATACTTCCGTATTTAATTTGTTTTGATTACTAATATTATATTTAAATATGTTTGCAGATAAACTAATGGAAGAGAATGTCCTATCATTTTTTTTCCCTTACAATGTTCTGGTCAGATCTTGGGGTCAAGATTTTGCTAGCCCTGGAAAATAGATTTTTCTATTCTCTGAAAGAATTTTCATAATATTAGTATAATATCTTCCTTATGTATATTGTAAAATTTACCAATGAAATCCTCTGGGCCTGTAATTTCTTTGGGAAGGTTTTCAAATACAAATTCAATTACTTCAGTAGCTATAAAAACATCATATTTTTATTTCATAATGTTTCCTTGGGGGTTAGTTATTTTTTCCTAAGAATTTGTTTACTTCTCTAAGTTTTCATATTTATGGAATAGTTTTTTTAAATTATTTTCTCATGTTTTTACTACTCATAAGATCTATAGTGATATTTACCTTTTTTTAAAATTCCTGATATTGGCAATTTGTATTTCTTTTCATTTCTAAATAGATAATTTTAACAGATTAATTCCATTAGTATTTTCTAGGAAATAATATTTCACTTTGTTGGTTTTTGCTGTTTCATATCTGCCTTCTAGTCATTAATTTCTATTCTCATATTTATCATTTTTGTATTTCTATGTTGTTTGTATTTAATACAGTTTTATTTCTCTGACTTCTTGAGAGGGAATCAATCTTAGAGATTAATTTTCAGCCTAAAACAATCTAATGGACACCATGATGCCCTGCTTAAACCCTCCTGTAAGCCCCAATGCTGTGTGCTCTTCACCCTGTTTCTATATTTTGTTGCTATTAGTGTGTGGCTATAACCTCCAGAGAATTACCATCAGGAACTAAAACTATCTTACCCATATGGAGATTTGTAAATGACCGGGAACTTAAATCTCCCTTTCATGGCACACAAATTTCCTCAGCTACCTTATACCAGTGCCTCTCAATCATCCAGTTTCAACTTGCAGTTGAGACTTTCTCAGAGAACTGCCTTTGGATTACCAGAGCAACTTTGATCATTTGGAGAATTTGAAGTGCCTAAGAATTTACATCTTCCCGGAACCAGTCAGTTACAAGCTGATCCAGAGACTGAAAAGCTAGGTCTCTTACTTCTAGAAGAGAAGCGTCACACTGACGCGAATGCTTAGGTCTGGAGCTCTCCACAGGATCAAACAGGCTGAGTTTTTACGTGAAATCACATATATCTTGGCTTTTTACATTTCAGCAACCTGATTTCTCCACTCCCTCATCAGTGTCTGTCTGGAGAATTTCACAATAAATCTTTGATTTAGGGAGTGCTTCCAGGAGAAACAAACTTAAGACATACTATACATTCTCCTACAAGCTCTGCTTTAACTGGATAACACTACTTTGACATATATCTTATTCTTATTACCACTTAGCTGAAAATATTTTTTAACTTTCATTATAATTATATCTTTACCCCTGCATTATTTAGATGTATACTGCTTATATTTCCAAATAGGTAGGAATTTTCATGGTACCTCTTTGTCATTGATCTTTAGCTTATTTCCACTATGATCATAGAAAATATTCTGTATGATTTCATTCTTCTGGAATTTGTTGAGATTTTGGTATCTATTCCATATTTACTCTTTCTTACTTTTGAGTGCAATATTATGTGTGTTGTGTATGCATTTTAAAAGCACATGTACTTGTTAGAACAGAACTATATGAGATTAGAAAAAAAATAAGAGATGTATACTTGTTAACCATGGTATTAAAAGTTTTCTATATTATTTTTTTATCTGTTTGTATAAGTTACTTAAAAACATGTTCAAAATATTTTATTATGTTTGTGTATTTGTTGACTCACATCTATTATCTATTGTTTTCTATATAATTTGAGGGGAGGGCAATATTAGATGCATTAAAATTTATAATTGCAGTATGAATAAGCTATCCTGATAGTTCCCTTAATCATTGTGAAATGTGTTACCAGGAGGTCTTTGATGAAAATTTGACTACACTGAATTTTTCATTAGTTTTTACATGGAATATATTTTTTGGTTCTTTTAAACTTTCACGAACCCTCATTTTTAAGATGTTTCTCTTACAAAGGGCATGAATCATATTTTGCTTTTACATTCATTCTAGAAATCTTTATTAGAGAGGAAGTGTAATAATGTGGACACCTCTCCGGGTTATCTAATTCTAACCTTTTATTATCTCTGGGTATAAGCCTGTAAATTTATAGACATGCAAATTATGTCTGGTTTGGTGGAGATTCAATTGCCTTCCCTCCTTTCCTATGAAAAATGTTTTGTCAGTATATACATATTCATTTCATCTTTCCTGATTTATAAAAGCGCCTGTTCTTAGGATTCTTTTTTGAAATGGTTATATAATATATGCCAGGTTTACTCATGAGTATGAATTAAATAAACTCTTTACTAAGTGTTTAGTTCTGTATAAGAATTGTGAATTAACTTATTACGAAAATTATTAACATGATCTCCAAAAGAAATTATTTAGAATACTTACATTTAATGTAATTTCTGCTTAAATTTAAATCTAACATCTTACAGTTTTTTTCTAGTTAACCTCCCAATTTCCTCTTTTCTTATAAATTAGCTTTTTCATCACTTTTTAAACTCTCATTTACTCATTAATTATGCACTCATTTATTTTCTTAGTGAATACCTACACACAACAACATTCCTTAGGCATTACAACATGAATTCTATTTCTGTCTCTTCCCTGACAATGTCAGCATTTTCACAACTTTATCTCCCTTAAGTTCTTCCCACCTATTATGTATTATAGTCCTCTATTTGAATTGTACATATATTTAAAACTCTGAAGCAATAATTATAAGTGTTTTGTGAAATATTCATTTGGATTACTCCATATGTTTATCTTTTTCATACATTGTCATTTATTTCTATATTCCTATGTTTCATAAGGAATCATTTTGCTTCTGTCTGAATAACTTTCTTTACTATTTGTTTTTAGTGTCTCTCTGTTGGGAACAAAAGTTTCTAAATTGTTGTTTGTCCAGAGAAGCCTTTACCTTACTTTGTCTTTATTCTTGAAGCATATTTCTACTGGATATAGAACTGTAGGTTGACAATTTTTCTCAGTACTTTAAAGATATCATTTCATTGTCTTATTTTTTCCCTTATTTCTGTTAGAAAATAAGTTCCCTATCTTATTGTCTCTTCTTTGATAATAGTATATTTCACCCCAGTTGCTTTTAAGATTTGTGTTTGGTTTATAATCATTTGACAGTGATATACACAAGCAGGATATTTTATACTTATCTGACTTGGGTTTTAAAGAAAATTTTTGAATTTGTGGCTTAATATCTGTATTAATAAGAATTCTCTACAACAAATGGGATGCATGTGTGTGTGCATGTGTGTGTATATGTGTATAGTGGATTTGGCTCATGTAGTGATTTGGAAACTGACAAGTTCAAGGATCTGTGGTTGGCAAACTGAGACCCAGGAGAGACAATGTGTAGTTCCACTCTGAGTCCAAAGGCTCAAGAATCAGGAGAACTGGTGGTGTAAATTCTAGTCTGAAAGCTGGCAGATGCAAGACCCAAGAAGAGCCAATGTTTCAGTCTCAGTCTGAAAGCCAAAGAAGACCAGTGTTCTAGATCAAGTGGTCAGAAAGGAGGTCCCCCTTAGAGAACCCTTTTTTTCTATTCAGGCCTTCAATTGACTAGATGAGGCCCACCTTCATTAGGAAGGCAATCTGCTTCACTCAGTCTACTGAATCAAATGTTAATAACACCCAGAAACACCCTCACACACATAGAGCCATAATAAAATTTGACTTAATTATCTGGGCATTCTGTGACACAATCAAGTTGACACATAAAATTAATGATAATAATATCTGTTGAGTTTTGGATAATATTCCCCACTATTTCAAATATTCATTCTGCTCATTCTCTTTCTTCTCCTTCAGAAGATCCCCAGAATACCAATGCTTTATCTTTCTATCATGTCTCAGAATCTCTTTGTTTCTGTATTTTCCATCCTTTTTACTCTATGCTTCAATATAGCTATTTCCTATCAACATATTTTCTAGTTCACTAATCTTCTCTTCTTCTGTGCTTAATTTGAATTAAATACATGTATGAAATTCTTAATTAAGGCTATTGGGTTTTGTTTCAGTTCTAGAATGCTCAATATATTCTCTTATAAATATATTCCAGTTTCTTGGCGACTTTTTCAATTTTGTTGTATATTTTCTTGGACATTTTAATCTCAGTTAAAAAGTCCATGTATGATTACTCCATATTTGGATTACTTGGTGGACTGTTTTTCTAATTTTAATATTTTTTGTTATTTTGCCTTCTTTTGGAATCCTTGATATTTTTATTTTTTATTGTATGCCAGTCCTGCATATAAAAAAAACATGAAAGAAAATGAACTCAGGTTCTGGCTGATGTAATCTCTCTCCAGAAAAACAAAACAAAACAAACAAACAAATAAAAAACATATCTTTGCTTCATGGCAAGCAGTGTGGGTAGCAAAAGATGACCATACAGTTTAGGACTGAGCTGGTTTGAAGTTGTTTTTCAGCCCTTTGTGAGAGCTGGTATACTTCTATTTCACCCTTCCTCTTAGGTTGTGATAATTTCAGGTTCCTAAATGCACATCTTGAGTGTTTTCCAGGACATCTGCTCTTAGATACTCCTTGATTCCCAGTATTTGTCTCACCAGCCTCTGATACTGTCAAAAATCTGCTGTTTCTTGTCCAGTAAGTGCCTCTTTTTTTTAAACTTCTTGGCCTCTCAGTTGCATATGACATGAACTGGCAAATAATTTTAAAAGGAAAAGGGATAAGGAATGCCACGTTTATTTCAATTTACTTCCCTTCCTTCTCACCCTGGCCACCTTGCCAGTTCTCTGATGTTGTGGGTCAGATTTTGCAGGGGCAGGTTCCATCTTTCCTGGTTGTTCTCAGTGACAATATTGTGCCACAACAAGCTATTTTACCATTATTGGAAATAGAATCTCTCCAAACATCCACTCTCTTTTTTTTTTTTTTACACCCACTGAATTTTCTTTTGTATAGGAAAGCACATCCCCTAAGATTTCAATTCTTGCCTCATTTGTCTTCTGTTGAATTAACAAGCTTAAATTTTAAACCTGAAATATGTCAACAATGAAGATCATAAATGTAAATACTATCTTTTGTGTACTTTGTGTTGAGTATTAATTTCAACTTTCTAGATCTCAAAAATATATTTCTATAGACACAGACCACTTACTAAACAAGAACCTTGGAATAATTCTATACCTACAGATGTTCTGCTTCAAACTTGAAATTTAACCATAACACAGATGCTCATGTGATTTTCTCAAAACATAGGCAAATATTGTGTAGTAAAAATTATTAGAGAAAGTGAGGGAGAGTGTAAATACTATGCTGCACATTTTAGGAAATGTCTCAGCTTTGGGGTAAGATGGATACATGCTCAAATCCTGGCTTGACCATTTATTTACCTACCCAACCTAGGATTTAATATCTCTAGTCCTCAGTTTCCTTTTCTGTAAAATGACTCTGATATTTATATGAGTGTGAAAGTTTAAATGAAGTACATATAAATATGTAATTCAAAATATCCTTGACTCAATCAATATTACTTATTCATTTTTTTTAAAACAATTTCCCATGCTAAGTAAAAGTAGCTAGAAATACATTAGAATTGTGATGGGATTTTAGGTTTTAAAATTACAAAAGAACAGATTATTTTAAAAACAATGCCTATATGTTTTTAAAGGTGAAGATTTTTATATAAAACAAAATAAACTAGCAGAAAATTACTTGAGGTTCAAAAGAATTCTTTCATAGGAAGGAAAATATTAAATAGCTAAAGTTCTTACTGTAGAGCCTTTGTACTTAAAAGTTAGGTTAAATGTCAAAAGTAATAGGGTCATAAAACCATATAAAAATTAGAAGTAACTGAAAGTAAACCTTTAAATTGTTACAAGTCTTTAAAACATGTTCCATTATGTAGTACAAAACCCTGCAAATTTAGGGACAATTGAAGTTGTTTTCCAATTCTGAAGTTGTTTTCAGAGAATCATGGCCAGTGTAGAATTGTAAGGGATCTTATTTAAAAGATAAGAATTATCAGATATAGAAAGGTTAAGTAACTTTCCAAGGTTACACACAAAAAGAGTCTTGAGAAAATCACAGATTAAAATCTGTACTGAATACCTTTGATTTACCTCTTCAGTTGCATTCTCCATCCTTCTGCATATTGTGCTGTGGTCTAAAAGGCTTCTGGTTGACTTCATCCACTAGGCAGCACTATCAAGAGATTAGAGGGAAGCAGTAGAGTGAGGTGAGGGTATACAGTCCCCCCATTTCCTCCCCCAGGGTAATTCTGGGCTGACTATTTCTCGTTTAAGATTACATTTTCTGCCAGTCAGCCATCACCACGTAGCTGTTGAAGCCATTGTTACAAAGCCTCAGAGTACCGCACTATACCTGTGGTTTACCTGTGGCTCTGCCCTTTATCAAGTAAGCATTCCTCAAATTACCCAATTGCATGTGCCATCTATTTATTTATTTATTTATTTATTTATTTATTTATTTATTATTTATTTGTTATTTTTTATTTTTTCTGTTTGGATCTTGATGCACATAGAAACCAAACTTTAACTGGGAGCCTAGCCCTTTGTGTTTTGTTAGTCAACATTTTCTCCTCAATATGGTGATCAGATTATTGCTGCTTAGAAAGGTGTTGATTTATTACATACATTATATAGAATGACCCAAGTCCCATGTATGTTCTTAAGGCCATTCTTGCATAATGTTGCTTATTCCTATTTTTGTCTCTTAAAATGTAGTTTTAAATGTAAAAGCAAATTTACATTTGAAAAAACTTCAGGGTAACAACAACATAGTACCAAACACTTTCAAAATCCAGAAAAATGATGTATCCAAAACAGCTCAATGAAATGCTATTGCCAATGGATTTATATTAAATTATTTATTGGTTTTATTTGTGTGTTTATTTTTCTATTTGTAATCAAAGTTCCTCATTGCATTGGAGCAAATTTACATAGAAAAAAAGCAAATTAATGAACAAGTAATAGCTATTATGTGCTAACAACATTAATTGGGAGTAGAGAAAACAAGTATAGTCACCTACCAGGAGGACCTTCCTCTGTTCTTAATTCCCACCGCTTTTTAAGAGAAATGTTTTAAGTCAGATTATCCCCATTATTTTGTCATCCTCTGGTGGCAATTTAGTTATTTATAGCATTACCTTGTCATGTTTGTGGCAGTACATTTACCAGTACATTTAAAATAGTTTTTTGTTTATTCAACATTTTGAAGTTGTGAGTCTATTAGTTCATGAACACACAATGACTCCTTAGTGGTTTAGGAAACAGAGCCGGGCTAGCATAGACCCCGATTTTCCAGGGTCTAATTTTATCAATGATAAAAAAAAATAATAAATATTTATACTCCAAACAGTTGAGGAAAAGTTCAGCATCGAACAAAGCTGCAAATTATGAGTAGTACAAGGATTTCAAGTTCAGAAATGTAAAATGGTTGATGATTAATTATAATATTTTTCCTTGCCTCATCACATCAATAAATCCTCCATGTGTTCTTTCACCTTCATTGCTTCCAGGTGTTGAAGCAATAGCTAAAGTAGCATGTTGTTTTCAGAAATCTTTAGGTAATTTGCCAACTGGAAAAGCAAGTCTAGGATTAAAGTCTTTAAAATTATTTTATCCTAACCCAGGATCAGTGGAAAAGATCAATCCATATTGCTTTATTTTATTCAGCACAGTAAGGCAAATTCAATGCTCTTGCTAAATTCACTGCTCTAAAAAGAGGCATGGCTAAATGGACATGTGTTACTTAGCACAGATGAATCCAATAACCAATCTTAGAGTAGCCACACTGCCTCAAGCCATGTGGAACAAGTGGCCTTATCACTCAACAAAAACTAGGAGTTAATATTTGGTTTCCATAAATCTAAAACTTGTTCTTGAGATTTATATTTAAAATATTTTTATGACATGAAATGAGAGAACTAAAATAATCATGAAAATATATGTGATAAGTGGATAAATTTCATTCTTATATTATGAAGTGTAGACTCACTGGGTTATAACAACACATTTATGAATTCTTAAAGCAATTCAAATTTATGAAATTTCATTGTAAAAAAATTATAACATTATTTTAAATGGGGAAAAAACTCAAATCCCAGTTTACCAGAAACTATGATATTTAAATATTTTGTATAGCATACCACCAAAATATAAAATATTTTGTATAGCATAGAACTTCATTCTTTGAATTATTTTCTATTGCTCAAAATATCACCAGATTGTATCAGAGCCTTTGAATAAGCCTTTTATAATCTCAAATTAACCGACAACAATGTACATCATTGAGTAATGAGCATTCTTATATGTTGAAATTGTATGTATTTTGCATATGAGTTTCCTTGGGACCCCACAGGTAAGATTGCCCATCATGTCCCCATATTCACTAATTCTGTAACAACCAGATTAGTCAATAAGGTTATATGCTTGGTTCAGATTGTTACCAAGAATAGAAATCTACTTGATTAGCTAAGGATAAGAAGACTTTATTACAAGCTTAGAGGTGACAAAGATCTAGAACTAGAATGAGAAAATCGTCATGAAAAGAGGCAACTCCAGGGATGAGATTCTTTTCCCTTCTCTCTCATGATCTTCTTTTGAGTTTCTACTTTTCTTTGCATGTCTTGTCTGCTCTTCTCTCACTTGACTTACTGCCAACTCACTCTGCTTACTCATACTTTATGGTATTTCAAATGTTTAACTTGAAGATTTGTTTATTCAATTTATTCAATTTGAAAAGCAAATATTTACTAGGCACAGACTATGTTCTAGGTATAGATGGCTTCATTTTGCCATAGCTCCAACTCTGTCTCACTTTCCATCAGTTTCTTTCCACCTATTATGTGTCTTGCACAACCCAAGCCTATTATAGGCCTCTTTATGATTCAAATTTAAGTTCTGCAAAAATAAAATTGCTCTCTACTACAGAAGTTGTAAATTATGACTCAAAGTTCATTGTAAGCATTCAGATCTGTTTGGTTTCAAGCATATACACTGTTTCCCCCTCACAGATCTTTAAATAATTGAATTAATTCTGAACATTTAAACATTGGGAAACATTTGCCAAAAGAAAAAAAATGTATATATTAATGTCTGCCATCTCTTGCAAAAAGCAGGAGTTCTGGCAATACCAGGCATTTTTTTTTCTTGGTAACAATTCCTTGAACAAATTAGCTCTAGTCCCCCAGAAAGGTTGTGACCACTCCCAGCTGTGTCTCACACTAAGTTGAGATTCTTTTGCCATTTATCTAAGTCTTTATGCACTGGCTCATTTCAGAGGAGTGCCTCTAAGCAACAGAAAATTAATGACAGTACTTGTCATTGGAATATTTCAGTCTTTTACAGTATCTGCCTGACCTCCGGGAGCTTTCCAGTTTGCCCTTCCTGGTCTATCTCATGTTAGCACACCAAGTACATTCTAGCACAGTGGCTGGCCTGTTATTGTGCTTCCCTAGAATAAAGTACACAATCCAGCGATCCTGAAAGTCAGGGCAGTTTTAAAATGGAAAATAGAGCCACAAGAAGCTATAGATTATGCAATTGTCCTTGCAAGATGATGAGGATAGGTTGACCACTATATTAGCCTATTTATTATAATGAAAACACACTTTAATATGTTTAAGAACAAAATAAAAACTTCCATCAGAAGAAGATTCAACAACTTTTTATCAGTAACACTGCTTAGAAATCATACATTTTTCAGCATGATAATTCTGAAGGCTGAAGGGTACAGCAATCTCATAGTATCCTCAGAAGGGGATCACATGGAATAGAAAGGTTGGTGGCACAGAACCCCTGAGCTCTCATCGTATTTTGAGAGATGCCAAAACAAAATTCCCCAAAAATATTTCTCCCTGGAAAATTGATTTTACAGTCTCTGCTTCTACTCTTCTAAAGCAGGGGTGGTAAACTATAACCCATGGCCCAAACCTGGCCTGCTGTTTTCATAAACAAAGTTTTGTTGGAACATAGCTACACCCATTTGTTTACTATTGTCCAAGCCTACTCTCACACTACATAGTCAGATTGAATAACTGTGACAGAGACTGTGTGGCCTGCAGAGTCTAAAATATTTACCATCTGACACTTCACAGAAAATGTTTGCCTCTCCCTGTTCTAAAGAAAGACATAGCTAGGTACCCAAAATATATTACAAAGTTGCCCTTATAACCCAACTTCTCCTCTGCCTAATATAAATTCTGCTTGAACTCAATTTAACTCTCTTATTTTGACCTTGGTTGAAATGAAGAACTACCACAGAATATCATCAGTAACATTTATTTGCACTGAAATCTGTTAGCAAACAATCAACTCTGCCTTTCTTAGCTGAAACTCCCAACTTTTATTTTCTGCTAATCATAGTCCCTACATAAGGATTTTTTTATTTCTGTATTTTTGCCTTTATTTATTTTTTAAATATGAAATTTATTGTCAAATTGGTTTCCATACAACAGCCAGTGCTCATCCCAACAGGTGCCCTCCTCAATGCCTACATAAGCATTTGAATCAAATTAAAGACCTTTCACAGCTACATACCTAATTCTCTGAACAACTTAAATCTCATAAAAACCCCACTTGTTTTTAAACTTCTTTCAATCATGGTAAAACTGACCTATCAAGACTCTCATACTGAAAAAAATGAAATTTTCTTTTATACCTTTACAGATCACATCACCAATAACTTTTGTAATTCACCATAAATAGTATTTCCTTGGGAAAGTGTTGCCTTTCTTAGTACTGTCTGATGTGATATTTCTTGTGTTAATAGTCTCCACCATGCCTTTCCCAATTTTTCCCAGTGAATACATATTATGATACAGACATCTGCCTACATAGTTAGGTTATTCTAGCATTGATGGAGCAAATAGGTTCAATTTATGCCAGTGCCAGCTTTTAACATATACTCGGGTAGAAACATCTCCAATGATTATTCCCCCAAATATATAATTCTCTTCTTTAATTAACTTTAGGAAAAAAAATAATTACTTAAAATGGAAATTTAAAAAAAAAGTTTCCCTTTATTCCAGCAATAACCAGCTAGAAAGTGTATTGGAAGGTTACGCCCTGCATACAAACAGCAAAGGATAAATATTTCACATCTAAATAGAAATTTGTAATATGAACATAGAAATACAACTGTAAAATTCTTCTTAAAAAAAAAAAACAACTTTAAAAAAGTGAATCAATGGGGATATGATGGCTATTTTTATGTGTCAACTTGACTGGGCCGCAGGGAGCCCATATAGTTGGCCAAACATCATTTTGTGTGTTTTTGTGCGATTGTTTTTGGATGAGATTAACATTGAAATAGACCAAGTAAAGTAAATTGCCTCCTTAATGTGGATGGGACTCAATCAGTTGAAGGGCTGAATAGAACAAAAAGGCTGATAATAATCGCCCAAGTAAAAGAGAATTCTTCCTCACTGATTGACTTGAGCTAAAGTAATGGCTCTTTGTGATCTCTAGTCTTCCAGGCTTCAGACAGGAGCTACACCATCAGCTCTCCTGGTTTTCAGGCCTTTGGAGTGTGACTGGAACTAAACCATCAGTTCCCCAGGGTCTTAAACTTGCTGACTCACCTACAGATCTTGGAACTTGCCTGCTTCATAATCATATATAATAATATACAAATACACATCCTATTGATTGATTTTGTTTCTCTGGAGAACTCTGACTCATAGAGGGGAGAAATACTATGTTCCAATTTTTAGCCTGAGTCCCACTTATTAAAAAAAAAATCAACCCCGTTAGAATAGGGAGGTATAAAGATGTTAACGAGGCAACTGAAAAGGTGAAAAGGTAAAAAGAATCACAGAGATAGCAACTTCAGAAACAGTTACCACTCCTAGGGCTGAAGAAACAAAGGGGAGATGCTGGATTTATTAACACTGCGAAGTTTGAGGACAGGGTTTCAAAAAGATGAAACTCAGACCTTTGAGAAAGGGGCACTGGCAGTTGGTGCTGGGGCCTCTGGGGAGATATACAGAAGCGATTCTGTGGGGGTTGGGAAATCTGCAGAGTGGATACAGTCACTGCTACAACTCCTCTGCTACATAGGCAGAAGGAATTACTGCTGCCAAAGGGGAGAGGTGTTACTAGGGAGAAGCTCACGGGAACAGAAGTCTACCAGGAGCCCACAGGAAGCAGATGAGAAGGAGAAAGTCCCTTGACCCTCTTTTAGCCTTGCAGCCTCCCTCTAGGACTCCCTATTGGCAGAGTCTGACACAGAGCAGCTGGCAAGAAGGCAATGTGGCTTTCAGAGATTTGTTTTAGCTCCAGGATCCCAAGGTGGAGTATAGAGGAGCAGGGTTGGGATTGAGAGATAACAAACAGCATAGCAAATGGTACAACTGATGTCCATTTCCCCCAAGTACATTTATAGATATAAATGGGTTGGGGTGGTACAATGATGGTAATTTAAAATATTTTAACTGTCTACATCTAGCCTTAGAAATCTAATAGAGTTCACCAAGTGAATACGTGCAAAGAAGACATTTGTATTCCTCCTGTCCTATCTGTTCAGCACCCCTGCATCATCAGCGTCTTCCTCCTTATTTTTTTAAGAACATACCTAATTATTCATGCCAGAATTTTATACTTTTATCTCCACCTCTATCCTTAATCCATCCAATTCTAACCCAATCCAATGCTACTACCTAGGTGCAAGCCCCTAGCATATCTCCTGGATACAAAATAGCTTTCCTATCTAGTTTCCCTTCTTAAGCTATTGCTCACACTTCCAACTGCCAATTTTTCACAAAATAGTTACAGTGGTTATTTCAAAGTAACAATTAAGTAATGTCATGCTCTGCCTTAAAAGTCTCCAAAAGTTTGCCTTAGTTTGGGTTTCCCCAGAGGCAGGTCTTCTTTCAGCATAAGCAGGTAAAGATTGGCAGTACAAAGAGTTCACTTGACAGGTAACCCCAAAGAATACTAGTAGGAGACTGGGGATGTAAGATTTAGAAAGGGAGGAAGTCATGAACACTGCATTACCAAGCAAGCTACCACTATAAGCAAGTGGGGATGAATCCCCTGGGGAATTCCAACAGCCAGTGTAGGACACGGGCTTCGTGTTACTCTGGATGGCCAAGGATTCCAGTTCTTGTTAATCATTTTAAGGGGTAGTGGATGGGGACTGTAGGGACTAATTCTGCAGCATATCCAGCTTGCTATTCTTTCAGGTGGAGCAAGCCACAATGGACAGATTGAGTGAACAAGCACTCAGATAAAGAACCATAGACGTTGGTGGTTAGAAATCAGCCCTGAGTGCCTAGAATTGTTAAATTCCAAGAGATTGAAGATGGGACACTGAGAGCTACAAATCAGTGCAACTTTGTATCTCCGTGATCCATTAATCTCTTCCTTAATCTCAAGAAAATGGCTTGCTATATTTTTTACATACATATAGACACACAACAGTAGGAGTCCATTCCTATAATTGATCCCAAAGCTAAAACTGATATATATCTATCACTGCTTCTATAGTCTCTTTAACCTTGGTCAGCATTTCTGCTGGTCTAAGTCAGATATCTTCAGCCTCAGCATTATTAATATTTGGGGACAGATCATTCTTTGGCTGTGGGAAATGTCTTGTGCATTGTAGAATGTTAAGCCCAGGCGTCAACTGACTAATGCCAGTAGCATACCTCTTCCTAAGTTGTGATCACAAAAATGTCTCCAGATATTGCCAAATATTCCTAGGATGGTGGGGGGGGAACTACCCCCCACACTCGTGAAGAATCACTGGGTGAATAGCCTACTAGGTCATCATTACCATCTGTCCTTAGGGGCCTAAACCTCTGGTTGTTGTCACGTTGTAGCTCTAATTGCCAAATCATAGGATACAAGAGATAAGACTCCATGAATTCCCTGAGTTTCAGGCATAACTATGTCTGCTACCATTATATAACACTAGACCTATTTATTCATGGAGATCAGGTTCAATTCTTCTTGCTAGTAAATAATTCCTTACTTTATCAGCAGGTCCACTGGTATGAGGGATTTGTAAGTTACCATGCAGTCCCTGGATTTTAGGTTTCACAGAACTTGATCTGTGTCTCCTGGTAGAAGTCCTTATCATCCCATGCCTGGAACCAAGAACTCTATTCTAAAACAACCTAAAGTTGTAGAAGTGAAAAGTAAAAACTAACAGTGAGATACATCACTCCAACTTCTACGTCTCTATTCCCAGACCCAATTATTCTACCCGCTGGAAGACAACACCATATAATAGCCATTGACTCAAAATATATACTGCAACTTGAAAGAGAATGCCCCAACTCCATAAGGCCGGTATTCTAAATACACCCTTGAGGGGCTATCTGTATTAGTTTTCTATAACTGCAAACAACTGACCACAAACTTAGTGGCTGAAAACAACTCCCATTTATTACCTCATAGTTCTGCAGGTTAGAAGTTCAGCATAGCTTGGCTGGGTTCAGGGTATCACAAGACTGACATCAAAGTGTTGGCTGGGCTGCGTTCTTATCTAAGCTCTGGGGGGAAATCCACTGCCAAGTTCATTCAGGTTATTGGCAGAATTTAGTTCCTTGTGGTTTTAGGACTAAAATCTCTGTTCCCTTGCTGAATGTTATCTGGGTGCCACATTCAGCTCGTCAATGGTGTTCACATTCCTTGCCAAGTGGCAGGAACAGTACATCAAATCATTCTGGTACTTTGCATTTCTGACTTTCTCTTCTGTCACCGAAGAGAGAAAACTGTCAGTCTGTGAGGCTCATGCAATTAGCTCCACCCAGATAATCACCATATCTTAAGATCAACAGATTTGGGATATTAATTACATATATGAAATCCCTTTATAGGAAAACCTAGATTAGTGTTTGATTGAATAACTGGGAGAAGGTATATACATACCAGGGGCTTGGAATCTTGGGGATCCATCTTAGAATTCTATTCCAATGCACTCTCAATCTACCAGCTTCTCCATGATATGGTAGAAGGCAGGAGCAGTGGGTGCTATGGCCATATGCCTATTGTCATACTTCCTTCAAAAAAAAAACCAAACAAACGAAAAGTGGATTCCTTGGTCCAAGAATGTATCATGCTGGATATCATCCTGATAAATGAAATACTCTGTGAACTTATGAATAGTAATGCTAGCTAAGTCACCGTCGGCATGAAAGGTAAACCCCTATTGATAATATGTATCTATCTAAATAATGAAAAACTGATGGCCCACTATGGGTGGATGTAGTCTGATATAATGAGTTTGTGCTAACTTCTTGTTAACCTGGAAGAATGGGGTCTCAGACTTTTTCTCTGAGGCTGGTTATATGCTCAGCAGCAACAGGAGTTAGATCAGGCTCGGACACATGCATGTGCTCTATCTGTGTTTCCAGGGCCTCTCCATTTTATGTCCATTGTCCAAGCAATGGAGTGGTTGAGGGTAGAAGCTGGCTGATCTCAGGAGATGGAATTGATCACCAATTATTTAGTATGGTGGATTATTCCTGGTAGTCATTAATGTAACACAAAAAGATCTGCATATTTTGTGCAGACCATAGATCTACCCACATGCTTCTTTCCCAGACCTCATTTGATTGGGTCTTCAAGGCTTTCTCCTTCTGGTTTCCTGACCAATCAACCAAACTATGTTCAACTAGCTAGAAATCTGTGTATATCCTTAATTTTAACAACTTCTCTTTCCCTTCTAAAGTGATAACTAGGTATCCTGCTCAAAGTTCCACCAACTGGAAGGATTTTCCCTATTGGGGACTTTAAGGACCACCAGTACCTAGAGCTATAGTGTATTGGTAATCCATTTTAAGCTTTCAGCATTACTAGGAGCCAATTCATCTTTTTTTTCAAAATAGTTTTTTTTTTGAGATATAAAGCATGAACCATACAATTCGCCTGTTTAAAGTGTACAATGCAATGACTTTTAGTATATTCTCAAAGCTGTGCATTTATCATCACAATCCATTTTAGAACATTTTCATTACCCCAAAAAGAAAGCCCTTATCCATCATCCCTAAAACTTTCAGCTGCTCTAGCCCTAGAAAATCACTAATCTGCTTCCTGTCTCTATAGATTTACCTACCCTGGACATTTAGTATAAATTAAATCATAAAATATGTGATTTTTGTGACTGGCTTCTTTCACTTAGCATAATGTTTTCAAGACTTATCTACGTTGTAGCTTGTATTCATTCATACTTAATTTATTTTTAAGACTACTAATATTCCATTTATGGATATATCACATTTTTTCTCTACTCATCAGTTGTTGACATTTGGGCTGTTTTCACTTTTTGGCTACAACAAATGATGGTTCCATGGACATTCAGGTGCAATTTTTGTGTGGGTCAATATACCTTAGAACTTGGCCAAATTTTTCTCCTTCATCAGATGGTCCTATTAAATATTCCATGAAACCCTGCATGTGATTACAGTGAGGGACAGCCATTGGTACAACAGATACCATGAAGCTCTGAACCATCAGCTTAGAACGGATCCCAAATGAAGCACTTCTTTTGTATAGTGGATTGTTGCTGCTCCTACCAGATCTTATAACTTGGTGAATGAAACAACTAGCTTACCATGGAAACTCCAGTTACATAGACATTTGATGTTCTGTCATCGAGATACTCTCTCTACCAAGGCCTAATACCACAGCAGGAGACGCTTTTAGAACAGTGAAGAATTCTCTTCTCAAAATATATGACATTGCTCCAGAATCCAAGGAATCTGCTTGGAGAATCTTCTACTGGAGCTCGCCTGAGACTCAGCATGCTGCCACTGTTTACCACAGATACTTCTAGAACTCTGGAATTTGCCAGATCACACGGACCAAAAAGCAACATTGCTTACACCACAATCTGAACTTGCCACAAAATTGTCTCTAGCTATAGATCCTACTCAAAACTTGACATCCTTCTGAGTAGCCGGATAAATGGATCAGAGAAATACTTCTATGTGTAACACCAGCAGGGTCTGCTACAGTTTTCTTTGTATTTAAACCTCAAAGCTGAACAATGTGTGGCATGGCATGGAAATCACTTCATGAGCTGCCCTTCCTCACCTCAGCTTCTATCACTCTCCTTTTGCTTACCATGACTTTATTACTGCTTCTAGAATGTGTAAAATTTGACCCATCTTCAAGCCTTTATAAATTCTGTGTCTCTGACCAGAATGCTCTGCACATACATCTCCTCAGATTGGCTCCTTTGCAGGAATCATGTCTCTGTTCAAACGCCTTCACATTTTGCTGACTGCCTCTGACGTAGTTCTTCCCTCCATTTACTTCTTGCTTTGAATTCTTTTACATTCTATTTCATTTATTTATAGAAATTATATTTGAAATTATAGCACATATGTATCCATTCACTTATTTATTTTCTTCCATAAGAATGTAAATTTTACAGAAGCATGGAACTTTCCTGACTGGCTCACTGGTATATGTTTTCCATCTAGCACACAGGCTGAATGAGTGAATGAAGAAAATAGACGAATTGTCATGGATAGTCATTTTATAGAAAGAATCAATTGATATTTTAACTGAATAAATAAACGTATCCTACTGTGTAGGCTTTAAAAACTCAGGTTGGTATTAGAATAAAGAATCTCAGGTGTGAAGTATTTTCTTAATATAAAAGAATAAACCTTTAGCACATTTTAATGGAACACAATAATAGGAGTTGAGGCCTATAACAAAATCTTGCCTTAGGATTTTATGACAAGTAACTATTTGAAGAAATTTTTTCTTGATGCTCCATTATGTTTAGGGCAAAAAATATTCAGAATGGAAACATTCTTAATTTAAGACATGCAGAGTTTTTGACTTTACTTAACCAGACCTGCATACCCCACTTACAGCTATTAACTAAAAGTATTCAGGATTTGCATCTTTGGAGAGTATGAGTCTGAAGAAGTACATCTTAGCGGTATTAAAAATTATGACTTTCTCATTTGGAAGGTTTATTTGAAGATGTATATATCCCTTAACTTCGTTGTTAGGCTCTACTTGAATGGAATGAGATGAAAGTAAATTCTCAATGTTTCCCCAAATGTCCCCAGACACTTCACCTAAGTTTATACACACCAGGTGTATACACAACAAGATGGGTGTACTAACTCTAGGTTGAGGGAAAGATGAGTGAACAGAAAGAGTGTACAAAACCCAATTTTGTTTTTTCACAAGCTCAATAGAAGACAACAGTATCAATAGATTTATAGTGCCCAGAACTGGGACATAGATAACACTATCTATTTTGTACTGCTCAGACTCTCCAAATGAACTCTGTTCCCATTAAGAGATATATCAGCCAAATGTAGCCTATATGTAAGAGAACTGTCAGGCTAGAGAAGGATTTGGAAACAGTGACAGAAGACGGGGTGTGTATCACAAACATCAGGCAAAAGCTTGTGTGGGAGCATGGTAGCTGTCTTTAGTACATAAAGAGCACTTATATATAGAACTAAGAACAATTAATATTTACAGGAAGTTGGATTTTCGTTCACTCTGCGGTGACTCTTTCTGACAAGTACAAGTGTCTTAACGTGATATGAAGAGCCCTGTTCAACTCTTCCCCATCCCCTTTTATGACATTGAATTTTCTACCTCAGACTATGAAAAGAATAAAAAATATATATTTAAGTAATTCAATTTGGCCATTTTATACTATAATGGTAGATATACTACATACACACACAAACACACACACACACATATATATATACACATATGTATATATGTATATATATATATATATATATATATATATATATATATATATATATATACATTTGTCCTAACATAGAATGTACAACACCAAGAGTGAACCTTAATGCAAACAATGGACTTTGGGTCCAAACATAACAATATTTCAAGGCAGCTTCATCGATTATAACAAAGTGAGCACTCTGATGGGGAATGTTGATAATAGGGAAAGGCATGCATGAGTGAGAGCAGGAAGTATATGAGAAATTTCTGTACCTTCCACTCACTTTTGTTAAGACTCTAAAACTGCTCAAAAAAAAAAAGTCTACTGATTTTTTTTTTAATTCAGTTGGGCCAGAATTAGGGATCAAGATTAGCGTTCATAAAGACTGAGTCAGAAGGTCTTTGAAACTGTGTGGAGAGAACATGGAAATGAAAGCAACCAGGGACATTGATTGGTAGAGAGTAAGGGAGAAGAGGTGGTCCTGGCCAGTTTTATTACATTTTGGACACGGTAAAGAGATTTCAAAGGTGGCTGCAGTATCTCCAGTCCTACAACTTTGGCAATGAGACTTCGTGGCTCCTCAAATCAAGATATGAAGTCTATTTCTGCTTCCCTCCACTTCATCTCTTGCAGCCAGACTGCTTGTGACTTGTTTTAATAAATAAAATGCGGAAGAAGCAATGATGTGTCTGTTCTGAGCCTAGACTTTAAGATGCCTGGCAGCTTCTGTCTTCGCTCATGAAAGGGACCTGCCGTGCTACAAGGAGTTACAGATTAGCCTGCTGGAGAGAGGGCCACAGAGAGTCTGAAGGATGAGACGCCACATGAAAGAGAGAGTTGATGAGGAAGGACCAAAGTGCCAGGAAGCCAACCTTGAATCTTTAGGCCCAGCCCAGCTGCCAGATGAATGCAACTGAATGAGTGACCCCGCTGACCATATGTAAATTACAGGAACAGCCTTGCTGATTCTTGCCCAAACTCCTGACCTACAGAATTATGGGAAATGAAAATTATTGTTGTTAAAAGCCCTCAAATTGAGGGGTTATTTGTTCTACATTTATGGACACCTGAAACACTAGGTGTTTATGATCAGAAAATGTTTTGTGTCAGATTGAGATTTCAGGCCACTGGTGATATTCAATACCCTATGCACAGGTTAGGTAAAGGTGGACTAAATGGCCTTTGAGGTTCTTTCTGATACTTAACTACTATAGGAACTTTCTTCCAGGTCCTCTGCTTTTAGGGGGAAAATGAGATAAAGTGTGTTTTCCCCTATAAACCATAATGAGGCTATTACAGACTGACAACTTGTACCCCACCCCCCAAATTCATATGTTGAAGCCTTGCCCCTTAATGTGATGGTATTTGGAGA
This sequence comes from Lynx rufus, assembly GCF_022079265.1. Lineage (NCBI taxonomy): Eukaryota > Metazoa > Chordata > Mammalia > Carnivora > Felidae > Lynx > Lynx rufus. The sequence goes on from NW_025814834.1 coordinate 77,836,246, forward strand.
TTTCTTTTGAGAGGTAGTTAAGGTTAGATTAGGTCATCAGGTTGAGGCCTTAATGATGAGATTAGTGGCCTTAGAAGAAGAGGAAAAAATCTTCCTCTCTCCTTCCCCCTCTCTCTCTTTCCCCTTCCCTTTTTTCCCTTTTTTGGTGTGGTGGGTGGGGTGTTATGGGGTGTGGTGGGGTCGAGTGGGGTGGGGTGGGGTGGTGTGTGTGTACCCCAAAGAAAGGCCGTGTAAAAACACAGCCAGAAGTCAGCTATGTGTTACACTCATCCACACCTTCCTACCTCTACTTCAGTAATATTATTCTGCTCATTTGTAATAGACAAGTGTATACTTAGATTCTGAGCCCCTGAAAAAATAGATAAGAGTTCAAAATTCATACACAGCCTCTAATCTAAGTAAGAAATGATAATGCAATGATGGACACAATAAGAATTCAGATTTCTGTAAAAAGTTGATAAGAAATGAAGCATATAGACAAAAAGAAAAAAAGATGAGATAAAGGGAGAAAAATCATTCTGAAATTTTTAATATATTTCAATCTATCAACAATATTGGTGAATAAGATAACACAAAAACTGTATGTCTGTATGTAAAATGGTTTGGAAATTTGTAAGGATACAGAAAACCTGGAGGATCTTTTATAGTCAACATTCCTATAAGATATTACCATTTACATAAGATAAGAAAGGGAATACTTTGTGTGCACAGGGAAGGCAGTATATAAATGTAGAGAGAAATTGCCAGTGTGCTCCAGATAATATCAGAATAGAAAAAGCACTGGGTTTTCTTTGCCTCTACCTCAGATAAGGAAAGAAATAGGGCACAGTATTAAAGGAAAAGGAATATAAATTAGGGTTGGGTAGGAAAATAATCTGTAAAGATGGACACAGAGAAATAAGCCTTTCCTTCTCTCTATTATGTTTTGGGTGCAAAGTAAATAGGGTAAGAATGGGGTGTAAAAAACTAAAATTATTGCTTTTGATTATAAAGAAATGGCATAGGGAAACATTTATAATAGTAAGTGAGATTTTCTTACCCTATACTTCTCACTGGTATTTCGGGACTTTTAGTTTCATTTCTCCTTCTTTACAAGACTTCCATCTTTATCATATTTTTACAAAAAAAAATTGGAGAGATTTGCAAGAAAAACTCAGCAGTGAAGGAAACGAAAATAACTTATGTTTGTATAACTTTGCCTCTTTTGCATCACATAAATACGTAGATAGGTTTACACTCAATATAGAATGTTCAAAGTGGTTTACTAATGGCAGTCCTACACACTGTATACAACTCAAATGCCCATCAAAAGGAGAGTGCATAGTGGTGCCTGGGTGGCTCGGTCGGTTAAACTTCCCACTCTGGATTTTGGTTCAGGACATGATCTCACAGTGAGTTCGAGCCCCGCATTGGGCTCTGTGCTGACAGTGTGGAGCCTACTTGGATTCTCTCTCTCTCCCTCAGTTCTTCCCCTGTTTGTGCTTTCTCTCTCTCTCTCCCTCTCTCAAAATAAATAAACATAAAAAAAGGAGAATGGATATATGCATTGAGGGATATTGATACAATGAGATATGACATAACAATAAAAAATAATCTATTGTATTAGTAAAATACAGCTATTTACAGGTACAGTGAAAAACAACACCAACCAAATACAGGTACAAGAAAAAAGATGAATGAAACTCATAGATTTATTGAGTAGAAAAAAAAAACAAAGACACACAAAAGAGTTCATGCTGTATAATTTCATTTAGAGAAAGTTCAAGAACAGGTGAAATTAACTGATGATGATAGAAACCAGAATAGTGGTTATTTGTTGGAGGTGGGGGTGTACATAAGATGGGGAACAAAGGAATCTGATAGAATCCTAGAAGTGTTCTATATCTTGATCAGGGCGGCGATTAAAATAATGTAAACATGTGCAAATAATTGTTAAACTGCCCAATTAAGAGTAATGGACTTTACACACTTTACTATATGTATATTATATCTTAACTTAAAAGGAGATAGCAGTTGAAAGTATGTAGAGACTCTGTGGCAAGTGTTAATTCTGAAGAACCCTGGTGTGAGCACTTCAAAAGAAAGACTGTTGTTCCCCAGAGCAGCTGAGCCTGAGAAACAAAAAGAGGTTTGTGTAACTGACAATTGGAAGAATCGTCCTGCATATATTAAGACATCACAGGCAGAGAAAACAAATAGTGGTTTCAATTATGAGCCCTAAATAAAGAGCCACAAGGGTGGAAGTTCCAAATTGTGGGCTTTGGCTTGCAATTTATCTACTTCTCACATGGGCAGCTCTACGTTGCAACTTCTAACAATGGTAGTTGCGGCGATTTATTTGTTCAACAATGGTGAGTAATTCTTCTAAGAAATTCAGAAGAACAGCTAATAAGAAAATATATGTAAAAAGTAATTACCAGGAAAAAGCAGAATACAAATAAGACATGGATAAAGGCAATAAAGATAAAGGCAATAAAGACAGATAATTGCTATGATTACACTTTAAATTTGATTCAGTTTCTCAGCAGCCAGTGAACAGAGGTAAAGCTAATCAGTTTTTTTAAATTCTCATTGTCAGGAAAGAAGACAAATATCAGTCCCCCTAAAGGAAATAAAAGTTGGTCTGGAATTAAATTTATGTCTAAATCACCCACTGAATCCAACAAGATGGTGAAGTAGAAGTAGAAACATCGTTGAATTGAAATGAAAAGACCAGGATTTTGGTCAAGAACTCATCACTGTGCAGTTAGGTAATTCCAAACTTTATGAACCACAACTTCCCTGTCTTTAAAATCACAATGGGGACACCTGGGTGGCAACCTTCGTGGTTGAGCGTCCAACTCATGATTTCAGATCAAGTCACGATCTCACGGCTTGTGAGTTCAAGCCCCATGTCAGGCTCTGTCTGCACTGACAGTGTGGAGCCTGCTTGGGATTCTCTGTCTCCCTGTCTCTCTGCCCCTCCCCCACTCACTCTCTGTCTCTCTCAAAATAAACTTATAAACTAAAATAATAATGATAATAACATTAACAGGTAACACAAATACGCTTGATATGTGCTGGGTGCTGAGTTAATTCAATCCTCACTAAAGCCTTACTAATAAGGGCCCTTATACCCATTTTACTGATGATGGAGTTAGGGGTAAGAGAAGATAAATACTGGCTCCAAATCAACATGTAGTAAAACAAAGATAATCAATTCTTTTCTAACCTAATTCAGCAAGTGATTATGCAAATCACATGTGATGCTTGGTTAGTCTTACTGAAAGTACTCTGCTGTGTGAAAAATTAAAATTCACAAGAAACTATTTTGTACCTATTTATAAGCAAAGCATTTTACTAGACAAATTGGAGTCCACAAAAATGCAAATGGTATTCTGTCTTGATTTAATAAAGGATCACCCCTCTCTAAAAGCAACAGCCATGACAGGCCCTCATATAAGAAGGTCTTCCCTCGACTCCATCTATTTGCATGCTTTTCCATTCTGCTGATCTTTTCCACAGCCTCATTATCTTCTTCTTCTTCTTTGGTTCTCACTCCCTAGCCTTCCTTGTTCTACTTGGTATTAATTGAAATAATGAATGCTATTGTACAATGACAAAGATTCAAGCAAAACAGAACCTAAGGAAGTACATTCAGAGCACTTGTGGTGAGGGTAAACCACAATAATTATAACTTTATTATATAAAATTTCTTAAAATGCAACATAGATTAGCAATGACTTAATCAGACTAAAGAGAATAAGGAAAACTGAAGACAGTTATACACACATTTTAAATATTTTTTCTTTCTCTGATGTAATTGGAGGGAGTCTTCAGGTCAAAAAGGGGAATTTTCAGCTAAGAAATATTATAGCACATTTGTATGTGAATGGGAATAACTGATTAGAAAGGGAGAGATTGTTGATGCAAAGGAAACAGAAGTTATTTGAAACACAAAAATCCCTGAATAAGCAAGAGGAGATGGGGTCCAATGCATAAATCGAGGGGTTGAACTTTAACAGGTATAGAGATGGGTCATCCATTGTAACAGTGGAGAAAGCAAAATGCAAAGGAGCAAGACATAATGTTGGCTGTCTCCAAAACTACTATTTGCTCCTTCATCCCTTCTAACCTAACTCAAATTATGCTAAGATATGCCTAGGATCGGGGCGCCTGGGTGGCGCAGTCGGTTAAGCGCCCGACTTCAGCCAGGTCACGATCTCACGGTCCGTGAGTTCGAGCCCCGCGTCAGGCTCTGGGCTGATGGCTCAGAGCCTGGAGCCTGTTTCCGATTCTGTGTCTCCCTCTCTCTCTGCCCCTCCCCCGTTCATGCTCTGTCTCTCTCTGTCCCAAAAATAAATAAACGTTGAAAAAAAAAAAAAAAAGATATGCCTAGGATCGATTTACCCCCTTCTCTGGACTAACCAACCATATTTAGTTTTGGGCAACAATTGGTTCAGGGGTAGGTATAGGATGTAATATACTCAAAGAGATACCAGAGAGAGTTTATTGAAAACTGTGCGGAACTTTTTTCCTCCTTGATTAAAAAGGAGAGACATTCAAGGGGAAACTCCTGCTCTCCCTGTTTGGGTATATTAGGACATGATGTTGGAGTTGTGACAGCTATCTTACAATCAAGAGGAGCACAGAGGAGCTCCCCCAGACTCTCACATTTTTGAACTGCAGAATTACCCATCCTAGAAACCACATATCTCTGTTTTTCTTTAATGTGATATTTAAAACCCTATTTTAAAACAGATTTTAGTAGCGTATTGTGCTGTTTGTTGACAAAAGCATCATAACTGGTTCAATTAACAATGGGTGCATGTAGACGGATGCTAAAAGATTTGCTGATAAAAAGAGATGAGTATTCTCTCCCAGGGCCTTCTAGGTTATCAGTGGAGTAAGAATAGCTTTTACTGACTGTGAAGAAAGTGAGAGGGTTTAAGATATTTGAGAAAAGGGAAATATGAAAGTCCTTCTGGTGGGTAGGCAAGTAACTTTACTAGGGAAATATAAGGCGTCTTAGCACTCCTGAATGCCCACTGAAGATTAGGGACTATAAATTTAAAGTGCAAAACAGTTAGCATGGTTCTGTTGTTTCTTCAGACACGTTCAGATATTCAGGTGCGTGCGCAGAGTAAGCAGAATGATGAGCTTAATCAGGTTTGACACTTTGCCAGGCAAGTTTTGAAACCACTAGAGGAAGGCAGAGGAGTCAAGGGTCTCTACAAGGGAGTGATTAAAGTGATTAATCATGGAGGCTAGCATGAGTAAAGGGAAAATTGAGAATAAGATAAGGCAGATGACAGTGAAGAATAGTTTGGGTCAAAGGATTGGATATTTCAATGGAGGCAAAAGAATTGTTAGAAGAAGCTAAAGTGAATTTGAAAGAGAGCATGTAAGTGGTCAAAGTAGGGTACTTATGCATGAGAGTTTTGAGAGGCTAAATATTGGATACATCAATAAAATGGAGGGTAAAGTTACATGGAGTAATAATAGGCATCAAGTTAGAAAGGGAGTGAGCTAGGGACTCATGTTTCACAACCAAAAGAAGAACCTTAAAACCTTGAGATGACAGGAGAACCACCAGATCTAGCCTGAAATCAGGCACTCCAAAAGGACTGTCAATGAAAAAAAGGAACAGAAGGGAGAAATGAGCTGCAAGTGGTAATGAGAAATAAGGAGGACGATACACACTGTCAGGCCCAATGGTAGTGGGATGTGGCAGAAAAAGAGATTGAGAATACTCCAGGAAAAAGCTAAGTTTTACGAACTTCAGTTTCCTTAACTATAGAACGTTGCTAATATTGACTTTCTAGAGCAGTCCGAGGATAAAATGAGATAACATATAAGACAAGAGAGCTGTCAGCATTATAAATAGAACAAAAAACAGTCATATCCCTGTAACTCACATTTTAGAGTGTCTACCACAGTATTAAATATTGCTCTTTTGGCTATTTGTATTGACTTTTTACTCTGCTCCATGCACTCCTAAGTAGACACTGAAGAGCCAGTGATGAGAAAATTCACCTTTGTGGGGTAGCCTTAAAAGCCTCAAGTTGAGAATTCATTTGAAAATGGTTTCACATTAATAGTTCAGCCAGGCATCTATCAAAAGCATATGCAAATTTAACCAGCAAAAAAACCCCACCTCTAATCCAAGCTTCAAACTGAATTTCCATAATTAAAGATCCAAAAATTATGAACTCATGGTGAAAAGAATTCACAAAATGTACAAGAAATTGATACCATGGACAAATGGAAATACCAGACAGCATAATCTCAAGATCTCAAAACTGGATATTGGAATTATCAGACACATCTTTTAAAATAATTATGTATAATATATTTAAAGAAATGTAATAAAATCTTGAAGATATGAGCACAGAACAAGAAACTTTGAGAATACCCAAGTTGACCTGTAAAGCAACCCATGAAAAAGAATGAGAGAATATCTAACATACAAATAATTTCAAGGTTAATGATTATTTTTAAAACTTGGGGATGGGAACACAAATGTTTGCTGTATTATTACTCTTTATAACTTTCATATTTTTATAATGTTTATAAACACACAATATTTAATATAACCCGTAAATAATTATAGGCAACTCTAAAACACATCGCATAGCCATTCAAAAGGATGAAGTTAGAGTAATTAATAGACAATATATCAAAGACCTATTTTTCAGTGACAAAAAGTTGTCAGTCAGTAATATGTACATCCTGATTGTGTTTCTATAAAGCAAATACATGAAAATTCAATTTATATTTGTAGTTATTACTACATATGTATCTGTATACCTATACATACCTGCCTATCCATCTATCATCTATCTATCTAGTATACATGTAAAAGTTAGAAAAATATCTGGGAGGATTACATTAGTGTTTTACAAGTAATGGCTTACTGTGACAGAGGAGACTGCTAAAAGAAGAAATTCACTTTTTACTTTGTGAGAATACAACGTGAGTCACGCACATTTAATAATGATAATGAATACTCTTATAACAATCACCCAGGTTAAGAATTTTGCCAGCCACCGAGAAGCCTATACATTCCTAGTCCCAATCACATCCCTGTTTCTCCCCACAGGGTACCTACTCTCTTAACTTTTATGGTAGTCATTTTTATTTGTTTCTTTATAGTTTTATCACAAAAGCGTACATCCCTAGACATGTAGCTTTGCCCAACTTTAAAACAAAATTTGGTATGATTTTCAGTACCTTTAATCTACAAGTTTCCCCTCCTTTCCTTTTGCCATTACAATTTATCAGTTGAAGAATCTGAGCCATTCAGCCTATACAGTGTTTCACAGTCTGGAATTTGTGGACTTCACACTCATTTGAAAGATCTACGTGTTCCTCTGTTTATTTTTTCCAAATGGACAGGTAAATTCAGAGGTTTAACATGACCCATGTTCAATCTCTTTGGCAAGACTATAATGGTACTGATTTTTTTCTTAGATAGGCATATAACACATGGTTGTTGTGTGTGTGTGTGTGTGCGCACGTGTGTGTGCATGTGTGATGCTGGCAGCTTGATACTCAATGCCTAGATCCATTAATTACTTGGGATCACAAATTAATGATAGTCCAATTCTATAATTTGTTGCTTACTTTTAGTTGAATAATATTACTTTTTAGTTGAAATATTATAATAAAGAGACATTATTTATTTTTCTGTGGTTCAGGATAAATACTTATTTCTCTCCCCCTATTTATCTCTTTTTAAGAGAGCATATTGAAACCATTAAATACCTGGGAATAAATCTAACCAAAAAGGTGAAAAAATCTATACACTGAAAACTACAGAAAGCTTATGAAAGAAATCGAAGAAGACAAAAAAAAGTGGAAAAAGATTCCATGCTCCTGGATAGGAAGAAAATATTGTTAAAATGTCAATACTACATAAAATAATCTACATATTCAATGCAATCCCTATCAAAATAACACCAGCATTCTTCACAGAGCTAGAAAAAACAATTCTAATATTTGTATGGAACCAGAAAAGACCCCAAATAGCCAAAGCAATCTTGAAAAAGAAACCCAAAGCTGGAGGCATCACAATCCCAGACTTCAAGCTATATTACAAAGCTGTCATCATCAAGACAGTATGGTACTGGCACAAGAACAGACACTCAGATCAATGGAACAGAATAGAGAACCCAGAAATGGATTCACAACCGTATAGCCAACTAATCTTTGACAAAGCAGGAAAGAATATCCAATGGAATAAAGACAGTCTCTTCAGCATGTGGTGCTGGAAAAAACTGGACAGCGACATGCAGAAGAATGAACCTGGACCACTTTCTTACACCATACACAAAAATAAACTCAAAATGGATGAAAGACCTCAATGTAAGACAGGAAGCCATCAAAATCCTTGAGGAGAAAGCAGGCAAAAAACCTCTTTGACCTTGGCCACAGCAACTTCTTACTCAACAAGTCTCCAGAGGCAAGGGAAACAAAACAAAAATGAACTGTTGGGACCTCTTCAAAATAAAAAGCTTCTGCACAGCGAAGGAAACAATCAGCAAAATTAAAAGGCAACCAACAGAATGGGAGAAGATACTTGCAAATGACGTATCAGATAAAGGGTTGGTATCCAAAATCTATAAGAACTTATCAAACTCAACACCCAAAAAATAAATGATCCAGTGAGGAAATGGGCAAAAGACATGAATAGACACTTCTCCAAAGAAGACATCCAGATGGCCAACCGACACATGAAAAAATCTCAACATCACTCATCATCAGGAAATACAAATCAAAACCACAATGAGATACCACCTCACACCTGTCAGATGGCTAACATTAACAACTCATGCTAGCTAGGATGCGGAGAGAAAGGATCCCTTTTGCACTGCTGGTGGCAATGCAAACTGGTACAGCCACTCTAGAAAACAGTATGGAGGTTCCTCAAAAAATTAAAAAAACAGAACTGCCCTACAACCAGCAAATGTACTACTTGGCATTTATCCAAGGGATACACGTGTGCTGTTTCGAAGGGGCACATGCACCCCAATGTTTATAGCAATGCTATCAACAATAGCCAAAGTATGGAAAAAGCCCAAATGTCCATCGATGGATGAATGGATAAAGAAGAGGTGGTGTGTGTGTGTGTGTGTGTGTACGTATGTGTGTGTGTGTGTGTGTGTGTATATATATATATATATATATATATATATACACACACACACATATACATATATATACATATATATGTGTATATATATGTGTGTGTACATATGTATGTATATATATATATATATATATATATATATATATATATACACACACATACATACACACACACACAATGGAGTACTACTCGGCAATCAAAAAGAATGAAATCTTGCCATTTGCAACTACGTGGATGGAACTGGAGGGTATTATGCTAAGTGAAATTAGAGAAAGACAAGTATCATATGATTTCACTCATATGAGGACTTTAAGACACAGAACAGATGAACATAAGGGAAGGGAAGCAAAAATAATATAAAAACATGGAGGGGGACAAAACATAAGAGACTCTTCAATATGGAGAACAAACTGAGGGGTTATTGGAGGGGTTGTGGGAGGGGGGATGGTCTAAATGGGTAAGGGGCATTAAGGAATCTACTCCTGAAATCATTGTTGCACTATTATGCTAACTAATTTGGATGTAAATTAAAAAAATAAAATGAAAAAAAGAGAGCATATTGATGTATTTAAATCAATTTTAATTATTATCCTTATTAAAATATAAATTATCCTGTCCCTTTGGTCAGTGGAATCTTCTTCAAATTGCCTCCTTTTGACAAAACCCAAGTAATCTTTGATAGCTTCATCACCAATTTTTATAACCAGGTGTTCTAGACTTGAACTTCTCTGCCCCAGATCTACTATCAGATATTTTTCTAAGCAGTGCTAATATTTTTTGATGGTAAGTGGTATTTCAAGACTACAACCTGGGTACTAGGTGATATAGATTCTAATTGTTCCTGAGTTGGTCATTGTATCTGAACTCTGGTTTTAAAACTAGGAATGAATATGTGTATACACACACACACACACATATACATATACATATATACACATATACATATATATGTATATATATACATATATATATACATATATACACATACTATATATATATATATACACGCATATGTCACATATATATAGATATATAAACTCTTGATTTCATACTTAAACTTCTGTTTCAAATTTAATACATAGGATTTAAAAATTAACCATTTGTATTACATTTGAATCTGCTTTCTTTCTCAAAGTGAATCAAAATCCTGGTTTTAAAGACCACTGAGGATTACAGAATTAGCAAATCCATAATTACTCATTTCCCACACATAAATTTAGAATATCAATAATAATGTCAGCACATGCACTGAGAATTCTCCAAAAATATTTTTGGACATGTATCTTTCCCATACTTCCCCCCCATTTTTGGTGTTGTGCTACATCCACATGGTCTGAGTATACTATACTCTCTCCTTTTTAATTCTCACTTAGAATTAATTCTACATGTAACTATGTTTAATGTTCATTACTAGTTCTTATGTCAATGTCTCCCTGGTCATCTTGATTGTCTGAATGGTTGCCCTCTAGTAGTCTTCTCAGAAAAGGGAACAATATTCCCTGAGTTTTTACATTTCAACAACACTGTGTTAACTTTATGTGAAAAAGTTTATTTTGCTAGATATAAATTTGTGGGCACATTTTCATTTCTTGAGTTATTACTCAATTTTCTTTTGGTAAAAATCATTGGTGTGTTAAAGTCTGATGATAATATAGTTTACAAGTCACTTGCTGTATTTTGCTATTTTCATATTAAATACAAGGTAAAATTTATAATAATTAATACAAGGATATTTAGTGTACTCTTCCTTTGATTTTTTTCCAGAGATTCCCATTATCCATATGTTGACTTTTCTTTTCCTAATTTCTTTTCCTAATAGTTTTCATTTCCTAATTTAATCTATCTTTTCCCAGTTCTTTTTGATTTTTCTTTTAATCTTCTATTTCATAATTTATATGTTCACATCCATTACATACCATATTTCCTATGTTTTATGATACTTATTTTACATAATTACATATACATTTATATTTTATATTATGTTCATTTGCTCTTGTGTTTAATTTTGTCTAATTTTAATCTCTATTCAATATTTTCTCTTAATTTCTTTCACTTATCTTTTAAGCTTTTCTAATACTTATTATAGTTATTCCCTTTGTTTTGTAATATTTTTAGCTCTTCCAGCTTATTTAGAAATAAAATGTAAAATTTTTCATATTTTATATGAACATATCTTTCTAGTGTGCTTTTATCCTCTGTAGATATCATTCTGCTCCTCACTTTCTTTTTTATTATGTAATATCATATGTGGGACTTGACCTTGTATTTTCTGGTCACTCTTTTACTCTTTTACATGGAATTAGTTACATTTTTTCTTCAAGTCATTTCCAAATCATTAATTCAGAACTTCTTCAGAGAAAAAAAAATGAAGCATTTGTTTTAAAAAATGAAGTAAACGAACTTTTTCTCTTTTTAACTAGTCACTATGTGTTTTGAAAACCAAGGAAGAAAATCAGAACAATCCGATACTGGATTTTCACTTATAACTCTTGTCACCTTCCACCATTCCCTTTGTTGGCAGAGTCTTACTTATATCTGCCCCTTGGTTTTCTTCACATTAACCTAATTTCTATTCCATTGCCACATTCTAAGCCAGACATTCTATTGCTCCTACTAATGCCATTCCATTGGTTTAAGAAGGTCTAAAGAAGCTCTTGACAAATGGAGATGTGTTCACTCCAGCAGGTTGTGGGTTAGGAGGATGGAAAGTAGGGTAGTTGTTAATTCTATTAGTCAGCTCAGGGGGCTGTGGCAAGTACTCTAGACTGGGTAGCTCCAACAACAGAAACTGATTTCTCACCGTTCTAGAGGCTAGGCAGTCCAAGATCAAAATGCAAGTAAGCTAGGCTTCATTCTGAGGACTCTTCTCTTGATCTGTAGGCTGTTTCCATTTCACTGTGCCCACAAGACCCTTATTTGTAAGCACAGGGAGAGAGGAAAGTCTTTCTCTTTCTCTTTTATGAGTCCACCATTGCTATTGGATTAGGACTCCACCCTGATGACCTCATTTTACCTTGATTATCTCCTTTCAGCTCTGTCCCCAAAGGCTGTCACTTTGAGGGTTTGAGGGTTAGGATTCAGCCTATGAATTTTACAGGGACACAATTCTATCCATAGCATCAATACAATGAAATAAATTAATTACCTGAAATAAGACAATGAAAATATCCATCTGGATTTGGAACATGGGGAAAGGTAAAAAGTATGACACTGCTTAGCCTATTAGGCTAACTAACACTGGTTCTGAGAAAGACCCTATTCTTACAGAGGCAGCCTGAAATTACAGACACTGAATTAGGGGGAAACAAGATGTCAGCTAAGCAAGAACCTCCAAATGGTTGTAATGAACACCGAATTCAATTTGTGTTATGTTTGAGAGCACTGACACTCAGGAGAGCAAAGATCACACACCCAGAAAGTAGGAGAATCTGAACTCCCCCTAGAAATATTGTAGGTCAACACCAGTGTTGTTTCTAACACGTTCTCTCTCCCTATGGTGCCATTATAAACCACACAATTTTTCTTAGGGTAGATGTTAAGCCATGAGCCTGAGGTTCTATTTTGAGTGGATTCCATTCACTAGTTTCACATATCTTGAGCTTTTGGTTTCTGCAATGCTGTGACTAAATGAAATAAGCCTGCATAGGAATATGAATTTGTGAAAACTGATTGAACAAAAATGAAAGAATGTTGAAGCTATTTCTCCTCTGCAGGATGAATACTCTAAGTTATAAAAATAACTCAGGCTGTATTATTCTCAGGGATATTTCATGAAATTGGCATCCATGTCCACTGATGTTTTAAGAATCGTCAACCTGAAAGGTGACTATAAGAATTAGATGGACTCATAAACAGCAGAGTGAGCAGTGGCTGGAGATTATATAGAACTCTTTTACTCTGTTATGAAGTTTGTAATACAGTGATTGAATCGAATGACATCATTCATCTCCTGTGACTAATACTAGGGTGACTAATAGTAGAGGAAACCAAATATCCTAAAATAAGAGATTAATGTGATTTTCATTAAAATATGTATTTTCTGGCTAATATAGAGAAAGCATAGTAGAAATATTCAGTTTTCTTTTCAGTTTTGATGTAGTATCTGGTTACATATGATTTCTTGAATAAACTCCATGATAATGGTACAATAACTCCATTAATAGATGCTAACGTTTAAAGAAAGCCTTGAAGACAGAGACTGTAATAACTATTCATTATTTCTAGGAAAACTTAAGGGCATGTGACATTTTCTCAATCGTGGAAATTGATAACAAAAATATTATCCACATTGTAAGTGACATACCACAGAGAGTCCTCGTATGTATCAATATAAAGGCCGACTAGTGGCTGTAGATGAACATTCCACACAACAAGGCTGACAAAATTACTTATCCTCTTGGGAATCTTAGAGGGTTGGTAGTAGGTAGGGGTTATAAATAGAAAAAAAAAAGACATAGGAGACAAAAAAAAAAAAAAAGAAAAAGAAATACTTGAAATCACTCCAGAAGAGATGTGAAGCAAGTGATACTATGCAAACACAATGAATAAGGGAAAAACATACGTATGGGTGAGGGGAGAAAGAGAGGGTGGGAACACGAAATGAAAGAGAAATTAGTTGATAGTGACAGAGAATAGCAAATCACCTTATCAGTCCTCCTAGGCAAGATTATGCTACAGTAACAAACAACATAAATTTTTAATGTCTAATAAAAACATGCTCATTTTCCCCTCGTATTATGTACAACATAGGTCATAGGAACAGTTCCTATATGGTACATGCCACTCCCATGGTGAGAAAAAAGAGAGAGAGTTTCTGTTTGCAAAGAGCATTGTCATTTTCTCTTTCTATTTTATTGCTAAACTAAATTATACAATCAATTATTTACTGCTGTCTTTATTGTAATTTTATCTTTACTTCATTTCAAAGATTCTTGTCTGAAGGTATAACTGAATCCCACCCGAGAACTAGCCTGTGTTCGCAGGGGAAGGTTTTCAATTCTTTTACAAGGCTCTTGCAGTGACCAAAAAGAATGTTGCTGATGGGCTCTTCAGGGAAATACACTGAGCCTCTGATCTCTACCCATGCTGACTGGAGGTGAAATAGGAAGCAGAGTCATAGGAAATGTCCTAGAGGGATCCTGTGAAATTAAATGTGTTGAGCCAATGTGATTAATTTTTAGGATGGTTAATCTTCTGTAACCTGCATAAAGTGAATGTTATTTTGTCAGTCTAGAGAGCCATTCAAAAAGGACCTTTGGTCAGGTGACAACCGAACACTTTTCAAAGGACCAGGAGCATTGCAGAGTCATTTTTTCTAACTACTTATGGAAACAGAGCTTACCCCTTTCCAATAGTGATTTATAGCCTAATGGCAATGCTTCTGGGCATTTTTCTCTCTCAGATTGAAGCTGGGTGCTAGATGCTTTGACTGTTAAAAAAAAAAAAAGTCTTCTGTCAATGGCATATCTAACAGACTTGCCATTAGTCTGTTATTCATCTCTCTTCTGTGTCTGCTGACAAGGTAAGCATTAATTGTGGCTCCAGTGCTAGCTTTCATGTTAATGCTCATCAAATGCATTTTTAACTCTTCCTTTGATAATATAGATCACACAAAATTAAAGCTTGAAACATTTCACTCATCACAAAATGTGACTGAAATGAAATGTTAGAAATAAGTATTTCAATTCATTGCATCAAATAGGTAAAGGAAGAGAATTTTCTGCCTTTAAAGATTTACATTCATTTGCTGAAATTGTAATACATAGCTTTTGTTCAGAATGGAAGGGCTGAGTAACTCTAGGCAAGAGAGGAAGGCCTCCTATTGTTTTTTTTAACATGGCACCAAAGAAAATATAGACAAGGCTACGTTCACCTTTGTGAGATACTACACAAACTTGTATTAGAAACAGAAAATTTATAAAACTATATATAAAATGTATAAACCTATAAAAATGTATTTTATATCAGTATCTTCTATGCTTGTTTGGAAACATGCTGGATTTCAAACATTTTATAGTATGATGGACATTTTCTTCAAATTTCAATGTAAATTGGTGACATAACTTTTGTTAATGATTTATTTTTATAAGTCATCATTTGCCACGGAATTAATAATCTAGAGCTTCTAATATAAGTTACTCCAATGTGAGCAATTTCAGTGTCACCTGATGGTTTATGGAATATAAACATCAGATTATGTTGAGTTATGACAGATAGGATTTATTAAATATTTCATAATGTAGGATCTCAGCATAGATAACTTTTGCTGTGTGTGTGTGTGTGTGTGTGTGTGTGTGTGTGTAACACATTGTATTGGGGCGTAAATATTCTGCACTCTATCCTCTTTCCTCTTCTCTATTACACAATAATTGCTGCCCCTATCCTCCCAATCTGTAGCATCCCAGAAGCCTGATCATGGGCAATGAGTCAAGTGGACAATGTGGATGCTGTGCATTGTAATGAGCCCCTTTCTGCATTAAATATTTCATGTATATCAAGTCCCCATCTGCAAAGAATGCCTTCATTGCTAAGATTGCAAGTGTGCAAGAAAAACAATTGAAGTGATTATTTGTACTTTTTGATCTGAAATAAGAACACTGTATGCTGAACAAGGACAGGCTCTCTTCTTCCCTGTGCTCTGGTAGAATTTGCTCTGCCAGTGCATGCCAGCCAAGGGCATAAGCAGAGGAAAGAACACATGCTTGTAAGAGAGCACTCCAACCTACATAGCTATTATGAGCGTAATATGTCCACATGTGGTTTAAGTAAATAATTTTGAATTGACTGCCTGTGGGCATAGTTCTTTTGTCCTTGATATAGTAGTTGAATTTAAGAGGCTTAGGGCATTGAAAGTAACCTTTTACATATGGGAAAAAACAAGCAAACAGACCTGATGATAATATGTGAAATCATCTCTTCCAATAATGAATATCCATGACAGGCTCTCTTTGAGGAAACAATTAAAACCTGAAATTGGGTGGAATCCAAGAGGAATTTATGCATATTTTATGTAGAAATCATAAAGCAAACTTTCACAGGTTATTTTTACAAGATGCGCTTTGCTCACCAAAACTATAGGAAATGGGACCAACAGATGCCTAGTTGAATTTGTTTTCCTGAATACATCACCTGTTTTGGGTCCAGTAGGTCATCAGGTAGTTACTGTGATCACTGGCAGGTGTGTATCAGGTCCAAGGTCAAGTAATTCAGCTCACTGTTTCCTCCACTGAGAATAATCCTTTCGGCTTTGATGTTAATAAACAGAGAGCTCATTTTTTACTGCCTCAGTCGAGGAATGTATCCACAAAATTGGCTAATGTGCTATAATTTCTCCAAATTGATTCCATTTTCAGCCAATTTTCCAACCAAACTAAACAGTTTAAATAATGCAGGAACATTATTTTGTCTATAAATTATAATATTATAAATGGGTTGTCAATAGCAAGACAGTGATAAGTGCAGCTTGCTTAAAGAGAAATGAAGACAGACTAACCCAGTGAGGAAAGAGGTTCAAATAAATTTAGGCCACTCACCAGCATCCTCCGATAAAAGTCAAACTTGCTGGGTCTGTTTAGCCTTCTCTTTGTATTTTTCATTTAAATGTTGCCTGTGCTTTGAAACTGTGGTAGGGAACACATAGGACAAACTGTGCTGGAGCATTATTTTACCTATAAATACAGGCTTCCCTTAAAAATAGGAAGAATGAAGCTTTTTACCGTGTTTATCATTGCTTAAATTTATCTTATTTTTTGCTTCAAAAAAATCTCTGAAATATTGCTTTAATAAAAAGTGTCCTACTATACTTAACAGAGTATATTCTCAGAAGCTCAGCTATCACTCACTGGGTTTCAAAATGTTAAACACAGTTGTTTTTAGCTTCAGGTTCCTGTATTAAGTTACTGTTTATGGTGCTAGCAATCTTTCTGGATAACCGACAATAAGCTAATTGTAAAAGGGAAAAGATTTAGAAGGGAGAGACATTTATGGGAACCGCCAGTGAAATTTCCTAAATTGACAACAACATAAAAAGGAAAGGAGCTAAATTATTACCTAATGTTTTCATGTTAAGGTTTTATAATAAAAAAAATTTGTATGTTTTTGAATTTTAGCTGAAATTTAATTTAAAAGTTGATTAGCCTAGATCTTAAGACAGAAAAACAAGTCCTTTTTGACAAATAATTTTTAATTTCAGGATTAGAGCTGTCCATCTGTTTTTTTGGCTTCCAGACTGAAGTAGAAGCCCAATTTTTTGGTACCGACTACTAAAACAGACACTTCACAGTAAAAAGGGCAATCTTCTGCCTTCTGAAAATTCAAAGTAATCTAAGAGGTACCAACGATATATATACCATTAATACAATCAAGTTCCTTATAAGAGAAAATCTATATATACTGTGGGAAATTAAATACCCATGACTGCCAAATTTCTAGAATACTCACTCATCTGATTAAGATGTGTTTCTGTTTTGTTTGCCTTTTAGGTGTTATACAGATGTAAGAAATATTGTAGGGATAAAATAGAAGGCAATGTTTTCTGCCTTTCATTTTACTTGCCAGGTTAGATTATTAGTCCTTAAATCCAAAGATTTGAATTTTCCTTTGGTACATAACATGGAGGACAGGAAGGCTATTTTCTTGCATGGAAAAGAACCAAGAAAATTAACAAGACCATTATCCAATTTTAGAAGGGTATTTTCTAAAAAAAAAAAAAAAAAAAAAAAAAAAAAACCTTTCACTTTTATAACTGATTCCACAAGTGAGAAAACAGACAGAAACAGCAGTAGGAAGTACTAAACTTGGCCATGTCATTTGAAGAAGTATCAGTTGAGAAACACTCTACTGTATAAGTAAAGGGTTAAGAAGCTAAGTTTTAGATTGCTGGACATTATGTACAGTTTCTGAAAGATGTTGTGAGTTTGGACTGCAGAGAGAAAGTACTAGAACAATTTTAATTCAAAGAACAATATTAAAAATGCATAGATTTTTTTTAATGTATAGAACCTATATTTAAAAAAACCTATAAAATATTACCTCAGAACACCAAAGTGAAATTAAATAAATGGAGAGATCAACTGTGTTTCTACTAGGAATAGCATATGTATTATAAAATGGCCAATCCTTCCCAAATTGATTATACAACTTTCTGAAGAACTATTTGACAATGCAAATCAAGTGCCTTAAGAACATTCTTATCCTCTTGTAGAAATTTCTCTCAAGACAGAGAATGATACAAATAAGCATTTCTACGTGACAGGAAAATGACTTTCATGACCAAGAATAGCAGACTGATTACACAAACTAGGGTATAAAAAGCTTTAGTACATAGCCTTCAAAAATTCTGCATGGAAAATATTTAAAGCTGTTGTAAAAATTTTCTGCATGAATTTTCAGTGATAAAAAATAGGTTACAGTATACTATCAAATGTCATCTCAATACAATTAAAATACTCAAATAAGAAATTACGTACAGATATATCGAGAAAAAAACTAGGAAAGATGCAGGTCAAAATTTCATAGGGATTACCAACAGGCAATAGAATTACAAACAATTTCTATTTTATAAAAACTAATTTTCCATGGCTTCCAAATATTCTTTCATCGAGTTAATAAATTATGAAATATTTCAAACAGAAACATAGAGAAAAGAACACGAATGGCACAACACTCAAATTAGGCATATATTAAGTTTTTGAGATATGGAGTTAGAAATAGTCAACTGTATAGAGAAGGTGTAATAAGGAGACGTGATGAGCCAGCGCAGAAGGATTCCTCTGAGTAAATGTTACCCATTTGGTAGAAGTAAGGCTGGGCCTTGCCAACTAATGAACTGACAGGAAGAGTGGAAACCAGGCTGTGATTAAAATGGACCGTCAAAGCAATAAGGAGCAGTGGAGGGGACTGATGAAAGAAGAAAAGTGAGGAAAATGAGTGAAGAAGATTTTTTTGGTATATCTTCTTATCTAGGAAAAGAAACAGAAATTCACTCTCAGGAGGTTCTTTTTTAAATTTTATTAACTTCAAGATTAGGCCATCTCCTTTCAGTTTCAATATACATGTGTTAGTGGCCACCTTCTAGATCTTTCCTTCCTTGGCTTTCCTACTAGATCCTGTTTCCCACTCTAATCTTCTTTTCCAAAGTTTTATTCTTTCCATGTTGATGTTTTTTGCCATGTATTTTCTACCTCAGAAACACAATGTAGTCTCATGATACACAGTTTTATATATCAGCCTCACTCTTTTATTTTTACTATGATATTGAAATTCACTGTTTTTTTACAAGATAGTGTCTCTTTATAAAATAAACAGAAGAAACATAAATGCCAAGAACAAGGGTGCTAAATAGAAAACAAAAAATGGTACACAGTCTAGATATCTCAACATTTATTTGAATGAAAATAGATTACATCCTTCTATTTTCCCACTGCTAGATTTAAACCCATAAAATACAGCTATGTATTGCTTTATTTTTTTCAGGTTTGTATTTAAATTCTAGTTAGTTAACATATAGTGTACTATTGATTTCAGGAGTAGAATTAGAGATTCATTACTTACATATAACACCCAGTGCTCATCACAAGTGCCCTCCTTAATACCCATCATCCATTTAGCCCATCCCCCCACCCACCTCCCCTCCAGCAACCCTCAGTTTGTTCTCTATAGTTAAGAGTCTCTTATGGTTTGCCTCCTTTTTTCTTCCTTCCCCTATGTTCATCTGTTTTCTTTCTTAAATTCCACATATGCGTAAAATCATATGGTATTTGTCTTTCTCTGACTTACTTCACTTAGCACAATGCACTCTAGTTCCATCCACATTGTTGCAAATGGCAAGATTTTATTCTTTTTGTTGTTGTTTTTGTTTTTTGAAGTAGTCTCACTCTTAAACTTCAGGCTCAAATATCCAGGAACTCTTTGGATGAATTCCCTTCCACTTTAACACCAAACTCAACATGTTCATCATTTCTCACTACACACTAAATTCCCTTTCCTGACTTACCCATTTCAAAAGTGCTTCTGTAAGCATTTCTCAAAGCTCAGTTTGCGGGAGGGTCATCTTCCAAACTTATTGACCTGGCTGTTGACAGACCTCAAAAGATTCCCTAACAAGCTAGCTCACATGGTTGTTGGTAGGTATGTTAGTTTGCTTAGGGCTGCCCTAAGAAAGTACAACACGCCGGGTGGCTCGAACAACAGACTTGATTTTCTCACAGTTCTGGAGGCTCGAAGTCTGAGCCCTGTTGGCAGGGCTGTTTCCTTCTGGGAGCTGTGCAGCACAATCAGTTCCAATCCTCTCTTCTTGGCTTATAGATGGCTATCTTCTACCTTTGTCTTCACCTTCTCTTCCCTCTGTACCTGGGTCCATATTACTCCCTGTCTCTAAGTATAATCACATTCTGAGATATTAGGGTTAGGACTTCAACATATGAATGGGGGGGGGGACACAATTCAGCTCATACTAGCACGCCTCAGGTTCTTACTGGCTATTGATCATAGATGTCAGTTCCTTGTGTTGTCACCTGCCCACAGGGTACCTCACAATTGGGCAGCTGGCTTCCCTCAGAGTGAGCAGATAAAGGATAAATAAACAAAACAGAGAGCAGCGTCTCTTTGTAACCTAATCTTGGAATTATTTGGAATCTTGGAACTATCACTTTGCCATATTCTATTCATTTGAAGCGGTTTCTAATCCCAATTATTTATAACCTCTGTAACTGCCATCTCTTTGTCTTCATCCTTGATTACTACTAGGTATTTCTAGGACAACAGAAAATGTCACATCTGGTATCCTATTACATTCAGATTTTATGTTTTTTTTTAAATCTCATTTGAAGGCTTCTACAAAATAAATGTCCTATCTTTGGTATTCTTTCCATTCGAAAATTGAGAATATTTGGCTTCACATTTGGCTGAACTAAAGCCTCCTTTTTAAATGGCAGTTTCCCTAGCCACAGAGAAGGAATCTGCGCTCCGGGAAGGAACTGCCTACATATTCTCGCCTGGCATGCGCACCAAAGCTGTATCCTCCACTGCATTGCTATACACCTCAGCTAAAAGGAAAACTAATCAATTCTCTACAGATACGTTCATTGGAATTTTGTGACACCACAGAGTCTATAAGTGCATTTTCTTGAAATGATGGGAGACAGCAGGGTGAGGATGAGGAAAATGAGACAATAGGAAGTCATGCCACATTGCTGAACAACTTTATAGTCTCTGACACCATGATGGTTTTCAGTCCAATATGCCTGACTCCACAAAGTGGCAAAATGTAATATCAAGGCTGTGTGAGGATTCTAGTATTTTATGCAACGAGACTTCAATTTGCTAAAGCAAATGACCAAAAATCCTCAGTCCCTTTACACATGATGTTTGCTCTGTCAAGAATGTTCACACCACTGTCATTTCACTGAGCTAACACCCATTGTCTCTCAGGTCCCAGTTTATATGATTGTCCTTCAGAAATATCCATCTGACCATTTCATATGTTCACTAACAAATTATCATAGGTTTTGTCCTGCTCTGTTATAATTTCATGTTTAGTTATCCATCTTCTTGATTAAACTTTCAGCTCTGAGGAAGCAAGAATAATGTGTCTCTTAGCCATCACTGTATCCCTGGCATCCAATGCAGTGCTTGGCACGTGACAAGACTCATATACTACCACAAGTAAGGGATATTTTGCTCTTCTCAAATTTGAGTGGAAATAGGCTATCATTTGAATGTATAATTTAAAAAGTCTCCAAGGAACATTAATTGCATGCCCCCAGTGCTTCCCTGAAGTATTCCTCTTATCAACATCTATAAGGTATTATCTAATTGTTGGTGTTAGGGCTTGACTCTGTAAACATCAAGAAGATAGTGTACATGGGGAGAGCAAAAGATTCTTTTATAGAAGAGTCTGTTAGTGAACGCAAAGATTTATACTTAATTCTAAGGGCCAGAAATATGATTGAAATTGGGAACACAGAACTAAGAGTTGGAGGGTAGGAAGATTTGTGGCAATAAGAGGTTAGGCACAGGTGAGGACTGCCCAGTATGATTACAGTGAATAGCACTGAGAGATCAGTAGCTCACCTTGATCCTTTAAATGACTTTGGTGGTTCAAGAAGTAGGTTAAAGTGAAGTGTAAGAGGAATTAGATTAAGGTCAAGTGTGCAGAAAGATAGCTTCAAATGTATAAATCTTAAAAGTCTGTCCAAAAGATTATATTGCCATGGATCGCATGATTTAAGATACATGTTGTATGGAGCCATTATAGAATGGATCACTGGCGTGGAAGAGAAAAAAGCCAGCTACTTTGTAAGACTATTTTCTGTGTAGTCAGAGAGGTGGGCAGTTCACTAAAGCTATCATTGACACTGATGGTATCTTGCTGAATCCTGCATGGTGTCAGAAGAAGAGAGAATTTTTTTCGAAAAATGAATACATTGCATTCGCCACACATGTTAAACTACATGGAAATGAAGCGGACACTGAACAAATGTAAACAGTTCTTGATTTATTCAGACACTACAGGGGCTGGCAAAAAAAAAAGTTGAAAATCTTCTTGTGCTGTGAATGAATATTACTTTTACAACTAATAAAAAACAGAACCAACTGAACTATTGTAATCCAGATGTTTTATGAAAACTGTAGTGTCTAGCAAAACCATCACTCATCAGAAATTACACCTTTTTTTTAATGCGAGTCTGGAAATATACATTGCGGCTTAGCCTTCCAGATTATTTTTATAATACAAAAATGGAACACAGTAATGCATTTGGGACTAACATAGACATCCCTGTTCATAACAATATACTGAAATATTAAATGTACTATTTAAAAATCTTTCTTCAACTACCATGGTAGTTGAAGTTAAAATAGACGTTATTTGAAATGCATTGTATATTCAATTTTACCAAAGTTTTTATATCTAAGTACTAATAATATGATATGTGCACTTTAAGAAATAAATCGCATTAGTGCATTTTAAAAAACAGACACCAGAGAATCAGATGCAGTGTCTCTTACTTACATATTTAATTTTTAAAATTGTGTCAGTGCCATTGGCTCAGTTTACAGTGAAAGACAACACATTTCTTACACTTTAACTACTAAATAGCATCTTTTCACAGGCTCAGAAAAGAACTCAAACTTTCAAGAAACAGCATCAATGAACATGCATTCTTCACCTCTATGCATAGAATTATTTACAGAGAAAACAGGAGAAAAAAATTTCATCACCCAATGTATGTGCCCATTTCAAAAGTCACTTAATTTATTGAGTATATACTATGCAGTAGGCACTAGGTTAAGAACTCACAAACATTATTTACCCTTTATAAAACCCTAATAGTACGTTGTCTGAAATTTCATCTGAGGAAGCTGAGTTTAGAGAGGGAACGTAATGGGTCCAGGAGCACATAACTAGTCAATTTTGGAGCTGCGATTTGAGGCTCGATCTGCCTCAAATACTTGCTTTCCTATTCCTATTCTCTTCTGTGTTCTTACTTTGCTATATGGATTAACTTCTGGCTTTCAAAGAAGAGTTAAGGAAAAGATAAAAAATTAATTAAACACTGAGAAATAGAGTTTATAATAAAGATTGAGAAGAGTTGGAATTATTTAGCAAAGAAAATGGGACTAAAAAGTCTTTTAATATGATTATTTTTGTATTAAGTTTCATCTGTTATCAGTCATCAAATACTTGGAAATAGAGTTCAGGAGGTTAGAGAAAAGACCATTTTAATAGACTTTTCCACTGTTTCCAATGTCCTGTTCTCTTCTCCTTTCTTTTTCTTAAAATAAATTCTACCCTCAGTGTGGGGCTTGAACTCATGACCCTGAGCCCTGAGACTAAGAGTCACATGCTCTACTGACAGAGTCAGCCAGCCACCTGTTTCTTCTTGGTTCCACAGCGAGAATTGTGCTCCCATATCTTTTAGGGTCAGGCCTGCCACAGGGCTGCATTGGCCAATGAAATGGGAGTGAGAGAGGAAGGTGTCCATTCTGTGCATGAACATGCTGAATTGTCTTTGCTCAATTCTCCAGCCCATTTGTTCCCGACATAACTATCAAGGGAGCTCATTTGATATGTTCTGTTGTATTAAGTCACTGACAGGTTATCATTTTATTACCATAGAAATCCTACCCTATCCTAACTGGTACAGATATTATTACTCCTACACAGACTAGGCCACTCTCATATGACCCCATTTCAGGGAAAATATGCATTTTTTCTGATACATATCCTTTAAATATACAAATCATGTTTGAAATTCTGCCATAACAGAGGATATACACTGTTAATAATTACCGTCTTTAAAATGCAAACATTTTTGGAAGGATTATACATTAAAGTGTATCAATCACCAATGTTTCAATGTATATTAGATAGTTCTAGCTAACAGTAATTCCATGCGAATATTAGGCATGCCTTTGGAATAAGTGCCTGGGCAACTCCAAGTCAGAACAAGGAAGGGAGAATCTGTAAAACAGCTAATAAAAGACTCTAGAAGAGCGATGAAAAGCAGAGTGTTGAAAACCATCAAAAGGTAGTTTCAGCGTCATGCTAAGTGAAGGCAGGGCCCCAAAGGAGATTGTACTACAGATTTTACTGTTTAAAATCTTATACTTTAAAGTGCATAAAAGTGCATGAGAGAAATTACCTCGAGATTGGTTATTTTGTTCATTTTTAAAGTAACATTTTATGTGGTCTCTTTTGATATAGAAAAGTATAAAATGAGTGCTTATTAATGTCCCAGCCCAGGCAACTGGTTTTGACAGGAAAAAGAAACATGTACATAAGTTAAGAATGTTTAAATAGCTTAGAAAATCACAAAACTAAAACCTTAAGGGCTCCTTCGTCCCAGCCCTCTTTCTTTTTCACCAAACTTAACTGCTGTTATCCATTTTTATATCTTTCCAAAAACTTGTATAACAGCATCTAATGTCATCAGTCCTTCATTCTACATCTTCGTATTATGTAGTTTTCTATGTATTCAATTCTAGATATATAGATGTATTTGTATTTACACAAAAGGTGTCATATCATGCAAATATAATACCTTCATAATAACTATGGAAGGCTTTGCATACCAACACATATCTAATCTTTATAATAGTAGCCAAGAATTTTATTCAGCCAGTATCCTAGTGGAGGACATTGGAGTTGTCTCGCGTCTTGCTGCATAAATAATATTCTTTTTCACATACCTTGTCATTAATTTGCAAATACATCTTAGAGGTAAACTCTTAGACATGGAATTACTACACCTAGTAATTTGTGCATTTTTAATAATTTGGATCGATATTGCCAAAAAGATTGCATCAATTTGTAGTTCTACCAACAGTGCATGCATGTGTCTTGCCTCCTTACCCCTTACTTAACTTGAACTGGGTCTCAATGACAAATTTTTTTCCACTCTATTAGAGTGTAGCTGACAAATAAAATTTAAAATTATTTTAAATGTAAAACTTCACCAACTTTAAAACCTTCCAAGTCTTGTATACAAAAATTAATGCCTTTCTTTGATATGCTTTTTTAAATGATGAATGAGATCAAGTGCCTTTCATATTTTTGACAGTTTTGACTATCAACATAAACAACTTTTTAACAATTCGCTCATAGTATTTTTTAATGTTGATTTTTATAAACAATTTGTTCATAATATTTTTTAATGTTGATTTATTTATTTTTGAGAGAGACCATGAACGGGCAAGCAGGGGAGGGGCCGAGAGACAATTCCAAGCAGTCTCTGCATTGACAGCACAGAACCTGACAGGAGGCTTGAACCCCTGAACTGTGAGATTATGACCTGAGTTGAAATCAAAAGAGGGAGGCTTGGGGCGCCTGGGTGGCGCAGTCGGTTAAGCGTCCGACTTCAGCCAGGTCACGATCTCGCGGTCCGGGAGTTCGAGCCCCGCGTCAGGCTCTGGGCTGATGGCTCAGAGACTGGAGCCTGTTTCCGATTCTGTGTCTCCCTCTCTCTCTGCCCCTCCCCCGTTCATGCTCTGTCTCTCTCTGTCCCAAAAATAAATAAATGTTGAAAAAAAAATTAAAAAAAAAAAGAGGGACGCTTAACTGAGTGAGGCTCCCAGGCATCCCTGTTATTAATATTTTAATCATGATTTAACGTAATTAATGTGAGTGGGAAGGTTTATTTAGTGTATCAAAAAACATCAGTGAATTTTTATCTAAATCAGTTTTGTTCTATGCTGTATTTTTATGTATATCCTGTTGATGCTATTCATTTATTTGTTTGTTTATTTAAATTTACATCCAAGTTAGTTAGCATATAGTGCAACAATGATTTCAGGAGTAGATTCCTAAGTGCCCCTTACCCATTTAGCCTATACCCCACCCCCCCCCACAACCCCTCCAGTAACCCTCTGTTTGTTCTCCATATTGATTGCTGATTTTTGAGAACGCAAGAGAGAGAAAAGGGAAATGGAGAAACCAAATGAGCAGGAGGTAAGATGAAGATGATACAGAAGAATGAAAGAGAAATGAAAACAACTAAGGAAGAAAAGAAACCAGTGATAAGGTAAGAAATAGAGAATCATGATGACAATCCTTTATTGTTGCATTTTCCCACAGCCACATAGAGATGGAAACAAAAGTAGGAGATTTAGTACAAAGGAGAACATGACTTCTGACCTCTTCATGTATTGTGAATTCAAAATATTTGCCAAATTAAAAAAAAAATAGCTACCACCTTCTCTTTGCTAAGACCAGGACTAACAGTGAATTCAACATACTGACTTGATGCTTCTGAAAATTATTGTAACACCGTTTTTTTCTGATATTAAGATTGTAGTCTCTCTGTTCTGGTTTTAGATACAATTCAAAATAAAAGTTCTGTATTAGGCATACACAATGGAATTGGCTTGCCACTACATAAACAAGTGGTAAAATTACTGTAGTCTTAGTTCACTAACTCAGAGAGTAAAATATAACTTTATTTTTCTGTAGTGCCGTTTAATTTTGAGTATGAGCTCTCGCTCCAGCTGGATTGAGGATTCTTAAGTCATTTTAAAATGGGTACCCTTGACCATTTACTCATATGTAAATTCCTGAGATTTCAGGTAAAGAGGTAGTGTAGATGGTACAAAATGTGGGTGGGTATAACTGTTCTACCTCACCATCTGTTCTCACTGGCATCCAGTGAAATTCAGTCCACAAGTACCTGTTCATTGGTCCCTATTTTGGACCTTAAGCCATTCGGGGATCCATTCCTTTTTCTGTCTTATGCTCCCATTCCTTTCAAGTGTAAGGACATAGGGCAGGACTGCCCAAGCCCTTGTACTACTCCCATGCTACTCCTGAAGTACACAAGAGAAGACCTACTGATCCCGGGCATTGCCATGGTATGGAGAAATTTTGAGAGCCTATCTCAAGCTCCTTTGGCCTAGAAGTATTATGTGATAATTTCTGGGCTATTGCCTTAGCATGTAAGCTTGGTAAATAGAGCCACTAAACTTAACATTTAAGCCATTTTCTCCACCTTTACTATCTTCATTCTGTTTCCCCCTTACAGTCAAGAAAAATATCTAATATAGGGTAGGAATAGAAGGAGAGGTTGAAGCAGGGATACTTTGCAATATTTGCCATGATATTCCAAGACTATTGCTCATAGCTTAAATGTTTATTTATCTGTAGCCTAGGTTGTAAAACTCAAAACCCAAGAATGGACTTCTTGTCTTGTTTCCTTTTCCTTTTATAGTACCATTTCTTCCCTGAAGCAAGGTGCAGAATGCTTAACTGATTGCATGTAAAGGTGGTCATAAGTAAAAAGAAACTATGGGAAGAAACACACGCGAGTATTAATCACAATACTGTCCTTTCTAACACCACTGGCAACATCCTGAATCTATTTTCCAAACAAGAAGCGAGAACAAAATGTTCAACTGATTTTCAAAGTTTTAAAATTTCTAATCACTGTTGTGCTTAGAGCTTCTGCAAGCACACCCTTTATAGTTGCTTAACTAGGTATCTGGATCATCTCTTACCCTCAAATTTAAGGAAATCCTTAAGGAAAGGATTCCATTAGATCTCCCCAGAAAATGTACCAGTTTATAATTCCAGCCATGACCTCTTTCAAAGGCACAACATCTAATTCCTCTCCACTAGCCACCCCTGCCACCACCTCTGATTCTAACAGGTAACAGAGAGACACTGGGAAGTGTCTGGTGCACTGAACGAAGATAATATGAGTGACTTCTTACTCTTTCCTTTAATTTTGGTGAATTTCTCCCCCATGCATCTATAATTCCTTGCAGAGTTTTATTTCAGTTTGAAACAGTCTTGATTGTCAACAAATCCCATATTAAAAAAAAAAAAAGCCCCTCACATTTGGGTGTACTTATTATAAACCTCTCTTTTCAGTCATTTTGCAGTTATTACCAAATACCAATCAGTATTATTTGAAAAATAATAAAATAAAGCCAACAAAAGGAAAGAAAGAAAAAGAAAAGAAAAACAAACTCCTACAAGTAAATTTAGTTCACTCAGAACAAGCTTAAAGAAGACAGGAAATGATGAAACCACTTTTCACTGTGGGAACTCCATTTTCACTGAGAAAAAACTTGATTCAGACATGTTGACAGGCTAAAAGCAGCCTTGGCCGGTCAGAGGAGAAACTTAGTGCCTTAGTAATCAAAGCGGAGAACTTCTAAAATAGAGAGTCTAGGAAATGTTTCATCTAGGGAAGGCACAAAGCCTGGCTGCACTAAGGTTGAAGCAATTACTGAAATGTCAGGGTTGCACAGCAAAGACAAGCTACAAAGATTCTTATGGAAGGTGACAGGCTTTTTTTTCTTTAACATTCACTTTACAAATGTTTTCAGTAAGCGTGTGCTTCAGAGGTAGTTCAGAAATCTTTGCAATAGATAGCATCAGGAATGAAAGCCATGAGCAATTGAGAAATTGAAAGAAGCTTCTTTTGGATGTTAATGCTTTGCTGGAATTGACATTTTGGAGTTACAGAAAAATCATTTAATAGTTGCAGTAAGCACTGGGAATGTTTGTCCTTGGAGAAAGCTAAGAGGGTGCTATGGGGAGGGTAAACAGGGGGAAACCTAAAGTGCTGGTTCTCTTGGCATGTTTTTTTAATTTTAATTTTTTTTTTAATTTTAGAGAGATAGAGAGTGCTGGAGTTGGGAAGAGGGGCAGAGGGAGAGAGAATCTCAAACAGGCTCCACCCTCTGCATGGAGGTCTATGTGGGGCTCTCTCCCATGACCCTGGAACATGACCTGAGCCAAAATCAAGAGTTAGACACTCAACCGACTGAACCGTCTGAGCCACACGTTTTAGGGAAATTTTCAGAGCTTCTCAAACTGAGTTAGAGAAGCAACTCCAGTCTTATACATATGTTTTCAGAAAAGGTACACACCAGCTCTGACAAATAAACTCTCCCCCCTTTTGTACTTTAATTTTCAAAAATTTGTGGATACGCACTTCCAAAGTATCTAAACCACTTTCACAAAGGGTACATCAGTGGAAATAGATTTAGTTATTTGTCTTTTACTTAATTTCCACAATAATATTCTCAGCTATGTCAAAATTCTGTGTTAAAAGTGGTTAAACAGGCAGAATAGATTTTCCTTATTTTATTTATTTATTTATTTATTTATTTATTTATTTATTTATTTAATGTTTATTTATTTTTGAGATGGAGACAGAGCGTGAACAGGGGAGGGGCAGAGAGAGAGGGAGACACAGAATCTGAAACAGGCTCCAGGCTCTGAGCTGTCAGCACAGAGCCCAACGCGAGGCTCGAACCCACGAACTATAAGATCATGACCTGAGCCAAAGTCGGATGCTTAACCGACTGAGCCACTCAGGCACCCCAGATTTTCCTTATTTTAATACTAGTCTCTCTACTAAAATTAGTCTTCTCTTGTTTCCTATTTATTTTCTTTCATTTTCAGTTTTGGGGTCACCACCTCATTTGAAGGGTGATTTCATAATTTGTTGTGAACAAATTTTCTACTCAATAATTCTAGGTCTTACTAAAGGTAAAAGCATACAGTGGATTAAAAAAGGAACAACAAAAACAACAAAAACCTTCAAACAAATCTTTGAGGAATGTATTTAGTACAAACAATTTCTGGCAACTGTACAGAACTATTCATTCAGTGTTATTCAGTGCATTGCTTTATGTTTGAGACAGGCCATAGAAGCGTGGTATGATTCTTAGTCTTACAGAGATATGTATACAGCTTTTGAATATTTTTAAGGCAGCATAAAATTAAATGTAAGTAGTATAATATAAGCTGTTATGACAAAAAATGTTAAAATTCGTGTCTTTAATCTTAATTGGAAATTATATATTGTGGCCCAGAGTAGGTTTATGTTTGTGAAAAGAGTGAAGAAAGTTTATAGGAAAAAGGGAAGTTATTATTAAGCAAATAGGTTATATGAAAATATGAGTGCTCTCCATTTAGTAAGTTGGAATTTCACCCTTACTAGAAATCTGAAAAGAGGGGGGAATATAGCAACATATGAATAAGGACGTGTGGGGTTACTATGCAACCTCCTTGTTGATTCTGACAATACATTGGAAAACTAAATTTCAAAATGTCTTAATAAATAAATCAATACTTATTTAATAATATTATGTTCAGTGTCAATATTTGACTTGACTTCATTTCTACCAATATATTGTATTCAAATTAATGCCCCAAATCAGATTTAAAAAGTGAAAGCACTGGTGGGAATTGCAAACTGGTACAGCTACTCCCAAGAACAGTATGGAGGTTCCTCAAAAAATTAAAAATAGAGCTACCCTATGACCCAGAAATTGCACTATTAGGTATTTATCTAAAGGATACAAAATGCTAATTTGAAGGGGCATGTGCACCTCAGTATTTATAACAACACTATCATCAATAGCCAAATTATGGAAAGAGACCAGATGTCCATCGAATGATGAATGATAAAGATGTGGTGTGTGTGTGTGTGTGTGTGTGTGTGTGTGTGTCTATACATTTTAAAATGTCACTTTAAAAATGTATTGTTCCTTCTGTGGGTTTCTAATAGCTTTCAGTTAATATTTGGTGAGGAGAAAAAGACAGCCAGATCCAAACCACTTTCTTGAATGAACCTATATTTTCTGTGAAAAAAAAAAAAAGAGACTGGGGACTGTGTGTACACACACACACACACACACACACACACACACACACGATGGAGATATATACAATATATATTACTTGGCAAACAAAAAGAATGAAATCTTGCCATTTGCAATAATGTGGATAGAAATAGAGGGTATTATGTTAAGTGAAATAAGTCAGTCAGAGAAAGGGAAATACCATGTGATTTCACTTGTATGTGGAATTTAAGAAACAAAACAGATGATCACAGGGGAAGGGATGGAAAAACAATATAAAAACAGACAGGGAGACAAACCATAAAAGACTCTTAAATACAGAGAACAAACTGAGGGTTGCTGGAGGGGAGGTGGTTGTGGGAATGAGTTAAATGGGAGACGGGCGTTAAGGAGGGCACTTTTTGAGATGAGCATTGGGTGTTATATGTAAGTGATGAATCACTGAATTCTATTCCTGAACTATTATTAAATTATAT
This sequence comes from Lynx rufus, assembly GCF_022079265.1. Taxonomy (NCBI): domain Eukaryota; kingdom Metazoa; phylum Chordata; class Mammalia; order Carnivora; family Felidae; genus Lynx; species Lynx rufus. The sequence continues at coordinate 77,867,944 of NW_025814834.1, forward strand.
GTTAACAAACTTTGATTTCAATTAAAAACAAAATGAAAGTATTACAACCTATTTCCAGGTCTCTATAACAACATTAGTAACACATGAGGTGTTCTAAAGAGTGCTGGAACTTCCTCCACTGCCTTTGCCTCTCCCCATCCTCCTCTATTGACTTACAAAAAGGAAAATAATTTTTCATTACCTCTTATCTGACCCATTAAACCAACATCCCTCTTTGTAAAAGTGCTTTGGATTAATTATTTTTATTTCTATAACAAAGGAACATGATTCAGATGGTTTCCGCTTTCAGGTGATATACTAGATCATTTGCAATACTGATCAGACTTACAAGACAAGAAATTATTTTTATCTTTTGGTAAATTTTCACATGGATAAGTTCACATATAAAAAAGATGAAAGGAATTTTCCTGTCAAAGGGATAATGGAAACATAGAAGTACAGATTTTATAACTTGATAAATGGTTTGCTGAACCAAGTAAACTCTACATTCACCTGAAAAGCACTGAAAACTCCTTGTATGTAAGATATAATCAAATTTATATTTTATCTTCTATTTTTCTTTATAATTGCAATGGTGCCTTCTACTATTAAATAATATTTTTTCTGATTATGAAATTAATTTACATATACCTGAGGAAACTTAGAAAGGGAGAAAGGAGAAAAAAAAAAAAAAAAAAAAAGAAACAACATCTATAACCCCACCATCCAGTGATATCCATTAAACAAATTTTAGACTTCAGAATTTTTTCTTGGTTTGTTTCAAGATAACATTTGTTAAAATTTATTTATACATATTAATGATTTATTCGATTACTTTCTCCATTATAATTTTTTTTTATATATAAAGGCTATAAGTATAAGTTAGTCTATATAACATAATGGGCATTAGTAGGTATTTCAACAACTTTTCCAAAAAGATTTCTTAAACATTAAATTAATTCTACCCAATAATGTATAACTAATTATTAATTAATCAAGCATCTGTTAATTATACAAACTAATATCAATTATGAATGAATGAATATATATTTGGTGTTCCTGGCTCTGTGTATCCTAAATTACTTTTAGATTTAGGTATACATTAATGGTTAAATTTGGGCTTATAAGAGAGTTAAGATTAGGGTTAAGTTTATAATTAGTGTTATACATGGTTTGTTATTAGAATCTGCTCTTAGGTTTTTATTAGATTTAGGTTTTCTGATCCAGTATTGTTTCTAAAAAGTGTATGTGTGTGAATTCACATTAAGTTTTGGAATAGGTTAAGGTTAGTGGAAAGACCATAAACAGTTATTAAACTATCAATAAGATGTGACGTAAGGTCTTCAGAAATCTTCAAATACTCGTTTTTTTCAGCAGCCTGTAATGGTGCCACTCACTCTACAAACTTGATTAGACACTCTCTCTAAAGTGTGAAAGTAGCAATACTTTCTCCAGAAAGAAATTAAAATAATCTCTTATATTATATCTACCTGTTTTTACTTTTCAGATATCTGAAATTTTTAAATATTGAGGTGGCTGCCTACACGGCATGACCTTAGGGAAACTCAGAATACACTTCTTCTCTTGAAAAGAAAAGGAAAGAGTAAGAAAAAGAAGAGAAATATTTTCTTCCTGATACTAAAATTACTCCAATAAGGGAATCTTATGTTCTATACTACATAAAGCTTAAATACAAATACACTTGATATTAAAAAAAACTCACTGAATTATATTAAAACGATAAATGATTAATTTGATTTCCAGTGATGTAAAAAGGACAGGTTTGATTGTGACAGAAGTGTTTAATGTGTGAAAGTTACAGGGACTAGGTGAGAAAAAATAAATACTTGAAAAAAAAGTGCAACAGAA